>NC_137456.1:25554644-27955762 GCF_964235325.1 Thermobia domestica
AAGACCGATAGTCGTTGGTGCGGTCTTTCTGATTTTATGGCTTGCTAAAGTATGGCGGTGGTGCTAGTGTTCCCTTGTTGTCACATAACCAATCATGTCGATGGTGTCCCTATTGTTTGCTTCTGTTGTAATTTGAAGTAATACCCATATGGTTAATGTTTATAAATATGATCACGTGTTGGTTGTTCGTAAACAGAGCCATATGCGGAATTATTACAATATATATGTTTCACTGTATAATTGTCGGTTATTAGAACACATCCTTCTAATGACTCAATAATTAATGAGACAGCTCAAATAATAATGATATGATTGAGTTGAGTTGATTTTTAGTTTAATGTCCCTTTCAGCAGCGAGGCTATATGAGACGGGACCTACTGATTAACGTGGAATCCGAACCACATGAGCTCCCGCCGGGAATCGAACCCGGGTCTTCCGCGCCAAAGGGGCGTACGCTAAGCGCTTAGCCACGAAGGAGCTCCATGGTATAATTGAGTGTAATTATTATAGTTTCTTTTACTGCTTTATGTAGCTATGCCATGGCCAAAAAAAAATGCAAGTTTATTTGGATCATTTCTGAATGCTTCTGATTAGTTGAGCTGTCTAAAGTCATAGTGAACTAACTATATTTTTGCTGATTTTTGAATTTAAGCATGACATAATTTGAGTTACGTGTATTCCACATCGACCGTCCTGGGTTCGATTCCCAGTGAGGACAGTTGGTCGGAAAAGTGTTAAAGCTTTTACAAGCCGTCCATTCTGAGTTAAATTTTCCTCATTTACACGAGACAAATGCCGGGATGGTATCTAAGATACAGGTCCCAGGCCTCTTTCTCTCTTCCCCAATTCCTTTTTCCTTCTGCTTCCTCGGATAGTGTGATCGCCGAGGGACGTCAACCCTCTTACGTAACGGTTTTGCATGGCTATAGATGCTGAAAGCCCAGAAATGTAATTCTAATCCGAATCCTATTTTACACTGAACTTTGTGCCATAACGAAAAAGGCGTAGGAACTGATGGAATTCCCAATAACACGAGTTCGTGAAAGAAAAAAGTTATCACTGATTGCATAAAGACTAACTTCCCACAACACAAAATGTATAATTTTATTTAGTTCACTCTGGTTTCAGACATCTCATACAGTAATAAAACCCGCTTGAGAAAGTTAAAAATTATAATAGAAGCCTAATGTTGTGAGGAACACTGCAATTACAATCCATTATAATGTTTAAACCAGAAACGAACTTCATATTAAACAATGCATCAGGAAATCTCTGCTCCCTCACCATTTTTCACGCATTTAGAAACCGGTCGACATTCGATTTACATAATCTCGGTTGAAATCTCATTCCCTTTCTAAACATTTTTTCTGAAACTAGACAACATCTTACTGCAGCAACAAATAAGGTGTTGAGTCTGCACAGGCCTTGAATGTGAATAATGTCGTTTTAAAATACCTTGGGAAGAACATTTGAGAAGTATGTGTCTTAATAAATTTGAAAGCTAAACTCAAGATAAAGACGGGGCTAAACTCAAGAGTTATTAAAAAAAAAGCTAAAGGTTGAGAGAAGCCAAAGAAGAAAAGAACAGTACTCAACGTGAGATTTATCTATGGGGGATTCCAGGCGCGCACACAGATATTTTGGTTGGGAGGGGTCCAAAGTTTAGGAGGATCCAAAGCTAAAAGACACAACATTTATGTAGCATTGAACGGGTATTATTCTGCAACCAAAAACACGATAACTGATTATAAAATACTTCCACCTATATTTTCAGAAAAAAAGAATGATAGAACTAGATTGTTAGTATAAGAGAAAGAGTACGGATGAAGTGTAAGATCAAATTTTCATGCTACATCGATCATTTCCCTGTTAAACTATATAGCTTTATCGATAAAGTGCACAAATGTATGTTGACTTAGGAAGTTTTGAGGGATCCGGATCTAGTGAACCCTAAACGTAGGCGTACCCTTAGCGTATTTGGTGTTCAAGGTTATTTTGTGACTTAGAATACCTTTAAATGTTTTCACAAATAATGAAACTAAAAATCTATTAATTGCTTCAACTAACTTGTATTTTTAAATGACCATAAACACATCTTATAGAAGGCTAATTCGCTGTTAAATCATAGACGCATGTTATCTTATGCGAAATAGTTAATCACTATAATAGCAACTTTATTAAAATAAGACTTATAATAAGAGACAATAACACAATAGAAATTACCTGATAATACTTCAATTTAGAACACTTTGTGAAGTAACAGAAAATTTGCGTAAAAGCTCTGTGATGGTAAACACTTCATCGTTAGTTAACGTGAAACTTGCACATGTTTTCCTTTTAGTTCGGACAATGATTGGCTGTTGGTTCGACAATATCTGTAGTGAAAGAGAAACGTATGGTGTGTTTACATACTAATGGTTACCATTGGATACTCAGGATTTTTTTTTAAAAACGCCATTTTTTAAATAAAGCACTGCCAGTTTTCCTGCTAACTGTTCTCTTCCACTCCCATACTCTTGTTGAAAAACATGCGTATAATTTGCCCTCCTCTCTGTAGGCAAGGAAGTGAAGCGTCATTAGCCAATGACATTTTATGAAAAGCAGAAAGACACATAGTTTCGTTTATTGTCGTTTAGAAGTAAGAGGGAACAGAGAGTAGGTGCCCCATTTCGAAGCATCACTAGCCAATCAGGTGTTTGAATCACAGAAGAATACAAATGGTTTTGTTTATTGCCGTGAGGGAACAGAGAGTAGCTGCCCCATTCCGTAAGCATCACTAGCCAATCAGGTGTTTGAATCACGGAAGAATACAAATGGTTTTGTTTATTGTCGTTTAGAAGTAAGAGGGAACAGAAAGTAGGTGCTCCATTCCGTAAGCATCACTAGCCAATCAGGTGTTTGAATCACAGAAGAATACAAATGGTTTTGTTTATTGCCGTGAGGGAACAGAGAGTAGCTGCCCTATTCCGTAAGCATCACTAGCCAATCAGGTGTTTGAATCAGGGAAGAATACAAATGGTTTTGTTTATTGCCGTGATGGAACAGAGAGTAGTTGCCCCATTCCGTAAGCATCACTAGCCAATCAGGTGTTTGAATCACGGAAGAATACAAGTGATTTTGTTTATTGTCGTTTAGAAGTAACAGGGAACAGAAAGTAGGTGCCCCATTCCGTAAGGATCACTAGCCAATCAGGTGTTTGAATCACGGAAGTATACAAATGGTTTTGTTTATTGTCGTCTGGAAGTAAGAGGGAACAGAAAGTAGGTGCCCCATTTCGTAAGCATCACTACAGCCAATCAGGTGATTGAATCACGGAAGAATACAACTGGTTTTGTTTATTGCTGTAAGAGAACAGAGAGTAGCTGCCCTATTCCGTGAGCATCACTAGCCAATCAGGTGTTTGAATCAGGGAAGAATACAAATGGTTTTGTTTATTGTCGTTTAGAAGTAAGAGGGAATAATGAATAGAATGAAGATGGACTTTGAAAATGTAGTTTTGAAATCCTCGTTTGCTATAGTGATTATCTCTAAATACTTTATGTAATGAATAGTCCTTTTATGATTTCTCTGTCGGATTTCATGGATATCGACTCATCATTAGTCACATTTTTCTATTATTCATGAGAAGAAAGAATCTACCTACGTAACACAGAGTAATTCCACTTTTGTTGGAGAGAAGAATTCACAAAACCCGGAAAATTTCCGTTGTCTTGGTTACTAAATCTTGCCAAAAGGATGAGGAAGAATAAAATAATGTTGGTTTATAAAAATCTTAAAACATTTACATTTGTGTCGCCGTAGGAGGGTATTATCTGCAGCAAGAATACAAAAAAAAAAAAAAGTTTCTACAAAATACTCTTCTGATACACGGCAAGTAGATTGGAGCGTGGTTTAAGATATGTCATCCAGATTAAAAACATACGGGAGTTAAATTCAGTATCTGTGGTAAGCTTTTTAAAGAAAAGAACGTTAGCTGAGCCAAGAGCAAGAAATTCAAATACAGTTAGAACCATTTATTTTTGTGGCATCAAACTTTCACATTTAATTCATAGGTAACTATATATGTATTAATTGCAAATTTGAAGCAGAGCTCCTTGGTGGCTAAGCGGTTAGCGTACACGCTTTTGGCGTGGAAGACTCGGGTTCGATTCCCGGCGGGAGCTCATGTGGTTCGGATTCCACGTTAATCATTAGGTCCACGTCTCATATAGCCTCGCTGCTGAAAGGGACGCTAAACTAAAATCAATCAATCGATCAAATTTGAAGCAAAGCAATCGACCTTTATTGATCATTAACACAATTTTTTTAGTGCATCGATTGTTTTCGTGCACGAACGCGACATGGGAATATGAAATTTAGCATACAACGAAAAGCATAATGCCTTGGAAACATTGTTTTTAGCAGAATAAAACGAAAAGGGGTTCGCCCTATTTCTAACGCTGAAAATTCTGTTTCTCATTGTTTATAATGAGAATTGGCGTGCCAAATGCTTTTCGAAGGTTAAGTCTATGGATATCCCGTTTTCCGGTGATTATTCCTCAATGGTATGTGTCCGATCGGAACATATGACCTCGTACGACAATGTGCGCTATTGTCCTGCAAGGACCGAATTTTTCGGCCCGAGCCCAATCCAGCCCGAATGTACCTAGGCCCGGCCCAGCCCGAGCCCGAAAAGTTTAGGAGATTTTCGGCCCGAGCCCGGCCCGGCGCGGAAAGGTTTTAAAATTCTTGGGCCAAGCCCGGCTCGGGCCCGATAAATTTTAAAAGTTTCATTTTGTAACCTTTTTCACGGGCACACTTCTTCAACGTTTGCCTTTATTCTAATTATCGTTTAACGAAAGACAATCATTACTAAAGAATTGCAATTAATCGACCCCAGTCCGGCTCGACCTGAAGAGAAATTAGTGTCGGTCCGCACAAGCCCGGCCCGACCCAAAGAAATAACAGAGTCGGCCCGCCCGAGTCTGGCCCGTGCAGGTCTCTAATGTGCGCACTCTCGAATCACGATGTCAATGGTTAAGAACAGTTCAATCATCTCGGAGGAGTATACGGACAAACGAACACTTAAGTCGAGTGAAAAAGGAGTTTGGCTCCAATTAGTTCACTTAATTTTACACTATATTTAAACCTTTTTCAAACACTTACAAAATTACTATCTTTGATCGAAAAAAAATGTTCAACGATGAGAAACAGCTCAAAAACGATATATCCCATTGTCGTGAACAAAATCGTATGGGTGGTTGTAAATCGTCATGCGTACTTTCCGAGAAAATGAGTGAAAAATGATTTTTTTTGTAAACCTAAACATTGATGTTGTACAAAATACCACGCCATCTATTAAGATAAAATTGATATTGAAGTTTACCTTTAAGTAAGCTTTTAACTATGACACTGTAGCGAGATATGGCCAAAACTTACGATTAACTCTTAAATATTAATTTTTGTTGAACTTAATAACTGTCCAACAATGAAATGTACGAGGAAGGGTCAGAAACTAATGTTACAAGGCCGATATTTCTGGAGTTTCGTCTGTTATAGGGGAACGAGGAGTATGCGGTAATTTTAACACATGTAGTTGGCAACTATGTTGAGGTTCAGCTACCAGCCACCTACGGTGCTAGTTGTAGGTAAACACAAATGGCGGCAACTCATTTGGGAAACTGATATCGCAAAGAAGTCCGCTCAGGTATTCGATTTCTGTGGGCGAAACATATTACCGCGGCTAAAATGATATTACATATTACGTAACATATTACCGGCAGCTGGTAGAAGTGTACGGAGAGACTGTAATGTCTTATCAGAATGTCGCAGAATAGTGTCGAAAGCAGAGCCCTGCACGGGCCGTGCGCGCCCGGTTCGGCCCGGTGCCCGGCCCGGCCCGGCCCGACCCGTTTCAAGTAATATCAAACTGGACCGGGCCCTAACCGGGCCGGCCCGTCTCGGCCCGGATGCTCTGAAAGACGGTTCGGAAACTAATGTTGTCAGCCTATTTGTTTTTTAAATGTCCTCCACTACCTCTATTTTTGCCGTGTTTGTACGGTCTTACTGTCAGCCTATGTTAATCGTACTGTCAGCCTATGTTAATCGTACTGTCAGCCTATGTTAATCGTTAATCGTTTGGGAAACTGACTCTTTATTCAAGACTGCGATGTACTGGTAATACTATTACTATTACTACTTCTTCTACTACTATTACTACTTCTACTATTACTACTACGACCACTGCTAATACTACTACAAGTACTACGACTTCGCGTCAGAGTTGACATGTCTGGTGGTACCGAATTTACCTTCTAAGTACAGAATAAAATTGAGAAATGCTAGTTATTATGGCCAGTCTGCGTAGAATGTGAACCGATGTTTGATCTACGAGGGAGAATAGTGGCTCAATAGAAAAAACACTCACATCTGGTGCTAGAGGTCGTCGGATCAATCCCTGCTCATGCTATGTGAGCTTTGTTGTGGACAAACATCGTGTGCATGGGAGTTTCTGGGGTGGTCCCGCTTCCTCCCACTGTTTTCTTTCCACCAATTCATCCCATCATCATCCATTCAGCCTGAGCCGTAGTTATCTAAAGAACGTATGATAAAGTCAAGTACTTGACCTAGTAAGTAGAATTTGGTACGCTACCATTGGACCACGGAGGGCAAAACCATAAACTGGCGTGCTCATAAGATCAGTGCAATTTGTAGTAATGTTCAATTAGCAAGGCAAATATCGAATGGTGTTACATGTTCATGTATTGTTTATAGTATGATGCTACAAATATAACAAAATATAATGATCAAATAAATCACCAAATCGCCAGGGTCAATTAGGTGTTCCTGGAACGGTGGCTCAGTGGTTGAGCGTTCACCTCTGGTATATGGGGTCCCTGGTTTGATCCGAGCTCTCGCCAAGTGAACTTTGTGGTGGACAAACACCGTGTGCGGGGTGCGCGGTGTTCTCCTGTTTCCTTCCACTTTATTTACTCCACTATTTCATTTATTTCTCACCATCGTCTCCTTTAGGCTAGCTGGCATAACTTGGAACCACCTACCAAGAAGAATAAACTAATGGATTGGGAAGATAGATATTCAGTCTCTGGTGAATTTGATGATGAAGTAGACATCTACCTCAACATGTCATCATGTGTAAGAGAACTAGATATACTGCAGTGGTGGAAGCAACAAGAACAAACATTACCAAAACTGTATAAATTAGCGCGTCAGTATCTCGTCATCCCTGCTTCTAGTGCGTCTACTGAAAGAGCTTTTAGTACTCAGGAACGAAGAAATGCTCTAAAGCCTGAAACTGTTGACTCTGTTTCCGTGCTATTCGATGCGTACAAGGACATACAGTAAAGCGATGTTCATTCTGCACTATTGGTTTCTTAGGAAACCTTATATTTTCATTTTCTTAATATCAACTATCCCTTCTATTATATGTGATGTTAAGAGGCATTTTTGATAGCTGATATCTATACATTTTTCATTCAGGGGACTTTTGAGGTATTTTTTGATCAACAATGATATGTGTGGATTTTGTTTTGATTTACTGCCTCGCATTTCGTCATATAGCTCTGTTATTTACTTGTTACGCACCGTTCCAGGAACACTTCATCGATCCTGGGGTCTGGGTGATTTATTTGATCATTGTTTTTTGTTATTATTATTGTAGCATCGAATTATAAAGAATACAGGAACATATAATATGATTTGGAATCTGCCGTGCTAATTGAACATTACTACAAATTGCGCTAATCTTATGAACACGCCAGTTCATGGTTTCGGTCTCCGTGGTCTAATGGTAGCGGAACAAATTCTAATTAGTAGGCCAAGGACTTGACTTTCTCATATGTTCTTTAGGCAATTACGGCTCAAGACGTATGGATGATGGATGAATTGGTGGAATGAAAACAGTGGACGAAAACGGACTAATCCAAAAACTCCCACGCTCACGATGTTTGACCACCACAAAGCTCACATAACAAGAGGAGGGATCGATCCGACGACCTCTAGCACCAGATGTGAATGCAATCTACTGGCCAGACTACGCAGACTGGCCATAATAACTAGTATTTCTTCGATTTTTTCTGTACTTAGATTGTAAAGTATGTACCACCAGACATGTCAACTCTGACGCTCGTAGCAGTTGTAGTAGTAGAAGTAGTAGTAGTAGTAGTAGTAGTAGTAGTAGTAGTAGTAATAATAATAATAATAATAATAATAATAATAATAATAATAATAATAGCAGTAGCAGTAGTAGTAGTAATAAGAGTAGTAGAAGTACAGTACTTTACAGTCTTGAATAAAAAGTTAATTTCCCAAACACCATTGGCGGCGGTTGGACGTTAAAAGTGAGGGGGCAAGACATGATCTGAATATTTGTATATAAATGTTAGTTTTCCTGGTTGTTTCTAACATTTTGTTTGACGAAAGGTTGTATAACTAATAGGATACTATATTTTCAGTTAAAATACCGTATATCGTATATAATAGTTTATTAAGTAAATTGAGAAGAACAACGCAAGTAGATACTAGCTCTTTGTACTCTTAAACAACGAAAGTGTAAGAAGAGATTTGATTTCTTGCTCATGAACATCTTAAAATTCTGTCCGGAAAATTGTGTGATCAGATTATTTAATAAATTTGCAAAACAAATAAATAGAAAGGATAATATTAATCATTGTAATGAATAATGATGCTTGTTTTGCAAAAGTTATATTGAAACTGAGGATTAATGAAAAACTTAATATTTAATTCCACACATGCTATTAAATGTATGTTATTACTCTTAGAAAATGAAAGGCAGTAAATACTACAAGCATATGCTACGACATTTAAAGAAATATTTGCTTTTGCAACTTCTTGAAATATGTTCGTTGCCATTAGGTGCAGTTTTCACTTTCTTGGAACACATCAAAACACAACAATACCTAGAATCAATCCACACTTCAGTTATACAAAATAAACTTAAAACCTAGAATTATGTTCAATTTACTAAATTTTATTGTATATACACTCGTACATCCTTAAACACAACACTTCACTCGTATATTACACTACAAAACAATGGAAAAGGTAGAAGTTGTTTCTTATTACGCTCTTTTTAATCGATATTCCTTACTTTAGAAAGAAGAAAAGACATTTTAGGAACTGTCAATTTTTGTGCAATTAAAGAATAACTTGTGAAATAGGCCCTACTTTTTTGCATAATGTTCTTTCGATTAGCTTCAAAGCGGCTCACTAACATATCGAGCCCTTGTAAGAAGAAATGAAAGTATGCTGGAATTGTGCTCCAATAAGTTACTTTTTGGGGTTATTTTCTGTGGCGATTAAAACGCGATTACTGTAGCTTTCTTTACTCCACGGGAAGACAACCAATACGTATTCACGCAACAGCAAATATTATATGGCAGCATTTTTTTCTATTAATCAGTAACACATACAAAATCGTTACATTTCCAAATGAAACTATATACATTAATTGGTTACTTCAAAAAAGTGCGGGGGCAACTGCCCCCCTTTGCCCCCCCTAATCGCCGCCCATGCCAAACACATTACGATTAAGACAGGCTGCCAACATTAGTTTCCGATCCGTCTTTCACAGTGTTCGGGCCGAGTCGGGCCGGCCCGGCTCGGCCCGTTTCGGCCCGATTTGTGCCCGGCTCGGCCCGATTTGTGCCCGGCTCGAGATTCGGGCCGGGCCGGGCCGGGTCGAGCCGGGCACAGAATTCAGATCCATTCGGGTCGGCCCGGGCCGTCTTCGGGCCTGGGTTTGCAGGGCTCTTGTCGAAAGCGGCTTGTAGACAAACGTTACCGACGAGGAGCACAGTGGCCTAACCAGCACGGCATCAACAGATTTGAACAGAGCTTGCGTGAAAGACCTGATTGAGGACAACAGGAGGATTACGTTACGGCATCTGACGGTAGAATTTGGAATGTCGTTCGGAAGCGTTCGTCACATTATGCACGATATTCTGCAGTACGGGGAAGTTTGTTCCCAATGGTTTCCACGTAATATGTCCAACCAACACAAGGAGCAGCGCATTGGGACAAGTTTTCAACTTTTGAAATGGTTCTTCACTGAAGGCAACTGTTTTCTTCACCGCATTGTCAAAAGTGACGAAACATAGATCCACCATTACACTCCCAGTCGTAAGCCGTCTTCAAAGGAGTGAAAACATCCTTCCTCCTCAAAGACATAGAAGTTTAAGGTGAAGTCATCTGCCGGGAAGGAGGTGGCCACAGTGTTTTGGAACAACTCCGGTGTCATTACCGTGGAGGTTTTGGAAAAAGGGCGCACAGTGACCGCTGAGCGATACTGTGAGACCTTGGCACGATTGCGAGAAGCAATCAGGAGGAAACGGTCAGGTCTGCTCACTGAGGGCGTCATCTTCCTATACGACCTTCCTTAACGGGGCGCCCGCATAAGCCAAGAAGACCACCAAACTGTTGAAGCAGTTTCGCTGGGACATTATCAAACACCTTCCTTACAGCTCGAACCTCGCTCCAAGCGACTTTCACCTCCTCTTGCAGATTGAAGGAGCACCTAGGAGGCCATCGCTTCGCTTCAGACGAGGAGGTGAAACATTTCGTGACAACATGACTGAACACGCAAGTACAGGATTTTTACCAGGAGGGAATTTTCAAACTCATCCCATGATGCGACAAATGCCTCTACCGATACGGAGATTATGTCGAAATATAACCTAATGTATGTACTGTCTATTGGCTGTATTAGTTGTATGAAATTATATATACACGTTTCACTGCAGGCTATGTAGCCTTACTTTTTTATCACTCCTCGTGTATTAATCGATACATTATATCGAGCTGAACAAGAAAAGATGTTTGAGGGTGAATTCTCATGTGTATTTTTCTAGAAATTTGAGGAAAACGAATTGTTATACCGTTGAAAGTATATTGTTCCCTCCCAGTAATAATAGATTCTGCTGGAGCAGGTTGTTGTTATCTACTATACCCCTGTATATGTAGAAAATACACTGTTAAGTAACGTATTGTTTGTCGTTTCCTACCAGTGACAATTTTCGTAATAATTTCAAATATGAATATTATAATTATGAAACAATCACTGAAGTTCTCGATTCCCTAAGCAGCTGGTGGACAAATGGAAGTATGTTTAATCCGGCCTGGCGAATAAAGATGAAAAATGTATGATAGAGTACGTTAAAAAAAAACAGTCGAAAACTCTAAACGTAACAACAAAAATGTAGTAGCAGGCCATCATAATATACCTGAATCAAAACTTGAGTTTTAACTGAGGAAATATGTACTTTAACATGTTTGTAGTTTCCAATCCACTTCTGCAATGTAATGCCGTTGGTTGCTAGCCAATGTTTAACCAGCATCAAGAAAAAATAAGGGAATTCTCAATTCATCCGTTCATATATTTCTTGTGGGTATGTTTACACATAACTTCAACATATATTCACTGATTTTGATTCTTTTTTGTTTGTTTGGTCGTTTGTTTTTTTAGTTGTTTGAATAGTATACCTTTTTAGCAGTCCATATAATTTTCTTTAGGACCTGATGACAATCTTAGGATCTAGACTATGAAATTCCTCAACGGATGCTGAGTTAGTTACGGCAAAGTAACATGCTTATAAGCAATCATACATCCCTTTCTGCGTTGGGACCGCGGTAGCTCAGTGGTAGAGTGTTCACTTCTGGTGCATGGGGTCCTGGGTTCAAACCCTGTTCCCGCCAAGTGAACTTTGTGGTGGACAAATACCGTGTGTGTGGATTTCTTCAAGGTTCTCCCATTTTCTTCATTCCTCCATTTCATTCCTTGTTCATCTTCAGCGTTTCCTTTAGCCTAACGGGCATAAACGTGGGACGTAAAACTTAAAAATTTCATTCTTTGGCGTCATTATAGCTACAGAACAGCACAGGAGTCTTAGTGTAATGTTTCGAACTCTTTCATAGTATATTATATTGTCTCTCTTGTTTATAACATTTTAAATAAGTGGATTATTTCTGTGAAGTTGATTAAGATTATTTTTGTAGAAAAAGTTATATATATATATATATTTTAAATATACAGCTTTCTTATAGTTAAAAATGCATATTCAGAAAATATATGACTTAGATATATTTAGCAAACAGTTGTCTCAGAGGGAAAGGAAAATGGCCCCGAAATATAGTACTTCTTTTGCTCTGAATCATAGAGCATTACAATGGGCCTTCAGTGCTCTAGAGCAGTGTGGATTCGGAAAGTGATCCGCGGACCCCCTTGCAATGCTATCTGAAATTTCACATGGTATTAAAACCTATACTGATTAGAATTACCACGGACAAGAAAAAGATCAAGAAATATATTGCAATAAGTAATTTATTCTGCAGATACATGATTGACCCCTAGTGAAGGAAATTTCAATTCAAAATACAGTAACTTTCAATCCTGAAAATCAACTTACTTTTTTTCTTTAAGAAAAGGAAATTCACTTGATAAACAATATTCTCAAATGTGAGGTCACTAATATGAAGAATGAAATTCTTTCTGTTTTTCTATAATTGCACTGAAATCCGGACTAAGTTTTGTCACCATTAATCTTAGATCCGATTCCACATTAAGAGGATTCGCTTTCGGGCTTTAATACTGCAAAGACTAGAAAAGGTCTGTTCACTTAAGTAAGTTCTAGGGAAAGGTATCAAATGTTGCAATGCATTTATAGATAACTCTTCATACTCACAGGGCAGAAATTTAGTAAAGTAGGAAAACATTTAAATTTACAAACATAAGTATAATTTCAAATTGCTTTCTTTTTAGTTACTGAAAAGAATACTTCTTGCATAATAGCTGTGAGTTCCATTTTATTATAACACATTTCAATTTTTAGGCGTCGTGGACCCCCTGGCTACGTCCCACGGACCCCCAGGTGTCCGCATACTCCACATTGAGAACCACTGCTCTAGAGAATCCAATTCTTTAACGGTCCCAACTGCTCTTTGGGCATACCTTACTTAGACCTCTTCTAAATCACGAAGTCCGCACTGTGGCGTTAGATGTCCACCCACTGAATCTAGAAATTCCGTAATAATTCATTATAGATTATTCTGTTTGCGTGGGTCAACAGGTGGGATGTTTTGATTCTCACACCGCCAAGGGCGAATTTACATAATTATTTACAATTTTAAATTTATATCTCATTATTCATTAAATATTCTTTCTATCAGTACATTAGAATGAATACAATTGTTGGAAATTCATAGAGATTTCGTTGAATTATGATACTATGCAAAACAGTTTTAAATCAGTTAATAATTTTATTAATACTATAAAATTACTTTGATAAAGGTAGATAGAGCAATTTATTACATGGCACGGGATCGGTTTTCTTTCACAAAGTTTTTGATTATAAAATTACTGTTATATACAAATATAACTCAGAAAGTCACTATGAGTATGGCCCAAAGACCAATACAAAGTTCTTTACGTAGTTTGGGTAAGTAGGTGTCCCAAGGCTCAGACAGTCAAGGGAAGGATACCACAGACCTCCAGGCAGACTAAGTGGTAGTGATTTTAGGAATCCTCAATGTCCCAAGCAAGCAAAGAGAGATTGAGGTTTCGCAGAGCTCCAGGCAAGCTAAGCGAGTAAGGAAACCAGAGAGCTTAAGCCAAACTAGGTGGATGCAGTAAGAATTTCTCAGAGCTTCAGGCAAACTAAGAGAGAGAATGAGTTCCCACACAACTCCAGGCAAGCTAAGTGCGTAAGGAAATCACAGACTTTCAGGCAAACTAGATGGTTGCAGTGAGGATCTTTCGGAACATCAGTCAAGCTAAGAGAGAGGTTGAGTTCCAACAACCCCAAGCAAGCTAAGTGGGCAGGAGACCTCAAAGCTCCAGGCAAGCTAAGAAGCTTGCGTTATTTTAGAACTCTAAGAGCTAAGCAAGCTCAGAGAGTAGGAATGATCAGCCGAAACTGATGTCGGTGAAGACTTTACATGGTATTTTATACTCTCTTCTGGACGGTAGTGGCACTAGTTTTCCTCTTCTGTGACATCACCTGATGATGACGAGGATGACTGTTGTCTTTTCGCTTGTAGTAGTTGTAGTAAGAGAGCCCGTGGTTTAGTTTACAAATAAGAAACACGCGTTGGTGTTTACAAATACAGACCGCGTATAGGATATTACAATATACGCTTCAAATAGAGCTTTACAGGATAATTTAAACTATATAACGAAAAATGGATGTAACTTTGTTTCCCCGCTAACTTTTCCAAGGCCGCTGTACCGAAGTTTGATGATTTTCGATACATGATTAGACTCTGGTCTAACTAATATTTAGCACGTCTTTGATGAGGGGATAAGGAATGAACAGGGAGATACGTAAATATAGTCAAAAACAAAAGATGTTAGTGTCCAATCCAAAGGGTTGCTGAGATAAATAGAAATATTTCCAATGCCATCAAAGTCCAAATTCATCCGCTAACGGCATGGGAGTGAAGAGTTAGGGGACGGGAGGAGGTGACGCGTAAAAGATAATCGGATACGATTGATATTACTAACCAATTAATAGTTTTCGGGGCCTCTGAGATGAATAGTGACACTTCCAATACCGTTAAAGTTCACATTCATCCCCCATTGGCATGAGAGTGAGAAGTTAGGGGCTGGGAGCGTTTGAAATGCAAAAATAATCGGAAGCGATTAATATCACTAACCAGTTAATAGTTTTCGGAGTCCCTGAGATGAATAGCCCTACTTCCGATGCCGTTAAGTCCAAATTCATTCCTCGTGCATATCTATTCTTCCTATGGAAAGAATGAGTATTTCAGCTAGTTGATAGCCCGTGCGCCTTTGGTTTAAGTAGTCCCGGGTTCGATTCCCAGTGGGAGAGCACCAAAATTTAATTTAATTTCACTTTCATTAATCATCCATCTCCTTTAGCCTAATGGGTATAACTGTAAGACGTTAAACTAAAACTTTATACCATTTCATTTCACTTAGTTACTTCATACATTTTTAGATAACCAACAATGTCATTAGTAAATTAATAGTAACTTTACTGATGAACATGATCATACCTTTGTCACATATAATACTAGTGACTAACGCATGGGACTTGGATGAAGCTCATCCTGAGTTTGATTCTCGGTGCAATAGCGTTGAACGTGTTACGATGGTTCATATTTCACCTTTAAATGAAGGTCCATGCATTATATTGAATTGATGCTGAAGGGAGACGCTGAACTTCAACAAATAAACGAATAATATGTATATAATATAATGTGGGTTCAGAGACTGTACCAGCGCCATCAATGAAGTACATCATAGCAGTAGTTCACTCAAAAGATTTCAGTGACCACCCCCTAACCTTTAATAGCTGCAAAGAATATTTATGTATAGATTGATCAATGTTGAATATACCATATTATCATCAAATGGCTCTCTTGGAGTTATATGATTAGCAGAAGTGCTTTCAGCGCGAGAGACTTGGATTTCATTTTAGGTGTGAGCTCATGCGTTTCCAGGCCGTAGTCAGCCCGAAAATGTAGGGGGAGGGGGCGATCTAACCATATCATAGTTCATCACCATAATATAGTACAGTTGCAAGCATACTGTGAAAATTTTAGGGGGCCAGTAAAAATTTATGGGGGTCCGGCCCCTATGTCCGCCTTGGATACGAGCCTGTGCGGTTCTGATCCCACGTTAAGCTGTACGTCTACGTCTCATATATCCTTAGTGTTGAAACGGAATAGTAAAATCCAAACTAGCAATCTATTACAGTGGGACCTCGATAATAGGGATCTGCACGGGCCGGAATTTTTAGCCCTTGCCCGGCCCGGCCCGTGAATTTACAATGTGACGCCTCATCCAGGTCTGAAATATGTTTTTAACATTTAGGCCCGAGCCCGGCCCAAGCTCGTGTAGTAATCAAATGAGCCCGAAATAAGCCTGAATTATAGAAACTTAATAATAAACGCAAAATTGTATTTTTACTTACAACAATTAGAGGTTTAATTTTGCAGTTGTACTTTAAAAGTTCTCCAGAAAGAACGGTGCAATATATATTGTTGTACAGTATTTACAAAGTTAGGCCCGAAAAGGCCCGAGAAATATAGTTGTATCAGTGGCGTAATTAGGGGTCTTTCGGGCCTACGCCCCCGAAATCTTACTTACTATAGTAAAGTATATGAAATATCTTGCTGAATTTTCACATTTTCAGGCAAACCTCCTCGAAAGTTAGCAAAGCCCCCCGACACAAAATCGTAAATACGCCGCTGAGTTGTATATTTAAAAATTCACGACCCAAGCCCGTGCAGACCTCTACGCGATAACATGAAGCTGAAGGAAATATATAAAAATTCGAGTTACCAAGTTTCTCGCGTAATAAAGTTTCGAGGTATCAAAGTGGCCACAACAAAATTTCGAGATACTGAGGTTCTGCATTCCTTATGAATATTGACTATATAACCTCTATAACTCGAAGTTTTATTCATTCAACCTCTATAACTCGAAGTTTTATTCATTCAACCTCTATAACTCGAAGTTTCATTCATTCAACCTCTACAACTCGAAGTTTTATTCATTCAACCTCTATAACTCAAAGTTTTATTCATTCAACCTCTATAACTCGAAGTTTTATTCATTCAACCTCTATAACGAAGTTTTATTCATTCAACCTCTATAACTCGAAGTTTTATTCATTCAACCTCTACAACTCGAAGTTTTATTCATTCAACTTCTATAACTCGAAGTTTTATTCATTCAACCTCTATAACTCGAAGTTTTATTCATTCAACCTCTACAACTCGAAGTTGTATTCATTTAACCTCTATAACTCGAAGTTTTATTCATTCAACCTCTATAACTCGAAGTTTTATTAATTCAACCTCTATAACTCGAAGATGTGAAAGTTCCTTTAAATTAAATAAGATAACTAGTATAAAATAAAATACTAGACCTGAGGAAAACACAACTACAATACACAATAGCAATAATGACAGGACTAGCAGCAACAACAACTACGTAAAAGAATAGAGATATAGCTTTGAGTTATCGAGAGAAATTCACATCCAGTGGCGGATCTAGAAGTTTAAAACTGGGGGGCTGCCATACCCGAGACTGCGAGAAGTATATCATCAGTTTACTATAAAGTTTCAAAAATATATAAATAATAGCTTAAATTATTTTCGTCACTCTGAAAACTAGGGGGACCTAGGCCCCCGGCCCCGGGCTAGATCCGCCACTGTTCACATCAAGAGAAATTCAACTGTTAGTGGTAAACTGTTAATATTAATAAATAATACAACATCCTTTGGTATACGCACCAGCAAGCAGCCGACAAATGCCATCTAGTGTACAAACTGTATTAAAGTTTTATAATTTTAAAAAAATGGAAAAAAAGACCGTGTACCGTTACTCTACCAAATATTACAATATAATCGCCAATCTTAGTTGAACATGAAAGTTAGAACGAGAGGAATTGTTTCTTTCAATGCTTTTGTAACCACTCTTGATGCTACATCGTTTCGTCAATCAGCCATCTCTTTTTCCCTTTCGTCAACTGAAGAAAGATAAAAGTAAATAATTAGAAACAGTTGGGGGTAATCACTGAAATAGAGAAAAAGAACTTTCTCCGCTCATCCACTTTTCTAAAGTATTTTCTCTGTTGTTCTTTCTCTCGTTTCCTTGATTCTCAGAATTTTTTCTCTCTTTTTCTATTGATTTTCTAAGACAAATTGTCCTTTGTTTATTCTAGGAAGAGAAACGAAACAATTACAGTTTTTTTTAAAAAATCAACATTTACAGTTAAGTTATTAAGCGCTCTCTCTCTCTGTAAATTAACGCGACAATGTATTAAGTGTTTTAAGGTTTCCTTTTAGTAGTGTAAACTTATGTCTACTATAACGAGTATTTTAGAACTACCATTCTGCTTACAAGCTTGGTTTTATATTTGTTCACCCTAAATATTTAATTTTTCATTTTTCAATTACAGAGTGGTTACTGTAATAATAATAATAATAATAATAATAATAATAATAATAATAATAATAATAATAATAATAATAATAATAATAATAATAATAATAATAATAATAAATAAATAAATGGTCAGAATGAGTTCACATTTGAACTGAATATGCTTGAAGAAGAGAGAAACGTATAGCATCAGAAAAATGTTCCAAAATGTATCGATAGAAGGTGCTGTAAGCGACATAACGAAAGTGGATTCGGCTACAAGTGACATTTTGAATCGAAATACGACGACTTTGGCATGAGTTGCACATTAAACTAACTGTACTGTTGTGCATAATTGTTTCGGTTTTGTGACGAAAAAAAGACTTCTGAGCAACGGCGCCCATGTTGTGGTTTCAAAGGGGGAAGGGGGCAAGTATAAGCAACGTTTCAAATATAGTTTCAAATTTTGCTGTAACTAATGTTAAAATTCTATTGGGTTTTCGATATTCCCAAGTACAATTTCCTCTTAGGGGGGGCTAGCGCCCCACATTGCCCCCTCCTGATGGGCGCCCTTGCTTCTGAGTCATTCTACAGTTGTGACACTCTTAGTGGAAAACCCATTCACCACGGCAAGGTCGTATCACATAGGACGGGAAAAAATAGGTTTTTAATTATCTATAGGCAAAAAAAACGCATAAAAAGCACATAATGATTCGGTATTTATACACTTTCGAAATTTTTTTCTTATGCCATACCCTTTCCTTCTTCTTCAAGTATATTCAGTTCAAATTTGAAGTCATTTTGACCACTTTTTTTTTTTTTTTTTTTTTTTTAGCATTTTGAAAGTGGGACTAATTATAATCACCCTGTATCAAGGATGTCCATCAGGGGCGCAAAGTGGGGGGCTCGCCTTTCCTAAGAGGAAATCGTACTTGGAAATATAGAAAGACCAATAGAATTTTTACATTAGTTATGGCAAAATTTGAAACTAGGCCCTATATTTGAAACCTCACTTATATTTGCCCCCTGTTGGAAACAACAACATTGGCGCCCTTGCCCTGTATTTCACTTAATGCTTTATTATAAGCGGTGTCCCATAAAGAACACGACTTTTGAAATGCCCGCCATTTTTGTTCTAGTAAGTTGGCAGCACTGAACGTTACAAGATATTCATCTGTTATCTTTGTGGTTATTAATCATGGAGCGCCGAATAGCGCATGATCATCATCTGTTTTCTGTACGGGTAGACATGGAGCGCGTACACGATGGAACAGCGTGTTGTCATAGTGAAAACTTATTACAAAAGTAGTGAGCGCTCCATGTCTACCCGTACAGAAAACAGATGATGATCATGCACTATTCGGCGCTCCATGATTAATAACCACAAAAATAACAGATTAATATCTTGTAACGTTCAGTGCTGCCAACTTACTAGAACAAAAATGGCGGGCATTTCAATTTCACGTTCTTTATGGGACATCCTTTATTGGGTGGAGTAAGGGATGATTATTGTCGCTCCGGAACAGGGATGTGCCCTACGAAAATGCTCAAAAACCGAGATTTTATATTAACAATTTCCTGCGGGAAAGCTCCCGGCCCCCCACTCAACTGAGGAGTATTCCAAATTCCTGGAAGAATCTCCTACAAAGCAGACAGCTCCTAAATCCGCTCATCCTCAAAGCACGACATCTATATGAATTAAGTCAAGAAGACACGCACACATACATACGAAAGAAACAATTCAATAAGGCACATCAAATATAAACTAGATGAACTTCTTTGAAGACACCTCTTTTTAAAAATAAAAGGAAGGAAAAAGTTAAAAATGTCGGTGTCCTCAACTTAGAAATTATTTCTAAGTAAGAAATAAAATCTTTTTATGTGCAAAGCTATTCGTCAATTACTGATAATAAAAATGGATTTATTAAAGATATTTAGCATCTACTCTTCAGTGACGGTATGTTTTGACCACTGAAAAACCAGAGGTGGTATGCTTTCATCGCTGAAAAACCAGAGACGGTATGGCATACCACCGCATACCGTCTCACTTCGACCACTGCCCCTAGCTCTTCGGAATCATTCATTTTCATTAATCATCCCGTTTTCTTAAGCCTACAGCGCATTAAAAACGTAAAACAATAAGCTATAAATTTCATTTCATTAAATTTTTTAATGAAATATTTCCGGAAATTTTGTTGCTTCACTTTGTATGGGAGTAATAAAACGTATAGAACTGTTAAAAATGAATTTCGCGTTTTTCTTTAATTAATTTGCAACACTTTTACAAGTTTCTCTGCACTCCTATTGATACTCGAAAGTAAAATCACGAAGTCATGTTGAGACAATTACAGACATTTAAAAAAAAAAAAAAAAAAAAGTAGAACATGAAACTAATTTTCGGTACTAACGTAAAGATATGAGGTGTTAAATCGAAATAGAAGCAAGAATAGAAATAACAAGACAACTCTCGTGGAAGAAGAAAGTGATATTTTAATTTGTTGAATAGTTACTATATATTCATAGATTGTTGGAATCTTTCATGCGAAATATTCCACTTCACTATATATCTAGGAAGAAAGGAGGACATTAAGAGAACAGGAAATGATAGGAAACGTTTCAAATGTAGTCATAGAGAGGAAATAAGGAAAATTAATTGAGGAATGATAAATCAATGAAAAAGTGTTAGCAGATGTTGAGAGAAGAATAGTAACGCTGAAGAAAGTTTAAAACAATAATCGTAAAATTTAAAAAAAAAAAAATGAGAACAATGTTTTTATAGACGGCTTTAAAAATAATAAAATGTTTGTGATAGAATAAAATAAAGAAATGAGACAAAGAGCACTGGGCACAAGTAATTATAATGGATTATGGCGAACTACTTACGTGATACCCAGAAACATTTTAGTCCTGAACCTTGGGACATATAATATGTATATATGTGTGTATTGAGAGATTGTTGATTTAACATCAATTAGGTCCTGTTCGAAATACGGCCATCATCCTGATTGAGATATTCTCAGAGTTTCAAAGGTTTCCAGATAAAGTCACAAGTTCCATTATATGTGTTATATATAAACAGTTTTTCTCTCTCTTGCAATGTAAGAATCATTCCCTTTACTGCGTAGCAAACTAATAAAGAAAAAATCAGTGAAACTGAAAGTGTGAGAAGGAATCCACTGATACTCAAGTGTTGTCCACCTAGGACTCTGTTAAAAAAAAAAAAAAAAAAGTGTACAAACGAATAATTATTATTTTTTTAAGTAATTGATGATAAACTTACTTTCAGTGAACATATTACTGATGTTAAAAAAAAGGTTTATGGGAATGTTAGAAATGTGATATGGATTTGGAGAAATTGAAAATTTGACGTGGTTAGCTTCTTAATTTATGGTTGTGATTTCTGCTACAGTGGAATATTCTTCGGCTATTTGGTCTATGGCCACATATCTTTACAAGATAAACCTTGTTTTTAATTTCTCTTTCGCTATTATTTTTTATTATAAATTTCTTGAGCTGCAAAAATGATGGTATTTTGTTTCTTCATAAAATAGTAAACTGTCACTCTCTACTTTCAACTTTTAAATTACCGTAATACTAGTATATTTTATGTTCCGAACCAAAAGCTGATCATGTACAGACTTCCTACTGAATTTAACGGACTTCTACATTTTATCCATATATGTACACCTGATTTTCCGATCCGCATTGTTCAAAGAAATATTATCTTATATAAGGTAGTATTTAATATTATGCCTTTCACTGTTGTTGCACGTTTCAATGTAAAATGATCAATGTGCTGTATCTGGTTCAGAATAAATAAATAAATAAATATTGTCTGAAATAGAATCAGTGATCCTTCGCACTAGAGATTAGCGCTGTTCCAGCTTTTGTTATTATTATTATAATATAATATTATTGTATAATTATCATATAACCGTTGGGACTTTATCTGCATGGTCTAGTTACTGTTATTCAATATTCTATTTAATTCTATACAATAAGAATAACATAGAAACTTGGAAGGTAGTCAAAAGTGTTCGTGATGTTCAGGGGGGCTCGAACTCCCGGTATTTCACGTTACGATCCTCATTCTAACGCTTCATACCGCTCGGCTATTCTAACGCTTCATACCGACTTTTCTATTGAACTACCTTACTCCTGTACTATTTATAATAGCTCCTGTGGATAAACTAACCAGACTTTCCACTGAGCTACCTTACTCCTACATTATATGATAATAGCTCTTGTATTTAAACTAATCACACTTTCCACTGAGCTACCCTACTCCTATACTAATTGATAATAGTTCTTGTAAATAAACTAATCAGACTTTCCACTGAGCTACTTTACTCTTTTACTAATTGATAATAGTTCTTGTAAATAAACTAATCAGACTTTCCACTGAGCTACTTTACTCTTCTACTAATTGATAATAGCTCTTGCATATAAACTAACCAGACTTTCCACTTAGCTACCTTACTCCTACATTATTTGATAATAGCTCTTGTATATAAACTAATCAGACTTTCCACTGAGCTACTTTACTCTTTTACTAATTGATAATAGCTCTTGCATATAAACTAACTAGACTTTCCACTGAGCTAACTTACTTCTATACTAATTGATAATAGCTCTTGCATATAAACTAACCAGACTTTCCACTGAGCTACCTTACTCCTATACTAATTGATAATAGTTCTTGTAAATAAACTAATCAGAATTGCCACTGAGCTACTTTACTCTTTTACTAATTGATAACAGCTCTTGCATATAAACTAATCAGACTTTCCACTGAGCTGCCTTACTCCTATACTAATTGATAATAGTTCTTGTAAATAAACTAATCAGAATTGGCACTGAGTTACTTTACTCTTTTACTAATTGATAATAGATCTTGCATATAAACTAACCACACTTTCCACCGACCCACCTTACTTCTATACTAATTGATAATAGCTCTTGTAAATAAACTAATCAGACTTTCAGAAAGATATTACCGTGTTTGTAGTAGTTTTGAGTTAAGAATCTCATTAAGAGTAGACTAATTAAATTCTATCATAGATAATTTTAAGCCTTTCCTTGTATTTTCCTGCTTCTCGTACACGCAAGTTACTTGAAGATAAGTTGTTAATTACGTTGTTGAATCCATGTAGAAAATAAAAAAGAAAAATCTTGTTCTCAAGTCAAAATTTCTTCGTGATTGTTTGTATGGCAACACTGGAAACCTCCGTGATAATTGCCTTCTCCAGAATTCCAATTGCAGCTGTCAGAAGAAGGGCGACGGAAGGTGAAGCTGGAAGACAAGTAGTGGGGGGAAGAAGAGAAGCTAATCACAGACACTTCCGAGTCCGCTCTACTTTCTGCGTCCTTCTGTTCTTCAATATCCTCTCTCGATTCCCAAGGAAAATTCAATCTCTCTGCCAGTTTGCTCATCCTGTCTTTACACTGTTCTTCTTGACAAGGTAGCCAACTTGCGTGTCTTGATTCGCTCTATAAATCGGAATTATTTTCGTGCCGCAGGTAGGGTTGCTAGATCCAACCGAAAGCAAGTCCGGGCACCAGCAGTATTTGTATAATTGGGCACACATGTTTCGAACTGGAGAGTTTTGCATGTTTATTGTATTGCAACAGTACTTCTATAATCTACAACCACTATCAAGTACCGGCACTTCCACTATTACAAGTCACTATCGTTAATTACGATACCCTTCAAGTTTGAATTAATACCTTTCTCTTTCATGTATGCATAAATATAATTGCTATATATCAATGCCGTAACTTGTGGGGAGCAGAGAGGTAACTGCCCTCCCATTTAAGTTATCCTCAATTCAAGTATGCCATCAAGGTGGAGGTCTGCACGAGCTCGAGTCGAGCCTGCGGGTTTAAACCCGATCCAGAACGCGGGCCAGACTCAGACCCAGGTCCGTACCCTCGGGGGTCTAGGGAGGCCGACCCCCCTAAAATGTTCACGGTAGGCTTGCAAGTGAACTATAATATGGTGATGAACTATAATATGGTTGAATCGGGCACCCATAACTTCAACGAGACCCCCCTACAATTTTGGACTGGCTACGGGCCTGCTCAGACCTAAAACGCATGTATCACTTCGGGCCCGGACCGGGCTCGGTCCGTAAATTTTTAAATATACAACCATATGTCTCGGGCCTTTTTGGGCCTAACTTTGTAGGGTATATTGTACAGCTATATTTATTTGACCATCCATTGTGAAGAACTTTTGAAGTACAACTGAAAAATTAAACCTCTAATTGCTGTAAATAAAAATACAGTTTTACCTTAATTATTAAGTTTCTGTAATTCGAGCTTATTTCGGGCTCATTTGATTATGACACGAGCTGTGGCCAGGGTCGGGTCTAAATGCTGAAACATATTTCGGACTCGGTCGTGCCGGACCGCGCCTGGGCTAAAATTTTCGGCCCTACAGACCTCTATATTAAGGGAGAGGTATATTAAAGGAAGACAAATAAAGCAAAAAGTATAAGTTAACCACAAGAGAGCCAATAGAAGCTATGAAGCCGAAAGAAGTATGTAAGTACCTAGATTTTAACCAATTGAGAAGAATAGAATAGAAAAAGATAAAAGAAGAAATATCACAAAATTATCAACTGAGATGAAAAGAAATACAGGGTGTTTCAAAACAACACCGACAACGTTTCGGAGGTGATTCCTGACATCAAGATAAGACAAAAAAATATTGACCAACCTGGGTGCACAAATACTTCCTTTCGGACTTATGGGCTGTCGGAAACATGGGAAAATGAACTTTAAAGGTCCATAGCGCCAAAACTATGGAACCTACCGTAGTCAAGTCAAGACTTTACTCAGGTACTAATATGTGCGTTACCCAAAAAGACATGTTTCAGATCCTAAGATACTCACGCAACAATTTTTATAGAGGGAGTTTGGTTACAGGCATATAATTTTAAGTACTCACCAACTAACCCTATAAAAATTTATGCGGAAGTGCCGCAGGATTCTGTAACTTGGATATTTGGATAGGGCACATACTAGTTTCTAAGTGAAGTATTGACTCGACTACAGTAGGTCCCATAGTTTTGGAGCTATGGACGTTTAAAATCCACTTTTCTTGTTTTCGGCAGCCTATAACTCCGAAAGGAAGCATTTGTGCACCCAGGTTGGCCTATATTTTTTGTTTTATCTTGGTATCCGGAATCACCTCCCAAACGTTGTCGGTGTTGTTTTGAAACACCCTGTATATATACAATACAAACCTCAACTGTGAGGATTTAATTAAAGATATTAATACGTTACAGTATCAGTTCTAACATACTCATTGGAAGTAATAAAATGGACAGAAAACGAATTAGCAGAAATTAAAAGGAAAACAAAAAACAAAAAAAAAAAAAAATGAAAACAATACTACACCCATGAGTGGCTATAGAAAGAGTACCACGATCAAGGAACGAAAGAAGACGAGGACCAAACAATACCCAAAATTTACATGACAGGCAAATTCGAATATTAAAAAATTATTTTTACAGAAAATACAAAACTACACAGGGCGGCACGGTGGTTTAGTCATAGAACGTTTACCTCTGGTGTATGGGGTTACTGGTTCGACCCCCAGCCTGTGGACAACATCGTGCCCATGGGTTATCTGGGGTACACCCGTTTCCTCCCACTTTCTCATTCCACCAATTTTTCCATCATAATTTATTTGCTTTAATTGTCGTCTCCCTCAGCCTAACAGATATAGTGGTGGGACGTTAAACTCAAAGATTTCATTTTTTTTTTCAAAACCACAGAGCAATAGTAGGAGCGAACCTAAATATATACCAATTTGCTAAAGCCAGACGGAGGAATCAACAGTAAGAAAAACATTACAAACAACAGAGGATATAAGGAAAAATGGAGGAAAAGTGGACGGTTCCCGGAATAAGTCAACCAAGAATATGGAACACAAAGTGGATGAAAATGTGCGACTTAGAGTATATCCAGGGATAGAAGACTTCATGAAAAGTATGCAACAAGTCTAGACAATAAATGAAAGGTGTGAAGCAAAAACATGGTAACCCACAATGTTTCTGTTTTAAGAAATTAGAGATTTTCTGCTGCACAATTCATTTTCAAAGTCGGAAAAGCTTATTTTTCACATAAGACTAAACATGAAGGATTAAAATAATTGTACCAAATCAAAATTCTAATTTTATATGCTGCTGTGTGAGTTACCATGTTTTAAAATTTAAGCCATAATTGATACAAATGTTATTTTCTGAAGCATATGTATTTACTTTGCGTCATGGCTTAATTACATTTTCTGTTGGTTTTTCATATCACGAAACAATACTTGTTGACTCATTAATACAAAACATGATAGTAAGACTATCCATTGGATTGATTATTTTAACAAAAGAAACACTGACCAAAGCTTAAAACCCACTTTATTTTAAATTATAACTTGTAACGGTTTCGGATATCTAACACATCCTTCTTCAGACACTATCAAAAATAAATGAAAATACAAGCATTTATATATATATATATGGTCATAACAATGACTATATATATGTCTGTATTTTCATTTATTGTCGATAGTGTCTGAAGAAGGATGTGTTAGATATCCGAAACCGTTACAAGTTATAATTTAAAATAAAGTGGGTTTTAAGCTTTGGTCAGTATTTCTTTCGACAAAACATGAGTATTACAGAAGTGTACCTAACGGCATAAAGAAAACTCGAACGAGTGAGTATTTAATTCAACTAATCCAAGTATTACAACTTTTGTAAAAAAAAAAAAAAAAAAAAAAAAACTTATTAAAGAAATTGATTCTAAATTAAGAAGAAAATCTAATATAAAAACGAATTATTCTCACAATATCCAACCAGAAGTTTACACATAAATGAATCTTGGAGTATACTGCTTTTACCCCATGACGCATAAGTCCTCCTCTGTATCATCAAGTTCTCCTTCTGGACATCTGCCACTTTGCAGTAACTTTTAGTAGGATTCGTAATAAATTTGAGGAATGTATGATTTGAGAAAAATCAAATCCTTCATTTCTTTTTTCTTTTTTTTTTTTTCGAATCAATGTTGCGAGGAGTTGAATACATGATGGGAAAAATTGCTACTTTTGGACTGCCAATGAAGTGTTGATCAAAGTTTCAGGCCCATTTTTGTCTTGGTTGGTCTCTGTCATAGTCTCTAAACGGGTTCCTGAAGCCTGGGAAAGGAGAAAAGAATAACTACCATGAAGGAACAAATTGTTGTTAAAAAACATATTACCCGTATAACCTTCTGTCGTTCTCACTATGTCTATTTGATTCACACGTTAGATTACACTTGTCGACAAAAAAAAACTTTCTTTGGCACACGGAAGAAAATACCTGATTCTAATAGAACCAGGCCCGTAGCCAGCCCCAAAATGTAGGGGGGTCCCGGCTGAAGTTAGGGGGGGCCCGATCCAACCATATGATAGTTCATCACCATATTATAGTTCTTTTGCAAGCCTACTGTAAAAATTTTAGGGGGCCAGCAAAAATTTAGGGGGGGCGGCCCCCCTAGACCGCCCCTGGATACGGGCCTGAATAGAACTTTTCACGTAGAATTCGAATCTGCAGTCAGTTTTTCACCATCATCCTCAATTTTCCCTTGACAGACGGATTTTTGGGAAATTTCCCCTCAAATTTTCCTCTTTTAACCATTTTCATATCTGTAGCTCGGGTACCCTTAGGTATATAAATACACAAATTATATTGTATGTTAGCTTACTTACTTATTTATACTTAGTAAGCCCTCTAAGTTTCATAAGAATCGCATTATTCTTTCTAGAGAAATATACATATTTATATAAAAATATGGTATGTGTACTGTTCATTTTTACCATATTCATTAGTGCATATAATGCAGTTAATTATTAATATTGACGCTATTTCCGATTTTTCATCTCAGAGAGCCATTTCTAAGCTAACCTCGCCAGTCCTGAATGTTTGTCACAATTTGGTTTGTTTTTTACATCATACGAAAACTATAGTTAGGCCTACTTGGGATACGAAAAATGGAATGATGGAGGTTCTTGTACTTCAAAAAAGGAAACCACTATTAATAAAAGAAAAAAACGTCAGGCGACGTAACAATAGTAGTTCTTTTGGTTTCTGAAATACAAGGGCCACGTGTTCACTTGTTCGTCCAGATTACAAAATCTTGCTGGACCAGCCACAATTTGGCATGAATTTCCAGAAACACAGTCCGTATTTCAGAACAATATTTGCAAATACATACTGTGCTAATGGAAATTTGCTGGTACGAAAAAAATGTTTTCCTGGAATTTTATTGGACCAGCAACGGATCCTCGTAAATATCTAAAAGACACACAGTGTTGCTAGAAATATACACTAGATCCTTGGTGGTCCAGTAAACAAATCTAGGTGAGGTATACTGAAATTACTAAAATACAACTACTACAATGCAAAACTTGATATCTCAATTTAACCGCTTATTATTGAAAATACAGAATGATTCTCTCAATATATTTGTACTAAATGGTAATCCTTATCTTAAAACAATAATGGATTATCCACAAGGGTGCCGATTTCTCTGTGAATTGGGGTGGGGGGCATTCAGATGCAGAAAGCATATATAAGGGTTTTAAGACAAATTGCATTCAAATGATGCCAAATATTGTAAATTTACAAGTATAACGAGGAGACCCACATGAGCTTTGGGAGAGGGCCCTCGGCCCCCCAGGATCGGCGCCCTTGATTATGCAAAAGCCAATGGAGAATACTCAGATAAAATTCTGCTAAATCATGAAAACATAACATTGTAAGCAACATACAGATTGTGACAGAAAACATAGCGCAATTTATCTCATTATTTTCCTACGACGAACCAGTTATGTCATCTTCGGGACAATACTCGCTTCTGGAGTTACTCAACAATAAATCATCTTCATTGAATTGGCTGTAAAAAAACATCTAATGTACTGTACAAATTCTTTTCTTTTGGATGAGAACGTGTTACATGGCTCCTCATTGCCCGCCATCTTAACTGTTGGTTAACATCTTATGCATTTCAAAAACCTACAAAGAGGCTTACCATAAGTGAATATTACTGCGCTCTATAGAGAACAATTGGAACTGGGACAAGATTAAACGAAGCTCTATGCGTTGCTCTCTATCAAGTGCTGCATAACTCAGCAATTGAAAATTTGTTTTCTACACTGTTCTTGCCTCATACCCTTCGAATATGAAACATTACAGAAAACATATACTGCAAAAGTCACAACGCAAGGTGACAAATGCAGAAGGTGTCGAATGTATCGAGAAACAATACAACATATCACAAGTAGATGCGGAGTGATGGCATAACTCAATACAAGGAAACACATGATAGGGTGGCAAAACTACGAAGCACAATATTACAATTATCAACCGAGAACCACACAAGAAACAAACAAGCACAAATTTCACTCAAAGAGAACAAAATTAATCGACAAAGAAATTCACCATTATAAGCCAGACATCACAATAATAATAAGAAGAAAGGAGGAGTAACCGAACAGACATCACAGCACCAAATACAATGAACTTGCGGAAAGCACATAGAGAAAAATATTTAAAAGAATAAGGAAAACTATCCCCTTAAACTCAGCGAATAATCCATGAACAGATTCTAAAACAGCCGAAACCAGCACTGCACGAGAAGAAGACTCTCCTGTGTGTTTAGTGGACTGCTCGCGGCATCGTGCATCGGGAATTGCTACCAGCTGGTCAGAGCATCAATGCAATTGTGTACTTTCAGCAGTTGAGCCGTGTTCAAGAAAAACTCAAAACTCTGGAATCAGCACTTCCGAACCACGAAGGGGTGGGTCCTCCTGTTACACAACAGCGCTAAGCCCCGCGTGGCTAGGATAACCCGGGACACCATTCTACGCCTTGGATGGGAAACACTATTGGATCCGCTATACTCCTCGGACATTGCTCCGTCCAATTATCACCTGTTCCATTCCTTAGACAATCACCTTAGAGGACGCCAGTTCAAATTCCTAGTAGAGGTGCAAAATGCACTTGATACTTTCTTCGCTCCACTGCTCACGAAAAAGTTGTACCGTGGTGGAATCCATGGCCTTTCAGAACGTTGCCACAAAGTCGTCGATGCTGACGGGGACTTTTTTTAATCTTCCAGATACGCCTTAGGTGACATATCGATGTTCGAAGGTGGTGGATGAGAAAGCGACAGAACTTTCTTGGTTACCTTTATAAATATATATGGGCAGTCAAAAAGTTCCGGCATTTCGTTGTAACTATTTATTACCACAATATATGTACACATTCACTTAATCGACTTCAAAATAGGTTCCTTGACAACACACGCACATTTGTTCTAAAGTTCCTGCCATTGGTGGAAACAATTCTGAAAGTCCTGTTTTGGTATGTTCCGAAGTTCAGCCGTCATGAATTTGAGGAAAATGAAATGAAATGAAATCTTTAAGTTTAACGTCCCACGTTTATGCCGGTTAGGCTAAAGGAGACGGTGATAATGAGAGATAAGTGAAATGATGGAATGAAGAAAGTGGGAGGAAACGGGAGAACCCCGAAAAAACCAACGAGCAGGGTGTTTGTCCACCACAAAGTCTACCCGGCGCGAGCTGGGATCGAACCAGGGACCCCAAGCACCGGAGGTGAACGCTCTACCACTGAGCCACCGCGCCCCCCATGAATTTGAAGATGATTAACTGAATGTGTACCTATATTGTGAAAAATAACTAATTACAACGAAACTTCGGGAACTTTTTGATTGTTTCTCGTATATCGGGTTTCCTAAAAAATGGCGTCCAGAGACAGAGCGCTATTCAACAAGTCAAAATAAAGCACAAACCCTATATAATGATATACCCTCCGGAACCTACCTCAGTCGCTTATAAGCACCAAAAATTTTACTTTGTGGCAACGTCGTAGTTGAAACCATTTACATTGCTATACAAATCCATCAAGCAGCAATATAGATTGTTATGCTTGTAGATGGTGCTAATGTCAATGTCTATCGACTTTAACTGCCATCTGAAAGGAATCGATGTAACTATGTGATCGATTGCTAAATCTTCTATCAGATTCTATATCTGCAACGTTGCCACATAGTACAATTCGGTTCTCAGACGAGGACTCGAAAGATACACATTATATATATTTTTCACGTTTTTTTTTTGACTTGTAGAATACACTGCTCTATAGTCAATGGCGCCATTTATAGAACACCCGATATATATATATATATATATATATATATATATATATATATATATATATATATATATATATTAAAAGTAAAGGCAAGCATCTTCGTATTGAATTATGAATTATTCAGATATTTTATACAAGCTAAGCTATTATTGTTAAAATAAAGTATAAATTGGAATAATAAATTAATAAAAATTAATTAATAATAATAAATTAAAATCAAAGTAGAAACTGGATCCAGTTGGCTAAGGATAAGAAGTCAGTGGAGAGCTTTTGTGAACACGACATTGAACCTCCGGGTTCCATAAGCCATAGAGTTAGTTAGTTAGTTAGTTAGTTAATTATTATTAAAATGATTATTTCCAAAACGCTCTACAGGAAATTCTTATCGTTCTACATTAGTTGGTACCAGTACTGAACAGAGCTGCCGATTGCTAACTACGTTGTGAACAATGGCGCCATCATCAGGGGGGGCAAGGTGGGGCGCTCGCCCCGCTAGAGGAAATTGTACTTCAGAATATCGAAAATCCAATAGAATTTTTACATTAATTACAGCAAAATTTGAAACTATTTTTGAAACGTTGCTTATACTTCCCCCCCCCCTTGGAAAACACAACATGGGTGCCCTTGGTTGTAAGTAACATATTGATCTCAATCTATTTAGAATAATTTTATATTAAAAATATTCACATATAAATGCTACTTATTTTAACTATTCCATTTCATAATTTCAATTTTCATGAAAAGTTGCATACAACCTATCTATTGCGTAATCAAAACATTCTTCTTTCCAGAATTAAGCGTATCTGTTAATAAATGATAACATGAACAAGTGAAATTTGCAAAAATGTAAGAAGTCCTTCATTTTTTTCTATCCAAGAGTGAGGTTTTATTGTTACCTATAATACGTTTTAATTATGCTCAACGAATAGATCCAGAACACTTGGTACATAAATTAGGAACCACAACTGTGCATATCACCATGACAACTTTGATCTCGATTAGATGAGATCAGCGTATGGGTTTTCGTTTTCGAAAATTTGACTCAAAATTTAGCTTCCTATGACACCTCAATCGGAAGCTTGCACTTCATAATTATTTTACAAGCTTGCAAAGCAGGTCAGGTTCCACCATTATGATAAGTCTGATCCTGATCGAATGAGTTCGGTTGAACTAATACAGAATATGTATCCGGTTGTTTGTTTTTTATCCTGAGCGAATGAGTACGCTTGAACTCATATGATATATTATCCTTGATTTTTCAGGAAAATTCAAACGAAGAATGAAAGAACGAAGCATATGGATTGATTATTAGGATATGTAGCAATTATTTTATATGGAAATATGAAATTTTGGTGATATCGGAGCTTGAAAGTTGATATCCAAAGGTCAACTTAAGCAACATAAAGTCACAAACACATTCATATCGTAAAATTATCTTGTTGAGGTAGAGCAATTTACACATGGGAATCGATTTTCTCTCACAACCTTTTATTATAGAAATTTCTGTTATAAAACAATATAATACAGATTCACTAAGATCAGTACAAAATCCATTAAGAAATTAGGGTAAATAGGTATTCCAAGCCCAGCCAGTCTAGGGAAGAATTCCCACGAAGCTCCATGCAAGCTGAAGGGAAACGGTTAGGAATATCAGTTCTCCAGGCAAGTAAAGAGAGTTAGGAGACCCGCAAAGCTCTAGGCAAGCTAGGAGGTTTGGTTTAGGCTAGAATCTCTCAGAGCTCCAGGCAATCTAAGGGAGGAAAGTCGACCAGCCGAGACTGGTATTGGTCAGCGATGCTTGGAGTTTTGTACCTGCTTCGGAGTAGTGATGGCGCTAGTGTTTCTCTTCCATCACATGACCAAGTGATGGCGATGATTCCTGTCGTCTGCTTCATGTAGTAACTTGTAGTAGAAAAGCATATGGTTTTATTTATAAATGTTCATATAACCAAGTCCAGTATATTACAATGTCAGAGCTCATAGCGAGTCACTATGAGTTACTTTTTTACAAGTTGGTCACTAAAAGTTAATTTTTTGGGTGGTAAAATCATTTTTTCGTGTGATTTATATTTTGCATTGGCAGTTTTCTAGCATACGTTATGTATAGTACAGTTCTTGTTACTACTTTTTATTTCATTTTGTATGCGACTGCATTTTTAGTTAACATTTGTAATTTATTTTAAAAGTTCATAATAAGGGTATAAATATAATGCACATTATTTGCTTTGATCTTATTGTGTTAAAGGAGTATGACATATATTACCGGTTTACAGTTTACTTTTCATTGTACGCGGAATGTTCCTAGAAGCCATACCTATGTTTACCAATCATGTAATACCAAGATAAAATTTGTAACAAACCAATCGTACAAGACAAAATTTTATTACTAGTTAATGGTAATCTAGATGCTAAGTATTAATTACTTTAATTTTGTATTATTGGACACAATGAAAATATCGAAATTTGGCCTTACCCCATCCAGATAAATGTTGTAGAACAAAACCGTGCAAAGTTTGTAATTAATAATGCACCTCTAAACACGAGTAATCCATTTTTTTTATTAGCTGACAAACTTAAGTAAAATAATTTTAAATCTTAACATGTTAAAACATTACGTATTTTAACTATGATGCACCCGGCCCTATTTTGCTTGGGGAAAAAAGAAAAAATGTAGAATTCCACTTATACCCAAATTTGGCATGAAGGTTTAAAGTTAATTTTCGATGAGATTTTGGTCACTTTTCATGTACTTTTGGTCACTTTTCGACTATTTAGAAGAGACCAGTCTCACTATAAGCCCTGCAATATGCACAAGGAGCTCAAAAACAACACCAAATAACTTTGGGAAATGATTCATCACTAAAGAAGTGGAAAACATTACCAGGGTGTCTACTAAAATTCCAAAATGAAATTTCGTGACTTTTTCGTGACCTTTTCTTTACCAAATCACACAATTTCCTAACATTCTCAAGAGCGAATTTGGGTGCAAATTAGACCGAAGTTTCATCCATGCGATAGAATCGTACTTTGCTAGCGATTTAGTAGCGTCTAAAGCCGACCATAGACGTTTTTGGTGGTGAATTTTGACGTTTTATAAAATAAAATTTTCCAATCTGTACTTATATTTCTACAGTTAAAAAAAAATCGTGATCCAAAAGCTAAATTTCGTGACTTTTTCGTGACTTTCGTGACCGTTTTCTGATTTCGTGACTTTTTCGTGACATTCGTGACTTTCGTGACCGATAGACACCCTGATTACAGACCGACCTGTGTGCACGAATGCGAAATTTCAAAGCTATATCTCGCAGAATATTTGTCAGAACAATAGAATAAAACAGTGTTTCCCAACCTGGGGGAGCGTGAAGAGCAAGGAAGAGCCGCACATGCTACTGACAGACATAAAATAACGAAGTTATGAACAAAGCACTACTTTTAACTACCATCTTAAAATTTAGTCTTACCAAACTTCGCAGATGGTAGTTAAAAGTACTTGTTTGACATTTTGTTATTCCTATTCTTATTCAAATTTCTACGTACTGAAAACTAGATAATATAAATTTGTGATAATATGGTTATTATTATTATTATTATTATTATTATTATTATTATTATTATTATTATTATTATTATTATTATTATTATTATTATTATCTCAGCAGGCGCTATAGTAATATACGGGCCATCGAATTATATTTTCTGTTACTGTTTCTATGTGCTTTTTTCTTTATTATGGGGTTTGTAGAAAGTTTCGTCGAATGTGAAATGTCAAAGATTTGGGCATTCGCAAGCAACTTGCCAAGCTCTGCCTCGGGGCGTTAAGTGCGCCGGCTCTCATTGGACATAGCAATGCGAAAAGAAGACCAAAGACGCACCAGTAAAATGTGTACATTATAAACGTGCTCACTCTGCGAATTATTTCTGATATCCGCGAATACAATAAACTCTACAAGCAAAAAGGAAAACAACACCAACAAGCACGATCTCACGTTCAGCAACTCTTCAAGACACAACTGGCACATCTGTTTCAAGCAGGGGCGTCATTTAGGGAGGGCAGGAGGGGGCAATTCCCCCCCCCCCCAAGAGTTTGAGGAATACATATACTTTAATCGATTGTCTACTAATATACTAGTACAAAACGTGAAAGTCTTATGTCGGTGATGCTCTTGCCCTCCCCAAGCAAAGTCTGAAATGACGCCCCTGGTTTCAAGACATGAGCCTATAATCTCACGCACTATCGCAGATTCAACACTGAAGACGTCTCCTGATGATATCTCATTTTCTGAAGATATCATCCAACATGTTAAAGAACTTCTTCAACTTCTGAAGGATTTAAACTGACCAACACAGTACACACGTTACGCACCTACGTGCCAAAGCTCAAAGCCGCCTCAGACCTGCTCATCAGATTCACCATTCTCTAGAATTTCTCCCATGAACTATTACCGTAGAGTCAAGAAGCATTTTCAGCAGCCGACGACGTGGAGCGGAGCTTCATAAGGACCCACTTCTCATCACATGTCAACACCCTGTCTAGAAATGACTCCTTCCTCAGACGAGATACCAAAGAAACACATGTGTCTACTCCCGTTGCCTTCTGGTCCGGAGTGAAATCATGTGGGTCCCATCGACCCAACTTGTAGTATTTCCCAAGTTGATGGAGGTGCTGCCGTATGATTTCTCCACTCACACTCAATTGTAGTCTCAGTTCCTCACATGTTTGGCCACTGTTCGCTTCAATTGCTGCCTGAAGATCTTCATTTTGTACATGTGTTCGTCATCCGGCACGTGGTGCGTCTTTGAGTGTTTCGTCATCGTCCTTAAACTTGTTAAACCACCGTTGCACTGTCCGCGTAGTCACGACACCCTCACCACAGACCTGGCATATCTTCCACCGCGCTGCAGCGACGTTTGATCCCAGTTTGAACTCGTACAACATATACACCCTTATGACGCTCTGTGGAGGTCCCATGTTTACTCTGTCGTTACGCAAGTTCACGGTGTAACTGAACTGCCACAACCAGGTAATATGTTTTATATACTCACACCAACAACTGACCTTTGTCTTATCTCCATTCGCATTCAACTCACAGTGTGAGGGCCAATTGAACAGAGACCTCCACTAAAAGCGACAGAACTTTCTTGGTCACTTTTATAAATGTATGTCTGGCTAGCCTGGGAAACTTTATTCAATTTGGTGCCGGGGATGACCGAAAACCCATCTCGAACAATTTTTATAACTTTTACAAAAGTTCAACCTTCGGCTTTGTAAAGTTCTCTTCGCCTATTATTTCATTCCTTAGTAAACGAATGGAAGATCGGAGGAGGTGCAAAATACTACTGCTGTAACACTTCAAATATTGTTGTTCCTGACTTCCCGGTAACACAATTGAGTATAAGCAGATTCTTAAGTCTCAATATTTAAAATATGCGAATATCGCAGACTCACCATTACCTTCTTTGCTATCAGTGGAAGTAATAACAAATATATATGATAACAGATCGACTTACTCTTTCGGAGCTTTTACTTTATATATTGATCGTATAACAAAGTAAGTAAGAGTCAAGTTCACTTATCTCCTCTAAGAGAAACAAATAACGAGGTAAATTTATTACAAACAGTTAAATTAAAAAGTAACTGCTTTTATAAACAAATGAAACTTCAAAATAATACGTACTTTGAGTCACCTGTTGTACCTATGTATAAAATAACTTGTAAGTTTTACTGAGGAGCGACATTAACCTCATAATCAGATTAGTGCTTCTCAGAGAGTCATTAAACTTATCGAGCAAGTAAATTTGCTATTAATGACTATCATGAAAGAAATAAATGATTTTTTTTTCAGTAGCATTCCGTAACAAAAATTACATCGGGATATAGGTAGAATAGTTGCGCACGAAAAGTATTAGCAAATAAAATTTCGGGACGACTTCGGTAATGCGGACCATTTATCGACTGGGACAAATGGGTGTGTCATTGGATTTTTATTAACAAGTAGATCAATAACTAATATGACATTTTCCCGAACATTCAATTCTCAAATGTTAAATCAGTTGTTTATGTACTTGTTAATATAAAGCGAATGACACGTCCATTTGTCCCAGTCGATAAATGGTCTGCATTGCTAAAGTCGTCCCAAACTTTGGCACAATTCAAATTTATAGCTTACACAAAGGCTGCGCTTCCCCTGCAACCGAATGCATTTGAGATTGTAAATAAGTTTGGGGAATGTAAAGTATGTCATTCCTTTTTTAGGGATTAACACGTTAACTGGCATTTGGGTCCAATCGGACCCACTAGATTGGTCTAAGAAAATATCCTTGTAGGTCAGATCGGACCCACTGGAGTGGTCTAATAAAATATCCTCGTAGGTCCGATCGGACCCACAATTTCAAATTCATAGAGTTGCCATTACAGTACTTGCAGGCACGTAGCCAGGATTTCGTAATAGGGGGGTCCGTGACGAAACACTGTGGTTATCACACCAGGGGCTCGATCAATCTAAACTATTTTACTGGAAACATACCCATATTGGTTTATTAGGACAATAAAATGAGGACATGTTAGTAGGTATTTTAATAAACTATAAAGAAATCTCCAGTAAAAGGATATTTTAAAAATATTGAAAAATATATAGGCTTTCGAGCTCATTCGAACTCGGTTCCTCTTGTTTTCTTTTTCTTATCTTCGTTTAATGCCGTCAAGGATAGCAACGAGATCTCTTTGGCAGTAAAGACATCCTATAAAATGGATTAGTGTTGCTGCGAAATTGAAAATTTCTTTAACACGTGTAACTGGAATCTAAGTTACCAGGCTCATATTATTGGTGATTGTGGGTATTTCTTAAGTTCTACCTGAGAGTCTATCTGATCGAACCGGTTCATCGATTGTCATTTGTAGTCCTTAGGATTAGCGTGGAGTTACATGTAACTCGGAATGCTCCGTTCCAATAATGTCCATTTTAAACTTGAACCCGTTCCGTTTCCTCCTACAAAGCTCTTCATAAAAAAGAGTAACCAAATGTTTGCTGTAGTTTTATATTTTTAACGCTGATTCTTTTTTTCTCGTTTGTTTTTGTTTCATCGCTCCTTAATTTTTGCATTGACGCTTTCGAAGGGGGGGAAGGGTCCGGACCCACCCCTTGGCTACGTGCTTGGTACTTGTATTGTAAAGTGCTACATCTAGTTCTAATGAACTGTAGTGTTTCTATCCCACGCAATATAGGACAGATTTACACTGTAGGTTTTGTTGTTAGGTGTCGTTTATTAACGCCGCTAGGGACGCTAAATATCAAGTAACAAGTATTTGCTGTTTTGTAGGGCGTGTTGCTTTTTGAATTGCATATTAAAAGTTCAACAATGGATTTATTACTTATTCTCTGGCATTTAGTGCGAACGGTTCCGGGTTCGATCCCAGTGGAGACATTCGGTCGAAAGAGTGTAAAAGCTTTTTCAGGCCAGCTATCCTGAGTGAGGTTTTCCTGGGGTTTTCCTCATTTCCACCAGGCAAATGTCGGCATAGTACCTAAAATACAGGTCCCAGGCTGCTTCCTTCCTTGCCCAATCCTTTCTTCCTTCCTTTTCCTTGGATAATGCTATCGCCGATGGACGTCATCCCTCATATATGATAGGCTAACATGGCCATAGGCAAGGGCGCCCATCAGGGGGGGGCAAGGGGGGCGCTCGCCACCCCCTTTAGAGGAAATTGTGCTTCAGAAGATCGAAAAGCCAATAGATTTTTTAAAATAGTTACCGAAAAATTTGAGACTACATTTGAAATGTCGTTTATTGTTGCCCCCCCCTTGGAAACCACAACATGGGCGCCTTTGGCCATAGGTGCCGAAAGCCCAGAAATCTAAAAATGCTAAATTGTAAATCTAATTTATTTTGACAAGATGCAAGTGTTGTGAAGTCCCCGTCATTTACTGAATTTGCGGTAAGGTCTAGATCACTGTACTGTTATTACTAGTTTTGCGCATGTTGTTCGATTTTCGTTTCACAAAGAAACTATTGATTAGCACTAAAAGCAAGAATAATTCATAAACACTTCTCACACAAACCCAGCTTGCACGTGTAACAATGAACAAATGACTATCAAACAAGAGATGTCAGTTCAACTGTAATTTATGCCCTTGTTCATAAGCAAGACACACACTCGTAGGTCCGATCGGACTTCCAACATCCATACGCGCGGATTCAATGCCTTGCCTTAGATTATGTTTCAACATTAACAGTATGTTCAAAAAATATAAACAAAACAAGAATAATGTAAGTAAGTACGTTTGGCACTTTACCGGAGAATAACAGAATTCACCGTTGGCAGCTAATGTGTTAATTATGAAATGTTTATATTTAAAAGTTCCTGAGAATGCAACACCACCAGATTAACATCTTTGACTTTACCGAAACAAATAATATATCTGTTGTGATAATACTGTATATATATGAAAATGACTATGTGACTACGTACCGCTTGAACCACCGGACTGATCTCGATCAAATTTTCAACATAGATTACGTTTGGGCTTAGGATGGCTTTTATCATTTCACTTTGAAGGTGCAAATTAGAGTAGGGGGAGGGGAGATATTTAAAATGATAGAAAATGACCGATATTAGTGTCGAATCCATAGTTTTCGGGGTCGCTGAGATGAGCAGTGACACTTCCGATGCCGTTTAAATCAAAATTCAGCCCCGCAACTTGGGAGAGTAGGAGGGGGAGATATATAAAGAAGTTGTGAGTTTAAAGTTTTTATTTCAAACCAGCCAAGTGGGTATTCAACGCTAAAGTTCATTCAACGAAACTTCTGATCCCGATGTAAACATTACAGAATGGTATTACTCCGCCAGTCATCGGATGATTTTCTATCGGTCAGCGCTTCTTTCGAGAAACACGTGCTTGTGCCCTGTCGGTGTTTTACATATTCCCCGCACGCAGCCATACTGTAAACCGTGATTCGCGTGTAAGGTGGGTCAAAGCCACTTTCTGCGCATGTGCATTGCCTTTTATTGCATTAATTCAATTTAGTTCTTAGACACCGTGTTGTTTCTGTTATATAACTGTAAGGAAATTGCATTTCTGGTAATGAGCCTTACAAGCAACAATTACATCGAAAAACAGCTTATTTGACAATGGACTATTTTCTTCTGCCGCATGGATGTTCCAAGGCTCTTTAACCAATAAAGTGAAACAATTACCACGTGTATCTGTTTACATGAGGTACTGAACGTTCCTTGAATAAACTATAGTATAATGTAGGCTAATGTTGGGTTAGTGTGATTAAAATATACCATCTGCTGGTCTGCTGGAAAACTAGCATCTATAACACAACTAATGGATGGGGTCACGTTTACAATGTCGCAAACTCCGTGTATGTACAGAAAACAGACAAGGGTGCCTACTCAGTGAGTAGGTAGTGTTTTGTTGAACAGGGTCTATGAAAGTGAACCATAGACAACACACAACTTTTAGTAATTTTCCTTTTACAGACTCAAACTGAGAAATTGCATGTGAGCAAGAGTTATGAATGAACACACCACAAGGGGGGGGGGAAGCACGTTGACTCACTGATAAAGTGCTTAACTCTGGTGCGTAGGATCCCTGGTTCGATCCTCGATCAAGTAAGTTTGCGATTGGCAACATCGTGTCCGTTAGTTTTCTCGGGTTACTTGTTCCTCCCACTTTTTCATTCCACCAATTGTTCCATCATCATTCACTTGCTTTAATAATCGTCTCTTTTACCCTGAAGGACATAATCGTCGGACGTTGAACTGAAAAATTTGAACACACCATATGCCGCGCCGTTGGTTTGTGAAATGTCATGCTGGTGACGCAACATTGAGAAATGAGTTCAGCGGCCACGAACCAACATCATGTTCGGATGAGCTTCTCAAGAACACCGTGAACGTAGATAATCGGAAAAAATATTTTTGCGACTGAAGACAAGTTAGACATACACTATTTCAGCGTTTCTTAACCGCCGTGTCGCGACACACCAATGTATAGCGAATATATGTCAGATGTGTCGCGAGATGTTTAATGTCTTCTAAGATCTTCCGCAAAGAAATTGTCTTTAGACGAAAATAAAAAATTATTGCCAATCAACTTGATTTCACACTTCTCTTCCAAGTTGAAAGCTGAAAAGGTTGCTTTTAACGTTGTTCGTTTCTCTTTCGAAAGAAACACTGGACATGAAAGTATGTCTGTCAAGAGTTCGTCCACGCATAGATACGCTTTGCAGAAATCTCCAGGGATAAATAACTTATTAGTTTTTTAAGTTTGATGTGTTCTTATATTTCTGATGGTAATATTTCTTTCTAATATTCCTGCTTTAGAGTCATAATTTTATTTCATATCTCTATTCAAGAATCTTAAGTAATTTCCTTGTGAGATTTGTATCTCATAGTCGTTTCTCTTGTGCGTCTAGGGACAAAATCACATGCAGGGGTGTCGCGAAAGTTTGAAACATACTTTGGTGTGCCCCAAAGGAAAAAGGTTGAAAAACGCTGCACTATTCCACTATCTTAGGGGGAGGGTCGCGGTGGCTCAGTGCTGGAGCGTTCACCTCCGGTGCTTGGGGTCCGTGGTTCGATCCCAGCTCGCACCGTCTGGACTTTGTGGTGGACAAACACCGTGCTAGTGGGTTTTCTCGGGGTTCTCCCACTTTCTTCATTCCACCATTTTACTCATCTCTCATCATCACCGTCTCCTTTAGCCTAACCGGCATAACCATGGGACGTAAAACTTAGATATTTCATTTCATTTTTTCCACTATCTTGGGCGGTTTGCGTAATCGGTAAGATGAAAAAAAAAAAACTGATCGGATATCCGTTTGGAAGCGTATAGTTTTCTAGACGTATGAAATAAGTGGAATGTTTCCTGCATTAGATTGTCATTTCTGATGAAAACTTGATTTGCTGTGACAACCGTAAACGTTTAGGATATCAGTTGGATCGTAATCAACATTCAGGACGATTTCTAAATCTAAATCTCTATCTGTAGTAGGTGTTCTTGCTGGTATGATGTGTATGGTGGTGGCGATCCACCATGTTTCTCTCCGTTGACGCGAAACCATCACTGAAGATTGTTACAGAGATAATGGAATGTACGACAATTTTGCCCACAAGCATTCGACAATGGTGTTTTCTTGTGTTGCACGTCCATAATCAGGGATGTAATGGAGCGTATACCCACCTAATTTTTTAATATATAATTTAGCGTATACTGACCCCAAATTTGCGAAAGAACGAGGTTTATACGGAGTTGGATATATGTTATATTTTTGGAAAACTATACACTATTATAGTGTTACAGTATATCTAGTGTGAACTAAAACATTATAGCTTTTTCACTAATTGAGTAGTTCCTATACGAAAATTACGGCCATGACCTTACGGTATACTCTTTACATCTTTTACAAAATAGTAATACTTAAGATAATTTCTTCTCAGATCCCTTTTTTGGAACTAGGGATCAGCGAATTTGATAAAGCCAAACCACAATCAAATGAAATGAAATATTGTACATAGTTTTACTTCCCACGGTTATGCCGGCTAGGCTAAAGGAAATGGTGATGATGAGAAATGAATGAAAATGGTGGAATGAATAAAGTGGGAGGAAACAGAAGAACACCGACAAAACTCATGCACATGGTGTTTGTGCACCACAAAGTTCACTTGGCGCGAGCTGGGATCGAACCAGAGACCCCAAGCACCAGAGGTGAACGCTTTCTACCACCGAGCCACCGTGGGCTATTAAACCACAATACAAAAGGGCGCCATTGCTCCTATATAAATATTGATATGTAGTATAGTAAGATACCCCAGTATTCGACTAATTTGGAGAGCATTAAGTTTGAGGGTTTATAAAATAGAGTACCAAGAAAATTTTGACTCTGATGGGGAGATGTCTTCCCATCCCTATTTTATCGACAATCTTGAGTCATATCGCCTTAATCTGCGAAGACATAAATGCGTTCCGAGCAGGAGCGCACCTACAGGGGAAGAGACCTTCGACTCCGGATCAGGCCGGTAGCCAGCCCAAAAATGTAAGGGGGGTCCGGCCGGAGTTAGGGGGGGCCGGCCCAACCATATTATAGTTCATCACCATATTATAGTTCATTTGGAAGCCTACTGTGAAAATTTTGGGAGGGGCAGCGAAAATTTAGGGGGCCCCCCAGACACCCCTGGATAAGGGTCTTGTCCGGATCTCCCACCCAAAACTTCCTTACCCAATATACATTTGTACACTTTCTCAATAAAAACTATACTTGTTTGACAGACAAATGGTTGCTTTAGCATGAAAAGTTGATCTTATTACTTCATCTGTACTCTTTCTTTTATAAAAATGGTCTAGTTCTATCATTTTTTTCCCAAAAATACAAGTGGAAGTATTTTACAATTACTTATCGTGTTTTCGGATGAAGAATAATACCTGTTCAATTCTACATAGATCTCCCCCTCCAAAAAAAGCTTAGACCCACCCCAACAAAACTTTCTAGGTGCGCACCTGGTTGAGAGTATTACTAAATGTTGCGTAGTCTCATTCCATTACCTGAAGCATTTAGTATAGCGATTATTTCTCTCAAAAAAATCAATATAAGGTTCATTAGTTTGTGTAACTGTGTGCCATAAGAAGATAATATCTGTGTTTACACCTTGTTTTGCAATTTAGTCTTAAGTCATTTTCCTCGCCATACAATCAGTTTATGTTATGTTTGCGTGACTAATCGTAAAGGTAACTATTGATCTATTTGTAAAATAAAATACGGTAGATATTACCATAATTAATTTAGACATCAAGACTACAGTTTTCTCAGAATATACAAAGTAATCTCTCAATTGTACGTAGAAATAGCATTAGTCGAATAACACTTTCCATTATATTTCTTTTTCTCTTGCTTTCTTTTCTTTTCTATCTTTTTCTTTTTGTGTTTTATGTTTAATCAACTACATGCACTTTTAAGGCTCGCAATCTTTTCAAAGATTTCACTTCTTTGATAGGTGAAGCAACAAAATGTTTAAAAGGTGTAAGGGCGTCATTCCATACAAGATTTCGCAAATAATAAGAAGCGTGATGCAACGCAAATAATACTGAAATGAATTACAACTGCTATACCCAAGGACGTTATAAAATAGAGGATCTGCCTATACAACACAATCGTGAAGCCATACGTCACAGTTTCGCCACACCTACTCTACCCGCTCCGCCCAATAAGATTGCAATGTTTTGAGCCAATATTCACGACAGAAACATGGTGTGAAAGTAGTCAGTCAGACTCGGTTTTTGTTGCCGATGCTCGAGGCTTCATTGATAGGATGAAGATACATATGGACAGATCTTCTGTTTTATAACATCCGTGGCTATACCTATTATCGTAAACTAAAACACAAATTTACGTTGCGTTGATGCAAATTATTCCGGAGTGGGGCCCAAAAAGCGTCTATTTTAACTCTTAATATATTAATGTAGCAATATTTGACGACCCGCTCGGGAGAGTAATGCTCCCGGAAGTACGTCTTTTTCGCGCGCTACTCTAGCCAGCTGCTTTACGCGCTATCCTAGCCAGTTGTTTTAAGGTCACAAAATTTATATCATGGAGTACAAGGGGAACAAATCGAGCCCTATATCATGGAGTACAAAGGGAACAAAACGAGCCCTACGGGGCTTCTAACCCGTTCCTACTACTACTAATACTTATCTGTACAAAAGTAAGTAAATCACTTTTTTGAGTATTATTTTCATATTATTTTAATTTAAAGTGTTATAAAAATGTAAAAAAACTTTCCTCGGGACGGGTTGGAACTCACACCAAAAAAGACTTTCGTTACTAGCATATAACGCTAGCCCACTCGGCCACGAAGACCGACAACAACAATCGTTTGATTTCTGCTATTTGAATGCAACGTGGCAAGAAATGGATAACGCCAACCAATCAGAACTGTGTTTTTCGTTCCTACTTCCGGGAGCATTACTCTCCTGAGCTAGTCCTAATATTTGAGCCCTCTTATGAGTTTATAATTAGCGTATATGCCTTTGGCATGGGATACTCAGGTTTGATTTCCAGTGGGAGCTCATGTCATGTCGCCGAGATCTCACGCTAAGCTGTACACAACAAAGCGAATGAGGTGTTGAAAGTTTCTTTGTTTACCATTATTAGCGTGTTATTTCAATATCAATTACAAGTCCAAGTCTGTTCTTGACATTTTGATGTCCGAAGTTTCGAGCCTGAGCCTTTGTCTTCCATGTAAAGTGTGGTGTTGGTTGATTTGTGTCTGCCAGCGTATTTCTTGTTTAGGACTGCAACTGTCATGAGTCCTTTTTCCTTCTTCTGATTGGATTGCTGCGGGTCCTGGCATTTTCTAGACTACTCTTGGCTGTGAAGGTGGTTCTAATTACAGCTAAGGCCGCATTATTTTGAGTTCTGGCCATGTGCTGGAATTTGGTTGACTGGCATTGCCGCACATCATGAGAAAAGGTAAAGTCCTCATGGAATTGGGCAATACTTATGTCCAAAGTATGCCATGTTTTCGCTTAGGTGACTCGGTCCTGGATGTTCCCGCACTGGATGGACGTAGAATAAAATGTATTTTATACAGACATGACATCAGTGTTGCCACAGTCCTAGCTCTGAAGTGGGCTGAAAAATAGTACCAAATTGAAACAAAAAGGGCTGAATTTTATACCAGTGCAATACATGGCTCTATAACACGAAACTGAAAGAGGTAATGTTCTGAACCCCCCCCCCCTCTTCCAAGAGCACAAATCAACGTCGTCACTAATAAACAACTTAGCCCTCTAAGCCAGCAATTATGTCAATGTATTTTTCGTGCTATTAGCTTTTGGTGTAGAATCTTTCCAATGACATAAATTATTTATTTATTTATTTATTGAAACAGAACACAACAGGTATTATACCCAATTACAGTGTTCATCTTTCATGAAATAATATATTTACAATTTCCCTTTTAAACCTTGTGAGGCAATCAGCGTAAATATCTATATTATTTGTCATTTTTAAGAGTCTGTTGTAGGTTGCACTAATCCTCCATGTTGGCGACTTATTTAGGATATTAGTCCTTGCTTTTGCACAATAAAAGAAGTTATAGTTTTCTGGACGTGTTTTTCTACCTGGAACGTTTATTTGAAAGCTCGAAAGCAATTCGTTGAAGTCTAGCTTATTATTAAGTACCTTGTACAAAAATATCATGTCAGATAACGTTCTTCTTTGTTTGAGGGTTAGAGTTTCAAAATTCCTATTTAATGAATTAGTGTTTTCAGTTCTTGGGAAAATGTTTGCTTCCTTATATACAAGATATCTAAGAAATTTGGACTGGATTTTTTCTATTTTTAGTGAGTTAATTTTTGTATCAGGGTTCCATACAAGCGCCGCGTATTCGAGTTTGGATCGAACGTAAGTTTGATACAATTTATGAAGTGTGGCAGGTTTACGAAACTCCCTACTAATTCTTAGAATAAACCCAAGATTTCTGTTCGCTTCATTTATTATGTTATCAATATGAGGTTCAAATGTAAATTTCGTATCATACATTACTCCTAAATCATTGACAGTACTCACAACGGGTAGTTGAGTCTCATTAATTGAATATTTAAATTGCACTGGTTTTTTACGCTTTGTAATACTCATGATTTTACATTTACTAATATTTATATTCAATGAATTACTTTGACACCATTGCACCACTGAATTTATGTCTTGTTGAAGTTGATTACAGTCATTTATGGAATTTATACATCTAAAAAGTTTGAGATCATCGGCATACAACAATTTGTGGGAATACGTTATACATCTAGGAAGATCATTTATAAATATTACAAATAGTAGTGAGCCCAAATTTGACCCTTGTGGAACACCAGATAGTTGCAAGTATTCGGTTGACTTGTATCCCTTATATACAACGAACTGCCTTCGGTCTCTCAAATACGACTCGAAAGCCCAATTAACTCTGCGGAAAAGTTAAATTGACGAAGTTTCTCTATTAGTGCCTTGTGATTTACTCTATCAAATGCTTTCGCCAAATCGGGGTAGATAATATCTACTTGACCACCTTGATCTAGGGTTCTTACTACTAAATTGTTAAGAATACTGAGATTTGTGACTGTCGATCTACCCTGGACGAAACCATGCTGGTATTCTGAAATTGATAGTTTTATGTTGTAAAACTTTGTGTAGTTTTGTCTCATATATAAGGAAGAGGTAGAGCTGTTAATAAAAAGAGCGTCCGGAATCGACTCCCACTACCAGTTTTATTATAAAATTGCACTATAAGAGTATTTTTACAAAATACTATACAAATTGATTTCTCTATAATCAAGGTGAGTTATAGGTGGTCTTTGACCGTAAGGTCGCAGACAGGATCTCCAACAGAGCCCCGTAGCAGGCTAAGAGGAGTGGATTTAAGGAACCAATGCTCCGTAGCAAGCAGAGGCAGGTTAAGTTGCCAACAGAGCCCCGTAGCAGGCTATGCGGCTGAGGTTAGGATTCCCAGACAGAGCCCCGTAGCAGGCTAAGCCAGGAGATAGGATAGGCGTAGTCCCGTAGCAGACTAGAGGCCTGGGGTTAGGTTACTCCAAGAGTCCCATAGCAGACTAAAGGAGGGTCACCAGAAAACTGGTTTCGAGTTGCCTTCGTCCATCCAATTTATAGGGTCCTTTTGGGTGGCGGTGGCGCTGCTGCTCCGATGTCGTCTTCTGCTCCGTGGGAGGGGCTAGAAGCCGTCGTCTGCATGTGATTACAGGTCCCTCTGGTGGAAGATCCTCTTGCCGAACCATGTGGTGTTGTTTGTAAACATTGAAGCGTGGAACTGCTCTTTTACGACATCACATAGGATATTACAATATGATTTTCAACCCGTTTATAAAGAATAGATTCAAACACTTTAGCAAAAGTACTCAATATTGATACAAGCCTATAATTTTGAATATCTTTACCATTATCAGACTTAGGAATGGGACAGACTTTTGTTATTTTCCATTTACTGGGGAATTTACAAGTAGAAATAATTAGGTTGAATAAAATATAGAGTGGAAGTAGAAAGTGTTCTTCACATCCCTTTATTATATAATCTGGAATACCATCAGGTCCTATCGTTCCTTTCCCCTTCAGTTTTCTTATTGCTTTTTTAATTTCAGTCATCTCAATTTTTAGAATCCTTAATTTGTCCAGTGTCTCATATGAGCTGTTACTATTACCACTGCTATCCATGATATCTTCGTTATTATAGACTGACTGAAAATATGTAGCAAATGACTTTGCAATCTCGTCATTGCTAACTAATTATTGGCTATTGTATGTCAGCGTGTTACAATTAAGATGTTGGATTTTAGTTTTAACAAAAGTCCAGAGCTGGGAAGGATCAGTTTGTAACGTGTTTTCTGTATTCGCAACAAAGTTACTATATTCTGTTCTAATTTCTTTTTTAAGTTCATTTCGTAACTTTTTAAATTCTAGGAAGTGATACGCTATATTTCTGCTATTGTGCTTAATTGCCATGTGGTGATGGGCTTTTGTTTTTATTTTCCTAATTATATTCTTAATAAACCCAAACGGGTACTTTCTATTTACCTCTTTTTTGAGAGGAATGCACTTATCAAAAATATTACATATTGTATTATAAAATGATTCTGTAGCCCTATCAACCTCAGAATAACAGCTAAGGAATGTCCAGTCAATATTTTGAAGTTCAGAATAGAGTTGCCTAAAATTAGCTTTTCTAAAATTATATGTCCTGATATTACTTTTTTGTGTATACCTAATAATTTGCTTAATTTTACTGTTATGGATAATGCTGGGTGGTACACATCCTCCTTAACTAAAGGAAATATGTCCCTAGCGACTGTTACGGTGTCTAAGTTCGAAAGTACTAAATCTAAAGTTTTTCCAAGATTATTCCTAATATTATTAAAAGATGCTATATTGTACAGCGACATAAAATTATGTAAGCATTGATATTTGGCTGAGGTATCCAGAAAATTAAAATCTGTGCCTGTGATTTCTGGTAAGTTAAAATCACCAAATAAGAGGATAGTGCAACCTGGCTGACATTTTGACTCTATACCTTGAAAAACCTCTTCATACTGCTCTATCTTTGAATTAGGTACAAAATATACAATACCAACATATATGGTCATTTTATCAGTTGTAATCTTTGTTAATATACAATCTGTACTTATTTCAGAGCAGTCTATAGCAAATATTTTATATTTTTTCAGCACAGCTAGTAACACTCCCCCTCCCCTTACTTAAGCACACGCTGGTCTTCTTCAGAATACTCAACACTTGATTCGACGTGTTTTTTTTTCTTTTTTTTTTAAGGATTTGAAGGTTACCCGCCATATGCAGAGTCGTTTCGAAGTATGATAAGCCACTGCAGGAAACATATGTTAGTCGAACTCTTTAGTATGGCACTAATCACGCATCAAAACGACTCTGCATAAGGCCCAATATTTCCACCACACTGCTTCCTTCTCGTCTCCTTCATGCGTGGCGCTCATGCGTCCAGCTAACGTCATTTGTATCCCAGTATAGTTCGAATACGAATTTTCCATACAAAGTTCCTAGTTAAGCGGTGCAACGCCACAGGATACAAGTTCAACAGCATTTTTTTAAAAGTACAACACACAGTATAGGTAAGTGAAATCTTACCGACTCTTTAGAAAATGTGACAAGTATTTGTTAAATGGTGCTGAATTGGGTAGAATTGTACCAACTTTTTCATAAAAGGGGCTGAAAATGCCAGCGTGGTACAAACGGGTCGATTAATGACAAAAAGGGCTGAATTTGGTACAATTGTATTAAGTGTGGCAACAGTGCATGACATACACGTTTCTTAGAGCTTCATAGATCAACGCCTACCTACAGTATTAGAAATATCTTGTAACTTACAGTGAGAATATGTGTTAGTTGTTATTTTTACTACGAGCGAAGCTTTATATGGTGTATTTGAAATTATTTACCAACTAACAAACAACGTATTATATTTTCTGTAACACTGAACAAAATAGTTCTGTGAACCTGTGCATTTTCTGACAACATTTACATTAGTAGGAGTTAGTGTCATCTGTTATTTTTGTGTGCATTGTGTTTCTAATGATACTCGTTTTAAAAAGCAAATTCGAAGTCACTACCAATACTGGTTTTCCAATTACAGGTTTCTATGAAATCGCTGAGGTAATCGTTCATGGAAATAATATTGGGTTTGTAGGATAGAAAATATCTTAAAAAGTTCGTAGGATGAAAGTAATCTATTCGTTCGTAGAATAGAAGTTATCTTTAGGGTTCATAGAATAGAAATAATTTTGACATTTGTAGGATGGAAATTATTTTCGCGTTTATAGGATAGGAAAGATCTTCACTGATCTATCTTGGTCTTTTTAAAGGTTGGGAATGATATAGACGTTTCTAGGATGGAGATTATCTTGAATTTCTTAGGATGGAAATAATCTTGGCGATCGTAGAATGCAAACTAATCTTGGCGTTTGTAGAATAGAAATTATCTTGGTGTTAATATAACGGAAATAGTTTGGATATTTATTGCAGGATGAAAATTATATATCTTGGGGTCTATAGGCTGGAAATGATCTAGGCGTTTATAGGGTGAAAATTATCTTGAATTATCTTGAATTCAAAATTACAGTTGCGTTCATAGGATGGAAATTATCTTAACGTTTGTAAGTTAAAAATAATCTTGGTACTAGAATGAATGAAAAATGGTCTTTGCGTTTCTTTGTAGGGTGAAAATGATGTGAAATTCATAGAATGGAAATGATGTGAAATTCGTAGAATGGAAATGATGTTTTCGAGCGTAGGGTGTAAATTATCTTTATCATTCATAGGATAGAGTAAATTGTGGAGTTCATAGGATATACATTATCTTGGCGTTCGTAGGATGCAAATTATCAGGGTGTTTATAGGATAGAAGAGATTTTGTCGTTCAATAGGATAGAAATAATCTATCTTGACATTTGTAGGATAGGAATGATATAGGCGTTCGTTTGTAAAATGGAAATTATGTTGGAGTATCGTAGGATTAAATTTTGCGTTCGTACAATGGAAATTATGTAGACGTTTGTTGGATGGAAACGATCTTGGGTTTTGTAGTATGGAAATAATGTTAGGGTTTTGTGGGATGGAATTATCTTGGTATTCATACGATTGAAATGATTTTGGTGTTTATACAGAGGTTGTTTAGCCTACGTTTGGCCGAATTCGTTCTTTCTCCATCCCGGGCAGAATGGACTCACCCGACCTGGCTCGTGGCGTCCTACAGTGGCTTCTTAGGAACGGAGTTGTATTTCCGCGCGAACGACAATAACATACAAAACAGGACCATTGTTGTGAGTGTTGTGTTATATTTTTTCCAAGTGTGTGGATTTCCGCTCTGTGGTCAAAATGCCGCCGAAACTAAGCCGGTTTTGGGAAGACTATGTTGCGGCTCTTTATAACGCCCACTTTAGTGTTTCTCTCATTAGAAAACAGTGCAAGAAAAATGGTTGCAACATCAGTTTAAGAGGAATAAAAATGTCATTAAAAAGTACAAGGGCAACGTAGCTCCCCCATTTGGATCACCAACGAAGTTGCCTAGGAAGCGGGAATGCACCAAGGCCACCTCCATCATGCAGAGGAAACTTCACAAAATGGCAATGCAAGAAAATCCGCCAACACAAAGTGTATGGCTGATCGTCTTGACGAGTCTTTGGGGACTGTGAGCCGGACGTTACAACATCAACTCAAGCTGGAAAAATCATGAAAGCTCGCGGATGCCCACCAAAAGGAACGAAAGTGTAACCCCCGGAAGCTGTACGAACGGCATCTGGTAAAACAAAGGTGGATGTTCGTCCTAACGCTCGATGAAGCATGGATTTACTTTTCCGACTGCGGCAAACCGAGAGCCATCATGTACCGAGAGAAAGGCGCCAAGAACTTCAGAAGGTGGGTCCGTGTCTGGAAAGAATCCTTCCCAAAAGGGTTCATGGTCGTTACTGGCTACTGTTACCGAGGTAAACTGAAGATTCGTAGGGGGGCAAAGAACTGAAAAATAAATTCATAGTATTTTCAGGTGCAGATCATGCGGCCGATCTACGAGCATGAGATTCCAACAATGTACTGAAATGACGCCAATCTGGTACGCATTCACATGAACAAGACCTCATCACATACCTCACGATCGTCCCTCGCATTCTACAGGAAGATGGAGGAGGCAAGTGGTATACAGGTGATATCTTTTAATGAGGTAGGCTACCTGTTAAATCTCCAGATGCAAATGCTATGGACTATTGTGGATTTGGATTGCTGAAGCGGGTTTTGGGAAAACGGCGTGTGACAACTGTGGAAGGACTTTGGAAAGCTGTGCAAAGGGAATGGGACAAGATTCCTCTCCCAGTTCGTCAGAGAAGCCTATTACAGTGGAAATTACGTTGTCGGGCTATTGTTAGCAACCAAGGGAAACACAAAGAGCACTTACGGACCTTGCGCCATGGATTCCTCTAAATTTTTAGAAAGTCAAAATTGGCAAAATATAGACTGAACAACCTCTGTAGAATGGATATAATCTTTGCTTTCTGGTGCTTACAATTTATTTTACTCGATTTCTTTGTAGAAATTTGCTTGAGAACTAGCAAGTTCAGAAATATTTGTAGGTTCCAATTTAATCATAGTACAGATTGTTTTTGATATATCACAATGTAACAAGCAATCTCTTCTACAAAATTACAATAGAAACATAGATACAGAGCATAAATACCTACAGATACGTATTAGTTTCATGGAACACTAGTAAAAAGTGCAAATTAGCAGAATAATATGGCGTTAGACCATGTTTTGCCCTGAGAACATCTCTAATGTGACATGGAATGGGCTCATAGAGGTCGTGAAAGATAGAAAGTGGAATAGTACATCATTTTGCATCCAGTGACATAGAACGGAGGTGGAAATCTACACCAGATTCTTGTCTTTAAAAGGACCATAGGTGCTAAATTTTGTTCAGATCCGGGAAGTGTTTAATTTCATGCCAATGTTCCTCAAACAACGCAGCAACAGCTCCAGCTGTGTAAACGGGTACACTCTGGAATAGCGTCATTGCATATGAATAATATCTGAACCATAGGATGCACATGGCACCCATAAAAGACCACATAATTAAGGATAATGGCGCGACCGTTAAGCGTCAACAGAGGACCCACTGAAAACTAGGATATTGCAGCCCACAGCAGCACGGAGAAGCTGCAATGTTTCACAATTGGGCGGAGACATTGGTAATTATTCGCTTCTTTGGAGTCACGGTCCGTTGTTTCAAACAAGGTGAATGATTATTCATCCGACCATATCATACTTTTTCAGTCATCAATGATCCATGTTGTATGTTCGCACCACCATTGGCATTGCACTACAGTGACATGGTCCCTCATCAGCGGTTTCGCCCTTGCAACCCGATCTGCGTAATTTCCATGCTTGCTGTAAGCTGTGATTGTCGACACGGGCTGTGGGAAGGTACTACTTGAGTTTCGCCGTCATTTGCACCACAGTCGCACGATGATCGTCAGTAACAGTCCGTTTTAATGTTCGGCGGGATCTGTTGGTGAGGGTTTTCTTTCGACCACTGTTCCTCTTCGCCAATGTAGTACCGTTAGCTTTGTAGGCTGTTATCACCTTCCGCGGCTTTCCCAACACATTTGTCACTTTCGTCATCCTAACATTACGTAACTTAGCGCCAACAATTTGCCGTCTTTGGACACAATAGAGGTCGGCAAATCTTTTATTTTATATCACCGACTGCTCAGTTCATTGCACATTGTCGTTCTACTTCTCCTCACGTAGTACATAATTTGCCTTAACACACCACTACAACAGCTTGGCACTGTGATCATCGCGTAACCGTTGCCAACACATACATGTGACGACATGGGCTTCAGAGAAAATTTTCTAGGATGGACAATCTCCCTAGTTGCTATATTACGTCTTGTATTTAATATACATGAGCCATGGGGACTGGGCACCCTGTCCCCCTTCGGGCGCCCATGTGTAATGAGTTTACACTCTAGATGTTTCCATTAAATTGATAAATATCTGTATAAGAAATTTCACTTGTGCGTGTGTTTTCTCTGAGTTCTTCTATTTCATCTCATTTTTTTAATTTCTTTCATTATCATCACCTCCTTTAGTCTTGGAACGTAATCTGAAACGTTAAACAAAAAGAAATCCTAGACGGTATACTGTTTGCCCGAATATGCTAGAACTTCATCGCTAACCATTGTTCAGAAATATTTCCTGCTTAAATTTGGTAAACAACCATCGGACGCTAATGATTACTAGGATTAGGATTAGGAATTAGATATTTAGGCTTTCAGCATCTATGACCATGTTAGTCCGGCGTGAGGGGATGATCCCTAACAGCACAAGTACATAGTAGGCATATGCCTATCATGTTCCCTCAGGTACATGGGAATGTGTCCAGTATGTGCCTTATATTATTCTGAGAAAGAAATCACATGGATGGCAAGTGATAATCACAGTCTCTATCCGCCCCTAGGCACATGCCTAACATGTACCTGCATATCTAGTATGTTTTAGATATGTTCCCCATGCCGTAAGCGTCAATGAACCACAAAATTACTCCCCCAAAATATGTTGAATCGCCTATAAGCGTAATGTGTTTACATTAAGGTGAGTCTAAACAACACTTTAAACAAGTAAAAAAAAAAATGTAGGGCTTCCCTAGGGTGGGCGCGAACCGCCAACCTTTAGATTACTAGCCGCGTGCTCTTCGGACTTGGCACAGAGGCGATGAAGAGAACGTCGCTTGTAGAGGGATAAATTATTGAGGTCTTTTGCATTCGGCTAATCAGAATGCTCCTTTAACCGCATATATTCGACTATAACCGTTTGGGATCAGAAAAAATCTGCTTGCCATGTAATTTTATAACAAATTGACGAGTGTCTATGTACTTTATTTCATGGTTCTTCCATATGCACTTTCAAATGATCGGCGACAGTTGCCATCTAATAAAGTTGATGCGTTTATTGCTTCTAGTACACAATCACTTAGAAAAAGAAGCAACAAATGCATCAAATGCGGGAGATGAATTTAGAACACCTAAATGGCGAATGCCTAGCACATCTTGTGCTGTTAGTGTATCTGAAACAATATGTATCTAAAGGACGTACGTAGAACATGACAGATATATGTCCCAAGTGACGATATAAAAACAAATGGCTGATAGAGTGCGAAACTGAGCTAGGTGTATTTGTGGTACATAGTTGCAAATATCAATTAGGTGTAACAAGTACCTAAAATTGTATGTAGCTGAAGTACATACTTAGCACATGAATATCATATGTTCCAAGTAGTGTGTAATTAAAAAGTAGCTGGGACACCTAAATAACACATGCCTAGCACATCTTGTGCTGTTAGGGACGTCCCTCGGTGATCACATTATCCGAGGAAAGGGAAAGAAGACAGCGACCAGGGACCTATATGACAGGTACCATCTCGGTATTTTCCTGCTGTCAATGAGGAAAACCAGGGAAAACCTTACTCAGGATGCCTGGCTTGAAAAAACTTCCACCCGAGTGTCTCCACCGGGAATCGAACTGGGGACCACGTGCACCAAAGACGAGAGCGACGACTATGCTACGCTACTCTGCGCGTTTACGCTTCACGCGCATAGCAACTGAAAGAGTGGGAACAGCTGCTTGTAGGTGTAGCTATAGCAAACCACTATATTTTCGAAGGGTGTTGTTCTTCGAAATACGTGTCAAAGCATTTTAAATTTGCTTACTCATAGACCATAATATTTAATATATATAAAACTACGTACATTGGACCCACAAGTTACGAATCCCTCGTTTTACGAATAATTAGATTTCCAAACAAGATTTATAAACAAAAATTTTCCCTTGGATTACGAACAATATGTCGAGGTACAAGCACACATACACACACACACACACACACACATGTACTGACAATTTCACAGGCTTGCAATATCTTTCTGCGTTTGTCGTAAATATTATCTGTCAGAGTTCTGTGTTCTAAAACTATCTTTTGCTTTATTTTTATTTATTTATTTATTTATTTATTTTACTTTTAGTTCTTTTAGAACTCATAGTGTTTTGTTAAATTTAATGCTACTTATTTATCTTTAAAATACAATAATGTTAATTTCGTTTTATGAACTTCAGCAAAGGAAAATACTTAAAAATTTATTAAAAATAATCCCTTACCTGAGACTAGAACGGATTAATTGTACTTACATTAATTCCAATGTGAAAAATAATTTCGATTCACAAACGTTTCGAATTACCAACAGAGTTATGGAATGGAGTAAGTTTGTAATACGTCGACCCACTGTAATTATATATTTCAATGGCGGATCTAGCCTTGAATCGGTGAGACCTAGCCCTCCCCTCAGTCTTTTGAATGACAAAAGTAATTAAAGCTTAAAGCTATTATTTATATTGTAAAACTTTGTCTCATATAGGTTTTGTAGGTAGAACATTTAATAAAAAGAGCGTCCGGAATCGACTCCCACTACCAGTTCTATTATAAAAGATTCCACTATAAAAGTATTTTTACAAAATACTATACAAATTGATCTCTCTAGAATCAAAGGTTAGTTATAGGTGGTCTTTGACCGTAAGGTCGCAGATAAGATCTCCAACAGAGGCCCGTAGCAGGCTAAGCGGCTGAGGTTAGGATTCAAAAACAGAGCCCCGTAGCAGGGTAAGCCAGGAGATGGGATAGGCGTAGTCCCGTAGCAGACTAGAGGCCTGAGGTTAGGTTACTCCAAAAGTCCCGTAGCAGACTGGAGGAGGGTCACCAAAAAACTGGTACTGAATTGCCTTTGTCCATCCAATTTATAGGGTCCTTTGGGTGGCGGTGGCGGTGGCGCTGCTGCTCCGATGTCGTCTTCTGCTCCGTGGGAGGGGCCAGAAGCCGTCGTCTGCATGTGACTGTAGATCCATCTGATGGGATATCCTCTTGCCAAACCACGTGGTGGTGTTTGTAAACACTGATGCATTAAATTGTTTGTTTACAACATCATATAGGATATTACACCCCCCTGGCTTGTTTAAAAAATAAGCCGTAGGGATACTTTGCTTTATATGAGGGTTGGCAACACTGAGGTATCACAGAAAAAATCACTAAAAACATTAATAACACTTGCAACACTGAAAAAAATCACTTATCGGAGCAGTAATAAGGCAGCGGAAGAAAGCACTTAAACAGTTAGTCCCTAATCACAGGCAGGATCGCTGCATTTTAATATGTCACTTCATTTCCCTCGAGGTAGGGCTGTTTTAAGCTTTGGCTTAATACACATATATTAATTCACTTATAGTGAGTGGCGTTGGAGCCTGTAATCTCGGTTGCTCCTTAATCATATTATTGGTATTAAACGTGTCCATCGGAATTGGAGGAGATATTTCTAAGCGAGTCGTTTTGGATATTTTTGGTATTGAGCGAAAACGGATACACTGTATATAATATATATAAAATGATAAGAGTTATAAGTACTAAAAAGCTGCTATTGACACAGAGATATAAAGACGTTCCATACTGGAAGAAGAGAAAAAAATCAAATTACGATTGGTTATTATATATTGGTAGCGCCATTGCTGGAAACACTTATGGAATGCATTTTTTTGAAACAGTGAGCAACCGTGCTGTCGGATCCGCATAATATCTTTTCTTAACTAAAATACGGGGTGGGATTTTTCAGGTTGGGAAATAACCAAAAGTCACACGGAGCCATGTCGGGTGAGTAAGGGAGCCTGGCGACAGACAGGAATGTTGCGTTAAGGCGATAAAAGCCTGAATCAAATTTCGCGGACACTCTCCTCATGCCCAAATTCTCGTTCAAAATTTGAAAGTACCAATCCGATTGAATAGTTTCCGCTTAGGTATTGCCAAGATTTTGGCAAAATTTAATGCGATATCGCTGCTAAAGTTTTTTTCTGTCATTTTACAAAAAAAAAAAAAAAAAAAAAACCTGAAATCAGACGATAGCTCGCTACAGGTTTTCACTCGTTGGCTGACTGCCAGCAACTGACGCTCTCTGCGGACGGGAAAAAAATCACGACTGCGTATGAGCGTCCTCTCTACATCTGCACCAAAAAAGCCTCCCGTGCTTCATTGGTTTACACGGGAAAAAATAAAGTTCAATACTTTTTGAACACACCTTATATATATATATATATATATATATATATATATATATATATATATATATATATATATATATAAACAGGGTTTTCATAAAGTCTGGACCGATTTAATTAGCTTATAATTTTCACAAAAATGCTCATAATGAAATCAAATAAAGTGCAAACGGTAGCGGAAGGATTAAATTTTTAGTTGCCAACACTGTTAGATAAGCGGCAACTCTGAACACGTTGAGAGAGGGAGAGGGAGGGCAAGGTTCAGTTTCTTACCAAATTCCATCTATTGTTGCAGAAATACCTCATTTCGGAACTGGAGGCACGTGGAATCCAGAACGACATCGTGTTCCAACAGGACGGGGCACCCCCTCACTATGCAATCAAAGTGAGGCAGTTCCTTGACGAGAAATTCCCTAACCGATGGATTGGCCGCGGTGGCCCGACCGCTTGGCCGCCAAGATCACCCGACCTTACCCCCTGCGACTTCTGGCTTTGGGGTCATGTGAAAACGGAAGTTTATGCAAACAATCCAAGTGGTTTGGAGGACAAAAACAGGGCGTCTGTTGCTGGCATTTCGGATCAAATACGGCGGAACGCTGTGAGTAGATTCCAGCGCCGCCTACGCGAATGTGTGGACGTAAATGGCGCTCAGTTGGAGGTGTGGCGGTGAATGAACTGAGCTGGTGCAGACTACAGGTAAAAATTTAATCCTTCCGCTACCGTTTGCACTTTATTTGATTTCAATATGAGCATTTTTATGTAAATTATAAGCGAATTAAATCCGTCCATACTTTATGCAAACCCTGTATATATAGTGTTAATGGCCTATGTTAAATCAAAGGTCTTAATCTTACGTACTGTATTCACACATTTTGTTGCTTCTAAAGAATAACAACAATACGTCGTTGTCACAACCCCCAAGAAACTGTATACAAAAAAAAAAAAAAGAAATTTTTTTATTAATTTTTGACGCACAAAGTAAGGAAAAATCGACTTGTCCCATCTCTTTCACTAATTTTACTTTATTATACAAATTCAGATTTCTTTCTTCCTCTCTTATCTACCTCTGTCTCTTTTATTTCATGTTGTTGGGAATGTTTTCCGTTATATCATCTCATTCTAAACCCAACCAAATCTAAGATCTATGCTATTGAATTACAGCTTTTGAGCTCCGAGAAGGGAAACTCCAAATAAAAACATCAATACTCTCTACAGACAGCAAAGTTCGATATTTTTTACAAAGATCTTTCGTAACTGCCCGAAGATGTTATCGAACGGTGTTCAAAAATATCTTTTCAGCATGTACTCTGTTTTTTTTTTTAATGTGGTTTTTATTTGGTAATAGTGACCGTTATAGAGAACAGTATACCAAAGATGTAATCAATATTACTCCTTTGAAATAAATTAACGAAAGAGAAATAAAATACAGAAGGACGACTGAATTATATTCTAAGATACCCTACTCTTTGTGAGAAAAAAATGAAATAAAAATCTTTTAAGTTTTACGTCCCACGGTTATGCCGGTTAGGCTAAAGGAGACGGTGATGATGAGAGATGAGTGAAATGGTTAAATAAAGAAAGTGGGAGAAACCCGAGAAAACCCACGAGCACGTTGTTTGCCCACCACAAAGTCCACACGGCGCGAGTTGGGATCGAACCAGGGACCCCAAGCACCAGAGGGGAACGCTCTACCTCTGAGCCACCACGCCCCCTACTTCTTATGATAGTTTTTGATTGTGCAACCACGTTTGTCTCATTTTTTAGACACATTATGTTTGTTTTTTTCCCCTTAATTTATAATGTAATATATGGGAAGTTATAATTTTAGCTTATTTGTTTTTCTTTATCCCTGAAGACTAACTGATACGAATACGTGTAGATTGATTATACTGATCCATACAGAAATTCATGGACTATTGGCTCTATACTTATTTCTCTCCGCAATCACTTTCTATACCTTCAGGAATCACTTTTGATGTGTGCACTTACATTTTACGGTGCAGATTAACTTTAAAAGGTCTTGTGTAAAATCACCAATCAACCTGTGCTAGGTGGCCACTAAAAAGCACGAATGCTATCTAACCGACTTAGGGCAGGAGCGTAACTGGGGGAAGCGCGGGAGTGCGTCCATAAGGAGCAAGCGCGTCAGCGATGGTGGATATATGCATAAACGAGGATTGTGCAAAACCATTGCTTTCACGATACGAAGATATAATTTTGTTAAAGTCACAAACTCGTTACCTACGTTGCACATCACGTTGTCCTTTATTAATCTACCACTACTTTTCTTATGGACGAATAGATGGGTACCAGGTTCCACTTTCATTAATATATTTTCATATAAATACGCATCTCACAGGTAAAAGCACACCATATTTTCATTACTTACACATTACTCTATTAAAATATTATTACAAATTTCTTCTGTACATTTTACAAATCTGTGGATCCTTATAATCAATCTGCACCGACAAATGATTTATTAAGATGATAATTTACGAAGTAAATGGTAGAATGAGATTGATAGAGGAAGCCCACGACTTCGAGAAAACCCACGAACACGATGTTATCCAGAACACTCACAAGAACTGGGATCGAACCAGGGACCCTTCACACCAGGAGCCCTCTACCATTGAACAATTGTAGCTCCCAAAAGAATTTCTAGTGTATTAGGGCAACAGATAGGTAATATAAACTCTTTTCTGAATTGACTTTTAATACCTAAAATATTACACAAAACTTATGTTGCTATACTAGGTAGTTGCCGGATTAGATCTTAAGAAAACTATTTAAATTTTTGAGATAAAAAGTTTTGTAATTACATAGTCAAATTTGCATCTTTGCTCATATTCCATATCAGTTGAACCATAGAGCAAAAATGTTAGTCCATTGAGAAAACCAACAGAAATACATTTTGTGATTAAATTAGGTACTATATTCATCAGTTCGAGAAATATGGATAAAATAATTATCTTTCAGAGATAAAGGGTAGAATATATTTCTAAGAGCATCACTTAAGTATATATTATTTTGCGTCTTGTTTAAAATGAACTGGCATTTTAATAATTTATTCTTAAAATCCATCTGGGTATACCTTACTATTTGCAAATTTATGTCTTTATTATACATATAACTTTATTATTTAATAATTAAATTTAGTTTACATAATATTAAACAAATATGTGATGCAAATTCGTTAGAGAAAACAAGAAGGATCTGTAATATCTAGATCGGAAGAAACATTAGTGAAAAGAGCGCACCCACGCAGGCCGGTAGCTAGCCCAAAAATTTAGAGGGGGCCCGGCTGAAGTTAGGAGGGACCCGATCCAACAATATTATAGTTCATCACCATATTATAGTTCATTTGCAACCCTACCGTGACAATTTTAGAGGGGGCCAGCGAAAATTTAGAGGGGGCCCGGCCCCCCTAGACCCCCCTGGATACGGGCCTGCACCCACGTGCGCACTTATTATCACACATACGTCAAAAGTTAATGCTGACAATACTGTATCGGAGCCGGGCAGGGGCGAGCGGAGCGATCGCCGCGGTGCTGATAGCAAGAGGGCGCCGAACGAGCAAAAAAAAAAAAAAAAAAAAAAATTGGAAATGAGTAAACGATGCGTCGCCTAAAAAAAGTATTGGCACCCTATTAAATTAACATTGTCGGTTTGTTAAAAATCGCTCCGCTTCAATAAGAGTCACAAGTTTTTAGTTATTCCTTAACAAGTTATTATATATGATAACTCATATATGAAAATGTGATCATATATGCTCATGAAAATGTGATCTACAAGGTGCCGGACAACGAGTTTTGAAAACGCAGTAGACTTTCCTTAGGGAGACTGAGTTTAGCCAATCGGGAAGTAGAATGGAGATATAATCAAGCTAGTATGAGAAATTTATGCATCAAAAAGTCAGATTTACTCTACACCGTAAATAAAAGTGCAGGGTGGGAATTCTTACACAAACCAACAAAAATTAGCTTCGAGAATGATGAAATAATTAAGATATGATTTTGACACATACTGTTTTGAGGCAGAATTGAGTGTTGTGGAAGTTAGAATGGTATGGTAATCATTGATAAGGTTGATAAAAATCAAGTATTAGTCCTGCGCAAAAATGTAAATGTGCATTATGATCAAAATGCGAGTATAAAGCAGCGAATGAAGTTTTCCTTTAATTTGCACACTGGTTAGAATAAACTAACTCTATGGCCTATGGAACCGGAGGTTCAATACCTCTCCACTGACTTCTATCCTTAGCTAACTGCATCCAGTATCTACTTTGTATTCCTATTTCTGCGAGATCCATCTTAAAATTATCCTCCCATCTGCGCCTAGGTCTTCCTAATGGTCGTTTTCCGATTGGTCTTCCAGTCAAGACTTTGAAAGCATTTCTACTTTCTTCCATTCTAGCTACATGACCTGCCCATCTAAGCCTCCTAGACTTGACGACCCTAACAACGTTGAGTAAACCGTATAAATTATGTAGTTCCTCGTTATGAAGTTTCCGCCATTCCCCATTCCCGTTCCTCTTGGGTCCGAATATTCTTCTCAGGATCTTGTTCTCAAATACTTTTAGTCTTTGTTCTTCCCTCAGAGTAAGCGACCATGTTTCGCAACCATACAGAACAACAGGCATGATTATCGTTTTGTATATTTTAAGTTTCAAATTTCTCGACAGAATTCGCGACGACAAGAGATTTTGAACCGAATAGTAACACGAATTCCCTGTTTTTAGTCGACATTTAATTTCTTCGTGAATATGATTTTCGTATGTTAATATTGATCCTAGATATTTGAAACTATCCACTTTATCAAAAGTATTATTTAATATTTTAACGCATCCATAATTTGCTGTATTACGGTCCCGACGCACTTCCATGTATTTAGTTTTCTCTGCATTTACTTCTAAACCCATGTCCCTGCAAGCGTTTAATAAGATCTCTGCATTTCTTTCTATTGTTCTCCTATCATCCCCTATTAAATTTACATCATCAGCTTATGCCATAACCTGGTGAATACCGTTCAACTCTAGGCCCTGGTTGCTATCTTTGATTTTCCTTATAGCGTATTCAAGAAAAAAGTTAAATAATAATGGCGACAACACATCTCCTTGTTTTAGGCCCTTTTCGACGTGAAAGCTTGTGAACAAAAATTTTACTACCCGGACATTACTTTGGGATTCATTTAAACATATCTTAATTAATCTAATTAGCTTTCTCGGTATTCCAAGTTGTATAAGAACGTTGTATAATGTTTCTCTCCTAACCGAGTCGTACGCCTTTCTAAAATCAATAAATAGTTGTACCGGGGTATTGTATTCCCACTTTTTTTTCGAGTATTTGGCGAATGGTAAATATTTGGTAGATAGTTGATCGATTTCGTCTAAATCAGCACTGATAATCTCCAATAATTTCATCTGCGTATGGGGTCAATCTTGCTAATAGAATATTTGAAAGGATTTTATAGGATGTTAACAGAAGAGAAATGCCTCGATAATTATTACAGTCAGTTTTGTCGCCTTTCTTGTGAATTGGAACAATGATTGATTCTTTCCACTCTTGTGGCAATTCTTCCTTGTTCCAGATAAGGAGAATGAGTTTGTGTATCTTGTTTCACAATTTTTCGCCTCCAGCTAAAATTAACTCAGCCGGAATTTCATCTACACCCGGAGATTTGTGTTTCTTTAATTTCTTTATAGCGGTTTTTACTTCTATTCGGTTGGGTTTTGGAATATACGGTTCTGCGGTGTGTATCACCTTTTCTCCACGCACACTAGTTATTGGTTGCGTGTTAAGCAAATTGTCAAAGAAATCTTTCCATCTATTTAAGATGCTATCCGTATCAATGAGGACTGTACCGTCAGATTTCTTTAATATATAAGCACGATGTTGATAGCCTTTCTTAAATTCACTGATCCCCTTATACATGTCCCGGATGTTTTATTTTTACTATTATCTTCAAGTTCCTTAATTTTAGCTTTAAAAGAATCGCGTTTCTTTGTTCTAAAAGTTTTGTAAGTTTACCGCCTGAAATGTGCGAAATTTTGTGTAGTTAGTTCATTCGGATTTTGTAGCCAGCGTAATTTTGCCTGTTTTCTCTTCTCTGCTAGTTTAATGCATTCCTGGTCGAACCATGGTTTGTTCCTATTTATTTCAGCGTGTCCCAACTTTTCTTTTGCTGAAATTTTAATGCTATCTCTAATTTCAATCCAGGTATCCTCAACACTAGTGCACTCCGAATCTTCTAAAGTGGAGAATCTATTCGAAACTTTAATCTGGTATTCCTCTCTTACCTGACTCTCTTCTAATTTCTTTAAATTGAATCTCTTCGTTTTCGGACATTGAATATTACCTTTGTTCAACGATAACTTCTCTCGTATTATCGCTGCTACCAGGTAGTGGTCAGTGTCACAATCAGCCCCTCTATACGACCGGACATCAATTATGCTAGATTGCCTTCTCCTGTCTACTAAAACGTGATCAATTTGATTATGTGTTTTTCCGTCTGGTGATGTCCAAGTGTATTTATGAACGTCGCGATTTGGGAATTTTGTACTCTTCACGATTAGGTTTTTGGATGTTGCAAAATTCACGAGTCTAACACCGTTGTCATTACTTTCCATGTGCAGACTTTCGTTCCCTATAATCGGTTTGAAAATATCCTCTCGTCTTACCTTCGCATTGAAATCCCCTAATAGAATTTTCATAAGGTATCGCGGGAGTTGGTCAAATATCTGTTCCACTTCTTCGTAAAAACTGTCTTTTATATCATTATCCTTATCTTCAGTTGGTTCATGTACATTTATAGCAATAATATCACACCACCGTCCCTTAAGAGTAATAAAAGAAAGTCTGTCAGTAACAAATTCAACCCGTTTAAATGCTGGTAATATTCGTGTGTGAACAAAAAACCCTGTTCCTAATTGGTGATTTTTATTTCCTTCCCCGTAAAAGAACGTAAAATTTCCGGAATTCACAAATCCATTTCCTTCCCACCTAACTTCCTGAACTCCTACTAGGTCCATCCTGTATTTCTCTAACTCACTCGTTACGAATTTTAACGCGTCTGCCCTATAAAGACTCCTAATATTCCATGTTCCAAATCTTATGTCCATTTTCTTTTGCTGAGGTCGTGGCAACCCACTCACGGCCTTTGGTTTGAAAAATAAAGAAATTGCATCATAACATAAAATTTCAAACCAGACAACTAGATTCAGGATACTCAATTTTGAATTGGACAATTCCTATGCATGTTAAAAAAATCTTACCTTAAGACTTCACGATTGTGTAACGCTTTCTCTTTGCATTGAAGTACCAGTTATCGATTGCAGTTTTCGGATCAAAGTCCTTAAGTGAAGGGCCGTTGATGGAAATTGTCGGCAAGTCAGCAGCAAAACTCACAGGCGAAACTGCACAAAATGTGGCAATTGGAAGCAAATTTGGGAATCTCGTAATGAAGTTTTCGATTGCGGGTGGGAAAGGAGTTATGAATTGCAATTTTGTGAAGACTTCACTTTCCACATCCGTTGTGTTCCGTATTATCTCTCACTCAGTGGCAATTATTTTCGTGCGGAACAAAAACTGGCAGCCCTATGAGTTTAGGCAGAAACCATTCCTACTGAACATTGGTCGCCAGTTCTAAATTTCTAGTCACCAATGGCGACCTAGCGACCGGAAGTTTTGCGCCCTCATTTACGATATACGAACGAAATCGTTAGACAGGGACGGATTTCCCAATAGGGCCTATGGGCGCAAGCTCCCAGGGGGCGCACGGCCGAGAGAAAAAAAAATAAAAATATCTAGAAATAAAAATAAATAGCCATAACTTAACATTTTTTTGAATTGATTTTTAAAAAATCAGGCTAATAAAGCATTCTGATTTTGAAGTTCATTGGAACAAATAATTGTTGGTAAATTTAAACTATTTTTCGACATTATATATCAACTTCGTTACAACATTGATCTCAAACACGGAAGAACTGGCTGTTTTTTACTTATTTACTAATTTTTTTTTACTACAGAGTTTCTTTATTTATTTGCCCAAATGACTAAATTGAACAAAACCAAAGTTATTCACCAATCTTTTGTTAAGCCCAGAACCAAGTAAATTCCTTAAAAAACTTGCAATGATAAAATTGCATCGTGGAGTGGTGTTTAAGCAATTAACATATAGGCCTGATATAATTTTTTAATAAAGGTTTGTAGGAAAGTAACTTTAACCAGACTAGGGAGCGGAAAAAGTTATTGGGCCTAGGGGCGCCAAAATGCTAAATCCGGCCCTGTCGTTAGAGACGTTTTTGAGAAAATGGCAAATTTTAATTTTCTTCCTCTAATAAACTACCCTTATTTTTAGGTATATAAAGATTTTTTTTTTTTTTTTTTAGAAATAACAACCCTAGGGAAACTTATAAAAGCTTTTAAGTTTTAAATTTTTTTCTTGATACATTGAGCGCTGTGACATCTAGGCGAACTAACATCTTTACACCGAGATAAAAGAACAGACATCTAATAATCAGTTCTTTTTATACATGTAGAGCCCTGAAATGTGTGAATGAACTGAATTCTTGAATTCTTTTTTTTTTTTTTTCACGATCACCTAACTACTTTCTTCTCTCCTATCGTCACTTGAAAATAAAATGGTGAAAATGGAGAAAAATCGAAGAAAAAAAATAAAATCATTCTCAGACAGTCGTGCAATAGTATATAGTAGGCTAATAAATAGCGTATGTATACATCCAGTTAGGTAAATGAAAGTAAAAAAGTTGATGATTAACAAGTATCAATGGCGTAGGCAAGGCTTGCTCGGCCCGTCCTCCCCTCTTTAGTACAGTGATACCAAAATAGATTCTGCTTTCGTACATTATGTTCCATTTGTGACTTTTATATAACCATGTTACGACTCTAATGAGTCACGGAAAACAATCGTTACACAGACATGTTTAAAGAAAAACTTACTTCCTATAACCTCTAACTTCTATTCTTCAACCTACACAAGATATTAGCATTATATATTCTTATAGTTATTTACTGTATTCTTAATCTTTTTCAATTCTTTTTCATTACCATAGCCATTAAAATGTATCATCTGCGGGCAGGCACGTAGCCAGGATTGCATGAAAGGGGGGTCCGTGACATGAAATACTGTGGTCATCACACCAGGGGCTCGATCATTCTAAACAATTTTACTTGAACATATATTGGTTCTTTTAGTCAGAATTTCGTAACGGGGGAGGGGGGCGTGACATGAAATTCTGAAGGCCTAGGAGCTTGATCAATCTAAACTACTTTACTATAAACATATATTGGTTTGTGAGGATATGTTGATAAGTATTTTAATACACTATGAAGAAATCTCGAGTAAAATAAAAAAAACAACTTATTGAAAAAGATTATACAATACTTACATCCTTCCTCTGTTTATTCAACTATAACAATTTTCCTTTCATTATGACCTCAACTATTATAATTAGTACATATTCACTATTATAAAAAATACATACTCAATAATGTCTTTTAAAATATTTTGCAATATCTGCGTTCCTTTTTCTGTTGAACCAAATGTTAACAGAACTTTCTTTCCACATATATTTTTGTTTTTATTATTCCGTCAACTACTGTCTGTTTCAAATGACAGGTTAAAGGAGCAGTAGAAAATTGTTTTTGAAATAACATGTTTGATATTGCAAGGATGCAATGACGAAAAATTGTAATAACAAAATGTCCATGCTGTTACACAACGGCACTATGCTTTCGGAAGCTTGAAATCTCCTTGACTAGTAGCAGGAATTCTGAGAATTCCGCAACTTTTCTAGTAATTTCAAATTCCCTGACTCTTCCAAGATATATCGCTCACCTCGCAACCATGTATTGCAAGTAATACAAATTTCCTCTCAAGAAATAGTGACCAAAGGCTTCCTGTAGTTTATTTTTAACGTTGATCCTTCTTTTTCTCATTTCATTTTGTTTCATCCTTCCTTAATTTTTTTTTTCATTTCTGGTCTCGAAGGGGGGTCCGGACCCCTCCTTGGCTACGTGCCTGTCTGAGGGTGCAAATAGAAAGCATTAAAAGAAAAAAGTAGATGTTTAAATTTTATTACTATCATTATGTAGCTTCGGTTTAGCGAATTGTTAGCGTGCGCGACTTCAATAGGCAAGGTTTCTGGTTCTATTCTCGGCAGGAGAACGAAATTTTCTCGTATTGAACCAACATCATGAGGCTATTGGGGAGCTATCTGAATTAAGAGGTAGCAAACTCCGGTCCAGAAAGCCAGAAATAATGGCGCCTGGGAACCGATACACTGAAACTCATCTCCCAGTTGAACGTGAGCTATCTGGTTGGACATTATCTTTCATGGATGTAACATTAGAAAGTTTTCTGTATTATAGATATTTTCTATTTCCTTTTAATTGTTAAAATTATCCTAATTTTTTAGATGAACAAACCTAATTTAAACACTTTTCAAAATGACTTCGAATAATGCACGCAGTCACGCAGTCTAGAGTAGACGATTGTTCCTCAACATGCATTACATTCACTGTTGCCAATGTGAAATGTCGCTAGTTTAGTACTCTAAAGTCGCTAGAAGTCGCTAAATGCCTCCTGCCAAGTCGCTAAAAAAAAGTCGCTATATAATTTTACAAAGGAATTAAAATAATTTAAATATATGTCATGTACAATGGAAGACTCGAGTATATTTTCTTTTTAAAAAATGACCATCTTGACAAAACCACTGCACTATGCGCTTTGAAGAATACAAGATTAATAAATATAGCATTAAAAGTTTGCAAATACAGTACTTGAAATTTTGGATCACTTTTTCTCATTCCCTCTTATGGAGTATGATTATCTTTTTTGGGGAGGGGGATTGGGAATTCATGTTGTTTTCGTTTGGGAACACTTCATTGAACTCACCCCACGAAATTTCTTTATAATTTATATTAAGAACAACCGCCGTTAAATTAATATATAAATCACACGCACTACACTGAACCAGAAAAGCACTATGTTGTCCAGCGTCACTGTCACTGTACGCACTGTGCAATGCAAGAGATTACCAGCTATTACGCAACTAGTTAGATACGGGAAATTCCCGGATTTCGGAACCGCAGTGAAGAAGAGCATAATACTCATAGCAGCGATGAATCCAACGAAGTAAGTCGCTCATAACAGTAGTGCAACCGAGTATGTGAAAGTAATATTAGTATCACAAACTGCAAAACTTTGGAAACTTTAATATAAATATAGAACAAAATATTTGAATTCTTAAATGTCGCTAGATTTGTCGCTAGGCGCTAAATAAAAATTTTTGTCGTTATACTTCCAAAAGTCATTAGTTCTAGCGACAAAGTCGCTAAATTGGCAACACTGATTACATTCATCATAAGAAGTATTGCTGAACCCCAACTACAGCTATCAGTTTAAGACCGAATTGAAAAACAACATTGTTCTGAATACGAACTATGTAAGACCTGACTTGTAGCAGTTATGAAATAAAGAATTCAAGGAGAAACAGCAACTACTATTACCCTGTTTAAATATATTAATTCATGATGAAGCAATAATCAAACATGGGAATAATTTAGTTTCCGGGGGTGGGGTATAATCAGCAACGAAACATATACAATCTATATATCAATCGATTCAGCTTGACAAAACAAATCGATCGATACCAAATTTAACTACTTCCGGTTAACCACTTCCGGTTTACTGAGCCCAATTTAGTTTCCGGTGGTGGGGTATAATCAGCAACGAAACATATACAATCTATATATCAATCGATTCAGCTTGACAAAACAAATCAATCGGTACCAAATTTAACAACTTCCGGTTAACCACTTCCGGTTTACTGAGCCCAATTTAGTTTCCGGGTGTGGGGTATAATCAGCAACGAAACATATACAATCTAAATAACAATCGATTCAGCTTGACAAAACAAATCAATCGGAACTAAATTTAACTACTTCCGGTAAGCACTTCCGGTTTACTAAGCCCAATTTAGTTTCCGGGGGTGGGGTATAATCAGTAACGAAACATATACAATCTATATATCAATCGATTCAGCTTGACAAAACAAATCGATCGGTACCAAATTTCACTACTTTCGGTTAACCACTTCCGGTTTACTGAGCCCAATTTAGTTTCCGGTGGTGGGGTATAATCAGCAAGGAAACATATACAATCTATATATCAATCGATTCAGCTGGACAAAACAAATCAATCGGTACCAAATTTAACTACTTCCGGTCAACCACTTCCGGTTTACTGAGCACAATTTAATTCCGGGGGTGGGGTATAATCAGCAACGAAACATATACAATCTAAATATCAATCGATTCAGCTTGACAAAACAAATCGATCGATACCAAATTTAACTACTTCCGGTTAAGCACTTCCGGTTTACTGAGCCCAATTTAGTTTCCGGGGGTGGGGTATAATCAGCAACAAACATATACAATCTAAATATCAATCGATTCAGCTTGACAAAACAAATCGATCGATACCAAATTTAACTACTTCCGGTTAAGCACTTCCGGTTTACTGAGCCCAATTTAGTTTCCGGGGGTGGGGTATAATCAGCAACAAACATATACAATCTATATATCAATCGATTCAGCTTGACAAAACAAATCGATCGATACCAAATTTAAATACTCTCGGTTAACCACTTCCGGTTTATTGAGCCTAATTTATTTTCCGGGAGTGGGGTATAATCAGCAAGGAAACATATACAATCTAAATATCAATCGATTCAGCTTGACAAAACAAACCATTCGGTACCAAATTTAACTACTTCCGGTTTACTGAGCCCAATTTAGTTTCCGAAGGTGGGGTATAATCAGCAACGAAACATATACAATCTAAATATCAATCAATTCAGCTTGACAAAACAAATAAATCGGTACCAAACTTAACTACTTCCGGTTAACCACTTCCGGTTTACTGAGCCCAATTTATTTCCGAAGGTGAGGTATAATCAGCAACGAAACATATACAAACTAAATATCAATAGATTCAGCTTGACAAAACAAATCAATCGGTACAAAACTTAACTACTTCCGGTTAACCAGTTCCGGTTTACTAAGCCCAATTTAGTTTCCGGGGGTGGGGTATAATCAGCAACGAAACATATACAATCTAAATATCAATCGATTCAGCTTGACAAAACAAATAAATCGGTACCAAATTTAACTACTTCCGGTTAACCACTTCCGGTTTACTGAGCCCAATTTAGTTTCCGGGGGTGGGGTATAATCAGCAAAGAAACATATACAATTTATATATCAATCGATTCAGCTTGACAAAACAAATCGATCGGTAACAAATTTAACTACTTCCGGTTAAGCACTTCCGGTTTACTGAGCCTAATTTAGTTTCCGGGAGTGGCGTATAATCAGCAAGGAAACATATACAATCTAAATATCAATCGATTCAGCTTGACAAAACAAATCAATCGATACCAAATTTAACTACTTCCGGTCAACCACTTCCGGTTTACTGAGCCCAATTTAGTTTCCGGGGGTGGGGTATAATCAGCAACGAAACATATACAATATATATATCAATCGATTCAGCTTGACAAAACAAATCGATCGACACCAAATTTAACTACTTCCGGTTTACTGAGCCTAATTTATTTTCCGGGAGTGGGGTATAATCAGCAAGGAAACATATACAATATATATATCAATCGATTCAGCTTGACAAAACAAACCAATTGGTACCAAACTTAACTACTTCCGGTTTACTGATCCCAATTTAGTTTCCGAAGGTGGTGTATAATCAACAACGAAACATATACAATCTATATATCAATCGATTCAGCTTGACAAAACAAATCAACTGGTACCAAACTTAACTACTTCCGGTTAACCAGTTCCGGTTTACTGAGCCCAATTTAGTTTCCGAAGGTGAGGTATAATCAGCAAGGAAACATATACAATCTAAATATCAATCGATTCAGCTTAACAAAACAAATCAATCGGTACCAAACTTAACTACTTCCGGTTAAGCAGTTCCGGTTTACTAAGCCCAATTTAGTTTCCGGGGGTGGGGTATAATCAGCAACGAAACATATACAATCTAAATATCAATCGATTCAGCTTGACAAAACAAATCAATCGGTACCAAATTTAACTACTTCCGGTTAAGTACTTCCGGTTTACTGAGCCTAATTTATTTTCCGGGAGTGGGGTATAATCAGCAAGGAAACATATACAATATATATATCAATCGATTCAGCTTGACAAAACAAACCAATCGGTACCAAATTTAACTACTTCCGGTTTACTGATCCCAATTTAGTTTCCGAAGGTGGGGTATAATCAGCAACGAAACATATACAATCTAAATATCAATCGATTCAGCTTAACAAAACAAATCAATCGGTACCAAACTTAACTACTTCCCGTTAACCAGTTCCGGTTTACTAAGACCAATTTAGTTTCCGAAGGTGAGGTATAATCAGCAACGAAACATATACAATCTAAATATCAATCGATTCAGCTTAACAAAACAAATCAATCGGTACCAAACTTAACTACTTCCGGTTAACCAGTTCCAGTTTACTAAGCCCAATTTAGTTTCCGGGGGTGGGGTATAATCAGCAACGAAACATAAATAATCTAAATATCAATCGATTCAGCTTGACAAAACAAATCAATCGGTACCAAATTTAACTACTTCCGGTTAACCACTTCCGGTTTATTGAGCCTAATTTAGTTTCCGGGAGTGGGGTATAATCAGCAAGGAAACATATACAATCTAAATATCAATCGATTCAGCTTGACAAAACAAACCATTCGGTACCAAATTTAACTACTTCCGGTTTACTGAGCCCAATTTAGTTTCCGAAGGTGGGGTATAATCAGCAACGAAACATATACAATCTAAATATCAATCAATTCAGCTTGACAAAACAAATCAATCGGTACCAAACTTAACTACTTCCGGTTAACCACTTCCGGTTTACTGAGCCCAATTTATTTCCGAAGGTGAGGTATAATCAGCAACGAAACATATACAAACTAAATATCAATAGATTCAGCTTGACAAAACAAATCAATCGGTACAAAACTTAACTACTTCCGGTTAACCAGTTCCGGTTTACTAAGCCCAATTTAGTTTCCGGGGGTGGGGTATAATCAGCAACGAAACATATACAATCTAAATATCAATCGATTCAGCTTGACAAAACAAATAAATCGGTACCAAATTTAACTACTTCCGGTTAACCACTTCCGGTTTACTGAGCCCAATTTAGTTTCCGGGGGTGGGGTATATTCAGCAAAGAAACATATACAATTTATATATCAATCGATTCAGCTTGACAAAACAAATCGATCGGTAACAAATTTAACTACTTCCGGTTAAGCACTTCCGGTTTACTGAGCCTAATTTAGTTTCCGGGAGTGGCGTATAATCAGCAAGGAAACATATACAATCTAAATATCAATCGATTCAGCTTGACAAAACAAATCAATCGATACCAAATTTAACTACTTCCGGTCAACCACTTCCGGTTTACTGAGCCCAATTTAGTTTCCGGGGGTGGGGTATAATCAGCAACGAAACATATACAATATATATATCAATCGATTCAGCTTGACAAAACAAATCGATCGATACCAAATTTAACTACTTCCGGTTTACTGAGCCTAATTTATTTTCCGGGAGTGGGGTATAATCAGCAAGGAAACATATACAATATATATATCAATCGATTCAGCTTGACAAAACAAACCAATTGGTACCAAACTTAACTACTTCCGGTTTACTGATCCCAATTTAGTTTCCGAAGGTGGTGTATAATCAACAACGAAACATATACAATCTATATATCAATCGATTCAGCTTGACAAAACAAATCAACTGGTACCAAACTTAACTACTTCCGGTTAACCAGTTCCGGTTTACTGAGCCCAATTTAGTTTCCGAAGGTGAGGTATAATCAGCAAGGAGACATATACAATCTAAATATCAATCGATTCAGCTTAACAAAACAAATCAATCGGTACCAAACTTAACTACTTCCGGTTAAGCAGTTCCGGTTTACTAAGCCCAATTTAGTTTCCGGGGGTGGGGTATAATCAGCAACGAAACATATACAATCTAAATATCAATCGATTCAGCTTGACGAAACAAATCAATCGGTACCAAATTTAACTACTTCCGGTTAAGTACTTCCGGTTTACTGAGCCTAATTTATTTTCCGGGAGTTGGGTATAATCAGCAAGGAAACATATACAATATATATATCAATCGATTCAGCTTGACAAAACAAACCAATCGGTACCAAATTTAACTACTTCCGGTTTACTGATCCCAATTTAGTTTCCGAAGGTGGGGTATAATCAGCAACGAAACATATACAATCTAAATATCAATCGATTCAGCTTAACAAAACAAATCAATCGGTACCAAACTTAACTACTTCCCGTTAACCAGTTCCGGTTTACTAAGACCAATTTAGTTTCTGAAGGTGAGGTATAATCAGCAACGAAACATATACAATCTAAATATCAATCGATTCAGCTTAACAAAACAAATCAATCGGTACCAAACTTAACTACTTCCGGTTAACCAGTTCCAGTTTACTAAGCCCAATTTAGTTTCCGGGGGTGGGGTATAATCAGCAACGAAACATATATAATCTAAATATCAATCGATTCAGCTTGACAAAACAAATCAATCGGTACCAAATTTAACTACTTCCGGTTAACCACTTCCGGTTTATTGAGCCTAATTTAGTTTCCGGGAGTGGCGTATAATCAGCAAGGAAACATATACAATCTAAATATCAATCGATTCAGCTTGACAAAAAAAAAAAACAATCGGTACCAAATTTAACTACTTCCGGTTTACTGAGCCCAATTTAGTTTCCGAAGGTGGGGTATAATCACCAACGAAACATATACAATTTAAATATCAATCGATTCAGCTTGACAAAACAAATCAATCGGTCCCAAATTTAACTACTTCCGGTTAACCACTTCCGGTTTACTGAGCCCAATTTAGTTTTCGGGGGTGGGGTATAATCAGCAACGAAACATATACAATCTATATATCAATCGATTCAGCTTGACAAAACAAATCGATCGGTACCAAATTTAAAAACTTCCGGTTAAGCACTTCCGGTTTATTGAGCCTAATTTAGTTTCCGTGAGTGGGGTATAATCAGCCAGGAAAAATATCCAATCTAAATATCAATCGATTCAGCTTGACAAAAGCAAATCAATCGGTACCAAATTTAACTACTTCTGGTCAACCACTTCCGGTTTACTGAGCCCAATTTAGTTTCCGGGGGTGGGGTATAATCAGCAACAAACATATACAATCTATATATCAATCGATTCAGCTTGACAAAACAAATCGATCGATACCAAATTTAACTACTTCCGGTTAAGTACTTCCGGTTTACTGAGCCTAATTTATTTTCCGGGAGTGGGGTATAATCAGCAAGGAAACATATACAATATATATATCAATCGATTCAGCTTGACAAAACAAACCAATCGGTACCAAATTTAACTACTTCCGGTTTACTGATCCCAATTTAGGTTCCGAAGGTGGGGTATAAACAACGAAACATATACAATCTAAATATCAATCGATTCAGCTTGACAAAACAAATCAATTGGTACCAAACTTAACTACTTCGGTTAACCAGTTCCGGTTTACTGAGCCCAATTTAGTTTCCGAAGGTGAGGCATAATCAGTAACGAAACATATACAATCTAAATATCAATCGATTCAGCTTGACAAAACAAATTAATCGGTACCAAACTTAACTACTTCCGGTTAACCAGTTCAGGTTTACTAAGCCCAATTTAGTTTCCGGGGGTGGGGTATGATCAGCAACGAAACATATACAATCTAAATATCAATCGATTCAGCTTGACAAAACAAATCAATCGCTACCAAATTTAACTACTTCCGGTTAACCACTTTCGGTTTACTGAGCCCAATTTAGTTTCCGGGGGTGGGGATAATCAGCAACGAAACATACAATCTCTATATCAATCGATTCAGCTTGACAAAACAAATCAATCGGTACCAAACTTAACTACTTCCGGTTAACCAGTTCCGGTTTACTAAGCCCAATTTAGTTTCCGGGGGTGGGGTATAATCAGCAACGAAACATATACAATCTAAATATCAATCGATTCAGCTTGACAAAGCAAATCAATCGGTACCAAATTTAACTACTTCCGGTTAACCACTTCCGGTTTACTGAGCCCAATTTAGTTTCCGGGGGTGGGGTATAATCAGCAAAGAAACATATACAATTTATATATCAATCGATTCAGCTTGACAAAACAAATCGATCGGTACCAAATTTAACTACTTCCGGTTAAGCACTTCCGGTTTACTGAGCCTAATTTAGTTTCCCGGAGTGGCGTATAATCAGCAAGGAAACATATACAATCTAAATATCAATCGATTCAGCTTGACAAAACAAATCAATCGATACCAAATTTAACTACTTCCGGTCAACCACTTCCGGTTTACTGAGCCCAATTTAGTTTCCGGGGGTGGGGTATAATCAGCAACGAAACATATACAATATATATATCAATCGATTCAGCTTAACAAAACAAATCAATCGGTACCAAACTTAACTACTTCCGGTTAAGCAGTTCCGGTTTACTAAGCCTAATTTTTTTTCCGGGAGTGGGGTATAATCAGCAAGGAAACATATACAGTATATATATCAATCGATTCAGCTTGACAAAACAAACCAATTGGTACCAAATTTAACTACTTCCGGTTTACTGATCCCAATTTAGTTTCCGAAGGTGGTGTATAATCAACAACGAAACATATACAATCTAAATATCAATCGATTCAGCTTGACAAAACAAATCAATTGGTACCAAACTTAACTACTTCCGGTTAACCAGTTCCGGTTTACTGAGCCCAATTTAGTTTCCGAAGGTGAGGTATAATCAGCAACGAACCATATACAATCTAAATATCAATCGATTCAGCTTAACAAAACAAATCAATCGGTACCAAACTTAACTACTTCCGGTTAAGCAGTTCCGGTTTACTAAGCCCAATTTAGTTTCCGGGGGTGGGGTATAATCAGCAACGAAACATATACAATCTAAATATCAATCGATTCAGCTTGACAAAACAAATCAATCGGTACCAAATTTAACTACTTCCGGTTAAGTACTTCCGGTTTACTGAGCCTAATTTATTTTCCGGGAGTGGGGTATAATCAGCAAGGAAACATATACAATATATATATCAATCGATTCAGCTTGACAAAACAAACCAATCGGTACCAAATTTAACTACTTCCGGTTTACTGATCCCAATTTAGTTTCCGAAGGTGTGGTATAATCAGCAACGAAACATATACAATCTAAATATCAATCGATTCAGTTTAACAAAACAAATCAATCGGTACCAAACTTAACTACTTCCGGTTAACCAGTTCCGGTTTACTAAGCCCAATTTAGTTTCCGGGGGTGGGGTATAATCAGCAACGAAACATATACCATCTATATATCAATCGATTCAGCTTGACAAAGCAAATCAATCGATACCAAATTTAACTACTTCCGGTTAACCACTTCCGGTTTACTGAGCTCAATTTACTTCCCGGGAGTGGGGTATAATCAGCAACGAAACATATGGAATCTAAATATCAATCGGTTCAGCTTGATAAAATAAGTCGATCGATATGAAATTTAACTACTTCTTGTTAACCACTTCCGGTTTACTGTGCCTAACTTACTTCCCCGCTGTGTGTACGAAACAGAATCTATCGATTCAACCGTACGAAACAGATAGAATGATATCGATTTTAACTACTTCCGGCTACCCCTATTTTCTCGCCCTTTTTTGTTTTCTTATTTATGTTACTTTTACTTTTTTAAAAAATCCTTTTAAATAAACATAATTCTTGCAAACAATTAACTAAGTCAAATGCCTTCAAAGAAACATTATTTGTGTGACAAAGATTCATCAATAATACGAGCACGTTCTTGGCAACGTCATTTAAAAATTATTTTAGGTATATTTGTTGTTTTATTGAAATTAGAAATTTGAACGAGCAGTGTTAATGGCCCACTCAATTTTATTTTGTAAATAATCTTTGTTTTGAAATAAACTAATGTTTATGTTTTTTAATGTTTTTTTTTCTCTTGAAGACAATCAATAAGAAAGAAAAAATGCTTGCGTTTTGAATCGAAATCTAAAAGTAGAAAAAGCAGTGTGAAGACCAGAGGAAGTTTACCACCAAATGTATCCTCAAATATATCTTTTTGTATTTCGAAAAGTGACTTTTTTTTGCCCTTCAAACAATCAACAACAAACGAGAAGTAAACCACCTTCATCAACTTTCTTTCGTAAATATATACTTATGTTTCTCGAAGCAAATTACTTTTTTCAAAAAAATCAACTAGGTACCCATATTAAACGATTGATTTTAAACTTGATGAGAAGGCCACCATCTAAATTTATTTTGTAAATATCTCTATTTCTGAAAGAAAAAGAAAAAAAGATTTTGTCTTCAAAATAACCAATAACAAACAGTTAGCTTCTGTTTTGATTCGAAATTTGAAAGTGAGACCAATGTGAAGTTTCATCACCCATTTCTTTTATAAACACTTTTTATGTGTTTCGAAAATAACTATTTTTCTTCAAAATAATCAACAATCGCATATCAAACGATTGATTTTAGTTTTCAATCGAAATTTAGTAGTAGGGGGATCTGGATAAATTTGGCCACATCCCAACTTTCTTTTCTAAATATATCTTTTTCATTTTCGAAACAAGCCATTTTTCTTGAAACGAAAAGCAAATGATTGGCTTTACTTTAAAACCAAAATTTGAAATTGTAGGGGAGGACAGTGTGAAGTTGTCAGTGTCCTCCCAACCTTATTGGATAAATATCTCATTACTTTTTTGAAACAAACGAGTTTTACTTTAAAACAATCAATAACAAACCACTGATTTTGGTTTCGAATCGAAATTTGATAGTGGGGGCCAACTTCACACAGGTGACCGTAGTGATCGCAGGTGTAACAATCTAACCAAAGAAAAAACATAGAAATTCTTGCTGTTCTCTGTTCATGTAATTGCTTTTTCATTTAGTTTCTGTTTTGTTCTTTTTAAAAAAAGGCCTGCTCACTCACTAACTAACTATGTGGCCTATCGATGCTGGAGGTTCAGTCCTGCGTTCATAAAAACTCTTCATTCACTTCTGTCCTTAGACAACAGGATCCACTTTCTACTTTATATTCCTATTTCTGCTAGAACCATCTGAATATTGTACTCCCATATGCCCCTTGGTCTTCCTCCAATTGGATTTCCAGTTAAAACTTTGAAAGCGATCCTACTTACTAGGGATGATACCATACCGGGACCAAGTACCAGGGGAAAACCTTTATATCGTCTGAAAGTTCTTGCCATGAGAAGTACGAAACCGTTTTAAAATCACGAGCAAACCCGGAAACTGACCTTATATGGGGCCAGTTTGTTGGTGTTTGTGACCCTATATATGGTATATTCTACAGAAATAAAAATGAATATTACAATGCATCACACGTAAGCCCCTGAGCGCATCATATTCCTGTTTGGCTCTCTGCTGGAACGTGACTCGGGTAAGGGTTTGATAATATCTCTTTGCACCCAAACGTACCCATTTCGTCAGTGTTGCCAACGAATTGTAAATACAACGTGGCAAATGGTTTCTTTACCATTGATGTACATCCATGAAAACGCGGCATAAACATCATTCGTCACTAGATAAAATATACTTCGGACATATTCCTCTTTCAAGGACTCCAATTTATCAGTGTTGCCAACTAAGTATAAAAATAGAAAATTGTGAAAGTTTCTGTACGATGAGACGTTTATGCACCAAGCTTTGCAGAAACATCACACGAACTATAGCAAAAAGATGTTGAGTGTGTCCGTCTCCCAAAAATTCTAGGTTGTCAGTGTTGCCAACAAGTATAAACATCTCAATGTTGAAAATAGCGTGACTGCCATTGAAATAATATATCAGAAATGTGACAGAAGCAGCATTGGACAATTGAAAACAGTGTATGTCCCTGTCTCCCAAGCACCCCAGTGTGGCAGTGTTGCCAACCAATGCGAATATCCAAGATTTTCTTATGAAGTCTACCGCATTGGCAAACATGGCCACATGGTGCTTGTGGGTTCACTAACATACTACAAACCTAGTATGGGCCACAGTCTAATTATATCCGCCACACTGAGGTGCTTGGGAGATGGGAACACTCACACTATCTTTTCCATTGTTCAATGCTGTTTCTATCACTTTTGTCATATATTCGTTCAATGACATTCACGCCATTTTCAACATTGTGATGTTTACACTTGTTGGCAACACTGACAAAATTGTTGAGAGACGGACACACTCAACATCTTTTTGCTATAGTTAGTGTGATGTTTCTGCAAAGCTTGGTGTATAAACGTCTCATCGTACGGAAAGTGTTATACAATTTCTTATTTTTATACTTGGTTGGCAACACTGTTAAACTGGGGTCGGAATTGGAAGCAACACTGTTGGAAGAGGAATATGTCCGAAGTATATTTTATCTAGTGACGAATGATGTTTATGCCGCGTTTTCATGGATATACATCGAGTGGTACAGAAACTATCTGTCACGTTGTATTTACAATTCGTTGGCAACACTGATGAAATGGGTACGTTTGGGTGTAAAGTGATATTATCAAACCCTTACCCGAGTCACATTCTAGCAGTGAGCGAAACAGGAACATGATGGGCTTAGGGGCTTACGTGTGATGCATCGTAATATTCATTTTTATTTCTGTTGAATATACTATACATAGGGTCACAAACAGCAAAAAACTAGCCCCATATAGGGTCAGTTTCCGGGTTTGCCCGTGATTTGAAAACGGTTTCGTACTTCTCATGGCAAGAACTTTCAGACGATATAAAGGTTTCCCCAGGTACTTGGTCCCGGTATGGAATCATCCTTAGTTAGTTCCATTCTGGCTACCTGACCTGCCCACCTGAGCTACCTAGATTCCATAACCTTAACAATGTTTGGTAAACAATGTAAATTATGCAGTTCTCCGTTATGAAGTTTCCGCCGTTTCCCATTCCTGTCGTTCTTGGGTCCGAATATTCACCTAGGGATTTTATTCTCAAATACTCTCAGTCTGCGTTCTTCTCTCAGAGTAAGTGATCAGTTTCGAAAACACGGCACAACAGGCATGATTATCGTTTTGTAGATTTTTTAAGCTTCAAATTCTAGGACAGAATGCTCGAAGATATAAAAAAAAGATTTTGAAGTGAGTAATAACACGAAATCCCTGCTTTCAGTCGAGGTATTATTTCTTCGTAGATATGGTTTTGGTCTGTTAATATTGATCCTAGATATTTGAAAGTATCCATTTTGTCGAAAGAACTCTTTGATTTTTGACATTTCCATAATTTGCAGTATTACGATCTCGGCGGATTTCCATGTATCTTTTTTTCACTGCATTTACTTCTAAACTCACGTCCCTGCAAGCGTTTAACAAAATTACCTGTGCGTTTCTTTCTACTGTTCTTCAATCATCACCTTCCAGATTTACATAATCGTCATATGCCGTAATCTGATTAATACATTCAGTTCTAGACCCCTGATTGCTCTCTTTGAGTTTCCATATAGTAGCATATTGCAAAACGAAGTCAAATAATTATGACAACACATCTCATTGTTTTAGGCTATTTTTAGCGTGGAAGCTCGTGGGAAAGTATTTTCCATCGGAAACTTTGCTTTTGAATTCATTTAAACATATTTTTAACTTTTTTAGTGGGCCAAATTCATTAAGAACATTGTAGGCTATTTCCCTTCTAACCGAGTCGTAGGACTTTCTAAAATCAGTAAATGATTGATGAACTGGATTATAGTAATCCCATTTCTTTTCGAGTATTTGTGAAATGGTAAATATCTGGTCGATAGTTAATCAATTTCGCCTAAATCCGCACTCATAAGCTCAAATAACTTCATCTGCTTATTCGATCAATCTTGCAAGCAGAATATTTAAGAGGATTTATAGGATGTTGACAGAAGAGAGATGCCTTGATAATTATTACAGTCAGTTTTGTCAATTTTCGTACGGATTGGAACAATGATTGATTGTGGCCAGTGCCGGATTTACATATAAGCTAAACAAGTTATAGTTTAGGACCCCACTCGCTTGGGGGCCCAAAAAATTTAAAGAAAAAACTGATTGCAGTGAAATTTCCAAATACCAAGAAAAAGAAAATAACATAAAACGCACATACAACAACGCTTTTTTGTATTATTATGTACTAGGCTTTTATGAAGCAAGTAATAAGGCTCTATTTCTCAGCACCACTTGTAATGAGACCCTGATATCCATCCCCACTTATAATGGAGACCCTGTTTCCCAGCCCTGCTTGTAATGGGCCCTTGTTTCTATTTAGATATTCATTTGGTCCATAAATTAGAATAAAACATATACTCGTATTCAAGCCTAAAAACCGGCGATATTTTGTCGCTGAAGAAGAAAGCTTGACGTATAAATGGCTCATTTTACTAGCTTAGTTCCCCATCAAACCTAAATCCGGCACTGATTGTGGCAATTCCACCTTGTTCCAGATAAGGAGATGAATGTGTAACCCTGGAATATCTGGTTCTACTATGTGACTTTCCCTTCCCCCGCAATCATTAGTGGCAATTGTTCCGTCGGCTTTCTTTAATACAAAAGCGCGAGGCTGACAGTCTTTGTTAAATTCGTAGATGATCTTATACCTGTGTCGAATGTTTTTGTCTATATTGCTTTAACTTCTGCACTGCTTCAAAATAAATATTTGCCTGTAAATTTTGCACCTTTTTTAAAAATAAAATAACGCACTTTTTGCACACTGTGCACCTAAAAAAATCCGGTCTCTAGTAATTATCCATACATTGCATGTTACGATGCTACGCTCGTAATTTAACATCTAGATAAAATATGTTAAATGTGTTCTCGCGATATATGCGCTGTGTTTCCGTTTTGATCGCTGATTTCTTGACAATTCTCCTCTTTAAAAATTTGAAGTATATCCCTTTCTCTTTGATATGTTTTATTTTGGCTACATTCCTGAGTTCTCTAGCAAGCTTGTTCTTCTTTAGCTTCGCTGTAGGTAAGTTATGGTTGATTTGGTGTCTGTTGTTTTCCATATAAAGATAGAAATGTGTTAGATTGGTATTTGATGACGATTTGTACAAATCATAGGCTGTTAGTCGTTTCGTCTGGCACGAATAATGGCTAACTGTCTTTGCGGAATTTCTGGCGTGTGCCTGACAAAATCTTAGATTTCTCTTCAGCTATCTGACTAAGGTCAATTTCGTACTCACTCAAGATAAACAATAAACACTTGACACTTGGAAGAAAAATATAGTTGATGGATTGGATTTAAGAGGTTAAAATATAACTAATTTTAATATATATGAGACAATTAGTTATATTGAAATAAATACCATATATCGGTATTAAATTAGCATACGAGTATAATCAACGATCCAATTCTAATTCAAACATTTTATAGGTGAATTTATTTCCTACTTGCATATAGCTCAGAAACAACTTTATTATTTATTACTACGTTGAAATTAAAATTCTCCCTTGGCAATCTGTATTGTCAATACTGATGATAAATTAATCTTCAATAAACACGAAAGCTAATGTTACTAAGAATCCAAAGCAATTAGTTCTATTTGAATCATTTTCCTGTACAAAGGCATGTGTTGCTGGTCAAAAGTAAATTTAAAGTTTTTAATAATGCACTCGGCGTAAAGGAGCACAAACATCCCACAGTCATATCCATTTGTTTGTCTAGGAATGTTTCGAATACGTGAATTAATTATATAACTTGCCATATCAGTTGTATTTCCCAATTTTTCAACAATGAACTGTAAATAGTTTCTAACTGCAATGCAATATTTTCTGCCGAGTCCACCTAAAGAGTCGTAGTACGAAATTGTTCTTTCCTCATTGTCAACAACAACTAATGCCCAATGGTTTCTATTTACATTTACCGGAAAGAAGACAAAACGCCGTGAGAGAAGATCACGTTCTAGAGTGAAATTTGTCCATACTCTTTCGTAGTTGTTTGGTCCGTAAGTGCCAGTTATCATGTCGATCACAGGACAAGCTTCAGCATATGTATTATCATGCGTCTCTTCCCGATAGGAAAGAATAGTTTCAATTACATTATCATTCAACCAACATTTGTCTTCTAACAACTTTAGGTCTCTGACAAAACATTGCGATCTATTACCATTGTATATTAAATACTCGTCATCTTTTGACGTATATTGACTTATTTTTCTCATGTCTTCTTTAGTTATTTCAGGAACTGGAAACGACCTTACACTTGAGATATCACTTTGATCACTTTCTTCAGTATCGCTTCCTACTGTAATATCTTCACTCACATCTTCTTCTTCGTCTACATCGGAATAAGGCCTTTCAAGGCTTAATCCCTTTCTTCCGAAACCAGCATACACTTTCACAATATCGTCCAGAAAAATTCGAAAGTTAGGACCATCATCTAACTTATTATCTACAAAAATTTGTCTTCGGTAAAGATATTCAGCTATGTAGTTGTCAACCATCTTGATGTTCTTAAATGCTTGCTGGGGAATGCTTTGCTTCAGATATCGCCACATACTCTCGCAAGTATTAGTAAATACTTCTTTTCTAACCCATTCGCCTTTCGAATGGTTAACGGTGTCATGTTTATATTCCTTTTCATACAAACGTTGACTAATTTTAGAATAGACTGTAGCTTTATCAGAGTAAATTGTTGACCTCGGAGCAATGTACTTTACAATCAAAGGATCTAAGGTTTCGGTTTTTCTGTTTCTGACCCTAATAATGAAAGCTCTACCTTTTTGCTTAGGATTCTTCCTACGCTGCACTCCACCGAAGAAACAAATCTTTTGTTTCTGACTTTTTGAAAGCCTACCTCGGTTTCCTCCTTTGTTTCTTTTTCGTCTACATATGAAAGTCTCATCGATTTCAACAACTTCTCCATCTCCACCTATAGGACCATGAACTTCATAACTATTAAAAATACAAGCACTGGCCACATCACGACAAAAGTTCAACCAATCACACACAGTAGAAGATGAAAGTCCGGTGTACTTAATGATCTCTGAGTTGGTGGATTTTACTACAAAACAAAACACAACTTTCAAAAACTGCAGAAAAGTAACATGTGATCCTTCAAATATAGTGTTCTTAAGTGGATTGAACTTACACTTGCACAGTTTACAATGGTAACGGAAGCCAAGTAATTTCGCAGGCTCGGACCATTCTATCATGTGACTGCTTGTGTTGCAATTGGGACATTCAGGCACTGAAGACGATCCTCTCCTAGGAATGATTCCAATCTCTTCACATATTATTTTTGCAAAGTTTTCTGTTGGAATTTTCCTTTCAAAGTTCATTAGGTGCAACCCCTCAAATACAAATTCCCAATGCCACACACTTCTTTCATTGCTTGACAGTCCTTTCTGTTTCAGTATCATAATGAAAAGACTTATTTTAGTACAATCGATCAAATTTCTTTAACGAATTCACCAAATGAAAACACAGAAATGTGTGTAAACTCTTCAAAATATATGAACACAAAAACTATTATGCTGACAACTAGACAATTTTCGATCTCAGTGTGCCTACTCAGAACGCCAAATTTCAAATGACTTCTGTTACACGAGACGAGAAAAATAAAAGAAATTGCTTTTGTGTTCAAAGTTCTTTACAAGTATATTGTTGAGGTGTCATATTTCTTTCTATCTACAACGTAGCAAGTATTAAAAAGGCGACGCAGTTATCGGCTTTCCAGTTATTATCAAAGGAATGGAGAACAATCGTGTCCCTGCTGAACTTTCGCGTTTCATATATTGTAATACCCTAAGTGCTGTTTTACTTCTTTTTTGCCAACAAGAATGCCATATTATATTGCAAACCTATGCGGAATTGTTCATCTAAATATTTAATATTAATTTTAAAGAATAAAGACAATTTTCAAGGTTATTTCAGATGACGAATTATAACAGGAAATGTTATTTTCTTTACAAATAAAAACAATGTGTATTATTCTAAATCTTCCAGAGTAATGAGTGAATACTTACAAGGAGACTTACGGAAGTGTCACTCACCGATTTGAATGAAACTTTGCATACTTGTAGAACATCGAAAAATAATCGACATGTATTTTTTATTTTGGCAAAGGTGCTGGTTTAAGAGTAAGAATCACCCTTTGAATGGTAGGGGTTGTCTCAAGCATAGACAGAAAACAATCATTTAATGTAGAAGAAAACATACTATCAGGGGGATTTAAAACAGCTTATGCAGATTCAGACGTCAAAATTACAACATTCAAAATGCCGGGTCCAATACGGTGATTACCAGGGGCGGACTGGCCCACCCTGCTACCCTGCAAATGCAGGGTGGGCCCCCCAAACAGGTGGGCCCCTTCCACCAATTTTAAAAAGATGTGCTCAATTAAACCTACCAGCATAAAAAATATGGCAGGGTAACTCCCGCAAACTTGTGTTTTGCATAAAAAAGACGTAAAGCTAAACTTTCATGAACAGACATTCTTTTTCATGTTTATCGACTTGAAAAGTCCGTCTATGAGACAATCAGGCCCTAAAACATTGCGGGGTTTGTGATACAGCAGCTGTTAAAAACTAGCACGTTAACTACTACTTCGGGTCGAGAGGGTCGGGACGAATTGACTCATGGCCCAAATAGGTTTTAGTCGAAACGACGCATAAGAAAGTTGACCCGAGCCGACCCGTGGCTAGAGCAGCCCTGACCCGACCTGTGACCCAAGGAGGTTCGACTCGAGCCCTGACCCGATGAAGCCTGACCTGACCCGTTTGAGAGCACTAGCGGCCGGGACTGGGCTCAGTAAGAGTTGGTGTAACTTCTAAAAGTGCTGAACACTTATGCTGTCAGTCAAATCAGTGTGTATCGTGTAAATGTTAACTTCCCTTTAGTTATTTAAATTTAATTTAAAATAAAAGTGTAGTAAAATGTAAAAATTATTTGTGATGTGCAAAGTAGGTATTCATATGAAAAGAGAAGTTGGGGCCAGCCGAGGAATGGGCGGACTACACTAGACGATAGAGATATCTAATCTTTCTGCGACATGAAGATATGATATTATGACTTACTCATGTCAAGGAATATCTTGCGTTTCGAGATCTATCGCAAATTTACCTCCAATCGCATTCTTTGTGTTGCATTGAGGCCACAAAGTTACAGCTTTTTCAAGTTTCCAACACTGACGCCATGTCTGTTGTCTCACCTAACACGCTTATTTATAGTGAGCCCCCTGTCTCTAACTATTCAGGGTGAGAGTTATTTCGCCTCTCTCTAGTCGGTGTGTATATTTAAAGTGAGTCCCCTTGCCCAGTGGCGGATCCAGAAGGTAAAAACTGGGGAACCTGCCAGACCCTAGACTATGATAACTATATCATGAGTTTACTATAAAGTTTCAAAAATATATACATAATAGCTTAAATTATTTTCGTCACTCTGAAAACTGGGGGGCAGGCCCCCCGGCCCTGGGATACATCCACCTCTCACTACGCCAGAACTTCATATGTCCTCAATTGTTATAATTATGAATTTATCAAGAAAGCGTTTTACAGCAAGCATATTCCGCAAAAGAAATGTGTAATGTATAAACATCGTTTACATCACGTACGCTTATGACAGAAATAACTGTAAACAAATCGTAAAATGCTGCAGAATCTTTGAAACAAAATGTTACGGGATTTTCAAACGCAGATGAATTTTCTTCCAAATAACCGCTTTTGTGAAACGCATACCTAACAAGGTTGGCAAATCTGGAGAGAAAAGTATTATGAATCGGTGATAGGTTCTTAAAGATATTATTACGGAGATGTAAATTTCTGTTACGGTTGTAGAGAAGGACAATGTCAGAAAAATGTCTCATAAAGTTTTTCCACGGTCTAAAGAACAAATCAAAAGGTTGAATCCTATGTATAGAGACTGCAATATTTATGTATTTACATATTACATTTTTGGTTAATTTACGTACATAATAATATACTCCTATTTTGCATATTAAAGGAAAGGATACAAATATAGAATACATTTTACTAATTAAGTAATTACTCGTCACCAAAACTGAAAATATCAGCAAAATATATTTCAGAAGGTAAAGTAGAATGTTTACTACAACACTAAGGAGTTACAATCGTCACATGAATGAGACTAAGATAGATAGCAATGATTTACTGATAACATGTGATTTTTGATGTTTAAGTAAATGGGTCTAAATATAGAATACTTGTAATAATCTATTTACAATCACCAACACTATTTACAACTCACCAATCTAACAACATCCTCAATCATATCCAAAGCATTCTATGTGGCATCGTAATTCACACATGAAATACATCACTTATTGCTTTCTATGATTATCTTGTGGGAATTATCCACCGCAAAAAAAAACATTCTGCATCAGGACTAAAGGGATAACTTCATCGTATGGCTGAGAGAAGTCTAAAGATGAGACTTCGAAATTGATATTACATTCTTTTGATCGATTGGAAGAACTTCCCCTGTGTCGTTTTAAAAGTGTGTTACTTAATTCATGATATCTTGAGGTACCTGTGGGCTCATTTGTACTTTTTTCCTTGTCCTATACATGTATTGTTTATTATTTGCTTTTCCTTTTTCTATTTGTTGTCTGTTGGGCTTCTTTCCTTCTGCTGGAGGGCATTTTTATATGGTGAAGATGTCAAAACTGCAACTGTTTCTGTTTTTCTTCCTCTGCTGCCTAACTGCTTACTAGAATTTCGAACTGGTATTACTTGCTCAGGACTTATCACACATTTAGTTTTAGACTTCTTCTACCATATTCTTAGCGTTAGTCTTCGTGAATACCTAATATATTCCTTCCATTAGCAATAAATATTTCACTAATTTTAATTAGCGGATTTTCCAACTCTGTAGGTAATACAGTTTTGAGTCCAAGTTTGGTTTTTCCAGCACCCTGAAGTATAACGTCCGGATTTTTATTTGAAGCCTAAATAGAGTAGATCTGGGAATATAATAATACTTCGCCTTTTTAGATATGTCATTTTCTTAGGCCTACTTCTGACCTGGAAGATGGCTACTTGCCCATTGTTTCCGATGACAGTCTTTCTTTTTGGATGTAGGCATATCTGTATGATACAAAATAAAAAGGAAAAATAGAAGAAAATCGTGAAAGATACAATTATGGATTACTATTCCAAGTTTATCACCCCATTGGTATTCCATATAAGTATTCGCGCCACCTTGGAATGTCACATGTTGTAGCAACAACGTACAAAACGCTTCACCTGTTTTCTGCTTTGTACGAAAATGATCATCGACATTTCCCGAAATTCAGAATGCAAAATGACAACAAATAAACTTCATCAAGAATAAAATTTACTCCACTGAAAACTTACCTATAGAAAACTCAGAAACCAGAGAAACTATCGACAGCTGTATCACACTGGTTCTTTCATCTGACACTTTCTACTCAGGTATGGCGTAATATTCGTAGCTCTATAAATCTAAACGGGAAGTGGTTAACCGGAAGTGGCTAAAATCGATTTCATTCGATTTCCTTCGTTCAGCTTAATCGATTGACAGTTGGTATATGTCTCGTTACTGATTATAACCCACCCCCGAAAAATAAATTAGGCAAAGCCAACCGGAAGTGGTTATCCGGATGTAATTAAATTTGATACCGATTGATTTGTTTTGTCAAGCTGAATCGATTGATATATAGATTGCATATGTTTCGTTGCATATTATACCCCACCCCCGGAAACTAAATTGGGCTCAGTAAACCGGAAGTAGTTAAATTTGGTACCGATCGATTTGTTTTGTCAAGCTGAATCGATTGATATATAGATTGTATATGTTTCGTTGCTGATTATACCCCACCCCCGGAAACTAAATTGGGCTCAGTAAACCGGAAGTGGTTAACCGAAAGTAGTTAAATTTGGTACCGATTGATTTGTTTTGTCAAGCTGAATCGATTGATATTTAGATTGTATATGTTTGTTGCTGATTATACCCCACACCCGGAAAATAATTGGGCTCAGTAAACCGGAAGTGCTTAACCGGAAGTAGTTAAATTTGGTATCGATCGATTTGTTTTGTCAAGCTGAATCGATTGATATAAAGATTGTATATGTTTCATTGCATATTATACCCCACCCCCGGAAACTAAATTGGGCTCAGTAAACCGGAAGTGGTTAACCGGAAGTAGTTAAATTTGGTACCGATCGATTTGTTTTGTCAAGCTGAATCGATTGATATATAGATTGTATATGTTTCGTTGCTGATTATACCCCACCCCCGGAAACTAAATTAGGCTCAATAAACCGTAAGTAGTTAACCGGAAGTATTTAAATTTGGTATCGATCGATTTGTTTTGTCAAGCTGAATCGATTGATATATAGATTGTATATGTTTGTTGCTGATTATACCCCACCCCCGGAAACTAAATTGGGCTCAGTAAACCGGAAGTGGTTAACCGAAAGTAGTTAAATTTGGTACCGATTGATTTGTTTTGTCAAGCTGAATCGATTGATATTTAGATTGTATATGTTTGTTGCATATTATACCCCACCCCCGGAAACTAAATTGGGCTCAGTAAACCGGAAGTGGTTAACCGGAAGTAGTTAAATTTGGTACCGATCGATTTGTTTTGTCAAGCTGAATCGATTGATATATATATTGTATATGTTTCGTTGCTGATTATACCCCACCCCCGGAAACTAAATTGGGCTCAGTAAACCGGAAGTGGTTAACCGAAAGTACTTAAATTTGGTACCGATTGATTTGTTTTGTCAAGCTGAATCGATTGATATTTAGATTGTATATGTTTGTTGCTGATTATACCCCACCCCCGGAAAATAATTGGGCTCAGTAAACCGGAAGTGCTTAACCGGAAGTAGTTAAATTTGGTATCGATCGATTTGTTTTGTCAAGCTGAATCGATTGATTTATATATTGTATATGTTTCGTTGCTGATTATACCCCACCCCCGGAAACTAAATTAGGCTCAGTAAACCGGAAGTGCTTAACCGGAAGTAGTTAAATTTGGTATCGATCGATTTGTTTTGTCAAGCTAAATCGATTGATATATATATTGTATATGTTTCGTTGCTGATTATACCCCACCCCCGGAAATTAAATTGGGCTCAGTAAACGGGAAGTGGTTAACCGGGAGTAGTTAAATTTGGTACCGATCGATTTGTTTTGTCAAGCTGAATCGATTGATATTTAGATTGTATATGTTTCGTTGCTGATTATACCTCACCTTCGGAAACTAAATTGGGCTCAGTAAACCGGAAGTGGTTAACCGGAAGTATTTAAATTTGGTATCGATCGATTTGTTTTGTCAAGCTAAATCGATTGATATATAGATTGTATATGTTTCGTTGCTGATTATACCCCACCTTCGGAAACTAAATTGGTCTCAGTAAACCAGAAGTAGTTAAATTTGGTACCGATTGGTTTGTTTTGTCAAGATGAATCGATTGATATTTAGATTGTATATGTTTCCTTGCTGATTATACCCCACTCCCGGAAAATAAATTAGGCTCAATAAACCGGAAGTGGTTAACCGGAAGTATTTAAATTTGGTATCGATCGATTTGTTTTGTCAAGCTGAATCGATTGATATATAGATTGTATATGTTTCGTTGCTGATTATACCCCACCCCCGGAAACTAAATTAGGCTCAATAAACCGTAAGTAGTTAACCGGAAGTATTTAAATTTGGTATCGATCGATTTGTTTTGTCAAGCTGAATCGATTGATATATAGATTGTATATGTTTCGTTGCTGATTATACCCCACCCCCGGAAACTAAATTGGGCTCAGTAAACCGGAAGTGCTTAACCGGAAGCAGTTAAATTTGGTATCGATCGATTTGTTTTGTCAAGCTGAATCGATTGATATATATATTGTATATGTTTCGTTGCTGATTATACCCCACCCACAGAAACTAAATTGGGCTCAGTAAACCGGAAGTGGTTAACCGAAAGTAGTTAAATTTGGTACCGATTGATTTGTTTTGTCAAGCTGAATCGATTGATATTTAGATTGTATATGTTTGTTGCTGATTATACACCACCCCCGGAAACTAAATTGGGCTCAGTAAACCGGAAGTGCTTAACCCGAAGCAGTTAAATTTGGTACCGATTGATTTGTTTTGTCAAGCTGAATCGATTGATATATAGATTGTATATGTTTCGTTGCTGATTATACCCCACCTTCGGAAACTAAATTGGGCTCAGTAAACCGGAAGCAGTTAAATTTGGTACCGATTGGTTTGTTTTGTCAAGCTGAATCGATTGATATTTAGATTGTATATGTTTCCTTGCTGATTATACCCCACTCCCGGAAAATAAATTAGGCTCAATAAACCGGAAGTGGTTAACCGGAAGTATTTAAATTTGGTATCGATCGATTTGTTTTGTCAAGCTGAATCGATTGATATATAGATTGTATATGTTTCGTTGCTGATTATACCCCACCCCTGAAACTAAATTAGGCACAATAAACCGTAAGTGGTTAACCGGAAGTATTTAAATTTGGTATCGATCGATTTGTTTTTTCAAGCTGAATCGATTGATATATATAAATTGTATATGTTTGTTGCTGATTATACCCCACCCCCGGAAACTAAATTGGCCTCAGTAAACCGGAAGTGCTTAACCGGAAGTAGTTAAATTTGGTATCGATCGATTTGTTTTGTCAAGCTGAATCGATTGATATATATATTGTATATGTTTCGTTGCTGATTATACCTCACCCCCGGAAATTAAATTGGGCTCAGTAAACCTGAAGTGGTTGACCGGAAGTAGTTAAATTTGGTACCGATTGATTTGTTTTGTCAATCTGAATCGATTGATATTTAGATTGTATATGTTTCCTTGCTGATTATACCCCACTCCCGGAAACTAAATTAGGCTCAATAAACCGGAAGTGGTTGACCGGAAGTAGTTAAATTTGGTACCGATTGATTTGTTTTGTCAAGCTGAATCGATTGATATATAGATTGTATATGTTTCGTTGCTGATTATACCCCACCCCCGGAAACTAAATTAGGCTCAATAAACCGTAAGTAGTTAACCGGAAGTATTTAAATTTGGTATCGATCGATTTGTTTTGTCAAGCTGAATCGATTGATATATAGATTGTATATGTTTGTTGCTGATTATACCCCACCCCCGGAAACTAAATTGGGCTCAGTAAACCGGAAGTGCTTAACCGGAAGCAGTTAAATTTGGTACCGATTGATTTGTTTTGTCAAGCTGAATCGATTGATATATAGATTGTATATGTTTCGTTGCTGATTATACCCCACCTTCGAAAACTAAATTGGGCTCAGTAAACCGGAAGCAGTTAAATTTGGAACCGATTGGTTTGTTTTGTCAAGCTGAATCGATTGATATTTAGATTGTATATGTTTCCTTGCTGATTATACCCCACTCCCGGAAAATAAATTAGGCTCAATAAACCGGAAGTGGTTAACCGGAAGTATTTAAATTTGGTATCGATCGATTTGTTTTGTCAAGCTGAATCGATTGATATATAGATTGTATATGTTTCGTTGCTGATTATACCCCACCCCCTGAAACTAAATTAGGCTCAATAAACCGTAAGTGGTTAACCGGAAGTATTTAAATTTGGTATCGATCGATTTGTTTTTTCAAGCTGAATCGATTGATATATAGATTGTATATGTTTGTTGCTAATTATACCCCACCCCCGGAAACTAAATTGGGCTCAGTAAACCGGAAGTGCTTAACCGGAAGTTGTTAAATTTGGTATCGATCGATTTGTTTTGTCAAGCTGAATCGATTGATATATATATTGTATATGTTTCGTTGCTGATTATACCTCACCCCCGGAAATTAAATTGGGCTCAGTAAACCGGAAGTGGTTGACCGGAAGTAGTTAAATTTGGTACCGATTGATTTGTTTTGTCTATCTGAATCGATTGATATTTAGATTGTATATGTTTCCTTGCTGATTATAACCCACTCCCGGAAACTAAATTAGGCTCAATAAACCGGAAGTGGTTAACCGGAAGTATTTAAATTTGGTATCGATTGATTTGTTTTGTCAAGGTGAATCGATTGATATTTAGATTGTATATGTTTCGTTGCTGATTATACCCCACCCCCGGAAACTAAATTGGGCTCAGTAAACCGGAAGTGGTTAACCAGAAGCAGTTAAATTTGGTACAGATCGATTTGTTTTGTCAAGCTGAATCGATTGATATATAGATTGTATATGTTTCGTTGATGATTATACTCCACCCCTGGAAACTAAATTAGGCTCAGTAAACCGGAAGTGATTGACCGGAAGTAGTTAAATTTGGTACCGATCGATTTGTTTTGTCAAGCTGAATCGATTGACATATAGATTGTATATGTTTCGTTGCTGATTATACCGAACCTTCGGAAACTAAATTGGGCTCAGTAAACCGGAAGTGGTTAACCGGAACTAGTTAAGTTTGGTACTGATCGATTTGTTTTGTCAAGCTGAATCGATTGATATATAGATTGTATATGTTTCGTTGCTGATTATACCCCACCCCCGGAAACTATATTGTGCTCAGTAAACCGGAAGTGGTTAACCGGAAGTAGTTAAATTTGGTACCGATTGATTTGTTTTGTTAATATGAATCGATTGATATTTAGATTGTATTTGTTTCCTTGCTGATTATACCCCACTCCCGGAAACTATATTAGGCTCAATAAACCGGAAGTACTTAACCGGAAGCAGTTAAATTTGGTACCGATCGATTTGTTTTGTCAAGCTGAATCAATTGATATATAGATTGTATATGTTTCGTTATTGATTATACCCCACCCACGGAAAATAAATTGGGCTCAGTAAACCGGAAGTGGTTAACCGGAAGTAGTTAAATTTGGTACCGATCGATTTGTTTTGTCAAGATGAATCGATTGATATATAGATTGTATATGTTTCGTTGCTGATTATACCAAACCTTCGGAAACTAAATTGGGCTCAGTAAACCGGAAGTGGTTAACCGGAAGTAGTTAAGTTTGGTACTGATCGATTTGTTTTGTCAAGCTGAATCGATTGATATATAGATTGTATATGTTTCGTTGCTGATTATACCCCACCCCCGGAAACTAAATTAGGCACAATAAACCGTAAGTAGTTAACCGGAAGTATTTAAATTTGGTATCGATCGATTTGTTTTGTCAAGCTGAATCGATTGATATATAGATTGTATATGTTTCGTTGCTGATTATACCCCACCCCCGGAAACTATATTGGGCTCAGTAAACCGGAAGTGCTTAACCGGAAGCAGTTAAATTTGGTATCGATCGATTTGTTTTGTCAAGCTGAATCGATTGATATTTAGATTGTATATGTTTCGTTGCTGATTATACCCCACCCCCGGAAACTAAATTAGGCTCAATAAACCGTAAGTAGTTAACCGGAAGTAGTTAAATTTGGTACCGATTGATTTGTTTTGTCAAGCTGAATCGATTGATATGTAGATTGTATATGTTTCGTTGCTGATTATACCCCACCCCCAGAAACTAAATTGGGCTTAGTAAACCGGAAGTGATTGACCGGAAGTAGTTAAATTTGGTACCGATTGATTTGTTTTGTCAAGGTGAATCGATTGATATTTAGATTGTATATGTTTCGTTGCTGATTATACCCCACCCCCGGAAACTAAATTAGGCTCAATAAACCGTAAGTAGTTAACCAGAAGCAGTTAAATTTGGTACCGATCGATTTGTTTTGTCAAGCTGAATCGATTGATATATAGATTGTATATGTTTCGTTGATGATTATACCCCACCCCTGGAAACTAAATTAGGCTCAGTAAACCGGAAGTGATTGACCGGAAGTAGTTAAATTTGGTACCGATTGATTTGTTTTGTCAAGCTGAATCGATTGATATTTAGATTGTATATGTTTCGTTGCTGATTATACCCCACCTGCGGAAACTAAATTGGGCTCAGTAAACCGGAAGTGGTTAACCGAAAGGAGTTAAATTTGGTACCGATCGATTTGTTTTGTCAAGCTGAATCGATTGACATATAGATTGTATATGTTTCGTTGCTGATTATACCGAACCTTCGGAAACTAAATTGGGCTCAGTAAACCGGAAGTGGTTAACCGGAAGTAGTTAAGTTTGGTACTGATCTATTTGTTTTGTCAAGCTGAATCGATTGATATATAGATTGTATATGTTTCGTTGCTGATTATACCCCACCCCCGGAAACTATATTGTGCTCAGTAAACCGGAAGTGGTTAACCGGAAGTAGTTAAATTTGGTACCGATTGATTTGTTTTGTCAATCTGAATCGATTGATATTTAGATTGTATATGTTTCCTTGCTGATTATACCCCACTCCCGGAAACTAAATTAGGCTCAGTAAACCGGAAGTACTTAACCGGAAGCAGTTAAATTTGGTACCGATCGATTTGTTTTGTCAAGCTGAATCGATTGATATATAGATTGTATATGTTTCGTTGCATATTATACTCCACCCCCGGAAAATAAATTGGGCTCAGTAAACCGGAAGTGGTTAACCGGAAGTAGTTAAATTTGGTACCGATCGATTTGTTTTGTCAAGCTGAATCGATTGATATATAGATTGTATATGTTTCGTTGCTGATTACACCAAATCTTCGGAAACTAAATTGGGCTCAGTAAACCGGAAGTGGTTAACCGGAAGTAGTTAAATTTGGTACTGATCGATTTGTTTTGTCAAGCTGAATCGATTGATATATAGATTGTATATGTTTCGTTGCTGATTATACCCCACCCCCGGAAACTAAATTGGGCTCAGTAAACCGGAAGTGGTTAACCGGAAGTAGTTAAATTTGGTACCGATCGATTTTTTTTGTCGAGCTGAATCGATTGATATATAGATTGTATATGTTTCGTTGCTGATTATACCCCACCCCCGGAAACTAAATTATTCCCTCAAACATTTATGATGTAAAAGGCTCAGAAACTCAAATTCTTGGAAAATGATAGGCGAGTGTAAAATGAAAGAAGTCTGATTATTTTCTGAAATAACTTCTATGAGTACACAACAGCTCTGAAACTACCATCTACACTTTCATTTTATAGACATTTACTGTTATTAGCCACGAGACTTTTTGATGCATAATTTTCTCATACTAGCTTGGATGATATCTTCATTCCAACTTCTGATTGGCTAAACGCGGTCTCCATAAGAAAAGTCTAATGCGTTTCAAAACTCGCTGACAGGAAATGACTTACGCAGAAGCGTTTTCAAAATCAGAAAAGGTCAAAATCTGGAATGCGTTTTTTTTTTTTATGGTAATGAATTTGATTAGATGATAACGTTTTTCTACCCAATCGGATTAATCATAACACTGAGAACGAAGACAGAACTTTACAACGGAGGCTCCTTTTGAATTTCCGTTACATTTCTCAAAACATTTTTACAATAAAAGGATCGAAATTAAAATGCTATTTGTGTGGTCAGACAATTATTACTCGAAATTAATGCTGTCACCCATTTTAAACATTTTAAAAGAACTTAGTTTCTAAAAAAAAATGTATTAAATTTCATTTCTTATCGATAATATGAAACGTAAATAGCTGTAAATTTTCATAACTGTTCTCCAAGTGGATTTGTGTACAACCAAAGGCAGTTTTGTAAAATTTAACAAAGAGTCCAAAATAAGCCTCCTGAAAACAGCTGTGTGTTAAAGAATACACAATTATCGCTTTTGGATGTTGCAATGGTATGTCCAAGTAGATAAATAAAAAAAATCACCGTAGCATAACAACAAAATCTGCTTCTCTTATACGTTAAAAAAAATCTTGGTAAGGTGAGTGCAAGGGTGCCGAATTCTACTTCGCCCCGCGGTGCCGAAATCTCTAACTATGGCTCTGTATGGCATAGACAGAAAATTAATGCTCTTATGTGAGTGGGTCACTTTTAAAAATGAAGCACTAATTTTGTAAAATATGCCACCGAAATCAAGTAGAAACCTGAGATCATCACAGACACCTGTGCCTATACCTACCTATGAGGTCCTTTGAAAAGCCACGGATGAGACAGAAAAAAAGCTTCCATTCCAAACACGGAACCTGAGAAGGATGAGAAAATAGATTATATGAAGACTACCTCAGACATGACCAAAATTTTGATGTAATTACAAGTATATGATTACATTCGTGCCCAGGGCTATGAATTAGAACAATTAATAACTAAAGATTGCAGCAAAGAAGTCAGTTTTCTATTCATTCCAGGATACACAAAAATTAAGTGCGAACTTCAGGAAGATGACAAAGTCGTGCAAAGCATTTGTTCTCACCACCAACTACAATATGCCACCGAAATCAAGTAAACTGAGACTATCAAGGCAGTTATTCGCTACCTTCCAAAAGATACCAGCATTGAACACATCACAACAGCACTCAAGGAGAAGGATACCCAATATTCTTTGTTTCAGAAATGCGAACCCAGAATCGTGAAGGCGGGAAAGGGAAAGTCCCCATCCCACTATTCTTGATTACATTGAAGAAGATCCTACAAGCTACCAGAATCTTCAAAGAAGACTTATTGCTATAGCTACATGAAAGTTCGCACAGAACCACTACAAAACAAACATTACCTGCAATGCTTTAAATGCCAAAGATTTGGGCATTCGCAAGCAACTTGCCAAACTCTGCCTCGGTGCGTTAAATGCGCCGGCTCTCATTGGACGTACCAATGCGAAAAGAAGACCAGAGACACACTAGCGAAATGTTGTCAACTGTAAAGGCGCTCATTCTGCTAACTATTCCGGATGTCCGTGAATACAACAAAATCTATCAGCCAAAAGGAAACCAACACCAGCAAGCACATCTTATATTCAGCACCTCTCCAAGACACCACTATTACATCCATTTCAAGACTTAAGCTTACAATATCACGCACTGTCTCAGCTTCAACACCGAAGACTCTCCTGATGACAACTCATCCTCTGAAAATATCATCACAAAATATTAAAGAACTTCTTCAACTTCTGAAGAATTTAAACCTAACCAACATAATACACACATTACGCATCTAAAGCTGAAAGTCGCCCCAGATATGCTCAGCAACTTCACCATCCTCAAGGACTTTTTCTCCGAACTATTACCATAGAGTCAAGAAACGTTGTTTTATTTGTATTGTTCTGTATTTTTACATTTTGTAATTTTGTATTGTAAACAGCCAAAAATCAATCAATAAATACATCCTGTTATCATGTCCCAATGAAAACTACAAATGAATAAATACTTATAGCCCAAGAGAAGGCGTTACCTTGTCTGGCCCGCTCATCTTTAGATAGGGGATGAAATTGCAATTTTAAAAAAAATGGAAATATGTTAAAGAAAATTATGGTACATTAGTGCTAACGATTCAGAACAGAAAGAAAATTAGTACTGTTTATATTATCGTGAAAATGAGGGACCATTTCTCTCTTTGATGATGCCGCGATTGTATATTTTTTTCGTATATCTTTTGTCATTCTAGTGAGACACTCATTTTTCTTTTGATGCACTATCTTCAGCACTAATTTTCGGGTAATGTAATATATAGTGCTCATGGGGGATGGCTTTGTCTTAATTGAGTCTCTGAAGAAGAAGTGAATAAAATAATGCGACTAGAAGCTTTCGAAATGTGGATGTGGAGAAGAATGGATAGAATTAGTTGGAACGAGCGGAAAACGAATGGGAGAGTGTTAGGAATGGTGAGGGAGAAAAGAACAGTTTTAGATATTATTAAGAAAAGGAGGAGAAACTGGTTGAAACATTGGTTAAGAAAGAACTGTATTATACGGGACGTGCTAGAGAGTATGGTGGCAGGGAAGAGAGGGAGGGGCAGAAGGAGGATACAATTGATGGACGATTTCTAACCCGAAAAATTGTACGTGAAGATGGAGAGATTAGTGGAAGGCCGTGGAGCATGGAAGCTTTCCAGTTGCAGCAAGTGACCTACCAATAATGACAGAATACCTATGATAATAATGACGATGACATCGTTAACTTTTTTTTTGTAAATTTCAAGAAAATAGGAAAATAATTCCCACAAAAATCAATGAGCTATAAAACAAAGATGGCGTGTGTACTCTACATTGTTAAACCAGTCATATATAGCTATTTGTATCGAATTGGACGCTGAATTAGTCTATGCAACGTTTTCCCAATATGTCTTCACTTAACAGCGAATATCCATTTTTGTTTGTAAGAGTTGCATGGGTTCTTTTTGTACAAAACCCATTGATATTACCATCAATTCTTAGCTACGTTAACAGTAAAATGTTCTGCTGCAGACTTCGACCATGATCTCAGCTCAGAGTTTAGATGGAATCTTCTCATTTTGTGATTCATTTCCAGAGACATCATTGAGGAAAAATAGACTCCCACTCGCACTCAAACGATGATACTTCGCTCTTCTTTTGAAGTTGTTTTCTTGGGTTTGACAACTCATCAGGAAGTTTGTCTTTTCTTTGATATTCTTTAGATTTTTCCTTCTTTATTTCCCTACTTCAATATTTCACTCTTTTGTTATTTTTATGTAATGTCCAAGTAAGATTGATTGACTTCAAACTCCTTCCAGTAGGTCTGCTTTTAATTTTTTTCTTTCTTGTTGAAAGTGGAGTTGTACAGGGCATGATAAGAGAACAATTCAAAACAATGCAGAGGTCTTATTAAACGCTTGCCGGAACATGGGTTTGGAAATAAATACAGAGTAGAAAACTAATGAATAAATGAAAGCTCGCCGGGATCCTAATACTGTAAATTATAGATGCGTCAAAATATGAAATAATGCTTTCGATAAAGTGTATACTTTCAAATATCTAGGATTAATATTGACAGACTTAAACCATATTCACGAATTAATTAAATGTCGACTAAAAGCAGGGAATTCGTCCTATTTTCTGTTTTTTAACCCTTTTTGGAAGTAAATTAGTATTCTTATAAAAGATTTATTTTCTGCTTTTTGTATCTTTTTAAAGCCGGTAAATACTTGCCCTTTAAAAGTTTCATTTTTCAACTTTCTCGTTACCCTAGTAGTTTAGGTACTTGCCTAAACTACTAGGGTAACGAGAAAGTTGAAAAATGAAACTTTTAAAGTGAAAGTATTAACCGGCTTTAAAGAGATGCTAAAAAGCAGAAAATAAATCTTTATAGGAATACTAATTTACTTCAAAAAAAGGATTTTAAAAAACAGAAAATAATATTAAAGGCCTGAAATAAAAAAAATAAGTTCATTAAAAATTGTTAAAACGATAGTATTATCAATAAAAAATTTGAAATATATGCTGAATCAAATAAATTAATAAAATTACCGTTTCATGATGATGGTGGTTAAATTTACTAAGCTGATCTTCTATTTGAATACTACATTTATAAATCATGTTTAGGTCGCAGTAGTTTAAGGTCACATGGAACAGTGCCAAAGGAAATGGTCAAACAAATCCCAACATGAATTATTTGATTGTTGTCAAACACAAGAACTCAATTCTTGAACAGTAGCGAACACTTGTACCATTTAGTTAGTTATCACCAGGGCCCGGATCTTGTTGACAAGTCAACTTTCTTCTGTCACGCATAGGACAAGGCAAGTTCAAGTAAAAACGTTATCCATCAACTCTAGGTTCTAAAAATATAGTTTTTTAGGATCAACTTTTGGTCTCTTTTTGCTGTTTTGAAATTTCAGGTCATTTTTTAATATTTTAAGGTAACTTTTAGGTCACTTATGGTCTTTTTATTCTTTTTTTCTTTTGAATTATATAAAAAGGATCACCACCTTTCCTCTTCAGGTATATTTACTTTATCTTCCGCTAATTATTTAAAGAAAGAAAACAGACACAACAATATTGTATTTGTAGTGGTTAGGAATTTCAGAGTGCGAGTGCACTTTCCTTCTCTTCGTTGTTCATAATGGAGTAGCATACTTAAAATCGTGGCTTTTAAGATTTAATCCCAAGTGAACTTTGTGGTGGACAAACACCGTGTGCGTGGGTTTTCTCGGGGTTCTCCCGTTTCCTCCCACTTTCTTCATTCCACCATTTCATTCATTCCTCATCATCACCGTCTCCTTTAGCCTAACCGGCATAAGCGTGGGACGTAAAACTCAAAGATTTCATTTTCATTTAAGATTTAATCTTTCTGAGATATAGGGCAGATCCATAGCCAGCCCAAAAAGTTAGGGCCCGATCCAACCATATGATAGTTCATCAGCATATTATAGTTCATTTGCAAGCCTACCGTGAAAATTGTATAGAGCAATAAAAAAAAAAAAGAAAAAAAGTAGGGAGAGCGCACCTCTGTGCCCCCCGTGGATAAGGCCTGGAAAGGGGGCCGCGAATGATGCCATTGCAAAGGGCTGCAAATTGCCTAGGGCCGACCATGCATATTAGGTAATACCTAGGTAATTTGTTTAGATTCGAACAGTTTTCAAACAAAAAGATAATACAGGGTGTCTATCGGTCACGGAAGTCATGAAGAAGTCACGAAATCACAAAACGGTCATGAAAGTCAAGAAAAAGTCACGAAATTTAACTTTAAGCGTCACGATTTTTAAAAAATATATACAAATATAAGTACAGAGTGGAAAATTTTGTTGGATGAAACGTCAAAATTCACAAAAGATGTCTATGGTCGGCTTTAGACGCTACCAAATCGCAAGCAAAGCACACTTCTATCCCATGCATGAAAATTCGGCCTAATTCGCACCCAAATTCGCTCTTGAGAATGTTACAAAAGTTTATGGTTTGTTAAAGAAAAAGTCACGAAAAAGTCACAAAATTTCATTTTGGAATTTTAGTAGACACCCTGTATAGTAACGTTTTTAAAAATTATTTTCATCTTTTCAATTTTTCTAAAAAAGTTATTTTTATATTCGTTAGAAAATTCTTTTTTTATATTGGCTTTCTGGTTTGATTTTTTAAATTATTGTTTTTATTTCTTTTTTAAAGTTGTGGATGTAAAGTTACATATTGATGCAGATTCAATTTCCTGTTGAACATACTGCTGCAATCCCGCAAATATCAACTTCCATTATACCCCCTACAGCGAGGTATACCCCTTCCATAAACTAACTGTTTATATTGCAGCACAAATTTGTAATTAAAACTGTTTGTTTTGCAGGTGAAATAAAATTACCTCATTATCTTTTCATAATTGTGTGGATGGAAACACTGTGCACGAGATATCAAATCCAACCTTTCACCTTTTCCTCTCTTGTCTGTTCCGCGTGACCTCGTAACCCCGAGAGCAAGGTCGATAAACGTACAAGATAGTACAAACAAACCGTCATTTTTTTCTTCACCCTTTTCTTTTCTGGTCTCTTTCAATATATATATAACAAAATGTGGGAAGGGATTTGGTTTAAGGGGGGTAGGTAGGGGGTATATTTGTAAAAAGTCCCTTTTTGAAGTCACTTGTTGAAAAATCTCCCTGCAGAGCAGGGTAAACGTTATTCTCTCTCTTTCCCCCTCTCTCTCTCTACGTCTGTGAGTGTGTCTGTGTTAGAAAACGATGCAAGAGACCTCTGGGCGCAATTTTGTGCAGGAGTGTTTATAGCATTTAATATCCCTGACGTAAAATTTTCTAAATGACAATACATTGAAATACGAGTACGAAATATTTCACTTTTTATTTTACACGATATACCGTACAGGATGTTTCAAAACAACACCGACAACGTTTGAGAGGTGATTCCTGACATCAAGATAAAACAAAAAGTATAGACAAACGGGTGCACAAACGCTTCCTTTCGGAGTTATAGGCTGCTGAAAACATTAAAAAAATAAACTTTAAATGTTCATAGCTTCACAATTATGGGACCTACCGTAGTCGGGACAAGACTTCACTTAGGAATTAATATGTGCGCTATCCAAATATCCATGTTTCAGAATCCTAAAGTAATCACGCAACAATTTTTATATAGGGAGTTTGGCTACTGGCATATAATTTGAAGTACTTACCAACTACCGCAGGATTGCGAAACTTGGATATTTGGATAGGGTACATAATAGTTTCTAAGTGAAGTCTTAACCCGACTACGGTATATCCCATAGTATTGGAACTATGGATATTTCAAGTTCAATTTTTTCATGTTTTCGGCAGCCTATAACTTCGAAAGCAAACATTTGTGAACCCAGGTTGGTCTATACTTTTTGTCTTATCTTGGTGACAGGAATCACCTCCCAAACGTTGTTGGCGTTGTTTTGAAACATTCTATATAGTCTAGTGTTAATTCTACCATATAGATTTTGTGGAAATGTTCCCCTTGCACTCTACGCTATAGGTAAGATAGGGTTTTGTGAAATATATATCCTACGGAAATATAGGCGGACTTCAATTATTTTTTGCCGTTTGACAGATCTACGAAACTGTTAGATTTTCATTCAGCACTTTAAAATCTTGTGTAAATGCTTTCCCTGCATCCTAAGATGGAAATAAAGACGAGGTTTTTGGAATTGCTTATTCTAATGGACCAATTCACCAAATCTACGAAACTGTTAGACGGAGAACCTTGAAATTTTGTACCAGGGATGATCAGAAAGTAAGTTTACAAAGACTGCAGTTAAACGTGTATATATTGTTGCATACAATCAATACAGCCAACAGATAGTACATACTCTACGATACTGTACAATGAAGGAGGATAGAGGTCCTTAAATGATTTTTGTTTCTGTTCGCCAGCTCGCTCTCCGAAACTATTAGTCTTGGAACCTTGAAATTATGTTTACATGTATATTCTTCTTGTATGCAGGCCCGTATCCACTGGGGTCTAGGGGGGCCGGGGCCGCCTAAATTTTTGTTGTCCTTCCTTAAATTTTCCCGGTAGGATTGCAAATGAACTATAATATGGTTCTGTCCCCCCTAACTTCTACCGCCCCTCTACATTTTTGGGCTGGCTTCCGGCATGCTTGCATCCCAGGCTGTAAATAAGACGAGGGAGGTATGGAAAACTGCTTATTCTAAGGGGGCAGGTGGAATTTGAGTAATTTCTTTCCGTTTACCAGATTTCCTGAACTATTAGAAGCAGAACTTTAAAATTTTGTATAAAGTTCTCGTAATAGATTGAACTATAAATAAGGCAATAGTTTTGGGAAATTGCATAATCTAAGTGCATGAGAAATACTGAATGTCTTTCTGTCGTCTGACAGATCTCCGAAACTATTAGGCGTAGAAATAAAACCTGAAAAATTTTGATAAATATTCTAATACCATAGACGGTAAATACGGCGAGGTTTTGCGAATTGCATGTTCTAAGGGGAAAAAATATTCAATATTCATCCTGTAGGCCTACACCATATTGAAAATACGTTCGTCTATTGAGTCTTCCTTATTTCAGTTCTTAACTGTAACGATCTTTTAAACCTGAGAATTTGGTGAAATCAAAATTAAGGCAACGACTAAGCATAAAAAATGAAATGAAATCTTTGAGTTTTACGTCCAACGGTTATGTCGTCTAGGCTAAAGGAGATGGTAATGATGAGAAATGAATGAAATGGTGGAATGAAGAAAGTAGGAGGAAACGGGAGAACCCCGAGGAAACCTACGCACATTATGTTTGTCCACCACAAAGCTCACTTGGTGCGAGCTGGGATCGAACCAATGACCCCATGCACCAGAGGTGAATGCTCTACCACTGAGCCACTCCGGCCCATCAAACATAAAATCCCCAGTATCATTGTTTCAATGTTACAAATTAATTTCTAGATTAAAAGTTACTTGGGGTCCCTGATTCGATCTAAGCTCCTATCGCACCGTCTCCTTTAACCTAACCGGCATAAGCATGGGACGTAAAACTCAAAGATTTCATTTCATTTCCACACTGAGAAAAATCCGTTCTCCGGACAGCGGTATATTGTACAAATATTCGGTATCCTCTTGCTTACTACAGAAATCAGTACGGAGCATATGTTATCCGTATGCTACATAGGCACTCTCCTTAGATGTTACATCATGCTATTGCAGGATGTCTGACATCTAACAATTTTCCGTATATGACATGCATATATGTATGTTACATTCGTCAGCTATATGTTATATACGTCCATTTGTATCTGAGATCCTCACCGCTTACATTGTTTCATACGGAAAGTACGTATAGATGGAACATTTATACGGAAAGTATTATAAAACATGCGTTTTCAGTTATACGTCCGCTGTATGTTAAGTCTAAAAAGTACAGGAATTACGCATGTAACCTACCTTTTTAAGTATGCCACATACATTTTTTTCTCAGTGCAAGCTCCCATCAATGGAGCTTTATGGTGGACAAAGACCGTATGCGTTGGTTTGCTCGGTCATCTGTTTCGTTTCTTTTTTCGTTCCACCGTCTCATTCATTTTTACCGTTGCGTTTAGCCTACACACTATAGACATGGAACGTAAACGTATTAAACGCTTTTATTTCGTAGAAGTTATTTATACAGCAATTACAAATGTTGATGAGAGATTCCTTTTAAATTACTTAACTGGGTGGAATGGAAAGGAGTGTCAAAAATATTAAGTCTTTTAAAGTGTTGTATTGCACATCGTTTGCTGCAATCATACTTCAGAGTTTCATTAGACAAACCACCAGGTTTTACAGTTGGAATCTCCTGATTTCAGGACTTGTAGTATTACAATTCAAAACGGAAAGGAAACATTTTGCTTGAGAAAGAGCTGGTATTGGACAATTTATTAGACAGTAAGCATTCTTTAAAACTGCACTACCTGAGCACAAAATTAAAATACGAAAATATTTTATATTTTGATAATCCCTTTGGTTTTTACCCATAATGAGTATTCAGAACCAGAACTGCAGGATTACTCCCCACTCGAAAAGTTACGAGAGATCAACGTACATGCGAAGCTGTGAATGTAAACACAATGATGCAATTAATTCTTCATGTGAAACAATTATTATTGACGCTTTTTACATAACTTTATTAATTACAGCAAATATATTAATTATTGTAGTGAGTGAGTATGCAAAACTAAAATGTTTGGGTATGTATTTCGAAGAACCGAACCCATTTCAAAAGTCCAGGGGAGAGGACATTTCTCCCTCTTGCTTCCTTCTGCGGGTGTCCATGTTTAGGACTATACTATAAAACTATTGTAATATATAATCTAGCGTCTTTCAATCAGAAATGGACGAAGTCTGCGGGCCATTAAACTATGACGAACCCACCTGCATTGTTGGCCCTAAAGTTACGCCATTATTAAAATCCAATTTTTTGCACTACCACCAAAGCTTCCTTCCAGAAAATTTTGTCGGAGGGTAAAATCAAAGTGTCAGGGGAGTGGACTAGATAGGAATTTAATTGTTGTTAGCTTCGAAGGAGTGATTGTCCAACCCCGGAAGGACGAAGTCCCTCTCCCGAAATTATGCCTTAAAAAAAAAAGCTACCATCACCAGACGCATATTATTCTTTGCGAGTTTGTGTTTTGTAAATCAGTCTCCTCTTCAGCCATGATTCATCGACCTTATCAATTGAGTTGAGCGCTGCCTAGTGGAGGAATTCCTAACTACCACTGAAGCTAACAACTGTATTTACGGACTGTAAGACGTACCTTAATTTTTAAACAATTTTTAAAGAAAGTACCGTAACATTTTTCCAGTTTTTCGCAGTGTAGCAAGCTTGTGAATCCCCGTAACTCATGTTCGTCGTATCAGTGCACTGCTGCTGCCAGTTGAATTCAATGTAGCCAGGTAGAGATAAATTTCCCGCGGCATCGAATACATTTTCAAGACTGGCGGGAATTTTAAATCAAACACTGGACATTTTTATATTAATTTCGAGTTTACGACGCACCTGAATTTTGAAGGCAATTTTTCGAAGAAAAAAGTATGTCTTATAGTCTGTAAAATACGGTATCTTTTGCCGAAGTGGCTGCAACTGTTAGTGGACAATACGGAAAGATAACAGTTACGTGGAGGGAGTTCCCCGAGTTAAGAAATGCCTGCAATGTGCTTCCTGCCATGTGCTCAATATAACTGGATCTAGGTGAAAAACGATACACGGAAGCTTGGATCTTTCCATTGCCTTTTATTATAAAAGTTTTCTCTTGTATACAACAGTAATAAATATTAAACGTGTGGACTTTGTGGTGGACAAACACCGTGCTCGTGGGTTTTCTCGGGGTTCTCCCGTTTCCTCCCACTTTCTTCATTCCACCATTTTCACTCATCTCTCATCATCACCGTCTCCTTTAGTCTAACCGGCATAACCGTGGGACCTAAAACTAAAGATTTCATTTCATTTCATTTCAATAAATATTAAAGATAAAATATAAGTTCCTCTAAATACCTTGGTGATTTGCTGCTGAATGAGTAGGAACCCGATAACCATGCATCTTACGTTAGAGCAGTAGGAACCAAAGCACTTGTGACCAAGGTGTAGGTAGGTGCCTCTGAATGACCAGACATATAAGAAAATAGGATAAATTCCTCTCAATGACCAAGGGGTGTTAGAGAGGTCGTTAAGGAACTTCTCAATGACCAGGCGTCTTAGAGAGTGGAGGATGATCAATGGGTGGAGATTGATGCCTCTTGCGATGTTCCGCCTTCTTTTATCCTGTAATGTCGGCAGACTTTGTTAATTTTCGTTATTTGCCCGTTGTTGAAGATGGGCGACGACGTCTTCTTCGCGGCTGTCGTCTGAAGTGTGTTTGCAGCCAGTATGTGGTGCTGGAAGCACGTGGAACCTTACAATATAGTTTCAGCCGCAACTGCTAATTAGTATGGAATTGCTTGAAATTCAAATATTAAGTTTTTTCTCTAACAAATAAACAAACATGATGAAACTAATCTTATAAATATATTGCAATAATGAATGGGAAGGATTTCTGTGAATCATCCTGTACTTTATACGCATAATAATTTACTCTAGGGATAACATGGATTATGACGAACACACAGAGAGAGAGAGAGAGAGAGAAAAAGAGAGAGAGAGAAAGAGAGAGAGAAAGAGAGAGAGAGAGAGAGAGAGAGAGAAAGCAGAATCCGGGCACTTGCTGTCTCTTTGTTATCCAATTTCCCTCACCTAATTTTCTGTTCAATTAGGCGATGATTGTATTCGTACTGCACCGTGTTAGTTTCATCCATCACATCGTATTGACAAATGAGGAAGTACCAAGAAGAATAGGAAGTAAGCATTATTGGTTTAGAGGAGAGAAGCTTCCCAGTTGTTTAGAGATTCTCTCAACTATCAAGGGAAGCTCTTATGAACTTCAGCAATTCCGAAACCTGACCTCTAGATGGCTCCAGTTGTGTTAGAAACGGCATCAACAAGTGTTCGCGGGAAATCGATACTGAATTTCATTTCTACTTCCCTTCCCCTTCCTCTTTTTTATCTACTCCCTCCCCCAATCCTTTCTATTTCTCCCGCCATCTCTGACTATGGAACTTGTCCTTTTCATATGGTGACTGGTTTGCCAGAAATCGACATAACAGCTGGATACTTCACCAGCGACGCCTGTTGATTAAAAGCTGCAACATTCTAACGGCCTTCAGAGCTGTTGGGTAACCACCAGTGGTGCTGAAATTGTCGCGTCACTCTTAATAGCGTGCGTTTGTCTTTTTAAAAAATGTTATTTATTTATTTTTCTCCTATTGTAAACTGGGGATAGGTTTCTGTTGGAGTATAGGGAGAGAGACAAACACGGTACTAATAGGTTGTACTTTAGTTTACTCATGAGTTCACAACATGTGGAAAAATGTTCATTTGTACTGAAGTCATAATTACAAAATCCCTCCACAGTTCAGTCTAGCTTTCAATGATTTATAGGTAAAAATTTAATACGAGGTTTGTTCAAAAATACGGTGAATAATTTTATTACAAACAAAATAGGGTCTAATAAGCTTACATGGAATTTGACTTAATCCCTTTCAAAGTATTGTTCTTGACTAGACATGCACTTATCCCAACGTTGAATCCATGACTGGAAGCCAGTGGCCTATTTACGATTTTGTTTCGGGAGGGGCTTTGCTAACTTTCGGGGGGCTTTGCCTGGAAATGTGAAAATTCTGCAAGATATTTCATTTACTTTACTATACTAAGTAATATTTCGGGGGGGGGGACTTAAGCCCGGAAGCCACCCCCCTAAATACGCCACTGCTGGAAGCGTTTCTGGAAGGCTTCTTTTTGGAGGGCATTCAGCTGCTCTGTCGTGTCCCTCTCAGTGTCAGGAATGCTGTCAAATCGTTTTCCTTTAACCACGGCTTTAATTTTTGGGAAGAGCCAGAAGTCGCATGATACTAAATCTGATGAGTAAGGCGAATGCGGACAGACAGGGACACTTTTTCCGGCCAAAAACTCGCAGATTAAAAGCAACGTGTGGCTCGGCACGTTTACGTGGTGAAGAAGGAATTCATTTGTCCGTTTAATCAGCGGATGATATTCACGAACTCATACGATATGTTTATACCATCTTTACAAAGTCGTAATTACCCTCAAATTGCACACTTTCTTGAAGAAAAAATGATTGAAGTGTTGCGTTGTGTATAGCAAAGGCACTACAAGTAAGTGGTCATTCGCACAACCAAAACTTGGGTCTTTCGTTAAAAAAAAAGAAAGTGAAATCCAGATGTAGCATAGGTGCTACAAATGGTCGATAGAGGATAAAATGGATAGAACATCGATAGATGGCACTGCGCAACTATATTCTCCGTGCTCTTTTATTACACCTTGTATATAAAAATATTTTTACGTGACTGTTAAAGCCTAAAAATTTCTAGAATATTATAGCGTTTAACCAAAACATCCAAAGATCAGACACATTCTGATCGATTCATATCATTGAACTGAAAAAAAAAAAAAAACCGTCGGCCGTAATCATTCACGCGTAGTTCTTGAGAAAATCGATTTTGTTGCTAAACTTAAGAATTGATAGTTTACAAGAACCACGCCACCTATTGAAGTAAAACTGATACAGAAACCCTCACCAACCTAGTAATGGCAACCAGTGGAGAAAATCTCATTTTTTGGTGTTTTTTTTTAAAAATAAATTATTCTTAATAGGATAAAGGAATTTTCATCGAAATTGGAAACATGTATGAGACTTTTGGATGGGTCCAAGTTTAATATGAGGATACATATATTAAAATGTGTAAAAATCACCCCTAAAATTGAACTAAATTTACAGAGAAGTAGGAATTTCGCGGGGTCGTGACCCCCAGGATCCACCATTTGCATACGTCAGTGACATACGTAGTGACAATTCAACTCATTTATATCCTATTCACCAGGCCGGTAGCAGAGTTGGCGTGGGTCAATGAAAACTTGACCCACGACCCACTGACCCACCACCCACCATGACCCACGACCCACCATGACCCACCACCCACCGTGACCCACCGTGACCCACCACCCACCATGACCCACCACCCACGGTGACCCACTCTGACCCACCACCCATGGTGACCCACTCTGACCCACCACCCACCGTGACCCACTACCCACGGTGACCCACTCTGACCCATCACCCACCATGAACTACTCTCATCTACTTTGACCTACTCTGACTCACCAAAATCCATCGTCACCAACTCTGAACACGATCCACGGCCTCTTCTGAACTGACTAAAGAGTTTACACTTGTAATAAAACAACAGTGCGAAATTATTACTAATCGGAGTTTGAATTTCTAGTCAATCGTTCAAGCACAACTCTGTTATAATAACGGTGGATCTGACCTTTACGGTATAAAATGGTAAAGTGTTTGTCAGTGAGGAAATTGAAGCAGTTCGAGGTGGGGGTAAATTAGTGTGTGCCTAAAATATACTTGTACTAAGAGAGTATTCTTGCAAGTGTTAATTTCTGAACGCATTCCCCAAGAAACTTCTATTCGCAGGAAAATATCCCTGTACTGTATGGAAAAGGTTGTGGTTTCTCAGTTCACAGTATTTTTCTCACAAAAAAACTTGAAAAATCAGTTTTTCATAGTGTATAAAGGTGGTCTGGTACCCTATGTGAGAGCATTTCCATTAAGCATGCTCATAATTGTAATTTGTGTAATCACTAAAACACCACGTTAAATATAAGTTACAAATATGCATAATTGCAATTATTATGAATATTTATTCAAAGTAGTTTACCTAAAGCAAACAAGAGACTTACTAAAAATTAGGTACAAAGTTGAATAACATAAGTAATTAGCCATTAGTAATACAAGTATAGATTTTCCGTAACTCGTAATTTTCCACCTTAAAACAAATCTGAAATCGGATTTATTTCCTGTTGGTAACTTTTTCGTGGTAAATCGTCCGCAGCGGAATGATGTCCATCCTTCAGCCAAGAAATAACTAGCTCGTCTATTTCGAGCTTGTCTAGCGGTGGGTCATTAACATTGATGAGCAACAAGTTAGACAATGTTTGAGCACTTAGTCTATTTCTAATATGTCATCTGTAAATTCATAAGGAGAAATCCCCGTTTGCACTCTGTCGTGGAAATTGATAATACTTCTAATATTTCTGCAACTTCTCATCGACAATCTACTTGTTAGACTCAAGTCTGATAACGATTTTTCTTGGTCAGGTTTGAAATACTCAGTAAGAAGTATCATCTCTCCATCACCATACAACATCTTTTCCATATCGACCATGTCAGTTGGCAATATCGACCCATGTAGAACAGAAACTTCATCTACCACACCTTTGATAGGGAATCTTGTGAATAAATTATCAATTAAAGCCTGATAAACTGATGATTTCTTATTTGTTTATAAATTTAATTTTTGTAGTTACACATGAAGGTTTGATGCCATTACCAAGTTTCCTCCCCCGTCTAGAAAGCGAAAGGGAACGAGGTTCCTGGAAAGTGTTCAGAGGTGAATAGGAATTTCCCTCCCCCTTCAATTACCACACTGCTGTTTGCCATGTGCCAAATTACGATGAATTTCAATTAAATTATCATAATATAATTATTTCCTTGTTGAATTATCAATACTTTTCAGTGGAAAAAAGGATGAAATTTCAAAGTTCCAAATCAAAGTAAGTAGACCAACATAAAGGAAAAACAGTGTAAAATTTTCCATACAATTATGCGTGCAATCCAAACTTAAAAGTTCCGTGTAATTAAGCTTACAGTACAAATTTTATGCCTATTTTTCTCACAACTTTATGGGTTGATTGTCCTGTGCTGTAAGCGCTCCATATAATAAACATAAGCTTCAGCAATTATTATAACAGAAAGCAATGGATATATGAAGCCAAGCACTGTATTTTTTGTTTCTGATTTTTTTCTTAAATAACATCGATCGTTTTCGATCATTTTTACTAAAGGTGGGCACGAGTCGAGCTGAAACTCGACTCGACTCGAATTCGAGTCGAGTTTCGAGCTGAGTTACTGTTTTTGAGATCGAGTTTCGAGTCGAGTCAAGTTTGGTACATGGCTCGCTCGTTTAGCTCGTTTAGCTCGATTTGAAATCATGGCCTGATTAAACTGTAAAGCGAAAGCCATGAGAAATGTAAGCCGTACTGTGGAATACTTTTAGTGTTGCTCACGAGAGGGGACACTGCTTGCATCTCATCTCGTCTCGATAACGAGAGCACAATAGATTTTTTTTTTAAATAAAAGGACAGCCTCAAATGTCGTGAGCACCAATATATGTATATACTGTAGTTTTTACCATCAAGGATGAGACCTGCACGGTCGTATTTCTGAACCTAAGCAGAAGCCCAACCCGGGTAGTGATGTCAACGGGCTCGGCTCGGTTCAACTGAGCAAACAGCTCGAGCCGGCTCGGTTGGAATGAGCCATCGGCTCGGCTCAATTGAGCCGATGGCCTGAGCCGACTCGTTCGGAATGGGTTCGGCCCTGGTGAGCCATCGGTTTTTGCCGTCTCGGTTAGGTGAGGTGTTTACCATTAAAATTTACCATATTTTCCAATATTTTATCATATATATATATCGAATAACCCCTCCAACCATAATTATCAACATTAAATCTCCTTGTCTTTATATATGTGACTGTGTATAGCTGTGTTGAAATGGCTCCCATTATGAATGATTAATAAAAGGGATAATTCAAAATAGATCACTTTTCTAAATATCTTATCATAGGCTATGTGGAGAAATTACTAATTTTTCAGTATTAACATATTGGTTTATTAGTCTGTTTTTCTGTTAGTATCAATCATTATAAAGAATTCTAGTGACAAAAGAAATCATACTTAACTTTAAATTATCTTCATAATTATCTTCTTATTATTATTAACAATATTATAAAAAGCCTATTCCGGATAACAATGTTGTTATTTGTATAATATGGGCAGCTCGTGGAAACATTATTGTATGCCACATTTTCTGACTTTCGAGTAAGTATGAAAAGAAAGTTCATCATTCCTATGCAATTCGATACAATGACACATACCAAACAAGTTTCCCTTGTGGTTTAATACCAATCCGGTCCACGTAATAACTTAATTTTACCAGAAGTGACAATTAACATGATGTTCGATAAATCCTCTCGTATCATGGTAAAAACGAAATGAAATCTTTAAGTTTTATGTCCAACGGTTTTGCCGGTTAGGCTAAAGGAGACGGTGATGATGAGAGATGAGTGAAATGGTGGAATGAAGAAAGTGTGAGGAAACGGGAGAATCCAGAGAAAACCCACGAGCACGGTGTTTGTCCACCACAAAGTCCACACGGCGCGAGCTGTGATCGAACTAGGGACCCCAAGCACCGGAGGTGAACGTTCTACTACTGAGCTACCGCCCCCCCCCACACACACACATCATGGTAAATAAAGTGATGACTTCGCTTCTTCATATTTTGTATGGCCGGAAATACTCTTTTATCTTATTCATTGGAGGCAAACGTTCTTACAGATTTAGACTGGACTGCAACTGAACACGTGTGGTTTATTGTTCTACAGCCCTGCAACTCTTCAAGTAAACAAGTTACCACCAAACAGAATCTGTAATCAGAGGTCCCTCTCTACAGAGATTCAGACTTTTCTTTACTGAATAGTTTTAAGCTCTTTCCTTTTTTTATAGGAGGCAATAAAAATAGGAGAAGAACAATATTACTTTTCTGCGGCAGTGTGTCATTTATTTGAGCAAAGCTATGATAGTCAAAATTTGCAGACACTCCTCAAATAACAGGAAGAATCGCACAGCTATTTACAAAGGCAATCGGAAAAACAAGTTCATTTCTCTGCTTTCACGAAAATATTTACATGTGTGACACTTTGCGTGCTGAAATTAATAATAATAATAAGAATAATAAGAATAATAAGAATAAGAATAAGAATAAGAATAAGAATAAGAATAAGAATAAGAATAAGAATAAGAATAATAAGAAGAAGTAGTAGTGTCATTGATAATAATTGTATTGTGTATGTATAATACTTGAAGAGAGTACTTGAACTACACACACGATTAGGCTCGATTTGGCTTAACTCGAAACTCGAACCAAATTCGAGTCGAGTTTCGAGTCGAGTTGGAGGAAATTTTTCGAGCCGAGTTCTCGCGTCGAGTTCAAACATGTCTGTTTCCAGTCGAGTCGAGTTTCAAAGAAAACTCGCTCGAACTGGCTCGTGCCCATCAATAATTTTTACAAACCAACTCACTACCAATTTTCCATATATAGAAAAGTGCCCCTCCCGCACATAAAGGAGAATTTTAAAAATGCTAGGACACATTCTGTTTATTTTCAATAAAGAGTTAATACACTGAATTTCAGCTCCGTAAGTTTAACGGCTTGCGAGATACTCATTTTTTTTTCGCAAAAATTCGGATCCTCACTACCTCCTTAGGATATTATGCATTATAATAAAAGCAATATAACATCCCAATTTGGATTAAGGCCGAACTATATACCAAAAGTAATTTCATTTGACTTGGCAATTTGACCGTGATGATCAGGCACACATAGTTACATTCAATTTTTTATATATTACAGTGATTCAAATTGTATTTTTTTCCAGTAGTTAGCTCTAAAAACTCACAGGTCTCGAAAGCCAAGTTGTAGTGTAAGTCCTATTGCTATTATTACAATTAAAAATATCAATATCCAAAAGTGCCTGAAGTTCTTTTTTCACTTGGTTATATATACTCACCTCAGGTAGGTAGACAGAAACAAGTGGAAAAGGAAGGGAAATGAAGGTCTTGAAAGTAAAACAGAGACAAATTTACCAGTCTTCAGAAGATACTGTCTACAATGCAGTGAGCAGAGAGGGTCGGTAGACCATACTGAGTCGGTGGGTCGCAGTGGGTCATGGTGGGTGGTGGGTCGCAGTGGGTCGCGGTGGGTGGTGGGTCACAGTGGGTCATGGTGGGTGGTGGGTCACAGTGGGTCATGGTGGGTGGTGGGTCGCAATGGGTCACGGTGGGTAGTGGGTCACAGTGGGTCATGGTGGATGGTGGGTCGCAGTGGGTCACGGTGGGTGGTGGGTCACAGTGGGTCACATGCTGTTGACCCACGACCCACTGACCCACTCAGAAAACTTGACCCACTTGACCCACTGACCCACCGACCCACTCCAAGTCTCCGGTAGCCATCCCGGTTAAGGGGGCCCGGTAGAAGTTAGGGGGAGCAGATCCGACCATATTATAGTTCATGCCTAAGCCCACCGTGAAAATTTTAGGAGGGGGGGCAAGAAAAATTTAGGGGGGCTGGACCCCTAGACTACCCTGGATACGGGCCTGCTATTCACCACAAATGCACTCAATAAAAAACAATTATGTTTAATTTAAATATTTGACATCAAATTTTGAAATACAATATACATTTTTAAAATTGTACACATATCTTACAAATTATAACGCTTGCATATTTGGAAAGACTAGTTAAGTTTCAAACATTACGAGGGTCACTACGAAAGTTTTGAGATGTGAAATAGTAACTTACATACTTAAAATCAATTTAACACTTACATTTTCTCAAAATATTCACCATTACACTGTACACACTTTTGCATCCTCGAAAACCACTTTTGGAAGCAGTGTTGCCAGTCTTTTTCTTCAAGTGTTGAAAGTTCATTCTCATAAACTACTACAGATTCTTCAGGGCTGCAAAATCTCTTCCCACGCATGCGATCTTTGATCCTGGGGAACAGAAAAAATCACACGGGACTAGGTCAGGTCTATGCGGCGGATGAGTCATAAGTTTGACCTCCGTAGATTCTAAAAACTGAATTGTGATGTTGGCCGTGTGTGCGGACGCGTTGTCATGATAAAGCAGGATCCCACGCAATCCAGTTCTTGGACGCCGTTCTCGAAGCTTCTGGAACACTTTTGTTAGGCAAACAGTGGTGTACCACTGAGCAGTAACAGTCCTTTGTTCTTCAAGTGGAACAGTTGCAACATGGCCAGATTTGGAGAAGAAAGTTGCGACCATCTTCTTCCCCACACTTCGCGGTCGCTTCAGTTTCGTGGGTGGATTTTCGTCTGGAAAGATCCAAACTGTAGACTGGCGTTTATTTTCAAGGTCAAATTGATAGATCCAAGTCTCATCACCAGTAACAATGTCAGAGACGCGCCGAGAATTGCCTCCAAATCTTACAAGCATTTCTTCACACAATTCCACACGCATGCGCTTCTGCTGTTCAAGCAAAGTGTGAGGCACCCAACGAGATGAAACCTTCCTGAGCCGAAGATGATCATGAAGGATTTTTGTTACTGCTGGCGATCCAATGTTCACTGTAGATTCAATGTCCTTGAAAGTTGTTCGAGGATTTTCTCGAATCATATGTTCCACAGCCGCAATGTTTTCATCTGACACAGCTGTTGCCGGACGTCCAACTCTGTCTTTATCTTTAAGCGATGTTCGGCCTCTTCTGAATTCACCAAACCACCGAAAAATTGTAACACGCCTGCAAAGTGGCTTTGTGTCTCGTTCAAACCACTTTTGAAATAGTAAAGGATCATTGCCCGAAAATGTTCCCTTTCGAGCTCCATTTTAAACAGCCGAAAACTGCTCACATCAACAAACAAGTGAAGGCGATATTGCCACGCCGATAAAGCGAGGCGAGTTGAAACTTGCTTCGTTTCTTTGCTCTTGATACCACTACCGAACGCAATTGTTGGAATTCAAATACTGTGCCACAACAATGCGTATCTCAAAACTTTCGTAGTGACCCTCGTACGACAGTTGTGCCAATACGTCGGTTTTTATGGATTGCAATGTGGGTAAACAAATTGAATGAAAATAATGCTTTGTTTTTATTGTTAGTTGTGCCTCCACAACAATAGAATTGACAGAAATTATTATTAATAACAAGAATTTCGGGAATTGTCCAAAGATAATGTATCAAAAGTTTGCGATCTTGGCTAACAATTTTAGGAATGATCAAAGAAATACATCAACACGTTGCGATCTTTGTAAGCATATCGTGCTGAGTTGTCTGATGTGTAGTTGTTAAGATATAAGACGTATCATTTTTGATTGAAATGTATTGTATCGTTTAAACCACCAATATCTTCATTTAGTTAATACGCAATTATCGTAATTGTATTCGCTTAATTCTCCTAGCCCCAAACAGCATAGTGTGAACGGAGGGAAGAATAATGTCTAATGAATATCAAACGTTGCATTTGAATATTGTAGAGATTTTCCCTCTTTCCTTCTTTAGAAGCAGAATTTTCTGAAAACGCTGCAAATCATGTTCGCTTACTTTTGTTGAAGAACTCTTAAACACATAACCTCCAACTTATGGCGAGTCCTCTATTAGGAACTTCCTGAATAAGCAATCCGAAATAAATTGTACTATTGTAGAAATTGATCGTTCCCTTCTTTGTGGAGCAGAAGTTTGAGAAACGTTAAGAAACATATCACACTTGGTTTAATAAGGATTTTAAAGGCTGACATTTGGCTCATTAAGAGTATGGATTCTTAAGATACTATCTAACTATCGTAAATTTAGTATAGCCTAGGCGTTATTGAGTAAGTAACTTTTACTTTTAAAAAAGTATTTACTATACTACTATAGTGATCGCTTGGAATCGTGAACCTTGACCTAGATCTACCAGTATCAGCACCCAATAGTACATGAGGGTGTGTCCCGGTCGTCAACCCCCATCCATTAAATTTTACCAGTGATGTCTGTCACACTATACAGAGAACATCTTCCGAGGGTACAGTGTTGTCTGTATGTGTGTCTATAAGATAACTTGAGTAAGATTTAATCCGATTCTAAACTAAACTTGAAGTGTGATTTGTAAGAAGCTTAGGAAACAGTCCTGTTGTGTCCAAACAAGTGTACTAAGCTCGACACTCTTCTACCAGGACTCGCACCCGTGACCTCTTGACCCAAAGCCATTAGACCAGCAGGCAGAGTGTTCAGACTTAATTAAATTGTTTTAGAGTACAGGGTCTCTTTCAGCGTCGAAGGTACATGAAATGTGAATCTATGGTATACCGTGAGACCAGTGGCGTATTTACGATTTTGTTTCGGGAGGGGTTTTGCTAACTTTCGGGGGGGGGGCTTTGCCTGGAAATGTGAAAATTCTGCAAGATATTTCATTTACTTTACTATACTAAGTAAGATTTCGGGGGGGCTTAAGCCTGGAAGCAACCCCCTAAATACGCCACTGCGTGAAACCCAAACTACATCAACTCCCATCAAGAATCGAATCTGGGTCACTCACGCTAACCATATAGCCACAAGGCCAACATATAACCTCTAAGGATGCTCTTGAGGATTAAATGTTGCACATCCTAGTTGAATTCGGTTGAAAAAAAAGTTTTACTTGCTTTAACAGCGCACTGCATCACTATAGTGCTTGCGAAGAGTCATGAAGCTTGACTTAGATGTACCAATTTTATCATGCAATAGAACGTGAGGGGTGTGTCCCGGTCGTCAACCACCACACATATTTTGCCAATGTCGTCCCTCACGCTATACGGAGAATGTCTTCTGAGGGTACAGTGTTGTCGGAGTGCCGCTAAGTTTTATTTTGTTGTTATTGTTGTTATTAATTTATATTTTTGCTATTATTATTATTATTATTATTATTATTATTATTATTATTATTATTATTATTACAATTTAATTCGAATAATTGTTAGTATTAATGCTATAGTTCTTTCAAGTTTATTTTCTCGTTTCCTATGAGCTCTAAGATTGGCATCGTTGTTGGCGCGCTTCTCTTGTTTCACTTTTTCTCAAGTGTACATTCGGAATATAGCTCTACGAATCGTACCGAATTCTTCCGATTCATCACACGTGACGGAAAGCAGTTTTATGATTCGTGTAGAGCCCAGACTTCACGTATAGTCACGGTTACTATAGTTAATGCTCAGAGTAATGGGAAGGGAGACCCTAGGACCTTGCAATTGTGAAACGCGAACTCTAACCGCTTATTACGCTCATTTACTGTTCACCTAGAGTATAAGTAAGGGGCCGCGGTGGCTCAGTGGTAGAGCGTTCACCTCTGGTGCTTGGGATCCCTGGTTCGATCCAAGCTCGCACCAAGTAGACTTTGTGGAGGACAATGTCTGTGGGTTTTCTCGGGGTTCTTCCTTTTCCTCCCACTTCATTCCCATTTCATTCATTTTGCCTCCTTTATCCTGGCCTGCATAAGCGTGCAACATAAAACTTACAACTTCCATTTCAGAGTATAAGTACAGTACCTATGGATGTCCCTTTCAAGTCATTTCTGTGTTCACAGTTAATTTAATTATATTATCCGCCTGAAGGAGCAGTTGTATTGTTTCTCAGAAGAAAACTCCGTCGCTTCTACTAAGAGTTGTTTCCCACTTAGGAGTTCCTCTGTCAATTGCTAGCTAGGTCTCTTGCTTTCCATTTCGTTTGATCCCCCCCCCCCTCTGTGTAACTCATTCTCTGCAAGGGTCCATCAGCGTTAATACGGCAACTCCTGCAGGTGGTACACGATATTGACAAAGCTCTCCAAACTGGATTTCCAATATCCCTTCGGAGCAAGTATCTCCCCCGCTGTTGCTAGGCTTTCTTCCTCTAACACACCCAGAGGAAGGGGGACGGAAAGACTTTTTATAGGTGCAGCGGATGAGGTGGAAGGTTGTGCAACATTTCCGGACATCCTTTTCGTCTCTGTTTTCTTTTTTATTTTTCTTCTTTTCTTTTGATGTACATCGATTTGAAAAAAAAAACAGAAATAAAAAAAGAAAAGATGCACGAATTTTCTACAACGGAAACGACATTTGCCTTACATACTTCGTTTTACGTTTAATTTCTTCCTTCCAAGTTTTTTTTACTTTACATCTGAAGTTTGTTTACATTTGGTGAAATACGGTACGTAATAAATAGTTTTCTGTTTTAACCATGCTTTCTTATTTTACATCTATAATTATGCATCTCTTTTTTCTTGTGTATCTACCATGAACCACTTTAGTTGATTAATTTATATTTACCCTGCCTACTATGCAAGGGCGCCGATTTCTCTGTAAATTTGGGGGGACATTCAGATGCAGAAAGTATATATATATGAGGATTTTAAGACAAATTGCATTCAAATTATGCCAAATATTGTATATTCATAAATACAATAGACGGTCCCACATGAGCTTTGGAGGCCCGGCGCCCTTGGTACTATGTAGACCTTATTTAATAAATTTACTTTTGTCTTTAGTGTTATAGACCATTGTTCCGCAACCGGCGTGCCGTGGCAAGGGGAAAAGTGAGACGTGAACATTTATCTATCGTTAGAAATTATATTAATTATAGACCTCTTGATTATTTTATCCGATTTACTGTGTTTCATGTGCTTGTACAATATTTTATTATCTGCCGTATTTAATTCTATGTACAGTATTTTCATCGGTTTCATCGAAAACAAATGAACGTTCATGACTCTTGCAGTACGTCTTTCGGAAAGTGTACAGAAAGTTAGTTGTTATACGGTAGCTAAACCTATCATAAAGGCCAAGAAACTAAACACAATAAGCTGCAAAGAGATGAAAGTATTCTTGGGTTCAAAACCTATTCGTTAAATTTCAAAGTTTCTCTCTGCCTTTGCTGACAGAATTAATCGCCGAGTTCATTTCCAACTAGCCATTAGTGCACACAGAGCTCAAAGGACAAGGTATGGCATAAAATATATATGTCAAACCTGTCCGTAATAGGACACACACACATGTCGTAATGATACTAAACACACTGCCAACAACGTGAATAATACTGTCACTAAACACACTGCAAGAAGACGCTAGAAATATTAATTTTAATGGAAATAATGCTAGTTTAGTCACTAGACAACATTTAAAAGGTGCTAAATTTCTATTCTAATATAAATGAACCAATTGTTTTTGATAAAAATATCCTTAAAAAATTTTAGATCAAGCGACAAAGTGCTACATTGGTAACACTGATAACAAGAGACAAACGACAACCGCCTCCCGTTTCCGCGCATGTGTATAAATTTTTGACGTAGAATTATATAATCTCAAACATTGGCCCAGTGATCAAAACATAACATACTAATCCGTCAAAACTAATGAAAACAAGGCAGTAGGTCATTTTGACATGCTATAGTTGCTCACATTTTTTATGTTCATGGCGGACATATCCGTAATGTCAAAAAAAAAAAAAAAAAATCGACATATTTCCTTATGTCCACCATTAGAAGGCAATTTCATTTGTACACATTAAAGATTGTCCAAATTTGTAACCGGCATCCAAATTCACGTTTGACTGTGGGTTCTGCTTTTAACGTCAACCAGTCCGCTTTCAGTGACGTTGTCAATTATGTGATGTCATAGCTTATTAGCTATTATCATTGCTTACCTATTTACTCAATCCGTTCTCTTTTACAGTGTAGAGGCATCCTTAATACTTATCACACCTTATCAGACAAGAATAAGGCTGGTAAAAGGGATTCATTCACGTACAACTGTGTTCTTGTTTTCATAAAGATAATACAATGAGAAAATAATTTGGCACAGTTAACGTTTGTAAAAAAAATCGATTTTTGAGACAACATTGCTTATATTATCTTTGAACAATGAGTTAGCGCTCTTAACACAACTTACTTAAATACGCGGCAGATTAGCTTTTGATGAGGGAATGTTGCGACATGTTGACAAGGTTTTCATCTCACACAAAAAAAACGAATCGTATTGTCATATACCACTCACTGGAATCGAACCCTGATGCTGCCAACATGCATATACTAATTTTTGTAGCTCAGAAATTAATGAACATATCTTAGTTACGGAGGATATTGAGTATATACTCTTAATGAACTAACTATTAATCTAAGATCATTGCAGGTAATGCATCAAGTAAGAAATGTCTTAACTCATTAAATAAAACTGGAGACATCAGATTAATTTAATATCCACAACTAATGCTGTCGCCTGTTAGGCTATGATTTTGACAATGTCTTGACATACACAATTAAGAAGCAAGATTTTGACGACAGAAAAGATTTGTAGTTACTAGTATAGTCGAATATAAGCAATGTGTTTATCAAGTCATGGACTAGCTCTGTACTCACCAAACTTCCTTCAGTGAAGATGACGGAGAAGCTCTTGTATCTTCTTTAGAAACTAGCACACTGTCTCGAGTTCTCTACCATTTTAGCCCGTCTTCCTTCTCTTCCTAGTTTTAGTGGAGTGATTATTCTTCTCCTTACCTTTAAACAATTACAAAAATTTTACTGGTTGCTTGAAGTAGGAAGTGTTAATGTTTTTTTTAGGTCAACGCAATGCTACATAACACGAGTATTATTATTCCTTATTGGAAGAAATGTTATACCTGCACGTACTTTTATGTTCCTACCTGACAGTGGCGTATTTAGGGGGGGGGCTTCCGGACTTAAGCCCCCCCCCGAAATCTTACTTACTATAGTAAAGTATATGAAATATCTTGCAGAATTTTCACATTTTCAGGCAAAGCTCCCCCCCCCGAAAGTTAGCAAAGCCCCTCCTGAAATAAAATCGTAAATACGCCACTGCTACCTGATTTACCTGATTTACTTAATTATTCTGAAAATATATGAGTGACCTAGAGCACCAGTTTGGGAGTTGAGGAGATTTATTTTCCATTTAAAATATGAATAATTTACGAAAGTGTTATGATTATGATTAATTAATATCTTTTTCCCTTCACCAATTAATTCTCTTTATGTTACAATATTCTCACATTACAGCATTGACAACGTCGCTGGAAACAGACTGGTTGACATTAAAAGCACTCTCAAGGTCAAATGTGAATTTGGCTGCCGCGCACAATAGTTTTACATATCTGGATAGAATGTAAAACTATATTTAGCGTGATTCTGAACTGCATAACAGTCTTTACTCATACAGTGTTAAATATAGTTCCCCAACCTTTCTTAGTTCAATTATTAGATTGGTTGCAGTTTAGCATCTTTCTTTAGCATCGAGGCTATATGGAACATGGACCTACGGTTTAAAGTGGAATGTGAACCACCATAATGCGTTCAAATTTTAAGGCTCAATCGAACCTGGGACCTAAAGCAACAGAGGCGCGAACCCTACCTACTAACTAGATCATCGTGGAGAGCTTCATCGTTCAAATCACTGTAGTTGGATTATACTTGAAGTCAAAAAAAAATAGTGGGGGGTGGTGGCTCAGTGGTAGAACATTTACCTCTGGTGCGTAGGATCTCTTGTTCGATCGCAGCTCGCGCCAAGTCAATTTTGTGGTGGACAAACACCGTGTTCTCGGGTTTCCTCGGGGCTCTCTCGTTTTCTCCTACTTTATTCATTCCACCATTTGATTCATTTCTCATCATCACCGTCTTCTTTAGGTTGGCCTGCATAACTGTGGGACGTAAAACTGAAAGATTTAATTTTCATATAATCAAAACATAGCAAAGTTCAAATTTACGAAGCGATCTAAAACAGTGATGGAAGTCGTATGGTGATCATATCTCACTTAACTCGAAATCACTTGGCTAGAGATAGCTGTTATTTCGTTTTACTATGTTTTTATTTCAAATACTTAAAAATAATTCACGACTTTCCATTGTAAATCCAAAGAAGATTGGAAAAAAGTAAGAATTTTTATTTCGATTTTAGATTTTATAGAGATTATGTGACGGAAAAAAGTAGGACATCACACATAAATACATATTTTTTTTCGTATATTCATTTTCCGTTGATGTTATTTCCTGCGGCACAGTCTGTTAAAGCCTAAGATATTCCGTGCTCCTTTGTGCTGCCACTAGAGAAGTGGGTCGTTATCTTTTCATTACCCTTTGCGGCAGGCAAAGCCTAAAGAAATGGTACAAAATTGAAATGAAGGGATTTACTGCTAAAATGGGTCCACAGCCTCTTTGTGAATGAGGAAAGAAAGAAAGGCTAGATGGCGTTGGTGGCAGTTAGAAAGCGATGTTCTTTTGTTTGCCATTGTAATGCTAACGCCAGTTGTTAGGTCACAAGGCTTGTATTCTAGGTTTTTCTTTTACTTTTCTTCTTCTTTTTTTAACCATAAGCAACTACCCATATAAGAACCTCTGGAGGAGAAAAACACATTTACTGGAGATCTGAGGAGTTAGAGAATTTGAAATAATATAACTTTGACGCAAAGAGAAATATTTAGATTGGAGTTGTATATTGAGTAAGGAAATGACATTTTTTTTAATGCAAAGTATTGGCAAATAAAGTTCTTTTCTGCAGTTAATTCATATTCATTATAACCAGGGGGTAAAAGTGCGGGGGAACGCTGGAGGACGTAGTGCCCCCACCTCCAGAAAATATGTATGGCGTCCCCCCAGTTTCTAAAAAATACAATGTGTAAAGATAGACAGGGGGTGTCATGCTGCTACCTATCGTCCCCCTTCCTTTTCAGCTCCACTTTTACCCCTGATAATAACAATTAATATATAAATGTAGAAATTGTAATAAACAAGCGTTGAAAATGGTTGGTTTAGGAACCAGAACAAAGCAGAGCCGTAACTTGTGGGGAGCAGGGGGCAACTGTCCCTCCAGAAAAAAAACCCCGCCGTTCGAGGGAGGGTATTTTAAGACAAAGTTTCTTACTCCATATACGATACGAACATGAAATTATAAACAGGTTCACTACATTACATAAACAAAACAGCACACAAAAGGTCAATAAAACAAAAATGAGTAGAGGGCCCATTTTAGTAAAAAAATGTCTACTATTTGGGCCCCTAGAAATAATGGCTTTGAGATTTGTCAATATTGTCCCCTTAATTAATTTGTCATGTATGGAACGGGCCCAGGGGCGTAACTAATGGCCCCGCAGACCTTGCCTTGTGGGAGGGCACACAGGCTCCGGCGGGCCCATCAAGACTAAGAGAAAGAGGGGACCCAAGAATTAGAAAAACAATTTTTCTAGGGGGCCTAAATATACCTGTTATCGCTTACCCCCCAGCAAAATCTTAGTTACGGCGCTGGAACAAAGCAAAACTTTATCGTTTTTTTTTTTTTATAAGAAAAGAAGCCATTAAAGATTACCTTATGTTCCTTCATTATGACCTACCACTTTCTAAGGGTAGTATAAAACTTGTAATATGAAACTTGGTAACAGTGATACGAAACTTGGTAACATTTAATAAATGTTAATCTTGGTACTTGTGATATGTAACTTGGTAAGAGTAATATGAAACTTGCAAAGAGTAATTTGAAATTTTGTAAGAGTCGTATGAAACTTGATCGCAACTTAATGAGTGCTGTCTTAAACTTGTTAAAAATATTACAGTTCTCGTTTGCAACTTACCGGTCAACTCTTATGGTGCTGATTATTGTTTGTATAGTTTAGAGACTTTATGAAACTTGGTAAGGGTAATACGAAACTTGCAAAGAGTAATTTGAAACTTGGTAAGGGTAATATGAAACTTGCAAAGAGTAATTTGAAATTTTGTAAGAGTCGTATGAAACTTGATCGCAACTTAATGAGTGCTGTCTTAAACTTGTTAAAAATATTACAGTTCTCGTTTGCAACTTACCGGTCAACTCTTATGGTGCTGATTATTGTTTGTATAGTTTAGAGACTTTCATATACATTCTGCGAGGCTAATTTACGCTAAATTAAGAATCGATATTAAACACAGCAACAATTACTGGAAATGACGAGAGTGGAAAGGTAAATATTTAAAGTCATCACAGCGTCATCTGTAGGTGAGAGAAATCTATGGAAGAAGCTGAGTAATAATTGGCTGTAAGGTTTCAGCCCGGCACTTCTTGATTATGAAAAATGAACGTTAACAACTAGCCCACATTTGCTATAATGAACAAGTCACTAGTTTCAAATCACACTTTGAGCTTCTTCGTGGCTAAGCGGTTAGCGTACGCGCCATTCGCGTGGGAGTCCCGGGTTCGATTACTCTTACCAAGTTTCAAATCACTCCGTAAATTTCACATTACTCTTACCAGGTTCCATACTGTTCTTTCCAGGATTCAGATGATTCTTTGCAGGTTACTCGTACCAAGTATCATTCCACTCTTGCAAAGTTGTGTATTACTTTTATTAAGTTTCCGAATTTTTATAAACAATATTCCAAATGTGTTTATTTTCCCGACGATCTTATTATACATTGAACCCTACTATCACTTACTGAGGCAATCCGCTCTGAAACATCGACTTTGAAGAAAAAGTACACCCATATTTTGTAGAACTCTACAGGGTGAGCACAGAAACAGTCCCAGGTTTCAAATTAGTGTAAATTTAATATGCGAAGGAATGTTTTGCTGAAATTTTGAACAGTGATACATAAACTCAAAAAGTTTTTGTAGCAATAATTGAAATCACGAACACTCGATGTGCGCGCCACCTGTAACGCGGGAAATATTGAGGCGGTAATCTAGCTCCAACCACACGTTGTGAAGCATATCCGGTGTGATGGAGTTGACAGCATCACTGATGTGTTCTTGGAGATCGTTCAGAGTTGCGGGTAGTGGAGGTGTATACACTTTGTCCTTCACAAATTCGCACAGAAAGAAGTCACAAATAGTGAGGTCAGGTGATCTTGGAGGCCACTTGCAAAGAACTTGATCATTGACTCCAGAGCGCCCTATCCATCGGTTGGGGAGGTTCTCGTTTAGAAACCTGCGTACAGCACGATGCCAGCGTGGCGGAGCCCCATCTTGTTGTAGAACGAAGTCGTCTATCTCTGCATTACTACGTTGCGGAATCAACCAGTTACGTAGCAATGCTAAGTAACTTTCACCTGTAATTGTTTGGTCCTGAAAAAAGAACGGACCGTGCACCCGACGCTCTGATACTGCACAAAAAACATTGATTTTCGGTGAGTCACGTTCCACATTTAAAGTTGCATGAGGATTCTGGGTTCCCCATATCCTTACATTGTGTCTATTCACCTTTCCACTTAAGTGAAATGTCGCCTCATCGCTGAAAATGATCTTCGTCAGAACGTTTTCGTCGTCCTCCATGAAATTTTGCATAGTCTCACAGAACTCACGGCGCTTTACCTTGTCTTGTGGGTATAACTTCTGAACCAACTGCAGTCGGTACGGGTAACACCGCAAACGCTTGCGTAAGATCTTGCTTACTGTTGTTTGTGGCATCTGCAACTCTCTGCTAGCTTTACGTGTAAACTTCTGTGGGCTGTGTACGAAGGCTGCTCTTACGCGCTCCACAGTTTCCTCGGAGACTGGACGTCGCCCTGAATGTTCTTTTCTTTGATCACAAATGCACCCCGTCTCAATAAACGTTCTATGCCACTTCACAATGGATTTGTGTGTGGGTGGATCAGCATTAAATTTTCGTTTGAAATCACGCTGCACTCTCACAAAACTGCTTGTTTTTGCAAATTGTAAAACGCACCAGCTTCGTTCTGTGAGGTGAACGCCATTTTCGATGTTACTGCCCTCTAGCTGCCCTGGTCAGAACTAAGATTCTGAAAAGATAGATGGGAAAATACTTTGAGTTTACTGAGCTCTGTACAAAATTTCATGTAAATATTCAATTAAATGTTAATTATATGGCACTTTAAAATCAGGTACTGTTTCTGTGCTCACCCTGTATTTATACAGGTAAGGATATAATACTTACGAAAGACTGAAGCGTTGTTGAGATTTTCTTTTTTCTTTCTTCTTCTTTTTTTGAATTGACAGTACTTTGAGAAAAAAATGACGGTTGAAAATCCGGCAACGAAAGAACTTTGAAAAGGGAGATAATTTTAATGCTGATGAAAGATGAAAGAATGAAGATTATGAAAAGAAAAATGGGAACAAAATTAAGTAAAAAAAAGATAGACTTTCAACGTTATGCAGTAGAAAAGGCGTTAATTTGATCAGAGCAAGTAACATAGGAGACGGCAAAAGGGAGAGATGATGGAGAAAGATGAAGATTGATAAGTTGCTGATAGAAGAGATTTTGGATGAAATTGGATGTGACAAAAAGAAAAGGAAGGAGAAAAGATTGGAAGATAGGTGAAAGAAGAAACGAAATGACAAATGGCATTCATTGAAATGAATATGAAAGACCTGTAATATGTCATATAGCCATTATTCATGTCCTTAAATGACACAACAGAAGGATTCAAAATATCAGTTTTCATTTTTTTTCTAAAATAACACAGAGGATGGCTAACAAAATTGAACAACAAGAGCAGAAATACTGAACAATATATTATTAATAAGCAAGAGATTTAATTATAAATAAGATACGCATCATAGCTGGGCTTAAAATAGGTCAACATCTTTCTTGGAAAATACATATTAAATATTACGAAACAGTAGTTCCAATCGTAGGTCTTTATATAACATAGAGCTATTGTGAATACGAAGTTAAAAAGGATAATGCTAGTAGCCTATAAGATATATTTATGTACAATAACACCCGGGGAGCGCGGTGGCTCAGTGGTACAGCGTTCATCTCTGGTGTATGGGTCCTTGGTTCGATCCCACCTCGCGCCAAATAAGTTTTGTGGTGGACAAACACCATGTGCGTGGGTTTTCTCGGGGTCCTTCCATTTTCTTCATTGTACCATTTTATTCATGTCTCATCATCACGTCTCCTTTAGTCTAGCCGGCATTACCGTGGGACGTAAAACTTAAAACATTTCATTTCAATTCAGTTTAATAACACCCAGATTTTACGTTCCCATATTTAACAATTTCCCGCGTTTTACCTTTTTGAAAAGCCCCTTCAGTTTCCCTATAGTCATAATGTAATAAAATCCTAGGTTTTATGTTTATGAAATTTTAATTTCTTGCTGTTAACACTATGTAACCTAAATTTCTAAGGAAAAGCTAAGATTACATTAGATATATATCATATATCAGGTTGCGACAACGAAATCAACCATGGCCTCATTTTTTACTGAAAACTTAATGCGTGGAGTAACGTTTGATTTGATCTGCTCACAACCTACCGGATTCCACTTCATGTTGTGCCCAAAAAAATGCTCACTTTCTAGATTCATTGTTCTATCTGGTCTAAGTCTAGCGTGTCTGGTCAGTTACTTAATATTTTCACAAATGACGACATGATACTAAACATGTCAAGTTTCATATCACATTTATCAAATAACGACATGATAATACTCATGTCAAGTTTCATATCATATTTACCAAATGACGACATGTTACTATTAATGTCAAGTTTCATAACACATTTACCAAATAACGACATGATAATACTCATGTCAAGTTTCATAACACATTTACCAAATAACGACATGATAATACACATGTCAAGTTTCATAACACATTTACCAAATAGCGACATGATAGTACTCATGTCAAGTTTCATAACACATTTACCAAATAACAACATGATAATACTCATGTCAAGTTTTATAACATATTTACCAAATAACGACACCCTACTACTCATGTCAAGTTTCATATCACAGTTACCAAATTTTGTACCACTTTTACCAAGTTTCAAATTACTTCTTGCAAGTTTCATATTACTCTTACCAATATTTATATAGTATCACTGTTACCAAGAGTCATATCACAGCATGAAATATACCACTTTTACGTATTTTCGTACAGGTTTTGCACAAATGCGTTCCACAATATGAGCAGAAGGTTATGCTTTATCTTCCCTTACATCCTATATGTGAATTCTTACTTTCCAGTAATAAGGAAATAAGTATAAATCGCTACATGAAAGGAGGTAAAGTCTGACATTTATTTCGCTGTGACAGTCAAACATCAATTACTGAAAAACTACAGTGTTGCTCTGTAATTAAATATCAATCAGTATGTAAGTACATCCTATGATACAAGATGTACCTTTTGGGAAAGAAACAGTATATGTCATGCAATAATTAATATTTTATTTAAAATTTTTAGCACATGTTGAAAAACAATTAGAAAGTACGGACATTCTTATGGGTTAGGATAACAGTTTTAAAAGAGTTTCCATTATCATAATATCGTCTATATTTATGACATTTGCAAACAAAAAGTTATTTCTGCAAATATCTCAAAATGAGTTTTCTGGACTGGTACTGTTTTTGCAACTCATCAATTCAATTTATGGTATCGCACCGGAGATGTGACATTTAACTCCCTTAACAGTTGCGAAGTGGCTCTCATGTGATAATTTGGTTTTGTGATTTATGTGAATAATTGTATGTGTACATGTTTCCACTAATATGTGTGTATGACCTCAATCCAATAGAGACATTTGTTCACTGGCTTATTGTGAAATCAATAGTTACATGAACATTTGGTCTTAAGATTATCCTACTCTTTTCTCCCCGAAATACCCTTTGATTTTTGACGTTTCAATAGTTAATTAAAAAAAAAAAGGTTCTGTAACAACATATACTTTTCAACATTGTTGACAAAATATGAATTACTGTGAGTTTGGTATTTACCTGATAGTCATATTTTAATCTCTCCAAAGGCGATGGAGCTTGGTGACTCACTGACAGAACGCTTACCTCTGATGCGTGTGGTCCTTGGAACGATTCCCGGTCAAATAAGTTTGTGGCGGAAAACATCGTGTTCATTGGGGTCCCTGGTTCGATCCCAGCTGGCTCTAAGTGGTGGGCAAATACCGTGTGCATGGGTTTTCCCGTTTGTTCCCACTTTATTCATTCCACCATTGCATTCATTTCTCATCATCACCTTCTCCTTTAGTCTAGCCGGCATAACCATGAGAAGTAAAACTAAAAGATTTCATTTTATAGTGTCCGTCGGTTTTCTCGGGGTGCTCCCGTTTCCTCACACATTCTCATTCCATCAATTTTTCCATAATCATTCACTAATTCACTACCAATTCTTTCTTAGCCTGAAGGCCATAATCGTGGGCGTTAAACTGAAAGATTTCATTTTGATCTCTCCATATAATGTAATTGAAGCATCCTTTCCACCACTCCTACCAGGTTAAGTGACAAAAAAGACTTAAGTACACTCAAATTCCACTGCTTTCTAACCGCCTTCAAAAAAGGACATGATTCTCAATTCAATCAGTTCATATATATATATATATATATATATATATATATATATATATATATATATATATATATGTGTGTGTGTGTGTGTGTGTGTGTGTGTGTGTGTATTCTGGTAGTCTTCACGAATGGACTTTGCACTGATTTTCATGATTATTTTTTGTTTGAAGTAGTATCCCTTCCCAGCGTGGTCCCATATAATTTTTTTTTCAGGATCTACCGGTAATTTTTGAGCTAGACTATGAAACAAATTAACGGATGTTGGGTTAAAGCAAAGTAACATGCATAGAGGCAACCATACATTCTTTAATGTGATTTTGGTTGCATAACCAGACAGGGACTCTACTGCAAAGACTCGAAACATTTTCATAGTCTTTGATATTTGCAATATTTGAAACAAGTGGGTATCGCACTGGTGTGTGTCAAGTCTATCAATTAAAAAAAAAAGTTTTATAGGAATTATATTTTTAATTTGCTACTTGTATTTCGAAATGAAAAAATATAAACTGTTCACTATTGGCTTCTAATTTTATACTCACAGCCACCACGGTATACACATTCTTCACCCCTATTTTCACCCTTCCCCAGTTTAACTATTTTATTGCGTCTCCAGTTGACACTTGAATGAATTGTTTGCTTATGACTTTCAGCTCGTCATCAGTGGTGAATTTGGATGACAATGTTGTACTGACTATGTATAACAAAGTCATATGTGGATTTGCGATCGTCGTCGATTGTACTTATGTAGTGTAAGATGGTTTCAATCCTAAACACAAACACATTCAGAAACAAATTTAGTTATTGTTGCTAAGTTTATTGGTTTAATAAACTTTTTGTTTATTAGTGTGTTCAGATAACGACGTCTGGATGCTGTTTGGGGAGGAAGATTTCGTCATTTTTTCATTTTGAAATCTTGCACTTTCAAGCCTCTACTTCCTGTAGGGCTAAATTTTACTCTCTCTTGCCGCATCAAAAACCTAAGTCGCACATTAGTTGTTGATATTCATTATCACTTATTAAAACAGTTGAGTAACATTACGAAAAATAAAAGTTTCAGACCTGTTCTCACAATTTCAACCCCTAATCTGGTATACAAGGCAAACCTAAAAGTATTGTCTGGTTTCGAAAGTTAAAAACAAGTTTATTTCTTATCTTACACGAGCACAATCTCACCGTCAATAGCGGAGAGTATTCAAGTTTGTCATTCCTTACCAGCAGTTTGCTTCTCATCATTTTTGCGAGGCAAATTTTCACAATAGCTTGCCAGCAATAATTAATGTTCCGGTCCCTAGTGGTTCCGATCATCTTGAGTTACGTGCACTTTTTTTAAGATATGCCACATACAAAATAACAGTTTGTAGATACTGGACACTTGTATAAAGGCAAAAGTTCTGCACTATCTCGTGTGTCTGATGCCAACATTGAAAGAATCCATGACTGGTTTCAGAGAACTCTTTACTAGTCACCGGTTAGAGCAAGCACTAATGATGTTCCAAACCAACTTCTCAGTTGAAGTTATTTCCTTCGCTTCGGCACTGAAATGGGAGTTGTTCAAAAGTACCAGTTTCTTCATTTGAACTTGTTGTCGAATTCAATCCTGTCAATTATGGAACAGATGCCGTGATAGTTTAATGGCTTTTTATGTACTGTAGCTAAGTATCAGTAGTATGTAACATTAAAGTACCAGTGATAATTTGAAATTACGTATTTTTGAAGTGTGTAAATATTAAGAGATGTCGTATGTAAGACAACAGGGATAACTGTTTCTCATCTGCAACTGAATTGATGTAATGGATAAGTTTTATCATCCCACATTTTTAGTTTTTCCCCCTATCTTGGTGCTGTAAATATTACATAAGCATTCGTTGTATGCTTGTAGACTATTTCAGTGCCGGAGTCTTATACAATGCTATGACCAGTACCGGTATGTGGAGTTGGAGTTGTCTTTAGAACTGGATTTGAGGCAGTTACTTTGAACAAGCAGTTCAAATTAACCAGCTAGTTCGTTACTAGTTTAAGTGAATGTGTCGTTCAAAGGAGTCAGTTTATTCATGAACGACCTATCTCTAAAAAACATGGAATTGGACATACCAGCTGAACGATGAGTGACGGTGTGGAACGCATCGCTTCTATTTTAAGTCATACAAGATGTGATTGGAGCAGACTCTGCACCGGTAAACAAAGAAGGAAGGCGTGACTTTTGGAATGATGTTCAGTTAAAAGTAGAGGTTAATATTTTCGTAGAAAAAATTAAATTTTTCCGCTAACGTCACATTCCATGTTAATAATAATGTCCGTAACTGGGGAATCAAGAAACAACAATCATAGACGAAACAGCAGCGTGAAACCCCAGAAGTCAACGTTTTCTGCGTAATGCCCCTTGAGAAAGTGCACATCGCATTTTCTTCACTGAAGCAACTGTAAGTGGGATCTCATTTTTTTTTTAAAAAAAAACTGGTTGTTAGTCTAACTGAAACCCAACTGAAACTGTAGTACGACGTTTACGTTCTACAACTTAACTGCTCCCATTATTTTGACAGAAATACACAAATACTTCTCGATAGTGTTCTTCAAACAAAGACAAGAACTTTCGTTCTTAGTCGCCTTGTTCTCCGGATTTTACTCTATGTGATTTCTCTCGTTAGCTTTTCCAAAGATATATGGATAGCCATTTTTGAAAAATATGATCGGATATACATGTAATACACTGCCTGTATTAAAGCTAAATATTATGTATTTACTATTTAGTATCTGCGTCCTGACTTCATCCATCAGGGCAAAGCAAGTTTCTGGAAGGTATTTCTGCTTTTTCCGCAGGATACTGTTGTAAAGGTAAGTTAGTGATTCGACAGGTGCTTAAAACTGCAAAATCAACTCATAATTTTATCAGCAACACATTCTCACAGCAATTTATACAGATCTTCCGCTTTGTATGGAAATGCAATAAACTAAGTCCGTATGCATGTGGATAAGGCTCATCATATATATTCCGTTATACATAGAGATTTCTGTAACAGATGGTGGCAGACTCCAGTATCCACACTTTTCTCTTCCAGTAAAGTCACCTGCTGTCCATCCCGTGGATTTTTTCGGGCGTGTCCTATTGAAAAGATCACCTGCATCTCGTCGTGTCACTACTGTCCGTGGGCTCTGGAAAGCCTGCAAGGAGTAATGGCTCAATATTCCCATTCCTGTACTTCAACGGAGCCTCCTACAACAGAAGTTACGGTGCAGAGTTATTGCCAAGACACATGCTCACATCGAGGGTAAACAATAGCGGAGTCATTGTTTTTCCTAAGGTATGTGAGACGACAAAATTGGACAAATATGGACGGATCAACTTTCTGTAGGCTCATCATGATTGTCGTGTCGTTTTAGGAACGAACCAAGAAATTTCTCGCCTCGGGGGAAGCACTAATAATTATTTCAAAACATTAATCTATCCATGCATCAGTGAGTTTACGGTTTACCTAATTATCAGGAAAACTTGCCCCCTTCTAGCGAGAGAAAAAAAATAAGTAAAAGGTGGAAGTAAAAGAAAAAAGAAGAAACAGAATAAGAGAGAAAAGAAAGGGAGGGAGAAAGAAAGGAAAATATTGATGGGAAGCCGAAAACACAGAGAGAGAGAGAGAGAGAAATGATGCAAGAGAAGTTAGAAAATGGAAGTTCTACTTTTTCATACATGTTTAATTGGAAATTCGTTCTCAATGAAAACTAAAGAAAACCGAGCACAAAAAAAAAAAAACTGCACGGGCCTCTCTCAGCACCCTACATATACACTCATATATATATATATATATATATATATATATATATATATATATATATATATATATATATATATATATATATATATATATATATATACATGTATGTGTGTGTGTGTGTGTAAAGAGAGAGAGTGAAGGATGGTGGAACTACTATCGCCACTTCTAAAACTTTGAAGTACTCTCCACTTTGGAGAAAATTTTAAAAAAGAAAACTTGACATGGAAAGTAGGATAATTATCAAGGAACTTAGTTGTTACAAGGACGTACTTGAGCTTAAATTATAAGTACCTTTTTAAACTCTTTATACCAATCAAAGTGTGTCTAAGTGTAGTGAGATATATTCGTATATACTTACATACATATATATTCATAAAGTAGGGCAATAGGGTTATACAACTAAATTCCGTGCTTCAAAACTTGGTTTATGAAATATTTTACGAGCTTTCTGTTCTTAAAATAAGCAGAACTAACTCGATTTCCTTCATCAGCACGAAAATAAAAAAAAGACAAATAATTTTTCTAGTACCGATTATTCAATTTCATATACGTTTTTATATGGATAGATTTTAATACTTTTAAGATAAAAATAAATTCAGTTGCAACACTCAAAGTCTACTTTCTTGTGATTCAGATTTTAATACTGAATACTATGATACATACCATTTCCTTCTTTTCCTTCACAAAGCTGTACTTCACTATTACACATTAAGAATCCAACACCAAGAAGGAGTGATTAGATTGAACCTACATTTGCAGAATGGTCAAAGGATGAAAGGAACGTTTTCTGTAATCAATTAAGCGTATCAAAAATGTATTCCGTGTCCATTATAGTCTCTCTACTAAAATCGAAATTGGTGGCAATCAACTAACCTTTCCGGTTTCAATATCCATTGAGAAAATATCTCAAATGCAAACCAAACTCCTTCACGCGGTGTACACGGCACACCACTACTTGTTATACAATATTTTAAAAATATTGAATAAATAAATATTCCACCAAAATCTTAATGACTTACTTTTCATCATCCCCCATCTCTGTGCAAACATATCTCGGGTGAAGGTAAAATTGTTGTGATAAAAAAGCTATATATCTGTCTCAAGCAGAAGTTACTTTTAAGAGCTGGCTTTAGGTATTGCTTTCAAACTAGGAAAATTTATTCAATAAATGTGTTTTAAAATAAATTCCGCTAGACACATATCACTATTGGAAAAGCCACTTCTGGAAAATTAATTGAAACAAGCGCTACATTTTACCCTCTAAACATCCAATGAATTTGCAGATGTGTATGAATGCATGCATCTAAAATGGTTATCGGAAACAAGCACTATGAAGATGCGTTAGTTTACCCTCTAAACATTCAACGAACTTCCACTTGTGAGAGTTTACACGTGCATTTAAAATAGTTATCGCAAACAAGGGCTATGGAGATGTGTTAGTTTACCCTCTAAACATCCAACGAACTTCCTCTTGTGAGAGTTTACACGTGCATTCAAAATCGTTATCGCAAACAAGCGCTATGAAGATGTTATTTTACCCTCTACATATTCAACGAACTTCTACTTGTAAGATTTTACACGTGCATCCAAAATGGTTATCGCAAACAAGCGCTATGAAGATATGTTATTTTACCCTCGAAACATCTAACGAACTTGTAGGTGTGTGGGGATACACGTGCATCCAAGATGACTATCGCAAACAAGCGCTATGAAGATATGTTATTTTACCCTCTAAACATCTAACGAACTTGCAGCTGTGTGGAGATACACGTACAGACAAGATAGTTATCGTAAACAAGTGCTATGAAGATATACAGTATTATTTTACCATCTAAACATCTAACGAACTTGCAGCTGTGTGGGAGATACGTGCAGCCAAGATAGTTATCGTAAACAAGCGCTATGAAGATGTATTATTTTACCATCTAAACATCTAACGAACTTGCAGCTGTGTGGGGATACACGTGCAGCCAAGATAGTTATCGCAAACAAGCGCTATAAAGATAAGTTATTTTACTCTCTAAACCTCTAACAAACTTGCAGCTTTGTGGGGATACACGTGCAGCCAAAATGGTTATCGCAGCACAAGTCGATCTGAGGATGTGTCTTCCTATCATAAATACTAGAGTAAATGGAAGTTCTATAAGTAATAACACACATTCTATATAACCGAACAACATCGTGTCTGTGGGTTTTCTCGAGGTACCCCCGTTTCCTCCCACATTAGCATTCCACCAATTCTTCCATTATCATTCACTTGCGTTAATCATTCGTCTCCCTTAGCCTAACGGGCATAATCGTGGGAAATTAAACTGAAAGATTTCATTCAATATACATTACGTTGCTAAGCGTTGCGCAATCACGAACGTCGCTCTTGTCGTAGGTCCCGGGTTCGATTCAAGGAAGGGACCCTTGATCGAAAAAGTGTAAAACCTTTCTCAGACCAGCCATTCTGACTGGGGTTTTCTTGGATTTTCCTAATTCATACCAGGCAAATGCCGGGATGGTACCTAATATACAGGGAGTCTTCCGTAATTAAAAAGTGTTCCTGTATCTTTTTCTTTTGTTGTGACTTAAAAAAAAATGAAATTTCATTCTCTTCCATTTTTAGACTCGTTCAAACTTACGTCTAATTACATTAGGACGTAAAAAAGGACCTAATGTAATTAGAATTGCATATTTAATGAACATAATGCTAAAGAAATACAAGCTTCGGGTAGTATACAATATACAGTTGAAAGAAACGGTGCAGCTGTGCACATACTCCTTTCGGAGGGTCGACTCGTCCGGAATCTTCTAATTTGTATACTGCTCCAAAAACATTTTGAAAATTTCATTGTTTATCTTTGCCAACGGGACATTTGCTCCAACTAAGACACTGCAAAGATCTTTGTAAAACGGGGACGACTTAGTTTGTCTACTAGTACTGTACTTTGTCCTAAGAGAAGCTGTTTTTTCTTTTTCTCCGCGGCCCGGGAAGTTGCTTTCACGTCCAACGTGCTATTGGACATGGAATAGTTTTTTCTGCACTCACTTTCATTTTGCAGTATTTCCAGAAAATAATATTTCTATCCGTTTGAAAAAACTTCTCCTCCAAAGGACCTAGCGGAATAAGCATGTGAAAACTGCCCCCAAGCATATCTGCACCAAATTTACAGTATCGATTAACACTTATGACTTATCGATTAACTCAGTTTCCAAAAGTTTCAGCCCCCAAGCGCTTTTGGAGGAGTGCTAGGAGGGGGAAAGGAAAATTGATTTTTTTCTCCTGAACGGCTAAACCGATTTGCATGAAAAAAAGATGTTAGGTGTTCTCAACAAGAAAAAAGTCGGAAAATATTTTTTGAAAATTTTTGGGGGTTGAAAATTGGTCCAAAAAATTTTGAAATTTTCAAAAAAAAAAGTGGAAGGCTAAGTGGGACACCCACATTTTTTTTTTGCCAGTTTTGCCTTGAGAGGGTCCCTAACAACATATATTTTTTCATTTTGTTTGCAAGTGTACCTCATAGTGAAAAAAGGCAAATATCTATGGGTCAATATCTATGTGGTATACATATGATACACACTGTACACCACTAGGATAACCAATACCTTTGAATGGGGAGATGAAGTTGTTATAACATTGGAATCTTATGACAACAAGTATTTTTTCTCTTAATGGTAATTGATCTCTGAGGATGAAGGGGGTTCTCGATCCTCTTCGCACCTCCCTTGGCTACGCCACTGCTATACATCAACTGAAATTATACATTCCAGCATTTTTGTGTTAATTTTGCACATAATCAATGTTCTGTGATATATATAGATCTTTCTTTAGTAATTGTTCTTGTTTTGTAACAGTTGGTTAATAATATGACTATTGTTAATGTGTTTAGTTTGTTTCGATTGTTTTACTGTATATGTGTGTTTAATATAATCAAATAAAGAATGAATTAAAAGAAATTAATCCTCATCACTGTTTTCGTCCACTACTGGAACAATTTCGGTTTTCGTGAACATTTTAGTGAGTATTTCAGCTGGTCGAATGATTTTCGATAAGCATCTCGCATATGATAAATAATACACAATAACAGCAACGTGAGAACGGCAGCCAACAGTTCTGTTCACGAAAACCGAAATTGTTCCAGTCTCCAGTCTTTAAAATTGTTTTTATCGCTTTTCGATACTGTTCATAGAGTGCAATACTTCACACGAAACGTAAGTCTTTCTTAACTTTGTTCAATTGCCCACAAAAATAAATTTTCTTCTTCCCAGATGCTTCTTTTACAATTCCTATCCTTGGTTCTGTTTTACGTTCACACTTTATGTCTTCACTAATAATAAAATTACTACTCATGTATAGAAAACTATTCACGTGTTCTACACTTTTTCTCTTTCCTACTTCTATAATTCATACAAGACCGCATCGGTTCAATAATCACTGCTTTTCGTTTAGTGGCGGTTCTTGGGGAAGTCACATCGGAAAAAAATATCGCTATAACCTAAGGGAAGAAAGAATCATACACCTTCAGAAAGCTATATACATGAATAAGTTCATTAATCAATCTTTCTTCTCTTAGAATCTGTCGACAAAATTTTAATTTTTCTTGCAATGACTTCCCTCAAGAGCCATCACTGCTAACGTGTAGTTTATATTTTTTTTATATAATCTTGTAGTGTGTAAGAGTACAAAAATATTTTTGTGGTTTTGTATTTTCATTCCGAAAATCGTAAAATTCGTAAGTCATTACTGGTTTCAGATAGATGTTTGCACGGGCCGAATTTTTTAGCCTGGGCCCAGCCCGACCCGTGAATTTGTAATGTGAAACCCGACTCGAGACCAGTTTTAGCATTTAGGCCCGATCCTGGCCCGAGTTCATGTGATAATCAAATAAGCCCGAATTACAGAAACTTAATAATTAACGCAACATTATATTTTTATTTACAGTAATTAGATGCTTAAGTTTGCAGTTGTGTTTTAAAAGTTCTCCAAAAAGAACGTCCAATTAATATCGTTATACAGTGTATTTACAAAGTTAGACCCGAACAAGCCCGAAAAATATGGTTGTATATATAAAAACTTACGGCCCGACCACGGCCTGGCCCCGAATTGGTATATGCATTGTGGGAACGAGTCCGGCCCGCGGTCCGGGACGGGCTTAAGCCCGTGGGCTCGACCTGAGCCAGTGCAGACCTCTAGTCTGAGAACTTCAAAGCTTTTAACCTAATTTTCTATAAGTGACTATGTGTGTGACTTAATAACTTCTTGAACCGCCCGACCGATCTCGATCAAATTTTCAACATAGAGGAGGTTCGTATCTCGGATGGCTTTTATCATTTTACTTTGATGGTGCAACTTAGGGAAAGGTGAGGGGGAGATGTTTAAAAAAGATCGAAAATGCCTGATATTCGTGTCGAATTTATAGTTTTCGGGGTCGCTAAGATAAACAGTGATACTTCCAACGACGTTTAAATCCAAATTCAGTCCCGCAACTTGGGGTACGGGGATTTATATAGAATGATCGAATATAGCCGTTATTAGTGTCGACTCCATAGATTTCTGGTTCGCTGAGATGAACAGTGACATTTCCTATGCCGTTTAAATCCAAATTAACCCCACCCCCCAACTTGGGGTAAGGCGCGGTATTTAAAAATGATCAAAATAAACTATTAGTCTCGAATACGTAGTTTTCGGCGCCGTTGAGACGACCACTACTACTTCTGATGCCGTTTAAATCAAAATTCAGCTCTTTATATCCAAAATACTCCCCGTGCGAAGAACGAGAATTCTGCTAGTAGTATATAAAAATGTTCAGCCTTTAGAGAGTAAAACGTAAACTTTCTATACTTCGTAGGTACAAATAGATAAAATATACAGAACATTAGAACTTACGAGTGAAACCTGCTTAAATATCACCTATGATCTACTCTCTTTGTCTTCTCTTTTGCTTGGTGTCTGTTTGTTCGTCGTCCAAAGAACAAGAAAAAGCAAATCTTTCCTTAATTCTCTTTTGTTCGTACAGTACACACAGGCAAAAAAGAAACTTAAAAAAGAAAGTAAAGAAAAGAAAGTGACCATCTCCCAGAAGGTTCTAGGACGATTTCCGAGAACGATCTTTGCTGAACTTCTACATTGGTCCAAGGAGCAATCCTTGTGGAATTCCTTCTAACAGACCTTACAGAATTATTGGTAAACTTTAGCAGACCCGATTTTTATCTTGAAACGCTTGACTTTTCTTATAAAAGTTTTTTTCTTACTGATAACATTTGACTTCTCATAAAAGAAATATGTTTTTCTAAGATTTTAGGTTTTACACGGATGTGTCCAGATGAACTTAAATACATCCTAATGTAATTTAAATACGTTACATAAATCACTTACGTAAAACTAAAAATTGGCAAAGGTAATGTACTCAGGAAACGTATTTGGAAGGGATATGCTGTTAACTCTTTCGGTACGGAGCACTTTCTGACATGTTCGTCGACTTTCAGTTAATGAATTATAGCTCGAAGACTAGTTTCCCAAATGATATGGTTAAGACATCGTATTTTAGAAGAAGAATGTGAAAATTTTATGGCTGAAGTTTGATTGTAGTGTTGCAAAAGGGAGAGAAATTATGGAGGGTAATATAGGGATGAAAATTCACACAAATTTCCTTAACAGAATTTTAAGACTTTTTGAAGCCAGCACTACTCTTGCCATATGGTTTCAAGTAATCTAAAAGAAAACATTTAATTTGTTGACAACGTACAGTGAAAGCATAAATTTGTTGGTTGCGTACGAAGACAGAAAGAAAAATTCTCTCACATTGTGTAAACGAAATTTTTTACAGTTCTTTCGCCTTAGAAGCAAAAATCGAAATTATGGAGATCTAAAGCTTCCCTAATTATCCTATTGAAACTTTCTAGGGTGCATTGTGTCGGCCAAAGACGAGGCTTTCAGATGCTGAACGTTTGTTTCAATTTAGCCAATAAGAGGTAAATTATGGCAGAAAAATGGTTTTATTTTCAAAATTTTAACCTAAAATCAGAAATTAAAATTTTTCACGGCTATAAACACTGCTACTAGATAAAAAATGAAATATTTGAGTTTCACGTTCGTGGTTACGCCGGCTAGGCTAAAAGAGACTGTGATTATGAGAAATGAATGAAATGAAGAAAGTGGGAGGAAATGGGAGAACCTCGAGGAAACGCACACGGTATTTATCCACAACAAAGTTCACATGGCGCGAGCTGGGATCGAACCACGGACTACATTCACCAGATGTGAACGCTCTACCACTGAGCCACCGTGGTCTCTCCTACAAGATAGATGGCCATCTTAAAATAGACTTTGGTACACCATTAATAAATCCAAGAAGTATCATGTCGATATCTAAGAAACGAAGCTTGTAATAAAAGAATATACTATGATAAACAGAAAAGTAAAGTAAATCAAGGATTAGACCCTAAATTCGAATTCCTCGAGAGCCTTCTAATTACTCAATTATAATGATCTGTACTTGCTTTTATTCAGTAAGGACTGATGTTCAAGTGGCGTAAGTTAACTTGCGTTCGTATATATAGGTACGGATTTATAAACATACACTTGGAAAATTTCGAAATTTTTGACCCAAAAAAGGGAAATAATAATTTCCCTACTTGGCAACACTGATTGAATTACTCAAAATGGTCTAAAACATTAAATATCCATATGAGGTATATATCTAAGAGCTCGTAGGGAGATATCCCTAAAAGCAAGGAAATTACAATGAAAAACTAAAAAAAATCGAAAATCAAAAATTTCCAAATTTTTTACTTTAGGGCTCAAATTTGGGAGGGATGTGATACACTCGGGAAAGAAAGAATATCGGGATAAAATTTATTCCAACCATATTTTGCATATCAAGAAAGCTTCACGATATCTTAATTAGTATTCACACAGCAGAGGATTAAATGCGTGACTCACCGTGTGACTCACTTTCGACCTCCCTCCAGATACCACCTCTCGCATCAAAGGTGAGCGCTTTACAACTAAATCACCATGCCATTCAAGTAATTATTAGAGAAAGTTGTCAAAGATAGACTGTTACGTATTAACTTATGAAGCATTCATAGTAATCATTGGTTAATATATTTCAAAAGGCAGTACATGTTTATCGCTTAACGAGGAGGTCCACTTCCAAATTATGCAAATTCAGTAATCAAATCGCAAATAGCAAATGTATAAGTACCGGATGCAATTGAAGGATAGTTTAAGAGATGGAACCTATTCATCTAACGCCGAAGCCACACCCCTTTTACAATTATTAATATACCAGCAGAATACCCTTTTTTCGCACGGAGAGAATACGTTTCATTTTTGACACAAAGGGTTGAATTTGGATTTAAATTGCATTTGAAATGTCACTATTAGTCTCAGCGACTCCGAAAACTGTGGATTCTACACAGATGTCGACCAATTTCAATCATTTGTATATATATATATCTCCCCCTCCCCAAGTTGCGGGACTGAATTTGGATTTAGACGGTATCGGAAATGTCACTGTTCGTCTCAGTAACTTCGAAAACTATGGATTCAACACTAATATCGTTGAATTTGAATCATTTTTATGTATCTACCCTCCCACAAGTTGCGTGGCTGAATTTGGATTCAAACGGCATCGGAAGTATCACTGTTTTTCTCAATGACCCTGAAAACTATGGATTCGATACCAATATAGGTTATTCTTGATTATTTTTAAATATCTTCCCTCTCCCTCCCTTAACTTGCGTCTTCAAACTGAAATGATAAAAGCCAACCTAGGCCCGAACCTCATCTATGTGTGAAAATTTGATCAAAGTTGGTCGGGTTATTCAAAAAGTATGCAGTCACAAACAGCCAGTTTCATTTTTATATGTATGTATAGACAGCAGAAATGATTTTTTTTTAAATCTCTAAATCAAAACGCTTATCACTTAATGGAAATGTTAACACAATGATATAACTTAAGATAAGTTAAAGTAAGTAAAAAGAAAAATAATGTATAATCTCGTACTGCATTATTAATCAAGAATACAGGAAAAAAGTTTTCTAGCTGGAATATCAGTTCAACAAGTTCCTGGAATTCTGATCAAATACAATAAATCAATTGTCAGTTGCTTTACGTTAAAAATAAAATCTATTATAGTCTACTGTCGCATGTAAAAAACTAGTTCAGAAGGGCGTATTTGCGAATTTCACTGTGAGATTTTCTTTCTTTCAAGTTAATCTAATCGAATATATATTTGTCAATGATTATTCTTATCATCAACCATATGAAATAACATCATTTAATTACACTGGTAAACACAACTTTTGCGGCGATAATTTCAGCGAAATTAGGTTAGAATTGCCATTCTAATTACAAATATGACTGCAGTTGTCCTAAATTGGTTCTAGTTTATCTGCATGAACAGTCACTATAGGAATACAAACACTAGATATAGAGATATGTTATGTGAACATGAAGCTGTGTGTCAAATAACATTTAATTTGTGTCAAAGAACATTAAATCACATGAAAGTATGCATAGATCATGAAGAGTCATACAAAAAAGAATATGGGTCTGATTGTTCGTAACACAAGAATAAATTTAACACATACAAAAGCTCATTTTGCTGGATTTTCGTCTGTGTTCATCAGTAGGACAATCACGGTGTAGGGTCCAGCAGTAGTCACCAATCGTGTGAGTGTTCCACTGGCCTTAATATCTTTCTTCTGTTACCTTAGGTCTTGGTGGAACCGCTCACCGTGTTCGTCATTGTAATCGGCTAGGTTGTCAAGGAATATGTCCAAGTGACTATGGAGGTAATGTAACTTGATACTCATATTAGCACCTATGTTTCTGAAAGCTGTAAGCATATTTCCTTAGTTCCTCATAGTTGTTCGATTTGTGGTTCCCGAAGAAGTTCTTCACTACAGAAACGAAACTGCACCATGCAGTGGCTTCCATATCATTCATGGCAGTTACAAATTTCGCATCATGCATAAGCTTATGGATGTCAGGGTCGTCATATATTCCTGCCTTTAGTTTTTCCATACTTTTACCTGGGAAGGATGTACAAATGTATCTGAAACATTTGCCATTCTTGTCCAAAGCCCGAACATATTCTTTCATAACTCGCAACTTTATATGTAAAGTAGGAGAATGGTTCTGTCCCTGGCAAATAACGGCTGTTAATTATGTTTCCTGCACCTACTGACATATTTTCTCTTAATGGTCATGTGTCTTGCTTCCAATGTAGATGTTTAGCTCGACTATCTCACATACAAATAAAACAAAGGTATTTGGTGTACCCACTTTGCTGTCTTAACAGTAAATTTACCATTTTAAGGTCTACACAGCTATACCACTGGTATTCATGATAACGTAGCATCTGTAAGATCTGCCTAACGTTTGCATACTCTTCTTTAAATTTTGTCGAGTACTCAACAGCAACAGATGAATAGCGGTTGCCGTTGTGCAACAACACAAGTTTGAAGCTTCTTGCGGAACTGTCTTTGAAAAACCGCCAATCTTCTGGTCGACAATCTGGTAATCCTAATTGAAGAAAAAGCTGCGGAATGTTGTTTCAGTACACTACATCTTCATCGTTCATAAAATATGGGAGAAAATCGGTCTCTCTTGTTAGATAAAGTGTTATTTTAGTTTCAGGGCTCAGACAGTTCTTTTCCTTCAGCCTAGATACAAGAAGATCTTATTGCTGTTTTCATAGACTAAGTTCTAGTATAAGATCATTCAGTTCATTTTGAGGGAACTGCGAATTTCGCATCTTCCTGTCGTCAAATTCACTTTCACTGGTGTCACTTACTGCATGGCTTTCTTTAACATCGGACAATGAAAGTGGAGAGAGGGAGGTAAACACCGACACTGGAACGTTCTCACTGTGAGACACTAGTCTTCTTGCTGATTCTAAGTCAGGATATTCCCATTTGTGTTTTCTGTAACGATTGAGGCCTTTCACGTTTATGGCACAAAAATAATCATCATGGTGATTTTTCTGTTCCCTCCACACCATAGGCACACCGGATTTCAACTCCGTTCTTCCACATTTTGTCCAATACCGTAAGCACTCAACACAAGTCTTGCGAACCTTATGGGGACCCCAACTTTTGCCTTGGTCTCCAACTTTTATACCGAAATATGCGCAATATACTTGCTTGACGAAGTCAGTGATGTTCCTTCTTTGTTTTGGTTGACAGTGTTCGCCACATATGTAACAAAAAAAGGTTCTTTCTACAAGCTCTTCGTGAAGAAATCATCTTTCACTGAAATAAATGAAGAAACAAACATCAGTTTAGTAAGCATTTACAAACTAAGGCAAATACTATTAATGACGAATGAAATTCGGCACAAAATTATGTTTACAACTTCACAACTTTTACACCGCATAATAGCGACATACATGTTGTATTTCATTCACGATACATCTATATTGATGCCCATTATCTCAACACTTACAGCCAATTTGTCAAAACTAACGTTATTTTTGGATTCAGCGTGCATAATATTACTGGCCGCAGTCATTTTTTTTTCATTTTTTAATTGACCAGTGTTATCTATTCTTTATAGAATTATGAAGAAACAAATAGCATAAATTTTAATCTGTGTCTTTAGGAACACATTTTGAACTGACTTTTTTTATCGAGTTAGCAGTTATTTACATATTTCACTTTGTTTCTTACATAGTCTCATTATTTACGGTAGGCCTTATCTGTTTTACGTATTAAGATATTGAAATGCGAATTACAAAGACAAAATATAAGTTTCAAAAATTCTTGTCTTTATAAGCATTCTTTTGTACGTAGAGAATTTTTTCCTCGCGTCAGCAGCTGTTCTCACATGTTCCATTTCGTAGCTTGCGGTGATTCTTGTAAACATGAAATCTTACCCAAACCACGCGTTGACTACAGACAGATGAACAGGGCAGAAAATAGCCTGAGGTATCGTTCTCCAAAAGCTGTCAGAAGAATTCCCTCTCGAACTTTCTCTTACCCTGACTCTGATGCTTCTTCTTCTTCTATATCTTTTCTCTTCATCTTTCACCCACTCTTCTTGTTTTCTTTCTTTCTTCACAATTTCTTTCTTACGTATATGTATAGTCACATTTTTTGCTTCCAGCTTAGTTTGAAAAGAATTCAGCTAAAAACTGAGATCACCATTTTAACACCATTTTTTCATCATAATCCTCCCGTTTGAATTAGCTTTTGAAAATGAATTACAGCAGGCATTGCCGGATTTTGCTTTGATGAGACCCTAAGCTTTTGAAAGGGGCCCTTTATACGTCAAGCCTTGTTTTTCAGCGACAAAAGATCATCATTTTTTTAAAGTTTGAATATATGCTATATGCTAATTTATAGACCTAATGCAGGGCCGTAACTTGTGGGGGCAGGGAGCAACTACCCCCCCAGGGAAGCTCCCCGTCGTGCGAGGGGGCCCAATTTTAAGACAAAATTTTCTTACTCCATATACGATACGAACATGAAATTATAAATGAAGCATCAAACAGGTTCACTACATAACATAAACCAAACAGCACACAAAAGGTAAATAAAACAAAAATTAGTCATGGGCCCATTTCAGTAAAAAAAATATCTACTATTAGGGGCCCTAGTAAAAATATTTATTCGTATGGCTTTGAGATTTGTCAATATTCTCTTCTTAATTAATGTGTCATGCATGGAACAGGCCCAGGGGCGTAACTAACGGCCCGCAGGCCTTGACGTGCGAGAGACCCACAGGTTCTGTGGGGCCCATAAAGAGATAAAAAAAAGATGGAAAAAGAGGATCCAAGAATTAGAAAAACAACTTTTTCTAGGAAGCCCAAATACGGTATTAATGTTAGCACAGCCCCCCCCCAGAAAAAAGTAAGTTACGGCGCTGAGCTAATGGACATCTAAATGGAAACAAGGGTCCCTTACAAGGAGGACTGGGAAACGGGGCTCCATAATAAGCGTAGCTGGATAACAGGGGCCTCATTACAATTAGGGCGCTGAGGAATAGAGCTCTATTACTTGCCTTAAAAGCGTAGTACATAACAATACAAAACACCATTGTTGTGTGTGCATTTTATCTTATTTGCTTTTCCTTGTTATTTGGAAATTACATTATATCAGTTCAGTAGCGTAGCCAGGATGTGTGTTTGGGAGGGGGGACCCAAGTGTTGTTATAGGTACATATAGAAACATTACAAACAAAGAAATATATAAACATAAAAATATATAAAAAATTACGAACGTCAAAGTACCGAAGTACATTGTCGGACCTCTTTGGGGTGGGGCCCGACCCCTCTGCCCCCCCTTCCCTACGCCACTGTATCAATTACTTTCTTTAAATTTCCTTGGGCCCTCAAGCAAGTTCTATAGCTTGTTTAGCTTATACGTAAATCCATCACTGACAGCAGTACATGCCCCGCTTTTAGAACGTGATGCCCTCTCCCTTTCGCCGATGTGGTAAGCAGCAGGTAATTCCATAATAAGTGTTATCGTATAACGTTGAACCAAGACTTTGAAAACATGTCCATAGGCAGTTCTTTTAACGAAAAATCAACTTGATTTAGTATTTGCTAGTGATATTAATGAAGAAAACATAATATGGCGAAGATAGTCCTTGAAAAATCTCACTGACTTTCCATCTATATCAACGAATGGACGTTACGTAGAGAATAACCGAAAATGCATAAAGATACACTCGGTCAAAATATTTCATCGGACTTCTGACTGCCGGTACGTTGCTAAGATAGGATAGCCCAACAAAGGAAGGAAACAGAACACATAGGAATTGAGTAAAACACATCAGGAATGGATATGCAATGTGTTAAGTAAGATGACAATGTAGCTCTGTTTAAGTATTGGTCAAGTTTATTATCTTTGCTGCATACAAATAGTTGTCAGTTCATCACGTGAGTTACAGTCTATACAAGTGGCGTATTTAGGAGTTTGTTTCGGGGGAGGGGAGATGTGCATAACGCGGGGAAGCAGGGAGGGTAATTAACTGATTTCATTTTAGAAAAAAAAAATGGAAATATTCAGTATTATCTGTGTACGTTTTCACCTAAAAGAAAATGTTGAAAAAAGTTCAAGCTGAAATATACTGATTGCAGTTTTAATGGTAAGAATTTCAGACCGGTGAATCTTATGTGATATGATACACACGAAAATTTAGCAGTGAATCTAACCTTTTATTTTATTCATGGAAGAAAAAGGAAGCATCTTCTTGGCCTACATAATTTCCCGGGATACTTACCCCCTCTTGATTTTCTTTAATAAAAAACTTTAACCTTTCTTTATAATTAAACGATGTAAATATTCCTTTGCTATAATAACTAAAATCCCGTTATGTTGATATCCGTGCAAGTTGATGTGGAACACCAGTTTCGTTTATCAGTTCTTCTAGTTTTGGTGTTACTGACGGCGGCCGATTTGAATCATTACTAAAACGGTCGAAAGTATAATAAGAGAAACGAAAGAATATAACGACTAAGAAAAAGAAACAGAAGAGTAGAATACACGAAAGAAAGAAAAAGGAACGCAGTTTTCACATAAAAGGAAATTTGACAAATACAGTATTATTTCGCAACAAGGAGCATAAGAAAATGGAAAGTCAATAAAATGCTCAGAAATGGTCAGAAGGATTATTGTTATACGTGGAATGCGAAAAACTAAGAAATTTATATCGGGCGGGCGGCTTGAACTCGATATCCCCCTAAGTACGCCACTGGTCTATACACTTGACCTGACCCAGTATACGATTGCAATAGGATACAATATCCATACACATATCAACATTTATTCATATTAACAACTAAGTTACGTAATTAGTGCTCATGTTTTAGATATGAATCATCCATCATTGTACATAATTTACATTTATTTAATGCACTCAGCGTATCCATTACATACGGGATTGAATTCAATTAAAATTGTCATATCATCATAAATACAACTACATTATAATAGCTTCGTCGTATAATAACGAAAGGGTGATCATTTAGTTACAGGAGGCAAACAAATCACTCGGTATGAAAAACATGATAATTTATTTTTAAGCAAATATGTTCTTGAATATGTACAGGCGTCTGTTGGGTCCTTTGTGAGGCTTCTCTGGTTCGATCCCAGCTCGCGTCAAGTAAACTTGGTGATGGACAAACACTGTGTGCGTGGGTTCCCTCGAGGTTTTTCCATTTTCTTTATTCCACCATTTCATTCATTTCACATCATCACCGTCTTCTTTAGCCTATCCGGTATAACTGTGGGACGTAAAAATCAAATATTTCATTTTATGTTTTGCTGGGTCCTTTGTGATTAACTTAGTAAGATACTTTATTTTTCGTGACGTGAATGCTATTATTTATAAACAGAAAAGAAGGTAATCCAGTTATGGAATCCTCACGGATTCCAGGCTATTGAAACTAGTACGACATCTTTATATTTTCTCTTTTTGTACTGTACAATCACTACTGTATACAGAGTGGTCATGTATCAATGACGGAAAATTTGAGAGTTTAAACTACAAGTAAAACAAGCAAAAAATGTCACATGAACATTGGGTGAATGCGACTTCGTTTAGACGCTAGAGGCATCTGAAATTTCACCTTCCGAGCCGCCAATTTGCAATATCGTGAGGAACGGAGAGAAATAGGAATGTCGGGTAAAGAGATATCAAAGGAAACCCCATACCAAGAATCCAATTATGATAAGTGATGGCGAAACAGGGGCGGCGCCAGGGGGCACAAAGGAAGTGAATGAAACGCAGAGGAAAGTGCACAATTTACATTGACAAACTGTAGGGGATGTTACATGGAAGATGCAGCATCAAATGTTAATGAACAAAGGCAAAAATGGCTACGTTGTAGAGACATTATGGGAGGCGGAATACAGTATCTTTGTAACGGAGAGAAGTAGGAATGTCTGGCCAGAAGATATCAAATGAAACACCATCCGAAGAAAGTGATAGCGTGAGTGATGGCGAAACAGTGGCGACACAAGGGGGACATAAAGAAAGTGAATGAAACAGTGAAAACACTACTTGAAAACAATCGAGAGACAAATAATACAACTCTACGTGTACTGTATAGTACGTGTGCGATGACAGAGGGTGCATAGCTACAGTGCATTTAACAAGGGTTTTGCGGAGCGTCGGGTTGTAGAGTTACCCGTAGGCAATAGTGAAGGCGTGGGTAACGAGAGTGCTCGCATTGAAGGTGCAGAGTACAGCGCACATTTTATTGGTAGTGAATGAGTCAATCACAGTAACAGTAAACTCTACAGGCACGGTAGTGATCGTGTGTATGTGAACGTGGTTTACTTTGTGTCATGTGAAACAGTGTTGATGTAGACAAGTGCGGGGCGGATAAGTGCTGTATGTAATGTGTCACGATGAACAGGGTAGTCTACACTAACGCCGAAATGGCGGATACGCAGCGGAACAGCTTAGCGGAAGGTAATGCGGAAGAACCACGCAGATTATACACGGGACGGAACGCTATCCAGGTCGACAAATTCCAGGACCGGGATGTTTATTCGCATTCATCAGCGATTCAAGGACACTGGATCATTCTTCCCCAACAGAGATATTCCGAGGCGACGACGTGTTCGAACACCTGCACTGGAATGTAGTGTACTCCAACATGTGACCCGGAATCCGAGTTTTAGTACCCGACGAATAGCAAACCATGCACACGTTTCGCTTCAACTCTTGGATAGTAATAATCTCAGAGCATACCACGTATAACAAACGCATGCATTATACAATGGTGACTATGAAGCCCGACAACGGTTATGTCGTTGGTTATACCGCCGCTGTCGTGCATCACTAGCCTTTCTAGCACAGGTATTGTTCTCAGATGAGGCATTATTCACACTGGATGGCGTCACAAATGTCTACAATGACCATCGATGGGCACCCAACAACCCGCATGCAATCGTAGAGACAAAGCATCAAAAGCATTTCCAATTGTATGTGTGAGCTGGTATTATTGGCGACAACGTTGTGGGACCACACTTCTTACCACAGCGATTGAACAAAATCTAGTATCTCCAGTTTCTGACCCGGGACATATCTATTCTGCTTGTAGACATGCCACTGAGGACACGACAGTGTATGTGGTTTATGTATGATGCGCCCTGCCCATTCATGTCACATCATTCGTGCATATATGAACGAAACATTTCCATGCAGGTGGATAGGTCGCAGTGACTGGCGAGCATGGCCCCCAAGTTCACTCGACCTGAATCCCTAGATTTTTTCTTGGGGTTACGTGAAGAGTCTTGTGTATACACGGCTCGTGCACGATGTTGAAAATCTTCGGCAGCGTGTGTGTGCTGCATTTGCCACACTACTGCAAACTCCCGCGATATTGCCACCAGTCAGAAAATCCTTTCGCCATCGAGTAACTATCTATCTTGAACAACAAGGAGGACATATTGAACAGCATCTGTAGGACAGCATTATGTTGTCCACAGTCCAATATTTCTTGTTTTTACAGTAAACTGGGTATCATCTTCCATACGTGTTTTGTACGAGCTGCACGTTTCATCACTACAAGTGTTTAACAGTTTCTTTGTAGCTTACATGCGCCGCCACTGTTCCGCAGTACGTGTGCATAATTGGAATCTTCGGATGGGGTTTCTTTTGATATCTTTTGACGCGACATTCATATTTCTCTTCGTTACAAAGATACTGTATTCCTACATTCCGCCTCCCATAGTGTTCTTACAGAGCAGTCATTTTTGCCTTTGTTCATTAACATTTGTTGCTGCATGTTAAATGTAACTTCCCCTAATACAGTTTGTCAGTGTAAGTTGTTCACTTTTCTCTGCATTTCATTCACTTTCTTTGTGTCCCTTGGCACCGCCACTGTTTCGCCATCACTTATGCATAATTGGATTCTTGGTATGGGGTTTCCTTTGATATCTCTCTACCCGAAATTCCTATTTCTCTCCGTTCTCGAGATATTGTAAACTGGTGCCTCGGAAGGTGACATTTCGTATGCCTCTAGCGTCCAAATGAAGCCGCACTCATCCAATGTTCATATGATATTTTTTGCTTGTTTTTACCTATAGATTAATCTCCCAAATTTTCCGTCATAGACGCACGGTCACCTTGTATACATACAATTATTTTTATAGAATAGTTTACGAATATCGTAGGATACTACAAGAATCGGGATTGAATTCGGACGATTATTGGAAAAGTAGTTAATATCAAACTATACAATGTCGAAACACTAGCTCGGGAGAGTAATACTTCCGGAAGTAGGAACTAAGTACACGGTTCTGATTGGTTGGCGTAATCAGTTTCTTGGCACATAGCTTACATAAAGCATCAAACAATTGCTGCTGTCGGCCCTCGTGGCCGAGCATGCTAACGCTACGGCTAGTAATGGAAGTGGGTTCAAACCCGACCCAAGGATTTTTTTTTATTTTTTTAAAAAATTTTTATAACATTTTTTTGTCGAAAAAGATGAAAATAATACTCAAAGAGTGATTTACTTACTTTTGAGCAGATACGTAGTAATAGTAGTAGTACGAAGAACGGATTAGAAACCCCACAGAGTTCGTTATGTCCCACCTGGACCCCACGATATAAGTTTCGTGACCAACTCAGAATAGTTGGCTAGGGTAGCGCGTAAAACAGCTGGCTAGAGTAGCGCGCAAAAAGTACGTCCGGAGTATTACTCTCCTTAGTGAGTCGTTTTCGACCAATAAATTCAAAAACAGCAGATAATCTTAATTTAACAAAGAAACAAGACAATTGTCTATAATTTATCGACCATTAGCGCCAGTGCACCTATGACACAGATTAATTATAAGCCGATATTAACTCACAACAAAATAACGAAAGTAATAGTATAAATTCAACAATACTAACTTTTTAATTCAACAATACAATAACAATACTAACTTTTTTATTGGTAAAGACAAACAATAAGGGCGTATAAAAGAAAAATAATCTTCTCGTACTGTAATGAAGAACAAACGGGTTCGTTATAAGAATTACTAGTTGTTGCGCCTAGCCTTCGGTCCACTATACCTAAGATAGGGATTTTCTCTCGCCCCTCAAAATGTTTTCTGGCCCTTGCCCTCAGTATCAAAATGCTTTTTCGCCCTTGCCATTCCTCTCAAAATGTTTTTGTTTCCATTTCCTCATTTACCCTCGCCTCTCAAAGTATTTTCTCGTTCTGTCAATTCCCTTCGCTCTCGAAATATATTGGTGCCTTCTCATTTCCGCCCTCAAAATATGTATTTGCTCTTATTCTCGCTCACCCTCCTCTTCATTTCGTAAAATGAGGGCGATTAATGATGGCCCTTATGAGGACAAAGTGAGGTGTTAACTGTTGTATCGCCGGACCAATTTTATAAAATTTACTAAATGAACTGGAGAATTTATTTTGGTTTGTGAAAAAAAAAGGTGTGAAAGTGAGGTGTGGGGAATCGTTGAAATTAAGAAAACACTTGTTGTTAGTTGTTTTTTATGTTGAAAATGACACTATATGTGTAGGCGGAGGGGACTATTTAGCGGAAATGTACACTTGTTATGATTTATAGGAAAGGCAATGTCGAAATGGTGCGTAAATGACAAGTATGTCACATATCGTGTTTGAGTTTTATCGAGTTATACAACAATAAAGAGTGTCAGTTGTTGAAATTGTGTGAAAGACATGGTCTACTAAACAGGCGAACAGTTTGTCGTAAGTATAGAAACGAATTGAAACTACAGAAAATAAAAGGAACAACTAACCAAAACTATTCTAATCCAATCTAGTTTAGTACATTTTGATACTTTTTTTGGAAGGCACTTAGTATCTTCCCCAAAGCGTGCAACAGATAAGCCATGCATTTTATGATATACAAAGTGTTTTTCCACTATCCTCGTTTATATCCACGCTCGGGTCCACCTGCTGCGCTCCTGCCATGACTCAGATATCATGCACACTTTTTAAATGGCCACCTAGCACAAGTTGGTTCGTATTGTATGCACTAATTTTTATGCCATACGTCCACACTGTATATCGAACAATAATAACTACCAAGTGAGCCAGGGTCAGAACCTAGTATTTTGGGGGAGAAACTAAATAATATTCACTTTTTTCTTCGATTTTCGTGTGGTCCTGGGATACAGCAGTAATGCAAAAGTGAATAAAGAACCCATCTCTGCGCTGTATACTATAGGTAAAAATCGTACTTAATTAAAAAATATAATTATATACATTTAATAAATATATTTATTATTTTTCTTTATTTATTTTGAGTTTACATACTAATCAACATGCGGTTATACAAACTACAATATGCGGTCATGTTCAGTATTATCACTGTCCATTTTGAAATAATTAAGTTGAAACAATACAGTGTTATGTTGCAATTAAATCGTCAATCTTAAACTGGGCCGTAGGATGAGTTCTGAATTTCCTCGAAGCCATAGTGTTTCACTGCAACTTCGACAACAACAGGCGTATGGACCTGACCATTGACATGCAGTACGCAAGCCCAACACATACTAAGGGATTCAAATGACTGTCTTCAACAAATTGACGCAGCTTAACAATTGAAACTGATACATTATTTCTTTCACAGATGTCACTGTATGCCATGAAGTGCTTATTACCATGACATACAGTGGCATCTATGGAAGAAATATGTATCAGTTTCAAATATCTAGTTGTGTCAGTTCGTTGGAGGATCAATAACTGTGCGTTGAGCTCGCATACTGCATAACGATGCTCCAGCCCACACAGCTGTTGTTACCAAGAACACATTGCGAAATTCTGGGCAGTAGGATGCGCGCTGAATTTCTTCGAAGCCACAGTCTTTCACTGCAACCTTTGCAACAACTGCCGTGTGTGTTGGCGACATTTTCATGCAGTACGCAAGCTCAATAGTAACGGATTCAAATGACTTTCACCAATAAATTGATGCAGCTAGACAATTGAAACTGGTGCAATACTTCTTCCATAGATGTCACTGTATACCGTAAAGTGCTTTTCTTTTTACCAGTGGTACGACATTTTAGTTTCAGGTCGGGAGCTTTTGGAAAGATCCGTGTAATTTTTAAAAAATAGACTAATTTCTTTCAAAATAAGACGAGATGTTACACGAGTTATCTCGTCTCGTGTGAGTCCCTAACCCAGTTATAAATTATCAATGATTTGATTCTTATTGACACGATACCCGACAGGCTCAAGCTCACTTGTTACAGGGTCTTGTTGATTTTTAACAATTTTTATTGCACTAGATGCACGCAAAGGCTGTAGAACAGTGGTAATCAAACGTTATCTTTAATAAATATTGTCATCAACATTTAATGCCACCAAACTTGTTTCGTCAAAGATTCTTTAAAGAATGGTGTACAAAAATAACCACTCATAATTCAACCGTTGAAAGAAATGCCAAAAGATTGAAGGTATTTGCAAAATTACTTCCAGAAGCGTGTTCCAGACTTTGGAAATGCATGTATAAATATATTAACAGTATTTAAAGCTTGAACAAATCAAACAAACTTCACTTTCCTTTAATGAATAAAACGTTAATATTTCACACTATGTTTTTTTTCAGCACGTCTATTTACATTCACATCTTTTCTGTTACTGCTTGCAGCAACCTAATTTAAACTTGAGCTTATGCGTGAAAGCAAATTAAAATGAAGCAAACTAATGCATGTGTCTATAATTGTTGGGATAAAAGATATCGACTTCTGGCGATAGAATCATCCTGTATATAAGTTTTAGTTTCTGCAGTGCTTTTGAGTAAAATCATATTGCTTACGAGTATAAATTATACGAACTCTATGAGCAATTTTAACTCGTTTAGAAATACCAAACAGTAAAATTCATTGCGTTTGCTTGAGGGAAAGACAGATAACGAAATGGAAAAAAATGACAAAGAGAATACTGAGATTGGAAAAGACAGAAGGAGAAATTATAAGAGAATTTGACAGACTGAGAGAGAAAGTACTTATTTGTGAGAGAAAATAGTTGTGTGTGAGAGAGAAAGTACTTATATGCGAGAAAGAATGTACTTGTGTGATACAGTGTTCTTGTGTGTGAGATAAAATACTTGTGTGAGAAAGAAGACAATTGTGTGTGAGGGCAAGTACTAATATATGTGCAGAAGAAAGTTCTTATGTGTGAGACAAGGTACTTGTTTGTGAGAAAATTTTTTGTGTGAGAGAAAATGCTTGTGTATGTGAGAAACATTTGTGTGTGTGTGTGTGTGTGTGTGAGAGAGAGAGAGAGAGAGAGAGAGAGAGAGAGAGAGAGAGAGAAAGCCTTGTGTGTGAAGGAGAAAGTACTTCTGTAAGAGAGAAAAATATTTGTGTGAGAAAAAGAGTACTTATGTGAGAGATAGAGTAATTTTATGTGTGAGAGAAAGTACTTGTGTGAGATAATAAATACTTGTTTGAGGGAAAAATACTTGAGTATGAGAAAAGTACTACCGTGTGTGAGAGAGGAAATATTTGCATGAGAGAAAGGCAAAGCAAGGGTGCAAACGATACAGTTTCGATTCTGATTAGAATACAGTTTTCCTTTCCCGACAGAGAAAACATTAAGACAACTCAGTTGGATCTTCATATTTTTTTTTTTTTAATTTTTTTTCTTCTAAACAGTTCGCTTGCTTTACTTACTTTCGTTTCGATACAGTTAGAGAAAGATTGTAATAACCGCACTGTAGTACAGAAGAAAGAAAATGCGAGTGGAGAGAGGGAGATACCAAAATACCCCATCCAACATCAACCCTTACCACAACGGTTCTTACAAAACCTTGAAATAATGAGGTTCGTTGCATCTGAAAATCTCTTCCGTTCAAGAGAAGAAGAAGAAGCAAACCATAACGAAGTTAGATTTTGAAGAAATTTCCAAGCAAGTTTGAAAGCTTCTTAACCTGCAGCATTATCCCAAGTTAATATCCTAAAATTAAGATGCGGAGATACCCTATTATTATAGATTTCCTTTTCTGCGAAGAAGAAAATTACCTTACAAACCTTGCCTATCAGTACTAATCACGCAGCAAAAGGATTTTAAAAAATCGAAGATTCAAAGCATGTTTCGTAAGTAAGAAAATTAATATTACCAATTTTCTTTTCATTTATTTCCGTGAAAATAAATTAACTATGCGTGTTCGTTCTTAAATATAATAATTAGTGATACCATACGTTATAGAAGCGAGCGAAACATTTTTCCGATTCCCAAACTACAGGGTGACCAGAAAGTCCCTTTATATCTGCACTTATTTAATCCCTATCTTAATAATATTTAATAATATATTAATAATACGTAATAATACAAGTCCTTGTAGAACGCTGCTGTCGACTTGCAGGGTGCCTTGCCTATCATTACCTTCAGCACCAAAGCTCCCAGCTTTGGCCTAACCTCACTCAAAATAAGCTTACATCGTCATTTCAACCTCACGATCACTAGACCTTACACTCACATCGTCAGCCCAACGTCACACTTACTCGACCTCACACTTACAGCAACATTATCTTGACATCACGCTCACGGCCTCACGCTCACAACAACATTGCGACCTCAGAATCACTAGAACTCACGCTCACATCTTTTCGACTTCACCCTCACTCGACCCCACAATCACAACATTCTTTCGACATCACCCTCACTCGACCTCACGCTCACATCATCTCTATATCACGCTCAGAACATTCTTTCGACATCACGCTCACTCAACCTCACGCTCAAATCATCATCTGCACATCACGTTTCGTGAGAGTGAGGTCGAGTGAGCGTGAGTTTCGAACTCATGAGTTCTGTCACCTCTGATTTGCACAAATTTCCTTTCTGGTTGATGGACGACCAAAACGAGGGCCATCCAAAAGCACTTCCGAGGCGAAAAGCTTTCTTCTCCCACGTAGTCAAAGTCTGATGATTTGTTGGCTTTTTATCCAACACTTGTGGCATATTTTCGTTGTTGTGCTTCCGTTCATGGACCTACACGCTTGTCACTAGAGCCTTTCTATTTTAAATGTGCCACTACTGGCGTTGCTGTCGATGTGTGTTTTCCCTCGAAAGAGGAGGGACAAGTTGCTTTGTTTGAGTTCCTAATGGTTGGATGCGGACAGCGTTGGCACAACCAAATGACTGAATGACAAATTGGCAACACAGCTGAGGTCATTCACTTCTTTTCCCTAAGCAAAGGGAGGGTTTCGTTCGTAAGAGGATGGCGGGGGTGGGGCAGAAACAGAAAGGATCTAAGCGCTCTTCCAAAGTGAAGTCACTAGTATCTGTCATTATCAGTAGCGTGCGCAGGACATTGGGAATGTGGGTGCCAGATCTAAAGTACCACCATATGGAATGTAGTCCTCCGCCCTTTCCCCTAAGAAAAGATAGCGCCATTGCACCCGACGCTGCGTCGGCGACGCACGGCACACATGCAGACGGGAAATAATTTACACGTAATCTATTCTCAGTTTGTAATAATTCTACATAAAAAAAGTTTGTCTAATGGGGATGCCAAGGAACCCATGGCACCCACGTTGCGCACGCCTGTGGCCATTGTTGTTCACCAAACACGGAAAGGCGAGACAATGAACTGGTCAGCGCACACACTTTATTCTCATACTTTACTCTTCTCCCTCCACGGGCAATCACGTGGCAATTTACGCGAGGAACACTATTGCCATATTAATGATCAGGATGGGAGGTTCAAATCTTAAATATCTTAATATCTTACATGCATTTAGTTCAGGAGTAAAGAGACTTTCTGGCCACCCTGTATGATGTAAATAAGCACGGGAAGTTTTATAGGACGGTTATCAGTCCATCTGCCTGTTCGTCGATAGGTATTACAGTAGAAACGGTAAGAAAAATGAAATGAAATGTAATCTTTGAGTTTAACATCCCACGATTATGTCTGCTAGGCTAAGGGAAACGATGATTAAAGCAAGTAAATGATGCCCTTTAGGCTAAGGGAGATGATGATTAAGAAAAGTGAATGATGATGGAAGAATCGGTGGAATGAGAACGTGCGAGGAAGCAGGAGGTACCCAGAGAAAACCGACGAGCACGATGTTGTCCAATTTACTTGACCAGAGATCAAACCATGGGCCCCATGCACCAGAGGTAAGCGCTCTACCACTGAGCTACCATGCCCTCTAGAAATGGTATAAGAGATACCGAGAAAGGATTTTCTGGAATGGATTCAGTGTTTCAAGAATATGTTTTACTTTCTTCTTTTAAGCAGAGGCGGATCTAGCTTGGGGCCAGGGGGGCCTAGGCCCCCAGTTTTTTGAATGACAAGAGTAATTGAAGTTTACTTATATATGTTTGAAAGTTTATACTAAACTTATGATATACCTCCCATAGTCTGGGTGCCAGTTGCCCCCCCTCCCCGCCAGTTTTTATCTTCTAGAACCGCCTCTGCTTTCAAGCCTATGTTGAAACCAAAAGTTGTAGAAAATTAATTATTTCTAGTTTCAGTGTTGATATCCATAGAGCAAAAACAGTCAGAAATGGGAAGATATTGATTTTTGATACGGATTCAGTGTATCAAAGAGTAAAGGTTTAATTCACATAAATAGTGTGCCTTAAAGGAGTTTTTCGTATATTAAACTCTTTTTAAAAAGCAGGATATTGGTGCATCACGACCAGAGATGGTCATCCTCCCTCATTTTGCCCTCATGGGGGCCACCCTCACCCTCACCTCACTCTCATTTTAGTAGTTGAGGGTGAGGGCGTTGGAGGGTGAGGGTGATAAAGTAATTGAGTGTGAGTGTGAGGGAGGGTGAGTGTGGGGACGTCAATGGAGGATGAGTGTGAGGGAGGGTGAGGGGAGGGCGTCAATGGAGGGTGATGTGTGAGGGAGGGTGAGGGAGGGTTAGGAAAAATGACCATCTCTGATCCCGACTTTTAAGAGTTTAAGACAATCGGGACTGGGACCAAGAATAAGAACTGTCCCGACTAAATCATTACGTCTGATATCCTTATTCATTTTCCGAAGTTTTGTGGTGTTGTTCCCCACCATCCTATATGTGCCAATCAAAAACTTCTCGCCCATCATCACAGTTTCTTGGAGGTAAAATAATACGATTTGTTTTTTTAAAAAAAAAGGAGAAATATAAAAAAATATCTGATGCTATAAAAGTATTAAGCTTGGGTTTTTCTTCATTCTGTTGTGGAAGCTTACTGGTGCAGTATGTGTCTGTCTGTAGGCACAGTAACGAAATCTCAATTTTTCGCTTTCTCTATTACTCGTCCCCATTTTCGTTTATTTTCCTTCTCTTTCTTTTCTCTCTTTCTTCGTCTTATTCTGGTTACTTCTCATGTTTCGTTGTTGTTGTGGCTACGTCATATGTCATCTTCTAGAAAATTAATTCAATTTTTTTGATTAAAATAGAAAAGAAATGTGAGTGGAAGACTAAACTTGGAAGAAAATATAGGACAAAGAGAGAAGAAAATAAGTACTCAACGAAAAGTTGAATACATGGTTCTTATGAAAACGCCACGAAAAATCTAGGAAAATAGTTACCATGGTAATATATCTTAAAGAAGGATTTTTCTTATTGGAATCTGATACAACAAAGACAGGATCTTTGTAATGATTGCTATGCCACATAAATTCGCTATACTTTTTCCATTTCCTTACATTTTTCGCTTTCTTTTCGGATACATTTTTATTTTCTGATTCAGCTCAAATGGAAGTTTTGTGTTTCCGTTTCGCGATTTGAAACATTAAATTTAATAACTTTCTGTCATTTTTCTCGTTTCTGGTTAACAATTCAGAAGTATTGTGCTCATACATAATAAATTGTGATTTTGTTTACAGTGAAATCTGTGAATGGCGGAATCTCAAAGTAAACTATTGATAGCGTGTAAAATGAAATCTTTAAGTTTTACGTCTCATGGTTATGCCGGCTAGGCTCAAGGAGAGGGTGATGATGAGAAATGAATGAAATGGTGGAATGAAGAAAGTGAGAGGAAACGGGAGAACCCCGAGAAAACCCACGCACACTTTGTTTGTTCTACACAAACCTCACTTGGCGCGAGCTGCGATCGAACCAAGAATCCTTTACACCAGAGTTGAACGCTCTACCACTGAGCGACCGCGGCCCCATGATGTGATAGAATTTTTCGTACGAGATAGAACTCTTCCAATAAAATAGATAAACGATTTAAGAGGAGACAGCACTTCTCACTATTTTGAGACGAAACAGTCCAAAATTTCATCTCGTGATTAACACTAGTGAAAATAAAATGAAATCTTTAAGTTTAACGTCCCAGAATTATGCCTGCTAGGCTAAGGGAGAGAGATGATTAAGGCAAGTGAATGACGTTGGAAGAATTGGTGGAATGAGAATGTGGGGGAAACGGGAGAATCCGGAGAAAACTCACGGACACAATGTTGTCCACCATGGATCGAAGCATTGACCCCATGAACCAGAGGTAAGCGCTCTGCCACTGAGCTCCCGTGACCCCGATTAACATTAGTATTGGGGCAGAATTTTCCAGTGTTGTTCCAGAGCCAACAGCATGAGGCGGTACAGTAAGAAGTATGAATTCCGGTGTCGAAAGCCGAAATGACAGCAAGAGATGTTGTTGTGTTGACCCAACTGAAAGGCTTATCTACCAGCCATAGTATTTATAAACTGTGATAGTACATTTAAAAAAGAAAATCAATCATCTACATGCGTGTTCATGTTTCCAGGTGAGGATACTTGGTCGAAAATGTGTAACAGCCATTCTGACTGAGGTTTTACTGGGTTTTCCTCATTGACACCAGGTAAATGCCGGGATGGTAGTCCCAGTCCTCTTTTCCTCCCTTCCCCATTTCTTTCTCCCTCCCCAATTCCCCGGGCAGTGTAATCGCCAAGGAATATCCTCTCTCAAATATGACGGACTAACATGGCCATAGCTGTCGGAAGCCCAGAAATCTAATTCCTACTCTTCCATCCTTATTTGTTATGGTTGCTCTGAACTTTTGTCTCAAGCGCTTCAGTGTTCTGGAAAATAAGAAAGAATAAGAACACACTCAGAATAGTTTACAGAATAGCCTTTAACAATATTTGCTGGAGATGTGATCAGGTACATTAAGTGCAAATCAACGTTTTGCTGAAAGGGACAATAAACTCAGATCAATCCAATCCAACGCGTTTCAACCTGAAGGACAGAACCGAAATCGACTACTCCTAAACTAAAATTAACAGCCAACAGATTTAAATTATTATTTATATTGTAAAGTTCTGCTTGGGCAGGTGTTTGTAGAACATATTCAGAGCAAATTACAGTCTGGACTCATTTTTTCCCTCTACCGGTTATTACTACAAAATTTCACTATAATGCAAAAATAGATACAAAATTCTTTTAATGTCCGAGTTAAGTAGGTGTCCCTTCGACCTAAAGATCTCGGGAAGGAATCTTCACAAAGCAAGCTACGTGAGGAGGAGTAGGACATTCACTCCTTCACTGCAAGCAAAGAGAGGTTAGAGTTCCGAGAAAACTCCACTACAAGCACACAGAGAGGTAAAGGTTCCGACAAGGCTCTACTGCAGGCCCGGAGGGAAAGAAAACAAGTAGTTCCACTGCAAAATAGAGGTTTTGGGTTTAGGAGAGACACTTCCTAGGCTCCACTGTATGTCAAGAAAGGGAATCTGACCAGTCGAAACTGATGTCTGTCCACGGAATTCTCTCGGTTATATAAGTGCTCCAGGTGAGGTGGCGGCGCTCCTGTTCCTTCGTTGTCACGTGACCAGTGGCAACGTTGCTATCTCCGTCGTCTGCAGTCATAGTAATCCATAGTAAGACGCACATAATTGAAGTTTGTAAATAGAAACACATGTTGGATGTTTGTAAACTCAACCATACGGGAACATCACAATATAATACATTTTACAATGCTTTAATTATTTCATGAGTTGAATTTATTTGTGAATCATTTGGAATGTATTATAAAATAGAACACAGAGACACCCCTTCAACTAATTTCAGAGTTTCTAACATTTCAACGAAATTAGAAAAAAAAACCTTTTGATCAGTGTTATGAACACGAGATTTATAAACCAAAGCAAACCATTAAAAAAAAAAAAGTCTTCAGTAACTTCCAAAAGTGTCCCCAGGCATATAGAATATAGTAGCATATGTCCCAACATTTTACTGCGAACAATATTTTCCTGTGTTCCATTTCCCTTCGTTTTAGATAATAAATAGTTGCAAGTAAATAACACACAAACAATTACCGGTACATGACTGCTCTCAATAGCTTCGGAGGTCTGGGAACAAAAAAAGGTACACATCCCTATAGTGTTTTGAAAAAAACCGTCTAATCTAGAACCTAAAACGTAAAGATAATATTTATACAAAATATCAAGATTCTACGTCTAATAACTTCAGAGATCTCGAGGAAGAAATGAAGTGATTCAAGCTCCATTTTGGGGTCGAATTTCCCAAACACCTGTTTTATCTACAAACTAGGGTGCAAGGGAAACATTTATGCAAAATTTCAATGTTCGTCAATATAAGCCTAATCTTAAGGGATTTCGATATGTGGCCATCTTATTAGAACAACTGCATCTCCACCCTTTTATCTTCCCGCCTTTTCTTTCTTCTTACAGGAACATCAACAAACGGTACGGTAGTCTTATTTTAACAATTACAACTCTGACTTTTTTTTCTTACCTTGTCAAGGAAAAAAACGTTGAAACACGTCTTTAATTATTTTAAATGAAAAATCTAAATACAAATTTCATGTTTTTTAACCTTAATGAATTTCGAGATACGGTCATCCAATTATAACAATTGTAACCCCACCCCTTTTTCTTCCTGACTTTTGTCTCCCTTCTAGGGTAAATATTTTTTAAAAAATGGTGAAACACTTATCTAATTTCAGTAGGACATCGATAATCCGAACATCAAAAATCCGAAACGTCAAAAATCCGAACGCGATCCGTTGAAGCTTTTTACATTTTGTCTTAGCGCTGGCGATAAACAAACAATAGAATTGTCCGTCGGCGTTGTGTGAAGTCAGTGTTTTTACAATAGCTCATTCATATCTAGTTGTTTGTCATACATATCTTTATTTTTATTTTCCCTTAGGACTATACAAGTGAAGTTTTAAGTGTGAGTTACAAGAACAGTGTAATTTAGTGTACGAGCAGATTCTTCCGAAAAATTAAATGTACGGTATTGTAATTACTGTATGTACTATGTAACCACTGTATCGATAAAAGAGCATACCGTACAGTATATTTAAGCCTAAATAGGATTTTCTTGGTCATTTTCGAAAATCCGAACAGTTTGATAATCCGAACTACTTGTGGTCCAGGGACGTACGCAGGGGGTGGGTCCTGGGGGTCCGGGCCCCCCTCTCGAAATTTCGAATTTTGTATAAATTTAGCCTAATTTTAGGGGCAATTCTAGGAATTTTAATATAAAATACCCTCATTTTGAGTTTGGACCCCTCCCGAAATAAATTCCTGCGTACGCCGCTGCTGAGGTTCCAATTAGTTCGGATTTTCGACTTCCTACTGTATTTTAAATGAGAAATCCAAATACCGAATTTCAAACCTCTAACCTTAAGTGGTTGCGGGATATGAATATCTTCTTATAATAATAATTGCAATTCTCACCCCCATATTCTTCTCTTCCAGGTGAAATATCAAGAAACGCTTAAAGACTAGTCTAATTATTTAAGCGAGAAGTTCATATGCCAAATTTCGTGTCTCTAATCTTCAAAGATTCCGAGATATTGACATTTTAAGATAATAATTGCCACCCCTGTTTCCTCCAATCTCCGTCGAAATTTCAAAAATTCTTCCTTATTCAATCCTTCCTTCCTATCTAGCCACATCAGGATACGCTCTTTAATAAAAGTTACGTGATAAAATTCCATTTTGAGGTAGGTATCAACCATATTCAAAAATGCATTTCAAACTGTTGAACTGTTTCCCTGTTATGTAATCAGAAACAACCGTCAATATAGCTTTCAATGTGAAGATAGCAATTGTAGAAAATGCCCCCCTTTTCCTCTTAAACCGAGAATTCTCAAACACCTTGGGACACATGTTCACTTATTTTTAATAAAGAGTTTATACAGGATACAGAGTTTTCATCTTCCTAACTTGATAGGATTCTCAGAAACATTTTTTTTCGCATAAATTTTAACCCCTGCACTCGCCCTTATAAATGGCAAAAAGCCAAGTTCGATATACGTGCTAACTGTATCAAACAATTCATTTCAGAGGGGTTTCGGTGTTTTTCGGTGATGTGATCACAAACAAGACCCTTTTTCATTCTTATGTAATAGATAGATGATTATGTAAAATGCCATTTGAAGTGGTTACATTTAATTACGCCTGGTGCATTGGCATGGTGCACATCCAAGTTTGGTTATCCCATATTCAGGCTTCTTCCTACACACAACATCCCTCAACAGCGCTAAAATGTCCTGCTACAACTGATGCAAATTAATGATTTCCAATAATAATAATAATAATAATAATAATAATAATAATAATAATAATAATAATAATAATAATAATAATAATAATAATAACAGTAAACATAACCAGCATCACCTTGCTCTTTGACTGACTTAATGCCTGCTTTCTATGGACGAAAATTTCCCGAATGAATCGAAAAGCAATTGAAATATCTCTGTAAATGTTTTGCCAAGTTTGTAGCAAAATGCCACACACACATGTTATTCTTTAACCTTTTACATTGTCACTGTATCATTAATTGGACGAACAGCTTGTGCAAGTGCTCACTTCAGCGGCTGTAGCTCGGCGACTAAAGGTCATAGCGAAACATACGGCAGTTTGTTGTTTACACCTGCCGCTAGATTAAGCTCAATAGCTGCAGCGCGTTTCTTCTGCCGGCCGGTTGGCGCGCCATTTCAAAAGTTCGGTTTCTTTTTGAACACACCTCGTAGTTGCTTATGCACAGTAACTTTCTGAACAACCCGTATATGGATTGAGATATGTGCGGAGATCAGTAATCAACATTTTCTTTATTCCGTGTGCGTGGTGTTCTCCATCTGATGTCCGGTGGAGAAATTGTACTTGCCTTAGATATAAACCCGAAGCAATGGTTCGAATTTTGCTCGTAGGACGGGATCCAAACTACTACTTGGCTTCATATTGGAGGTAAATATTCCCACCGGGTCACTGTATTCTGCCTCATATAGCCTTGATTCTAAACAAGGAAGTAATCAATCAAAAACAATTCATCCTATTCTCACGTGTACTTCATAATCTAGTTTCCAATTTAGCGAGTGGTCTTTGAACGGTGACCATTTCATTACTCATTACATACTGTATTCTATGTAATGCTTACATGGGTGCGTACGTAACCATGAGGAGGCTTAGGTTACTGCTAATTAGAGCACTAATTAAGCGTTACCCCAGTTACATATTGACAGAGTGAATTGAGGAAGACGTGTAATTAACTGCGTGAATTAATTTGGCAACAAATTCGAAGTGATAACTAATCTCATATAACCGTTTTATTGATTTTCTGCGAGCTCTAATTTCTCATTTGCGAGATGTTAGAAAACAATATTTTGTATGTAGTACTTCAGGATTAAAAGTGCATTTAGTCTAAGAAAATACAATGATAATAACATTAGTTTCCGTCTAACTATGAGATATTGCAGTTTAGTGGTTAAAGCGTTGACCACATGTCCGCGTGGTTTGATTCCCTGCTGATGCTTTCCAATTTTCAGCAGTTCACCCAGTGTCGTGAGGTAAACTGGGGAGACACGTGAATAAGAGATGTGACGACCACTAGGTGTAGATAGCTCCTGATGCGCTGTTAAAAACAGAGCGACGTAGCACGGTGACCACATGTTCGTCGCTAACAGATGTCGTTGGAGCAGCTAAGGTACACAAAGAGCTGTTACGCCATGTGTTTTACTTTCGGTCTAACTTAAAGCCCAATTTCAGCAACGACGCTATTTATGATGTGCACCTTTATTGTACTTCTTCTGGAAATCGATAAAGTGATTTCTGTTGTCAGCAGCGAGCCTATAATGAATCAGATTAGGTCGGCCGTGCATTTGCCAGAGGAAAGGACAGCCGAATCGAGTTAGAATACTCTGAGGAATATAAGAAAGCCTCGTACTGCATATTCGAGCACATACTAGGCAAAAGCCTCTCCAACGTTGTAATTGAGGCACACAGCCAATTCTAAGCCTCTCTCCCCGCATCCTCCCCTGCCTATCTCTGCCTCAGCTTGGATGTCTTGTCTCTGATCAATGTGTGGCAGTGGTGGACAATATCGTGTCCGTGAGTTTTCTCGGTTTACTCCGTTTCTTCCTTTAGTATCATTCCACCAATCTTCCACCATCATACATGTGCTTTAATTATCCGTCTCCCTTAGCCTAAAGAACATAGTCGTGGGATGTTAAAACTGAAAGATTTCATTTCATTTTAATCCAACCAGTACCGCACGCTCTGTTTGTTAACATCACCGACACGTGAAAGTTTGCCTTATTTATAAACAATGTGTCAGAGGTGAATGTGGAGTTTTTTCGTAACTGTTTAGCGGCGCATTTAGCAAATTTCAGACAACGATCTGGATCATGTTCAGTTCAGTTGTTCAGTTTATAAAAAGTGCCACGTGTTCACTGACACAATGCGCATAGTTGAGATGCTACTAACACCTCTTCCATGGATTACTACACTACACATGCTTGTCTTGTGACTTTTATTGAATAATGCCAACACTGTCACACTTGCCTGTTCTGTCGCCGTGCGTGGTCTAATAGTCTTAATTCTATCTGCCACAGATCCAGTTTTTTTTTTTTTTTAATTTCTTCACCACTTTAAAGATAATATCATTGCTAATGGGAGTACTTTCGGATGACGACGGTCAAAGTCCTCTGCAATCGCCCTGGTGCTTTGTTCTCCAGATATAAGCACGATCTCAGTGCTCTCTGCATGCGTGAAGGTCACCTTATGTTAGTAAATCATCGGCAACGATACAAAAGACACAGTCATAACTTCAGAATGGTTAGCGCCTGCAATGATACAACAAAGATACAGTCATAACTTCATAATGGTTAGCACCTGCAACGATACAAAGACACAGTCACAACTTCATAATTGTTAGTGCCTGCAACGATACAAAGACACAGTCATAACTTCATAATGGTTAGCGCCTGCAATGATACAACAAAGATACAGTCACAACTTCATAATGGTTAGTGTCTGCAACGATTCAAAGACACAGTCATAACTTCATAATGGTTAGCGCCTGCAACGATACAAAGACACAGTCACAACTTCATAATGGTTAGTGCCTACAACGATACAAAGACACAGTCATAACTTCATAATGGTTAGTGTCTGCAACGATACAAAGACACAGTCATAACTTCATAATGGTTAGCGCCTGCAATGATACAAAGACACATTCATAAATTCATAATGGTTAGCGCCTGCAATGATACAACAAAGATACAGTCATAACTTCATAATGTTAGTGCCTGCAACAATACAAAGACACAGTCACAACTTCATAATGGTTAGTGCCTGCAACGATACAAAGACACAGTCATAACTTCATAATGGTTAGCGCCTGCAATGATACAAAGACACAGTCATAACTGTAACGTTACATTATTGGCCACAGTTCGTATATATATTTTACTTTTATGCATATTACCAATAACGTCAATAAACATACATCAGTTTACGATGTACACAACTCTATATTTTACGGTATTAACGTATTTACTGCTCCGTTGATAATTATGCATCTAACAAGTATGGTGACAATCACAATTAAATATCATAAACATCTCCTTGACAACGGCTATCATCTCCACAGCAACGCACAAAAAGTATCTATATCAACCTACTAAATATTTTCTTCTTCTTCTTCTATAGATAGTGCTTGGCAACGGCTACCCTGATCACAATCGAAATAAACAATATACAACGTTATCGTTGTATAACTTCATAATGGTTTCCCACAATCATATTCCCCACTTACATTGTTACTTTCGTTATAGTTTGCAGCGTTTACTCTTATTGGGATAGTCCACACTTTTGGACCACCCTATATATATATAATGCTAAAAGTTTAATGAGTTTGTGTTAAATTATTTTTCTCCTCATCCAAAGGAAATGCATTTCCCTTTAGTTCTCTACTGTATTTGTAGTCCAACTACAGTGAATCGCTTTAGTAATTAGTATCAGAAACTTTTGCATATTCTAGAACTTCATTATATTATATTTTCAGTTCATTTGCTTTTCTGTGTAATACTACAAGGCAAGAAGTGTTGTGGCTGCTGGTAGTCTATGATTATATCCATTTTGTCGTTTGCAACTTTCCAGGAAAGCAACAAAGTCACTCTCTATACCTTTACATGGAGAATGGTTCGTTTCGAATCGATTGATGCATACAAAGCGATAGAAGATATTTCTATGGAGCCGGGCTGAGCTTAATAACTACATAAGGTGAATAGAGTGGACACTGAAACAAAAGAGATTCCCTTTTTCCTTTGTCTTTTGTTCTCAGATATTAAAGGGCGTGATCTAACTGTACGAAATTGTACATTCGTACAAATTGATAAAAATAAATCATTACAATAAATCATTACATTAAATATGACAGAACTACCATTACTCTGAAGAAGGCTCCTGTTCCCTCCGTATACCACGTCAATGATTCCCCTATTACACATTCTGTTGGCCATAATGATCTTAGTGTCATCTTTGAATCGTAACTCACATTATGTGACCACATCTCAAGAGTTAAGAATTAGGAATATCCTATAAAACTAATAGAACGATGCCAAGAGCGATTAATGTTCTTCCATATTTGCCATGGCATCATCTACACATGTCTCTAGACTTTATTCTCAATTTCTTTATTGCTATTGTACACTTTCGTGTTCCCGCACTTCGAATATTACCTAAGGAGGAACTCTTGCCATAATTTATTATTCAGACTCCGGAATTGTGCAGAAATAACTCTGACCTGAAATTTCTTCATAAGACAATTAATGGGAACTTAAGACTGTAAACATTACTTCAGGAACTATCTTTACGTGTCCCTTCCTGCATATCCCGGAATACCCATTTATTCCACCTTGCTAATCCTAAGTTGGCAGTTATATGGAGATACCTTTTCCAGAGAACACCGAACTATAATAATCATCTAAGTAATGATGTGGACATTTTTGTCGAGCTACCCGGTGTTTAACAGAACACTTAAACGCGTTTTGGTCAAATATAACTTTCAAACCATTTGTTGAGACTGTTTTAATTTTTTTCTGTTTGTCGGTTCATATGTAAGTTTCTCACAAGTCCTCGATCTTTCCATTCCAACACAACCTTCTTTAGAATTTCCAACAACAATTCCTAATTCACTGGGTCAAAACCCTTTTCTAGATCAATAAATATCACATACACTTCTTACCCTTTTTCTATAAATCTTTCACCGATTATCCTTAATAATACAATTGCATCTCTTATGTCTTTACCTCTCCTGAATCCAAAATGTTCCTCCTCAACTTTTTTTTCGTTTGTTCTTCCATACAATCTTCTGTTTAGAATTTTTCTTAGACATTTTCTAAGACTAATACTTCTATAATCCTCACATCTCTCTTTGGGTTCGATTTCTTAGGCATCGGTAGCGTGATCTTCGTCAGGAAGTCTTTTGGCCACTCTCCTGTTTCATATATTTCATTGCGCAGTCGGAACAAATCTTTTTTGCCCTTGTCTCTCACATTCTTAACGAATTTGATTGCCTTTCCATTCCTAATCTTTGGTATAGCTTTATCAAACTCATCATGAAGGATACTAAACCCTTTATCGTTCTAAACCTTACTTCATTTTCTACTTCAAAATCTAGGCCATATGATTTATATCTCTATTCTCATATAAGTCCTCAACATATTCTTTCCATCTTCCTAAGACTTCTTTACTCTCGATGACTATGTTCCTATTCTTATTTTCTATTGTCATCATAACACCGTCTTGGTTTCTCCGAAGTTCCAACATTGTATGCAATAAACACAAAAGTTCAAAAGTAATTTTGTTGGAAATCTACTTGTAAACGAGTGTGTTTCATCTCACAACATGAAACATGGTCAACTTCAAAAAATAAACGAACTTCTTCCGGTTTTCATACAGGAATACATAAAAACAGATGTGGAACGTATTCTTGTGAGCAGGGGACGATGTTCTGTAACCCAACTTACCAAATTTGATCTTCCATGATGGTATGTGCATCCATCAACTGCACCGAATCTAAGTCCCGGTCATTGTTGGTGCTCGGGTTAGCAGTTATAATTACGGTGTTACAAAAGAACCGAAAAACAAAAACTCAAACTTTTTCTCTACTGAATCAATATCAAATACCATTTCTTGTTATATATTACCGGTTTTGCGCTATAGGAATCCAAAATGGAAACGGTAACTGGTAGATTCTTGCCAGTTCCGGTTTCAATGGGAAAATAAGGAGGAGACGAAACTTGTTCTTCGGACGCTTAATTCATATCAAATACTACTTCTCGCTTTCTCCTACCGATTAAATATACAACTTTCGCTTTACATAATGGGATCAGATTGGACGAGGGCCTGCTCTTGAGGTGTTCAATCCCTATCAAAAATCTATCTTGTTATCTCTTTTGATTTTTGCTGCATTGAGATTGAGTGTCGAAGCTTATTACTTCCGGTTTCAATAAAGTGATAAGGTGGATCACTAGGTGTTCTCGCTAAACGCTACTTGAATAGTGCGACATTGCCAGATAGTGTCGAGTGTTTACTGATGACAGATAATTAAGGGAGTAATCGTGAAATTCTGCTTAGATACTTGCTGGGGAAATTAGTCTTCGACCTTTCCCGCGATTCTGCTTCTCGAACTGCAATGCTAAAATCTATAAATTTTCTTATTGTGACTACTACAGTAAATGTACAAATTTGGCAACAACGCATTATGGCGTTCTGCGCAAGTTTCGTTTCAAAATCTATTTCCTTAAATGTAAATTAATATTTTAATAAAATATGAAACATAACACGAAAAATGGTCGAACAATATATCTATTTCGTGATAAGATTGTTACTTTAAAATACTTTACATACACAAATAAACACTTCACGAAACGGAGCACTTCTAGTAAGATCTAACAGCAAGTGCCATCTTGTGTGCTCATTGTAAAACGAATCAAATATTTTGTTTTATTTGTTACAATTTTCGATATCAGGAGAGAGAACCAAATGAATGAATGTCTTGTGGTATAGTTGAAAAATTACTCTTTCTTATAGTACAATATGTGTAATATGTAACGTTTCATTGAACAGTAGTTAAGGGAATGAGCTAAAATATTTACTGGCTTCCGGGTGGTGATCCACCTGGAATATATTCTTTGGCGCTGGATCCATGTATTTCTACTCTTAACGTTTTTATTCTGATACCTGTTGACACATGGTCTTAACGGATGGAAAAAAATCGCTCTGAAATCGTACGAAGTATACAACACTTAGGGAAGCTAATACTTCACTCGACAACTGTTGAAGAAAATTATCAAGTTTGACGAAACATGATATAGATTTTTTTTTATGGAACGTCAGTATCACCTGATTTTGAGAGACATGCCTGAGATAGGGGTTGCCATTCGTTTCAGAAGATCCGGGACCGTCACGGAATCGAGATCTGCGTCCCGGCGTCCCGAAAATATTTCTCCAGACGCTTAAATGTCCCGAGTTTCAGCGAAGAAGAAAGGAATGGAATATTATAGTTTGTTTTTTTCACAAAATTTGATATATAATTATTCTCTTCAACACTGTAAAAAATTTCATAGATAAATTTACAAAAAACGTTGGCAATCTGTTTGCCAAGCCTCTATGTAAATCAATTTACAACTATAAAGTAAAATTACTAATATGAAATGGTGTAAAATTACATTTTTATCAATAAAAATATCATATTTTCTTATAAATTTACTGTAAATTTGTAAAAACAACCAGCAAAATATGTAATTTAATCTAAGGAAATATATATCAACTTACAAAATGAAGAGTTATTGATTTTACATTGATGTTTGGCAATTTAATTACAAAAAAATTTTCAGTGAACTTCTGACGTAAGCATACACAGAAGTTGTTGAGTTGTTAGTTTGTTAAATATAACAGAAATAAAGAAAAAATCAAACGAAAGATGTTCTTTGAAAATAACAAACGTCGTCAATAGCTTACTGTCAATGAATTAACCGTTGTAAAAAAAAAAAAAAAAAAAAAAAAAAGGAACACAACACAAACAGCCAAAACATGTAAAAGGAAACATCATACTTTGAATGAGCTAAAAGAAACTCTGAAAATCACAAAACGCAACAGATCCTGAGATTTTTTTTAAAAAAAAAATGCTTACTGGGAGGAGGGGGTAAATCATCTGCTTACGTTTGCTTAACTAGGAAGAAAGATCTACTAAAATGATAAAAATGTGATTACCTAATACCTGAACAATTCTATCTAATGGAAGAAAGTAAATTAGTATATAGCACTTTTTTTTTTTTCATTTTAAGCATTTCAAAGAGTCTCGTAATTTAGTAGAGTCTCGGATTTTCATTTTTTAAATATGGCAACCCTAGCCTGAGAGAGAGAGAGAAAAAAAAAAACATCATAGTGTGATAGTGAGAGAGAGAGTGATAGAGAAAGAGAACATACATTTGTATATTTATTGTAGGGCACCCACGGAAAGGGTAACGGAAGGATGTTTACACATATAAATTTTTTCAATAATTGTGCGAAACAGAAGAGGTGTAGGTTTTTATGGCCATCTTTGCTGACGGTAGAGGATAAATGTCATAAGGTCAATTAAGATAGCTGCCCACACTGTTTCTTTCCCGTCAAATGTCAAGTGTGGTCGATTTACAGCAACAAAACAATTTACCGAGTTTCCTACTGTCAATATGATTACCATACGTACATTCATTAATCGGGATATACTCTGGTTTGATTCCCGGTGGGAGCTCATACAGTATGAATATCAGTTAGGGGGGCTAAATAATAGCTCTATACTCATGTAATTTCGGTGCTCAAAAGGACGTTAACTCTAAATAAACCAATCAATGAAGACAGCCTGCTAATTAGTTACCTTTTCAGGGGCGTCATTTAGGGGCAGAAAGGGGCATTTGCCCCCCTGAGTTCGAGATTTATATAGATTTTATCAATAGAATAGTAGTGAGTCAGTGAAAAACGCGAAATTTTATTTATATTAAGGGGTCTTGCCCCCCCTCCTCAAGAGATCTGAAATGACGCTACTGTATCTTTTACTTGCAGAACATTATCAACAAAAATGATTGTTTCATGTTTGCATAATTAATGAATGTGAAAACGATTTAAATGTACAGTAACTATTTCTGGTAAGAAAAGCAAATTTAAACGGTACACATATTGACGCCATGTTTGATCCAACAAATAGGTTCATAGACTATCCACTTGCACATCACCAGTTGTAGTTACTACTGTTTAGACTAGGGGATACATTTCAGGTATTCCTTGATTTTTCTTACAACGGAGAATGAACACCGCACTGCCAACATGATTTGGTTTTCCCCCAATTATCACCCATCTAAGTGCTTACTAGACCTGCCACAGTTTGTGTTCGGTGATTGTATATTAGGGTGTTGGATATATACTCGGACGTCGAGAACTCGAAGCTGAAGGGAATAGATAAAAGTTCAAATTATCGAGTTTTTCGAGTAATCAAGATTCGAGTTATCAAAGTTCTGGATTCCTCATTAAAACTGACTATATAAATCGACCTCTATAAGTCGAAGTTTTATTCGATCAACCTCTAGAACTCGAAGTTGTGAAAGTTTCTTAAGTGAAATGACTACTGAAAATAAAATACTGTACATGTATTGTTTTGGAGGGGGAGTTTTCATGTCTAGACATGAGTGAAACACGATTACAGTAAACATTAGCGACAATGACAATTACGTAAAAGCAAAGAGCTATAACTTCGAGTTATCGAGGTCACATCAACAGATAGTCGACCTATAGAGGTAAACTTCGACTCGTAGAGTTTCACAGATACGAAATTTCGAGTTACCGAGGTGTTTAAATATGATTATGAAACCCTTAAAAATTCGAATTACCGAGATTTTTTAAACAGTCGACTTATGAGGTTATTTTAACATTGAGTGTTATAGAGCATGGGCGGCGAAAGAAAATTTTCTAGGGAGGACTCATCTCCCTGATTGCTATATTAAGTTTGGTATTTTTTATTTGTATTAAGAAAATCTTAAGAAATTTAATACATTTTCGTAAACCAGGTGGCCCTGCCCCTCTTCTGGCGCCCATGTTATGGAGAGTTCAAGGGAATGTGTTCGAGTTATCAAGGAATTTGAGTTATCGAGGTTCGACTTATCGATGCCCAACTGTATATAAATTCCTCTTTTGTATGATTCTCTAATAACATTCATAAGATCAATGCGATTTTGTTTATATGTTAAATAATGCTTTACTTTTTAGTTTAAAGAGTCGTATTAATCAAGGGCGCTGATTTCTCTGTAAATTTGGAGGGGCCATTCAGATGCAGAAGATATATATATATGAGGATTTTAAGACAAATTGCATTCAAACTATGCCAAATATTGTATATTCATAAGTAAAATACGGGGGTCCACATCAACTTGGGGGGCCTGGTCCCCCAGGATCGGCGCCCTTGGTATTAATTGTTTCGGGTTGAAATTGGTCACGCATAAGAGGCCAGATCAATCACTTAAACTTTACCTAAAAAATATATACTTCGTTAGCTTTTCCCTATTGGTACCAACATTATAAAGGGTTATTCAAAAAACGCGCCGGATTGGATCCTCTGGCAAATTTTTGTTTCTCGATTGCCGACATTGTTTTGTATTGTTGCTCTACCCACAAACATTCCGATTGTCACCTTAGTCTGAATTTCTCGCATTTCTTCAGTCTGTGTCTATCCATGGATCAGTTTACTATAGCGACACGTGTGCAACTTGTGAAAAGTTTTTTATTAGAATGGAGAAAGTGTGATAAGCTGTGACAGTTAATGGAAACCGATACCGTGCGATGATAAGAGAGTTTTTTAGGCCTCATTTCGATGGAATAGACATTCACGTGTTGTAATTTCAGCAAGATGGTATCACCTGCCATGCTGCCCTCGAAACAATCCAATTGCTCCAAGAGCGGTTTCCGTATTGCCTCACTTCACGTAATGCTGCCCAGCAATGGCCCTCGAGATCATGCGACTTAACTCGTTGTGACTTTCTTCTATTGGGGTACTCTTAAATCATTGGTATATGTCAATAAACCCCGTTCCATCCGTTAACTAGAGGAGATTCGACGAGTCGTCGGTGAAATCCAAGTAGAAACCTGTCAGACAGTCAGAGCGAATTTAACGAACAGAGTTATTGCATGCCAGTGCAGTAGAGGAGGTCATTCACCATATCTAAAATCGGAATGAGTGATGAACATGTTCATGAATTTTGTTAGTGTGTTTTGAAAAAATAAAGTTCATAATTTGATATAACAAAACCGGCGTGCTTTTTGAATAACCCTGTATATCCATCACAATAGAAGTAAAGATAAGTATTTACGTTTTCTTTATTAGCCAAAATACGTAATATCAAATAACAAATCTTCATTGTTACTGGATTTCGTAGCAGATTCGTAATCTGGAAGCTATGCATAGATGTTTTTTAAAAACGGTGAGTGAAAGTAAAATACATATTTTTCCTCCATGAATCCTCCCCCTAAAAATAAGGCTGAACATAGAAAATGCTTTTAGTCATCAGAACGAAAGCGTGGAATGTATTTGTCATTTGTCAAAACCATATGAAACGTTTAAATAATAATCTGGCAACTGTGAGATGGAATCTGTAGAACCAACCAAAAGGATAAAAGAAACAGCAGAGACAGACAGAAGAAAAAAATATTAAATGGAACAGTGAAAAGAAAATTAATTACTATTGAATCAAAGTTTGTATATCTGATCTTCTTCAAAAATATATAAGCCTATGCCTTTTTTTGTTATACTATTTAATACCTTGCACTTAAGCTAATGTTCCTTGCTCTCTCACTTTTATCCATTGCGGTAAAATTCCCCTCAGGTGATACGAAATCTTTCGTCTCGTATTTTCCGACTAACTAACTAACTCTATGGCCTATGGAATCCGGAGGTTCAATGCCGCGTTAACAAAAGCTCTCCACTGACTTCTATCCTTAGCTAACTGCATCCAGTTTCCACTTTGTATTCCAATCTCTGCGAGATCCATCTTTTTAATATTATCCTCCCATCTGCGCCTAGGTCCTCCTAGTGGTCGTTTTCCGATTGGTCTTCCAGTCAAGACTTTGAAAGCGTTTCTATTTTCTTCCATTCTAGCTACATGACCCGCCCACCTAAGCCTCCTAGACTTGACGACCCTAACAATGTTGGATAAACCGTGTAAATTATGTAGTTCCTCGTTATGAAGTTTCCGCCATTCCCCATTCCGGTTCCTCTTGGGTCCGAATATTTGTCTCAGGATCTTGTTCTCAAATACTTTCAGTCTATGTTCTTCCATCAGAGTACTTCCGACTACTTGTGACAATTGTTTAGGAAGCTGAACAGTAATATACGTGACTCGTTCAATACAGGTTTCCTTAAGCTGTAAAAAAAAAAAAAATGTAAACTATACATACATGTGTGGATGGGTCTTTCCTCACCTCTCTACATAATCTCCATTCAAATTCAAGCATTTATGTCACCGTTGCACCAATTTGTCCAAACCTTTTGCAAAAAAATTAGGGCTCGTGTTATTTAATACTCTTCTCACATTCCGCTTTACTTCATCATCACCAATTGACTAGCACTTTCCTTACATTCCGCTTCACTTCTTCATCACCACTAGCACTTTCCTTACATTCCGCTTCACTTCTTCATCAGCAATTGACTAGCACTCTCCTTACATTCCGCTTCACTTCTTCATCACCAATTGACTAGCACTTTCCTTACATTCCGCTTCACTTCTTCATCACCAATTGACTAGCACTTTCCTTACATTCCGTTTCACTTCTTCATCACCAATTGACTAGCACTTTCCTTACATTCCGCTTCAATTCTTCATCCCCAATTGACTAGCACTTTCCTTACATTCCGTTTCACTTCTTCATCACCAATTGACTAGCACTTTCCTTACATTCCGCTTCAATTCTTCATCCCCAATTGACTAGCACTTTCCTTACATTCCGTTTCACTTCTTCATCATCAACTGATTAGCACTTTCCTTACATTCCGCTTCACTTCTTCATCACCAACTGACTAGCACTTTCCTTACATTCCGCATACTTCTTCATCACCAATTGACTAGCACTTTCCTTACATTCCGCTTCACTTCTTCATCACCAATTGACTAACACTTTCCTTACATTCCGCTTCACTTCTTCATCACCAATTGACTAGCACTTTCCTTACATTCCGCTTCACTTCATCACCAATTGACTAGCACTTTCCTTACATTCCGCTTCACTTCTTCATCACCAATTGACTAGCACTTTCCTTACATTCCGCTTCACTTCTTCATCACCAATTGACTAGCACTTTCCTTACATTCCGCTTCACTTCATCACCAATTGACTGGCACTTTCCTTACATTCCGCTTCACTTCTGCATCACCAGTTGACAGGAGACAAGGTTGCTTATGTCGAACCTGAACTCTTCTTCAGGGAAACACAATTCAACATAAGCGACCTGGTCTCTTCTTAACGATAACGCCCATCCTTATTCAACCCGCAAACAATACACAAAATTGAAGAATTAGGACGGAAACGGCAGCTCCACTCTCCATACAGTTTCAATTTAGCTCCGAGTTACTTCCATCTTTTTGCAGTGTAAAAGTTTGCATTGCAAGGTAAACATTTCTAAACAGATGAAGAATTGAAGAAGAATGTGAGGAGAGGCAACCCTATAATGTACTTAAGCCATTTCCCCATAAAAAAACTCCAAAACGGGTAGTTTATTTTGGAGGAAGTGGGAATTTTTCGGACGATTTTCTCAAAAGCTTAGCCGATTTCGTTCATATATCATAAATCCTCAGTGCATTCAGGCGAAATATCATAGTTGCTCGTAAAAGGCGATAACAAGATAAATCCCTTCGATCAACGGGGTCTTGGTGTTAGAAGTGCGGTTGGTTACTTGCTCAACCACACCATATACATAATCCATAAAATTGCAATCAGAGGTGTTGATGTACCACGCGTTGGGAGTGGTGGAATCATGAAAAAAGTGACAACCACTTCTGAGTCCTCTTAGAGGTATTGCAGGATTTGAATCTTGCTGCGACACACAGGGTCTTCCAACACCTACCTTCTCCACCCAAAGTTTCACCGCGATATTTAGCAACTCCACAGAATCACTAAAATTGAGTCCCTATTCAAAGATATGTTGTGCAATCACATCATCCTCTCTGAAAACACTTCCGAAAACCGTCACAGTTTGGAGAAATTTAATGTACACATGACCAGTCCCGCAACCAGCCAGAAAGATTTGGGAGGGCCATAAATATGCTAGTGGATGTACACAATGGTTATATACTGCATGTATGGGTGTACAAATAGGAATGAGAAGAAATTACCAGAAATAACCTTTCACAGGTAAGAAAATCACGAATCATAAGATACGTACGGCTGTGACGTATGGCTTCACGATTTCGTGGTATAGGCACATCCTCTATTTTATTACATCCTTGTGATATCTCCACGTGACGTCTCCGACCGCAGAGTATCCTGGTAAAATGAGAGTAGAAAGGCTGAATTGAGAGTCCCCTGGGTGTATTTAAGATAGTTTGTAAAGTACTCTCATTTTGAAGTGTGAACATTCAATGGCACTGTAGGTCAGCCACACCAACTCTCGACAAATAGGAAATAACGCATATTTCATGATAAGGCATTTCTTAACGAAGAAATAATTCTATCTGTATGTAAGCAACTAATGACGTTATCTTTCTATGGAAGATTGAATAACTTATAGAAATTATTTGTTTTATTTTGCAGGGTTCAAGAAACGGACGGTTCCTTCTTCGAGAGTTTTACGGCGTTATCTTGGAAGCAGGAGAACCGGCGATTGATGGCAATGCAAGAGATGGACCAAAGAGCGGAAGATCCCCCACCTACAGAGGCATCTGTTGGCATTAAACCCAACGAATACAGAATTAGCAAAAAAGAGGTAAAGATATTTTCAACACTATCATAATTATATCTTGCATGTTGAGTACGTACTCTATCTTTGCCTTTGTGGTAGACAAATACCGTGTGCGTGGGATGTCTCGGGGTTCTCCCGTTTCCTTCCACTTTCTTCATTCTACCATTTCACTCATTTCTCATAATCGCTGTCTTCTTTAGCATAGCCGGCATAAACGTGGTACGTAAAACTTAAAGATTTACTTTTTTTCTATCTTTATCACTATAGCAGTGCCATATAGGAATGTCGTCAATATATACAAATATATAGCGTATCCTGTAGAATCCACATGTAATGTTTTACCGGTACTTCACAAAATCTCATTACTGATTAAAGTTACCTGAAAACTAATTTCAAATTCGTATTTGTGGGGAAATTCTAGCCTAAAATCACGTGTCGCATGCCCCCCGTAACATTTGAAATATTGGACCTGAAAATCAAAATGGCAGATTTCAAGATGACCGCTACGACGCCAAATGACACCATATGGTGCGCCCCCACCCCAATTACACGCACACATCCAAAGTTTCGTCATCTTTCTTCAAACCGTTTCAAAAAATAAAAGGGTGGTGCTAAACTTTTGCCTCACTCTGTATATCGAAGATCCACGGCCATAGGTCATCTCCACCCAGGACACCTTACATGAGACACCTTATTAGTAGTACGGCTGGTGTAATTGAAAGAAAATCCACTGTTTTAGATTGAGAGCCATCTATTTACATTAAAATATAATCTCTTCCCATTTTTCAATATTTTTACTCATAACGAAGTTGGCCTATGGCCCCTACTTTTAATACATCCGATATATATATATATATATATATATATATATATATATATAGAGAGAGAGAGAGAGAGAGAGAGAGAGAAAGGTTGTTGAATAAATATCATAAATACGTTTCATGATAAAAGCGCCTGAATACCCTTAAAAGACCCCCTTGTGAAGCTTTCAAAACCTCGTTCAAGAGCAGACTTTCGCCGAGGATATATTCAAGTATGTTAGAGAAACGTGTTGAAGCAAGAATTACTGAAATATTCTCTCTTCCCTATCCACCCACGTCCATTACTGTAGAACGGATTGTAGCTATATGCGAAAAGATTCTGTTTAAGAGTACATTTCACGAGAGATGCATAAAAATGAATATATTTACATCACTTCGACCTTCACTAGGTTTTCATTCAAAGAGTTTAGATAATAGATTTTTCTACTTTATACTCAGTATCATCATAAAAATTCAACCACTACTACTGGTCACGTACCACAAATTGAGAAGTTTCTAGTGGTTCTGAACGTGGAGTCCAAGGCACAATCTAGAGGACTCGCAAATCATTTTCACTTTTTTCTACGTAATAATATAAAAGAGTGTGTAAAAATTCTTAATTGATGTCCATAAAATGAGTCAGTGTACAAAGTGATTCGAAGGAAGCGGAAATCAAATCTTTAATTGGACTCACAATCTAATATTAATGGCAATTTCTTCAGAACTTCTACGTGGCACACCATATGCAAAACGTTAACACGGCTAATTTTAGATTTGGTATTTTTTTTCTGGCTCACCCAAGTTTTGTTGCATGTCAAGTTCCTTTCATCAGATTTAGAAACTATTTGTTGTCGATATTTCATTACACGAAGGTGATTCAAAGTGTAAGGTAAAAAGTGGTCTCATGAACACATTTTCTTCCATGGGTAAAGTAAGGTAATAGGAGCTGTCATGAACACTTTATTCCATGGACAAAGCAAAGTAGTAAGAGCCCATATAAATACACTTCTTCCATGAGCAAAATAAGATAAAAAGACCTCTCGTGAATACATTTCATTCCATAGGCAAAGTAGGGTAATAAGAGCCCTCATCGATACTATCGCCTTGGTGAAAGGGGGTCGTACAAGCCTATTTATATCTTTCGTCTACATTAATTTTAAACTAGAAATTTTCCCAATCATCCCTTCCACCGGGAAGTATATACATGTTTTGCCAACTTTCGCCTGAGCTTGGGAACCACTCAAGCAGAAGAGTTGGTGACAACGTGTTTGGTTGCGTCCGAACTATCCAAATAAAAAAAAAATAATAATAAATGAAAATATTAATTTAACCTTTCTTAGCTAACTGACAGTTTGGCGCGAGGGATAGTTCACTACATAAATATAATTAAAATCATGTACGTTCCGCAACCTGTTCTCGCGTCTCTATTCAGAACCAAAAACAATCACAAAAAAAAGAAATATCAAGCAAACAATTGAAACACTGGGACTTAAATATCAACCATTCATATTTAACAGAAAACAAAATTAATAACTTTACATGCACTGGTTTTTACACGGAAAGTTTGAATATTAATGTACACCTGAGCTGGAATGAACAAGAAGCATTAATCATGAATATCACTAAAACATCATTTTTATCAGTGATGTCGAATACACAATAACATCCAAAATAGTACTTTAAAATGACAACTTTTTTTTCTTATGGAATTCCCTATCTAGCTAAACAACATGTAAGAAAAAAAAATGAAGATATTTACATGAGATAATTATACGCATGCGATTTAGTTGGTTGTGACCGATTATTTCGTAAGCTTACGTTTATTATCAATTCTTTTTCTCTTTTTTTTTTTTTTAATTCGAGGTTCACTATTTAATGGCAGACGAGATATCTGGCGGATAAAACACAATTCCAAAGCTAGAATCACTTCTTCATTCCGTCAATAAGTTCCTGAATTAGGCAGACTTGATTTAATGCTCGCGAGACTTACTTTTCCGATTGCTCCTATTACTTTAATTCACATTTACTTACAGTACATTGTTCTCAGAAACGGCGTGGTAACTTCGTTGTTCCTTTGGACCTGCAGAGTTCTAACGAAACAAGTTGGATAGATTTCGAGTCTTCTTGTTTAATATGGTGATCATTACTTTCAAAAATCATTTACACACGTTAAACGTCCTTGTGCATATTGTTCAAATCACGATGCTTCTAAAAAAAAATGAAATTTCACTGATAAACTATTTTGCTGAGTCGGGCCATGTCCGCACCTGTTGAGTCTTCCATCCCGATTACTGAGCGTCCCTCAGGATTACACAAAGCATGTGAGCAGAGTACACTTAGGACGTAACATAGTTTCTGATTGGTCAGTCATTGAAAAGTTGTCCAATCACCACTCACTTTAGAAAATCACCGGAAGTACGAAATGATCTAGTAGCTTCTAGAACTTTCTCGAAGCTGTTCAACCGGAAGTTTCAACATCTTTGAGACAAAGAATCTCTGCTTTGCACACACACACACATTCACAAGAAAAGTCAGTTTGTGGTGTCGAAGAGAAGTCATGTGCTGAACGAGTATGCACATAGTTGCCAACTACTATGTTTTATCACCAAAAGTCAATTATAAATTTAATAAAATATACGCATTAATTTTTTCTTGCTGTCGGTGGTCGATAGCAAATGGCGCCCACAGAGAATTGGCAATATTGTATTTACAAAATTGCCAAAGGACCCTGGAATATTTATATGTGGTCCTTGATTTTGATGCACCCTGTATATAGTTTGGTCCTACTGCTTCATGGTAACGGTGAACACAATGCTTCCTTATGGGGACGAACATAATAACACTATATAGGAGCAACTTGGGGTAAATGTGAAACATTAGCAGTATAATTTGGAGGAACTATTTATTGTTGTCACTGTTGTAGGAGCATTATTTGTGGAGCATTATTTACGAAGCACTAGTAACACCATTTTGCACTATTTTATACGCCTTGCTATTATTTTGAGTGATAGGTCTTTACACCTGCATGTTCGGTCACTTTTTTTTCGGTCACTTCTTATATAATTATGAAATGTTTTCTGTCTTTTAATGTCTTTTCATTAAAATATGTAATTTTCTATCATTTTGCTAATTTTCACTCGATATTCTGAACTATGGTTTCCCACCGTGTGCTTATGTTTTATGAACATTCACTACCAACAAAATCTATTCACTACAACATTACAAAAAAATGTTGTTTAACAAGTATACAAGTCCCATTTGGGTGAAGATTTAAGATTATATGAAAAGAAATATTCTTTCGACCTAACGAAATTATACGTGACTTTTTTTTTTTTAAACTGGAAACGTATCGGAAACGGATTCGGAATTCGAAAGTTAAAATGGAATCAATAACGGAATCGAATTTGTGCATTGCTTTACAATATATAAACCTCAATACTTATTGGCTATAAACAAATTTTGAAAAACTTCTACTTTTTTTTTTTCACAAAAATTACGGATACCCTTTTCAAGCATTTCAAAAAAAAAAAAAAAAAACAATACAATCCAAAACGAAAAATATTATTTATGTAGTAATCTTTGTCGTTACAACTTAACATTATTAAACTTAAAAAAAAAATCTTTCACTTATCAATTTGTTGGAACAGAATTCAACAATCCTAAAGTTGTATTTCGCAATAGAGCTTATTCTCATATGTTCTATCATGTGGTTCAGTATTTGAGAGGATTTTTAAAACAAAAGTTCGTTCTTAACAATGTTTAACTATTCTGTAACAATATGACGGCATCCATTAAGGCTACATAACTATTCATGTATTTAAGAAATATCATCTCTAACGCTTTTTTTATTAACACATTTTTATCGCATTCACATTTAATTGCATCGAGGGCACAACGTCAACCTCGGTAAACAACATTTTCATAAAACCATTTCGTCGCTACTACTATCAGAATATAGCCTTGCTACTGCTATCAGAGCATAGCCTAATTTTCTATCCCAGACATACTTTGTCAACGGGGTACGCACATATAAATATATCCACAATATTTCTTGAACCCATTTGCAAGCATCGTTATATATTCGCCTTATGCCTCAGATAATTTGTTACCTGTTATTATTCTTTTGCAGTCATTGACCTCTCATTCATTACAATTACCACTCGTATTTCTCGATGACCAAAACAAACTTAGAATACAAACTTATTCTATTCCCACTAAAACAAATGATTGTTGACTATGTTAACGAAAAGAAATTATTTATTTATCTATTCTCCTTTTTTTTTCCAAATAAGTATTCTTGCTTTCAAACAAATTTACTTTAAAGTTAGCGCGAAAAGTTTGAAAATGTATCTGTGTGTCTCCGTTACCTCCTTTTTTTTTAAATCGGAAGCAAAGATAATGAAGTAAAAATGTAAAAGTTCAACAAGAAAAAGAACATCTGATTCAATAGTATCTGCATAATTATTGAACTGAACTATATTTCGGGCATTACTAACTAACCTTCTTCAGTGACTTACTTACATATGTTTCTTCGATATATTTACTAATAAACATCACATTTATCTAAGAACCTAAAAATATGAACCAACACATAATATGACATTGATTATTAGAACTACTATAGCATATTTCATAAAATTATTACAATGTTTTAGAAAATTGTTAACCACTAAACTAAACAAAACTTTCTTTCACAGAAAAGGTACATTGCTTATGTCTTTGGCCTTAACTATCATAAACGAAAATAAAAATGTGGTGAATGTGTATGAAGGCTAATTCCCTAAATAACTCAACTATTTATTACTTAATACGTGAACAGTTTGTTAAGAAAAAAAAAACTAACCTACTTAATTGTAGTATCTTATGTATCATTACGACTAAGTTACACATAATATGAATTATATATGAACAAAATTTACTGTAATGTGCATTTTTGTATATATGTATGTGTTTATATTTTTCCATACAATAAACCACAGTAGCTTTGAGACTATGAATGCAAACTTTGTGGAACATTACGTAAAAACCTAACATGTAGACGTAAAATGGTACATGATTAAATCCAAATCCTATATTTATTCACTAAGTATGCAAAGTAAATATATTCAAAAAGACTTACGAAGTTTGATATTAATAATAATTTCTGTATGCAATACGTAATATTTGAATCTTATTATTATTATTGTTATTTTATATTTTATTCTTTACGTATCGGATAATTGAACTATTCATACACAAGCTTGCTTTGCGTAACTTAACTAATAAACTATCAAACATTTGAATACTTATGTACAAGTGTGAGTGAAACGGCGATTAAGCCTGACGTAGCGCTACCCTGTGTGTCATTGGTTGACAAAACAGGTCGTAAGCCATTAATTAAACAAAAATATAGGTTAATGATTTGATCCCGAAGATCAATGAGCGCTGGCTTACTATTTCTTTTTACAGCTCGAAGTGTGCGGGATCGCCAACCTTCCCGACGATTTAAACAAATCGCTTCTGCACTAAATCCAAATCCCATCCCAGCTGAATGCTTCAAGCATTACAGCTATGTCATAATCGGGTAAATTATTCCAACCCCAATTGGACTGTCAGTATCTAGACCTATAGAAGGTATTTCGAGAAAATAAAGACATGAAAAGGACAAGAAGAATACCCTGGGGGGGAGAAAATTCGATACTACAGTCCCGCATCTCAATATCATTAACCACTTATTAATTATTAATTAATTTTGGCTCGCTCCTACCTACAAAATTAGTAGGTTTACAAAGTATTCTCTTAAGGAACGCTAGCCAATACTAAAGATTGTGCGGCCTTACTGGCGAATTGCACTTATCAAATCCGGGTACATAGTCATATTCGAGATTAAAGTCACAATCGAGTACATCATCCACCAATCTGACATCACAATATGGTCACATTCGAGATTAAGGTCACAATCGAGTGTATCATCCACCAATCTAACATTACAATAATCCCTGACGTGAAATGACAATTTTCCAGTAAGCTGATAGAATTACAAATGCGTAAGAGAACGCTAATCGGCATCCAGCACAAACGTGTCATGCTTAATTTTTCCATTTTTTTTTAAATGTTGAGAAATGAAAAATAAAAGAGTAATAACCTCAACGAAACAAGGAAATGAGGTCAACATGACGAGTCTGACTATGATAATCAATGGGTTGAAAATGTTCAATTAAGAACCAACAGACTCTTCTCATACAAGAAAGACCGAAAAGAACTGAAATTGGAAAATTTTCACATTCTGAACTGATCGTTACATCCGACAAATATCATTTAAAATTAGAATATCATATTCGTGATTTAATTGATTTCACTTTAAACAATCATTATTCACGTTTTTCATTTCCAACAATAGATTCATTTCAAAACTTGAAAAAGTATTTATCAAATTTCATTCAAAATCACCGACATTAATAAATTCCAGGTTGATAATAATTTTGCTTATCTAATTTCCATAATGTGTTACAACCAATTTATATTATATCTATATGCCATTTTTATAACCCAAATTTATATATTCCAATTTTATGATCCAAATTTATTATAGGTAATCGCTACCTAATTAAAACAAACACTTTATACATCGATACCAAATTGTGTCGGTTATCATTGGGTCCATCGTACCCACAAAATAATATAACGATCCTTTGCAAATGACATGATGACCTCGTCACATTTTATATTTACATAAAAATAATGTATTATTTTATTTTATGAATACGATGCACCCCGAAGAAAAGAAGAAGGAATCGGTTTAATTAAAAATCCAAACAATTACAATTTATTGTTACCTTTACGTCAAATAAAAGTAAATATCTAATAAAATATAAAATTTTACGCGTCAATAAAGATGTCTTTCCATTTTCAAATATATATGTATTAAATGTCACAAGCCGAAAGTGAATTTTGAAGTGTGTGTGTATTAGCCAAATCACACACTAGCTGAGGCCCAATCGGACGCCAACCCGATTTCGTCACTTTAATTTTGAAAGAGAATGGTAGTGACGCCTCTAAGGGTTAAATTATATCTTAACCTCTTCATTCTTCTTAACTGGTAACCTGATTTTTAGATTATACTAAATTTCAAACTTTATTAATATGATAACGAATACTTATTAACTTTACGTAATAATTATTCGTATGAATCAATTTGTGATTAAGTTTATCAGTTTCAACCTTATTTTGTATTATTATATTTTTTTCAATCACATTTAATAATATTTTAGAATTTTGACACTGCAAGGTATAACCAATTTAATTTCGTAGATTTACCGTACTCTTACATATATTCAATGGCAAAAACAATCATTGGCGAACAGACCCACATTTTTTTTTCTAAGACATGTTCCAAAATACAATTGTGTTTACATGTTTCCGCCAACAAACTAAACAACGGAAACGTTTGCGAATAATTTTAAGTATGCGTATACTCACATTTGTGATATACGTTCTCTAAAGATCCTATCAGAGTCTCTAAGAGTACCTAAGCAATCTCTAAAATTCCTATTAATGACTTTAAACGGGGTTAACAGGTTTCTAAAATCCACATTTCTTAATATTATGGTAATAAAACAACATAAAATGATATAGGTGAAACTTTATTCAGACCTCCTCTCCTTTTATCCTGAAATGAACACAAATACACAAACAAATCATTTAAATTTCGTGAGTGTGGTAGCGTCCACACAAAATAGTAATGGTTGGAAAATGGGTTGTGTTTATAAAATTTTGAATCAAAGCACATTCGCGAACTAATTTCAATTTATCTTTACCTCTCTTTTTCCTTAATCATCCTTCCTGGATCTCTTTTCTTTCTCCTGGTCATCCTCAACTGGAATTAATCCTGAAGTAAAATTTTATTAAGCACATATTTATTATCTCACGTACCTGTTGTAATGGTGAGAAATATGGCTGGCTGGATGGATGGTCTTCTTTGGTAAGCTGTAAGAGAAATCCCTAAACATACGGATTGGTGGGGTTCCTGACTTTTTTTTTCAACGGAGCAATTGTAATCCACTGGAAAAATTAGTCATAATTGCTTTAACACACTCGTCAGACCATTCGGTGGAGTCTTTGCAATAGTGTGTGATATACAAATCACCCAACTTACGTAAAAAGTAGTCTAAGCGATCACAGTGTTGCAACTTAACACAGGTCTGTTTTAACAAAGTTTCCGGGTTATCTTCCTTGGTTTCCTCAGGCTGGTTAACAATATCTACTTCTGGGTACAGCAATGGTAATAGCTTTTCATGCGTGGATGGATGGTAAGGAACATCTTTGAGTTTAGCTACTTGTTCTTCGGGTAAATGTTTTCTGGCCATGAGAATCCACGTATTGTAGGTCTTTGGGGTGGGATTCCAAATTCTTACTCTGTCCATGGAATGAAAACCGATACTTTGACCATTGTAGGGATCCCATAACTCTACAGCGCGGTCGTTACTGGTAACTGAAGTACAAACATACGGCCCTCGAAATATTTCAAAGAACTTTGCTATTTCCTTCTTAACAAGACTGCTTACATTTCGTTGCCTAACAAACACTAGGTCTCCCTTAACAACGAGTCTCTTTCCCTGTTGGGCTTGATTCCATTTTTCATTACGTGTGGCAATCTTCCGTTTTCTACGTAAATCGGCCATAACAAGTTTATTGCTCCAATTAATCGAATCTTCAGGCGTAATCGCCTCCTGTACGTTTATACCAAAATGTGTGAATATGGGTCGTGAGGAATTGATGTTTAAGTGCAAACTAGCAGGAGAAACACCAAGACTCTGGGAAATAGAATAATTATACAACAATACTGCTTGGGTCAGATATTCAGCCCACTCCTTGTGAGATGACGAACACAAAGTTCTGAGGGTTTGCACTAGATTCTTATTAACGTTTTCCACTAACGATGCCATGGGATGGTATGGGGTAGTATGACGAACAACTACATTATACTTTTTCATGGCCTTCAAAAACGGTTTCGAATGAAACACCGCTGCATTGTCAGTAATAATTACTCGCACCAATCCTAACATGGGGAAATAAAATTCTTCCAAACACCTTACTACAGCCTTCGCTGTTGACGTGCGCAATGCAAACGCAGTGCAATACCGGGTGTAAAGATCCATTATTACTAAAGCGAATCTTTTCTGAGTTTGGCCAGTGGGATAACTTCCTAGAAAGTCTATGCTAATTGCGTCACGAGTTGCATTTACTGATATTGTATGCATCAACTTAGCAGGTGGGTGTTGGTCTGGTTTCATACGTTGGCAGGTAATACAATCGCGAATGAAGTTTTTAACAGCTGTTCGCAATCCTTTCCAATGAAACGCTTTTGAAATTATAGAAAAAGTCCTTTCAACGCCTGGGTGGTGAATATCGGTATGGTACGCAACTAAAATATTCTGGGTAAGTGCTGGAGGAACACAAATTTTCCATTGATCTGGCTGGTGAAAATCTCGAACTAATAAAATATGATTATCCAATTTATAAAACTTTTTCCACGATCTACCATTTTTATATTCAGTTTCGTCTACGGTACCCTCTAAAACAGCAATGACATTAGCATAATCGGAACATTCACGTTGGAGTGCAGCTAATCTTTCGGGTGTTATGTTCATAACTTCTTCCTGCAACACTTGGAAAGTGTGAACTTTCAGTAGGCGGTGTTCATGGGTGGGGAAAAGCCTACTCAATGTATCGCTTATAGTGTTCTCAGAACCTGGTATGTATTGTACCTCGTAACTTAGTTCTTGCAGTTCAACGGCCCATCTGAGCAAACGATTATTCCAAGGTTTAACGCGATCTAAATACGACAAAGCACGATGATCCGTGACAATGATTACATGATTGCCTAACAACATTGATTTCCATTTTCTGATTGCAAAAATGACCCCAAGACACTCAGCTTCTGTGGTTGAATATTTCTGTTCGGTAGGTGTTAACGTTCTACTTATACATTGTATGATACGTTTTTCGTCACCGTGTTTTTGCCAGAGGACACTTCCTATTCCGGATTGTGCAGCATCAGATTGCACATAAAAATCTTTTGTGAAATCTGGATGAGCTAACATGATGTTGTAACAAATATCCTGCTTGATTTGATTAAATGCCATTTCGCATTGTTCGCTCCACTGCCATTTCTTTTTCTGTTTCAACAAATCATATAAGGGAGCGGCTTTCATAGCAAAGTTGGGAACAAATGACCTAGACCAAGAGAATAACCCTAATACTGAGCGCAAAGTTTTAATGTTGGTTGGTTTTGGTAAGTCTCGTACACCTGTTATACTACGTTCGTCTTTTCGTATACCTTCCTTGCTAACTACATATCCTAAAAATGGGACTTCATTGGCACAAAACAAACATTTATCTATGTTTAACGTGATTCCGTGTTCCTTGAATTTCTGAAATACTTCATCTAACAATAGCAAGTGTTCTTCAAAACTGTTGGACATTACTAAACTGTCATCTACGTATCGAATGATTTTACTATGTAACTCGGGTCCTAAGACATATGCCATCATCGCGTTTAGAGCGGATGATCCATTTCGATATCCAAATGCCACTCGCTGATATTGATAACATAAACCTTCGAAATTAAAAGCAAAATATGGTTGGGAATCTGGATGAAGTTCGGTCTGCAGATAACTTTGTTGTAAATCAATAACCGTGGTAAATTTCTTTCCTTGCAATTTCGCGAGTAAATCTTCAATGCGCTCTGGCCTAACCTGTCGTAATACGGAATGCCCATTCACCATGCGTAAATCGACACAAAGACGGAATTGATTATTCTTTTTAGGTACTACTAAAAGTGGGTTACTATGTACACTTTGGCTTGGTTTTATGATTTGCAACTGAAGTAATTTTTGAAGTTCGTTCCTAACGAATGGAATGGCTTTATAAGGGATAGGATATTGCTTTCTTACCAATGCTTCCGTAGTGTTAATTTCTGCCTTGTATACAAATCCTTTGCACTTCCCGGGGTAGTTAGTAAATATTTCCCTGTATTTAAATAACAAGTCTAACAACTGATTTCGCTGTGGCTGAGTTAACCCATCTGCCCTCTGAACTGCATTAATGATCTGTTCGTCCGTGGCAACCTGCTTTCGGAAGGGTTCTCCTTCATTAACACCTACACGGTCAATACGCCGATGTTCTTTAATATTGCTGCTGTCATTTGTTTCTTGATCACTATCATCTGACATGGATTGCACCGAAAGTGGGAGTAACGATACAACAATTCTAATGTTTTCATGTTCCAATGAGAACGTTCCCTGACTAAAATCAATGATACTCTGTAATTCTGAAAGCGCGTTGACACCCAAAATAAAACGTTCGTTTAAATCTTGCACGACATACAACTCGAGTGAAAACGTTAATACGTCGATCTGAACTGGTACTATTGTTTTACCCTTACACTTTCTTTTAAAGCGGCCACTGTAATCGACCAAAAGAACGTCGTCAGCTGACTGCAACCTAGGCGCGGAAATGTCTTTGCTTATTTCTTTCCAAAATTCGTACGAGATCAACGAGGCGTCAGCACCTGTATCGAGGAGGGTTTTAACTGAAATGTCATTAACTGTTGTTTCTATATACGCAGAATAACTTCGATCGTAAGCGGTGACGAGTTCTCTTTCATCATTATCTTCCTCTACATCACTTCGGCCGTCACTATCTAGAATATCGTCATTTGCAAATGTATAATTCCTAACACGGATGATATTTGGGGAGTTTATAAACGAATCACCTTCGATGGACGCGACCCCTTCGTGCCCATCGGATCTTAGTTTCCCTGCTGACCGTGATCGGACGTATGCCCACCATCTCTCTCGGGCGTGCGTTCTCGCCAATTCTGCCGTTCGTTATTTGACTGGAAGTTGAAACTAGGTCTACTATCTCTATTATTACTATTGTTTCCCCTTCTCCAATTGAAGCGATTCCCAAAGTCACGAGAGTTATTGTTACTGCGTTGTGACCTAGTGTTCTGATTAGATCGTTCATTCCTCCCGCGCGCATCACTCGTGAATTGCTGTTCGCGCCTATTCTCTCGCTCGTTTCTCCTAAAATTGTTTTGTTCAGAATTTCTACCGTTCCGTGGATGATTATTGGTATTATTAGGCCTCTCTCTAGTCGGTCTGCTATACTGTACCCGAACCGCCTGGTACTGCTTATTACGATTCTCATAACTGTTACCTTCGCGCTTAAAACCCTTTTCGTTTGGCAAACGTAAAGATTCAAGACGTTTGACACTAGCAATAAATTGTGCAAAATCTGTGCATGGATAAAACGCAAACATTTCTCGATATTTGTATGGCAACGTAGGTACAATACTAGCTAATATCTTCGCTGGAGTGCTTTCGGGATTCAAATCACTTAATGCACGATATTGAGTGGTTGCAAACTCCAAAACTGAACCGTGTACTCTTGGATCAAAGGAAGTATTCCGCAACGCGGTCAGCCTACTTACTACAATTGCTTCTGATTCAAATGCGTTAACTAAAGCATTGCTAAATTCCTCAAAAGTGGTGAACAAATGTTGGCGTGTTCGAAACCACTCCAAACATGGATTCTGCAGCAAACTTGGTAGTACCGGCAACACTGCATCTTCGTGTACGTTCAATAAGTCCAACTTATGTTGCAAATCACGTAAATATGAACGCGCAGTTTCCTTATCTGGCATCCCACTATATGTCGGTAGGTCTCGTATTTCTTGAATTGTAATACGGCGTCGAGGTTTACTAGTTTTCACGAAAAATGGATTATTCTTCCCCTTACTATTCGAGTGATCGGATTCATAACCTTCACTACCACTATCGTACTCGCTATTTTCGTAAGTTTCTCGTGAGGAAGGGTGAGGTCCGCGACTAAACTGATTACTCCGTAAATTATTCAACTCTTGCTCTAACTTCAAAACGCGATCATTCACCTCTCGATTCACTTCCGCTTTTACAATTGTTCGCGTGGGGATATTCTGTACTTGGTCTATGACTTGTTGAATAGATTGAATGGTGTGAGACTCTAGTTTATCTACCCTTGCTGTAACGTGCGTAATTTCCTCTTTATTTTCGGCAGCTACTTTCTTAATTTCTAACATATCATCCCGTATTTCGTTTATTTCGCCGCGCTGTTCTCGCAAACTAAACATCGCTTCCCACACGAATGTACCGTGGGTGTCAATGGTTGCTTGAAAATTAGTGACGCGCTCTTCTACCTGAGCATGATACCGGTTTGTATTAAGTTCTAATAACACCTGCCTATCTTTTGCTTCCTGAAACCTCTCTTGGTTGCTTACGCGATCTTGTGCTATCTCAGCCCTACAATTGTCAACCTGTGCCTGTACGGATTCGTAATTTGATCTACACTCATTTTTATATTCCTCTATTTTCTCCTCCATGGCCTGAATACGCGTAGTGATTTGAACAATGGCATTATTAGTTTGCAAAACATCCTTACCAACTTGTTCTAATTTACTTTCTAAATTTTCCTTCAAACTAGCAACGTTTTCTGCCTGCTCGTGCTTTAAACTAACAATATCTTCCTTCAAACTAGCAACACTTTCTACCTGTTCCTTTTTCAAACCCTCAATTGTATCGTTAATCTGTGCGGACTGCTTTTCAAACAAAGCTTGGAGCATGTTCTTTAATTCCTCAGACTCTGACATTTTGTACAGGTTCAATAATCAGTAACCAAAGAAAGCTAATAATTTTTCTAATTCAAACTACAAATACACTCTATTAGTTGCTAATGATTTCTCTAAAGGAACACAAACATAATGAAACACACAATTAACAACAAATTATTTAAAAGTAAGACACACTGAAGCAATGCACAAATTGGTCGCGGATATTACTTTTGTACTTATTAATACCAGTGCAAGGAAAAAATACACAAGGTCACCGTATTGTGAATCTGTCCCGAGCTGGTTTCTGGGTCAAGTAACTATAACTTCCCGGGTTAGTTTCGGCACCAATTAAATATACTATCGCCTTGGTGAAAGGGGGTCGTACAAGCCTATTTATATCTTTCGTCTACATTAATTTTAAACTAGAAATTTTCCCAATCATCCTTTCCACCGGGAAGTATATACATGTTTTGCCAACTTTCGCCTGAGCTTGGGAACCACTCAAGCAGAAGAGTTGGTGACAACGTGTTTGGTTGCGTCCGAACTATCCAAATAAAAAAAAAATTAATAAATGAAAATATTAATTTAACCTTTCTTAGCTAACTGACAGTTTGGCGCGAGGGATAGTTCACTACATAAATATAATTAAAATCATGTACGTTCCGCAACCTGTTCTCGCGTCTCTATTCAGAACCAAAAACAATCACAAAAAAAAAAAGAAATATCAAGCAAACAATTGAAACACTGGGACTTAAATATCAACCATTCATATTTAACAGAAAACAAAATTAATAACTTTACATGCACTGGTTTTTACACGGAAAGTTTGAATATTAATGTACACCTGAGCTGGAATGAACAAGAAGCATTAATCATGAATATCACTAAAACATCATTTTTATCAGTGATGTCGAATACACAATAACATCCAAAATAGTACTTTAAAATGACAACTTTTTTTTCTTATGGAATTCCCTATCTAGCTAAACAACATGTAAGAAAAAAAATGAAAATATTTACATGAGATAATTATACGCATGCGATTTAGTTGGTTGTGACCGATTATTTCGTAAGCTTACGTTTATTATCAATTCTTTCTCTCTCTTTTTTTTTTTTTAATTCGAGGTTCACTATTTAATGGCAGACGAGATATCTGGCGGATAAAACACAATTCCAAAGCCAGAATCACTTCTTCATTCCGTCAATAAGTTCCTGAATTAGGCAGACTTGATTTAATGCTCGCGAGACTTACTTTTCCGATTGCTCCTATTACTTTAATTCACATTTACTTACAGTACATTGTCCTCAGAAACGGCGTGGTAACTTCGTTGTTCCTTTGGACCTGCAGAGTTCTAACGAAACAAGTTGGATAGATTTCGAGTCTTCTTGTTTAATATGGTGATCATTACTTTCAAAAATCATTTACACACGTTAAACGTCCTTGTGCATATTGTTCAAATCACGATGCTTCTAAAAAAAATGAAATTTCACTGATAAACTATTTTGCTGAGTCGGGCCATGTCCGCACCTGTTGAGTCTTCCATCCCGATTACTGAGCGTCCCTCAGGATTACACAAAGCATGTGAGCAGAGTACACTTAGGACGTAACATAGTTTCTGATTGGTCAGTCATTGAAAAGTTGTCCAATCACCACTCACTTTAGAAAATCACCGGAAGTACGAAATGATCTAGTAGCTTCTAGAACTTTCTCGAAGCTGTTCAACCGGAAGTTTCAACATCTTTGAGACAAAGAATCTCTGCTTTGCACACACACACACATTCACAAGAAAAGTCAGTTTGTGGTGTCGAAGAGAAGTCATGTGCTGAACGAGTATGCACATAGTTGCCAACTACTATGTTTTATCACCAAAAGTCAATTATAAATTTAATAAAATATACGCATTAATTTTTTCTTGCTGTCGGTGGTCGATAGCATCGACATACTTTATTCTATGGACAAAGCAAGTTAGCAAGATTTTTCATGAACACACATTACTCCATGGACAAAGTAGGTAACAAGAGTCCTCGCATATGCATTTTATCCGTTGGGCAATGTGAGGTAACAAGAGCTCTCATGAACACAATGTATTCCATGGACAAAGTAAAGTAACAAGCGCTCTCATGAACACTTCATCCATGATCAAAATAAGGTAACAAGACCTCTTGTGGATATTTTATTCCAAGGTAACAAGAGTTCTCATGAACATACTTTGTTCCATGGACAAAGTAAGGTGACAAGGCCCTTGATGGACACACTTTATTCCATTCGTAAATAAGGTTACAAGAGATGTTTTGGACTCACTTTATTTTCTATGAACAAATTAAGGTAACAAGAGCTCTCACGAACACACTTTATTTCATGGACAAAGTAAGATAACAAGAGCTCTATCGACATACTTTATTCTATGGACAAAGCAAGATGGCAAGATCTGTCATGAACACAATTTATTCCATGGACAGAGTAAGGTAAAAAGAGCTTTTATGGTCCACTTTATTCTATGAACAAAATAAAGTAACGAGAGCTTTCATGAGCACACTACTCCACGGTCAAAGTAAAGTAACAAGAGCTTTAATGGCTCACTTTATTCTATGAATAAAGTAAAGTAACAAGAGCTCTTGTGATCACACTTTATATCATGGACAAAGTAAGGTAATAAGACTTTTTGGTGACACATTTTATTCCATGGGCAAAGTAAAATAACAAGAGCTTTTATGGCTCACTTTATTCTATGAACAAAGTAAAGTCACAAGAGCTCTCATGAACACACTATTCCACGGTTAAAGTAAAGTAACAAGAGCTCTCGTGAACACACTTTATACCATTCGTACAGCAAAATAACAAGAGCTTTCATGAACACACTTTACTCCATGGACTAAGTAAGATAACAAGGTCTCTGGTGAACACACTTTATTCCGTCGGCAAAGTAAGATAACAAGAACTCTCATGATCACACTTCAATTTTTATGGGCAAATATACACAGCACAGTAGTAGGATAGTGGAACATACTGCTGCTTTTAAACAGTTACAATGCTTACCCAATCATTCACTCCAACGATACACCAAAGTATCCCCAGAAGAAATCTGACTCAGACTCTGAAACCCTTTTAGTACGGCTTGCTGAACTTCTGTATCGTTTGAATTACAAACCGTCCGGCGCTTCTTCAGTTACTGTAAAGAGCATTGTAAATGGGAACAATGTTTCCATGTTTGACCAACTATTTTGTTGCTTATTTTACACATCTGTGCTGCCGTTACCAAACTCAATGCACAATATCCAGTTTTTTTTCCTGTCATGACACTAGCACCGTACACGTGAACTAGTTTGTGATGAATTTCTGTTGATGAAGTGCCCTTTAGATGCAAAAATCTGACTTCATTACACATTTCTATGTTTAGTCATGTTTCCATATCGCAATTGTCTATTAACTAATATTTCCATGCTAATATTTAGTGCTGCCATTTTTTCGGAGAACGTGCTAACTCAGATTACAAAAAAACAACTCTACAAAAGTGCTAAATTTTAAACAAAAGGCATAATTAAATAAAAATATGTATATAATTTTTTAAAAAAATGACTAAGACATATATATGCAAGATTATCAAAGTTTAGCTTAAAAGTTATGTACTATGATTGCACATAATGTAATATGATTGGAAACCACTAATTCTTATGATAATTCAAATACTTATGGTTTGAGACTACAATACTTCTCTACTTCTTGAAGTTTATCGCCTTTAGACTTGCAACCCCATAGAATGGCAAAATCTCGTTCTTTTTGAGATCGGTTTAGTGTTGCATATTCCACATCAAGTGTCAATATACTAAATCTATGGACAAAACTGATAAAGAGAGATTAAGAAAAAGAGAAAGGAAGTGGTGAATGTAGAAATTCATTGTCTTTATCTTTGAGCGCAGATTGAGTTGCCATCTATTATCCTCTTTCGCCTGTATTATGGTACATTTTAGTGTTAACTTTTTGATACAATATAAGAAAAACAACAAAACCTATTTTCCGCAAGATTTTTCGCTAGATGAGTTACCGAAACGTATTTTGTGCTATGACATTAAATTATGGAAGTTTTAGCCACATGCATGCGTGGAAACTCCAGATCTGGTGCCAAAACTACTAAATTGTTAACATTGTCAACATTGCATGTGGCTCACGTAATATATTCGCCATGTCACAGCTGTCTGATTAACCCAAAGTGGATAGTTGTCGAAACTGTTGTATATTAATATATATATATATATATATATATATATATATATATATATATATATATATATATATATATATATATATATATATATATATAGTGGCGGATCCAGGATATGATCAAGGGACCATAATTTGCCGTTTTATCCAGTGTAAAGCTGAATTGAAGCCCATTTTATCTAGTGTAAACCTGAGCGTCAAGGGGGGGCTATAGCCCTTTAGCCCCCCCTTATATCCGCCCTTGTATATATAGTAAACGTATTGTTTTGCTCAGCGAATGGTTTAAATCAGATTTAAGTCTGTTAAAAGCAAAGCTTGACAATGGAAAATATTACAAAACTTTCCACACAGCGAAGAAAACACAAACCTTCCTAGTAGTTGGGGACACTCCTGTATCATTTTTTCCTGACTGAATCCTTCAGCTCACAAATTTGAGTTGCTTCTTATCCTTTGGGTTGAACGTTCACCTGAGGTATAAAGTCCCTTTTGTTCTTTGTGTTGACCATTGTGAGTGGATGGGGTAGAGTTGGCCCCTCAACTGGAAACTGGATTTTTGGTTCTCTTCACATTCAGATTTTCATTTTTCAAAATGTTTGCTAATTTTTTTTTTCACCATCACAAAAGGCGAGAAGGAAACGTCGTGGGGACAAATAATGAAAAAAATCCGCATCGATCCAGTCCTGGAGGGATTTCGCTCTATGGTTCATCAGGTTTTTTTTTTCTATTTTCACTTGGTGGTTGAGAGTTTATGCTAATTAGAAAAAAAAAGCTAGTTTTATTACTACTGTTATTTTACCAGAATTATATATATATATATATATATATATATATATATATATATATATATATATATATATATATATATATATATATATATGTGTGTGTGTGTATTACAGACCAAATTATTTAACAAATTTAATGTTATTGTATTTCATATTTTATTAAACAATTACTTCCTTGTACTTACAGTTTCAACTGCACAAAAATTGTCTTTCTTTCTACAGTCTCCCTTTCATGACAATATTTCTGATCGTTTCTGTATTTTATTTAAAAGAAACTTTATCTTTTTCATTGTGGCTTTGATTTTGTACTCGGACAAAGATTTCTGATCTCAACAGTCCATGCCCTAGGCTGACTATAACATTGCTCTTAGAGATATGGAAATCTTTCTATTCGTTTTGCATAGGTTTCCCTTGTATGTTATCTTTACAACGGTTTTCAAAGGTGGAAAAGGCTTTTGTGAGCTTTTGAGTTGAGATTTTCTTCATCTCGGACAAGAGATATTTTCAGTTCATGTTTTATTCTTACATGTTTTTGAGTAAATACCGTTGTTATTCGAACAAATTGACACAAAAATATGTTGTTTTGCATTTCAGAGATACCATCAAGATTGTTTGTTCTTTCAATCTTTGTACAGGAACAAGACGTTATTTTGTGTATTTTAACATTTTGGTGTTACCGTTAAAAAAAACTTCACATCTCTCTACTTATATGCCCTACTCATACTAAAATATAAAGCGAGTGAGCAGGCATCTCTTATCGAAACAATAACGTTTTTAACTTGCTCTCTTCTTAAGAGTGTTGAGTACGAGAGCCATCTTTCTTTTTAGCCCATTAGAGTTTGATTTACCAAATACTCCTTAATATATTTACCCTTTCTGCAAAATGAAAATGAAATGAAATCTTTAAGTTTTATGTCCCACGGTTATGCCAGATAGGATAAAGGAGACAGTGAGGCAGTGGCGAATAAAGCAGGGAGCCTAGGCCCCCCAGTTTTTCATTGTCAAATAGAATTGAAGCTATTATGTATATATATTGTTGAAACTTTATAGTACTCATAATATACTTATCATAGTCTGTGTTCTGCCTGCCCCTTCAGTTTTTACCTCCTAGATCCGCCACTGGGGTGATGATAAGAAATGAATGAAATGGTGTAATGAAGGAAGTGAGAGGGAATGGAAGAGCTTCGAGAAAACCGATACAAACGGTGTTTGTCCACCACAAAGCTCACTTGGCGCGACGTCGGATCGAACCAAGGACCGGATCCACCAGAAGTGAACGTTCTACCAGTGAGCCATCGTGACCCTTCATGTCTGCAGGGGCGACATTTGATAAGGGCAAAGAAGAGAAATTTCCTACTACGAGTTTGAGAAACACGTGGTTCATAAGAAATTCTATTCTAATATATTAATAGAAAAGATGAAACTCATATATCGATGGCCAACGTCGCCTTTCCTTGGCAAATTTGAAATGACGCTCCTGCTTGTCTGTCCGCGAAACAACAAATCTTAAGAACTACTTCATGGATCACTATCAATTTTGGCGACGGTGCAGAGGGTCTTAAGTTAAGAATAGGATTCGAAGATTAAGGTAATATTCAAACCGTAAGTGATATTAATCAATCATTTCTGGCCTTAATTTTGATCACTATAATGCAAAAATTGCCATAGAGAGCGAGAAGGTCGATAGATGTCCAGCAATTGACGTCTTAGGAAACTCGTCTTCATCCTTAATTCTCTACTAAACTAGAAGTGATAGAAGTTTACTAAAACTTCTGGCTTCGATGTTGATATACATACATCTAAAACGATAAGAGGTAACAGGAACAATTTGGCGTTCTAATATTAGGTGCTACCTTCTCCCCTAACCTCCCATCGAAACGAGAAGTGGCAGGAATAGCCACTTCTCGTTTTAATGTTAACTACTATGGATCTAAACGGTAATTGATAGCGAGAATCAGTTTTCTGCAATCAATTAAACGTCCCAAAAATATATTCCATCTTATCTCTCTATTAAAGCTGAAAGCGTAATAGACATCTATGACTCCTGGCTTCAATATTAATTGCAAAAATGACATATCATAGAAACCAAATTCCTTCACGTGATCTACATATGACACTGTTACTTCCTTACATGTAGTAATTTCGGTAGAGATGAACCTCTGGGTGAGACGCTCCAGGCCAATAATTCTTAAACTACCCACCAGAGTGCAGCATGAATATTGGTGCAAGTGTCATGGAAGATGTATACGACACTCTGTGTTATCGTCAAGTAGAATACTACGCATTTCTTCAGTAAATGAGATTTTTTTTTATTTTAGGTCAATTTATTTTAGCACATTTCATTGAAATGAAAAAATTAAAGAAATATCCCACGTTCTTGATGTAGATTTCTTTGTTTTTTTTTACTAGCACGTTTCAGTATAAAAGAATGTGTTAATGGAAACATGAAGTTTCCTACGTTGAAAAACTACAAATAAACTACCCTCATTGACAAGTAAACTACCTTGAGATAGACGAACCACTCCCGTTATGGAAGAGATGGATAGAGTAAGTTGTCCATCTATACCTAGTTATTGTTTGTAGTGTCTGGGAGGGAGAGAGGAAAAAGTGGAAAAAATAACTTTTAATGTTTTAATTTTTCTTTGTTTCTGCTTCTGTAAGCCTTTTACCTTATTTTAAGGTTCAGAGGTAAATTAGGTTTAGCATTAATTTTTAAATAAAAGAAAGCGACAGCATTGTTAAGAGAAAAAAAAAATATTACTGTTCACCCGCTGACAACCCCTATTGGTTCAAAAACGTTTTGAAACTAGTTCAAGTGTCAAAAGGAGAACATTCTATCATTATTATTCTTTTTCTAGTTGTAAATCAGGTGCTAGATGAAACTTTCCAGAAAATTCTATCAAAAAATATTGAATTCAATATCACTAGCCCTTTCCCCAAAATAAGTGGAATCTGCTGGGAAAAATAGCAATGGTTTGATAACAGTACTCATTTCGGATGAATAGTATATCAGCTTACATAAAAACTGGAAGAGGATGGTTAAGTTCACCAAATCGATTTCAAGAAACAAGTGACAAAAAACAACAAAAAGAAAATTCCGATCAGATTTTCATATTCATCCAGCAATGATGATCAATCGATAATCTATGTTGACAGTGATAATATGGAGGAGTACGATGAAAACGAATGTGTTGAATGTGGCGAAAATTATAATGAAACAAGAAGAGAGGACAACTGGATACAATGTATTATATGTGAACACTGGTTACATGAAGGTAGTTCGAAATATGAGAATGTTTGTGATTTGTGTGTCAAAGGTTTCAAATAGATAAAAGAAGATGTAATGTACGATACAATGTAATTATCGACGTCGAACTTAGATCTTCTTGCCATTTACAAATATTTCTTTCTTAGATTCCATGTTAAAAGGGAAGTTCGTTTTTAAATGTTCTATATTTCTATCTTAGTTTTAGCAACATTAGATTTCAATAAAAAAAATCTTTGAAGCTGAATAATATAGAGAGTAAGGGAGGCTGATTCCGATAGTTTTGGGGACAAACAGCTCTGAGCTGAATATAACGAATGCAATTTACAAAAATAAATTACGATGACATACCTTGATATGTCCTCCAAAATTTCCGAGATAGTAGTGGGTAAGGCGGCACGTCATATATTATATATATATATATATATATATATATATATATATATATATATATATATATATATATATATATATATATATAAAACTGTAAATACCTATTGTCGATCGGAAATACCCGCCTTGTGCGGGTGATTCCGATACGTAGGAGGGTGATTTCAATCGCTATTCACAAAACGAAAAATGCTAGATTACTATGTTTAATAGTAAGCATACAACATGGAAATATCATAGAACAAACAAGTAATGAAAGTGATAGCAGAGTACACACAATATATAGAAATGATACTATAGAACATGTAAAGAAACACAATTTGTAATGTGCTAATAATAGATGTAACTGGAGAAGAAAATGATCATCAAATGTCAAGAAGGTTTTTAGATTCAACATTTACCGCAAATAAATTGGCTTTTATCCTCAGATACTACACAGTCTTCGTGGTACCATTCGCGTCATTTGCCTTGACATTGAATCCAGACCACAAATTTAGCACATCTTGTATCAGGGTATTGTAATAAGCAGAAGTCGTAGAAATCCTGTGCGGGTATCTGTTGCAAAGACGCAAATGTGGACTTCGTGGCAGGTAGTTCGTAGGAAGAATCAGAGTCGTTGTCCGTGTCATCAATGGTGTCCATAATCCTTTGTTTAGCCGCACGAAATCTGTTAGGGATGTCATTAGCTACTGCAGAAGTTTATGCAGCTTTCCTGATGTACTTTCTCGTAACACCACACCCGAACTTCGCCAACCTGATTATGCGTTGTTTCAACGTTTTCTTTTGATCAGCTGTAAAAACTTGCATAGAACCAGCCTTGTCACGTTTTCTGTGTTTACGACTTGTAAAATCTATTCTGGAAGCAGTATAAGGAAAATGGAACTCCTGGCAGCTGCCTTTAAGTGTCAAGCCACCCTTTACGGCTTGAAGGGCTACCTTCATATCGTCGTCTCTTCAGCGTTTTTCTTTTTCCCTGATATACTTTCCTATCTGCAACGAGAAAACACATAGTACTTACGATGTAATACCTTATTCCAAGAGAACGATTCTGCAAAGTATTCTGTACACGCGATTGAAATCACCCGAAAAAAGTCAATTGGAATCGAATGACATTGATAGATACTTTTGAACACTGGGTTGTGTAGCGTTCCCATCCGCCGTCAAAGTCAGGAAAATTGCCACGTGTCCAACACACGTGGATTAACAAAAAGTCGCAAGATATGTTGATCAATCAGCAACACCCCCAACCAACTACAGAGGGATCTACGCGAGCTGATGTCCTCATTTGTATCCAAAGCAGGAGTTTGGCAATAATAGATAATTCAGCATTCACCAATGAATCAGAAAAATACCACAGAAACAATTAAATAAACTTAAATCTAATAAATAACAACAGACACAATTCAGCTTAACAAATATTTATTAACAATTTATTTACAGATCGATATCTGATCCTTCAGATATCCGATGGCAACAATAAATTCGTCGTTGAAAAATACTACGTCGTTGATTCAATTTTTCCAGTTCCAGTTTAAATACTTTCGATATTAGTATATTTCGGTTTGACCAGACTTAGTCTAATGTATTTTCGTATATTTTTTTATTCGTCCGAAACACGGCCGAAAAGTGAGGAACAAAAATAATGAAATTAACAGGAAAAGTGGAAAAGAAAGAAACTCCACTCGAATGGAAAACACAATTGGGCACAAGCAGCACTAAAACTTCATTCACAAAGGAACACTGTTCTTTCACTGCACTTCTTTTTTGAAATTTACACAAACTAATTCACAGCAACAACTTACTATTCTCATTCCTGTTACTTTACACACAGCGATGAAATCCAACAAGAACTCTGGTTTGAATCGTAAGACGAATCCAATGTCCCATTAACTGAAGTCCGCTTTCTACCATATCGAACGCTAACAGAATAGCCATTCTCCTTCCTCCGAACAACCAAACCAAGACATCTACACGCACCGGGTACTACATAGTCAGTTCGCCGTCACTAGGAACGAGCGAACCCACCAAAGTACTTGGCGCCACAATCGCGTCATGTGAGAAACGCGTAACGTCCACGGCCTTGAGGCAATATGACAGAATACCTCCCCTCTCTCTCCTTAACTACAACTCCAGCTGATAAAAACAGCTTGCAACGTACAAATTCTTTTCTTCATTTCTCATCTCCTTTTTACTTTTTTTAAAGTAATCAAGATGGAAAAAGATACCTAAATTCAGACATTCTCTTTCATAAGGAAAGCATGATTTACAATGATATTTTTTAATCCTTTTCTTCTTATTTTTGTCCTCTCTCCACAGCTCATCGTAACGAGATCGTTGCAGGCTGGCCACCGATGGAAAAGAAAAATTCTTCTTCCAGGAATTTTTCGTCATGACAGAACAGCGAGGCTACGAAATATACAAACATCATAAGTACAAACATAAATAAACATACATACAAATACTATATAAATCCACAAATTATATACAATAATATATATATATACAATTAATCTAACGATTATTTACCATTATATACAATAAATCCAAATAATCCTTATGTATATTTTTTGTTCAACATGGCCATGATGAAATAACAAAGAAATAAATTTTTATGACACACTAATATAAAAACAAGAATTATAGCCTCATATTTACATATATGTTTACAAAATTCCTATTTATGTCAGACAAACGGTATAAAATCACAATTATTAATTACGTCTGCTTCGATAAACCTTAATCTCAGATACGTGCGAACGTCTATAAGAATCTTCCGTATCGTTTTCATCCGACACTAAAACTGTATTCGGAGTTAGAAACCTTCTGATGACAAATGGTCCATACCATTTGTCACTCAGAGACTTAGCTATCTTGTCCCTTAACGACGACTTAACATGCGCCTTCAACAGTACCTTTTGCCCAACGTCTAGATTAACGGGATTTCTCCTCTGCAGCATTAACTTACGTCTAGATGCCCAGCTTTTCTCCATATTACATATCGCCTTCTTCCACAGTTCTGCTGACGATTTACCTCCGAAATCGGAATCGTTGACGCACCATCGATTCTCGAGCGGTGTATTATAAGGACGTCCATAAAAGACCTCGATTGGTGACATCTTCAATCCCGAATGTTCGCTGATGTTTAAGGTAAATTGTAGCTCTGGGATAAGGGATGGCCATAGATGTTGTTTGGTGGAAATATAAGCTCTGAGAGAAGCTTTCATCGTCTTGATAAATCTCTCCGCTGCGTTAACACCAGGATGGTACGGACTAAGCCTTATGTGTTTAATACCTAGGCCAAACAAGAACTTCTTAAAATAGTCAGATACAAATATAGAGGCATTATCAGTAGACAGGGCCTCCGGAAAGCCTAATCTACTAAAAATTTCCATCATTTTGTTGGCCACCACATTAGAACTCAAACTTCGAAGACGTTCAAGCACTACAAATCTACTTGCATTGTCCACCCCGATGAGAATATATTTATAACCGCTGGAATTAGGCAATGCTCCAACGATGTCATCCATCCAGCGTGCGTTAATCCTTCGGCTGAAGTTAGAAACTAAATGTCCCATCTTCTTTTGGTTTGATTCTTTTACTTTCTGACATATATCGCAGGTACTGACGAAATTTTTAACATCTTCTTTCAGACCGTCCCACGTGAATTTCTTAATCAGCTTGCCCAGTGTCCGAAAAACGCCAGCATGGCCACCAACTAGTGCATCTTCGTGATAATACTCAATGAGTACTCGTCTCAAATCCTTAGGGATTACAATCTTATACGGAATGATAGCTGAATTCGTTCTTTTTAACAATATATTCTTGTTCAGGATATACCCATTAACATCCTGGCTATTCTCCAATTTATTAATGATATCATCCACTTCTGGATCTTCTCTCTGCAGTTCGTCAATGGGTTCCTTCACCAATGGTAAATCCTACAGATGCGCTAATTTCATATTTTTCTTAAATGCCGCCAATCCAACTGGGCCGTCTAAAACACTAAACTCAAAGGGATCATACATCCGCGTTAGAAAGTCAGCGATGATGTTCTCCCCTGATTTTATGTGCCGGATCTTAAAATTGAATTGACAAAGTGTCTCGACAAAGGGACCATATTTCAGAAGTCTTTTACTGTTGTTAAGGATCTAAGACAAAGCTTTGTTGTCGGTCAACACATCGAATTCATTAACAAGATAATGGCTATAGCGAGAAATGGTTTTAACTAAACTAATAAATTCAATCTCATAGATGCTGCGATGTTTATCAGCCTCTGACAATTTCTTACTATAGTAACACACCGGTTGAAGATCTCCGTTCGTATTTCTCTGAGACACGCAGCCAGCTATACTTTTCCCACTCCCGTCCACATGGACTACAAACCGTTTATTCAGATCTGGAGTTTTCAATACAATATTCTCCATCAAAATACATTTTAACTTCTCCAAGATCTGCTGATGTTCGGGTGTCCAAACAAATTTTACCTTCGGAGATTTAAGAGCACTAAGAGGAGCCATAAGCTCTTGTAACTCTGAGGCAAATTTGAAATAGTAACTGAACACACCTAATATCTTTAACAAACCACGTCTATTACGAGGAGGTGGGATATTCCTAATAGCAGACACTCTACTCGGGTCTATCTCCATCTGGTCTCCCTCAATTACATATCCTAGATAATTTATCCTCTTATAAAACATAAAACACTTATCAGGTGATACTGTAATATTATATTCCTTGAACCTTTGTAGAACTTTTTCCACCATTTGCATATGTTCTTCTACTGTATTACTGGTCACTAAGACGTCATCGAAATACACCTTGACGCCCTTATCAGTCAGTTCTCCCAAGACTTTCTCCATAGCCCTCGATAAAATATTACTTCCCGTCTTTATACCAACGGGTACTCGTGTATACTGATAACACCCTCTAGGTGTAACAAGAGTAGTGATGTCACGAGATGCTTTATCGAGATATATCTGATTGTAGGCTCGCTTAAGATCAAATTTGCTGTATAATTTTTTTAGCTAGTCCAGTTAAACATGCCTCTAAGTTTGGGGATGGATACACATCATTCACTATTAAATTATTGGCTTTGATGTAGTTACCAACTATTCGAAACGTATTATTCTTGTTCTTGACAAGAAAACAACTACTACCATAGTTGGAATGGTCCACCTCTTCCAATATCCCTTCTCGAACAAGATCATTAATTTGTTCATAAAAATATTTTTCCTTCTTTTTCGGAACTGGGAAAGGTGTATCCTTTTATGGTATATTCTCTTTTAAATAGAGTCTACCTACAAACCCTTTAATTCATCCAACCCTTTCTGAAATAACATTAGAATACTTGACTTTCATCGAGCTGATAAATTCAGAAATCTCAGGGGTCTCGTACTTCCATGAGTCCTGACCCATGCTGTGATCTTTCACCTGTGTGTTAATCTGGTTAAACACCTGTGTGTTATTCTGAGCACCATTTGATTAACCCAAGCAATGGTCAATAGGTTGGAACTTTTTATTACGTTGTATAAGTTTATGAAAGTTCTCAGACTGTTCAAAATCCACGTCTGACGCTTCTGATCCACTGCTACACATATTTGATGAAATACTATTACGGTTTGCATCATCCACCTTATCACTCTTATCTGGATCACTATCAAAACAAGGTCCTTCAAACCCATTATCCAGTTTAGAAGATTCGGTGACTTCTTTCTTCTTTCCTTCATTTCTTCTTCGACGACGTTCACGTCTTTTCTTGCAGTACTTCTCGGTTTGTGCAGTGTTCGAAACATTTCTTGCCGTTGAATCCAAATTTCGAGCAATAATCACATTATTCAAAGGCTGTGCACTATCTGATGTAGGATTACCACCAGACACAGATTCTAATGTTCTACGAACATCATCTTGCGTTTCGGTATTCAAAACCCAATGTGATGATTCACTATCAGCAAAAGTTCGATGACTACTGGACATTCCACTCGCACCAACTCCATTAGCTGAACGAGAAACTTCAAAATTACAAGATTTCCCAGTAGAATTGGTAGGTGTCACAAGTCCTGCAGTTGAAGATCCCTGGAAGGACATTTCACTTGCACCACTAAGTCTATCTGAAGTTCCAGAAGTCCAAGAATTCGGATGTCCCATGTTGGAATTCTCATGCACACCAACTTGCATCCCTTTGGTAAGAATACTGTTTTCAGAGTTCCATTCAGAATTAACTGAAGCCAAACTTTCACTACAACGTTAACGAGATTTGGATGTACCCTCAACACCATCTGTACTTCCAAATTCTCGTGCTGGAACTGTAGTACATCTAACCGCTGGTCTGAAGTTCTGTACATTAGTACCCATTGGTCTCCTCCTACATGCCATTCCACTAACACCAATTCGTCCCATCGAACTCCTTGATGTAGTACTAGGATTTCCTGATGTTCTTGAAGTTGAATTTCTTATTGGTGAAAATTGGAATTCGGACACTTCTTTCACTCCACCCAATCCACTGGTCGATGACTCCATGCGGCAAGCATCTGCCATACAAGCCAATGTATCTTCTATAGGACTCCCTAAGTCCACCTGGGAGTCGATCATAGCTCTAATTTGTCCCAATTGGATGTCATCTGGGACTCGAATCTCCAACAGTCTCGATTCAGTATCTGAGGAATCCAGATTACATTGGATTCCCTCATCATGTAATCCATAATTGAAGATATCCTCGTAAATGAAAATCGAAACCATACTATCCTTGGTTTCAATTTGATTCCATTTCCGATGCTCGTTTGTATTGTCCGAACTCGACTGGCCATCTCGAGATACTGACTTAAATCCCTTGGAATGAAACTCGGGTTGACGAACCGTCTTCTTAAAGTTCAATAATATACGTCGTTTTCCATTGCGGAGCACTAAAACATACTTCGAATAACCAATAACGGAACATGTAGCACGCAAAAACGGAGTTCCGAGTAAACATCTGCAAGGTAATTGTTCATCAACCTTGAACCCTACTCTTTCGAAATGACCCGAAAGATTCAAAGTCAAAATAATTTCTTGGTTCGTAGTAAAATGCAGACCCGAAGGAGCATTTACATGCTTTCCTTGCGTAATCACTATCTTCTTCTCCAAACCGCAGGCTCGAACCAAGTCCATCCGAACTATGTTGAAATTAGAACCACCATCTATGCATATGTCCGTCACTTGATTATGAACTTTTCCCACAATGAACGAAGCAACTGTATTGTTCATCTCAGAAGGAATTTGCGTTTGACCTGGTCTCTCATCTCGTCTAGGCTCTGATATGTAAAATTGACCCTTGGAATTCCGAAAATCCCTGAGTTTCCAATTAATCTACCCGATCTATTTTCATTAAGGGTGGATCTACCTTTATTGTCTGACAAAGATTCATTTACCTTTAATTTATTCTGATATGCACCTTTAGACTGATAACTGGATACGAATGTATTCACCTTCCTTTTATTAGTACCCATCTCCTTATTATAATCAAATTGTTCTCGGAAATTCAACACATCTCTATCGGCTATATCTAATAACTCCAAACGAGTTGCTGGAATATAGTTATTAAGCATTCGAAACCTTTGATTGGGGTTTATACCACAAATTATAATATTTATTAATTCCGATTCTGGACCTGAGAAACCTAACACATTCATTGCGATAACAACCGATCTTACATAATCGTTTATTTGTTCGGACAATCTTTGTCTTCTATAAATATAATCCGAAACAAATGCATGACGACTAACAGGAGTAACAAAATTATTCAATAATTTCTCTCTTAAATTCTGCCAACTTATGTTGTTATTAATAGCAAATAATATTTCCCTCAATAAGGCCCCTATACATTTGGCAACAATCACAGTTAATATCATACTAAGGGAATAACTTGTCTCTAAGAGAGTATCTTCGATCTTAAGTAACAATTCAAAAACAAGATTACTATTGCTCCCATCGGTCACAACTAAATTCTTGAATCGTAATTCAAGAGATTCACTATTTCGTTTAAATGCATACTTAATCATCAAATTATGTTCGACATAATTCAAATCAGGTCGGTTACTACCACTAGAAGCACCAGGTTCTAAGTTATGTGTCCCTATAGACTTACCAATAGGCTGAAAAACAGGAGAACTCACAAGAGCTTTAGGAGTCGAATTCCGAATTAGAGACACTCTTCGATAATAATTTCTAAGATTTAAATATTTATTTAAACCGTTACGTTGACTATTACCAATGGCATTCTCTCTCGAAGAAATTCTATTTCCCAAACCCATTTGCATGGGTTGATTCATCAGAGTTTCAAAAGCAACCTGTCTCATATCCCTCTGTGGTTCTTGAGAACTAGATGCATTTGCTAGCCTACTGAAACCTTAGCTAATTGAATTTGAGCTCTCATTCACTCTCCCAAAATTACTATTGTTTCCTAAAGAAACTCGCCTAGTATATAGGCTCCCTTGCATAGTAGAGTAAGAGACATACTTATATTTCCAAAATCCGAATACGTATCCGCTTCACAATAACCCGTTCTGTCACGTGTGACCAATTCCGAGTATCCTTCAGGTATATCAATGCTAATATATTCAGATCGATTATTCATAGTACTCTGTCAAAAATTCAACAAACAGTAGGATAATAACACAAGAAATATTACAAGTTATTATAAATAAACTTATTATTAAACTATCTACGGACACTACACAAACCGGGAGAACCAGAATGGATCCAACCGAGCAAACAACTTTTAACATTAATTCCTTAAATAAAGTGTATATATTAATATTTATTTTTTTCAATCGATGGCAGCCTCACAAAAATATTAAACAATATGTAATAATTGACTAATATCAACCAACACGACCGTTCAAACTAATTACAATTAGAAATTACCAATATTATTACAACAATTTTTTTTTTGTTTTAAGAATTTTGAACTGATATCATTTATCTAAAATTCTAAACTAATTGAATACTTCTCACAAAAGATGAAACTGATAGTTCTCTTTCAAAAAAATTAGAAAACAAAAACTCTTTAAAAAAGAGCAGAGGAACTCCTTCGGAACTGATTTCAAAAATTTTGTAACCCTTCAGTAAAAAAACAAAGAAAGGAACTGATAATTTAGAAACGAAAAAAGAACGGAAATGACTATGTAGCAAATTTTGTAGCGTTCCCATCCGCTGTCAAAGTCAGGAAAATTGCCAAGTGTCCAACACACGTGGATTAACAAAAAGTCGCAAGATATGTTGATCAATCAGCAAAACCCCCAACCAACTACAGAGGGATCTACGCGAGCTGATGTCCTCATTTGTATTCAAAGCAGGAGTTTGGCAGTAATAGATAATTCAGCATTCACCAATGAATCAGAAAAATACCACAGAAACAACTAAATAAACTTAAATCTAATAAATAACAACAGACACAATTCAGCTTAACAAATATTTATTAACAATTTATTTACAGATCGATATCTGATCCTTCAGATATCCGATGGCAACAATAAATTCGTCGTTGAAAAATACTACGTCGTTGATTCAATTTTTCCAGTTCCAGTTTAAATACTTTCGATATTAGTAAAAGTCAATAATAAGACAAATATTTAATTCTCGAAATTTACAAATAATATTCAAATATTAAAGTATTGATTATATTCAATATTCTATTAAGGAGAGAGATTAATGTTTCATAATGCCTCAGAATTATCAACAACATGCGATTCATAAAGTACTTTTGAAATAGTCTAAACTCTGGGGGGGTGAATTCTAAATGCAATTTCAATATCAATAATTCTAATATACTTAAAGTTTCAGCAAGGGAAATCCTTAACAGGAATTCAACATCGAATATGATAACGCTGTATCTCACCCCGTAATTCTTTCTCATTAAATCTCCAATCAATCTCAATATTAATCGAAATTCTAATTATACTCTGTAAGCAATATTTCAGGAGACAAAATATATTAATGCAATACCAAATACTCATACTAATATGAAAAACAACATCGGCTCACAGCCACAAAATGTTAAATGCTGAATTATCCGTAACTTGATGATTATAGACGTATCGGTAACGAATCGGACCATAACGAGCAACAATGGATGCGGATAGACGACCAACAAATAAAAAAACACACACACACAACGGACAAGCCAAGTAATAATAAATAGTTCAACACTCACCTCACACTTCATTTGGTTCTATAGTTACCTCCTTATACATTGGTCCTAGGACTGCATGTCGTCTTGCAAGTGAAAAAAAGGAATCGAGAATAACTTGGTCGTTGTTGTATAATCTGAACAGGAAATATTGAAGTTTTGACTATCCTTAGTCAATTTGATGGAAAAACACAGCTTTCCAGTTTGCATACAAACTGCTGCACTTTGCAACACTCCCTTGCAACAAATTTCAATTGAGTGCCAAATATTCAGAATTCTAAACAATTCTTTAATTGGGCCCAATAAGGATATTTCCGGTATAGATACTCCTCTTTCTAATCAATTGACTAAATTTCTTCCTCGAGACTTCCCACATCCGCATTCCACCATTTGCAAAAATGGCAAATTCAAGAAAAAGAAAAAGCACTTTCTTGAGGTGGCGGGAATAAACCTTATTAGTACAAACCAAAGGTTTAATTGCCATACGCACTTAAGTTGCCCACATCACCACTTCACCATTCAAAATAATCTACAGTATCTCATAGAAACAAGCACTATGTGAGTTGCATTCAACAAACAACTCTTTGGAATGCTTATACAGACTAAAGTGGGATCTTTCAGCCAGTTCAAGCACAAGCTACCTTCGTTCTCATTCCACCAAAAATAGAGAACTGCAATATAATATACTGAGCAAGAGATTTCCTTGAACAAGGTAACTCGGCGGTTTGACCAGACTTAGTCTAATGTATTTTCGTATATTTTTTATTCGTCCGAAACACGGCCGAAAAGTGAGGAACAAAAATAATGAAATTAAGGTTATTCATAACGTCCAAATAGTTTGTGTCTAAAACGATAGATGGCGCCACCGTCACCAATGTTAACATATACAACTAATAAAATTAAAACAATCAAAAATAAAGTAAACAATTCAAAAATTAAGCAAAAACGGATATAATCTGGTTAATGGACGTAACAAAATCTAGGGAATGGTACGTGTCGATTTCACATATTGTTATTAGTTTCATTGTTAGAGGCCACCATTGTTAAGTAAACAATCAACTTTATCTGCCGTACTTTCTACCGGAAACTGACCAAACTTTGCACACCAATTTAAGATTGAAATATCTACGGAATGGTACGTATGGATTCCACATATTGTTGTTAGTTTCATTGTTAGAGGCCATCATTGTTAAATAAACAATCAACTTTATCTGCCACACTTTCTACCACAAACTGACCAAACTTGGCACACCCATCGGATTAGCACAGAGATATCTACTGAATGGTACCAGTCGATTTCACATATTGCTGTTAGTTTCATTGTTCGAGGCCACCATTGTTAAATAAACAATCGTTGGATTTCTCCATTGTTAAATAAACAATCAACTTTATCTGCCATACTTTCTATCACAAACTAATCAAGCTTGGCACACTCATTTACGATTGAGATATCAATCGAATGGTACGTGTCGATTTCATCTATTGTTGTTACTTTCATTGTTAGAGGCCGCCATTGTTAAATGAACAATCAACTTTATCTGCCATACTTCCTACCAGAAACTGGCCAAACCTTGCACACACATTTAAGATTAAAATATCTAGGGAAAGATATGTGTCGTTTTCACATATTGTTGTTAGTTTCATTGTTGAAGATCACCATTGTTAAATAAACATTCGTTGGATTTCTAAATTGTTACATAAACGATTAACTTTATCTGAAATACTATCTACCACAAACTAAGCAAACTTTGCACACTCATGAAAGATTGTGATATCTATGGAACGGTACGTGTCAATTTCACTTATTTTTGTTAGTTTCATTGTTAGAGGCCACCATTGTTAAATAAAAAATCAACTTTATGTGCCACACTTTCTAACATAAACTGACCAAACTTTGCACACCCATTTAAGATTGAAATATCTAGGGAATGGTACGTGTGGATTCCACATATTGTTGTTAGTTTCATTGTTAGAGGCCACCATTGTTAAATAAACAATCAACTTTATCTGCCACACTTTCCACCACAAACTGACTAAACTTGGCACACCCATCGGATTAGCACAGAGATATCTACTGAATGGTACCAGTCGATTTCACATATTGTTGTTAGTTTCATTGTTTGAGGCCACCATTGTTAAATAAACAATCGTTGGATTTCTCCATTGTTAAATAAACAATCAACTTTATCTGCCATACTTTCTATCACAAACTAATCAAGCTTGGCACACTCATTTACGATTGAGATATCAATCGAATGGTACGTGTCGATTTCATCTATTGTTGTTACTTTCATTGTTAGAGGCCGCCATTGTTAAATGAACAATCAACTTTATCTGCCATACTTCCTACCAGAAACTGGCCAAACCTTGCACACAGTTTTAAGATTAAAATATCTAGGGAAAGATATGTGTCGTTTTCACATATTGTTGTTAGTTTCATTGTTGAAGATCACCATTGTTAAATAAACATTCGTTGGATTTCTCCATTGTTAAATAAACGATTAACTTTATCTGCTATACTTTCTACCAGAAACTAAGCAAACTTGGCACACTCATGAACGATTGAGATATCTATGGAATGGTATGTGTCGATTTCACATATTGCTGTTCTTTCATTGTTGAAGGCCACCATTGTTAAATAAACAATCGTTGGATTTCTAAATTGTTACATAAGCAATCAACTTTATCTTACACTCTTTCTACCACAAACTAATCAAATTTGGCGCACTCATTTACGATTGAGATATCTATGGAACGGTATGTGTCGATTTCACTTATTTTTGTTAGTTTCATTGTTAGAGGCCACCATTGTTAAATGAACAATCAACTTTATCTGCCATACTTCCTACCAGAAACTGGCCAAACCTTGCACACACATTTAAGATTAAAATATCTAGGGAAAGATATGTGTCGTTTTCTCATATTGTTGTTAGTTTCATTGTTGAAGATCACCATTGTTAAATAAACATTCATTGGATTTCTAAATTGTTACATAAACGATTAACTTTATCTGCCATACTATCTACCACAAACTAAGCAAACTTTGCACACTCATGAACGATTGTGATATCTATGGAACGGTACGTGTCAATTTCACTTATTTTTGTTAGTTTCATTGTTAGAGGCCACCATTGTTAAATAAAAAATCAACTTTATGTGCCACACTTTCTACCAGAAACTGACCAAACTTTGCACACCAATTTAAGATTGAAATATCTAGGGAATGGTACGTGTGGATTCCACATATTGTTGTTAGTTTCATTGTTAGAGGCCACCATTGTTAAATAAACAATCAACTTTATCTGCCACACTTTCTACCACAAACTGACCAAACTTGGCACACCCATCGGATTAGCACAGAGATATCTACTGAATGGTACCAGTCGATTTCACATATTGTTGTTAGTTTCATTGTTCGAGGCCACCATTGTTAAATAAACAAACGTTGGATTTCTCCATTGTTAAATAAACAATCAACTTTATCTGCCATACTTTCTATCACAAACTAACCAAGCTTGGCACACTCATTTACGATTGAGATATCAATGAAATGGTACGTGTCGATTTCACCTATTCTTGTTAGTTTCATTGTTAGAGGCCGCCATTGTTAAATGAGCAATCAACTTTATCTGCCATACTTCCTACCAGAAACTGGCCAAACCTTGCACACACATTTAAGATTAAAATATCTAGGGAAAGATATGTGTCGTTTTCTCATATTGTTGTTAGTTTCATTGTTGAAGATCACCATTTTTAAATAAACATTCGTTGGATTTCTAAATTGTTACATAAACGATTAACTTTATCTGAAATACTATCTACCACAAACTAAGCAAACTTTGCACACTCATGAAAGATTGTGATATCTATGGAACGGTACGTGTCAATTTCACTTATTTTTGTTAGTTTCATTGTTAGAGGCCACCATTGTTAAATAAAAAATCAACTTTATGTGCCACACTTTCTAACATAAACTGACCAAACTTTGCACACCCATTTAAGATTGAAATATCTAGGGAATGGTACGTGTGGATTCCACATATTGTTGTTAGTTTCATTGTTAGAGGCCACCATTGTTAAATAAACAATCAACTTTATCTGCCACACTTTCCACCACAAACTGACTAAACTTGGCACACCCATCGGATTAGCACAGAGATATCTACTGAATGGTACCAGTCGATTTCACATATTGTTGTTAGTTTCATTGTTTGAGGCCACCATTGTTAAATAAACAATCGTTGGATTTCTCCATTGTTAAATAAACAATCAACTTTATCTGCCATACTTTCTATCACAAACTAATCAAGCTTGGCACACTCATTTACGATTGAGATATCAATCGAATGGTACGTGTCGATTTCATCTGTTGTTGTTACTTTCATTGTTAGAGGCCGCCATTGTTAAATGAACAATCAACTTTATCTGCCATACTTCCTACCAGAAACTGGCCAAACCTTGCACACAGTTTTAAGATTAAAATATCTAGGGAAAGATATGTGTCGTTTTCACATATTGTTGTTAGTTTCATTGTTGAAGATCACCATTGTTAAATAAACATTCGTTGGATTTCTCCATTGTTAAATAAACGATTAACTTTATCTGCTACACTTTCTACCAGAAACTAAGCAAACTTTGCACACTCATGAACGATTGAGATATCTATGGAATGGTATGTGTCGATTTCACATATTGCTGTTCTTTCATTGTTGAAGGCCACCATTGTTAAATAAACAATCGTTGGATTTCTAAATTGTTACATAATCAATCAACTTTATCTTACACTCTTTCTACCACAAACTAATCAAATTTGGCGCACTCATTTACGATTGAGATATCTATGGAACGGTACGTGTCGATTTCACTTATTTTTGTTAGTTTCATTGTTAGAGGCCACCATTGTTAAATAAAAAATCAACTTTATGTGCCACACTTTCTAATATAAACTGACCAAATTTTGCACACCCATTTAAGATTGAAATATCTAGGGAATGGTATGTGTCGATTTCACATATTTTTGTTAGTTTCATTGTTAGAGGCCACCATTGTTAAATAAACAATCAAGTTTTTCAGCCACACTTTCTACAACAACCTAACCAAAATTTGCAGACTCATTTAAAGTTGAAATATCTAGGGAATGCTATGTGTCGATTTCATATATTGTTGTTGGTTTCATTATTGAAGGCCACCATTGTTAAATAAACAATCAACTTTATCTGCCATACTTTCTACCACAAACTGGCCAAACTTAGCACACCCATTTAAGATTGAAATATCCAGGGAATGGTACGTGTGGATTCCACATATTGTTGTTAGTTTCATTGTTGAAGACCACCATTGTTATATACACAATCGTTTGATTTCTCCACTATTAAACTTACAGTCAACTTTATCTGTCATATTTTCTGCCACAAACTAACAAAACTTGGCACACTCATTTACGATTGAGATATCAATGGAATGGTTCGTGCCGATTTCACATATTGTTGTTAGTTTCATTGTTAGAGACCACCGTTGTTAAGTAAATAATCAACTTTATCTGCCGTACTTTCTACCAGAAAGTGAAGAAACTTTGCACACCCATTTAAGATTGAGATATCTAGGGTTTGGTGCGTGTGGATTGCACATATTGTTGTTAGTTGCATTGTTGAAGGCCACCATCGCTAAATATACAATCAACTTTATCTGCCACACTTTCTACCACCAACTGACCAAACTTGGCACACCCATCGGATTACAACTGAGATATCTAGGAAATGGTACCTGCCGATTTCACATATTGTTGTTAGTTTCATTGTTATAGGCTACCATTGTTATATAAACAATCAACTTTGTCTGCCATACGTTCTACCAGAAAATGACCAAATTTTGCACACAAATTTAAGTTTTAAATACCTAGGGAATGATATGTGTCGATTTCATGTATTGTTGTTTGTTTCGTTGCTGAAGACCACCATTGTTAAATACACAATCGATGGATTTCTAAATTGTTAAATAAACAAACAACTTTACCTGTCATACTTTCTACCACAAACTAACCAAACTTGGCACACTCATTTACGATTAAGATGTCTATGGAATGATACGTGTCGATTTTACATATTGTTGTTAGTTTTCTTGTTAGAGGAAACCATTATTAAATAAACAATCATCTTTATCAGCCATACTTTTTACCAGAAACTGGCCAAACTTTGCATACCCATTTAAGATTGAAATATCTATGGAATGGTATGTGTCGATTTCACATATTGTTTTTGTTTCATTGTTGAAGATCACCATTGTTAAATAAACAATCATTGGATTTCTTCTTTGTTAAATAAACAATCAACTTTATCTTACATACTTTCTACCACAAACTAACCAAACTCTGCACACCCATTTAAGATTGAAATTTCTAGGAAATAGTACGTGTTGATTCCACATATTGTTGTTAGTTTCATTGTTGAAGGCTACCATCGTTAAACAAGGAATCAACTTTGCTATATTTTGTACCAGAAACTGACCAAACTTGGCACACCCATCGGATTACCACTGAGATATCTATGAAATGGTACTTGTCGATTTCAGTTGTTGTTGTTAGTATCATTGTTAGAGGCCACCATTGTTAAATAAACAATCAACTTTATCTGTCATACTTTCTACCAGAAACTAACGAAACTTTGCTTACCTATTTACGATTGAAATGTCTATGGAATGGTACATGTCGATTATCAAGGGCTAACAAGCCCTAGCCAAATACGTCATTATGTGTTGGGATCAAACGATAATTATTCGTGATCAAACGAGCTGGCCAAATTCCGATTGAATTTGTTTTCATGGTGGCTGTGGTTAGAGGGGCTAACAAGTCATCGGTAAATGTTATTGTTCGGAAAATGGAATAGTGCAAAAAAAAAAAAAAACATATTTCATTCAGAACTTTGTTGTGCCTGCTTTGTAACCAGTGTGAATTAGTTGTGTGCCACCAGATTTCTTTTCATTCTTTCTTTCTTTTCTTTTCTTTTTTTTTGTCTCAGGTGGAACGGGATGGCCCCCTACAGCGTTCCTAGAATTACACTCTAAAAGCCCACATTGTTCCTAGAACTGCACTCTAAAAGCCCTTCCCATATAACTGACCTGTGTTTCACAGCAGACACCTCACATTTGAACTCTGTTGAGATTCTGTGTAAGTTTGTCGGTTGTACGTACAAATTGAGAGAATAAACATGTATTAGGGAATGAGAAGTTCTCGAAATAAATTTGCAAGCTGAATATTTTTTCGCGACATAAGTGAAGAGTAATTGTATACCCTTGAAGAGTACCCTGGAGAGTAAGAAAACTCTAAGCAAAATAATCATTGAGTTGAGTTGATTTTGGTTTAGCGTCCCGTTCAGCAGCGAGGCTATATGAGACGTGGACCTACTGATTAACGTGGAATCCGAACCACATGAGCTCCCGCCGGGAATCGAAAAAATAATCATTGAATAAATAGCAATGTAATCACAGTAATGTACATATGGCATGTTGTATTTCTACCAGATTGTCAGAGCACTAATTCTCTCATTTTTTGATGTGAGCGGTCTCGCTATCGAATCTCCAAAAGAACATTAAAAAAATTTGTATTTAGGTCTATTCCATTTTAAACAAACGAAATACGTTGCGTAAAAGAACTTTCCATGTTAAAATATTTGATGGGTAGAGTAGTTTGTGTGGGATTTGATTGTTATTGCATGTATCTATTGCATGCTGAATGGGTAGCTGGGAAGGCAGCCAAGATATTCATTCTGACGGTTGCAAGCCCGTGAAAATACAGAGCAACAGTTGCTCCAAGGGAGTAGATAATAGATTTAAAAAAAAACTACCGTGGGGGAGAGAGCCAAAAGAGTTTATAGTGTGAAATTTTGTCCGCAGCTAGGGAAGTTCCGCCAGGAACGCAGATCACCTGTATACGGCTATCATTGTTGAGACACTAAAATTTTTCAATTACTCGTATACGGAAGATAAACATTAAGAAACTATTTTTATTTATTTATTTATTTACTTATTCCTCGGGGGGTAGTCTATCTCAGAAGATTACGATTAGCATAATTCTATGTTTCAGGGGTGCGCTTCCATTTCAAATGATCCAAATGATTCAACGTTTCAAATCCTACAAAGAACAGGGAATACCCGTACCTAAAGCACTTTTTAAAAATGATTCTTACAAACAGCTTTCACTTCCATTTTTCAATCGATTCAAGTTTAATTATTTTGTGATAGTGCTCCAGATTCAAATACAATGTAAAGCGTTCATTGAGATCAGTGTTTCAGAAGATTTTATTCCGGGGGCTGGTGAAGATATCTACGTATAAAAATCCTTTAATAGAAGTACAAGTACGCGTAGAAGTGGCAATTTTATCAGTAACTAACTATTGTTTCATGGTCTTTCTCGTTCCGAACCAAGACAGAAACGTGTCAGCCTTTCTCGATACTGAGTTTTGAAAAGATACTGATTTGACAATAAAATTTATCTTTTTTATCCTTTTATGATGTTATTCGAAGATAAACCATTTTTTAAATGGGAAAGTTACATAGGCCTCCTTATTTGTTGAAGTGGCGCCAGGGGTTCTGAAAAAAGGATAGCAGAATAAATGGGGAAATCTTGCCTTTCGTCTGTACTGACGGTATTGACAAATGTTCCTATCGAAGTAATTACGGGTTCAGTCGAAACTAAGCAGTCGTTGCTGGAAGATTGCAGTCGTGTTGTGTGTTGTGCTCAGTTAACCAAACTTGGTTAAAAGTTATAATTTTAACCACTTGGTTTAACAGCTCTTTTGTGGGCCTCAGCCTTTCTGGTGTTGCCACGAGACGAGACGGGCACATCTTTTCTAGACGAGACGACACAGCCAGAAGTCTCGTCTTGTCTCGTTTCGTCTCGTGGCAACACTAGACTCTCTAGATATATCAGTGCAAGGTATGACAACGTTCCTCACGGAGCACATGTTAGCTCTCAGCCTCTTTCTTTCACTGATGTTTGTTTACGTAGTATATGAATATATAGAGAGTAACAAAAGGATGAGATATGCAGATTCTCCTGAAACCACATTAAAATTGTAGCAGTATTTGGAGCTTGTTATAAATGGATTTACCGGGGAACTAAAATAATTCTGGGAACTGATCATACAGCATTGATATAAAAAACATGGAAACAAGTAAATACAAAGAACTGAAATCGTGAATTGTTTTCAAAATACAGAAATCTCGAAGGAATATATGTTTAGGCGGCTTTAATTGTAAAGGAATTTTGAATAAATTTGCATCCCCTGAATTCTTATACATCAAAAATAGAACTCTTTCTGTTAGCGTACGAATGAAATGCTTTAGGAAATTAGGTTAAGATAATTAAAATGATACTGTCCTTTACAAAATTTAAGGGGAATACCATGATCAAAAAAGCATGAGTCAAACTATAAAGGTCAGTGGTAGCTTTTGTCATTTCTTACGACCACTATACGCACCTTATTGCGAAAAATTTATTCGTATTATAAAACCGATATCATTCAATAAATGTCAAATTTAACAGATCTTGAGAGATGAAATGACAAAAATTGTCATTACCTCTGTCGCATAAGATATTCTAGCTTTCGGACCCATGTTATTATATGACTTTCACGATAAGTGACAAGGAGAATATAAATCCCAAGTTCAAAACGTAAGGAAATAAACCGGCTGTTCGCGCTTCAAATTATGAAAAATGTACCAAAATGGTTGAAATTATGATTTTGTATTTCTTTACGAGAAAGAAGAATAAAAATAAAAATTGGAGCAATTCTAATCATGTATGTATAAGTCCACTATCTTCTTCAAGTTACTAAACTAACTTCAAGTGTTTCAACCATTTTTGACACATAACTCGAAATCTTTTAGAGATATTAGAGGCAAGAATACGTAGTTGATAATGAGCTTTTTAATTATGTCACAATACTTTTGAACTTTACCTTATGAGAAATGGCATATTCCAAAATTAATTCAGTACCACCCTAACCTGAATTTTACCAAATGATTAGCGAAAGTGATAGGGTGTGCATCGTCCAGGGATTAATTCCCGGTGTGGCACGCAAACATTTCTGTGTTGACCAAATATCGAGAGAAAAGTTGGGAAACTAAAAGATAGCGGATATATATTGGTGTTATTATTTTACCTTACATTTTCTCAGTAGCGTAAGGACGAATGGGCCTCCCCGCAAAAATGTTAAACGGACCCCCTCTTTCCACATGCATGAGTCACGTAAAATTTACAGAGAACAGTTTTGACTTACTATGTTCTATCTAGTGAGTCACAACTTGCTCATATGCAAAAAAATGCACATTATTATTATTATTATTATTATTATTATTATTATTATTATTATTATTATTATTATTATTATTATTATTATTATTATTATTATTATATTGTGCTATAGTTTTCGTCTATTCTGCTATACCAAATTCGAGAGTCTACAACATCCGACATTTTTAATGAGTTGTGGTCGTCCCACTTTTTGTTGTTTGGTTCGATGCTGGTTTCACTGTTCTTTTCCCATCTTTGAAATACATAAGCACGGCAGATCGCGAAAACTCGACAAGTCGCGTTGTTTCCGAAATGAAGCTCCCAGCCATTTAGTCACCCTGATATATCGTCGTCCTTCCCCATTCAAGGCACAAGCATCACACTGACTAATCGAGTGAGATTCTTGTCGTGTTTGGCGCGCGGTTGTGTTATGCCTTGTAGCTCTTATCTCAGCCCGATGATTTCGTTCAAAAAGTAGCGAGTGGTCATAATGTTTTCACTGGTCAGTAAAAGTTTTGTTGGCATTTAATTTACTAAATAATCGCTTAGGTGTTACCGTCTTCATAGGTAAAAATGAGATATAGTTGGAACATCACATAATTTTTAACATCTTAACATTATAAAGTTTAACTTCGAAACTGAAATGAGCCTCTTTCTGTTCTGGGTCTCTCAATGTTGCGGGCCCTGCAGGCCCTTTAGTTGCGCCACATCATTCTCTCTACTCAGAAGGATAGGGACAAATAGAAAAGTCAAAATTCATTTTGTCCATTTTCATGCATCATACACTTCAGAAAAAAAATCATATAATACTGATATGTAAGAAAATATTAGTATTGTTTGTTTGTTTTCTGTATACAAAGAACCATTTAGTTTTTTTTAAAATCTCATATTCTGGTAATAATAATAATAAAAAAAAGAAAAAAAAGAAAAGAAAAGAGTTTCATGTGATAAACGGACGAAAGATAATTTGTCAACGCGATGCGAGACGTTCTCTGCAACCTAATTCCCGTTTTTCGTACAAAAACTCTATTCCTACCTGCAAAAAGAAAAGATTTATGTTACTCATCAATGGTTGAGGTTTTGCCCTGCGGCTGAACAACAGGGCTTGTATAAATAGACTCTGACTGACTGCAGGTGCACGAAAAAAAAAAACTGTTGGATTCCTCTCCCCGCCCACTTCAAGTGTGGATATCCTGGACACATTCAAACTGAGCGGTACGATCTTTCAGCTCTTCCCAGTAGAGGTGCCAGCAGTGATTGCTAAATGAAAAAGTGAGCATCTGGTGGCGAAAAGGCGAAGTGCTCGGACAAGGGGGAGTTCACAGGAACCTTAACAGGAAAACCGGAAAAGAAAGAAACTCCACTCGAATGGAAAACACAATTGGGCACAAGCAGCACTAAAACTTCATTCACAAAGCAACACTGTTCTTTCACTGCACTTCTTTTTTGAAATTTACACAAACTAATTCACAGCAACAACTTACTATTCTCATTCCTGTTACTTTACACACAGCGATGAAATCCAACAAGAACTCTGGTTTGAATCGTAAGACGAATCCAATGTCCCATTAACTGAAGTCCGCTTTCTACCATATCGAACGCTAACAGAATAGCCATTTTCCTTCCTCCGAACAACCAAACCAAGACATCTACACGCATCGGGCACTACATAGTCAGTTCGCCGTCACTAGGAACGAGCGAACCCACCAAAGTACTTGGCGCCACTATCGCGTCATGTGAGAAACCCGTAACGTCCTGGGCCTTGAGGCAATATGACAGAATACCTCCCCTTTCTCTCCTTAACTACAACTCCAGCTGATAAAAACAGCTTGCAACGTACAAATTCTTTTCTTCATTTCTCATCTCCTTTTTACTTTTTTTTAAAGTAATCAAGATGGAAAAAGATACCTAAATTCAGACATTCTCTTTCATAAGGAAAGCATGATTTACAATGATATTTTTTAATCCTTTTCTTCTTATTTTTGTCCTCTCTCCACAGCTCATCGTAACGAGATCGTTACAGTTGGCAACACTGGATCAGGCATTGCATTATGCGTCATATTGCACATTGTTGTCACAAGTATGTCTATTTTCGAATATATCACTTCCACTCGTATCACAAAGCGTATGTTATCACAAACTACTTCCAAACAGTGATTATAAAAATATAACCCCACGGTCTACAAGGTCATATTTTCTGTCAATTGCTCCAGTCTCGGAAAAAATGCACGCTCACACCTAAAAGTTACTGACGATTGACCTTCCACTCTACACTGACATTGTATTCAATCTCAATTAGATGGCAGCATTTGTCTCCAAGTTATTGCTTCCGATTGGAATCACCCGTCCTCCGAAATCGATCGGAATAACCCACTTTTACTCTAATCTATTAATATAACTTATTTAAATACAAAATGGTTCCAATTATTTATTTCATTATTGTTTAGGTTCTGCATATGATCCATAAGTCTCACAGTACATATAGTCCATGTAACCTATAGTATTGATGGACCACACAGTTTAGATTTCAAGTAAAAATATTCTTTTATCTTAAAAACCTTTAGTTGTGGTTACAGAAAGCTCTTTCTTGTATTTCGTGCAGAAAAACATTCTTTAGATGCACTATCATTCGAGTTATTGGAGGCAAAAAAAAGTGGTCCATCTCTACCGGACTTACCCTGGGTAATCGTTATTATTCTTTCTTACAAATGAACTGGGTTTTTAACGATTCTGATTATGCTGATTTATTCTTCAAATCTAGTTAACAGTTCCTTATTGTGCAAAAATCATTTGCATTATACAGTATTGTTTCCTGAACCCGAATTCTATATCTTCCCCTCCCTCACCCACAAGTTGAAAAAACTTGAACCTGAAAGAAACTTTGGAGCCAATTTTTGCCCCAGAATACGAACGGCCAACACTTTCTTTGTGTGCGTTTGTGCGTATGTTTTAACTGCTTCCTGCTACCGATACGCTTTCCTATTTAGTTCGTTGTTGGAAACAATGATTGCCAACCCGTGAGAAAAATCCCATTTTGTGGGATTTTTAACGTTAATATTGGGTGAACCTGAAAGATGGGCACAAACGCCAGGAGACACGGGCGTCTGTGCCAGGGGGACGAGGGGACGCGTCCCCCAAATATTTTGAAGTACAAAATATTCAATATTTTATTCTAATTTAATTTATTTACTAACGACAGAATATCATATAAATAATAATAATTATATTTATTTGGAATATAATATTCAGGCTGTGAAATGATTGTAATGGAGTTCTTGATATACCTTAGGGCGTCCGTGAAGGTAAGCAGAAAGGTAACAAATGGAATCGAAGTTAATAAACAGGTTGGGCTAGGTAGTACCATTTAAATCACTTTCTGTGATGTCCCTCCCTCAAATTTGACATGCCACTGACGCGAGTGCCAGGAGGTAATTCGTGACATAGAAAGAAGACAAAAAGTCCTCTTGCACGTTGTCGAATTCCGCCTCGTGTGCACATCTTTCTATTCCGGGTTCGATTCCTGGTGGGGATACTCGGTCGGAAAGGCGTAAAAGCATTTTCAGACCAACCATGCTGAGTGAAGTCTTTCATACGGTTTCTTCATTCAAATCAGTCAAATGCCGGGGTGGTGCCTATCATAAAGGTTCCAGTCCGCTTTCTTTACTTCTCTGGGTAGTGTGATCACCGAGGGGCGATATCCCTCATACGTGACGGGCTTTAAAAAGCTATAGATGCCGAATGCTCAGAAATATAATTCCTAATCCTAATCGTAAATACTGCAAGTAATTTTAACTACTGGTTCACAGAACCTGGGAAATTTTAACCGGTGCGGACGAACCGGCTTAATGATACCGTCGCATTTAAGTACATCTTAAGGTAAACTCAGTACAATCAAACTACGAAGGTGGATTGGAAAGTTTACAAAATTACTGATCTACAAAATTAAAAAAAAAACATTTGTATAAGTTATGTTTCATTTTTTCACGTAATCCTCTCGACAGAGATACATTTACGCCACCTCTCCGTTTCTACTTTTAAGAAAGATTCCTCAAGCCCTGCAAAATATTCCTGCCAAATACTTTTCACATCTTCATCCGAAAAAAAATCGCTGACCCTCCCTCCCAAAATTAAACGTTTTCAAGTTTCTAAACAAGGGAGGCCGAGGAAACCAGATCAGGCGAATAGAGCGAGTGCGGCAAGAGTTCGAACGCATAAGAATGAACTTCTGTCATGGATGCAAGGGACGTGTAAATGGGAACATTGTCCTGGTGAAACACCTTTCTTCGCAACATTCCTGGCCTTTTATTCTGATTTCCTGCAAACGTGGTAGAAAGGTGCAATAGTATTCAGAATTGACAGTCTTTCCCTTTTCCAAAACAATTAGTCAGGATAAAGCATCTAGCATCAGGCTCGTATCCAAGGGGTCTAGGGGGGCTGAGCTCCCCTAAATTTTTATTGCCCCGCCTAAAATTTTCACGGTAGGCTTGCAAATAAACTATAATATGGTTGGATCGCCCCCCTAACTTCTACCAGGCCCCACCTACAGTTTTGGGCTGGCTACCGTCCTGTCTAGCATTCCAAAAAATTGATACCATAACCTTATTTGCCGGCAAAACTTGTTTGGCTTTATATGGGACAGGAAATCCATGTCATTTTCATTGCTTCAATTGTTGTTTTCATCCAGGTGTATGATAATAATAGGGTGCCCATATCTCGTCCATAGTCACAAATCTGCCAATAAACTCCTCCGGATCACTTTCAAACAGTTCCAAACGATCAGGGCAAAGAGTGAGTCGATTGCGCTTGTGTCCAACTCAAAGCAACTTAGGTACCCATCTTGTAGATACCTTAGAAACCCCTAATTCGTTTCCGATAATGTTTTATGCTCGCTCATATGAAACACGCACAGTCTCATCTATCTTTAGGATTTTGATTTTGAGGTCATTCAAAATAAGGTTACAAATTTTATTAACGTTTTTTCTGTAGTGGTCGATGTTGCGAATAATGCTGTTTCTGCCACGTTTACGACACTTCAATGCTCGATTTCTCCATGTCAGGAATTTCCGTCACTTCCGCCAACATAGCACCTTATAAACTCCTTACCTGAAACAATAGAGAAATGAAATTTTACACAATGACTAAAGATATACCACATTGACTTGACACTTAGTCTTTCGTTAAAAGCGCTGCTATCGGCTGAAGGAATTCCACTCTCTTTCGTCATCCGCTCTCTCGCTTAGCAACAGCTGAACCCTCATTGGCTAAACGCGTGGGCGTGTGAGGGTGTGAGTTTTAATTCGCATTTTTGCCACGGCTCGAGACATTTTGGTAGCACTATACCAATGGACATAGCTACGCAGCTAATGTATACAAACAAAAAATTATTGCTTCCTTCCTAGTCATGCCACGAACTTTCCAATCTTCCTCGTATTAAATTTACAGTCGATTTGTAGGAAAAGAGGAGAATAGTTCCCCATAAAAGTTAATAAGCTATTAAAAAAAATTAGAGATGGTGGAAGTAAACACCGCCCATAATAAACTTTATATATAACATTTTTCTATCCGATAATTGCATTTTAAAAAAAGAAATTCTCAGTAATTGATAATAAGTGACTTTTTCTCAATTCAGGTCTTTGTTCACGCATTATTTTAATTAGTCCAATTTTAGCAAAACTGTTCAGAAACATTTAATTGGCAATTTTAACAAGTCAGAAGAGAGTTTATACACGACGAGAGAAAGAAAGCAAAAAAAATGTATACTGACAATGTATAAAATAAAACTTATATAATTAAAGGCAGGAAAACATATATCAAGCTGAACTTTAACAATATCGCGGATAATTAGTTCAAAAATTAAGGATTGGAAGTTCTATTTTTAAAAAATATAAAAGAAAAGAGAGAGAATTGAAAATTAGCTTTTGTATAAACATTCTCAATGCTCTTTATAACATTTTTTTTAACAATTTGGACTGCTGTACTGTAATCATAACTCCTTTGTTCCATGTCCCATCCACCCTAAATTCACTTGTTGAAAAATCTTTGGGATATTTAACGTCCCACGAACCCTTTAGGCAAAGGGAGACGATTAAAGCAAGTGAATGATGATGGAAGAATTGATGAAATGAGAAACTGGGAGGAAACGGGAGTACCTCGAGAAAACCCACGGACACGATGTCGTCCAACACATACTTAGCCAGAGATCAAACTAGGGACCCCACGCACCAGAGGTAAACGCTCGACCACTGAGCCACCTTTAGTTCACTTATTGAATTCCACAAAGAAAACACTACTCCTTTTAAAGTTACTCAACGGTTCTGGACTTCAATATGCCTTCTGTTCAACAGACCCAGATTCTATCCCCGGCAAAAGGTCATTTGGTTGGGATTCTACTGTAGATCCACGTCTCATATAGACTTTGTGTTGATCAGATCGCTATTCTCCAAATGAACTAACCTATTTCTACCCTCCTCTCCCCGAACGCACTTAGATAAGCCTTGAGCGAAAATTATGGCGTTTTTTCGAGAAATTAGACACTTTCAAAATAATCTTTATACAGAATGGATGGGAATTAACTCCCTTGAAAGTTGTTCATATTTCTTTAAATTCTTAATCAATTTTAATGAAACAAGAGTATTTTATCCCTTTCAATAGTAATTATACACTGCTAGCTTAACTCCACCTATGCACCAGCATCAGGCGCGCACCCACAACTTTTTGTTGGGGGAGGTCTAAGCTTAGCTTCGAGGGGGGGCAATACTGCAATCTATTACGTCTATATAGTATTGAATGGGTATTATTCTGCACCCGAAAAGACGATAAGTAATTGTAAAATACATCCACTTATATTTTCAGGGAAAAAGTGATAGAACTAAATTGATGAAAAAAATGATTTAACTATTATGATACTAATAAAACTCCAACTGACCAAAGCAGTATATATATTTCTTTTTAAGATTATATATGTGTGTTATATATTTAAGATTTCATATATTAACACAAATATATAATCTTAAAATATATATATATATATATATACTGCTTTGGTCAGTTGGAGTTTTATTAGTAATCTTGAATTTTCCAAAGCTACAATCAAGGGCGCCCATCAGGGGGGCAAGATGGGGCGCTTGCCCCCGCTAGAGGAAATTGTACTTCGAAAGATCGAAAACCCAGTAAAAGTTTTAGAATATTTACCGCAAAATTTGAAACTATATTCGAAATGTCGCTTATACTTGCCCCCCCCCGCCTTGGAAACCACAACATGGTCGCCCTTGGCTACAATGAATAATTTACAACCATTCTGTATAGGAAACTACTTATTTGTAGCATATTACTTGTATAGGACTTTTTTGTAATAAGAAGGTGAGGGAAACAAACCCATGTACCATCTCTACCATTACATTGCAATATTAAAATCGCAACACTTGGCCAGGTCAATTAGAACACTAAGTTTGTCAAACAAAATAAAAAGGGTATTAAATATTAAACTGCTTGAAATAATAGTCACTAGTTACACCATAGCAACAACTAAAATAACACGGACGTAAGTTCTAATCTGCTACTATTAAATTGTAAATTGATACAAAAATTACACTAATGTTAAAATAATAATAATTTTTGGTGCCAAATATATATTTCACATGATCCACATTTTATAAAAGGTTAGCTCAGAGTAGGAACGCACCCACAAGGGGGTCCATTGGGTCTAGACCTCCCCTAAAATTTCGTAACTCGAAATACATTTGTACACTTTTTAAATAAAACTATATTTGTTTAGCAGAGTAATACTTGAAGTGGGCGAAAGATTTCACTTTACTCATCATTTGTACCATTTCTTTTGTGATAAAAATAGTCTATTTTTATCACATTTCTTGAGAATATAGGTATCAGTACTTAAAAATTACTTTATTATTATTATTATTATTATTATTATTATTATTATTATTTGCTGTAGAATAACAATCATTCGATATTACATAAATATAGTATCTTGTTTATTAAGTGCTCGGAGTATAAATTGACCAAAATGTAATTTGTAGCAGATTTAAAAAGATTATATAAACTAGGAGTTCAAAATTGTAGTACTTACCCAGGCGCCATATTGTCTCCAAAACATACACTGGAGTTGATGCTAAAAGCGATATGTAGAATCTCTCAAACAAAACCACAGATTATGTCTGAATGTTTAGGCTACTTAACGGTGACCACACTGCTAACCTAATCCTTTTCATCCTCCAACAAAGTGCATTGCAGTTTTTCAATATATGTGTATTTTCTTACCAAAAAAGTACTTACCAAAGAATAACATGTTATTTTTTAACTCATTAAAGTAAGATAACTAACTTTTCTTATTTTAAGAACTTTATGCCCATTTATGAACAACAAATAAATTACCTATTGCTTTTGGAATTTTTTACTACAGTAATTTTCAATTAACTAATTGGATCCACAAGACCTTCAGTGTGATGTGGGAAGATGAAATGTAGATATATACTAATACAGTCAATAAATTCGTGGACTGGTACCCAGAATATAGGCAACCAGTAGAACCTATGGTTGCTGTGCTCGATGTGAATGTCCACAACACACACGGACAATTACACCGGTCAGACCACACTGACCTTTAAAATAGTTCAAGCATCATTTTCTCTTTTGATCTGTCTTGTTTCAGATTGTTGCGTTTTGGAGATAATGCCGATACCCAGGTGGCTGCTTATATCGTTAGTTGTGGATCGTAGAGGGGACTCCATGTTTCATCTCAGGGGGCGCGGTGGCTCAGTGGTAGAGCGTTCACCTCCGTTGCTTGGAGTCATTGGTTCGATCCCAGCTCGCGCCGTGTGGACTTTGTGGTGAACAAACACCGTGCTCGTGGGTTTTCTCGGGGTTCTCCCGTTTCCTCCCACTTTCTTCATTCCACATTTCACTCCTTTCTCATAATCACCGACTCCTTTAGCCTAACCGACATAACTGTGAGACGTAAAACTCCAAGATTTCATTTCATTTTTTTTTTCATGTTTCATCTCTTATCATTATGCGGTTCAGGAACGTTCCATCAGCGTCAGCACTTCTGATTGTTGGTCTTGTGTTGAATGAGTCGGACACGGTACTGGGTGACACGCGGCATGTTCAAGTCATCCGTCAGAATATTCTGATACTTACCATGGCTGATCCGTACTAATGCTGCGATGTCATATATAGACTGGGAACAGTTAGCGCGCACAACCATTGTAACCTCTTAGGCCTACCGCTCACTGGCAACATTTTTTCGGGCAACTATCTTGTTGCTCTGGCTAAATGCATTGAGTCTTATGGGAGTCCGCTCACTGAGGCGACAGCGACAGAAAAGTTGCCGAGGTGTCGCCAAGCAGGGCGACAGCAGGGCAACAGCTCGGCGACGGAACAGTTGCGCAACATCTAAAAATACATTGAGTCTTATGGGAGTCCGCTCACTGAGGCGACGGCGACAGAAAAGTTGCCGAGGTACCTCCAAATAGAAAGGTAAAAAATAAATGTTTTCTACATTTTTTTTCCACGTAACAGTTCGTTCCGTGTGTAGCGCGAGAAAAGAAGTGTTCGCAATGGAAACTAATACATTATTTGATTAGTGACTAGCATGTCTTTAGTGATAAAGACTATGAAAAATTGATTGAGGATATAGAGAAACGCTCAGCGTTAAAGAAGAAATATATATAAAGAAGAAATTATGGAAGGAAGGTGTTTCGCTGTTATAAGAAACTAAAATGAGCTTTCCAGCCAAGAAAAGACAACACAGGTAGGTACATTTTTCGATAATGACATATCGCTGACATACTACACACTACTACTTTCATTAATTTCCCACAACTAGAAAAAATACAGATAAAATTATCATTTTCAAGTTTCTTTCCATTTCAAATATAAAAAAGGAAAAAAAACTGTACTGTATAAAAATGACCGATTTTAAAACGTGAAGAATACGCGGGAAGAACGAAGAAAGCCAATTTTTAATTTATGGCTATACGTAGAACATTAAGAGTACAGTTAGTGTACGGTGTTGTCGGATTGACGCTTTTGTTAGTTTCGTTCTGTTAGTTATTTCCAGTCGTTTTATATTTTCGTTATTCTTGTTATCTTTTGATTCGAATAATTGTTCCCGTTCATATTAGCTTAGCATTATATTAGCTCACTCATTGACGTTCAGGGACGTCATTTAGGGGGGGGGGCAGGAGGTGCAATTGCTCCACAAGAGTTTGAGGAATACACATACTTTAATCAATTGTCTACTAATATACTAGTACAAAACGTGAAAGTCTTATGTCGGTGGTGCTCTTGCCCCCCTCAAGTGAAGTCTGAAATAACGCCCCTGTTGATGCTACCTTCAAAAGTTTATTTAAATTTATTTATTTAACCATTGGAATAAGCGGTAGTTTCTTTTTTTTTTTTTTTTTAATGTCCGAAACCAGCGATTATGTGAACTGTTCTGGTTGCCAATTATGTAAATTGTGATATCAAATGCTCGGCAACTTTTCTGTTGCCGTCACCAGTGAGCGAGGGTATGGCAACAAAACTGTTTTGTCTCCGTGAAGTTGCTGAATGCAGGCGACAGCGACGAGATAGTTGCGCAACTGTTTTGTCGCCAGTGAGCGGTAGGCCTTAGATATGGCGTTCTGTTCGGGTTGTTGGCCGACCAACTGGTTTATAATCCTCTAAACTGTTTCTCTCCTCCGTACACCGTTGGTGCCATTTAAACACTGCACTGCGGACCCGGACGTTGTCACTTTACACTTGCCTGATCATGTGCAACGTTCCTGTAGCGGATTTGCCTAGTTTCTGGCAAAACTTGGTGTTTGCCCGTTACTCAAGCTGCAACATTCTCCAAGTCCGCCGCGGCGCAATCAACTGCTTTCACAACAGTAACAGTAGATCTGTTTACACTCTATACACAGATCTGTCTCTTTCTGGGTCGAAAAATAAACTTCCACTGCTTCCTCCAGGATATTACTTCTCAGCTATAGTATACCATTAACACCACACTGCGTCCAGTCCACGAACTTATTGACTGTAGTTAGTACATAAGTGTAAGAAGTATGGGGAATTAGCATAACTCCAAACAGCTTCCAACATCATGAAATATCTTAAAACCAAAGTTTTGAAAAACAGATGTTCAATGGACTTTAAAAGTTCGTTACTGATACTGGATGATCTATGTCTCTCTCTCTCTCCCTGTGTGTGTGTGTATGTGTGTGTGTTATTTGTGATTTTTTTTTTAATTTTGAGCTCTCCATTCGATAGAGCATCAAAAACTATTTGAAAAAAGTGATAGAATTTTTCGCCGTCACTCTTACCGTTCCCCAGACATTGGCCAAAAAAGTACGGATTTCGAGAGATTTAAGGAGCTATATCCCGGGAATCGTGTCATAGGGAGATGATATTGGTGTTACTCAATACCTAAGAGAATTGTGAACGTTTTGGTTCCAAGTAGTAACCGGTGGCTACCGACCAACTGGCGACTGTTCCCCAGATATTGGTAAAAAAAAGTTCGGATTTCAGGAGATTTAAGGAGCCATATCTCGGGAAACGTAAGTCATAGAGAGATGATATTTTGCGAATTTTTGAATTTGAGCCCTCCATTTTGAGCAAGTGTCTTCGTAACACAACACGTCATAGATCGTTTTAACAGAACTCTCAAACAAAACATGTGTAAAAAATTTAATACTCAAGGAAATTATAAATGGATGGATGTTACAAGAATTGTTTAATAAGTATAATAATAAAATACATAGAACAATTGGTGTAAAGCCTGTAGAAGTTAATAAGAAAAATGAATTCTTTTTAAGTTCGTTCTTGGAGAGTTCTCAACTTTTTTCTTTTGTGATTTACGTATGAAAAGTTTTTTAAAAAAAGATCAAGTTTATGAACGTAATAGAAATTTAGTTCTAGAGCGGTATTGGTAGTCGTATTCACCAAATTCTCTTACTTTACCATCTACACTGTACCCATTTGTTACCAATATCATTTCAAATAGTGTTTTATTACAAACCAAATGAGATATGATTTTGCATTTCTTGGGTAATAGGAACGTAAATATGGCCATCCCAAATATTGCTGAATTAAATGTGTTTTGCAGTCTCTCCCTACTCTCTTCATATTGACGCTATCTTTATGAAATCGTACAACAAGTACAGTCTGCTTCTTTTTCTTTCCTTTTTACGTGCAGCAAAAAATTTTGCTTCAAATTCTCAATAGAAATTTGAATGGAAGAACAAGTGAAAAAGTTGAGGAGGAACAGTTCGATTTCAGGAGAGAGTAAAGATATAAGAGATGCAATTGTAGGTATTATTAAGAGTGATTGGTGAAAGTTTTATAGAAAAATGGAAAGAAGTGTATGTGGTATTTATTGATCTAGAAAAGGCTTTTGACTGTGTGAATTGGGAATCGTCGTTAGAAGTTCTAAAGAAGGTTGGGTTGGAATGGAAAGATCGAAAATTCATAAGAAATTTATATATGAATCAACAAGTAAGTGTTAGAATAGGGGAGGAAATGACAAAGGAGAGTGCAATTAGAAGGGAAGAGCGATGAGGATACTGTCTCTAGCCAAGATTATTTAAAATCTATCTAGAAGAGATAGTGAAAAAGAGTCTACATAACGAAGATGGCATTTCAGTAGAAGGTAGAATGAAGGTGTATACGGTTTTCAGATGATATGGCGCTTATTGCAGAATCTGAAGAGAAAATCAATAAGATGTTAGAAAACTTGAAAAAGGGTCTTGAAGAATATGTGATGAAAATAAATGTTAGAAAGACAAAAACTATGATGGTTGGAAGGAAGTGTTCGATGTCAAATATAGAAGTAGGAGGGAAGAAAATAGAACAGATAACTAATTTTTTATATCTGGGTAGTATTAATAGAGATGATATAAAGTGTGAACGTGAAATAAAAGCAAGGATAGGAATGGCGAAAGAAGCCTTAGAAGAAAAAAAATACTATTTTCTGGGACTTTGAATAAAGAGTTGAGAAAGAAACTCATAAAACACTTCGAATGGAATATTGTACTGTACAAGTGAGAAGCATGGATATTACGTACAAATGATGAAAAACAACTGGAAGTTTTTGAAATGTGGTTGTGAAGAATAATGGAAAGAATTAGCTGGGTATAGCGGAAAACGAATGAGAGGGTGTTAGAAATGGTGGGCAAGAAAGGAACAATTTAAGATGTTATTAAGAAGAGGAAGAAAAACTGGTTGGAAAGGGCATTATAGAAACTTTTCAATCAGCCCTCGTATAATTATCTACTTCATTTACCTTTACTAGGTATTAACAAATATATTTTATTGTGCTTATTGTTGACCAGTCGTTCTTTCAGAAAATGTTCCAAGGGGACACACTTAGTATTCTGGGGGGCACTGCTAGTATTTTTCTATTTATTATTATATTCTAGACGTATTATTTTGGTCTCTTCCAGGGGACACTCTCAGAGTTCCGAGGGGGGGGGGGAAGCAGTGCCCCTCCAAAAACAAGTCTGGAAGAAACACTGTTGTTGACCATAATGAACAACTAAAGTGAGTGCTAACTTGTTGTAAGTCACAAAAGTTATTCCCCAATTTTGGACAGTGGAAACCGCTAATTTTCGAATTATTTAATCAGTTTGTTGAGTACGTATAGATACAAATAAACCAACAAAATTGCTCTCACGTGAAAAGAACATTTGAGTAAGTTAAAATTAACGCTCTGTGTACAGTATATGTATCACTTATGTATGTAGGCTATGTGCGTGCTTCTTCGACAATTATTGTTAGCCTACCCTTGATGCTTTCCTGACTACGCCACTAGTACTATCTGTAGGATTAGAAAAAAGTGTCAAAGAGAAATTAAGTGGAAAGAAGAATAGGAATTAAAAGAGAGAAGAGTTGTTAGTCAGTTGTTTATTGCTTCAAAGCACGTTCGTCAGATTACAGTCATTGGAAATTGGTCTTCTTTCTTTGGTCCAATGTTGGTTGCTTTTGAAAACAAATGGAGTAGAAAGAAAGGTTCTTATATATATATATATATATATATATATATATATATATATATATATATATATATATATATATATATATATATATATATATATATATCTTTCTATAGAAAGCTGTTGAAAAAACAGTTTCCTGGGACGGAAGACAAATGAGGAAATTGAAGAAGGCGAAAATATCCACTGAAAAATAGCGAAACGATACATGAGGAAATCCTCTGTCTGTAGGCGATGACAAACTACGTCATTCTTCTTCTCTTATTCCTCTTTCTTGACAAACAGGGATTGTTCCATTCTCTCTTTCTCTACATTCATACAATTGACATGTTTTGTTTCCAACTTAGTTCTACATTTCATGAGAAGATTATCTTCACCACCTCATTTTTGATGATATTAAGCATTTTGATTTATTTGGACTGTACTGAACTATAAGATTCTCGGTATTTAAGCAGGATTATTTAGCCAAGACCCTAGTCCCACTGTTCTCAGAATATACCTTATACATGCAAAGGATGTCCGCCTCGGAATATCAAGATGCCCTCAACACTATGTTCCATTTTGCCAAGCCAGGGCCGGCCCTAGGCAATTTGCCGCCCCGTGCAATGCTACGCCCCTTTCTCTAGAAACAACACATATTAAAAGTCATGATTTTAAGTAAACTACCCCATCATGAACAACGAAGGGGAGGGAAAAAGAACTCTCACCCAGAAGTGCCTAAACACTACAAATACAATCTCGTTGGGTATGTTTTTCTTTTTTTTTTTTTTCCTTAAGTAATAATATATTATGTTAGTGAAAGATAATGCAAACAAATGTGCAGAGGAAAGATGGTAATCCTTTTTAAAGAATTCAATATTGAGCTTCAATCTCAAAATATCAGTTTGCAATTTCAGTGCAACTAACTCCTTTATCTTTATTTCTTGATTTTCCTTCTACATCTGTTAAATATTAAAAAAAAAAAAACTTGTTTCCATCTTCAATGATAAGGAACTTGTTTGTAACAAACACAAGACTAGTTTTCATATCAAAACTGTGAACTAACTAAATGAAATGAGTGTTCGCGACTTTCGAAAGTTGAATTCTTGTATTGACAACATTTAAGCAATTCATGCTAGGATTTATTTGACCATTTTCTTTATCACTGTCCATGTGACCTTAAACTAATGCGACCTAAATATGATTTATGAATGTGGTATTCAAATAAAAGGTGAGCTTAGTAAATTTAACTACTCTCATCATGAAATCTGTTTCCAAGAAAAAATTATTTTAAATATTATAGTGACAGACAGATTATGACAGATTTTGCCGCCCCTCAAAACTTGTCGCCCTATGCAAAGGCACGTGTTGCACGTATGGTTGAGCCGGCCCTGGTGACAGCGTAAGGAGGGAGCATCGGTAATTATGATCATGCATAGGCTACAGTGAGAAAACAAGTTGTCCGTTTTGCATAAGAAATCATCCGTGGCGGTTCGGAAAAGTCCCGAATTCCTATCCCATATTATGTAAAGCGTTATAGGATTATCACGAGACACATACGGTGCGTGATAATATTTGATATTTGCACTTCTTGATGGCTTGGCAGATCGAGAAGGTAAGCAGGAATAACTTTACACAAAAATGAGATCAATGAAACAACGATCTGAATGAGTCATACCTATACACTGTTCCTTGTGTGCTTTCACGCGCTTTTTAATATACAGAACGATTTTATGATTGTATCACTGTATATTAAATATTAAACGCTGGATCTCAGTAGTAATTTCTTATTGGAGAGCTGAGTATAAAGATTAGACAGCCTTGAGATCACTTTGCTGTAATATACAGACATAATGTGCAAATTTAATTCCCTGATCACTCAAAATGAAGCATCAGTACTCCAGTGGGCCAGGAAAACGAAAAAGGAAACACACACTGACCGAAATATCATCAGAAGCTTCCGGAATCTTTACGGAAACATATCTGAAAATTACACCTATGGAGAATGCAGTTACGTTAGCGGTAGCTTTGATAGGGCCAAACATATCCAGAGAAAACTTATTGAAATAGTTTTTGGACAGTTTAAATTTTGACTTATGTGTTTGAACCTTAGGTACCTATCAGTCTCATCCACCCCTATTTTTTTTTTAAAAAAAAGTTCAGAAATCAGAGGATAATATAATTTCTTTTTTATAGAGAACACAAAATACTATTGTGTAGGGAGTTGTCATCCCTCGTAACTCAGGAAAAATCGTCAAAATTTGGGGATTTAGTTCTGAGAAGCCCTTCACAGGGTTTTGTAAAAAAAAAACATTTAGAGGAGAGTTATTGGGATCGAGACCTGGGTTGCTTTGAGAGATGAGATACGACATTTAAATCATATAGAATACAAATTGTGATGTTTGAAATTTGAATATAGGGCGAAACAGAAAAGAATGATGTAGGGTAATGGATAAGATCTACATTGCACCTGCCAGACTTCATTGACAATCTTTCATCGATAATCCTCTCAGCGTATTGGCATCCATTCTCTGGAATATGGAGTCTGGCCTATGGACGGCCATACGGCTTCGAACAAAACAGCGTAGAGATAACACAACTAAGAAGAATTTAGAACGTAAAATAACTTTTAATACGAATACTTTCAAATAATAAAATCATTGTTGCCGTTTGTAAAAGAGCACGTAACTTAGAATGCGCTGTCCATTTACCTTGGACGAAGTTGATGCATCGAAAATTGTGTTAAGACGGAATATACCTTTCTACATCGTAATTGTCGTCGAAATATCTCTCAGGTGACGTCCTATGTTTTTTTTTTAAACATGTCATATTAAATTCCTGATTCATTGAATTGATGGAAGACTGATGAAATGATGTTTGTGTAGATTGACGACACAAAAGGTAATCTTAGGAATGCTGATAGAAGAATACAATCTGTAAAATTATCCGTTAAGAAATACAAGGAAAACAAAAAGTTAACATAACGAAGAAATTATTTACTGACATAATGTGAGCTGTATTGAATAAAATTAAAATTTAAAATATAAGTTAATATCGATCAGATTTAAGATAATCCAATATCTCTCACATTAAATTCCTAATGTTCGTTGTTTCTGAATAAATTTAGTCCAATATATCCAGCATCTAAAACATTATTATTAGTAATAGTAATAGTAATAGTAGTAAAAGTAATAGTAGTAGTAGTAGTAGCAGTATTCACAAATACATTATTTATAATGTCCAATACAATGTCTTCACATTATTTTGGGTAAAATAACCAATGTTTTAAAGATATTCTTGGTTCTTGCTTAGTTCCGCATTTAAGGCAATGAAATCATAATTGAACTGAAGACTTATTCGTTTAGAGTATCCAATATATCGACAACTAGTAGCTATCGGGCTCAAGCCCCCCCCCCTCCGAAATAAATGTATTATGTACAACTTTACTAAAAGTAATAGTACTTAGTACATAATAGTACTAAGTACTATTATGTACTTATGAATATGTACAACTTTATTAAAATTTGTTGACACACGAGAGGACAGATTTGCTTATTCACGTGTTATGCATATTCTCTCCAAAACAAAATCCTAAATACATCACTTTTGACATAAACTTTTTCACTAAGTAATCTATTTTCTACGTACTAAATAATTACATAAAGAAATTTTAGGATTGCTTTTTACTATCTCACCAAAACGTAAAATGTGAGCACCACGGGCTTCCATCCGCGTAAATGGTGTTAAAAGTGTTTTGTGAAGATACTTGGATTGGTGTGTGAACCAGATGTCTAGAAGTTTAAAATGTGCTTCTTAAAATTACACTTTATGCACAATTGTCCCTGTTGTTTAATTTGAAGATGATTACCGTGAGTATTATTAGTGCATATACCCGTTTACATTTAATATTTTTTTAAAGTATTCACCAACAATATGAAAGAAAATACATGTTAACTTACTTCTAAATTATGTTTTGTTTGGCAATGCCAAATCGATAAAACTTGTACCCAGCCAGCAGAACACGAAACATTTCTTATCTAATATGTTAATTTTGGTTTCATTGTGTTCTCCTCCCTTACACTAAATGAATTTTTATGTTCAATGTGCACTATCCATTCTATTTGCAATTTACAACGAAAGACTAAGAATATGTAGTAATGTCTTAATGATGGTTGATAGTGTTTTTATAATAAATAATCAGTCAATTAAAGTCAAAAACTGTTTGATCAGATGTGGCACCACCGCAATGGATTTTGTGTGCTCGTGGTATTTTTTATAGCATGATCATACACAGTGGTCGTAGGTTTTCATAAGAAAATTACCCTCGATTGACACAAAACTTCCCCATTTCTTATAAAATTTTCCCTAGTTTATTCAATGTCTAATTCCTATGACAGAAGTTGTGTGATAAGATTTATTTAACTATATTAAAGGAGCTGCCAATCACGTTTGTTTTATTCATTTGCTTTTTGCTTTCTATCTCTACTTCACTTTTTTACCAAAAAAAAAAAGTACACCTAACCAACAATGGATGCAAATTTTGCTACTTTGAACAAACACAGACGTACACCATTGGTATTGTATTGGTTTAATTCTGGAAATAAATAAATAAATAAATAAATAAATAAATAAATAATAATAATAATAATAATAATAATAATAATAATAATAATAATAATAATAATAATAATAATAATAATAATAATAATAAATAACTGTCTTGCAAAAATGCCATGCCCCTTTACTTGCCTCTCCAAAAAACTAAAGCTGCGGTCGATCTAACGACTAACCACAATTAAATTAATAACTAAATTTATAACTAAAATACTTCCATGAGCTGGGGGGTACAGTAGCTGAGTGACAGGGAGCTGAACTCTGGTATTAGTGGTTCCTGATTCGATCCCAGGGTTTATGGGGACATCATCATCTCCATGAATTTTCTTGATGTTCTCCATTTCCTCCCCATTTTCATTCTACCAATTCTTTCATTATGATTAATGTTCTTTAGAAATTTCATTTCATTTTACTTTTCCTTTCATGAGCTGAAACGGAAATTTATTTTGTATATGAAATGTCACTGTTTTGTCAGTGAATAACTGAGTTCAATTTCCGGAAAGTTTGCAATCCTTATTATAGTCTACAACAGGGATGGCAAACTACGCACCCGCGGGCCACATGCTGCCCGCGACGTCTTCTCGTGCGGCCCTCGACAAGATAAGTGTTAATATTTTATACATATTTTATTACGTGCATTAATAATTTTAAAAAATAATTCAAACGCAATGACTTCCATTAATACTCAAATTGGAAGTATGTTTTAGGCACGGAAACACAAAATAAATTTAAGGTCAACATAAGTTAGATTTGTGTTTTATTTCGTTTATTTCGGTACCGGTATGTTGGGAATCTAAAAATTACACCTACCATTTTTGTTCAGACTGTAGCATGAAAACTGAGTGGCTGTGAATATTTTTAAACATCAGTACTACTGAGGGAAGGTATATGTTTTAACTTGCAATTTAAAATCTTTTTTTCTATTTCTTACATATGTTTTCATGTTTGAGAAATTATCCAAGATATTTTCACCCAACCTTGGGAATGTAAGGATATTTTTCGAGCAGAAAGAGTTTTATGACTTGTTGAATGGACTTTGTCGTTGAGAATCTGATAACTCTGAGTCCGTGTATGAGACTGGTGCATTACATCAGCATACTTCAGAATTGCAAGATGTTTCGTCAAGAATTACATTATTTCATATTTTTTCAAGTCAGTGGCTCTTCAGTACGAGTAAGAAAAGGAAGATTAGTGAAGAAAACCGAAAATTTCAAGATAAGTGGGAAAGTGAATTTAATGTATCATATGAAGCGCGGCCCTCGCCCTGATGCGGCCCCTTACTTCAAAGAAGTTGACCATCACTGCTCTACAAGAAGAGAAAACTAATACAAAACAAGTGAAATAAATACACAGTTGATTCACAAATTGTGATCGAAAAGTACGATGAATATATTTGTATCTATCAATGTTGTATCCAGTCCAACTAGTAAGACCGATAGCCTAACCCTTTGATACAGTCAGTGTCGAGTTTGAACGAGTTGTGACATGTTAGTTGGTTTCCAGAAGCAGAGTAGTGAGGACGTGTTAAGAGTGTCTCTCGCACGCCAACATTAAGTTTTGTTCCAAGCTGAAAAAAAAAAGTGCCAAAGAAACGCACGAAATGTTAAAAATAAGTGTACGGCGGTGAAGCGATGGCATTGAAGACTGTATACAAATGATATGAGCGATTCAAATATGAAAAAGAGTCGGTTGAAAAAGAACAACGATCGAGACGTCCTTCGATGTCAAAAATAGATGAAAACATGCAAAAATTGACACAAATGATTTGTTCAAACAGACGAATGAATATTCGAGAATTTTCCGAAGAAGTAAACATTTCGTATGAGTCTGTGAAAAGCATTTTAACCGCCGATTAAATGGGCCAATGGCTTCCTTCTTCACCAGGAAAACGCGCCATGTCACACCTTGCTCTTGATCCGGGAGCTTTTGGCCGGTAAAAGTGTTTGTTTGTCCACATCCACCTTACTCACCAGATTTAGTACCATGCAGCTTCTGGTGCCTCCCAAAAATTAAACTGTGCTTAAAGGAAAAAAAGTTTTGACACCATTCCTGACATTGAGGGGGCTACGACAGAGCAGCTGAGCGCTCTTCCAAAAGAAATCTTCCAGAAATGGCTCTGGTCATGAATTGAAGTTTATTATTTTGTTTCCAATAAAATGATTCACCGTACTTTTTGATCACACCTCGCACGTAACTAATCCATGATGGTTTGGTTGGTTGGGTTGGAGTTTACTTTCCCTTACAGGAGTAAGTCTTTTTAGAAACATGAACTACAACATAACGTGGGATCCAAAATCACATGAGCTTCTACTTGTAATCGAACCCGGCCTCCCACGCCAAAGGCACATACACTGAAGATATCCATCGCGAGGGAACTCTAATGCACAAGTCTCGTTCTCTTGAATTACTGATTAAACTATTGGTTACATCATTAAAAGGACATTTAACCATCCTTCCAATGCAAGTGATCAAATTATTTGAACCAATCTTTTGCTTTCTCAGTTTCTGTTTCTCGTTTTTTTCATTTCCTTTCCTTTCTCTCTCTTTCGTCTCTCTTTTTATCGTTCTCATTTCAGAAAAGAAAAACTTCTTGCTTTGATCGGGAGAAGGAAAAATTAAACAGGACACGGTAACTCAAGGTCTCTTTCTGAAGTATGGTGAACGAGAGAAAACTGATAGAAATTCTCCCTTTGTGCTATCTCTCTAGCCTTTTCTCCTTTCTCTCGTTTTCTCCTCCTTTGTGTTTCGAACCTTTGTCTCTAGTTTCTCTCTGTTTTACTTTTTTCCCCTCTTTCTCCTTTTGTTCTTGCTTATTTCAGTGAAGGATTTACTATTACTAATGAAGTTATATTTCGTACCGTTTTGCTATACAGAACAAATTGGATGGTGTCTTTTTATGTTATTGCTATTACTTTGAACACACTTACACACACACACACACACGCACAACTCGTTTTCATTCTCTTTCTTGCTCTCTCTCTCTCTCTCTCTTTTTCTCCCACCCTTTTGACACACAAACACATATTGCTGAAGAAACAAGAAGCACACACACAAAGTGAAAAGAGAAAATAGAAAAGTAAGATCGTTAATTGTATCGACAACTCGTCGTCTTGCGCTACAAATTAAACAGTACATTTCGTTTTCCCAATTTCTGAAGGAGTATTGGATATTTTCGAGCTACATTCTATAGAAGAGCAAACGTTTCTATCTCTGTCCTCTGTTGCTTTTTCTTTGCAATTTCTTCCAGGAATGGTTTATTAGAAGAGCTAAAGGTGATAGTTCTCCCGTCATAATAATAAGAATCAAGATGTACTGTAATTATTCTCATGACTTGAAGGCCATATCGAGAATAAACAAATTTAATCTAGGATTGGTTATACAGGGTAATGTGCAAAGATATGGGTCCAAATTTTGACAGGTGATTTCTCTAAGGAGAGGGAACAATAAAGTCTCTATCAAATATGCAGAAACAATATCTTACCGTTCTGAACATATATAGGGTGTTCGAGAACAAGCTTGCTAGATGGCAGAACATTGATCGTGGAGGAAACATTACAGACTTTTGTGTTTGGCGCTATCTATTCGTTGCCTGTTTAGGAGGTTCACGATCTGGAGAAAACCCATTGTTCAACGCAACAACACCACTTCAGCAACGCCAGCCAGGTGTTTCGGAGCATGTGCGTGCATCCATGGTGCGTCGTGTTCGCGCGTGTCGTTGTTATTATTCCACTTGCCCTCTTAATTTGCTAATGGTACGAGTACGCTCGACAGTTCATTCTGGATTGTTAGAGGAAGCAATGACCATTTAGAATCCAATTCCACTACGTCAGAAAGGGAAGCAAAACAGGGTCTCAGGAGATCTAATCGACAAATAAGAGAACCTGATAGGTACATATCGTAAAAGAGAGGGGAGAAGAGAATATTGTAGGAGTGGAAAATTTATATATCAACTTGGGTAAAAAGCTTGATTTGTTTACATCATCCGATCAGTATAACAAAAAGAAATAGACGGAAAACTATATATGATTTTAGAGTACATCATACAAGCTTCTAGAGGGGAAATGTGGAATGATAAAATTAGATAATTTGTAGTTGTTTAATATTGTAGTGGATATTCCAATTGGTCCTTATCATAAAAATTGGTATATTCGTTTATCGAATCATGTTATAGATGCAAATAGTGATAGTTTAACTAACTAATCAACTAACTCTATGGTCTATGGAACCCGAGATTCAATGTCTTGTTCACAAAAGCTCTCCATTGACTTCTGTCCTTAGCAAGCTGGATCCAGTTTCTACTTTGTATTCTTATTTCTGCGAGATCCATCTTAATATTGTCCTATCTGCGCTTAGATCTTTGTAATGGTCGTTTACCGATTGGATTTCCAAAAAGAACTTCGAAAGTGTTCCTACTTTCTCCCATTCTGGCTACACGACTACCCACCTGAGCCTCCTACATTTGACGATCCTAACAATGGTGATAGTTTACATGGCAAAAACGCTAATGACTGTATCCAACAAATCAATATGTGTCTCAGATTTTCTAATGACCTCATCTGTTCACCTCTACCTCCATACCCTGCAGAGCTCCCTTGTGACTAAGCGGTTAGCATACGCGCCTTTGGCGTGGGAGACCCGGGTTCGATTTCCGGCGGGAGCTCACGCCTCATATAGCCTCGCTGCTGACAGAGACGCTAAACTAAAATCAAGTCAACTCAATTCCATACCATGCATCGTGTGTAATGACTTTGGTTCACCATATATTATATATATATATATATATATATATATATATATATATATATATATATATATATATATATATATTCCCGGAAAGGTGCAGTATCATGAACATATTGATTTTTTTGCCACATATCATTAGAGCAATCCACTGCTTGGAGATTGTGCATATAGTATTAGAAAGAAAAAATACAAGAATTCTCATTAGAAGGGCTATTAAAAGATAATTTGAAGTAATATTCTCTTCAGTGTAAACTTGAAAACTTTTAGAAGTGTTTTGACACCAGACTACCTTAGTATATCTCAAAACGGTCATATCCATGTGGTCGTTGTGTGATGAAGGTGTAGCTAATACATATACTTTGAGACATCTAGCGGGGGAATGTCGTACTACTATTGGTTTGCAAGGTAAAAAAATTCTCGGCTATTTTGGATAGCACGTCGTATAACACCTACTATCGTGTCCATGGATTTTCTCCGGGTATTCTTGTTTTCTGCCGCATTCTCATTCCACCAATTCTTCCATCATCATTTAGTTATTTTAATAATCGTCTCCCTTAGCCTAAAGGGCATAATCGTTAAAGATTTCATTTCATATTTCATTTTACGCAGATAGTCGCAAAAGTAGTCTCTCTCTCTCTCTCTCTCTCTTTTTTTTTTTTTTTTTTTTTTTTAGTAATACAAAGAAACGTTTGTTTTGAATAAAGTTTTCATCATTTTAAAGCTTGTTTGTTTATCTAAGTTTCAACATAATCGCCATTTCGGTTGATGCATTTTTGTAGACGTTGTGGCAGTTTTTGATGCCCATGCCATACAGCTCGTCGCCATGTGCTTGACGAATCGTTAAACCTCGTGTTTTATCTCGTCGTCTTTGTTGAAGCGCGTTAAGGCCAAATGTTATTTCAATGTGGGTCTCATTTGATTTTGTGTTTAGCGTGAAAGAAGCAGCGAGGGTATGTGAAACATTAACCTACAGATTAACGTGAGGTCCGAATCACATGAGCTCCCATGGGAACCGAACCCAGGTTTCCCACGCTAATAGCGCGTACACTAACCACTTAGCCACGAGGGAGCTCTATTTCAACTTGTGAAACAGGTTATAATCATTATTTTGCTGAATCTTGGCGATTGTCTTGTCAGATAGTTTGCGACATTGAATAAAAAAAAATCTGATGATGTAAGTGATCGTGTATCTATGCAATAACCTGACGTAGTGCCATTTGAATAAATGTAACTTAAGGTTGAAAAAATAAAATGAATTTTTTGAGTTTTACGTCCAACGGTTATGCCGGCTAGGCTAAAGGAGACGGTGATAATGAGAGATGAATGAAATGGTGGAATGAAGAAAGTGGGAGGAAACGGGAGAACCCCGAGAAACCCACACACACCGTGTTTGTCCACCACAAAGTTCACTTGGCGGGAGAAGGGTTTGAACTAACTTAAGGTTGAGTGGCAACATTCTAATTTGGTGGTACCACAGAGTATGTCAAGCAATGTCCTCTCTCCAATATTTACATGGCACAAAATTTCAGCGTGTTTGTCTATTAGTTTAGAAGCTACTAGGGCGTTTCAAGATAAATCTCTCTCTCTCTCTCTCTCTCTCTCTCTCTCTATATATATATATATATATATATATATATATATATATATATATATATATATATATATATATATATATATATATATATATATACTTGTTATTCAGAAAAATGAACGTTTTGGTATGAAACCTAATGACAAACTATCTTATATTTTCAACGTATTTAACATACACATGCAAACACATAATATTAGTGCGGTTTTTGGAGGATGCGCTGCTGTTGTGTCTTTACATCAGTTTCTAGACAAGCGCGGTAGACAAGGGAGCGGACAGTTTCTCTCTGCAGTGTATCCAACGGTTTTTAAAAGTTGCACTTTAGATGTTATACGTAGCCTAATATGTTTGCGCTTAATAAAGAACGCCATAAGTTATAAGGTTGTTATTGAATGCAGGAATGGTTCACCATTCCTGTCGTAATGCAGGTGTACTGTGTATAATGACGTTTGCATGAAAATTAGCAGTTTAAGAGCAACATGCACAATTGACAATTCAGTGGGTTTCTACCGTGTATTAAGTAGATTGTATAAAAAGTTAATTACGTTTTATTTGATTTCATTATAAAACAGGAGCAACTTGTAAAACGTAAGAATGACGATGCCAATGACTAAAAGATTAATTTAGGGTTGATAGCTTAGAGACTTGTCCCCATATCTTGTAACTGTAAGTTTAAATTAAGTTAATGTTAATGCTTACGATGCTTGTGTTTGTTTTAAGTGTATGTTTATCGGTTGACAAATCAAGTATTTTCTCGAGTTTTGGCAAGGGAAGAATTCCGATATGTTTCCACTCGAGAACTGTGGAAGTCCTCTACGTTGATCTATTGGCTAGCGCATGTGTCTTTGCTGTACGTAGTTCTAGGTTCGATTCCCAGTGAGAGCCCAAAAAATTACTTTTACAATCCTTCACTCAGGGGCGGATCCAGGGGCGATCGCTACCCAGAAGAGAAAACTTTCTTATTTTGTATGTAAATAAAACGCATCCCAGAGTTTGGAGCTCTTAAAAGTAGCTCTAAGTAGCAGTATTACAACCCAGCAGAAGCCTGTCCTGGATCCACCCCTGCCTTCACTTTCACTATTATCGAAATCCAGCCCTTCGGTAAATTTGTAATAGAAGTATTGATAAAACATCAACGTATGGATAGTGTATACGTAAGTATTATTGCTTCAGCACATAAATTCACGACTTTTATTTATGAAGACAGAAATTTCCCTTGAAGTCCCTCTGAATTTCTCTCAGATTCTAGCTCTCAGGTGACAAAGAATTAATTCTACTAACTGCTTTGACACACAATATACTTTTGAAACTTGAGAGCATAGTGTTATTTTTGTGTCTGTAATACATAATCATTTGTCGATTGACTTCAGAGAACTGAGTTTAGCCTGTAAGCACAAGTTGCTTATAGGTCAAACATATCAGATGTGCAGTCTTGTTTAATAAAACCCGGCTCTCCCCTTCCTTTATCTGACAAACCCTGTATTGTTATGAAATTCAAAGACAAAGTCAATCGTCTTTAACCAATTATATTTTTATTTCGAGTATTAAAATGTGCTACGTGTGGTTGCGAAAGGTTGTGCGGTTTTTTTTCTTCTAATACTGAACTTAAGTACCTAATATTGGCAATGATTTCCATGAATTGATGTAAGAAGCAGCCGCGTGATTTCCGGCCATTTATTTCATCACCGCTATCTTTGAGCATGAGATAACAGTGAAAGACAAGCTTCGTTCTTCTCAAACCTGACACTTTGAAAAACTTACGCAAGTCGTTTTGTTATTTAAATACATATTCACTCTAACCAGTTTCAGAAGTAGCATTAATCTTATAATAACGTAATGGTTGTAAGAGTTACCCTGAAAATGTATATTGTATGTTTGCTTTTTTAATACGTAATTCAGTTTTTTCTTCTGAATTTCACTGGTTATAAGGAACCTTCAGGTACCCCTTTTTAAACTTTAATCGGTCCCCCTCTGCTCCCAATGCAACATTGGGTATATTTCTTTGAAATAAAGTTTGCAAAATGTGGCAGACATGCTGAAATTTCTTTATTACCAAACCATGCTAAATAATGACAGGTTAGACATGAGAGAAAATTATCTTTATATACCATCTCAATCAGGGATGAATCGAAGACTTCTTCAGAGGAGGTTAGAAGTGTGGTGGTGAAAGATTATCAGTTTCTCTCTCACCGGACTTTATAGCACATTCGAATATTATCTCAATGCAAAAGAGTTTTGTCAATCAAGACTGCTTAGACAATCGATCGGAGTTCACATGGGCTGACTTGATCGCAATTTTGAAGACATCTTATCTTAAAGATGCACAAGAAAACTTGCTTTAAACAATGAAAGCGCAGTTGCTAAATGTATAACTTTGATTCACAAAGATGAAATTCGAGGTTTTATTAATAGGAGGAGTGGAAACGTCTTACACTCGAATGCTATAAAGTTCTTAGTATTTCTTTGTATAACACAGAGGTTAGTTTATTCGCAAGTTATTGCTAAATTAATATGGAAGCTGTTTGCGGGTCACTTAAAATGCTCTGGAAATAACTTACATAACTTTTGAAACTGTTTGTCTTAACTTGAGCGTATGCGTGAAGTGGTTTATTACGAACAGGATAAAAAGAACTGTGGTAGATTAATTACAAGTAATCCGGTTAGAAACACTGCTGCTTGCATTTTAGTTACAAAACCGGCCGTCCGCACTCGTTCGCTGGTCAGGTAATACTTGTTATCCAAATCGCTTTGTACTCTGGTGTCACAAACGTATTTAAAGATTTTTTGAGTTCATCAGTAGTGGGGAATTGTTTTCCGGACAGAGAAATTATTAACTTCCGTAACAAGTGCAAATCAAAACAACCTATCACACTCCGAATTTCGTAGTTGACAGGATTCGAAATTTTGTCGTACATGTTCAAGGTTCACAGCTTAAGAGGATTTATGTTTATGTATGCTCCATTTCTCGCTGCCTAGCTTGGTCGTTAGGTCAAGTGTTACACGTGCTTCAGTCAAATATTACTTCTTTGCGGAAAGCACTTTGCTACTGCTTATGAACACGCTGTAACACTGGTTAAATACTTTGGCGACAATAGAATACAATGTAGGCCTTCAGGAGAACAGGAATCACGTTATCAACAATAGGCCTACTTGAAAATAAAATGAAATCTTTGAGTTTTACGTCCCACGGTTATGCCGGTTAGGCTAAAGGAGACGGTGATGATGAGTAATGAATGAAATGGTGGAATGAAGATAGTGGAAGGAAACGGGAGAATCCCGAGGAAACCTACACACACGGTGTTTGTCCACCACAAAGTTCACTTGGCGGGTGCTGGGATCGAACCAGGGACCCCAAGCACCAGAAATGAACGCTGTACCACAGATGTGGTGCGGCCCCCTCAACAATACTTGAATGTGTATGTCGAACACGTTGAAGAGTAGGGTAGTAAGATATGTACTTTCTACACAATACATTGTTTTTTCTTCTTTTTTACACAGGTCGTTTGTCATTTGTATTTTATACCAAAATGTTCATTTCTTTCTTTGTGTAACCCACATATATGGAGAGAGAGATAGGTAAACAGAGAGAGATGAGGATACTAATTTGCGTAATGGAAAGATGCGACGATGGAATTTAAGGGAGGTGTTTTGGGAGGGGAATGCTCGAAGGTGAGATCTCTTGGCTTTATGAATATATATATATATATACTCTCGCTTCCAAAATTAATTTGGTTCTACTGATAGAGAACCTCAAGCTGGGAAGAGTCGATCAATGGGCTCAGTCTGAAGTGACCACAGCTTATTCCTCTGTGGGTGAATAATGATTAGCTAGTAGTTGATTAGAAAGATTAGCACTTGCAGTCATATATATGCTGTATTATATATATATATATATATATATATATATATATATATATATATATATATGTGTGTGTGTGTGTGTGTGTGTGTGTGTGTGTGTGTGTGGATGGGTGGGTGGGTGGATGGGTGTAATATAAGGGAGGATGAGTTCTGACGTCAAAGAGTTTGTCATGGATATAGTTAAACCGAGATATGACAAAGTGAAACTGTGAACTTAAAAGGTATTCGTTCGGTACTGACGAAACTTGAGAAGAGAAGAGCGAAATCTAATTATTATAGAATTATATGATAGTTCCAAATTTCTACCCATCCAACTTGTGGTTCTAGACAAAATTACCACAGCCATTGTCCGGAAAGTTTTCATTTAAAAACTGGATCATTGTGTATTTCAAAACGAACAGTTACTGGTTTATGTGTTAAGGATAGCTTTCAACTCCGATCCTATTTCTGTGTTATAACCAGAAGTTATAGATCTACTGTTATGTGTTTCAATATTGAATTCGCTTAGTTTGGAAGTCTACTGTAATTCCACCATTTGAAATGCAATGAAATGAAATCTATCAGGTTAACGTTCAACCATTATGTCCATTAGGCTAAGGGAGACGATGATTCAGGTTAATGAATGATGATGGAAGAATTTATGGAATGAGAATGTGGGAGGAAACGGGAGTACCCAGGAAAACCCACCAACATGATGTTGTCCACCACAAACTCTTTTGGTCAGGGATCGAATCAGGGATCCCATGGACTACAGGTAAGCGCTCTACCACTAAACCATCTTGCCCATCCCCTTCCATTTAAAGCGAAACTCACTTGTTACCGTTGTTATCTTTAGTTTCGAGCAACAATAAGAAATGGTGTTTGTGAAAAAAATTCTAGTTCGAGTTTTCAATAGATTTACGGATTCGATTCATTACTAAGTGAGCCAGAGTCATTATCAAATGATTTGGGGAAGGAACTAAATAATACCCGTTATTTTTAATGATAAATTCGTATCACGTGTTTGATCTGTCTAACAAGGAAACCGATTCAAGTGTGACACGAAATTGTGGACGAGTTTATGCGGAATCGAAGTGGTTTTATGAACAATGAACCACATTAGAGGGGAAAACCCTCAATTTCAACCGTTCCAGAGATATAGAGGAGTAACGATAAAGCTGGTGCTCTGAAATTTTGTAGATTTTCGGCTATGTTGATGGTGAATATGTTTTGAAAGTTGCATTTAAACGTTAAGAAAGATGCACCAGAGCGAATGAAAATTTGTGTTGAATGTTGAGGTGAGTGGCGTAGGTTTCTTTATCCGGGACCGGAAAAAGAAGAACCTATGAGGAATAACGCCATTGACACGAAAAACAAAATTGTATGATATTTCTTGCTAATATATCATGTCTTTAGTTCGTAGAAATGAAAATTTATTAATTATATTGTCAAAGGAACAGAGACGTTATTATGTGAACAAAAATACAATGTCATATTCTGTGTAAAAGCGCTGTAGAAGAACAAATCAAATAATATGAAACATAAATACTCGTACATATTGTTGCAAACGTCCACCATTTTTTAAATATTTTCCATCCTATTTGACGTAATTATGCTTTTATTCGATTCAGCGTACCAAGAAACCTATACATAGGCACGTTACACGCCTATTTCTGGCAACAATTGAACTTCCTTATTTTCGCCTTTCTCCTCCAAAACGTTCTTCCAACATAATTTTTATGGACTCATCGGTTTTGTAACCCTTATGTCTAATGCAATGTATTACTAAAATTTCGTGGATGAAGGAATTCTTCATTTCTAAAATTCTATTTTACTTGTACTATTGCTACATATTCAAAACTTAGCAAAATATCGGAGCAGCAGCCTTCCCCTTGTTCCCCTATATCTCCGGAACGGTTGAAATCAAAGGGTTTTCCCTCTAATGGGTTTAATTGTACACAAAAACACTTCGTTTGTGCATAAACTCATCCACAATTTCGTGTCGCACTTGAAGTGGTTTCCTCGTAAGTTGAGGAGATATTTTATTTTCGGCATAAAACTTTGAACATCCGTCGCGATTTAGAAAATACGTTTTGATGAAAGTGATATGATAAATAACCCAGTTCAAGGTAAATTATTATGTTCAAAAATTCATTTCAAATGGTTCAGTCGTTTTCTTGTGATGACATCACGAACAATATCACATTCAATTTTATTCTTTGCTAACAGAACACCTGTTCGTCGCACGGAGAGAATAAAAGAAATAAAGGACACCAAAACTGTCACCAATCAACTTAGGGATCTCAAAAACTATGAATTTTATAATAATATCGGTCATTTTCAATTATTTTCACATGTCATCATCCTCCCTTAGGAGTACTAATGGGGCCTGAATTTGGATTTAAACAGCATCGGAAGTGTTACTGTTGTCTCAGCGTCTCCAAAAACTATGAATTCGACAATAATATCAGTCATTTTCGATTATATATATATATATATATATATATATATATATATATATATATATATATATATATATATATATATATATATATATATATATATATATATATATCTTCCCCCTCCTTCAAGTTGCGGGATGAATGTGGATTTAAAAGGCTTCGGAAGTGTCTGTTCATCTCAGCGATCCCGAAAAGTACGAATTCGACACTAATATTGGACATTTTCCATCATTTTTATATATCTTTCCCTCCCCCTTCCCTAAGTTGCACCTTCAAAGTGAAATGATAAAAGCCATCAAAGGCCCGAACCTCATCTATGTTGAAAGTTTCATCGAGATCGCTCTTGTGGTTCAAGAGTTATTGTCACAAACATAGTCACTTTCATATATATATATATATATATATATATATATATATATATATATATATATATATATATATATATAGGGTGTTTCAAAACAACACCGACAACGTTTGGGAGGTGATTCCTGACACCAAAATAAGATAAAAAGTATAGACCAACCTAGGTGCACAAATGCTTTCTTTCGGAGTTATAGGCTGCCTAAAACATGAAAAATGAATTTTAAAGATCCATAGCTCCAAAACTATGTGACTCCCAAAGAATAACGACTCCCGAAGAACAACGACTCTCGAAGAGTAACGACTCTCGAAAAGTTAGTCAGAAGAGTCGGTTCCCTCGCGAGCGATACATCACTACTTCGAGAGTCGTTGTTCTTCGGGAATTATGATTCTTCGGGAGTCGTGGTTCGTCATTGTTCTTCGGGAGTCGTGGTTCGTCATTGTTTTTCGGGAGTCGTGGTTCTTCAGGAGTCATGGTTGTTTTTGAAGCACTCTTCTCTGGAAGAAACGATTCTTTAGGAGTAACAATGTTTGGAGAATGTGAATTTTGTTCGTCGCTCACTCGCGAACCGCCCTTTTCCTTTTTAATCTTGTTGGTTGATTCAGTCAGTTGCTGTTTTGGAGGAGTAGTTTCGCTGATTCTCACTATGGCTAGCGCCTCTTCAATCGAGTATGGCAAATGTGCGTTGCCTTAGTGTATTTGTACCTCTGGCATGAATAAATTAAAAAGAATACCAACAATGTAAATGTTTAGCACTTTGATGTGGCAGTTGGACTCACATTGATATTTTACATATAAAGCGTAAACTTTTAACTATCAATTAAAATCGAATCTGCAGAATGGAGTAGTAGTTCAGGTACGTAAAAGCTCGAAAAAGCCGGTTCTTTCCTGTTCCCTGGATCTTCTCTTGCAATCGTACATAGACAATTGAATATTCAGTTGAGAAATTAATGAAAACGAGAGCGCACCAGCAGTAGAGATTAGCAACTCTGCGTTTGTTCGTACATCAATATTGTGCAACTGTTAGTTTTAAACAAAAGTATGTGTTATACAATTCTTAAGGGAAATTGTATGCTAAAATATGCATATCATCGCTGTGCCTCGAAGAACCGCTATGTGACATTTTTGTCGAAAATGAGTTATGCCATGCAAATAAACCAGAAAGTTGTCAGGAAGCGTCCCTTATAATGACATAAGTTAATATTCCATTGTTTCTCCACAACAATGGAAAATTATAGATTGAAATTAAAGGCTTCTGGTTCTCATCACGTACGTATTGATTAATGTATACAAATCCTCTATGTGCTTATAAAGGCGCAAAGGCGCTACGTAAACACAAAAATAGTAATATAATATTGTTGAAACAAGCTACAACAATGTCTAGTGCATAATATACGCAGAGCCAGTTTTATTATATTTTCAAGTGTTTCCGTGCATCTGTCAATATTTTTCGAGTTCGGATTTTTTTTTTTTTTTTTTTTTTTTTTTTTTTTTGCTTCTAGAAAGTTGTGGTTTTAACACATAGCGATTCTTCGAGGCGCAGCGAGGATATGTAATTCAAATAAATTCGTAATAATTACAGTAAATTTTAAATACATTTTATAATAGGAGAGAATTGATCCTGATTGTCTTAGTTCATTATTTTCGTTGCAAAAGATAATTTCAGCATAAATAACGAAGGTCTACTTAAGGGTATTTTAAAATACTTCTATAATATAGATCTATATGGAAATTCTTAAGACTGTGATGTACAAAATTCAAAACGTATTTCCCGTAAGTTGTAACTACAACATAACTGAATTTTATGGAAGCACACAGGGTTGGGATGGGTGGGACCGATGCCCCTGTTAAGGTTTTCTGTACTTAAAACAGTTCTTAAACCGCAATGTTATGTTATTGACAAAATGCGTCTATTATATACAAATGACAAGAATCTTGTAATCACGTTAAGGGAAAACAGTTGAACCGTTTAAAATTATTTTTTTATATACTTATTAACACCTACTTCGAATTCAGTTGTTATCATGTTACTTTGATTTGATTCAGGTCCGTATCCACGGGGGGTGGGGCACGGGGGCCGACCCACTTCTAAATTTTTACTGTCTCCCCTAAAATTTTCACGGCAGGCTTGCAAATGACCTATAATATAGTTGGATCGCCCTCCCTAACATCCACCGAGCCCCCCTACATTTTTGGGCTGGCTACGGGCCTGATTTTATTTGGTATTGAGTCTAGCATCCTTTTCAGTAGCGAGGCACTGTAGCTCACAAGGGACATCACCCAATTGTCCGGCTTCGATTTCAATGAAATTTTTCTTGCTGATAGAGGACATGTATTCATTACTTGTGATGACAGAAATTTTTGCCATGGTGCATGTTTTCTATTTTTTAATAATTTTTAAGGGTTGTGGTGTGGTTAATAGAGATTACTGCAGAAGTCCCTTACTACCCTTTGTAAACAGAGTGATAATGAAAGAACAACCATGTAGATACATATAGGGCCTAGGAGGAAGTCGTATGGTACGTATGACCTTGACGGCAGCCATCTTGAAATCCGCCATTTTGAATTAAGGTCAAGTTTTTTAAATGGGAATAGGGTAATATGATACATAATTTCGGGCTAGAATTTAATCAAAAAGACAATGGTGAAGTTAGTTTTAAGATGCGCCTATTTGGTGAAAAGTTACATGCATATTAATTGTTTATACTTACTATGTGCGTAAGTCCCTTACCTCCGCTTCTAACCCACGTATTAATGATAATAAGTCGATAAAGGTTTCGGTAATACATAGTATGCCTAGAGAGATGTGATACGATAAGGGTATCATTGACGGCAGCCATATTGAAATCCGCCATTTTGAATTAAAGTGAAGTTTTGAAAACTGAAAACCATAGCATGTGGCACCAAATTTTAATAGTAAATTTTCCCCAAAAACCAATGGTATGCTTATTTTTATTCTATAGTTAACCAGTATGAATTTATGACTCTTCTAATGTGCACGAAATGTCCATTACTCGATCTTTCAAACTGGCAACACTCCTAATTTTCACCGCATGTTTTAAGATTCCAACTGGCACTTTTCAATTGTTTCCATGACTCATGTTTTCTAAATTTATTACATTTTTTAAGAGTTTCGATTTGTCAGTTCATGAATAGTGTTGGGATAAGCATCCAGCAATCTTTCTGAATTTTGAGGACTTGCCATGTAATTATTAATTTCATAGGCAATGTAATTATTTATTTCCTATACCTGCCCTTCAAAAACTCGTTTACTGACATGAATCATCGCAGAACGAAAGAACTCCAACTTTGCATTCAGGTAATACCGGAGACATAGCTTGTAATGGATAGTAGATGAGACGAGAAATAAGTTGAAAATTCACTTCAAAAAAGGAAACGAAATATAATTGTTGTGTAAATCAATGGTCTTTTGTTTTGTTTTATTTATTTGTTTATTGTATATTTATTTATTTATTTATTTATGTATTTATTTATTTTCTATGGCAATATTTTAGCTAGTCAGACAAAAAAAGTCATTCGTTTTCTAGCGATTGTTGTCGATGGTTCATGTTTGTAAGATTTATAATCAGTATTGATCGGGAACTCGATTAAGTTACACCTCTTTATAAACAAGTTACCTGTTTTCATATTTTGTTCACGGTACAAACAGTGTGTTGGGAACAGTCATATTATGTCTCTTTGATATTTTCTATCATTGCTGCTGTTCCTTTAAAGTTGTATTTATTTAAAAAATAATAATAATAATGTTTGTCGTTTGCGCAACATGTAGGCTACATTTCATGATAATTTTGAGTTCGTGTTACACCAATTTCTTACAATTTCATTTGTATTTCTTTACATCACATAGGTCCATAGGTTCCTCATGTACTCTGGGTTAAAATAAATAATTACACTGCCTAGGAAATTAATAATTACATGACAAGTCTTCAAAATTCAGAAAGATTGCTGGATGCTTATCACAACACTATTCATGAACTGACAAATCGCAACTCTTTATAAAATGCAATAAATTTAGAAAATATGAGCCATGGAAACAAATGGAAAGTGCCAGTTGGAATCTTAAAACATGCGGTGAAAATTAGGAGTGTCGCCAATTTGAAAGATCGAATAATGGACATTTCGTGCACATTAGAAGAGTCATAAATTCATATTGGTTAACTATAGAACTAAAATAAGCATACCATTGGCTTTTGGGGAAAATTTACTATTAAAATTTGGTGCCACATTCTATGGTTTTCAGTTTTCAAATCTTCACTTTAATTCAAAATGACGGATTTCAAGATGGCTGCCGTCAATGATACCCTTATCGTATCACTTCCCTCTAGGCATACTATGTATTACCGAAACCTTTATCGACTTATTATCATTAATACGTGGGTTAGAAGCGGAGGTAAGGGACTTACGCACATAGTAAGTATAAACAATTAATATGCATGTAACTTTTCAAAAAATGGGTGCATCTTAAAACTAACTTCACCATTGTCTTCCTGATTAAATTCTAGCCCGAAATTATGTATCATATTACCCTATTCCCATTTAAAAAACTTGACCTTAATTCAAAATGGCGGATTTCAAGATGGCTGCCGTCAAGGTCATTTGTACCATACGACTTCCCCCTAGGCCCTATACGTATCTACATGGTTGTTCTTTCATTATCACTCAGTTTACAAAGGGTAGTAAGGGACTTCTGCAGTAATCTCTATTAACCACATCACAACCTTTAAAATTTATTAAAAGAGAGAAAACATGCACCATGGCAAAAATTTCTGTCATCACAAGTAATGAATACATGTCCTCTATCAGCAACAAAAATTTCATTGAAATCGGAGCCGGACAATTGGGTGATGTCCCTTGTCAGTGGTAAAGCGCTTACCTCTGGTGCGTGGGCTCTCTGGTTTGCTCCTCTGCCAAGTAAGTTGGTGGTGGACATCATGTCCGTGGGTTTTCTCAAATACTCCGTTTCCTCCCACTTTCTCATTCCACCACTTCTTCCATCATCATTCAGTTGCTTTAATCATTGTCTTCCTTAGCCTACAGGGCTTAATCGTTTGCCATTAAACTAAAATATTTCATTTTATTTCAGCAGCGGGGCTATATGAGACGTGGACCTACTGAAAACGTGAAACCCGAACCACATGAGTTCCCACCGGGAATCGAACGCCGGATCTCCCACGCCAAAGGCGCGGACGCTAACCGCTTAGCAACGGGGGAACTCGTTACTTTGATTAAAATTAGGGATGGGCAAAACCGGTTTTTATAAAAACCGAAAACCGGTTTCTATAAAAACCGAAACCCGAAAAACCGACATTTCGGTTTTCTTCATAACCGGTTCGGTTTTCTCCAAAACCGGTTCGGTTTTTCACCGAAACCGGTTTCGGTTTTCTCCAAAACCGGTTCGGTTTTCTCCAAAACCGGTTCGGTTTTCACCGAAACTGGTTTCGGTGAAAACTTTTCGAAAAAACATAAAACTATTTCTGTGGAAATGGATTCGGTTTCCGGAGAACAACGAAACACCATTCTGGTCAGAAATAGAACAAATTTTGGAAAAAAACCGGAATCGGTTTTGAAGAAAACCGAAACCGGACCAGGTAAAAACCGAAACCGGTTTTGAAGAAAACCGAAACCGGTTTTGAAGAAAACCGAAACCGGTTTTTTGAAAATTTTCAAAAACCGGTTTCGGTTTTTCTAAAAACCGAAAACCGAAAAACCGGTTTTTGTGCCCGCCACTAATTAAAATGTGTATTCTAAGGGGGATGTGGTCGCCAACATTTTTAGGAAAAATTTAGTTTCTCACGATGTTGTAATAAAATTATAATATTTTTGGCATTGAATTTAAAGTTGTAACACTTTTGCAGTAATTCTAAAATTGTATTGCTATAGCATTGAGTCTACAGTTGTAATATTTGCATTCTGTATTTTGATTCGTTTAGGCTGTAATTTGCATAGAACTTTTTTTTTTTTTTTTTGCATTTGTGATGTATTTTCATACTTATTAATAGTAATTTTATTTAGTCTAATTTGTATGTTTTTTTTTTAAAAATCTGAATTGCATTTTTGTATGTTACATCTGTTAACTGTAATTTGCATTAGTTTAAAAGTGTAACTTCCTGTGATTTTTTAAAAGTTAAATTTGTTAATAGCAGTATGCTTGTAATCTAAAATTGGAGTTATACCTTTCAAATTCATTTGATGTAATGCATTAAGTCTGATACCCTAATACAATTTTAGTTTTTAAATTCCCCCTCTCCCCGTTGCATAAATATGAGTAACTTAGTCGTTCAAATGAGTCGATTCATTTTAGTGAGCGAACTATTGAGCGGCGATCTCAGAGGTTAATCGGTTTGCCCATTACTAATATTGCTCTTAATTCAACAACAAATAGTATATCTTTATACCAGTTAAAATAAGAATATTTTCAACACCATATCATACCAAATGTCCTTAAAAACTTCTTTAAAAAATGCGATGCTTTGGTAAACAAATCTCTCACTATTGTCAAAAACGTGAATATTATATTAATTTATCATAATTTATGGTTATTACTAATGAACGTTAATATATTCTCCTCATTTAAATAGAAAAGTAAAGTGTACATAAAGTATAATTTAGTATTATAAGACATTTCACGGTACGACAATAAGATAAATAGTTAGAGGGGTTTAATGATTAAAGAGAAATAAATTTCGTTTATATATTTGCGGATACGACAAAAGAGTCCTCTGGTAGTTGTTTTTGAATCTCCTGAAGATGCTAGTGTAGAATGCCAAAGCGAAATAAAAAAATGGCCCAAGACCTCAACATCATCTATAAGTATGTCAATGGCCATCAAATGTTTGATTTTGTTTTACAAGCCCAATTGAATTTTCTAAGTTTGTTAATTATGTCACAAATGTACGTAATATTCTACAACAGTGTTTCAGAACTAAAGGGTACCGTATGAAATCAGTGTGTCCAAGGGCGCCGATCCTGGGGGGCGAGGGCCCGGCCCCCAAGCTCATGTGGGCCCCTATGTATTTTTATGAATACATATTTTTATATGTAATTTTTATTGTTATATGATTTTTTTATGAATGCCCCCTACCAAAGTTACAGAGAAATCGAGGCCCTTGAGTATGTCCAGAAATATTTTAAGTGTAGTCTAAATGAAATGAAATGAAATGTTTCAATTTAACGGCTCATGGTTATGCTCATTAAACTAAGGGAGGTTGATAATTTAGACAAGTGAATGATAAGGACGAATTGGTGGAAGGAGAAAGTGGGAGAAAACACGAGTACCCAGAGAAAACTCACGGAAACGAACAGGCCCGCAACCAGAGGGGGCAAGGGGGCCTGTCCCCCTAAACTTTTCGTAGCCCCTCCAGACCTTAACACAAAATGCTATTATTAATACAAAAAAAGAGAATTTTTAATGAGTTGCCCCCCCCCTAACATATTCATGCCCCCCCCCCAAACCTCTGTAGCTGGTTGCGGGCCTGAACTAGAAGTTGTCCACCACACTTACTTGGCCGGAAATCGAACCAAGAACCTCACACGCTAGGTAAACGCTTTTCCACTGAGCCACCGTGCCCCTTATTCAAATATAGTCTGAACAAGATTATGAAAAGTTAAAACCTTATCCGCCAGCGATGATTTTATGAGTGACTCAGGGGGGGGGAATTTTTCTCAGAGTTAAGATATCCCCGCGAGGCCGTATCTCCGATCGTGTTCAACGTCCATTATTATTATTATTTGTGCAGTACTTTTAACCTCTCGTATATTGGAATTCTCTTCCCCGAAAAGAAAAAAATCTGAAATCATCACTGCTACCTGCTGGTCTAGTGACTAGCGCTCACTTCAATTTGGAGCACAAGGTCCTTGATTATACTCCTGGCGGGATAATCATTAAAAATTTGAACGCATTACATTGGTTCTTTCTGCTATAAGCAAATTAGGGAAAATAGAGTGGTGGTATTCCATTGCCTTCCACCACGAAATATCCCAGCTGTTAAAGTCAGCAGTTAAGTTGCAGATGATATGGCGCTTGTTACTGAATCTGTAAAAAAAGAAAAAAAAAGTTAGAAAGATTGAGGAATGGCTGTGAAGAATATTGGATGAAAATAAATGTTAGAAAATAAATGTGGTGATATTCGAAATTTGCTGTTTTCTCAAAAACGTGTCTAAAAATTCTGTTATTTCGTGAGACAATAATGCCATTAACAGCCCTATAATATCGTTTGCGGGGCCGTGGTGGCTCAGTGGTAGAGCGTTCACCTCTGGTACATGGAGTCCTTGGTTCGATCCCAGTTCGCGTCATGTAAGTATTGTAGTGGATAAACACTGTGTGCGTGGATTTTCTCGGGGTTCTCCCGTTTCCTTCTACTTTTTATTCCATCATTTCATTCATTTCTCATCATTACCATCTCCTTTAGCCTAAGTAGCATAATCGTGGGACGTAAAACTTAAAGATTTCATTTTTTCATATCGCTTGAGTTCATATTATTTCCAAGGCCAAGAAAGCACACACAATGGCTAAAACGTTTTTAATGCCTGTTTGTGAAGAGATGGTGAAAATAGTCGTGGGCTTAGAAGATGCTACTGAAATTTCGAGAATTTATCTCTCTTTCTATCTGTTGACAAAATTAGCCTTAAGTTTATTTTCAACTACATATTTCTGTGAAGTTATCTTCTCAACGTTGACTAAAATTAAAACATCAAAGAGAAAAGACTCAAATCAGTCGATGAAAGGAGCGATTCATTGTACTGATACAGTGAATACAATTTTGATGGGAATAACATTTTGGCTTGCTGTGTTGAATCTTGGATGACTTATGCTGTACCGTGTGAGAGAAAAGGTTCCGAAGCATTGTTTCATTGCAACAAAAATAGAATTTAAAAATTAGCTTTCATTCAAGAGTTATCGTGCAGAGTAACGGACGGACGGACGGGTGCATACTAACATTACAACAGTAGCGTCGTTTTAGGTTTTTCCAGGAGGGGGGAGATTGTCCATCGATGAAAGAGTTTGAAGTTTTTTCTTAGTATATTAATATGAACAAGGGGAATGCGGGAAGACGACTATATCCCACTTCCAAAAAATATCTGTGGCGTCCCTATACTTCCTAAGAAATCACAATGAGCAAAGATAGGCACAGAGAACGGCGTGACGTCATCCGATCCCCTACCTTTTCTGATTCACTTTTACCCCTAAATTTAAGTGTATTAAAAAGCATGTGTGTCTCAAATTCACGGGGGCAATTACACCCTGTCCTTCACAAACAACACTCCTGTATTATAACTTAATAGGGTACACTAATGCAGTGGCGCAAATCTGTCTTCAACATTGGGGTGGGGGGGTTAGGCCGCTCCTATATTTCTTTAAGCGATGTTCAAAATATTTATGAAGTTGAAAAACAATGTTGTGGAGGAACAGGGGAGCAGAATTATCTTCAAGATTGGGAGGCGGATAGATTTGAGCTTATTCTGGAGGGAGATCAATTTCATCTCACTTTCCTTTGTGGCAATCGGGCACAAATCATCACATGTCTCCCCAAAAAACACATTTCATATCGGATTATTGGTGGGCAGAATCCCCCAGTTCCAAGACTGGATGGGAGGGAACGTGTCCCCCTCACCCCCCCCCCCGGGATTTGCGCCAATGCCCTAACAATCTTAATGCAAGCACTTACTCCATAAATGATCTTTTGTTAGCCTATTTATTTTCTTTCTCTGACAATGCGCATTTGTTGATCATATATTTTCTGTGTAGCATATTTGCAACTCTATATGCCTAATTTCTCTAATAGTAAAAGCTTGCTTTGTCAAAGATGTTAATTTAGAAACCTTAATGATTCTCTGGATTACATACAGACTGTTCGAAGAAACTTTTACACTCTGTACATTTAACAGAGTTTACTGCGTTAAAGAGATTATATACTTACTACTGACTGACTTGAAAGTGAGAATATACAAACGCAAAAGCATGCGTCCTTTGTTTCTGAAAGTTTTCTAAAGTAGTTTCTGTTTTCTCTCTTTGGAGAAAGGGCTTGTAATTCTCGTTTGAGTTTCTCTCACATACGGTACTGTGATAAAGCAACGAAAACTAAAATAGAAGCATTAATATTGCAATGGCAATGCAAAAGGAATACCATGTCAAACACGGCTGTTGTTTACATTAGGTTTTTGTATATATATATATATATATATATATATATATATATATATATATATATATATATATATATATATATATATATATCTTTTTGATAAAGTAAAAGTTTTAACGCTGTGCTTTGTGTATTAATACAGAGAAGTTACGATGAAATATTGTATATTTGAAGAGTTTACAGGAACTTGTTTGTTGTTTTTGCTGTGTTTGCATATGTTGTGTATATTCTTATGCTTGATTTTGTTTGTTTATAAAATCAAAAGTTGATTGATGTGTTTTCAGCTACATTGTTATTTATTTACTACTTATTTACTTATTCATTCATTTTTTTTACAGTGTTGCAAACTCTGAGGTGAGATCTTTTCTTTACGGCAAATCTTTAGGGGGCACTATGGCTCAGTTGTAGAGCGCTTATCTCTAGTGCGTGGGGTAACTGGTTCGATTCTCATCCAAGTAAGTTTGTGGTGAACAATATTATGTCCGTGGGTTTTCTCCGGCCAATTTTCCCACTTTCTCATTCCACCAATTCTTCCATCATCATTCACTTCCTTTAATCATCGTCTCCTTTAGCATGAAGGAGATAATCGTGTGACGTTAAACTGGTATATTTCATTTCATTTTATGAAGAGTCTTTGTTTCGAAGATACTTAACAAAGCAGTAGAAATGAATGAAGATATTGTTACAGTTTCGGCACTATAACAACGCCTTCATCAGATACATTCCGCTTGACACCTACCTTACCTTCACAATTAATACAATTTTCAGAGAAGCCACGTCCACTAACCAATCAAAGGCCGACATTTTGCTGAGGTTACAGAATGCCAACAAGTTTACCCAATTACAATGCATATATGCACACCTTTGTATGATACTAAACCGAATATATAGGTTTAACCTTCTAACTATCGCGATTCAATGTTGAAACAGGAAGTATTAATCTATGACTTCCGGTTTTAATAGAAAATTATGGTCGGAGATGGAACTTGTTCCTGAGACATTGAATAAATATCAAAACCATTTCATCTGAATTAATAGCAAAACCGGCCATAGATTGCGATGAACGTTTTTCCATTATGAATTTAAGATCCTAAGAATAGAATCTATCTCCATTTTTGAATCTCTACTAAAACCGGAAGTGATATATTTAGTACCACTTTTGGTTCCAATATTGATACTTACGATGATAGAGAAAACCTTGAGAAAATTTTTGGTGTTGGTGATAACTTGGTTAGCTCAAGTACGCCAGTGCTTTTCTGGCTAAAAGACATTACAACACTTAGTTACCAATCCGTAACATTTTAAACCACAACACACATTTATCTGTGCCATATTCATTACGTATTTTTATTATCTTAAATGGAGATAATGAACCACAAATTAACTGTACTAAACTAACGATTTGTTTGTTCCATACACGATTCCATCACGGTCTCGTACCACTCTGACAAAGGTCAGTAATGGTTTTTGTGCAAACCTAAATTTCATAGTGGAACAAGTTATATCGCAAATATTCATCTTTCATATTGTGTTTACACGCTTACCTCAGGGTAGACATTTCTAACAATTCGCGTCCATTTTGCTCAATCCTAATATACTACCTTATGTTAATTACTTCTCTTTCAATTCTATATTCGTACTATCAATAACCACTTCCCTTTTCGTCTTTTCCGACCGCTTATACCTCCTACAACTACTTCTCTTTTTGTCTACATTATCTTTATTTCCTTTTATTACGTGACCATAAACCTCCTGCGCTTTCTTCGTAATCTAACTTACCTTTAACACTCCCTTTTGCTTTTATCGATCCTAGTGACACTAACTAACTCACTCTATAGCATATGGAACCCGGAGGTTCAATGCCGTGTTCATAAAAGCTCTCTATCGACTTCTATCATTAGCCTACTGGATCCAAATTCTACTTTGTATTCCTATTTCTGAGAGAGATCCATCTTAATATTGTCCTTCTATCTGCGCTTAGCTATATCTAATGGACATTTCACGATAGGATTTCCAGTTAAAACTTTGAAAACGTTCCTACTTTCTTAAATTCGAGCTACATGACCTGCTCACCTGAGCCTCCTAGGCTTGATGACCCTAATAATGTTTGGTAAACGGTATAAATTATGCAGTTCTTTGTTATGAAGTTTCCACCATTACCCATTCCCGTTCCTCTTAGGTCCAAATATTCGTTTCAGGATTTTATTCTCAAATACTTTCAGTGTGTGTTCTTCCCTTACAGTAAGCGACCATGTTTTGCAATTGTACAGCACAACAGGTGTAATGTGCAGTATTACGATGATGGTGAACTTCCATGTATTTAGTTTTCTCTCCATTTACTTCTAAACCTATGTCGCTGCAAGCATTTAATGAAACCTCTGCGTTTCTTTCTATTGTTCTCCTATCATCCCCTTTTAAATTTACATCATCAGCATACGCCATAACCTGCTGAAAACTATTAAGCTCTAGGCCCTGGTTGCTAACCTTGATTTTCCTTATAGCGTGCTCCAAAACAAAATTTAATAATAATGAAGACAACGCATTTCCTTGTTTCAGGTCGTTTTCGGCACGAAAACTCGTGAACAAGAATTTTCCTACTCGGACTTTACTTAGGGATTCATTTAAACACATCTTAGTTACTCTAACTAGCTTTTCAGGTATTCCAATTTCTGTAAGAATATTTACAGTGTTTTTCTCCTAATGGAGTCGTAAGCCTTTTCTAAAGTCAATAAATAATTGATGTGCCTGGGCATTGTATTCCCATTTGTTTTCGAGTATTTGTCGAATGGTAAATATCTAAATCAATAGTTGATCGGTTTCGCCTAAATTCGCACTAATAATCTCCAATAATTTCATCTGCGTATGAGACCCATCTTGCTAATAGAATATGCGAGAGAATTTTATCCTAATGACACTACTATTTTCCATTTTAACATTTTCACTTGTTACTTCCACTATTTAATTGTCTTTTACATTTTTCTTACGTTTCTGCTCCATACAACATTAGGGTCGTGATGGCTTAGTGATAGAGCGTTCACCTCTGGTGCATGGGATCCCGGGTTCAAACCCTGCTCCCACCAAGTGAACTTTGTGATGGACAAACACCGTGTGCGTGGATTTCCTCGGGGTTATCCCGTTTCCTCCCACTTTCTTTATTCCACCATTTTAAGACCGTCGTATTCGTCGTGGTTAGAATTTTCTGTAAACATGAATACGATACTCACTTTTCTTTTCTCTCCCTCTCTATATAATTCGTCTTTCTTTCTCGTTTTCCCAGCTGTGCCACGACGAAATACAAGTCATCCAATACGTACATGCTATCGCAACCGGAGCTGGGAAGCGGGGAAGAAGAATATAAGTACCACAGAAATATATATATATATATATATATATATATATATATATATATATATATATATATATATATATATATGTTTGTGTGTGTGTGTGTATGTGTAACTTAACTAGACACAGACAAGTTAAATAATAACACTCAAAAAGAATTATAATGCACATATATTAACATCGGACATACAAATTAACGAATCCCTACTTTTAACATTTACGGCCGTTTATTGACTCTTGCTTTTGGTGATGTGGTGGCAATTTGGTATGTGTTATCATACTCACAATAATCATCGACCGGTCAACTCGTTCAGGTCGTTGTGGTCCTGGTGCTGAGTCTCAACTAATCACAAAGATTTCACAATAAGCTCCACAATCCTAGTTTGTCCATCGAATTTTCACTTCCAGATACTTCAAGCAACGTCACGTTATGCAGTACTCGGAGACTTACATGTCCATCAGGATTTATGAAATTATTGCAGTTACCACTGCGCACATTTAATAAACTAGTTCGCTAAAACTGATTTAAAAGCGCACTTTAGTTCGAATATATGTATATTGTATATTTTGAAATACGCATTTAAGTTTCAAGTATTGAACCCAAGCAGGGGAGTTCACTTCACACAAAATTATAAAACAAAACTTGCAACAGCACGGATACAAAGGCCTGGCGGCTACGACTGGAGAAGATTGTCTATTTCATTACCCAAACTCCCGTCGTTGGTTAGATTCAGAGTAGCTACATATTGACCAGAAAGAAAAGCTCATGCGTGACTAAGCGGTTAGCGTACGCGCCTTAGCGTAGCGGTACTAACGTGGTACGGATTCCACGTTAATCAGTAGGTCTATGTCTCATATATGCTCGTTGCTGAAAGGGACGCTAAACTCAAAATCAACTCAACTTGACCAGAGGACAGACCAGCAGCCAAGCTGAGGCAAAGGGAGGAAGGAGAGGATGCAGAGACAGAGGCGTTACATTGACGTTAGACAGACGTTTGTCTAGCATGTGCTCGTGTGTATGCGATAGAGGCTTTGTTCTATTGTTCATAGTTGCCTACCTGTATTATGCCTCATCTTGGCTGTCCTGTATTTCGTTTAATATGCCGTTAGTCTCTAAGACATTTACGTAAATACATTATAATATGGAAATACACAGCACTATTATTAATGTTTGTTCTTCTAATTTCTTTTGCAGATGGAGCAGTTATACGTGGAAGTATTGTACACAATTGCCAATAAAGTAGGTGCTTCAAAAGGCCAATACGCACACTACAAGGAGGACCTGTTTTCGTACGCACAAGAAGCATTTGGAATTCAGATGGACCAACACAGGAAGTTCCTTGCTATTGCTAGTGAAGAAAAGGTAAGGGCACTACGTAATTTATACAACTTTCAAGATTTATCTCAGCTCATTTATTGCTGCAGAGCGTCTTTGGTGTTCTTAGCAGCAGTCTGTAAAGCGTGAGTACAGTCTAGTCCAATCATTTCAGTTGGCCGATATTGCTAGATAATTTCGTAGGTGTTCTTAGTAGCTCTGCTGAAAACTATGGGTGTAATCTAGCACAGTCATTTCCAACTAGCTGATACTGCCACAAAACTTTGTAGGTGTTCTTAGTAGCTCTCCTGGAGCTCTGCTGAAAACTATGGGTGTAATCTAACACAGTCATTTCCAACTAGCTGATACTGCCACAAAACTTTGTAGGTGTTCTTAGTAGCTCTCCTGGAGCTCTGCTGAAAACTATGGGTGTAATCTAACACAGTCATTTCCAACTAGCTGATACTGCCACAAAACTTTGTAGGTGTTCTTAGTAGCTCTCCTGGAGCTCTGCTGAAAACTATGGGTGTAATCTAACACAGTCATTTCCAACTAGCTGATACTGCCACAAAACTTTGTAGGTGTTCTTAGTAGCTCTCCTGGAGCTCTGCTGAAAACTATGGGTGTAATCTAACACAGTCATTTCCAACTAGCTGATACTGCCACAAAACTTTGTAGGTGTTCTTAGTAGCTCTCCTGGAGCTCTGCTGAAAACTATGGGTGTAATCTAACACAGTCATTTCCAACTAGCTGATACTGCCACAAAACTTTGTAGGTGTTCTTAGTAGCTCTCCTGGAGCTCTGCTGAAAACTATGGGTGTAATCTAACACAGTCATTTCCAACTAGCTGATACTGCCACAAAACTTTGTAGGTGTTCTTAGTAGCTCTCCTGGTAAACTAAGTACAATCTAGTCCAGTCATTTCCAGCTGGCCAATGCTGCTACAGAACTTCGTAGGTGTTTTTAGTAGCTCTCCTGATAAACTAAGTACAATTTAGTTCAATCGTTTCTAGCTTGTCAATGCTGCTACAGAGCTCCGTAGGTGTTCTTAGTAGCTCTGTTGAAAAACATAAATATAATGTAGTCCAGTTATTTCCAACTGGCCGGTATTGTTACATAGCTTCGTAGGTGAACTTAGTAACTATGCTGCAAAACATAAGCACAATTATTCCTCGCTATCTTCAACTGGCCGATACAGCTACAGAACTTCTTAGGTGTTCTTAGTAGCTCCCCTGATAAACTAAGTACAATCTAGTTCAGTCGTTTCCAGTAGCCGGTACTGCTATACGATGCAAAACGTAAGAACAATCAAGTCCTCGCTATCTCCGACTGGTCGATACTGCTACAAAACTTCGTATGTGTTCTTAGCAATAAGTACAATCTAGTCCAGCTTTTCCAACTGGCTGATACTGCTATAGAACTTCGTAGCTTAACTTAGTAGCTGTGCTGCAAAACATAAGTACAATCTGATAAAGTTATTTCCAACTGGCTGATGTATGTCATAGGAGCACGCTTTTACTGTTTGATAAAGTATAGAGAAATACTAACGTTACAATCTTATGTGACTTACTAGTGTGATGATGATAAGTATATTTGTAGCTAGTGTTTGTAGTTTCAGGGAAATTTCCCTAATCTAGGGAAATTTTGTAGTGAACTTTAGCAAAAAGGGAAAATTTTGTTTCAACAAAACGTGAAAATCCAGGGAAATTCTAATGAGGACTAATTAAACAGTATAAATGCTTAAATTTTTCTTCGGTTTTCAGGAATAAACCAATATAAGAGCAATAGTGTGTGTCCGTAAGTAGCATAATTTACACCCATTGTTGACACAGTCAACAATGGGTGTAAATTATGCTACTTACGGACACACACTATTGTTCTTATATTGCTCTTATATTTTTTGTGAAACAAAAGTAAAGGAAGGAGAAAAATAGAAATAGAACACAATTGAACAAAATGAAATTGGCCTGCTTTTAATATAGGTAAATTAATGTTATCATATCACACAACTCCTGTCATAAAAATTGGACACTTTAGAAACTAGAGACATTTTGATAAGAAAAGGGAAAATTTTGTGTCAGTTGAGGGAAATCTTCTTAAAAAAAATCTATGAACACTGTTTGTAGGGATATGTTGTATTCACGAGTACAATAATGCCTGTAAAATCTTCAACCATGCTATTGATGTTTTAGTAAAGCCTGTTTGCACTGTTGTTTCTCAACACTAGGATTTCTGCCTGTTCCTTTTCCTCTGCGTGTGATTTACTGAGAAAGGACATTCAGTTGGAAATAACTAGTCTAAGGGAAGTTTACAGTTAGAGATGGCCAAAACTGGTATTTTGGTTTTCTCCAAAAACCGGTTCGGTTCTTTACCGAAACCAATTTTGATAAACAAAAACGGAAAAAGGTTTTGATTGAACTGGTTTTTAGACTGAAACTAGTTTTGTTAGAAAACCGAACTATTTTCTTAAAGTGTTCAAAAACCGATTTTGGGTTTTCTAAAAGCTCGATTTGGAATAGGAAATTCATACTATAGGGGAAAAAAAACTTTGGTAAACTGATTTTAAACTTGGTCCCTTTTTCTTTCTTCTGTTTTTAACCGTTTCTTTGTTAAAGACATTTTTAACTGTATGCACACGCGCTAAATTTTAGGACTCAAACTCACGCGCGGGGTGTTTTACACTCTATCTGTTATATTTCTTTTACATGAAAGTTATTTCATGTCTTTGGAACCTAAGATTAAAATTATGTAAAATTGACCTTCTCTATCATATATGATCATTTTTTCCGGTAGAGTTTTGATTCCATCGCCATTTTTAAAGGAAAATATGTTTACCCTGTGTTTATTTTATACTTTTTATATGTTGTTATAAAATATTTTGATATATGTGTTTAATGTTTTAGTTAGTGTTTCTAGTGTTTGTATGTGTTAAGAGGATGAATATAATAAACAATGTTATGTGTTTCTTCATACGTTAATTTCACACTTTTCAAAAACTAGCATTAAACATTCATTACTTACAAATGTTCAAAACAACACTACTTCAGTTTTGTCCACTAAATGAATATAAAACGTTCTTTAAAATCATGTAGAACGAAAATAGAATAACATCATATGGCATGAAAATAGACATTATTCTAACCGTATTACACATTTAGTGTCCCCTAAGCATCAAGTAAAAGAGTAAAGTTTTCATCAGGAGTATACTCTTCACAGTACACAAAGCTGTACTTCCTGCAGATCAACTTATTGCGGTTGCAGCATGATGATTGAGTTTTCCTGTCCTTTTCACGCGGGCATTTTTCACACCGTCCAGAAGCTTTCTTTTCTATCTCCATTTTGGGTTTGTCTTCAAGACTAATGATATGCTTGACTGCTGCTTTCAGATCAAAGAGCAGGAAATGTAGAAATAGCCTTTATGGAATATGTGCACTGCAAAGCTGCAAATCCAGGAACACTCTTCTGGTTACTTCTGGTTACTCCAATGTTGGTTTTAGAAATGACAAGAGCATTTACGCCTGCAAGGTTTCGCAACATTTAGCATACCTAAAAAAAAAAAAAAAAAAAAAAAAAAAAAAAAAAAACAACTTTAAGTGGCCAAAACTTACACTTTCTTGACACAGTATACGTTCCACATAACTTGTCAACAACATCAATGCCGCTTTACGTAACTTGTCAGTTATCATAACAGATTTCTTTTCCTCAGCTGTGTCTGTATCAATTTTGTTGTCATGGTGCATTGTTCATGCGACCACAACTCTACCGGACTTGGGAGCATAAGTAGTAGTGGTTATTTCCTTGGAGCAGGCGAATAGACTTGCATATTTTTCCCTTCCTCTTTTTTCTGATAATTCCTGCTGATCGTGCGCATACAAGTCAGTATTCTTGTTCTTCACAATCTTGTTCAGTATTTGTATCGTGTCCACTTTCATGTAGGCAATCTTCTGCGTCACCAGAATCGTTAGGAATCAGTTCTTCTTCTCTCTCAACAGAATCAAAGAGATTCCTTATTCACTTCTCCTCTTGCGTAAGACTGTCCATTTTGTGTCCTCTCTCTCACTCTTTTTTTTTTTTTTTTTTTTTTAAGTTTACCAGTATAATATTGGCCTATGTAACTAAATATAATATTAAACACACGGTTTTTGTAAACATAGGTTGAAAACTTGTCAAAAAATTATATTACACAAATACACGCACGGAGTGGATTTCACCTCAGCCAATGTTTTATGATCCACACACCGGGACCGCTTAACGAAAACTAACTGAGTTTTGGGTTAATACAATCAGGAGTTGTAGCTAGGAAAGTACCTATAAGCTGGGGCCTACAATCGTTTTTCTTTTTCTAGCACAAAAATAAAATGGTTTGGGGTGGATTTTACCCCAGCGCGTGTGATTGAAGATTAATAGTATCTTTCATTGTAGTTTGTATGATTTATCGAAAAATATGAAATGAAATCTTTGAGTTTTACGTCCCACGGTTATGCCGGTTAGGCTAAAGGAGACGGTGATGATGAGAAATGAATGAAATAGTGGAATGAAGAAAGTGGGAGGAAACGGGAGAACCCCGAGAAAATCCACGCACACGGTGTTTGTCCACCACAAAGTCCACTTGGCGGGGGCTGGGATCGAACCCGGGACCCCAAGCACCAGAGGTGAACGCTCTACCACTGAGCCACCGCGGCCCCCTTATGATTTATCGAAGAAGAGTACGATAGCTCAGTGGTACCGTACTGACATCTGGGGCGAGAGATTCCTGGTTTGATCCCTAGATACGTGAGTTTGTAGTAGACAACATTGTATCTGTGCGTATTCTCAGGCTTCGCTCGTTTCTCTTCCCATATTCTCTTTCCACCAGCTTCTTCACATTGTGGTTACTTACAAGTATTTTTCTGTCTCCTTCTTTGGTCTAAAAGGCACAATCGAAAGACAAAATATTATTTATGATCTTTTTCCACAGCGAGGCGGAAAGACCGACATACAATTCCAGTTGTGAATGCATTCACATTTTGATGCACTTGTGCAGATATTTAAAGTAAACACCAAATACTTATGCACGATTGGATATCATGATTACAGTAACTAGAGTAAATATACTGTAGTATCGTAACTACTTATTATAGCCTAAGTAAGTGCTAAGGCCCATAAAATGCTTCCTGTGGAATATGAGTCAGAAACATCAATATTACGCAAACATGATGAAAAACGACTGAAAGCTTTCGAAATTTGGATGTGGAGAAGAATGGAGAGAAACGAACAATTTTATGTATAATTAAGAAGAGGAAGGGAAACTGGTTGGAACATTGGATCAGAAGGAACTGTGTCATGAGTGATGTACTAGAGGGTATGGCGGCAGGAAAAAGAGGGAGGGGCAAAGGAGACTACAGTTAATGGACGATATCAAAAGAAATAAATCATACGTGAAGACGAATTGGTTAGCGGAAGACCGAGGAGTATGGAAGCTTGAAGTAAATACTATAATATGTAAGTGAATCTAATGTTTTGACATAGATTATCAATAGACTGAACTCCCTCCGAAATCCAAGGTAGAGTTATTGCCCACCCTGAAGTTGGTAATTATAAATAGTAATACGCTATATACAGTCATAAACTATTACAGAAAATTCTTCACCTCCTCACCACCAAGGTAAATTATCAAACACTGTCGATCTTCATTCCCAATTTCTGCGTACATTCTGTATTAAAGTGAATGATTTGCGCTTGTACAGTAATTTATTGATTACATGTGCCATCAGCTGACAACTATGTCCAATATTTATATTCCTGTTATCAGTGTTTAAAAAAATTGTTTATCTTCATATTGCACATTGGCCTCTGTCTGCTGCAATTTTCTTCAAAGTATTGATAATCTTTGAGGCACAATCTAGTGGAGGCTGTTATTCTATACCTGAAAATATAGAATCCAAAATTCCTGCAAAAAAGTAAAAAAGCTGTAACTTTGAAAGTACTACTTACAATTTTGTATTTTGTTTGTAATGTTTAGTGGAAATGTTAAAATTTTTGTTGGCAACAATGAGCGGATGTAAACGTTGACGTCATAACCGCAAATCACGTGACAAAGATGGCGTCTACTCAAGAGAAAGTGCAGTGTGTGGCGTAGTTTTGTGAGTTAAAATCTAGTGTTTTGGTGAGAAGAAAATTCCGACAAAAATATCAGAAACAACCACCTGCAAGTTCAAGTATCAAGAAATGGTACGATAAGTTCCTAGCTACCGAAAGTGTCTTGGACTTGCTTCGTAGCGGAAGGCCAACAACCAGTGTTGATGTGATTCGGTCCGTGCAGGAAGTCCAAAGAAATCGTTGAAACGCAGATCCTTGTGCCAATGACAACGCTATACAATATCGTTCGTAAGAAAATTATACAAAAGTTTACAAGCAAAAACCGAAAGATGTTCAGGACCTCCGGAAGAAGATACGTGATGTGATTGGAAGTATTACGGATGAAGCACTTCGAAATGCCATGCTTTGATTCCCGAAAAGACTTCAGCAATGTTTGGACGTAAATGATGCTCAGCTGGAGGCTCGGCGTTGAAAAAAATGCTTGGAAACAAAATTTCAGACTTTTTTACAAGTTCACTAAAAGTTTTGTACAAATACAATAAATGGTTACAAAGTTACAGCTTTTTACTTTTTTGCAGGACTTTTGGAAGACTCTGTATTTCCAGGTATTGTAAGTATTCTCGTATTTTATGTACGAGTACATGATTTATTGATTATCTCTATCTTCGATTTAAGCGGATTATTTTCTGTCCCAATCACTGGAGTACCATTAAGAGATGCAATGAAATACGTAAGAAAAGTTTTGGAGTTCAAACCCCCCTTGAACAAGATATTATTAAAAAAAAACAATTGCTATAGTATATAGACAATTGAGTAGAAAGAGTTGGGCGATTGTAATGAAACTTAAAAGGTTTATAGCTCTTCAATCTACTAACATATGTCAAGTTATTGGACCGAAATCCGGGCGTCGACATACACAATTTTTATCCACACTTAGCTCTAATAATCATTTTAGCATGGGAGCAATTTAAAATGTATTCTCATAACAAACTTAACCATTTAATTTTAGGTAGAGAGATTAATTTGTTAAGATGGATAGTTTTGATTGCATAAATAAAACTAGAGATATCAGATCAGATAATTACCCAAAACTGGTGCTGTGACCTTACGTCAAAATCTATAACAACCGTCATATTGAATTTTGAAGTTAGGTTATGAATTGAATGAATTTGGTAACGAAGTCGCATAATAAAAGTGTGTTATCAATTTGTAACCAGCATGTATTCACCCAGATTTTGATCAGTGAAGATTTGAGAGGTTGATCCTTCTTCTCTGATGGTCACTTCAAAACTCTGTCGAGTTCACTACTCTTTTTGTCCACCAACCTTTTCTTCCTAGTTTTTGGTAGCGTCATTTCTTCCGCTTACAATTACATTTTCAGAATAACCTCATAACTTGAAGTAGGAAGTGTTTGTTATTGCCTGGACACATTGCTACATAACATAAGTTATATTTCCTATTAAAAGAATGTTTTATCTAGACATAGTTTTGAATTGTTACGAGACTTTCTTAATTTCTTTACACGTGTGAACGACCTAATAGCACCAGATTGGGAATTGAGTTTTATTTGCATTTAAAATACGAAAGTTTACAAAATATTAATGTCGACATTAATAAAATATTATTTGCCCTTTATCAAATCGCTTCAGTCATATTACACTACGATTGAAACGCGAAAAAAATTCTTTTAACACACAACAATCGCAAACGGGCGCAAACTCACAAAATTTGTCCAAATGGGATAAAATTTGCAAAATCTCCCTAACGTTCTGAGAAAGGAAATATTTTTTAATTTTTTTCTATCCCTATTTGGTGAGAGCAGAGGGGGCATATTCCCCATAAAATCCTATTTTTCTGCTCTTGGATCTATTCTAGAAGGAGTAGGACGATTGGAATGATACTTACACGATTTTTAGCTCTTTAGCCTACAATTAAAACCCGAGAAAAAATAAAATTTTCTATTTACACACAGAAGGTGGGACAGAAGACATATCACCTAAAAATTGTCCAAATGTGATAAAACTTGCAAAATATAATTCCCCTAACGTTCTTGAGAACGGAAATAAATTTTAAATTTCTTTCTATCCCTATTTGGTGGGAGTAGAGGGGACAAAAACTAGTATGTGCTATTTAACTATCAATGTTTTACATTTCTTCGGATCTAGGTATCACTTCCGGTTGGAATAAAAGAGTAACGATGAAGATACCTGAGGCCCTAAGTCTCTAATGGAAAACATTTCTCGCTTTCTCGTAATATTCTTCCTCTGATACCTGTCAACAGTAAAACAGCCAGACGGATGTGTTATGAGGACTAGCTCGGGAGAGTAATGTTCCCGGAAGTAGAAACGAGAAACACAGTTCTGATTGGTTGGCATTATCCATTTCTTGACACGTTGCATTAAAATAGCAGAAATCAAACGCTTACTGCTGTCGGCCTTCGTGGCCGCGTGGGCTAGCGCTATATGTTAGTAATAAGATTCTTTTTTTTGGCGTGAGTTCAAACCCGGCCCGAGGAAAGTTTTTTTTTTTTTACATTTTTATAACACTTATTAAATTAAAATAATATGAAAATAATACTTAAAAAGTGATTTATTTACTTTTGTGCAGATAAGTAGTTGTAGTACTTATGCCCTTGTACTCGATGATATAAGGCTCGTTTTGTTCCCCTTGCACTTCATGATATAAATTTTGTGACCAACTTAAAACAACTGGCTAAGATAGCGCGTAAAACAGCTGGCTAGAGTAGCGCGCGGGAAAACGTACTTCCGGGAGTATTACTCTCCCGAGCGGGTCGTGTGTTATGAGACTTCCATAGTAATACGTCATAATATATATACGGTTTGTAGTACCTTGGCTTACTCTTCAGCAGTCGGTATATTATTTTATCAACGTACAAAGCATCTCCGCTGTTAAAAGTAAATAGACAAATAGATATTTAAATACAGTGCACCAATATATTTTATTACTTGTTCCTTAATACGAGGCTATTGTGTCTTGGTAGCAATCCATTAGCTTAAATGAGGAAGTTAACACGATTTACTGTAAAGGTTATACAAGGTTAATGATCCGTTCCTATAGCAACGACACTTGATGTTCAGCACATGGCATATCAAATTGACAGTGTTTGCGTTCTACTTTTCTAACAAAATTAATTATTCTAGGACAGTATGGAGATTTATTTCCAAGACTGGAAATAATATGCAAATTGCGTAGAACCTATGCTTGATGCTTACATACTGTTAAACTTATCTACGTTTTGAATTTTAATATGCTTGTAAGTTTATTAGTGATTCAGGGACTTCGTTTAGGAAGTGTTTAATATGTACAGGGTGTTAATGAACTATACAGATAAGCTTTAAGAGGAGATTTCTCACATTAAAAAAGTAAATAAGTAAATAAATAAAAGAAGTTCTTGTGGACATGTGAGGAAGTTTGAGCTAGGCCCGTCCAAAGCGTTAAAAAAAAAAATACATCACAGCACTCATAATTCCGAACCCAAGAAACCGCAAAGCTAAGGGTTCATAACACTTCCGAGTTTCTTGCGACGCATTTCGTGTTTACTGCGGTTAAGTCTTACTTTTTGCATACTTTGGAACCACTTTTAAATCCGTCCATATCTGGAACTTCTGGTGAAGTATCTTTGCGATTTTTCCCTATAGGGAATCTTCTGCGCACCCATTGCACTTTGCTGAAATATGCTCTTTTGAACGGTATGTGTGATCTCCTTTATACTGGTATGTACCAACACTCTACGTTTCGTCTTGTTCGAAATAACACGTGTTGCATTTATTTTTTCACACTTTTCAAAGTCCTTATCTCTGAAACAATACACTTTTCTCACAGGTCCACTTTTTTCTTACCTTAATGTGAACAACAGCTTAAGGTTTGTCAGTACAGTTCATTAATTCCCTATATACATAAATCAAATAATGGCTTGTATGAAAACTGCACCCACAGACTACAGAAAATTATTCTATAGGTACGTGAGTACTCGTATATGTAAGTACCTGACATGCCCATAGCCAGCCCAAAATTGTAGGGGGGTGGTAGAAGTTAGGAGGGCCCGATCCAACTATATTATAGTTCATTTGCAAGCCTACCGAGAAAATTTTAAAGGGGAGTAAAAATTTAGGGGGGCCTGCCCCCGTGCCCCTCGTGGATATGGACCTGGTACTTGACGTATATGTGGTGGTTGTTGTTTGAAAAACATACTATGATCGAAAGTACTAACTGTATAAAACTTAAGTTTCAAATTTGAAGACGCTACGTTGCTTAGTATTTGTTCGCCACCCATCGATAGTGAACACTTTTAGTTAATTTGTAAACATGGGAAAACAATGAATAATCGTTATGTGATACAATACTTTCATTTGAAAGTTCTCAGTTCAAGCGATATCAAAATCAAGCTAGATTCTATACTCTGGGGAAGTCTGCTTCTTTGTTTATTAATTATTGGGAGGCAGATTTTAAACGAGGACGTACGAGCAGCAAAGACGAACATCGTAGTGTTCAACCAATTGAGATGGCCACGCCAAATACACGTATGGTGAAGAAAATCCAGAAAATAGTATTGGATGATCGTCGACTGAAAGTGCACGAGCTAGCACACATGATTAGCATTTTAAAAAAAAGTGCTGTATATTGTATATTGACTGAAAATTTGGACATGAGAAAGTTATGTGCTATGTGGCTGGCTGTCACCTTTATTCACAATGGAACAAAAGCAGCATCGTGAGGATGTTTGGATCGAGAATTGGACGGTGCCGAGTTTTTGCGTCGATTCATAACCAGGCCCGTATCCACGGAGGGGGCAAGGGGTCCGCCCCCCTAAATTTTGGCTGGGCCCCATAAAATTTCACGGTAGCTGGCAAATGAACTATAATATGGTGATGAAGTATAATATGATTGGGTCGCCCCCCCTAACTTCTACCGGGCCCCCCTAAATTTTTGGGCTGGCTACAGGCCTGTTCATAACCATGGATGAAGCATGAGTACATTACATCTGAGACGAAGAAACAATCAAAGTGATGGACAGAGATGGGAAAATTGTCTCCAAAAAAGGCGAAGACAATTCCATCTGCTGGCAAGGTCATCGTGCCAATTTCTTGGGATGAGCGTTGAATAATTTTCATTGATTAGCTTCAAAAACGAAACATAATCAATGGCGAATATTATGCAAACTTATTGCAGCGTTTGAATGATGAAATCATGAAAAAACAGCCACATTTGGCGAACAAGAAAACATTGTTTCATAAAGACAATGCACCAGTTCACACATCCGTCATCGTGATGGCCAAAGTCAATGATCTCGAGAGTTCGAGTTCGAAATGCTTCCTCACGCACTCTATTTGCCAGATTTAGTCTCCTCGGATTGTTTTCTCTTTCCAAACTTGAAAAAAATACTCCAAGATTAGCTAGCAATGAAGAAATGGAGCCTTCGTGTAATGGTTATTTTGAGGAGCTCGATGGTTCACACTATAAACAGGGTATCGAAGCTATTGAAGCTAAATATAAATTAATGTTTAGTGTTTCGAATGTTAAATGCCTCTGCATACAAGGTCTGTTCTGAAAATAAGTAGAGAAGTCATAGCATTGCGCGCATGCGCTTGATCGGGAAACTGCGGTGGGAAAAGTTGGAGGAATTTTCAGCTTCACTACACGACAGAGCTCAGTTGGCTTCGAACAGTCGAAAGGATTGGACACGCTCAAGAGTGCTTCATTGCTGCGTTACGTCAACAATGCTGTGAATATGGAAGCAGCTCTGCCTGGTGAAGTTTTGCGTTAAACTGAGGAAATTCCTTGCCGAGATGTACGACATGATCAAGAGAGCACATAGGAATGATGAATTGTGCAGATTGTGATTGTTCATATGGCACAAAACCTTCACAGACGACAGAGAAGACGTTCACTACGAGAAACAGTCCGGGTGCCTGTCGATGACGGTTACGGACATTAATGTTAATTGTGTGTATGCTTTCATTGAACATTGATAGACGGTTAAGTGTCCGTATGATTGGAAAAGTGTCAGGGTTCCGAAAACGCTAGTTGATGAAACATTGTTGTAAATGAACATTTGGAAACAGCGCTTGCTGTCAGGGAATTTCTGACTGAAAGAGGCATAAGCACTCTTTCCCAGCCACCATATAGTCACTCCCTCTATGTGACTTCTTTTGGTTTCCGATGATGAAAAACACATTAAAAGGATGCCGATATGACACCGTGGTAGACATCCAAAGGGCCGCGACGAAGGTGCTCAATGAAACGCCAGGAAATGAGATCCGAGACACCTACAAATAGTGGGAAAATCGCTGGGCTTCCTGTGTCGATATCCAACGTTCTTATTTTGAAGAATAGTAGGGGTATTGAAAGATTTTGCCAAATAAAGTATGTTGTCTATACTCAGTCTCAGTCTTCTTATTTTCAGGACAGATCCTGTATATCTTTGAAGGCTAGATATCTCTGCCATCGAAGTTGCTTCTTTCGGAGTCGATGGCGACATTCTTCCTGCTTCGTCCATCAGTCTATAGATTACCCTTTAGATGGAAATATTTACAAGTAGTCTGCATCACGCTGTGTACAAGTAGTACGTTATCTAAAAGTGACACATACACAGTTCTAACAGTGATTATGAAGTCCCAACAGTGACACAATTAGTCGTAACAGAGATGCATATAGTCCTAACAGTCACATACATAGTCGCAAAAATGACACACGTAGTCCTAACAGTGACACACAGTCCTAACAATGATACAGTCCTTACATTGAAACGTATAGTCATTAGAGTGATGCACATAGTCCCAACTGTGATAGACAAGCCCTAACACTGACACACATAGTAGAAACACAATAAATATAATCGTAACAATAACACACATAGTAGAATCAGAGACGTGCATAGTACTAACATTGTCAAACATAGTCGCAACAGTGACAAATATAGTCCTAACAGTGACACACTCATAGTTCTAACAGTGATACATAGTCCTAACAGTAGCATATAGTCCTAACAGTGACATATATAGTCCTAACAGTGAAACACACAATCATTAGATTAATGCACATAATTCTAACTGTGATACACATAGTTCTAACAGTGACACACATAATCAAAACATAGACATACCTAATCGTAACAATGACACACATAGTCGTAACAAAGATGCACAAAGTCATAACAGTGACAAACGTAGTCGTAATAGTGACAAATATAGTCCTAACATTGACACATAATCCTAACAATGACATAGTCCTAACAGTGACAAATATAGTCCTAACAGTAACACATAATCCTAACAATGACATAGTCCTAACAGTGACACGCACAGTCCTAACAGTGATACATAGTTCTAATAACGACAGTCCTAACAGTGGCGCACATAGTCCTAACAATGATATACCTCTAATAGCGATATATACAGTTCTAACAGTGATACATATTTCTAATAGTGACACACAGTTTTAACAGTTGCACACATAGTCCTAACAATGACGTAATTCTAATAGTGGCACACATACTCCTAACAGTGACACATATAATTACATCAGTGACAAGCTTAGTAGTAATAGTGACACTCATGGATACCTCAATGACAAATATAGTACAAATAGTGTCGCATAATTCTAACAGTGATATAGTACTAATAATGATATATATATATATAATATGATACTAACAGTGAGACACTCTGTGACGCACATGCAGTAGTCCTGTCCTAACACCATTGACACAATACTAAACTAACAGTAATACTGTTTGTAATGTCTTTTACCCGTTAGCAATATTCCTTATTGGTGTTTTGACCTTTGAAAGTTGAGAGTCTGGTATATATATATATATATATATATATAATACGCGTAATCCTTGAGAAACTTATCAAAACTTATTCTGTCGTCAAGCAGATATTCTTTTTTTTCTTCCTTTTTTTACATCATCTTCCGAAGTCACTTTTTTTTCTTCCTTTCGTTTTCCATAACATCCGCGGAGGGAGAAGCGGAGAGCCCTAAACGAACAAACACACATATTTGCGTTCTTTCGCCTAGAGCCAGTTGTCAACCAAATCGATTTCCCTATGTCTGCACCGGAAGGAGGAAGTGGGAGAGGGGGAATTTTGAATGTAAAATATGTAAAGTTGTAGGTCTTTCGATGTGAGAGAGAACTTCGCTACCATACTTCTTCGTATTATATTCTGCATCTTTATCACTTTTTTTTTCTTTATCAGATTTTTCAGAGGTTAAGATCTTACGTCTTCCGTGAAGTCTTTCCCTTACTAACCAAAAAATTTTCCTCAATATGTAACAATATCCTTATAAGTATGGATAAAAGTTAAAGAATTAAAAGAAATAAAAGCATACTTCAGAAATCTTTCTGATACAGTGGCGTACCCTGAGGTGGTCAAGGGGCTAGATTCTCTCTAAGTTGAAGTGATAAAAGTTACAAATCCTTCTTAAGAAATTAAATTTAGTAGAATTAAAAGAATATTACTATTGTTATTAATGTCGGTGTGGTAGTACAGTGATAGAATGTGACCTATGATTCGATTCCCCTGTAGGGTATGATATCTGCAATGCAATAAACCGTATATGATTCTTCTTCCTAACGGGGCTGGGCGATAAGTCCCTGCAACTCCATCATAAATAAGGACATAATTATTTTACAAACTACTAGGTGAACCTTCGCTAATATAATGCTACTAGTTCTTACAACATTTCGTTAACCTTATTCAAGAATTGCAAAATGGAATCAGAGAGAAAACATATAATGATGATGATTGTTTATTTACATAAGCTATACATACAACAAAAGGGAATTTGTTGGTCTCTACTGCTTATCTGCTAAACCAGGGTCAAACTCTGTCTGTCATAAAAGTTAATTTAATAGAGTTTAATTAAATAAAATAGATTTTATCTGATCTACAAACAAAATCATTATATCAGCAAGGTGATCTGAAATAGTACGCCAGGCATAAGTTAAGCCTTGGGCTATATCACTTAGAACTGTCTTAAGAGTGAATCTATCATTTATGCATTGAATTCCATTACTGACTACTTATATGTTTCGGCCTCGTCTTGGAAGCCAGCTTCTGGTCTAATATTTATACCACACGATAATTAGTTTAATCACGCACTAATTATAGGCACTATAGATCACTGGATTCATCACTTCTTCCTCTTCCAAGCCTAGAGCAGCGATCAGATTGCAAGCCCACAACAAACCTCTTTGTGTGGCTACGGAGTCGGGATCGAACTTTGGACCTTCCAGGATAGCACCAGTGGTAGCCCTCAGCAAACCTCTTTGCGTGGCTTATGGAGTTGGAACTCAGGCCCCCTCTTTTCCGAAATCGAGGCAGCCTATTACTCAAGAGTTCGTCGGCGAAAGTCCAGCACCTTTGCCTACCATTCGAGAACGACCTCTGTGACCTCAAAACCCGAAATTGAAATACTGCTTGCTGTTCTTGGTTTTCAGGTCACGAGCTACTTTCTGTAACTAAGTTTTACTTAGGAAGTTAAGTTTTAGCTTTTGTCCCGTGTCTTAATGCAGCCACGGAAACATTTCCAACGGTTTCTTGTTGACTTGTAGGAAAACACAGGTTTATTTTGTTTAATATTAGAAGTAAAGTTTTTATATTTTTTTCATTCTCCCAGTGTATATTGTCCTGATCCTAGGTGACCATTAGATTTTGAACATCTTTTTCCAGAAACAGGGGCCGCGGTGGCTTAGTGTTAGAGCGTTCAGCGTTCAATCCCAGTGTTCAATCCCAGCTCGTGCCAAGTGAGCTTTGTGGTAGACAAACACCATGTGCGTGGTTTCCTCGGGGATCTCCCGTTTCCTCCCACTTTCTTCATTCGTTTCTTATCATCACCGTCTCCTTTAGCCTAGCCGGCATAAACGTGGGATGTAAAACTTAGAGATTTCATTTTTTCTTTACAGAAACATAGGTCTGACCGGTGGTGTACCCAGAGAGGTTGCTCAATTATTAAACCCCTCCCTTCAAAAAGATAATACAAGGCGTGTATTTTAAGTAAGTACTGTTGACCGTTCTGAAATTCAGCCGCTGTAACGTTGCGGTCACCATCCCACGCATGTGCACTGTGTACCTACACCTTTGGAAAGCCACAAACGACATTACGGAGACATTCGACTGTGTTAACATTTGTTTATGATTAGTTAAATGCCTCTGCCGACTGTGAAATACGCCTGTGGGCTACCAAGTCTTCAGTGATGACAGAAGGTAAACAAATTTCGTTCCTCGTTCCATGAACATTCGTGCAGCCACCTTTATAGGTTCTAACCCGCTTCCGTACTATTCCATCCCTCATAATGTTTTCTCCATAGACTTCATTAATCTGGTGATAACCTTCAGCCGCTTTCACGCCTTTAGCACTAAGAAAACGAATCACAGCACGTATTTTTACAGTCGACGGGATGTTACAGTCGAGGAATTTTAACTATTCACAAACAAACGTAAAGACTGTTAAATGTTTCCTTAATGGCGTCCGTGACTTGGCAACAGATGTAAATAGACAACACGCATGCGTGGGGTGGCGACCGAAGCGGCAGAATTTCAACACGGTACTTACTGAAAAAATACACCTCGTATGAAAAAGTATGCATTTATTTCATATACAAAAATCTTGAGAAGTCATTAACTTGGGAACTTGATCCCCTCTCCCCCTGTACAACTGTCAAAGTTGGACCCAGTGTTGTACGAAAATTTCGTTACTTTCGTACAAAACTGGGTCCAACTTTAACAGTTGTACAGAAACAGAAAATATTGTATTGAATCACGTCTGTCTACATGCATAAACTATCTAGACACAATAGGTACTTGAGTACACTCTGGCTGTTGTCTAAAACTTCAACAGTCATAATTAAACTTGATTATAGCACAAAGAGAGATATTAGGATTTTAAAAAGAAAATATTATGATCAGAATTCCTGGAGTCCTCGCTGCATGAACACTGTAGCAGTCTTAAGAGGTTTGCTTATATTTTTAAGAGTTAGAACTGTATATTCGTTTTATCTGCTTTCTGTAATATTCCCCTATCCAAGGTTTCTCAACCTGATGGTCGGGAGCGCAAGGGAAGTTACGAGAAGAATACACAAGTGTCGCGAAGATAGGTGAAAAAATGAACTTAGGATCTAGAAATAGAAAAGAAAAGTCCTTAAAAGATTACTATGAATTTCTTATTCTGATATACTTATTATTTTTTTTATCCATACTTTTTGTCAATGCGTTCTTGGCATGCTAGCGTGGCTATGTCAAATGTTACTCATAAGGTTGTTATTCGTACGTGTTGTTCATATCATAATACATACTACTTGAAATGTTAGCAAATAGAGGAGCGACGAATGTCCAAATATGAGACAAACTTGTTTATCGGTCAATAAATCTCATAAAGATAAACAAGGGAAGCAAGCTGTCTGGATGGTAGAGCGCTTATCTCTCATGGGTAGGGTCTCTGGTTCGAAGGGATTCCTCTTCAAGACACTACGAGTATATGCCATGAACGGCTTATTACCAGTGGTGTGGTAGTTAAATGTCAGTCTGGAAACTTTTAGAAATATTCTCGGAAGTACATTCTAGTTGATATGAAAATAATACTTGAAAATTGATTCTTTATTCTCTTTTTTTCTAGCCGCCCATCATTGTACTGAATGTTGTTGTAATAGAAGCAGAGGGATTGGAGGCAAAGGACGCCAACGGTAAGTGAAACTGGCTATGAATTAATTATTATTAAAAAAATACTATTATGCTGATGATCGACATCCAGATTATTTCCTTCCTTTCTTTTAGCAGTCAATTCCAAGTGACTATTGTATGACGTAGGAACATGTCTCTACGATCGGAGAAATGACAGGGAGAAATAGGTAGAGCAAAGGAGGAGAGTGAAATAAGCAAGTGTTACCAGAATACGAGTAGTTATGGCTTCAAGAGTAGCGTATCTACAAAACCATCGACTATATCCTCGATGTATTTGTTTAACTCATCACTGGCTTTATTAAACACGCCTCCTGTCTGCTTCTTCCCTTCCTTGTATATTTTACTCAGAATGAAGCACCAAACTGTGACGTCACAGAGCCTCCAGTTGAAAATGACAGTTCTATATATTGGTCATATATTAGAAAATGTAATCCTCAGGCCAAAAAAGTGGGTCCTTAATCTTAACATTAACCATACATGTTGGATTGTTACAAGCTGGTTGTGGTAGGGACCCTCAATTTGCCCAACAACGAGTTTAATATAACAACTTACAGAATGTACAGAAGATTGAGTCGCGTTATGTGTCTCAAATTTGAGCTCAGAATTGCCTTAACAATAGCCATAGTGCTAGCACCTCTTGGTCTTCATGTGTCCTCAGTATGTTTTGGCAGTAGCCATACACCGCAGCTCCAACTGTTGAAAGTTTCTACGAAGCACAGGAAATAGTATATTCTTCCATCACAGGTGGATCCACCCTGGGGGAAGGGTCGTCCTTTTCCCACTCCCCAAATCCAAGCTGCACATGTACCAGTGCTACAAAACCCCGGATCTGTTTATAAATAAAACTTAAGTGACCCTAAATAGCAATGAATTATTCTTCCACCGCCCCTCTCCTGGATCCACCCCTGTCTGCCAGTTCTCTTTACAGGCTTTCCATGAGGTCCGGAGAGAGGTGACAAGATGTGAAGAAAATGTTCTCTTCAGTAGACCAAACCCGCAGAAAACCATAGAACTGAGTGGTTTGATACTTTATCATATGCATCTGTATTTTCTATATATACTCGTACATCCGTGATGAAAAAAGAAGTAACGTTTCATATGTGACAGGATACAAAAAGGATAAACTCCCAAAAAGTGATCGAACTGGAAATCTTATATTTGGCTTGTTGATTTAAGTTCAACCTTACTTTTCAGCACCGAGACTAAATGAAGCGGATTCTACTGGTTTTCAAGTGGAATAAACTATTCAAAGTAAGAATTTAGAATAGGGACAAGAAATATCCACAAACCCGTAATATGATCTGAAAATTTTTATTGTAGAACAAGAAGCTAGTTTGCTTTTGTATTGATATGCAGTGGTATTAAACTTTTTCCCTCCCTTCGTAACCCTAACTATATTTTTCTATTCAAGTGTGTATCCCCAGATTTAACTGCTCAAGCCGTTTTGACGTACACGTAAGTACGGTCTCTCCTAGTGCTTCTAGAGGAGGTTTGACGTACATGTAGAGTTCCGTGTAGTAATGGAGAGATAATGGATTTTCTGTCATCTGTTGTTTTCCCACATGAACGAAAACGCATATCACTCAAGAGTAGACTACAGTGTGCTTCAACTATTGGTTTTCCTTTTTATTACATGCATTTATGTTCAATTTTTTAACATTATGCGAAAATTGCTGTTTTGGTGATTTAAAATTACCGCCACTCGCAACGGCTTATGGGTATTTAACTTCCGACTGGAGGGCTTAAACAATTCATAATTCAGGGTATATGTAAGTATGTCAAAACTAAATCATAGAATTTTTATTTATTAATCAAATCACCTAGTTTTACTGTATATAAACAGAAGAATTGTGTTATGAACTAAATAGAAATATGTTACAATGTAGAACTGTTATAAAAATTTACCCCATAAAAGTCATCGTGTATTCTTGCAAGTATTCGTACTCTAAGTCTGGTGTAATGCATATATAAATCAAGATATTATTACAAAACTAGAACATAAATTGAATTGGCAAGATACGTTCCTTCCAAATTTGTATCTCTATTGTTTTCAACACGAATCATTACTTGAGTTTGTGCCTTCCACCAAGGAATCTATATGGCGGTTCTATCTCACAAGCAGTAGCGCTCCTGATCAGGATCTAAAGCGTATTATTATTCTTTGAGGTTTTTGCTAATAAAACTCCAACTGACAAAAGCAGTAGGGGAGGCCGGGGCTGGTTGGCGAACTTTTCATTCTTTTTTTTTTTTTTTTAATAAGCAGATAGTGCACTGTATTACAATGTAATGGATATGTACTGACAGACCAATGTTTCCTCTAATAAATTCAATTTTTTATTTTTGTTTTGTTGCTTACAGTTTTCGAGAAATAAATTTTACTTTCTTTTAAAATGGAGTATGCTAACCAACAACTAGTAAGGGGCTGGTTGGCTGATATTATGGGGCTAGTTGGCATAATTTTTAAATATAGCAAAACTCAAACAAAAATTGGATTTATTAGTAATAAACGTGATTTTTCTAAATTCTATTACATATATTCCTATGAAGTGGGCTATTTGGAGTTCGAAAAGACATTTATTAACAACATTTAAAAGAATCAGCATTATGAAATATGAAAACTGCTTTCTTTCATTCTAGCTTCATTGTCATGACATTGAAAGCTACAAGATTATCAAACCACATCATTTTAATAGGATTTGATGTAGGGTAATTCTTCATATTATTTCAAAATGTAATTAAAATAACTGAACTATCAAGAAACGCAGTTTTTTTTCCTACTGTTCACAAAGTAGCTAAGAGAAACTAAGGTATGTTTTAGCTAAATTATCGAGAAATGCAGTTTATTTCCTACTTTTCACAAAGAAAGAAAAAGCAATAGCTAGGCCTATATTTTTATAACAAAATATTCTTGATCCTAAGAATTAGGAAATTCAGGAAATTCAGAGTCCGGCATACAGTCTTATCTCGATTTCTAAATTTTGACAGTATTCCAATACGTGCATGCTATTCTATAACATTGAAGTAAAAGATTGATAGAACTGTAAACAACATAACAATAAAACAAACAATGTAACAATAAAAGTAAAGTAAAATAAAATAAAATTCCACATGGGGTTGCTCGGCGCACTTGCCAACCAACCCCAAATGCTATACGCCAACTAACCCCAAGTCCATGTTGTGCAAACCCAAGTCGTAATTACTCAGCAATTGTTTGGCATTTACGTTTTATTGTTTGAATATCCATAAAAAAAAGCAAAGTTTCAGATCTAACTAATGCTGTATTACTTACATCTGTACTCTGTGATGTTGTAACGGAGAACTGAAAAAGATACTTCACTCTTTACCTATTAGGCAAAAACACTCTTTACCTAATAGATGCCATTATCCGCAAGTTACAAATTCCATATGAAGGTGGCAGCTGCATCCATAGGTCACTCTTTTATGACAGCAGCAACAGCTCATTATGTTAATTAATGAGTTACCGGTATATACAGTTCGTCAACCAGCACCTGCTGCCATCCAGCCCCGGTTTCCCTATGTATATTTTAAGAAAAAATATATATACGGTATTTCAAAACAACACCGACAACGTTAAGGAGGTGATTCCTGACACCAAGATAAAACGAAAAATATAGAACAACCTGGGAGCACAAATGTTTCCTTTCGGAGTTATAGACTGCCAAAAACATGAAAAAATGAACTTAAAAGAACCATAGCTCCAAAACTATCGAACCTACTGTAGTTGGGTCAAGACTTCACTTAGGAACTAATATGTGCACTATCCAAAAATATAAGTTTCAGAGACATAAGGTATTCACGCAACAATTTTTATAGAAGCACTTTGGCTACAGGGATATAATTTGAAGTACTCACCAACTACCTCTATAAAGATTGTTGCAAAAGTACTACAGGATGTTGAAACATGGATATTTGAATAGGACACATATTAACTCTTAAGTGAAGTCTTGACCCGATTACGGTAGGTCCCATAGTATTGGAGCTATGGACCTTTAACGTTCATTTTTTCATGTTTTCGACAGCCTATAACTCCGAAAGGAAGCATTTGTGCACCCAGGTTGGTCTATATTTTTTTGTCTTATCTTGGTGTCAGGAATCACTTCCCAAACGTTGTTGGTGTTGTTTTGAAACACCCTGTATATTTGTGTTCTAGTTTCGGCTATGTAACATAACCTTTCTCAGACACATTATGAGAGAAATATCCAATTTTGACAGCTTATATACAATCTGAATGCAAGACATGCCTAGTTTCCCTTTACAAAACGTAAACTTTTAATTGGCTCTAAAAAGTATTTTGTTGAATTAGTTGTTTTCATTTTCTCTTTTTCTTTTTGGGCACCTGTTATTAAACTTCTAAGAACTAAACTCTTAATTAGGTGTTTGTCACCTACACTTTCTGTTCACTATTGTTCACCTGCTGTTCTTCGTTGTACACCTGCTCCAACAGCTCGTGTTGATCTTTTATTTCTTTCTTTCTATTTTGTCCATCATCTTTTCCCATAATTCATGTATCACAAGTTCACTAGACCAATTCATTAACTTCTTTATCCCATATTTCTTAATCCACTGGGCTTCTTTCCACTTTCTTATCACACTCCCTTTTTTCTCTTTCTAATCCTATTATTTCTTCCCAATCTATCTCATGTTCCGTTTCTTTAATGTGTTCTCTCATTACTTCTCCTCTCACAAATATTGATAACTTGTCTTCAATTTTCGCTCTCTCTTTTTCAGTCCCTTTCTCAGTGTCCTCCACTTGTTTAGTTCTCCTTCTTATGGTGTCCCACATGAGTTGCTTTTCTGCTTTCTTAATCATCTCACTGATTGATACTTCAATCCTTTCTTAATCATGCGAAGTGCTTTCGGTGTGGTGTTCTGGTTCTCATCTACACACTTCCTTAAGAACACTATCTTCTGTCTCTTGAATATCTCCTTCCTTCTTCTGTCCTTCCACTTCTCTATTCTCCTTTTAAACATCGGAATACTTTGTATTTTCCAAAGCTGTAGTGGATAATTTACAAGTTGAGATTTTTTTTTTATCTCAGTGTGATTACTTTTTGGGGATTTTTTTTTCTCTGTTTCCCGTCGTGTGCCCACAGGGTAAAATTCTGTTATCTTGTTGGCCTCTTCGTGGCTAAACACAGAAGTTGAAATTTAACTTGAACTCAAACAGTACATTAGTTTCGTTCAAAATGTGTTCACATGTTTGTTACTATTCTTAACTTAGTTTCTCAAACGAGTCTCCATTTCTGCCTTAAATTTGTTCAGCCTGCGAGAATAATAAATAAAGCTATTGTATTAGTTATCGTCGTATCTTGGAGATACCCCTAATCGCTTAGACTTTAGAGCTCAAAATTTGATATTTAGCAAAGTCCATTGCACTGAGATAAGATGACCGTGGTGTTCATTCCAGAGGATGTATATTCCCATTCTAACACCTAAGAAGCAAGCAATGAGGAAACATTATTACCCAGTGGCGTGAAAAAGGAAGAGCTTAAGGGGCTTCATACTCAGTTAAAATAAGAAATTATGGAAAAATAAACATTTGCCATCACAGGTGTTAAGAAATGACATGGAATTGGGTGCCTGAACACTCCATCAATTAAATTCCGTGTAATCCATTAATACTGCCAGTTTGTTCTTTATACCCACATAAATTCGTCGCGTCAGAACAAGAGGTACTTAACTCCAATTTCGTAGGTTTACAGGCAAGGGTGCCGATCGTGGGGGGCGGCCCCCCAAAGCTCATGTGGGCCCCCTATTGTATTTGTGAATATACAACATTTGGCATAATTTAAATGCGATTTGTCTTAAAATCCTCATATATATAGCTTCTGCATCTGAATGGGCCCTCCAAATTTACAGAGAAATCGGCGCCCTTGTTTGCAGGCAAGAGGACAAAAATATTATTTTCTTAAAAAGTTTTTTTTTTCATAAGATGGTAATTGAGCTACGTTACAACAGATGATCGACAAGGAGAACAGGTAGCGTTACGTTCCATTTACACCAAGCGGGGCTTTCAAAATTATGTCCAAACATGAAGAAAACGAAAACCACATTTTTGGAGTTACGTTCCTCTGGTTCTCACGCGACGAATTGTGTTGCATTATTAGAAAAAAATATATACTAATTTTAATCTTATTTGGTGTGTGCACTAATTGTAATGTATTTCAAAGAGATGGCGTAACTAGTTCACATCCTCTTGGTGATAACTCACTTAGGTATTTTTCCATTTCTTATAAGCTGTTTGGTTATATTACACACGAATATTGAACCGGACATTGTCGGACTAGTGAAATAGCATCAGGCCTTCATTTTAAAATACATTTTAATGTGCAGTTTATCTTGTATTTATATTTTCCTTGTATTTGAAGATACAGTTTATTTTTATCAGCTTCATTCGTGTTTTATTCTAATTGTCTTATACTATTCTATATTTGTTTAATATTCTTTGCTGTCTTAGTGTGGAAATAAAAATATGTCTTTTAAACTAAGGAAACTCAAAACAATCTTTAAAAATATTTTTTTCGACTACAAGAGTCTAATTACATTTATATTTTTCACCTGCCTTCACGACCCGCATGTATTCATCTCGCGACTTCCCTAAGGGACCCCACCTTCCGGTTAATAAACCTCTATATATGTCATAGCCACGGGTTATTTTTTCTTTCTTTCTTTCTTTCTTTCTTTTTCTTTCTTTCTTTCTTTTTCTTTCTTTCTTTCTTTCTCTCTCTCTCTCTCTTTCTGTCTTTCTCTATTTTGAAAAAGACTTAAAAATTGACATGAATAAAACTCGCTAGTAATTTTAATACTAAGTGTATGTAACAACATATTTATCTGTTTTTCTTTACCTCGCCGTCTTTTTTTTTTTTTTTTTTTTGTTTGTTTGTTTTTGTTTTTGTTTTTGTAAAAGGTTTGTTAATACATATGTTAGAAAATACTTTTATATAATGAAATATTGGCATTTAACAAACAATCTTTTTTACAAATACGTGTTGTTAATCAATCTCTTCTGTAGAAAATAATCTTTAAATTTATTCGTTTAAACCTTGCAAATTATCCACTAACTGACTTCTTTGTAATTGTATAAATATATACCTAAGAAGTTAGTATCACTTTTTATTGTCAGAAGGTGCTTAAAATGTAAATTAGTATATTGCATACTAAATTAGGTTGTTATTTCGTGTGAGTTATGGATTTATTATACCCAGGTAGACAACACTTAATTCTTTTTCGTAGAAAAAATTGATTAGTAAAGGGAAGTCAACAGGTACCGGTACTCGCACAGTAGATGGTCGGTTAACGGCCAGTTCGAACTGTCAACGAGTTGAACAACGAAAACTTTCGCGAAATATTTTCTGTATTTGGACAGCATATGTTTGGATTAAATGCTTCACAGAGCAAACACAAGAAGAAGTGACGCTGTGTGTGTAAGATTTGTGGAACTGTTATTGCCGATTGTACATTCAGCAACAAAAGTTCTTCCTGTTTGGTAAAGTTTTATTTTGGAAATAACGGTGGTATGGCTGGAACGTACAGAAGATTACTTTCTTTTTAATTTTCTGAAAACTATACTCAAATTGTATTTTCATTCTGAAATTACGTACGAAACTAATTTCATCAAACAGAAAGAATTTTTGTCGCTGACTGTAGAGTAAATGATTTTCGGAACAAAACTTTGTCAGGAGTTTACGATATAATCTTGTTCACTTGTTTATATCGTATGTTTTTTGAATTAGATTTTTTTAACTTTTTAAATTTATTTAAACAAAATATTCATAGTCGTTTAAAATGAGTATATTACATGTGCATATACTTTTATTTATGTAATTTTTGGGGGTCTACTTAAGTTGTGAGTCACGAATTAATCAAAATCCCATTAAAATTTGTAGTACATCTGTGATCGTTTAAGGAACAATTCGGCAGTGAACCTCGTCTTTGAACGAATTATATGTTTATTAACCTATCAACAACCTACTATTACGTTTTCAAAGACTTACTATATCATCATCATCTGTATTCTGTCATTATTGGCAGGTCACTTGCTGCAACTGAGAAGCTTCCATGCCCCATTGTCTTCCGTTGTCTTCTTCTTCTTCTTCTTCTTCTTCACGTACGATTTTTCTGTTTTGATATCGTCCAATAATTGTAGTCTCCTTCGTCCCCTCCCTCTGTTTCCTACCACCATGCCCTCTAGCACATCCCTCATGATGCTGTTCCTTCTTAGCCAATGTCCCAACCAGTTTCTCTTCCTCTTCTTAATAATATTTAAGATCGTTCTTTTTTCCTCCCACAATTTCTAATACCGTCTCATTCGTTTTCCGCTCGATCTAGCTAATTCTCTCCATTCTTCTCCACGCCTACATTTCGACAACTTCCAGTCGTTTTTCATACTTGTTGTATATTTAATGTTAAATATCTTCATAAAATAAATGAGCGACACTTTTATTATTGCATTGCAAATGTTACATTGTTTATTCAAATAAAAAATGCACAACTCAACTGGATTACAGTACATTCTTATTTTGACCGTATCATAGTAAAATCAGCATGTGTATAATTTACAAGATTATATTCATATGCTGCCAGCCTTGTCAATTATACTGATCTATTTTATGACAAAGGTTCTCTTGAGTAAAATGGCTTCTCTGTCGTGCTCCTGTAGTACTTCGTAAGTGCTAATTGTTTTATGTCCCAAAAGATTAACTTACTTCGTAGTCACCTGTCAGAGCCCAGCAACAGGTTGCTGAGAGACAGCCATGTCCTTGTGTGGTCTGGTATGTAATCTCATTAAATGATAAGTCTGTTTTCCAGTTGAGACAACTTCAAATTCTAATTGTTCCGTAGCGTTGTTGATAAACGGTTACGGATGAATAAAACCTAAAAAAATAATATTTTCGTTTTTTAAAAACAAAATTAAACTGCAATATCGGTAAAGTAACATTATAAGTTCAAAATTTCTGTGACAGCAGCTCTTCAAGTTTTCTGTCTGACATGTTTTTCACTAGCAAGCAAACGTTCAAATAGAAACTATATATATATATGCAGAGGTTGTTCAGCTTACGTTTGGCCGATTTCATTCCTTCGCCCTCCCGGGCAGAATGGACTCACCCGACCTGGCTCGTGGCGTCCTGCAATGTTGTCCAGTGGCTTCCTGGGAACGGAGTTTTTTTCCGCGCGGACGACAATAACGCACTAAACAGGATCATTTTTGTGAGTGTTGTGTCAAATTTGTTTCTAAGTGTGTGGGTTTCCGGTCTGTGACCAAAATGCCGCCCAAACTAAGCCAGTTTTGGAAAGGCTATGTTGCGGCTCTTTATGACGCCCACTTTGGTGTTTCTGTCATTAGAAAACAGTTCAAAAAGAATGGTTGCAACATCAGTTTAAATGGAATAAAAAATGATATTAAAAAGTACAAGGGCAACGTAGCTCCACCATTTCGATCACCAACGAAGTTGCCTAGGAAGCGGAAATGCAACAAGGCCACCTCCACCATGTAGAGGAAACTTCGCAAAATGGCTGTGCAAGAAAATCTGCCAACACAAAGGTGTATGGCTAATAGTCTTGACGTGTCTTTGGGGACTATGAGCCGGACGTTACACCATCAACTCAAGCTGGAAAAAGTCATGAAAGCTCGCGGCCATCTTCTCACGGATGCCCACCAAAAGGAACGAAAGTGTAACGCCCGGAAGCTGTACTAACGGCGTCTGGCAAAACAAAAGTGGATGTACGTCGCAACGCTCGATGAAGCATGGATTTACTTTTCCGACTGCGGCAAACCGAGAGCCATCATGTACCGAGAGAACGGCGCTAAGAACTTCAGAAGGTGGGTCCGTGTCTGTAAAGAATCCTTCCCAAAAGGGTTCATGGTCGTTCCTGGCTACTGTTACCGAGGTAAACTGAAGATTCGTAGGGTGGCGAAGAGCTGCAAAATAAATTCACAGTATTTTCAGGAGCAGATCATGCGGCCGATCTACGAGTATGATATTCCAACAATGTACGGAAATAACGCCAATCTGGTGCGCATTCATATTAGACAAGGCCTCATCACATACCTCACGATCGTCCCTCGCATTCTACAGGGAGGTGAAGGAGGCAAGTGGTATACAGGTGATACCTTTCAATGAGGTACCTGTTAAATCTCCAGATGCAAGTCCTATGGACTATTGTGGATTTGGATTGCTGAAGCAAGCTTTGGGAAAACGGCGTGTGACAACTGTGGAAGGACTTTGAAAAGCTGTGCAAAGGGAATGGGACAAGATTCCTCTCCCAGTTCTTCAGAGAAGCCTATTACAGTGGAAATTACGCTCTCGAGCTATTGTTAGGAACCAAGGGAAACACGTCGAGCACTTACGGACCTGAGGCCATGGATTCTTCTAAATTTTTAGGTAAGTCGAAATTGGCCAAATGTAGACTGAACAACGTCTGTGAATACATGGAAGTGCGTCGGGACCGGAATCCAGCAAATTATGGATGCGTTAAAATATTAAATAATACTTTTGATAAAGTGGATAGCTTCAAATATCTAGGATCAATATTAACAGAGGAAAATCATATTCACGGAGAAATTAAATGTCGAATAAAAGCAGGGAATTCGTGTTATTATTCGGTTCAAAATCTCTTGTCGTCGCGAATTCTGTCGAGGAATTTGAAGTTTAAAATATACAAAACGGTAATCATGCCTGTTGTTTTGTATGGCTGGGAAACATGGTCACTTACTCTGAGGGAAGAACATAGACTGAAAGTATTTGAGAACAAGATCCTGAGACGAATATTCGGACCCAAGAGGAACGAGAATGGGGAATGGCGGAAACTTCATAACGAGGAACTACATAATTTATATGGTTTACCCAACATTGTTAGGGTCGTGAAGTCTAGGAGGCTTAGGTGAGCGGGTCATGTAGCTAGAATGGAAGAAAGTAGAAACGCTTTCAAAGACCAATCGGAAAACGACCATTAGGAAGACCTAGGCGCAGATGGGAGGACAATATTAAGATGGATCTCGCAGAGATTGGAATACAAAGTAGAAACTGGATGAAGTTAGCTAAGGATAGAAGACAGTGGAGAGCTTTTGTGAACGCGTCATTGAACCTCCGGGTTCTATAGGTCATAGAGTTAGTTAGATATATATAAGGCGTGTTGAAAAAGTATTGAAAACACTTCTCTCAGCGCACCCGTCATTGTTGGAGACTCTTCTGGAAGGCAGTTTTGGAATTATGAGCAACTGTGCAGTCGCATTCCTCATGATGTCTTCTCTTGATTCAAATCAGGTTCTTTTTAGTGACAATTTCAGCATGGAAAATAACCAAAAGTCACATGGAGTCATGTCAGATGACTACACTGTAAAAAATTGTTGTGTTATTTCAACATGCTTATGTGTTAACACGATTGTGTTAATATATAACACAAACAAGTGGTTAGAACAACTCGCTCTCCATTTGGACTTGTGTGTCAAATGCCGGTAGTTGAAATGACACACAGCCTGTGTGTTAAATTAACACAAGTGTAGAATCTTCGGTGTTGTTTTCTGCGTGATTGCCAAATATGTTGGGCATCTAATTATAAAGGCTTATGAATATAAGCTACAGAGACAAACACAGTAGAAAGAAATACTTAAACAAATCCAGGTATTCGCAAAATTACAACATGCAAACTTCGCGATGTGTTTTCAATTGTTTTACATAATGTTTCTGAAGAAATATGTCAACAGCGAGAAACAACATCCTATAATTTTGTCACTTCTACACTGCACTAGAGCTCACCAGTCAACACCGCGGACTGTGCTTCAAAAATGGCGGAAAACAAGTAGAATCACGATTAAGAGGCAAACGTATTATAAAGATATAGGTAAGAGATTCCTATCATTCTTGAACAAGATGTTGGCTAAGGTTGTGTTTCGCACCATCAAGAAATACTTCACAATAAATGTTGGAGGGACGACAAAAATTTTTATGAAGATTTTTCTATATGAAGTGTTCTGTAGTTTACTATTCTTATTTTAAAATTAGAATCTTCGGTAAGCGTAAACATGCACACAACATGGTTTTCTTTTTAACGCTGTTCATTTTTCTTTGGAAAGAAACACTGGACACAGAAAATTAATTTCATTGACACGATTCTTGGTGTTTTCTTTCCGATTAAAGTCACAAGAATTATACAATTTTAAACAATCAACACACCCGCACCGATCACGTTTCTGCGTAATTCTGTAATTTTTAAAATGGATTAAGAGTCATAAGAATCACAAGTTTCTTTTATGTTAATATGTTTCTATTCAAGAACCTTACGTAATTTGCTTGTAAAATGTGTATCTCATAGTCGTTCCATAATAAAGAAAATGTATTATACGTATTTTTATGTGTTTATTTCTTGCATCTAGGGAAAAAAAACACATGCAAAGGTGTTACGAAAGTTTGAAACGCACTTTGGTGTGCCGCAAAGGAAAAATGGTTGAGAAACGCTGGTAAGCGTTATAAAAATTCTAATAGCTTATATTAAGGTATACCTAACTATAATATAATATATTCTTCTCAGCTTTCATTTATTTAAAAACAATTAAGATGTATGGCAACAAAAAACTAAGGGAATTTTAATTGAAGCACAAGTTTTATGATGTACTGGTATATGCTCAGAACCTTTTTTAATGATAAATTTCCTTCCAAAGGGAACAAGAGTAGTCTGTAGAGTAATAAAAATGATCTCTTCTTACAAAAAGTTTTAATAAACCCGTTTAAGAAGGATTAGCAAGAATGGCAAGGATGTGATAATCAATAGACATTGTTGCCAGAAGTATATTAAGATAAAAAGGAATTAAGGTTAAGATTATTACATTTAATCAGTGGCGTATTTACGATTTTGTTCCGGAGGGGGCTTTGCTAACTTTCGTGAGGGCTTTGCCTGAAAATGTGACAATTCTGCAAGATATTTCATATACTTTACTATAGTAAGTAAGATTTCGGGAGGGGGGCTTAAGCCCGGAAGCCCTCCCACTAAATACGCCACTGCGTTTAATTGATGCTGATACAGATACGACGGGACTATGAATATGGTAGAGCATGTGGTCGTAATTTAAGGTGACAAAACGTCCAATTTTAGCCAGGACAGTCGTTTTTTTTTTTTTTTTTCAACAGTCTCTTGTGATTCTCAAATGGATGAAAATATATTTCGTACGTAAGTCTGAATTCATGATAGCCTTGTCTTGTTCTTTGTATAAAGCTTTTATGTTCAGCGCTGAGTAGTAAAATTCCCAGTAATATATTCCTTTTTTACAATATTATTAGTGGAAGGAAGCTTGGCCTTGTTGAAGTATTTTACTTCTAATATAATTATTTTACGCTGATATTTAACAAAAATATTGAAAATGGGGTTGTCAATAATATTTCCTACTGTTCAAACAGCAAACATTTCTAATATATAAAGAGAACGGGGCTAATTCTCGACAAAAGGTTAGTGTTACAAATTCGCGACATCATTTTGCATATAAGTATATGTACACAGAGATTTTTAGTAAATAAAATCTAGGAGCCAGAAGTAGGCCTACACTAATCACTAAACCAGTGATAAGTGTGTTGGGGGAAAGTTTGTTTGGCTTGACAGTTCAGAAACGGAAGTGTCGATTTGTTTGTTTAACTAAAAAAATGAATGTTTTAAAATGAATGCTGATAATTGAATATACGCCTGAGACGATATATAACCCGCTATTCATAGTTCTCTTTCGGGTTGCAGATTCTTTTGACCACAGCTAAACAAAATTGAGAATTATACATTGAACACATGCCTAAGAGTTTATACCACCCGCTATTCATAATTTTCTTTCCGGTTGCAGAATCTCTTGACCACGGACAACAAAAATGGAGAATTATATATTGAATATACGCCTGAGACTTTATACAACCTGGTATGCATAATGTTCTTTCGGGTTGCAAAATCTCTTGATCACTGACAAACAAGATGGAGATTATATACAGTATATGAATAACTGTATATATATATATGAGACTTTATACAATCCGTTATTTATAATATTCTGTAGAATTATATATCTTCTTGATCACAGACAAATAAAAGGGTAATGGTGTATGGATATGGATTCCTCATTTGCAATGAAGAGTTCTATTGAAAAAAAAATGTTGAAGGATAAATCAGTGTTTATGCATGCATCTTTCAAACTGTTTATATCGTCAGAACTTGAATATACACTGCGAATCTTCCAGCTTGTTGATCTTTGAAGATTCTGCCCATCAAAGTGAATTCTGACCAGAAGTTAGAAAAGGGATTATGAACAAAGTTGCTAATACTTTGGATGATTCTCCGGTGGTAACTGAGAAGTAGGAGTAGGGGACGGATCATGAAGGTTTAAAGAGGAAGAATATTCCCCACACTTGCGCACATACATACTTAATCTCTGAACACACAGCACTTCCAGCAAACTTAACTCATAAGCTCTTTACAAACCGTACAAGCTTAGCTGGAGATTATGTTGTGTGGACGTGACCTTATTTGATGTGGTTCCTTTGGATTTTCTTTGTCAAAGGACGCCTAGATATTGATGTCAAGTGAAGGAGAATGTTTATTAAACAAGCTCAAGCTTAGCAGAGGATAGAAGGATAACAAAGTAATTTACAGGTTTTCCCGCTTAATAAGCAAAAGATCATTATAATAGCTTCACCAATGAGGTTCTCATGCAATACTGCATTGTAAAGTCATTAAAATAACTCCCGTATTATACCAGCTCATCTTTCAGGTTTCAGGAGAAGAAACTCCTACGGTTTTACGACCCACGGTTAGGCTAAAGGAAACGGTGATGACGAGAAATGAATGAAAAGGTGGAATGAAGAAAGCAGGAGGAAACGAGACAACTCCGAGTAAACCCATGCACACAATGTTTGTCCACCTCAAAGTTTACTTAGCGCGAGCTGAGATCGAACCACACCCCACGCACCAGAGGTGAACGCTCTATCACTGAGCCAACGCCGCCCCAAACTGAAAGGTGAGTTACACAATTTGGTGAAAAATGAACAGCGAAAGAAATTGTTACAATTGAACGAACAATTAGGTTTTTACGTTATAGGTTCAGGTAGGTACTCACCCAGGAAGGGGTCCACCGGGTTCGGACTACCCCAAAACTTTCTAACTCAATGTACATTTGCACACTTTCTTAATAAAAGAATACTTGTTTAACAGGGAAATGATTGATGTAGCATGAATATTTGATTTTACACTTTATCTATAGGCCTAGTATTTCTGCTATAGAGAGGCACGATGGCTCAGTGATAGAAAGTTTACCTCTGGTGCGTGGGGTCTTGGTTACATCCCCGTCTAAGTAAGTTTGTGGTGGATAACGTAACCCCCGTGGGTTTTCTCGGGTGTTCCCGTTTCCTCCATCTTTCTCATTCCACCAATTCTTACATCATTATTCACTTGCTTTAATCATCATCTCCCTTAGTCAGAAAGGCATAATCGTGTGGCGTTAACTCGAAGATTTCATGTCATTTTCATTTTCTTTCTTATGAAAACAATCTAATTCTATCATTTTCTCTTGAAAATATAGGTGGAAGATTTTTACAATAAGTTATCGGGTACAGAATAATACCAGTTCAATACTAAATAGACATAGTAGTTTGTAGCATTGGACCTTCCAACAAAAGAAAATTTGGGTGCGCGCCTGGTTTCCTTTATATATTTGTCAAAATAGTTTAATACTTTTTTGTTGTAATTTTTGTTTGGTATCCTTACACAACACTCTTGTTATGAAGGACAGAACCTACTATTATCATAGCTTCAGAACCACGAACGGAACTTGAAGCCGATGTAATTTGAAAATAAATAAATAATTAAAAAAAGATTTAGTTTAACGTTCTGCGATTATGCTCTTTAGGCCAAAGAATCTTACGATTAATGAAAATGAATTATTGAAATATTAAACCTTGTGTTCTCTCTCACCGGAAATCAAACCGGGACCACATATAGAAAAAATGATGGTGTATAAGAACTGTGCCACGTATTGACATGAAAGTGGAACTGAAGTAAACTTTCTTAAGCTCTTTATTATGACATTAGGAAGTCATTATGACAGTGCACAATATACAAAAGTTATTCAAAAAGTAATGCCTCCAAGGTATTACCTTTGTTTGTATTTGACAGATAGCACTGACACAAGTATCACTGGAAAGCTTGCAATTTCAGTTACAAATGATGGCATCGTTTTTCAATATAGTCCCCATTACGGACAAGACAATTGCGCCAACGCGAAACAAGGTTTCTCATGCCGTCGGCGAAGAATTATAGTGGCTGCTGGAGACACCATTGCCAAAATGTTGCTTTCACCTCCGCATCACAACTGTAGCGTTGGCTCTTAAGGTAATCCTTAAGTTTGGGGAAGAGCCAGAAGTCGCAGGCGCAAGATCCGGACTATAGGGAGGATGAGGCACAATGTCAATAACACTTTGCCAGCAGGTGGGACAACTTTTAGCGAAGGAGGGACTATGTGGCGGTACTCCATCGATTGACTCTTCGTTTCCGGGTCGGAATGGTGTATCCACGACTCGTCGTCGGTGATGAATGTTCCTGGGTGCGCACAACCTTCCGCAGTCAGAAATTCATTGACAGCCCGCTGTTTCAACCGGACTTTACCACTGGATGCCATGGATTTGTTCCATTACTCTGGAACGAGAAGAGATAGGAAGGTGAAACAAGTGACATTCTATAGCTTTAACATCATTCCATTCATGATAAACAGTTCAAAATGTTTGCAGTACTATTGGCCAAGTAGTGGACTTGGGGGGTCATTACTTTTTGAATCACCCACGTAATTAATGAGATATACAATAAAATTATCATTATTTATTCTGAAATTTTCACTTCTGTTTAACTAAAATATTATCTAAAGACCAGATCTAAATCAATTGAGAGGTCACATTGAACAAAATTGGCATACTTGAGAGTAAATTTTCATGTGTTGTTTTGAGAAAATTGAAAAACCTTTTGTGCAGGTAAAAAAGATAATGTCCTTTGTTGCCAATCATAAATGATAGTTTATTTTACTGCAAGAATGTAGAAAGAGTAACTGTTAACTACCAGATCGTATGAATTGTTGATTGTTTCCTTTTAACGGTGACACAGTACTCTTTACGCTCATACTTCTTATAAATAAATAAAATATCTACGCTATCAATGGCAGCCTCCGATCTTGACTAAATTTGGCATCAGTGTGGCAGCCCCCAGTTTTTCCTGATATTTACCTCTAAATCAAGTATTGGCTAGCTTTACGTTTAATCTATGCTTTTCTCTTCTTTTGTGTTAATATCTTCCCTTTCCCCGCAACAAATAAAGAATAAAACGCATTCCTATATTTAAGTACATATTCAGTAAATAAGTTTGTCCTGCCGCCAATAACCCTTAGTAATTCGCTTATACGAGGGACAGTCAAAAAGTAGGGATGGCCACAAAGTTCCAGTTCCAGCAGAACCGGTTATTGGAGATCTAGTTTTCACAACCCGTTCCGGGACCAGTTCCAGACCTAGATACGAAAACCCGGTTTTGAAACCAGATCTTAGGAACCGGTTCCAGACCAACCCCGAAGACTCGTAAAGGAGGCACAAAGTTGACACTGCAAAGAAGACCACGCGCTTGTGCCCTCTCCTCCCATACCCGCTTGTGTTTCCCAGAAAAAAAATTGGTCTACCAGTGGGTGTTTAGCCAAATGAGTTTAACAGTTTTCCTGTTTAGCCAATCCAGTTATCCAGTTTGTTTAGCCAAATGAGACAACCAATTTATGTTCAGTAGTGATTTTGTATTACACCATTTGTCTCAGAACTCGTTTGCGAAAAATAAAATCAGTTGTAGCTTACACACAAAAAATTCCTGTTTACACGTTCCTCCTTACGACACGACATCGTACATAAGTTCAGAGCGGGTTCCGTAACCGGATCTCAGGAACCGGTTCCAGACCTGAATCCGAAAACCCGGTTCCAGCAGCGTTCTTAGGAACCGGTTTCAGGCAAGGATCTGAAAACCCGGTTCCGAGACCGGGTCTTCTAGAACCGGATCCGTTCAGAGCCGAAAATCGGTAACACCAGGAACAGATTCCGGCCATTCCTATCAAAAAGTTCCCTGAATATTGTTCTAGTTTTGGCATATGTGACGAAATCACAGTGAATCTTGTACAGTAGGGTGGAGTGAAAAGAGGCCAAAAAAAATTTTTTTTTTTTTTTTGGAAATTCGATTTTGGATAGGGGGCAAAAGTTGCATCATATCGTAGTACTTTACCATGTAAAATTTCAATACTCTAAAATAATTTTTAGCCAGGGCGCAAAGGGCCTTAAGTTTGATAGATTTTGCAAATAAGTGAAAAGTGGTCAATTTTTTGAAAATCTAAATTCGAATTCGGATATGGGGCAAAAGTTGCATAATATCGTAGTACTTTACCATGGGAAATTCTAATTCTCTAAAATATTATTTTAGACGGGGCGCAACGGCCTTAAGTTTCATAGATTCTGTAAACAAATACATGTTTATTGGGTATTTATGTAATTATTAGGCAGCTCTTCGTTTGAAGTAGACTGTAATTTGAGGGTGCTAAGATTCATCGTAGTGCCAGATGGATTTCTAAAGCTATCGAAGTTCATATTCAATGTTACAGGCTACATCAACCCAGAATTCACCACTAAGAGGAGGCTGCCGTCAAGTTCAATCCCACCCGCCCGCCAACATTAGAATGAATGTTTCATAAGTTTCATTCACGTCTTCGTGCAAAATACTGCCACTTTGTCTCGAAAGTAACCATGTATTTTGTCGAGTCAGTTTTGGAACGAATAAGAAAATCTCTTTCTCGAGCCCCACATACTTAAAGAAGCTAAACTAATTATTTTCATTAATCTTACCACTGCTTGCGTATGACATGGTAACTCTGGGATATCAACACATGCATTTTCTGAAGAGCAAATTTCTTGCAATTTGCCATCTGTCACATGAGCCAGTATTGGTGGTTCTGTTATTTTACACTGATTTCAGTTTGAAACTTCTGTGTAATTAATAGCCAAGAAACGAATTTCAAAAGAAACGAATTTCAAAAGGTTTATAGTTTTCTGGATTGGAGGATTTTATCGGCAGCAAGGATTCGTGTAGCTGATCTGTCGTCACCAATCATGGCAATGAGAATATTCTAAGGATTCGCATAGAATGCATTTCTGAAAATGACTTTATTGACAGAAGTCGTGTATGGTTCTTGCAAACATTCGCGAAAGTCTTGTGTTCAACAACAAATGTTTAGATCCGTATTTGACAAGATGTTTCAGTTTCACGTTGAACCACACTGGTGCATATACTTATACCACGAACTTTGCAAGAGTTTTGAGCTCCTCTGAAGGATGTGGCATTGATATACTGTATATACACACAAGTCTGTAAGCCATTGTTAACCAGCGGGCATGCGCAAGTTTCTCTGATTTCTTATCTGCTAGGCTTTTTTCACAGTTTCATCTTATGACAGATTGTCATATTTCATACAATTACCTTTGATCATAACTGAAATCACGCACATTTAGGAATGTAGGAAGTTCTGAAGAAATCTTTTCGAAGCCGCACACTGGATTTGTTTCACAATTCACAAGTGATTTATCAATAGGGCCAGAGAAAGTGTAAGAACCAGTAGTTGCATCATCAATTTCTTTTAGTAAATGACAAAGTGGTAGTTCAATGAAATGCAATAAACATATCCCCAACTGCAAGACCCTCCCTAAATGCTTTTCGAGCATTCTTAATCACTCTTCCTTTTGACTCCACATTAGTATTAGTGCCATCGCAGACGATAGGTACCACATCTGATAGGTCCACATTATTTTCTTGTATTTATGACCGGAAGGGAATGCTGATCCGGTCAAAGAGGCATGGCTGGGAAAATCGTTACGTGGTTCTTCAAGGATACAATAATGTTCTTCCATCTTCATATCTATGTGCCTTTCGGACATCATGAGTGTTTGATCTTTCTTCCCATCAAAATAGATGGCACGAGGTTTTACTTTATTAGCAGCCTCTTTAGTTTTTACACTTTTCGATTCTCTTTGTATTTTACTTCTGTCAATTATGTTTTGCGACTGCTCTGGACTCACAATATTAAACTCTCCCAAAACTGCAGTAACAATTGCTGCAATTTTTCTTCTAGTCACTCCGGTTTTCTCCTTCAATTTTGCTAATTTTGGGAGGAATTTTCTCATTTACGTGCATCCAATCAGTGATTGCTCGCTTGTCTTCTTCAAAGAATACCTCCAACTAAAATCAGGATCTCCTCCAGCTTCAGCGTCTTGTGTATTGCCTTCCTTTCTTGTTTCCGAAGATGAAGAGGAATCTGAAGAGTGATAATGTAACTGGTAGTGTATAATACTCTGGTTGTAACGATATGAAAAACGATCGTTACAAATCTGATTTGTTTGGTCTACATTATTATTATTTGATTGTTTTATTTTATTGTAAATACTTGTTCATTTCATTTTAAGATTGCTGTTAATAATTTTTAAATGTTATAATCAATTTTCAACTCAAACTTTATTAAAACGAGTCTTTGAATTATAGTTTCTATTATAGCTGGGATACTAAATGAATCACTGGGCGGAAAGTGCTTTAAATTCTGTATATATGCATTTTTATCTTTTTCTTATGATTGATCGATTGATGGATATACAAGATAAACAGTGAAAGTGAATAAATGTAAAATCGAATTAATTTGAGGTTTAAAGGAATTTATAAGGTTATTTAATCAAACTGCCATAAAATATTGAAAATTTATATTCTTTTGTGCAGTAAATAAATATAGACGGTAAGACGTGTTTTGGAATATCGTTGAAATGTACCATAATATGAATTGCTAAGAGCTTAGCACCGCCTACTTCCGCATCCCAGATGATTCCCAATGCTAAATTATTAAGTTATATTTTGTACGAAATAAATTATTTTATTAAATAATATGGAGTTTCTTGAATATAGAAGGCTAATATTACAGCTTATGTTCAAACTACGAGATGGATGTCATGTACCAATACGTCGTTGTTTTAAAGAAATGAATGAGAAATATTATTAATAATTGAAGTATATACGTCGAATGCTTTGTAATAAATAATCAAGGTACTTGGTGTAGGAAGTAAAATGGTTATGAGATAACTGATGTATCCTATAATCCGGATCGTTAAAAAGCAGACAGCTGTAATATTGCCCTTGGATCCTGGTAATAGAAATAAACATTAGAATTTTGGAACCGAGATTTGGAATCTGTATAACTATGGTTATGTTTATTAAATGCTGTGAATCTACTTCCACGCATGATATCCGGACCTGTTCTACTGGTGCTACTCGTAATGGAAGTCCGAAATACAAATAGTATAAAAGTTAAAGTTTTCGTATGGCAATGAATGGTTGTTCCTATAGAAAATGGGTAGTACTAGTGAGTGTTTTTTAAAAAAATAAGTTTAAACAGTCACAGAGAAAATGGCGACCGTGTTACCGGATTTTGAAGACAGATGTCGTTACTGGTAGCAGCTCCAGAGTCAGAAGATAACGACAATGATCCGAAAAGATATCAACGTTGAGGATAGTGGATACCAGAGAAAAAAAAGTTCTTGAGAAAATTTTGGGACTTCGGAAGTAGGCGGAACATTATTTAATAATATGGTAATTAAGAATAAAGGTGATAAAACTGAAAAAAGCAGAGACAATTTAATGTATCTGTGTTGTGACAGTGTGGAAGTAACTGGACAGGATACTGATAACACTATAGTGTGTAATACTTGCCGCAATTATTTTCATCTGTCCTGTGAAAAAGTAGAATCAACCACGTTAGTAAAATTATTAAACACTTGGTGTTGTAGTCGATGTACCAGTAAATATAATCAATCAATAGTAGAGGATGATGAGGCTTCTGAAGAGGAAGAAGAAGTTGCTGAAAGCAGTAATATAGGATCTGAAACAATTTTGACAAAACTGTGGAAGGAGATGACGCGTATGAATAAAAATTTTGAGGATCAGATGACACGTATGAATAAAAATTTGGAAAAGAAATTCGAGGATCAGAATAAGAATTTTGAACTTCATTGGCAGAAGTTGGAAGAGCGGATGAATAAAAGAATGATTGAGACTGAACAGGAACTGAGACAAGAGTCGAAGGAGGATTTGAGAACTGAGATACCAACTGTCGATATCCGTTTGAACCAACTGAGTGAAGAAGTGAGTAAACAAAAGGATCAATCTGGTGACGGATTAATAGAAGATATTTTGACGAACACTGACCAATGGACAACAAATGTAATTGAAGATGTGACAGTATATGATGAAAGTACATGTGTTAAAGCTGTATCATGTAAAAGTACGACAACATCAAATGGACTAGTCGAAAGACCTTATAAGAAGATAAAACAACACAAAGAACAAAACGCAATACAACAATTGGAGAAAAGAAGTTATATGATAATATGTAAAAATAAGTGTTGGAGGAAAAGAAAGAAGAAAAGGAAAACGAGAGAAGAAGCAGAAAAAGAAGAAAGACACTGATAGAAATCATGATCAGAAATCGGAAGCGTAGAAAAAGGAAAAGAAGAGAACTCAGAAATCAAAAGAAGACACGAAAGAAGTTCAAAGAAGAGACAAGGAAGTACAAAAGGATGAAAGGAATAATTTCAGATGAAAGAAGACAGTGGAAACATCGGAAGAGGAAAGTAAAGAAGTCACATGAAAACAGTATGCGGAAATATAACAGAAAGAAGTCAAAGCAATTAAAAGGAAGACAATCTACGGGGAAGAAACGAAATAAATTGAAAGGTGACGTAAAATATCGTAAAATAAAAAAGCTTGTAAAAAGTGAATTCTATGTTATTAATGCTACTGTTTTTAAAATTGTTGTTTAGTTTGTAATTTCTATTAGTTTATTTAGTCTTGAGAGATCAAAGGAAATGAATGTAAGAAAACTATGAATAGTAGAAGGTGAAAATTTTATGTTGCTCTATCAAGACCATAAAATTTTTCCGGTGAAGCCGGGGAATTGTAACGATATGAAAAACGATCGTTACAAATCTGATTTGTTTGGTCTACATTATTATTATTTGATTGTTTTATTTTATTGTAAATACTTGTTCATTTCATTTTAAGATTGCTGTTAATAATTTTTAAATGTTATAATCAATTTTCAACTCAAACTTTATTAAAACGAGTCTTTGAATTATAGTTTCTATTATAGCTGGGATACTAAATGAATCACTGGGCGGAAAGTGCTTTAAATTCTGTATATATGCATTTTTATCTTTTTCTTATGATTGATCGATTGATGGATATACAAGATAAACAGTGAAAGTGAATAAATGTAAAATCGAATTAATTTGAGGTTTAAAGGAATTTATAAGGTTATTTAATCAAACTGCCATAAAATATTGAAAATTTATATTCTTTTGTGCAGTAAATAAATATAGACGGTAAGACGTGTTTTGGAATATCGTTGAAATGTACCATAATATGAATTGCTAAGAGCTTAGCACCGCCTATTTCCGCATCCCAGATGATTCCCAATGCTAAATTATTAAGTTATATTTTGTACGAAATAAATTATTTTATTAAATAATATGGAGTTTCTTGAATATAGAAGGCTAATATTACAGCTTATGTTCAAACTACGAGATGGATGTCATGTACCAATACGTCGTTGTTTTAAAGAAATGAATGAGAAATATTATTAATAATTGAAGTATATACGTCGAATGCTTTGTAATAAATAATCAAGGTACTTGGTGTAGGAAGTAAAATGGTTATGAGATAACTGATGTATCCTATAATCCGGATCGTTAAAAAGCAGACAGCTGTAATATTGCCCTTGGATCCTGGTAATAGAAATAAACATTAGAATTTTGGAACCGAGATTTGGAATCTGTATAACTATGGTTGTTTATTAAATGCTGTGAATCTACTTCCACGCATGATATCCGGACCTGTTCTACTGGTGCTACTCGTAATGGAAGTCCGAAATACAAATAGTATAAAAGTTAAAGTTTTCGTATGGCAATGAATGGTTGTTCCTATAGAAAATGGGTAGTACTAGTGAGTGTTTTTTAAAAAAAATCAATTTTTAATAGTCACATGGTTAAAAGCTTCACCGTAAGATCGCTTGCTGGCTTTCAGTTCAAGTAACTTCAATATAACCGAGTGTCATTTTTTTACACACCACCCCGAGACGCAACTAGCCTAGTTGTCGCCCAAGGCAAAAACACGGTTAGCCCTCCTTCCTCCTGGTCAACCAACCAAAACGCTAAACAACTATAACTGATATCGGCATCATACAGTAGTTTTCCTATTTCATTTTTCCTTCAAGTGGTAAAGCTTGACTTCAAAACTGCAGTACATATTTTTTTTTTTTAGTACAAGATAAAACAACAAACTAATTAGTATCTGATTGACAAATAATTTGAGAGTAGCAAGCTTGACATATTCTATAGACTTATCATAATAACAGTAAATCAAAATGTTTCTGGAATTATATCGGGACGTGTGTATGTGTAGAATGAATCAACAATATTTAATAGAATAAAATATTTAATTATGACAAACAGTCAAACTGTTGTCCCAAGTATTACACGGACATTTTGCAAATCTCTTAAATCGATAAGTTAAATGAAAACACAAAAAGATAGAACTAAAATTTAACTTTTCAGGCTTTTTGGCTGCAAAGTTTTTTTTTTTTTTTTTTTTTTTTTTTTTACAATGTCCCCAAATGATTGCTTTGAAGCTCAAAAGATAATTTATGCTCTATGGATATGATCCTAAGTTGTCCTGTTAAGTTTCTAGGATAGTTTTTATGACTTTTAGTTGCTAAAATTTATGTCCTTGCCTTATAGTGAAAATAAATATTTGCCAAGTTTGTGCCCCCATTTCGTCGCCTGGAGCACAACCCCATTTTTGCCCTCCTTAGTTACATCACTGTCGCCACCTCCCAGATTATTATACTACTGACAACACTGACAACAAGTTCATTATAGAATATCAGAAGGAAACTGTTATCAAATAGCAAAAAAACGCTGCTTTATGACAAAGTCGGAAAATGCTTATTGTTGATCACTTTTCTTATTATTCCCAAATTTCAGGGCCATTGCGCCTCGGCTAAAAATAATTTTAGAGAATTAAAAATTCTTGTTGTTATTTACTGATACAGGATGCTTCTTTTGCCCTGCATCAACAATACAAATTACAGTGTACTTTTAGCGAAGATTTGCTAAATATTTACATAGTAAATGGAAAATAATTTGCAAAATCTGAAATTTAAGGCCCCTTGCGCCCCGGCTAAAAATTATTTTAGAGAATTGAAATTTTCTATGGTAAAGTACTACGATATGATGCAACTTTTGCCCCCTATCCAAATTCGAATTTCGAAAAAAAATTTTTTCGCTCCACCCTATTGTACAGTGCAGTAACTACGTTGCCTAGTTACGTATATGACAAGTGTGAACAAGTCATAACTGTCAGTTTACAAGTAGTACAACTAAACGGAAAGATATGTGGTGATCAGTTGGTGTAATGTCGCGGTTCAAACAATGTGCAAACATCAAGTTCATGTTCAAATTGGGGAAATCTGCTTCAGATGCCTACTTTGATAGCATTAAAATCAGTTTATGGTGACAATGCTTTAAGGAAATTAGCATCGTTACCCGTTTCATCACCGTAGAAGACTTCAAAACCAACACGACGGCTAAACGTCGGAAGATTTCAAACGAGGACTTTCGTTGATGTTTCCAGCAATGGCAGGAGAGTTGGAGGAAGTTTGTATGTTCTAAAGGTGCCTACTTTGAAGGCGTTTAAGTAACTGTGTATTTATATTGTGGTAATAAAGAGCCAAAATAAAATTCCGGAAATTTCTGACTGCCCCTCGTATACTACCTGTGGATAGTTTCTACTATTCACAGAGGAGGACGAGGGAGATATGAAATACTCCACGAGATTCCCCCCGAATAATCATATTATTTTTATTAAATTTTCAGCGAGTATTTCTGTCTAAACAAGCAGACTGTTCCCCAATTACAAAAGTTTCACACTAAATGGATTATTATTTTTAATCAAGTTTACCAGGAATTGACAGTGCTTTCGAACCCAAAATTAGAGAAAATATTCGAAGTGATCAATTTACACTCTTACCCCACAAATACCAAATTAAACACTATCTTCCTTAAATAGTTATAATCACGCCCAGTAGAGAGCATACGACATAGTTCCAATCAGATTAGTTGTAATATTAGACTAATTTGAGATGAAATTGCAAAAGAATTTAGTCAGAAAATCAGATTAGTTGTAATATTTCTGTCTCCCCTAATATTACTCATGACACCTCGCTCTGGGCATCCCGGCTTGGCATATGGTAAATCTTGATCTGCTTAAGATGAAAGTGAAATATTTTGTTTCACAAAGTTTTTGATTTTTGAACTATGAGACATCAGAATTGGGATATGCCTTAGTCAAATTTTCACACAAAAGAATCTAATTTTTATTAATTGGTGGTTAGAACAACAACGCTAGCAACTAAGTTGTTAAATGACAGGGGCCCAAGAATTTGAATGATACGGGTTGATTAGGTTTTGTTATAAACGCAATGTGTACGGTTAAGTATACATAATTTGTCATCACTCTCAATTTCATATTACCTCATAAAATAAAATAATACAAATTTCCAAAATGTTGCGGGAAGTAGTTTTCATCGCTGATGGTAATTTGTAACTGTCTCTATTTTGGTATTCGGTCGTTATATTTTAGTAGTGAAATAAAATGGTGATTTTTCATCTCTTAAAGTAGCTGCTTCCGTAAGGAAGAAAGAATCCGAGGTGTTTTATGTTAAGAAAGGTCATCAATGAATATTATTTCAGGTGAGGTTTTCATTAATTTAATATTTAAATATAATTACTAATGAATTTCTCTGCTTTGATTATCGGTATATACTCCTAAAAATTCAGTTCTTATTTTAATTTTTTATGTATTACCCTAACAAAAGTGAATTCATACTTCCAAATGTTTCACTTCTTTCGGCGTTAGACAACCAACAATGCAGGCAAGATTGCTTGGTTGAGAACTAAGTAAGATGTTTTACAAGTGATCTAGTTCGTTGAAAAGATGTCATTGTAGCAAACTAAAAAGTACGATAAATCCATAACTTTAAAACGAATAAAAACTTAGGCAGAAGACACCATTAGTATCTTCAGAACGATTGATATCATGAGAAAGTTACAAAGTGATGTTATTTTACTTTAAAGATACCAAGCAAAAATCAGTGTTGTTCAAACTTTCATTTTATTTCACAGGACACAGTAGTTTGTAAAATCTCTGGATCTTTTACATTATTCGTTTCAACGTTACCTTCACTTTTGTTAGTGTTCAGTTTTAATATCTCTACTGAAACTTTATTAAAAACAAATACATTACGTCGTCCGGGGTTATTTGACTCATATATTTGTTTTATGAATTTTTTTTGTCCGCAAAATCATCGTATTTTTCATGTTTAACACTTTCGCAACCGACACAAAAAATTATACTTTCAAAATGTACGAACGTCTCATATTTGGAACGCATTGGTGTTCACCAAGGACCAGCGTCCCATATGTGAGACGCTCGGGCTCGTGCTAGCAGATGGTCTGTGGGTAAGGTAATTTTCTTATGACCGGTCTATAGTGGCGGTTTATGTCTATGAATCGGTCCCTCGTAAAATCCGTTTGTCCCAGATATGGGACGTTGGTAGCCAACGTGTTAAATATATTCCTCTTATGTGTCATTTACACATTAAAGCTAACAAAAATATTTTCTGCTGTTATAATATTGGTTTCGAGTGTGTTCGGAAAATGCAACCGAAAAAGCAAAGGACAACCTAAGAAAGTAAAAACAAGATGTTCAGTGTGTGACAGTTTAGTCATTGCATTGCATCGATAGAAAAGAAAAGTCTCAAGAACTACTAGTTGGATCACCATCAATTTTGGTTAGGATGTACAGGGTCATACGTTAGGAATCGATTTCGCTAATGGAGATGATTCATCCATCGGAAATGTTAGAAATCAACCATTTCTGGTTTTAACGTTGATTACTATGGAGCAAAAACGGACATAGATAGCCAGAAGTAGTTTTACGCAATCAGTTCAGCATCTCAAGAATACATTTCGCCTCCATTCTTAACTCTCTATTAATCTATTCAAAGTGATAGAAATCCTCGACAAATTTTGGTTTCAATATTGTTCGCAAAATGCAAAAAGAATGAGACAGCCAGTAGTTATTATTTTAAAATCGATTTACGTTCTAACACGAGAAGATATTACAAGTTGTGGCTCAAATCTGACTCTCACATAACATATCTCATAGATCATCATGGAAAATGAACATGAGCAACATTTAAGGTGCTATAGAGCAGAAGGATAGGAGCTACGGGGCTTCAAAATTTGAATATCCAAAAAATTATATCATGGAATTATGTACGTTTAAATATCTTGAAAACCGTTGAAGCAATTAAAACAAAAAATACACAATATAATAAGAACAAAATGGCCTTCGAAAACCACAAACAGTGTTGCCATAGACAAAGCAGTATTGCCAACTCAACACAAAAATATTTTGTTTCAAATAGCACCATATACAAGTGTGCACAAATTTAAAATTCTCTATTATCATTAAACATAACAGTGAAGTGTAGCGGTACAGTGTTGCACACTGTTGGAGCTACGTATGCTGAAAATGTACAATGGAGAAGTCTGATATGTGGCAACAGATGTTAATAAAAGAATCTGGATCTCATACTATGAATTTAGTTCTAATGCATAAAACCGATCGTATAACAGGGAAATGTCAGCAGTGTCACAAAATATTAATGCACTTGAAAAACTAAATTCAATTATGCCAATTTTACGTCCAGTGTCAGCTGCAAAGCTATTTAAAACGGGCCTTATAGTCTAAAGTGGGATCCAAACCAGTATAAAAGAGAAAGATAACAATGAAATGTAAGATGAAAAGTACAATAAAAATATGTCCGAGGCGAGATTGAAACCCGCGATCCCAAATATGTCAATTGTGTAGCCTTTGGACCACACGGCCAATCAGGCCGACTAAAAACGAAATGAGGTAGTAATAAAATAATTATATATCCTATGTGAATATAGTAATATTACAGTGTATACATATAATCATATGGTATGTAGGAGTGGAAGTAACAGAATATGTCACTTAACACGAAAGACATAAACCGAGAAAAAGTTTACAGAATTAGAAAACACGTGTTTCTTTTCTCGCGTGTATCATTTTGTTTTCTCTAGTTGTCTGCGTATTCTCCAGGGCTACAGAAGTATAATGCAAAACCCTAACTTTTTCTAATACATTCCTTTATTACCATCTGTCACCATATATCAGACTTCTCCATTGTACATTTTCAGCATACGTAGCTCCAACAGTGTGCGACACTGTACCACTACACTTCACTGTTATGTTTAATGATAATAGTGCATTTTAAATCTGTGCATACTTATATATGGTGCTATTTCAAACAAACTATTTTATGTTGAGTTGGCAACACAGCTTCACCTATGACAACAGTGTTTGTGATTTTCGCAGGTCATTTTGTTCTTATTATATTGTGCAACTTTTGTTTTGATTGCTTTAACGGTTTTCAAGATGTTTAAATATACATAATTCCATGATATAATTTTTTGGATATTCAAATTTTGAAGCCCCGTAGCTCTTATTCTTCTGCTCCATAATACCTTAAATTTTGCTCATTTTCATTCCTTATGATGCTCTATCAGATGTGCTATGTGAGAATCAGATTTCGGCGACAAATTGTGGGACCTTCCCATGTAAGTATAGGTACCATCTTCTCTCTTAATCCTCTGTTCAAACCAGAAATGGCAGGAACTAACCACTTCCGGGATTAACGTTCACCACGAAAGACTAAAAATGGTAACAAATAGCGAAGACCTGTTTCTGCAGTCCATTAAGCGTCCCAAACGGTAATAAATAGCAAGGAATAGTTTTCTGCAATCAATTAAGCGTCACAGGAATATACTCCATCTCCATTCTAATCTCTCTACTAAAAACCGGAAGTGTTAGAAATCTACTCCCAATTCCAGTTTTAATATTGAGAAAAAATACCACGCTATACAAACCAAACTCCTTTACGCGGTGTACATGTGACACTACTACTTATTCAGATTTACAAGGAAATTCGATTTTCTCGGAAACGACGCATAAGGCTTTGCATTCAACCATGTTGGCTTCTTCACCTTAATAATATGTATTGATCGGTTTCATCCTTCAGTTGTTCTCTTGTTGGAAGACCGCGGTGGCTCAGTGGTAGGTCCTCTCTGGTGCGTCGGGTCCTTGGTTCGATCCCAGCTCACCCGTTTCCTCGCACTTTATACATTCCACTATTGCCTTCATTTCTCATTATTACTGTCTCCTTTAGTCTAGCCCAGTGGTTCTCAACCTTTTTTGACTGACGACACATTTACTGAACGTCCAGGACATCACATAATAATAATAATAATAATAATAATAATAATAATAATAATAATAATAATAATAATAATAATAATAATAATAGTGAAACCAATTAGTTTTTGTAATGTCTCTATATGGCACAGAGTATTATTGCTACCGTTAAATGACTGGTAAAGTCTATCTCGATTTTAACTTATTATTATTAAATTCTTCATGATTTTTAAATTCTAAAATTTCGCAACTCGCCTTAGGGGATTGCATGACACACCAGTGTGTCGCGGCACATCGGTTGAGAACACTGGTGCATAAAGGCGGGATTTTCATGTAAGCGTCCGTTGCTTGCGATTTCTATTTGTAGCCAACAGAATGTCGTGTTACACGTAGAACCATACTTAAACAACTTTCTCGACTGGCTATTCAGCCACATCGCAAAACTAACAAATGCTTGAAAAATCTGCTTTAACTGTGGGACGTAAAATTGAAAGATTTCATTTCATGTCACTTTTTTTTTTTCTTTTTCGGTAGACGATAATATTGTTGGAAAATTCAGTAAACAATTTCCCACTTAAATATACATAAACAGCTTTGTTTGTTAAACGGAACACACCCGTTAGCTGCTATCAAAAGGAAAAATGAGTTGGTTAGACGTTGATTTAAATATCGGTGCCTGTGGTAACATCTGCTGTTGTTCACTTTCCTCTCTCTCCCTCTCTCTTTTAAATCTTAATGAACTGGTCACCTGTTCACATGGAGTTTTCAGTTCGTTAGTTGAACATATGAAGTATGTAATGCGTACTTCCACTAATTGAAGACTCACATACATACATACACACACACACACACACATATATATATATATATATATATATATATATATATATATATATATATATATATATATATATATATATATATATATATATGACGAAGGAAAAAAATAAAAATGCTTCTTTCACTTCCAGTAATGAAAAGCAATTTCAAGCTACAGCGTGAACTCGCAACTACCATTCCGTGGGTGCGTTATTCTTTCGCTTCTATTTGATTCTAATTTCATTATTATTGTTGGATGTTAATTGACGTATTCTCTCTATCTCTATATGTGTATGTGTGTTTATTCTCTTGTCTCTCAATTGAAACTATTGTTCCAATCATTTTCAACAACCTAGCATTGCTGTACATATATCTGGGTGGAAAATCATTGCAGTCGAAGTGGGAGATGGGAGACAAGTGAATGAAAAAATACTCTTTGTACTATAATATTTCAACATGGATAATTCACTTATTTGAACATCTTTAATTAATAAACTATGTAAGATTAGGGACACCCCTAGTTGGCCCACTAATAAATTAGGCCTACATTAATTAGTCCTATATACGTATTACTGTAATTAATTTGCAAGCTCCAGACAATTGTAAAGTTCTATGCACCCCCAATAAGTTTTTAGTGAGAGGGAATTTTCTTTAAAAAATATTATAGTGGAAGGAATTCTTTCCTATCCCACCCCAAGATTTTGCACCTTGCTCCACATCTTATTCCCGTGAATAGGCTACATGAATTATTGTAGTAGTTTAACTGGCTATTTTACCTTTTTTTAAAAATTATATTACTCTTTAATATGCTCTAAGTATTTGGTCGATGCATAAGTTCGTGCGGTTCTTATATTTTATATTTTATTTTTACTCTGTTGTTCTGGTAATTCAAATACAATTACAAAATAGACATAACATTAACATATTCTGTGAGTGTAACAATAAAGTGCATACATTTTACTGTCATTAACATTAACTCACAATCACTCAGTGATGTATTCACCTCTACTATCTATGACCTTCTGCCAACGTTCAGATAGCAGTTCAATGTTTCGCTTGGTCAAAAGAAGCTTTTCTGTGCTGTTCTTTCAGCAATTGGTTCATTCCCGTACACTGCTCAAATTGTTCTCACAGCTTCTGCTGCACTGGATCCTCGGTTAAACTCGGAGTAAAATGTGACGGAAATGATTACTTTCTTCAACTTGACATTCCATATTAGTTTGTCTGAAATATTTACAATAATACGTTCAATCAAGAAAACCTGTGTTTCACAACACACAAACTCCAAACTACTGTAAAAACAACGGAATAACGATAAACAGTCTCTTCACGCCGCATTGTTGCCAACCCAAAAGAAAACCGCACGAACTTATGCATCGACCCAATACATAATAGGGGTGTCAATTTTGACTGCAGAGGGGAAATTCCTCGTGATTTAAAGATATAGAAATTATGTCTGAAAAAGATCATACTGGTAACAATGAAACTTTATTTGTATGTCTAATTACAAAATGTTTTCTATTCCTTTCAAAGTAATCCTCCTTCTTCACTTTAACTCATCTTCACACACACTTCTGTGTACTGCTGGAAGGATTCTTCAGAGATGTTCCGAAGCTCCGTCGTTACGGTCATCTTGATGGCCTCACTGCTTTCAAAATGTGTCTCCTTGATAATCCTCTTCAGAATCTACATGTTTACTGACGTATTAATATCAGTGTAACAGAGAGTGTGCTGAACTATCTTTAGTTGTAGTATGTTCTTCATGTTTTCAAGGCAATGAAAGAAAAAGTAGACGTGACTTTTTTTGCTGTAAAAAGTACAGGAAAGCAGTTATAAAAGACATGAAAATAATGAACTGAATGTTGACATGGCCAGAGCTACACAAACGTCAATCTTAAAGTTAAGGAGCACCAGAAAATACAAAATTGTAAAAGTGCGATGAAAGGGCACAAATTACTCAAAGATTAGAAATGATATCGCCCCAGTGGATTAAACTACGAACCAGTTCAATGGAACATTCAAAAAGCTCTCCATTGAATTCTGTCCTTAGCCAGCTGGACCCATGTTCTATTTTGTATTCCTATTTCTACGAAATTCGTCTTAATATTATCTTCCCATCTGTGCCTGGATCTTCCCAACGGTCTTTTTTCTTTTGGGTTTCCAGTTAAAATTTTGAAAGCGTTCCTACTTTCCTCCATTCTGGCCACTTGAGCCTCCGAGACTTAATCACCTTAATAATTATCAGGTAAAGCGTATAAACTAAGCTGTTCCTGGTTATGATATTTCCGCCATTTCCTCTTGGATCCGAATATTCACTTTAGGATTTTACACAACTGTATAGTACAACAGACATTATTATCATTTTTTCTACTCGTTAATTAATATAACTAGGTTTTTCGGTATTCCAAATTTTATGAGAATGTCGTATAATGTTTCCCTTCTTGCCAGGTCATAGACCTTCTAAAATCAATATCGACAAAATCTAAAAACAATTAATGTATTGTATTCCCATTTTTTTCTGAGTATTTGACGAATGGTTAATATCAGCTCGATAGTTGATCGATTATGCCTAAATCTGCAATGATAATCTCCCATAATTTCATCTGTCTGTGGGACCAATCTTGTTAACAGTATTGAGGGAATTTAATTTGATGTTGACCAAATAGAGATGTTCCTATAGTTATAACAATAAGTTTTTTGCCTTTTTTAAGAATTGGAACAATAATTATTTCTTTCCACTCCTGGGGCAATTCCTCCTTTTTCAGATGATATAAGGAAAATGAGTTTGTATATCTCGTTCCACAACTTTCCTCTTCCAACTAAAATTAACTCAGTAGGAATATAGTCTACACCCTTAGATTTAGATTTATTTAATTTATTTATAGCGGTTACGCTCAGGAATAGAAGAGTATATTGTATGCATTTCACTTTTTTTTCATTTTTGAGCTGCGTTCAGCAAATTGACAAAGAAATATTTCCATCTATTCAAAGTACTATCCTTGAGAATTGTCCCGTCCGCTTTCTTTAATATATACGCGAGGTTGATAGCCTTTCTTAAATACAATGATGACCCAGGCCCGCAACCAGAGGGAGCTAAGGAGCCTGGTCCCCCTAAACTTTTCGTGGCCCCTCCAGACCTCAATACCAAAAACATAATTTAGATATTTGTAAGATAATTTTTGATGACTTGGCCTCCCTAACATATTCAAGGCCCCCTCAAACCTCTGTGGCTGGTTTCGGGCCTGTGATGACCTTATACATGTCCCGAATATTTTTGTTTTTACTATTGAGTTCACCAATTTTAGCTTAAGTTCAACAATTAAAATACCATATTTCTTTATTTTAAAAGTTTTTGAATTTTCTCGCCTGATGTTGACGAAATTTTCGCAGTTCTACCGTTCGGATTTTGTATAGACAACGCAGTTTCGTCTGTTTTCTCTGCTAGTTTAGCGTTTTCGTGCATTTATGGTCAAACCATGGTTTGTTATGTATTTCTATTCGTTCCAACTTTTCATTTGTTAAAATTATAATCGTATCCCTAATTTTAACCCAAATATCTAGTGCATTCCGAACTCTCTAAAGCCAAAAATCTATCAGACATTCCGATGTGGTATTCTCATCTGGTCTGATTCCTCTAACCTCTTTATATTAATCTTTTCTGTTTTGAGACGCCGGAAATTTCTTTTTTCAACGATAATCTTCCTCTTATAATCGCTGCTACCAAATAGTGACCAGTGTCCCAGTCAGCTCCCCGAAGTGACCAAACATCAATATTATCTTCTTATATCTACTAAAACGTGCTCAATTTGATTGTGTTTTTCCTTCTGGTGAGATCCAGTTATATTTATGAATGTTACGATGGGTTAATGTTGTACTCTCCACGATAAGGTTTTTGAATGTTCCAAAGTTCACGAGACTTTCATTTCATTTCATAATCGGTTTGAAAATATCCTCTTGTACTGCCTCCGCATTCAAATCCCCTAATAGAATTTTCACATGGTATCACGGGAATTGATTAAATACACGTTCTACTTCTTCGTGAAAACTGCCTTTTATGTATCATTCTTATCTTCTGTTGAAGCATGTACATTTAGAACAATAATATCAAACCACCGACCCTTTAGAGTAATAAAATAAAGTATACCATTAACAAATTCAACACGTTTAATTGCTTAAGTGATTCGTTTGAGAAACGAAAAACCTTGTTCCTAGTTGATCTTTATTCCTACATCTTCCACATAAAAAATGTAGCATTTTCGGTCTTCACTGTTCCCGTCCTTTCCGTCTAATTTCTTGAATTCCTACCAAATGCTTCTCATATTTCTCTCTTTTGTTACGAATTGTATAAGGCGCCTGCCCTATAAAGACATCCTATATTCCATGTTCCGATTCTCATGTTCGTTTTTCTTTGCTGAGGTCATGCCAAGTTACCAGCCTTGGTCCGAGTTTCTATGAATGTTTCAGAACAAGTATCTTAGTTTTCACAAGATGAGGTTGTTAGCCTCACACCAAACCCCCAATCTCAAAGACCACTTCTTGTAATCTGTCTGTAACTGCTTATTCAATATATAATTCTCAGCTAACCTCTGTATCTAGAGGCTGTAGAAGAAAACAAGTTGTCAGAGACTCTTACGATGATGAAAGATAAGTATCAGAAAATGAGACACACACCTTAGCATGGGGGTATTACACTGAAAAAAAATGTAGTTAAATTGCCAAACATCAATGTAAAATCATTTACCTTTCATCTTGTAAGTTGATTTACATTTCCTTCCATTAAATTATAAAATTTGCTGCTTTTTTTTTTTTTTTTACAAATTTACAGTACATTTATAAGAAAGTATGATATTTTTATTGATGAAAATGTAATGTTACACCATTCACATTAGTAATTTTACTTTATAGGTGTAAATTGAATTACATAGAGGAATAGCAAACAGATTGCCACCGTTTTTTGTAAATTTACCTATGATTTTTTTTTTACAGTGTACAACATATATATAAGTTCAATATAGGCTTACTCATTGGTAGTTCAGTCAATATAATTCAATAATAAACAATTAACGCTGTATTTTTGAATAAGGTGTGTTATGTAATTTTCATGTATGAAATCTTTGAAAATTGAGGATGCGCTGAAACTGGTAAATGTATGTCTACAAGTACTTTGTACCATACAACGTACTGAATGCTTTCAATATTTTGATAATGCAATTATGATAATTGAAAAGAATGATCGAAACACTGATAGAACTGCCAAATTTCTAGAAAGATTCAGAAGTCTTTTGCCTATCATAAGAAATTGTACAGAGAAGGGAAGACCGCTAGTCGGCAGATAAATCTAATTCATCTTCTAACAAAAGCAAATAATAATTTGCCATATATCCCAGGGCTTTAAAGAGCGTCAGAAAGCGATAACTCCGTATATTTTTGTATAATTTTACAGTTAATATAGTATTTCACTACAAAGATTGAAATTTTTGTTACTTTCTGCCAGACACGTAAGCAGGAATTAATAGGGGGTCCAAATTTAATATATGAATAAATTTAATTAAAATTTGTGCAGTAACTCCTAAAATTATACTAAATTTACAGAAATGTCAATTTACGGAGTGAGGATCTGGACCCTTAGGATCCACCTCTGCGTACTTCCTTGTTTCTTGCCTTTAAACTACACATATCCTTATGGCATGCCTATTAAGGTCAATTTACCTACGCATTTTAGTGTTACGCAATGATTTCTCGGAATGAATTAATCGTGTATTCCTAGAATAATTGCCTATACACAGACCAAATTTAACTGTGAATACTTTATAATCAAATATTTATATAAAATACTAAGTTTCTAAATAAAAATTTAACATGTATCCAAGACTTGATTTTTTTTTATTTTTGCTTAGCATAAATACTTTTTTCATAGAATTTAAACAGTTTACCATAAGTTTAGTTTCGTACGAAAAGAATGTAAAATCAATACAATAGCATTACAAAAATAAAACATGAATTAAAAATAACATGAGAATAAGTGAATAACATTGTGTAAGAGAATAACATTGGAGTTATAAAATAATTGTTGCTACGCAAATATATTAAGAATTTCATTGTGCCAGTATATTGCATAAACAACTATCTCTTCCCTCTAACAAGTATAAAATTATTTCCTCATTATTTTTATGATATAAAACGTATCTGACGAGTAAGTGCATTTGTTTACTATATAGTTAGTTGTTGCTGGTGAGTGGAATATTTACATGCCGTAAAATAGGTAGGGGTGGTGTTGGGATCACATACGAGGTTGGTTTTAGGGTGAAGTTGAATTTACATCGAAGTTGCACCATCCAAGCGTGAGGTAATGTTACGTGGTATTATCATGAGGGCAAAGATGGAATAAAACGAGCGCTGCAGGGCTTCTAACCTCCTTCGCTCGCTCAGCTATGTTTCGTAACGTAAGTAAATCATTTTTTTATCAATAAAGTCGTGTGTACAAAGTGAATTAATTATCACGTGACATTACGTCACAACTGCATTGTGCAACTCCAATATGAATTTAACTGCACCCATAGTTTTCTGCATTACCTGTCAGAGTTACCTGACGAGAGGAGAAGTAGATATAAGTTTCTCTCTTGTTGTTTCTTTATATATATATAAAGCTGTTCTGGCTTTTATTGCCCAAAGCTGAGGAAATGATTATAGAATATAAATGTTTCTGATTTGAAGAGGAAAATTCAAACATCAGTGTAGATTAAGAATAAGGTTCTTTATTTCTAATTGCGTGTAAAATATATTAATTTACGAATGGAGAGTAATATTTTAGGAACTTATTTGTGTAGAAAGTAAACATATAAGTTATCTATGAACACAATGTGAAAAATGTGGTTCATTACAATGTAAATACGCAAAGTTAGCTGATAGTGATCTTGTACAGATTGGGACGTGTTTTTTGGGACTTGTCTAACTTTACGTGCATACTCGCTGTCGCTACCGCGTCTAATCCTACTTACGTACCCGGTTCTCCAGATTCGCCCTCTACAGAACCTAAATAAATGCAAACCCGGCTTTTAGTGACCACCTAGCATAGTTTGATGCGTGTTTCTCACAATTCTAGCTTTCCAGCATATAAGTTTGCAGACATATAACCTTGTACGCGCTAGTGGATGGGCGCCGAAAAAACAAGAACCTAGAAACATCAGAAGATAATTAATGAAATAATTTGAATTTTGAACAAGTATTTCTGATGGCACTCTTCAACTTAGCCTAAGCCAAATTCTGTATGCATGGGCGATCAATGAAGAGTGTAGAAGGAATTGGAATAGTATCCCCTCCCCAAAAATAAGATATCAGAATTTAGCTGATATTTAAGTTGGTCCTGTATTCTAATAAGTACGGCAACGCCAAAAAAACCTACCACAAAAAATTGTTTTTGAGTCGCTAATTAAAAAAAGCAATTTGCTTGTAATGTTATCTTTCTGTAAAGAAGTAAAAATGATGGGTTATTACTAGAGATGGCAAAAGGCTGGCTTTTAAAATGTTTTTTTTTTTTAAATAAAAAGCTTGCGTTTGAGGAGGGGAGAAATAACGGAAATTTTCGCTTTTTTGACTGATTTTTATGTATCATTTTTGTTTTCATGTAACGGATTCTACAATTAAAAAAGTGCCTTTAGAACATTCAATACTTGTAAGTCTTATGTTCAATGCCAGCCTGCCTGTCTTGATCGACTTTCAAACTGCATTGCACTGGTTCCTAGCAGTTGTAAGCTATGTATCCTAAGGTATCGATTGTGTTGATTTGGTTGCATAACCATACTATCGGTGTTTGAGAGTTATAATGTGTACATCTTTTCATATGTGTTTCGCGAATTGTCTAAATTCATTCTGGTAGGCAAGAAAGAAGTAACATAATGGAGGAACCAGCTACAAAACCATGTTTGTTTAAGTATAAGATTTCTCTGACATTTCGTTCACCGTTAGCAAAAAGACTTTAATGTGAACTTCACGTATTCTAAAGTATTCTATTCGAAGCTCGATCATCGCTAATTTGTTTGATCCTACAAGTGCACCCAGTTCTCCAGTTTTGCGCTTCTCTGAACCAGATTAAATAAAATCTGGCTTGTAGTGACAACCTAGGTGATGATTTTGAGTTTAACGTCCCGTTCAGCAGCCTGGCTATATGAGACGTGGACCTACTGATTAACGTGGAATCCGAACCACATGAGCTCCCGCCGGGAATCGAACCCGGGTCTCCCACGCCATAGGCGCGTATGCTAGTGACGACCTAGTACAAACTGAAACCATGAAGGGTCCCTTTAGGTATTAGGTTAATTTCACACTCTAGTAACAGTTTATTATTCACATTTTTTTCCTTTTTTACTCTTATAGTGTATCAATATATTTAAAATAGGAAAATAGGGAATAACGATTTTAACGGGGGGTTTTATGCCAGCTTGCGAGGTAGTATAATTTTTTATCGCAAATTTTTGTATAAAATCGCAGGCTATCAATTATGTGCAAATTCTCATTGCTTATCATTGATTCAACTAAAACACACCTGTTTCAGTAATTTTACGACAACAGTGTTGGCAGCGTTTCTGTCAAAAACACCCATTTTAAAAATGAAATGAAATCATTGAGTTTTACGTCCCACGGTTATGCCGGTTAGGCTAAAGGAGACGGTGATTATGAGAGATGAGTGAAATGGTGGAATGAAGAAAGTGGGAGGAAACGGGAGAACCCCGAGAAAACCCACGAGCACGGTGTTTGTCCACCACAAGGTTCACTTGGCGGGGGCTGGGATCGAACCCGGGACCCCAAGCACCAGAGGTGAACGCTCTACCACTGAGCCACCGCGCCCCCCAACACCCATTTTAAGGATTTGCATAAAATAGTCTTTTCACATGGCAACACTGCATCAACTTGTTCACGTTTTCGCACCACTGGATAAAAGCTGATGCATACTGCACATATACACAGGGATTCATCCGCAGGAAATCAGTGTTCTGCAAATGAATATGGATTTTCTTCAATTTGTACATTTTTTATTTTATAATTTCGGTACTTTCTTTCGTTATTACGGAAAAATGTTACGAATTCCAACACTTGTCATGATCTCGAAAATATCTATATAGAAAATGCCTAATTTGTTTTCTCAGGACTTTATCCTTCTTGGTTCAAAAGATATACGCAATCAAACTTTGGGTTGGACGACTTTAGGGACATACTGTAGTATATTACGTATAAACAGCAGCTATTGAAACATTTTGTATCTCGTGACGAAGATATGAGCTCAGAAATTGCTAAGGCGGATAATTAATTGAATACATAAATTATTCCAATCGTACGTACTTGAAGATACTATTGCATCCAGTAAGTCAGGTTTACTAACTTGGGAGATTCAATGTTGCCATCTCATCAAGTTGCTCATTATCGGGGGTGGGAGGATTAGCCAATTAATTCCGAGTGTACTAAGCATAAAGCCATAGCTAAGGATCATTTCTTTTAAAGTACCCGCGTGTTGCCCTTCGTCCTCACGTCTGGAAACAAATACACGATTCATGTTTCCGCGCTTAAATTGCACAACAATCTGCTCGGGACGCATCCGATCCTTGAAGAAAAAACCCTTCTGTAGACAACGAACCTCTGTTTTACTGACTTTTCCAGTGTTGCCAACACCCAACCAATACCCTCGCCCGCCAGGTGCCAAACTATCAGCATCTTTTGCCATGCCCTTAAGGTCTGGGATTGTTATTTACTTCTTTCACTTGCATAAAACGGGACAAATACTACATTTTTTCATCTACTGACGTGACGGTAGGAACACACCCCGAAAACAGGACTGTCCCGGTCAAACAGGGATGTATGGTGAGGCAGCTTACTGAGGTTATAGAGCCTTAATCCACGGGAGTTAAGTTCCTCATTCCATACCATATATATATGTAAGTAACGAATACAATTAGAAACTTAAAATTTGTTTCCATTTACGTGTCGATTACGTTACAAACAAAAGAATACCATAGGTATAAACCATACTGTGTCCATAACGTTGCGTATAATAAGTAAACAGAAAATCTTGATTGTCTCAAAATTGATTTTCTTGTGGATATGTTCTTTTGCTGTGGGACGGCAGTTTTATACTAGGCACAATTGCATAAAGAAATTTGTTTCGTAACGCAGTAGGAAAAGTGAGAATAAGGATCTGCGGAGTCAGCGGGCAACACAGAAGGGTAAACGTGCGAAAGCGCAGGAACAAGCACTGTTTCAGATCACTGTAACTTAGAATATTACAAGGAAATGCTTTTAAGGTTTTAGAGAGTTTATACAGTGTGTAGTGCTTCTTTGATGAATGATTGTATGAAGCGTTTCAGCAGTGTCGGACTGGTGAAGTTGAGGGCCCTGGGCGCGGGTCCTTAAAAGCCCCCCATATATATGTTCCACAGGACTTTTTTTCTTGTTTCGGTGTTAGGAATCAGCTCCCGAAGTTTGTTCCAAAGGTTTCTTACCACCTTGTATATATATATATATATATATATATATATATATATATATATATATATATATATATATATATATTTCTAATATATACTTAACACGTCAGTTGTAAAACATGAGTGATAAAATCATGTTTTCTGTATTGAATAAATATGTAGTACAAAACAGATCACAAAAAAGTTAACAATAATACTGAGACAATCAAACGAAATCGTGAAGTTACTTCAGTTACTTCGATAGTTTTTTTTACGCAGTTCTTCATTTGCTGAGGCAATCAAATCAGTTACTCTTTCGTTGTCTACATTCTAGAATAAATTCTTTATGTAAACATAAAAGTAAAGGACACAAATCGTTTTGACTTATCGTAGGTCTTAGTCTAGTTTTTACAATTTTCAATTTAGAAAATGTCCTCTCATATATGACTTGGGTGCATGGGAGAGTAAGAACAAATTACTAAACAAATCTCTCTGTTGAGAAAGCTGAAACAGAAAATAAAATGTGCATGATACACATTTAAGCAAAGGGGCTGAAAAGATGTCTTTAGGAAAGACGAACTTAGGCTTCCGCAACCTTTTTGGTAGGAAGACTCAAGAAAGCATTTGCGATCCCAAAAATTCGACCAAGGCCTGCGCCTCGTGGTCCCTGTGAGACCCCTAGGGTCTCGGACCCTTGGCGATCGCCAAGTAGCCAACATGGCCAGTTCGGAACTGCTTTTCAGGTAGTAAGGACGAACTCAAACATTAGGCCCCGATGCTCAGTTCACGCTCACTACCGGGAACACCTTATATGGTAATTAATATTCCCAAATAGGACAAAATATGCTCATGGTATGTTCTACAGCTCCCATTCTTATCCCAGCACACTCAGATTACCCAGTAGAAATTTTAATGCAAACGCCTGTTTCTGACGCAAACAAATAGTTCACTTCGACAGTTCCAGTTTTACGTTGATCTCGCACTTCAGATATTTCGTGTAGCACATTGCGCTGATATGTCGCTTAAATGAAACGCTGTGATTACGATTCGTCCTAATTGCAAAGGGAATTTTCTTAGTCCCTTCCTCTTGCCAAGTGAGCTTTGTGGTAGACAAACACCGTGTGGATGGGTTTTCTCGGGATTCCTCTCACTTTCATCATTCCATCAATATAATCCAGCTCATCATCCCTTAGCCTCGGTGCATAGTCGTGGAACATAAAATGAAAAGAAACTTCTTAATCGTTCATTCTGTAAATCACTGTAATTCCTAACGGTAAAGTCATGCTAATAGGTGTTGCTACGTTGAGCTGTCTGTTTGTCTGCCTGACGCCAAAAGATGTAGCTAGTGTTCAGACAATTTGCGAATATAAAACTATCTTATCGATGTATATGCATCTTGAAAGTTCTTTCAATTTAATTACAATAAACCCTCAATTAGCAGCGAGCGGATGATGCGGGGTGCATATTTGCGGATCCCAAACGTTTCAGCATATCTTCTGATCTGATTGGTCGATAGAGATGTGATATCACAAGACATGATCTACATATAGCACAAAGTAAACGAAAATTGTTGTCGGCTCTGGTAGCCCAGTGCACAGTTGAGCTCGTTGTCTCGAGCTGTTCACATCGTGAGTAGTGTTGGTCCCATTGGAGTGCCTGATATCGCTACTCATACGTTAGTTGAAAAGACTTGTGCTTCTTCCACAAGTTTTGTGCTTTAGTGTGCTCGGTGAATCTCACCCTGTGTGTACAGTGTTTTGCAGTTTAAATAGCTTGTAGTAGTATGGAATATGAGAAGGACTTACAATTTCAATTAATATTTGACCGAAGATATAGAAATGTCAAACCTAATGCTAGTCAAGTATATCAGTGGTTGGAAAATAGGTTTCCTCGTATCTTCGACAACATTTGTGCGCTCCAGTTACATGCGGAATCATATAGCATATATATTAAGTTTAAAGATTTACAAGCCTATGAACATTTCGCAGCAACAGCTCCTTCGTCTGTAGAATTCACGCATGTGTCTGGGGAAACAAGCACAGTAAGGATCGTCCCCGCTGATGACCCCATTCGGTTGGTGCATATATATGACTTTCCTCTTGAATTACCGTTATCATTCTTAGAAGATCATTTCAAAAGTTATGGTAAAGTGCGCAAAGTGGAACCACAACTATGGAGTGTCCCTTTTCCCCCAGGCATAGACAGTGGCGTACGTATTGTTCATATGGAAATACATAAGCATATACCGTCCCGTATCATAGTGCACGGTTGTAAGGTGAGTGTGTCTTATGAAGGGCAGCCTATTACTTGTTTCAGATGTCAGAGTAATTTTCACACGATTGCCACGTGCCCTTTGAAGAACGCAAAACCAACTACGGCCGCCCCTGAACAGACGTCTCTACACATGACGGAGATTGGCAAAGTGCATCGCTCTTTTCCCTCTTCTGGCTCGCCTTCGCTCTCTGTCACTGCCCCCCGGGCCCCTGATCAGAGTTCCTCAGGCTTGCCTTCATTGACTGATACCAACGAGTTTCCAGTGTTAGTACGAACACCCCAAGTGAATTCATCTCTAACAAATAATGCCATAGTTATGGAAGATTCTGAAGTGAAACTGCGACCCCCGCCTTTACAGAATACGCCTGTGGATGTCATGGAACTTGACTCGACTCGTCCGTCGGAGCAGGAAGTGTTAACAGTTCCGTCTGGTTCTTCGTCTGAAGTGCAAGACAATAATGTCCCGTCTTCAGCTGAACATACTGTTACTTCTGTGCAAGCTGATTTTTCTTCACAACAAAAAAGAAGGAAAGTTACTCGAACGTCTACACGAAAGAAAGAACAGTGTGCCCTTGATGTTACACGAGGGATAGACCAAGCTGAGCCACGCGAATTACGATCACAACATCGGGCAATATCTGATTCAGAATTGCCCTGAGGCGTGGTGTGTTTACTCTTCGCTATTGACCTTCACACCTGCTTTCCAGGGCTTCGTCCACATTGGATGTTATGATGTATTTGGCAGTGATAGTGTTTGTGTTCGTACAGGAAAGTTCACTCGGTTTGTTTTCTATTCGTCTCAAAATGCGTCACTTTACTAGTGTTCATGGGAAAGAATCCCTTTCACCTTTGTAAGTACTTTTTTCTTTTTGTTATAGTTTTCTTTTTGAGTGATTTTCTAATGTTAACAGTAAATTCATTTAAGTTAATATCACTCAATATTCATAGAATCAGTTCCGATCATAATAAGGCCCTTTTAAAACAGTTCATCGAAAGCCGCCGACCAGACGTTTGTTTTCTACAAGAAATAAGTTCTCTGCTTACATCTTTGGATTTTCTTACCAATTATCAAGTTATTATTAACCGCGACCAAGAGACTGGGGTTGCGATTTTGGTGCGAAAGGGTCTGAGTTATGATCGTGTTGTGTTAGCCCCTGAAGGAAGGGCTATACGTTGTTATATTCAGAACATTTGTTTTATAGCATTATATGGTCATTCTGGCTTTACACGTGCAAAAGAGAGGAATGAGTTTTATGCAACTACCATTCCTTCTTTACTTCCTCCGGGAATTCCTCATTGTATAATTGCCGGAGATTTCAATGCAATTGTTGATCCCCGAGATTCTCTGACGCCTACCACGCCTTGTCCTACTTTGTCAGAGCTTATTCGTGTCCTAAAGTTAAAAGACGCTTTAGTTGTGTCAAACTCTAAGTATGTATTCACCCACTGCACTACTACGACGAAGAGTAGAATCGACCGAGCTTACATTTCAGAGAGTTTATGCACTGCGGTGATACAACAAAATACAATTCCTGTGGCGCTGTCCGATCATGCAGCGATTGAAGTAGCCTTTAAAATGCCTTTCTTGCTACCACCGGCCCGGGGCCCTTCCTATTGGAAGATTAATAATGACATCATGTCTCGCCCGCAGGTTGTAGAGGAATTCTCGCGTCGCTTACCTTATTGGTGCAGCATGCAGCGGTACTACCCCTCTGTTATTTCCTGGTGGAATTTATATTGTAAACCTAAATTACGCAGTTTTTTTCAATGGCAAGGGCGGGTCGCGAGGGAAGACGACCACCATTTACATGAATTTTTATATCAAACTCTCTGTGACTTTTGGAATGCTCCGCCTTCGCTGGAGAACCTGGCTTGTATTAACGGTATCAAACACCGATTGAAAACTATTTACTCCCACACGTCGATTAGTGCGTATTTGTCGGAAGACTTTTATCATCGCTTTCCGGAGGAGACTATAACTATGTATCATGTTGATTGGATTTTGCGACAACGGCGTTCCACCGCCATTCATTCTCTCATTCTGGGAGATGGCACTACTACTACTAATTGTTCACAGATTTTACAAGAATTCACGCGCTACTATACAGACTTTGCACGTGCGCGTCCCATAGACTACTCATATGCCCCGGAGTTTTTGTCCACGTTATCTCACCATCTCACGGATGACGAGTGTCAGACATTGATCAATCCCATTAGTGCGGAAGAAATTTTCGCAGTCCTCAGGCGGGCAAAGGGCCGTAGTGCCCCCGGAGAAGACGGATTAAATATCCAGTTTTATAAACAGTATTGGTCTCACCTCAGTCCCTCTCTTACCGCTTTATTCAATGCTTGGTTACGAGGCGAAGCAGTGGGTCGTAATACCGCTATCTTAGTCCTCATTCCGAAATCCCGCGCAGCGCATTATGTTCAGGACTATCGACCTATTTCTTTATTGCCCGTAGATCTTAAGTTGTTCACTAAAGTGCTTACAGCCCGACTTCGACCAATCATCCGTCACAACATTAGTCCTTATCAGGCAGCACTCCATGCTACGCATAACCTTTCCTATACTCTTCGCTCTTTGCGCGATATTTTTGCTTATTTTCATTTTCGGCAGGTGCCTGCGGGCGCATTAGCTGTAGATTTAGAAAAAGCGTACGACAGTTTAGATCACAGTTTTTTGTTGCAGGTGCTGGAAGCCTGGAGGTTTCCTTTAGCCTTCCGCACAGTCATTAACAATTTATACACCACGGCCAATTTCCGTATACAGATTAACGGACACCTGTCCCCTCTTATTCCGCTGAAACGTGGATTAAGGCAAGGATGTTCTTTGTCAACGATACTTTTTGCACTCGCATTAGATCCTTTACTTCGACAGTTGGCCACCCTGCACCCCCCTGGACCTCCCGTTTCTTGAGTCAAAATATATTCGGGTATGCGGATGACGTCACCATCACCGGCGTGGATCCTGTTCGTATGGCGCGGGTTTTTGCAGTGTTGCAACGTTTTGCACTTTGTTCCGGATTACAGTATAATGTACAGAAAACTAACCTATTACAGTTCAATGATTTTCATTTACCTGCTAACGAGCCTGGGGTGCCGTGTGTACCCCACGTCACTTCCTTGAAGATCTTAGGTATCCCGTTTACGTCACAACCTACTCCCCTTTTCGAGGAGATTTGGTCCCCGTTGTTGTTACAAATTCGCCAGCTTTTGTTTTCTCAGCGTTTCCGTCGCCTTCATTTAATTCATCGTATTCACTTTATCAATATTTACATTGCACCTAAGCTGTGGTATCGGGCTCGAATTTTCCCCTTACCGGAATTGTTCGCTAAGCGGTTTGACTCCTTATTCCTATGGAATATATGGCGTGGCTTCTATTTTCGTATCCCACGTGCAGGACTCTATCTTCCCCGTTCACAGGGAGGGCTGGGTCTAGTACATCTCAGATTGAAATGTCAAACTCTGTTTATGCTCGATTTCTATGCTGCAGTTGCTATTAACGAATCCTTCACACAGCAATGGATACGATGTTTTTGGCCTAGTTATGAATTACCTGTGAGCCCCCCGTTTATTAACTTTGCTGATTGTTGTCCGGCGTACATTACTTCACTAATACGTTATTGGACATACAGTGGTGTGGTTCTCTGCCCTACGGGATACAATTCTCGCATTTTGTATAACTTCCTTCTCTCGTTGCCTAACGATCAAATTATTCTCCGAATTCCTCACCGATATCCTCAGACTACGTGGTCACAGGTATGGGCTAATATCTCTGCCCCGGTATTACCTTCATACCTACAGGTTGAATGGTTTCAAGTGGTGCATCAGTTGGTGCCTACGCGCGCTCGTTTATTTGAGCTGAAACGTGTTCCTGACCCACTGTGTTCTCGATGCGCCAAAGAAGATACACTATCCCACCGGTTCGATCAGTGTGTGGGTGCTCCAGCTATCTGGAACTGTCTCACGTCCTTCTTAGGACGAATTTGTCGTCGACCTCCACACCAGTTCACAGTATCCTATGTTTTGTTTCCGGATTTTCGTTATTTTCCACAGACCAAACACCACGCTGTGCTTTTTCTACTGGCGTGTACAATTGTGTATATCCATCGCCATGTACCTTTGCTGGATGCTCGCACCTACTTGGATTTTTTAAAACGCACTCGCCGAAAGCTCTTTTCCTCCGAGTTGGACAGGCAGTATTTTAGTAGGTTTTTAGAAGTGGTGTTGCAGTAATCTCCTTCCTTCTCTTAAAAAAAAAAAAAACGCTACAACTCATTATGTAGGTTTATCTTTTCGTTTTTATTTAATTTTTTTTTATTTTTCGCGATTATTGTTATACTTTACAATTTCCTTTTCTTGTATGTAAGACATATTGTATTGTATTGTATTATATTGTATTCCTAGGAGTCAGTCTGGTTCTTGTACACTTTTTGTATAAAGACAAGCACATGAACAATAAAACTAGTGGTATAGCGTAACAGGCTAGTAACGAAAATGTTTTTGGCGAGGGTTCGAATCCTGCCTACGGACAGTTTTTTTTACTACTTTTAAAAATGTTTATAACACTTCTTTCGTTAAAATAAGATTAAAAATAATATTAAAAAAGTGATTTAACGATCATTGTTTTAAAATTTTCATTAAAATAAGTTTGCCCTTGTACTATATAGATCCACAGCAAATATAGTAGTAGTAGTAGTACGTTTGCCCTTGTACTATATAGATCCACAGCTAATGTAGTAGTAGTTGTAGTAGTAGTAGTAGAAACGGGTTAGAAGCCCCGCAGGGGTTGTTTGAATTATGTTCTCGACATCAAATTGGCAAGAATGCTGAAACGTTTGGGATCGGCAAAAATGCATGCGGGGTGTTGATTATCCGGATTATCCGCGAGTGCCGCGAAAAAATTTTTAACCGTGCTGCAGTCGCGCCCAATTATTTTTTAAAAAAATGGTCGCTGTGGACTGACATTCTGCATGGAAATAAGTACTGTACGTTCTAAAACCTAAAAGTAGGTTGCATTGTAAAAAATCAATATTTCCAACAATAGTGCACATTTGAAGTTCACCTCTACTCTGATAAGCAGAAGCCGATTGTTGTAAGGTATGAAAAACGCTAATTGGGCAAGAAGAGTGATTTGCGTGGTAGTAAATTACATTCATTGTTCACTTGCGGAGTAAGAATCCGGGGGCGACCACTGAAGGGTTAATTACAAACCTTTAAAAAAAATCAATTTTAAACCAAGCCAACAGACTGGAAAATACAATATGCCTACAGTGCGAAGATCAAAAATTATTGACGGGTTTATTGTGCATCCTAATCCTATAGGCCTTCTCGGAATTTGTGAATGACTGGCAAGCTCTTTCTCTTTTATTTTGGTCATGGCTTTGACATTCTCTAATCACTGACCTTCACGACCCGAGACATAAGCTGTAATTACATTTAGATTTGATAATATTTATGTATCCCTACAGTAGTATATTGTGACGATTTAATTGCAAATTAAACTGTAGGCCTATTGTTTCAATTTAATGAAAACTGATTGCAAATTAAACTATGATGTAGAATTTAATTGCTATAATTTAAAATAGATAGTGATAATTCACAATAGGAACGTGCTTTGTTTTTTTTTTTTTTTTTTTTTTTAGGATAGAGGAGATATCGATGACTTTTATAGGTTAAACTGCAATGTAATATTCGTCTCTTTCATACGTATTTTCATTTTAAAAGAGAAAAGGTATTTAGTATTGATTACTGTTGCGACTGAGTTTACTGATGAGTGCTAATAAAATAAAAAAATGTAATACATGCTAAAAATACAACTGTTTATCATTGTGAGAAAAGCTTTTGCACATACACATGCGCGAAAGGTTAAATCGTCTCCCACACAAATTTTATCATGTTTCTTTAGTGGAATATTGGCTTATCATTCGGTGCAATTTTAGCGAATAACACTTTCTTCATAACACGTATTACTCTCTCAAGAGAGAACAAATACCTGTCGGTCGATATAATACTGTGTGTGAATACATAAATTCGTCAAAAGATTTACTTTGATTATTTCATTTCACTAAATTGAGGACAGTGGGCACGGTGTGGCTCACTGGTAGAGCGCTTGCTTTGGTACGTGGGATCCCTGGTTCGATCCTCGACCAAAGTAAGTTTCTGTTGGATAATATCGTGCTCGTGGGTTTTCTTGGGGTACACCCGTTTCCTCCTACTTTCTCATTCCGCTAATCCTTCCAACATCATTCGCTTATCTTAATCATTGTCTCCCTTAGCCTAACAGGCATAATCGTGGGACGTTAAACTCAAAGATTTCATTTCATTTTCATTTGAGGACAGTGTAAGTAATACCAAACATCCCAGCAAACATGAGTCAGGAGCCGCAGTATTTGAACCGTTTATTTCAGAAACCCGTCAACCGACATTTTTTTTACAAAATGACTTCTAAACACACATTTTAGTGCCGAAACCCGTCGCCTGCCATGGCGTGAAATGGGTTATTATTAAAACCGAACATGGCGTTTAGTACAGAAACCCGTCAAGTGACATCACATAACGTGTTTCTGCAGTAAATATGTTTACCTCTCTTGGCAACACTGCACGGCTAGCGTCATTTGTTGCGTTTTAGTTTCAGTGCACTTCCTTTGTTGACATTTTTCAACAGTCATCATTGAGGAGTATTGTGTACTGGTTGGAGTAGTGCTGTTATAATATCCGTTGCATAGGTTATTACCCCTTCCTTAGTGGCAATGTCTAGTAATAGTCCTAACGATGAACCTCCAGCGAAAAGAAAACGTGGTTTCACCAATGAAGACAAATATCAATGAAATGTTATACGAAACGTAAGAGTCAAGGGGGAAGAATATAAGAACTATAAATAATACAAGAACTAGAAGGTAATAGCGCAGGGATGCAAATAAGCGACAAAATATTACTCGTCCAAGAAAAAAGCTACTAGCCTACATCCCACAATAGAAATCATTTACTTACCTTCGGTATGATATTAAATACTCGCCCGCACCGATAAACCACTCGCCCCGGGCGTGTGGGGCGAGTGGTTATTTGCATCCCTGTAATAGCGACAGCCCGTTTGGCCAAAAGAACCACACTGTTGTGCGGTTTTTAATGAATCTTTGTGATAGGCAGTGGCGTATTTAGGGGGGCTTCCGGGCTTAAGGCCCCAACGAAATCTTACTTACTATAGTAAAGTATATGAAATATTTTGCAGAATTTTCACATTTTCAGGCAAAGCCCCCTCCCGAAAGTTAACTAAGCCCCCGAAACAAAATCGTAAATACGCCACTGGTGATAGACGAGTCTTTGAAACTGTCACTCACTATTTTCCAGTAAGAGGACAATCATTTCTACGCTGTGATAGGGATTTTGGATCAATAAAATGTGTTTTACGAGAAGTAGAGAGTTTGTACACGCCAGCCCAGTATGCAGAGCTGATTTTTAAAGATAGTACAGCTGGACGTTTCTCCTTTCATCTAATAACCAGCGAGAATATCTTCAACTTTAAGAATTAGTGGCCTCGGTTTTACAAGAAAAATGTGAACTCTGATGAAACATTAAGAAGAGCTGTGTCCAAGGACAAAAAGGTCTCATTCAAAGTGTTATCATACTAACAGTTTGAATTCAATACGGCCAACAAAGGAAACGTGACTTTTAAGCAGTTCCTTAATAGGTTCATGTCCTCAACGTTCACCTTAAAACAGTACAAGCACGTTTCTGATCTACCAACAGGAAGAGGTACACTCATATCCAAAATTATTGTCGCATGTCTATAAATATGTTGTTGTAGGAATATAATTTGATAACGAATTCGAACGGTAGTTCTTATAATGTTAGTATGTGTATATGCGGCAGTCAATGTCATGTCAAAAGAGAAGTAAACAAGAACAATAAAACGAAAATAAAACTTTCTTATTCATTTAGCAACATTTTGTTTTACTCATTCTAATTTTCGTATTTATAATTCTTTTTCTATGAAATTTACTACAAATATACATTTCCCGATTATACACATAGTATCAGTATTAAAAGCACCCTGCAAAATCATTATCATATTATATTCTTACAAGAAGACAGTTCTAGATATGCGACAATCATTTTGGACATGAGTGTACCTATGAATAAGAAAGAAATTGACGACCTGTTTAAGCAGAGTGACTACACTACAGGTTATAAAGATTTCTACGACATTCTTCAATGGACAACTGCAGAAGCCATGTGTAACGTAGTCAAGGAATATGAAGATGAGTAGTTCCAGACACACACACAGACATAGTAGTTTAAAAGGAACTCCTGTTGTCCCCTTTTGTACGACATGATAACGTGGTTACCGTTGTTATATTGGTATTCCTATTCTAATCATTTCCGACTTTTCGTTTGATACTCAAATACGTAGGTATAGTTAATAGCTTTGTGTTTTTTCCTTTTTAAAACAGAATACATCAGAAAATGTTATTTCACTTGCAAACTTTACCTTTTCTTCCGACTTTTCTTACTAGTGCGTTTTGTTACTAGTTTTATTGCAGAAACCTGTTAACTGAAATATATATATATATATATATATATATATATATATATATATATATATATATATATATATATATATATATATATATATTAGTTAGGAAATAACTAGTATAATCTAGTTACTGGTATCATCCAGTTCGCGAACAAATTATCTAATACTCCAAATTTTGTGGTGCTCTCAAATTTGTTATTATCAGAGATAGAATGTTTATTTTCGTTTTCCCTAAAGTTTCAAAAAGTATACTTCGCGGGTCTCTAAAATAAACGATTCATTTTTGATTAGCGAAAAAATAACCGATTCCGTGTCAATCAATTTGTCTATAATTGCATAGCCAACAATATACACAAAGGGGGCGGTGGCTCAGTGGTAGAGCGTTCACCTCCGGTGCTTGAGGTCCCTGATTCGATCCCAGCTCGCGCCGTGTGGACTTTGTGGTGGACAAACACCGTGCTCATGGGTTTTCTCGGGGTTCTCCCGTTTCCTCCCACTTTCTTCATTCCACATTTCACTCCTTTCTCATAATCACCGACTCCTTTAGCCTAACCGGCATAACCGTGGAACGTAAAAGTCAAGGATTTCATTTCATTTTCAATATACACAAAGGGAGAGAAAAAACCACGACTGGACCGCGAATCTTCGACTTACAGTGCTAATGCGTGAATCACTATACTACCCAGTTCGCTCTCTTAACAATCATAAACACATCCTATCACTCCTAAAATTGGTGCTCAACAACTTATGCCATGTCTATTGTACGACAGTTATTCGCGTTCTTGGACAACTCAATGTCTACATTACAGAACATCTGAAACACTTGAATTATAAACTGCATATGATAAATTAAAAAATATTCGATTTTATGTAATATTGTGATACAATAAGCATGGTTTTAATGGCTAAACGCCGACTCCGAGAGCGATATTATATGTATCATTTCACAGGGAATTGAATAACCTAGATTCAATTCTCGGTCCAGTTGTGAATTCTTCACTCTTTATAAATCAGTTACAGTAATGTTGTCAATTTTGCGTTATTATAGTGATAGCACTGATCCAAATTCTTCTCAAATCCATTCCTCCTTAAGTCAATTAACATGAATACTACTTCCTAGTCTTTGAGTTAAGTGTGAATTCACCTTGCACTTCATTAATACGACACTTGTACAAGAGGAAACATGTAGACACCAAATATACTTCACATGCTCAATATGTAATTTAGTTGAACATAAAGTCGTAGGGTACATTATTCTTCTTTCTTTCCTTAATGTCATAGCCAAACACATTTAAAAAGTTTAAAAATAAATCACAGCTTTGCTGTTTTACGAATCTCTGTTTGACTGTTGTGTGATATTATTCTTGAAGTTTGAGGTCGAAAATTCAATACTTCTTTGCTTGTCCTATTCTCGTTCTAATTTATTATATCTCTCTACCTCTAAAAGAACAAATCTTATTAAACTAAAACTTTTAAACAGAAAAACAGTTAAAGTTTTTGAACTCGTTTGCCTATTCTAAGGGACAAATTTGATATTAAACGTATTTTTCCTTAGTTTGCTGCACATAATTTTAACATTGAAAACTGATAATAACAGTAAGGGAAATACCAGAGAAATAATCAAAAAGTAATGAGACCTCTTTCTTAACAGAACTGTTTTTACTTATTAATTAATCTTTGCATAGCTTTTTGCACAACAGCCTCACTCACTGTAACTCCTCCATTATGTAGTCTATATAACATACAAAATCATAAAAAAAAGATTAAAAGAGATCAGTTTCTCTCACGGCTTTAAAGACTACTACGTGAGAAGATTAAAGCACAAGGGATAAGTAAACACAATAGAGGATTGGGATTAGGAGTTTGATTCCTGGGCTTTCGGCATCTTTGGCCATGTTAGCCCGTGACCTGTTAAAGGTAACGTCCCTCGGCGATCACACTATTCAAGGGAAGGGAAGGAAGGAAGGGGCCTGAGATCTGTATTAGGTACCATCCCGCCATTTGCCTGGTGTGAACGAGGAAAATCCAGAAAAACTTCTCTCAGGATGGCTGGCCTGAATAAGTTTTTACACTTTGTCGACCGAGTGTTAAACACAATACAATTTTAATAGGAATCGAATTAATTATGGAAAGTCTGTCATCGATGGGGACGAATTACTACTACCCTTTTGTTGTAAGCGATGAGTTTTTAACCACAAACGTGAACGTACTTAGTTTAAACCAGAATGTACACAGAAAATAAAAGAAGGCATAAGAATTTCAAGAAATTCATTAGAAAGATGAAAGGCATATTTTATGAAACGCGCTGAATAAAAGGATATGGAAAAACGCGAGTATGTGTTGTACAGAGCAGAAACTTGAACCTTAGGAAAAAACGACTAGAAATTTTACGAAGTGTGAGTAGTGAAGAGAATAGAGAAAAACTAGTTACGCGATAGGAAACACCACTGAGGAATCAGAGGTAGAGCTCTCACGTCTGGTGCATGGGGTCCTTGGTTTGATCCCAGCTTGCGCCAAGTGAACTTTGTGGTAGACAAACACCTTGTACTTAGGTTTACTCGAAGTTCTTCCGTTTCCCCCACCTTCTTCATTCCACCATTTCATTCATTTCTCATCACCACCGTCTCCTTCAGCCTAGCCGGCATAACTGTGGTACCTAAAGCTTGAAGATTTCATTTCATTTCATTTACCAATAAAGAAGTTTGATAAATGTTTGTCGGGAATAAAATATCAATATTAGAGGTAATTCAAGGGAGGGGGAAAACTGGTCAATACATTGAAAAGAAACTATATTTTAGAAGATAACACAGAAGGTTCGTGGAGGGAAAAGAGGACTCGAGAACTGCAATTAATAAACAGTGGCTTTCTACTGCTGGAAATTGTAAGCTCTGAATTTGATTCTACTTTTCAGATATTCGTTAATGTGAAAAATGATTCTCAATTCTCAATTTCATGCTGTCATTAAATTGTTTTTTCAAATGTACTATATGTATTAACTCCTACATAAATGAACACTTCATTTGAATGGTTTCATTACTTTTTGATCTGTTTACACATATTTTTTGTGTTTGGTAAAAGAGTAATTGGTTAAACTTGTTACAATTACTTCTAAGTTTATTTAGTTCAGCGTAAGATAGGTTTTGTACCATTAAAATGGATGCTGTAAGATTACTGTTTTTGCAGGTTTTAGTGATCCCTATTGCTTGCTGGGAATAATTCCCGGGAAGTCTTTGCAGAAAGCAGAGCTTCCTATTACGGAAAACCCATCCACCGGTTCTTCACCAAACGCAAGTAGGCTAGGAAGTCGTCAGGCGAGTTTTGAACTGGACAACTTGCCCGATGGAGGAACATTACTGACGTCCCCTGTAGCTGTACTAGCTGGGACGATAGGTGACTAGTTGAATTTCTTCTGTTGTCCCTTCATTGTCCCTTATCATGATTATCCTTTATCCTTTTGTCCTTGCTACAAGGACAGTGTTGATCGTGTGTTGCTTCAATATTATTATTAACCTTTCTACACACCTTTTGTAACATATCTATATTTTAATCCTCCTTGTATCTAATAAAGACACGTTTGGAATTTGTGCATCCGTTTGTTGCCTGCTGCTAATCTATCTTTATAAACACATTTTTCTTCCTCAAATATCTTTCAATTGTATTTTATCTTTCTGAGTGAAGTAATCTAAGATAGATTTTCTAACCTTTCTGGAGTGTTTATATTCTCTTAGTGAATTATGTGGCCTTGTTATCTATCGTCTATTATTACATTTCTCTATTTCTATTCTTTGTTTTGTAGAAGTGTTGTTGTTTGTGTTTTAAACTTGGACATATTTTGCTCGAATACTTTTTTACATCCGTCTTATTACAGTACCTATGATAGACTACTTTATGCTACTTATACTATTAATTACTAATATTTAAAAATAGTCATTTCCCCAATATACATATAATATAGTGCACCAGTATAGTAGACATCTATATGCACTTAACAAAGGATTTAAGTAGATTTATTCCCTGTAGGACTCAGTATAAGCATGTTTTCCTTAAATAGAAATTACTATTGATATTAGTGTAGGATCTAGTAATTCAGTTGTAATTATCTTAAACATGTCTTTTCTTAACTTTTAAGAAATCAATATCTTTAACTAGTACACCTAGCAACAGATTTTTTTAAAGTATTAGTAACAGCGAAAAGTATCTAAATGTTTGTCTAACTTACTCTTAAGACTAGTATTACATTTATATATCGAATTAAAAAGGCAAAGGCTCCAATGCACAACCTTGTGGAACTCTACATATTTCAAGGCAATTGATCCGATGTATATGTCTCGAGTGCAACAATATGTGAGTAAGTACGAATACGGTATATATTAACTATCCTGAATATTGGTGGACTTTATGTAATTTTTGAATGATACGGTTTAACATATGCTTTTGCCAAATCTGAGTGAATATCATCTACATACTAACTTTGATTTAATATGTTTAGTCTACTATGAAATCCGTAAGATACTGAAATTATTACTGCCGATCCGCAATACAGAAACGTATGGTAGTTTGAGATTAATTAGCTGGTATCTGTAATTTTCAACGCACTTATAGTACGTATATAATTAAAATACTGTACATTCACAAGGAAACGTCACAAAGGAATGTAGGATTGAAGGAGGTTCAGAATATTATATTGATTTTTACCATAACGGAAAAGGAAAACCTTGTCACTTATTTGATAGTTATAATTAAATGTGAACTACTTCATGTCGAAAAACCTAGGCATCTCTCTGCTCAACCATAATAAATTTTGATTAATATAATAGTTCATTTGTAAGCCTACCGTGAAAATTTTAGAGGACTGGTAAAAAATTTAGGGGAGGCCCGGCCCCTGGTAGACACCCCTTGGATACGGGCCTGTTTACCGTTCGAAGCTTTCAATATCAAGTACAACCTCGTCTGGTACAACTTTTAAAACTTTGAGTACAAGTGTGTTCTTGATGTGAGGTGCTTTTCTAAACGGTCCTTCTTCTTAAGTGTTATCATACCTAATATTTAGAAGTGAATAACTCAATAACTAATAAATATTAAAGATCACGCAGTCATATTCGACATTCAAGATTAAAACTTAAATATATAGGCCTAATAAAAAACTATCAAACTATATATTTCCTGTTATTACATCAAAATAGCACCAAATAAAAGAAAAAAGAAATTACATCTCAGAGGAAAATTCTAACTTACGCTGAATAAATACAAATTACTATCTTTATGCAACCGTACAAATTAAGCATCATCGTAATTCTCAAACAAATTTGCTCTTTCTTTTGTTCATATTACTCATCGAATTCCATCATAAATATTGTAAACTTTCTGGTAGGTAGAGCTAGATTGATAAAATCAGAGTCCGGAATTAACCCCCACTACTGGTTTATTTATAAAATCCTCCAATAACAACAGTATTTACAGAAAATACACTTACATACAGAAAAAGTACACTTTTCTCTAATTGTGAGGTAAAAATTAGGTAGTCAAAGACCGTGTGGCCGTGGAAAGGATCTCTACAGAGCACCGAAGCAGGCTAAACAGAGTGGTATAGGAAACCCCAATGCTCCGAAGCGAGCAGTGAGGGGGATAAAAGTCACAGAGTCCCGAAGCAGGCCAAGCCAGGAGGAAAGGAATAGCCAAGAGTCCCGAAGCAGACTAGAGACTTTGAGGTGGGGTTACCCTAGTGCTCCAGGCAAGCAAGAGGAGAGATGCCAGAAACCTGGTGCCTGTCTGCTGGTTGTTGACTAATATATAGGCGTCCAGGAGCGGCAGTGGCGCTGCTGCTGTTCTGTCGTCATGTGACTTGTAGGAGGTGCTGGTGTTCATCTGCTTCTTGTAGTAATCCCACGTGGTGTGTAGTATTCCGACATAAATACATGTGGTGATGTTTACAAACAGGAGCATATGACATTGTTTGTACACAGAACCACGTGGTACATTTCCAATATCTCGAATCATTATCAAATTCTAATTGTCTGAGCCTCCCTATAATTATAGCGTCTTGCAAGAATTCACATTTTACTCGCTCAAATTTGGCGGAATAAATGTTATCCGTATAGAGTCAATTTACTCGGAGCAATCCCGCCAAGAAATACAGCTGTATCCTACTCCCGATTAAATACCTATTCATTCCAGAGTAACAGTTTAATCTAGTTTGGAGAAACTCTCCCTATGGGTGTTAAATTCCATTCTACTATCGTAATACTAAATCTGAGAGTAAATTTGATTAGGATTATTATTTTGTACTCAATAAAGGGTGGTCAGAAAGTAAGGTTACAAAGTCTGCAGTTAAATGTGTATATATTATTTCATACAACCAATACAGCCAACAAATAGTACATACATTAGGTTATTTTTCGACATAGTATCCATATTGGTTGAAACACTTGTCGCATCGTGGGGTGAGTTTGAAGATTCCCTCCTAGTAAAAATTCTGTTCTTCCATGTTGAGCCTCCTAGGTTTTTCTTCAAGTGCAGAAACAAGTGATCTTCCTGTTGTTCTGAATCAGCTCCTCCACACGAGCTGTATTCAAATCTGTTGATGCCATGCCTGTTCGACCACTGCCTTTCTCGTTGATAGCGTTTTCTCTACTAGCCGCAAACTTTCAACACCATTCTGCAACATACGACGAGATATTACAGTGTCTCCATAAACCTCTATAATCTTCCTGTGAATTTTAGCCGCGGTTACATGTTTCGCCTACAAAAATCCAATAACTGAGCGGACTTCTTCGCGAGACCAGTTTTCCAAACGAGTCGCCATTTGTTTACCTATAACTAGCGCCATAGGTGGCGGGTGGCTGAAACTCTGCACAGTTGCCAACCCAATGTATTAAAATTACCGCTCACTCCCCATTCCCCTATAACATACAAGACTCCAGAAATATCGGCCTTGTAACCTTAGTTTCTCAGCCTCCCTCGTATTTCCCTTCTTTTCTCTTCCCTCAGTTTTTCTTTAACCTCTGTAACCCCTTTCCATTTTTATCCTTGACCAAAATTCCGGGGAAGTGATGTTTTCTCCCCGTTGTCCACATCCCTGCACTCAGTGTTTCTTCCAGACCTGTTTTTGGGGGAGCACTGCCCCCGGAGCTCTGAGAGTGCCCCCCCGGAGAAGACCAAAATGATACGTATATACTATAGTAATAAATGGAATATTATCAGCAGTGCCCCTCCGGAATACTGAGTGTGCCCCCCGGAACATTGTTTCTGAAAGAAACCCTGCTTGCACTTGTGTCAAAATGCCTATATTTTATCCAACATTAACATTTACGTTAAAATATATTCAGAATTTGTAACATGTAGAGTGCACATGTACGCAACATTACTTGCACATTAGTTACACTTAAGTTACGCAAACTGAAATTAATATTTGCTTTGCGTCTTATAATTGGTACTGGTATCTTTTTTTAAAACTGTATTTGCATCTCTTTGCATGATCTCTTCTAGCGCCATCTTCTAACTTCGCTAAAGGGTTACTAAGAGCAAAGTTTCAGCGCCATCTGTGGTTTAACTTCCAACACGACACAAATTAGCTTCAATTCGATTACGAAATTCAATTTTGCCATTTCCGTTCAGAGCTTAACTGCCCGATCGGCGAGCTAAATATGTTTGCTCTTTTACTCAAACGAATCAGTTTTCCTCTTTAAAAAAAAAAAAAAAAAAAAAAAAAAAAAAATCTGAATAAAAACTTTGCTATTGATTCGCTTGGTAATTGTGAATTATCTGTAAAATAAACATCTTCAACGCTATTCGAGGAATGACTTTATTGGATAAATTACTCAGATTGCTTCTACTGGGTGTTAATAATAAAGAAAAACATTTTAAAATCTATACTAGTACAATTAATGCGTGAGTAGCTGTTAACAGTAGGCTAGGGGCATACACAGAAATTTTTATTGGGAGGGGTCCAAAGTTTGGGGGAACTGTCCAACAGTACATCACACCAGGAACGGATTCAGAACCGACTTCTCGGGGGGCGGTGGGTTGTCATACTGCTATTTTTAAGGGCTCTAAACTTTGCGATGGGTTTTATTTATATATATAAAATAAGAAAGTTTCCTCTTCTGGGGGGCAATCGCCCCCCTGGATCCGCCCCTGCATCATACTCTCAGTGGCGGATCTAGTCAGGGGTCTGGGATCCTAGGCCCCCAGGTTTTTTTGAACGATATTTGAACGTTTATAGTAAGCGTTAAGCGTTGTCTTTTATTCTTTAATGGGAAATTTTTGAAACACTAGATATAGTTTGAGTTGTAGTTTTTTTGTGTGTGTGTGTGTGAAGCAATGTGTAAAATAATACTTGAGGTCCACAATTTCAACGTCCAACCTAGCCATAATATTCATTGGGAGAGTTTAAATTAGAAACTTCTGCAGCACCCGTAAAAATTGTAAACTCATCATATACCTATCATACTCTGGCTTCTGGCTCCCCCCCTCCCCCACACGCACACTCGTACGATACCTCACTGTAAAAAATGATTTCTTAAATTTGAGAAACCCTTTCTTATCTGTGCATCAAGACAATATTTTCTTAGAAATGAGATATGGCAATTCTCATTCATAAGGAAAGTAACAGTATATTTTCTCATTTTGCTTTATACAACCTCATCTACTTTTCTTCATTTCTCATTAATGAGAGTTTCAAACTTTTGTTTCTAAGAAAAGATATTCTCAGTGCACAGATAAGAAACGGTTTCTCAGATTTAAGGAAGTGTTTTTAACAGTGCAGGCTGGTTTCTCTTCAAGGCGGCCTGTCCGGGCACAGCACGTCATGTGCGAATTAAAACAAGGTAACCCAATGAATTTTCAGTATCGAAGTCTGAAAAAAATCGTGACCATGGCAAGGACGGGGAACGGTATGGAAATGTTACACAATGTGTGAATTAACCTTAATAGTTATCAAATATTATATGCCTCATCTTTCTGTATATATATATATATATATATATAGAGAGAGAGAGAGAGAGAGAGACTGTTTCAACAAAAATGGCTAATTTAATATACCCCAAGAAGTACTCTATTTTTAGAAAAATGAAAATAATTTTAGATACTTACATCAGGTAAACGTTCCGACTTACGAATGAAAAATAACATATGTCTTCTACAATTTGCAAACTCATAATCAGTTTTTCACACATATGCCTATCGAGATAGCTAATGACACACTCAATTCCCTCTGTAAGTTCTTGCACTGTTGTTGATTTGTTTGCGTAAACTCATGATTTCAGGAATCCTCAAAGAAAGTAGTTACAAGGAATAAGTTCATTACTTTCGTGGCCAGTTTTGATAACCGTTTGAAGCGAATATTCAGCGCGGAATTTCTTCATGAAGAAAACCAAGTGTGTCATGGGAAGAGTTGCAGGCAAGGCCGTAACTTGTAGGGGCAGGGGGCAACTTCCCCAACAGGGAAGCTCCCCGTCGTTCGAGGGAGGACAAAATTTTCTTACTCATATACAATGCGAACATGAAATTATAAATGAAGCATCAAACAGGTTCACTACATTACATAAACAAAATAACACACAAAAGGTTAATAAAACAAAAATGAGTCATGGGTCCATTTCAGTAAAAAGTGTCTACTATTAGTGGCCTTAGAAATAATATTTATTGGTATGGCTTTGAGATTTATCAATATTGTCCCCTTGATTAATTTGTTAGGTATGGGACAGGCCCAGAGACATGCGGGAGGGTTCACAGGCTCCTGGAGGCCCACAAAGAGTAAGAGAAAAATGTTAAGAAGGGGCCTATTTTCGAATTTTGTGGGAGGGTCTAAAACAACTTTTTCTAGGGACCTCAAACATTAATGCTCGCTCCCCAGAAAAATAAATCTAAGTTAAGGTGTTGTTTGCAGATAGCGCCATCTTGTTGAAACTACATGCGTTCAATATCAATTCCGTGCAAACATGGCCACAAAAAACTGGTAATCATACTGCGGTATGATTCCCCATTAACCGTAATGGTGTTTCCATCCTCATCTTAAAAGAAGCAAGGACCTATTATTCCACCAACCTAAATTCCACACCATACAGTAACTCACTGTGGATGCAATCTTGTCCGTTTGATTTCTCGAGGGTTTTCTGTCTCCCAAATGATACAGTTTTGTGTGTTGACAACGTATTTCAGATCAAAATGTGATTCATCAGTAAACATTATGTTTGTTGTGAAATCTTCATCCACCCGTTGTATCCCCAAGATGTATTCAGCAAAGTTTCTCCTTTCAAAATCATATCTCTGTTCCTTAGTTAGCTGAATTTTATACGCAAGCATGTGCATCTTTCGTGAAAATATGCTGTAGAGAACTTTCTGAATTGCTCACCTGTTGTTAACGATGCCAAACAGATATTTTGGAGCTTACAATAACACTGTCACATAGAATGGCGATGTTTTGAATAGATCAGCTGAATTGAGAATATGGGGATTTAATGTCTGATATCGAGCCTGTGTCCTCAAATTTCTTTATCAATCTGCGAACTATTATTTCGTTAAGTGCGGTTTCACGTCCGAAGCAGGGGCGTCATTTAGGGGGGCAGGGAGGGGCAATTGCCCCCCTAGTTTGAGATTTAAATAGATTTTATCAATAGAATACTAGTAAATGAGTAAAAAGCGCGAAATTTTACTTATATCAAGGGGTCTTGCCCCCTCCAAAGCAAAATCTGAAATGACGCTCCTGGTCCGAAGGTTGCACGATGTCTACTAACAGTCTGTGTCTAATACTTACCAGTCTTGAAATGAGCTTTCATAAAAACTCACTGTGCCTTTGTAGCGTTCTATGTTGACTAAACTGCAATAAGAATGCGAAATGAACTGACAGTGATAAAATTCAAGTTGTCAGGTTAAATCAAACTTGACAATCTTAAATCGAAATATTTATTGAGAAGGCGATAAATTGTTTCCTAATATAGATTCGATCTCTCTTTATTGGCTATATGGTTAGCGTTCGCGTCTTCAGCGCGGGAGACCTGTCTTCGCTTCCCGGCAAGTGCTTAGGTAGTCCAGATTTACCTGCTAAGGTGTAGATCCACGTCTCGTGTAGCCTCGCTCCTGTACGGGACGCTAAAGTCCAATTCAACAACTCTTAGATATAGAGTCAGCATCAGAAAGTGTACATCTGTCCAGGGGCGCACCCACGCCAGGAGTCCCCAAGCCGGAACTCCCCCCCCCCCAAGGAAAAATTTCGTTACTCGACATACATATCTACTCTTTCTTAATAAAACTATTGTTATTTAGAAGAGAAATTATTGATGTACTCTTATAGGTTAAAGATTTAAGCTTAAGATTTATCTGTACTCTTGCTTTTCATATGCTAAAAACAATCTAGTTGTATCATTTTTCTAAGAAAGTACATTCGCGAAGTGTCCACTTGGGATTCATGTAAAACTGATTTAAATACAAAGTTCTCCATGGCTCAATGTGTATTGTACTAATTTTAGCGGCCCATATGGGTAATTTGCATATTTATGAGCCTTCATATACCCGGAATTCAATCATACATTACTATAACGCTCGGTCACAAAATTGATTTTAGTTTATTTAGATGTAGCTGAACATGAATGTGAGCATATGCAAAACAAATTGGATCAAGTACTGCTTGTCTGACACCTGTTATCCACACCGTACGCCATCTTGGATCCGCCATATTGGATTCAACTTTCGGTTTTTCAAATGGGAATAGGTGCATGTGATACATCAAATTCATATAAATTTTTTTCGGAAATTCATATAAAATTTTAGGTTCTATATTTCCATTCATAACACAGCTTTTTTTTTTTCTTTTTCAATAAACCTGGCCTCCTTCCACTTTCTTATTAACGTCCATTTCTCCAGACAACGCTTTAATGCTAAACCGTCAAAGTGTCCTACCGGGAGGACATAGCATCCTACGGGTAGTACGCTCAAAAATTGTAAAAATCGATAGTTTCTCGTACTGCCAGAAGGATGTAACTGAGCTTCGATATAGTAGGCATATAACATTTAGCGAGAACCTGATTGGTACAATTTCACGTCACTGTTCCTTCGTTATTAGCTTTGATGCCAAGTCTGTTTTAGAACACATGAGTGAGTGTACTTTATCATATTTACTTTATAAATAAGAGTAGTACATGTTATTATTTGCACTCAAATGCAATATATATCTTCGTTGCAAAGACATTGGTAATATTATCGGGTGTTCAGAAAGTAACTATGCAGTGCCATGTTGTGTTGTGCTAAGTTATGACTGATATGAATTTCAATTAGTAATACATTTTCCATTGTTTAACATATTTGAACCATATTTGATCAGGTATTTGTATTTGTTCACAGGTCATAATACAAATTAGTGGTTTATGGAAAATAAAATACGGCAAGTTATGAACTGCATAGTTATTTTCTGAACACCCTGTATATTTTGAAAATGTAATGTGATGTTTCTTATTCTTTGTTAACTCTACTACTGGTAGTATCACTATATTCTAATTATTAATAAATACATTTAGAAAACTAAGAGTCATATTATAACAGCATGTAACACAATACAATATTATAATCGTAACATATTTCCGTAATGCTGTCACAATGCTTCTAGCGCACTAGCAGAGGTGCAGTATCGTCCTACCGGAAGGACAAATGCTTGGACGTTCAATCATTAATTTCGCACCAATTAATCTTATGTTGTGTGTCACCTGACGTGCTTAAAAATAGCACTCACTTGTTTGTTTCTGATTGCCAATTTTCTCCAGATTAGTCTTACTCTATACTCGTAAGAGTAAGAGACAAGTTCACAGAAATTTTAAAAGGGACGTATTTTAAATGGTATAATTCTTTACATGAAGCTAAATATTTCACTTCCACTTTAATTGTTTTTAAAGAGATCGTTAGTAGATAATATGTCTCTTTAGTAATATAATACGTCTCAATAAAATTATGTTATTATGTAGTTTCATTCTGTCTTGTTTTTTCCTCTTCAGAATAGTTGAGAAAATTTATGAATCTCTTTTCTCTCTGTCCTTCTGTCTCTCTCTCACTCTCTCTTTCCTGTGCTCATCATTTGATCGTAAACGCGAAGATTACGACATGTTACTTGAAAGATGTGAACTTCAAAACGTATATAAACTGAAAGAAGGAAGAAAACATAACACATAAATTTTGATTTATAACCATCTAAAAGAAACGGGTTCACAGCTGGAAATATTTCATACTCAATGTTGCTAGCTCTTGTGTATTGTACAGGGTGATCCAGAAGTAGGTGGACAATAAGTTATAATATTTATTTTCTGATTACATGTACATTTATATTAATACAAGAGGTTAATTTTAAACAGATTTAAACAGATATAATACAAACACCATAGTTATAATAAATACTATTGTTACGCTATAACTGTAACACAAACCCTATTCCATCTACTGTCCACCTACTTTTGGTTCAACTGTATATTAAATATCATATGTTTCATTAACAATTATTTTATTATATTATTAACAAGTGTAGTTATTCAGTTCAAAATCTTATGTCGTCGTGAATTCTGTCGAGAAATTTAAAGCTTAAAATATATAAAACGATAATCATGCCTGTTGTGCTGTACGGTTGAGAAACATGGTCGCTTACTCTGAGGGAAGAATATAGACTGAAAGTATTTGAGAACAAGATACTGAGACGAATATTCGGACCAAAGAGGAACAGGAATGGGAAATGGCGGGAACTTCATAACGAGGAACTACATAATTTATACAGTTTACCAAACATTGTTAGGGTCATCAAGTCTAGGAGGCTTAGGTAGGTAGGCCATGTAGCCAGGATGGAAGAAAGTAGAAACACTTTCAAAGCCTTGACTGAAAGACCAATCGGAAGACGACCATTAGAAAGACCTAGGCGCAGATGGGAGGACAATATTAAGATGAATCTCACAGAAATAGAAATATAAAGTAGAAACTGAATCCAGTTGGCTAAGGATAGAAGTCAATGGAGAGCTTTTGTTAACGCGGCATTGAACCTTCGTTTCATAGCCCATACAGTTAGTTAGTTATTAACAAGCTCTTTTACAATATTTTTATAGATGAATTTTACAGTACAAAATTTCTTTCTTTATTCATTGTTTACGGCTACCTCTTAAGAGGCCTCATGACTGCGAAATTAAAATATCGCTAATTTTAGAGTAATTATGTGATATCTTCCAATAGATAAAAGATAATCGAAACGTGGAACAAGAGCGCCCTAGACAATATCATTTTATATGAGATACCGTTATCACGACTCACTTATCAGCTTTCGATTTCGAGCCATTTTGAAAATTGGCATTTATTTTCGCGTTTCTAAACGGTTGAAAACTGAAAGACACTAGGTGACTTGTGATAACGGTACCTCACGCAAAATAATATTGTCTAAGGCGCTCTTGTTCCACATTTAAATTTTCTTTCATCTATTTGAAGATATCACATAATTACTGTAAAATTTGCGGTGTTTTAATTTCGCCGCGATGAGGCCTCTTAAAGCATTTTTTAAGAACATTTTTTTCGTGGATTAAGTAATACTTTATGAAAGTGATAAAAGCAGCTTTTTTAATAGCTATTTCCAATCGCTGTGTGTCCCATTACATTAGTTAATGCTTTGTGGAAAACTATATTATGTATTTATATCTTTCAATAATTATTTTTCCTTGATAAAGGAAATGCAATGTTTGAGTTCAACGCCCCCCGAATTATTGCCTTCAGGTTAAGTGAGAAATATAATTAAGGCAAGTCAATGAGGAGAAAAGTATTGTTGGAATGAGAATGTAGGAGGAAATGGGAGTATCCCGAGAAAACCCACGGGCAAGAAGTTGTTGAACCACAAACTTACGTGGACAGGATCGAACCAGGGACCTCACACACCAGAGCTAAGCGACCTACCACTGAGTCACCGTATTCCCCTAATTAATTTTAATGATTTGATAGTCATGAAATTTATAGTTCAGTGACTAATGTTCCTTTCTGATCAAAAACTCAAAGTAACTTGATATCAGCTATGCAAATAAAAGTTAAATGTTTTCAGATGTGCTGTAAGTTTTAAGTGACACAGTTACTATGCTTAAGGTTGGTTTAAAGGGACTAGTTTTGTCAACAAATGTCACTACAGTCTTCGTATCTCTCTCATGTATTTTTTACCTTTCACGAAAATTCACGATTTCCCGTACAAATTTCAACCAAGAGACTTCAAATTTTTAGAGAAGGAACTTCATAACCTATCGAAGGCAACAATCCGTGCCGATTTTTTATTTCGAAATTTTTTCATTGTTGAAATGGCTTGATTGTTGAAATGGATATCCAAACCTTCAACAATATAACTGTTTCAACAATGAAGAAAAATTTAAATAAAAAATCGGCACGGAGTGTTGCCTTCGATAGGTTATGAAATTCCTTCTCTAAAAATTTTGAAATTTGTATGATAAATCGTGAATTTTCGTGAAAGGTAAAAAATGCATAGGAGACATACGAAGACTGTAATGACATCTACCGGCAAAGATTCTCCCTTTACACCAACCTTAAAACTGAAATTAGATTGAAAAACTCTGCTCTACTGTATTAGATCTGGTATTTCTGTTATCTGTTACTGGGTAATTTTGCGTTATTGGTTTCTGTGTTTAATATTGAAAGGATATTAAGAGCTTTAGAGCAGGACAATTGGGACCAACCGAATGCTTCTGCTGTAGGATTAATTTTTGATACAACCAATATATATTTTCTGTACGATTTGTGTGAATAGACGTGCTACAATTGGAACAATGATGGCAAAAAGGACCTGAATCTATTTTTTATGAAATTGGTTTATGAACATTTTCCTCTCCTCTAGGGGCATATACAACTGTCTGTATAGAAAAACCGGAGTCGGAGGTTTAACAACATTGTAAACAGAGCGTTGAACTATAGTTTGAATGCAGAAACATGGTAAATGAAGAGATTTAAATAGTTTTTCTTTAATATCTCAGTACTATACAAAATGGATTCAGATCCTTTTTCCAACTATCGATTCAATTATATTTCCAAAAATAAATGCTACATTGATGTAATGCGGCATGAACTGAATATATATTTCTGGCGGTAAGTAACGGAATGGCGTACCGGCAACTTCTTAACGAGAACTGAATCTTTCCTCTTCTAACCTGAACTGAACTGAAAGCTAAGACGAAAATTCCATTGGGACTTCATCTCTATACTTTCTCAACAGAAAAGTCTTTACTCAGTTCCTATTTTAATGTACTCAATTAATTGTTTTTATTTATTATTAGGTAGAGGAATAAATGAAAATATGTCCTAGATTTTTTTTTCGCAAAGTTTATTAATTAATTTAGTAGATATTTGTAGAACATTTTGGTAGAATAACTAGTATTCTGAAAAGTGAACAGTGTACTGTATGTGTGTTGGTATTGAAATTCATTATTTGTGGAACTCTTTATGCCTTTTGAAAACAAACAATAACAGCTTACTTTCTCCCGTTAACAGAAAGAGAGAGAGAGAAAAAACAAGAAACAATTTACTAAGAAATATTGATTATCATTAGGCTTATTTTATTATAAAATTAAAATGTATGAATTAGCGCGTCCTTATATTTTTATAGCGCGAATTTTTATAGCGCGTCCTTATATATGTCTATACGTAAGAGTTTTTAATTATAAGACTGCAGTAATATGCTACTGGACATCATCATCATTATTATTATTAGACCTATTATTATTATTATTATTATTATTATTATTATTATTATTATTATTATTATTATTATTATTATTATTATTATTATTATTATTATTATTATTAACCTGAAAGGTATTCAACTTTTTAAGTGAATGAACCTGAGATGACGGGCACTTTTAGTTTTAGAAATAAAACGATATATATATATATATATATATATATATATATATATATATATATATATATATATATATATATGGAAGTAGGATGAAAACTAATTAAGGTACAAATCTCTATCTTGGTTATATGGTGTCCCTATTCGCCTCGGACACGAGACATGTGTTCGATTACCCTTGAGTGTTCCTATGGTTCAGATTTCACATTTAATTTTAGGTTCATGTGCCATATAGCTTCGGTGGTGAAAGGAACATTAAGGTCTAATCTAACCAACCATTGAAGATAGAAGCAAACCAGGGCATATGGAGCAGATAAAGCTGTATGGGGGGTTGAGAAGTTACCATAGTGGTAATGACTTACTGCATGCATTGAATTGACTAAAATTTATCGACCGCAACTATTTGCTTCAGCAGATGCTCTTTCTCTTGTCTGTTAGGTGATCACAATGTATGACATTCACTACACACTTTGACATTTTTGTGAGTAAATGGAACACTTACCTTGTTGAAACTTTATGCAGGTGCAGATCCAACACTTATCTCGCTGAAACTTTATGCAGGTGCAGATATAACACTCACTCCCTGAAACTTTGTGAAGCTGTAGATCTAATACTCATCTCGCTAAAACTTTGTGCAATTGCAGATCGAACGCTCACCTCACTGAAATTTTGTTCAGATGCAGAACTAACACTCATCTCTCTGAAACTTTGTGCAGATTCATATTTTCCCATAAGGTCCTGTGGATAGCGTGTTTAGCAATGCTCGTTTCTGCTACAACTCAAACTACGTCCATAGTCCATGTAGTGTGCAATTACTTCAATTCGACATACCACTCCTCATATTCACAGGTCGTTCTATCCATCTGTCGTTGTTTCACGCCCTCTGCTGCCCACCTTATGACAGTTCGGTACAGTGAGGCAACATTTCCTACAGTTTGCACTAGTTGTTTGTCACCATCTTTGAAAGTATTTTTCCGATGAACGGTTCTTTTGATGAAGCACCCTGTTCCTGCCGAGCCACGATCATGTTGTGCGGCGATTGCCTCAGTATAAATGTTCGTTTAGTCTCCTTAAGTGTAAATACATAACCATGAAACAATAATTAAATATTTTATTTGCATTTCATTTTTTGCGAGTTTTAAATAAATGATTATCATACTTCATTGTTTTGAAATTAAGTTCCGTAATTTACAGTTCTGGTTTATTTTCATTGACTGTGATACATTTAAACCGAGGAATAAAATATTATAACTACTTGTTCGGGATTATAGACTATTTCCTTTAAAATTAATTGCTTTAATACATGTTTTTTTCTCATTTTATGAATTAGGGAATTACATTTTATCAACACTAAGGCACTTGCATCTTGGACGCGTTAACTTTTAAGTCGGAAATGTGATGCCTTATGATGTTCATATAGCGTAGAGTGGCTACCGGCATACGTGGGCATATGCGAAATTACTCAATTTATGGAAAGAGTAAAGAAACGAAGAATGACTGGAATTGAAAGTTGAAAGAGGAGTTTGGGAAGAGAGATGACACTACTCAGATATTAAATGAGTTTTACAGTATAAATATATCAGAAAGGAAGGATATTTTCTTGGAAAGATTTGCTAGATGTTGAAACTTTTGATCTTTCCGAGAAAATACGTTATGTTGCATAATCCGCATGTGATTACCGTTGAAGCTTCAGATTGTTCACAATATCCATAGATCAATATATTGTAGACATTCACGATTATATTTTTTAAAAGTTGTCGATACTACATTACAATAGTCTTTGGAAGTGTATTGTATTCGTTGCGATTAGGAATTAGATTTCTGGGCTTTCGACATCTATGGCCATGTTAGCCCGTCACTAGGATTAGGATTAGGAATTAGATTTCTGGGCTTTCGGCATCTATGGCCATGTTAACCCGTCACTAGGATTAGGATTAGGAATTAGATTTCTGGGTTTTCGGCATCTATGACCATGTTAGCCCGTCACTAGGATTAGGATTAGGAATTATATTTCTGGGCTTTCGGCATCTATGGCCATGTTAGCCCGTCACTAGGATTAGGATTAGGAATTAGATTGCTGGGCTTTCGGCATCTATGGCCATGTTAGCTCGTCACTAGGACTAGGATTAGGAATTAGATTTCTGGGCTTTCGGCATCTATGGCCATGTTAGCCCGTCACTAGGATTAGGATTAGGAATTAGATTTCTGGGCTTTCGGCATCTATGGCCATGTTAGCCCGTCACTAGGATTAGGATTAGGAATTAGATTTCTGGGCTTTCGACATCTATGGCCATGTTAGCCCGTCACTAGGATTAGGATTAGGAATTAGACTTCTGGGCTTTCGACATCTAGGCCATGTTAGCCCGTCACACATATGAGGGATGACGTCCCTTGACAATCACACGGCCCGGGAAATTGAAGAAGAAGAGAGAAATAAGGAAAGAAGGAAGCGGCCTGGCAGTATTATATTAGGTACTATCCCGGCATTTGCCTGGTGTGAATGAGGAAAACCCTGGACAAACTTCACTCAGGTTGGCTGGCCTCAAAAAGCTGTTACACCTTTTCGATTGAGTATCCCCACCGGAAATCGAATCCGGGATCACTCGCACCAAAGGCGAAAGCGTTAGCGGCTATTAATATTCGGGGCTACTGTATTATATTCGTGAACAAGGAATGAAAATAATTCATATTCCCTATAACGGTAATACAAGAACGTCTCAGTCTATGTGTAACTCTATGCCCTAATAGTTCACAGTCACTCTAATAGGTGTCTCTACCTGCTCTTCCTACTTGCCTGACGCCAATAGATGGTGTTAGCGTGCAGCCAATTTGAAGATTTAATTGCAACTTAAAAACTAGTGTGTTTCGATGTGATCATTTCAAAATAGGATAAAGCAAGATTTTTACCTATAGAGGGAGCATGGTGGTTCATGGTAGAGTGTTTTCCTCTGGTGTGGAGGGTCCCTGGTTCGATCCTTCGACAAGTAAGTTTGTGGTTGACACCATCGTCCCCGTAGGTTTTCTCGGGTTACTCCTGTTTCCTCACACTTTCTCATCCTACCAACTCCTTCCATTATTATTCATTTGCTTTAATCATCATCTCCCTTAGCGTAACAAGCATAATTATGGGACGTTAAACTGAAAGATTTCATTTTTAACCTATAGTGTTCAGAGACCTAAATGCTTATAGAAAACAAGTTTTAATAGTAGAAAAAATAATATTATATTTGAAAAGTCAAGATCAAAGAAAATCCCGTTATTTAAAGATGTGTCTATGCTGTTATTTTATAATTTAGTTATACTTACTTTCTCTCTCTTTCTCTCTCCCTCTCGCTCTCTCTACTTATGTACACTCATGTTCAAAATGATTGTCACATATCTATAATCTCTATCGACCATTTGTAGCACCTATGCTACATCTGAAATTTATTTTCTCACGAAAGACTCAAGCTTTGGTTGTGCGAATGACCACTTGTAGTGCCTTTGCTACATACAACGCAACACGTCAGTCATTTTTTTCTTCAAGAAAGTGTGCAGTTGGAGGGTAATTACGACTTTGTAAGGACGGCATCGGAAGCACGTTTCCGGTTCGGGAAGAAAAAAGAAAGTAAGTTAATTATTTTTCTGCAAAACTCGCCTTTTTATTATGAAGTAAAGAAAATATAAAGCGAAGAATATGTAGAAATTGATTTTGGTCTAATTTGACAGAAATAGACTTTTCACATTATTACTTTTTTTGATTGTAGCGCATCCGCTACATTGGGCTCTAACGACGATTTTACATATTAAAGCAGTGTTGATAGCCGTGTTTCATTTATGACACTAAACTGCAATATTTTTTCCCTGAAGTTTAACTATTGTATTCATTTGTCTAGCAATTGAGAGGCTAAAGTTTTAGCTTCATTTAATGTAATTTGAAAGCAAATAGAAAGAGTTATTAATAGTTTTTCCTAATAATAATACAGGATGTATCGAAAAATTACAACTTTAAAAACTCATATTTATTTATTCATTTATCTTACAGATATGGTTTTGATGTCATTTTGTAGCAAAATACATCAAGTTTTGACTCACGTAGTACACTAGTTCATAAACAGGCCACCGCAAGCGATAGCGGCAGTCACAGAGAAATTAAGCGGCATTCATTTTTCTTTGTTCAAAGGTGTGTCGGATGCTGACATACCAGATCTTTTGGATATTATTGATGGGAAAATATCTGATCTTTAACTACGTGAAATCAGTAATGCTGATGAAGATTACATCCCGAGCCAAAATGAGAATGAAAGCAGTTCAGATTGTGAATCAGAAAATCAAATAGGCGACCAGACAATAAAGCATTATAACAACGTGGTTGAGGTCGATCTCTTCAACAGGGTTATTTCAAAGTATGCTATGCTAGCAAGGCTTAATAAGTGGACAATTAGAATTATCCACCACTTTTTTTTGACTCCTCCCTTGCTACATTATGGCTTGAGTATCGCAGTTGCCAAATCTAACAGATTGCCGAAGAAAGATACTCTTGATTACTTTGAATTCAGAATGGTAATTGCTGAAGAGTTGATACTATTCAATGAGAAGAGCTCATACACCCCTACAAATTGAAGAACTGTGCCTATCTTTTCCCATTGTACATTTTGGAAGTGAGGGGGCGCCATAGATATTGTTGGAAGTAGAGGAACGACGTACTCCCGGGCTCCCCCTCTCTTTTACCCTGATGCCAACAGAAATTGTTTCAGGAGCTTTCATACCTAAAATGCCTTCTTCTAAAGTTAGATGTGTATCTCAACATACTGTCGTCAACATATGTATAAATATGTAAAAGTTTAAGAAATAAAAGTTTAATGTAAACACAAAATCGGTAAAGTAAAATGTACACGCTAAAAACAATGTTTATTATGTGCCAGCTATCACTCCAAATGGATGTATTTAAATATTACAATATGAAAGGGTGTTAATTTACGGTACTATTATTTACTAGAATATGTAAACACTTAAAAATATCATCATTACGACTCATTGTAGCACCTACGCTACATGACGTCAGAAGGCTACTAATACAAATATTTTGAACAATAAATATTTCTTGTGTATTGAGCCTCAAAGTAAAATGTTACAAAAGGATTTACTGAAATTCGAGTTCTAGATGATATTTAGGTCGATAGAGGATAACTGTCTTCGTGTAAGAATATAATTTGATAATTTTGCAGGGTACTTTTAATACTGATACTATGTGTATAATCGGGAAATGTATATTTGTAGTAAATTTCATAGGAAAAGAATTATAAATACGAAAATTAGAATGAGTAGAAAGTTTTATTTTCGTTTTATTGTTCTTATTTACTGCTCTTTTGACATGAAATTTGCCACATACGTCTTTGCCGATTATACACATACTAACTTTATAAGAAATACCGGGCGAATTCGTTATCAAATTATATTCCTACAACAACACATTTATAGACATACGACAATAATTTTGGACATGATTGTACATCTGGAATTTCCTATGTAGACTGCTATTGTAATTTACATACTGTATGTTTATTGCTATTTTTTTTCTTTTTTCCTTTAACAAACTTTCCTTCTTGTCTACGTGCTGAACTTTCCGAAATTATTACACGAGTTTTTGTAACTGTTTACAAAACACAAATAGGATATACTGTATTTTAATTTCCATTCCTAATTTGAAGATCAGTTTAGTCTAGAATTGGCCTAGAAAATCAAAAGGTCACCGCTTTTATAAAAATTCTCAGATTTTAGAACCTCAGGCTACTCAGTCATTGAAAGGCGTTGACAGCTTCAACCAAGAACACTTTATCTCAAGCAATGGCTTGTTGTTATTCAGCTACATCCAGATGGAAGGGTTGGAAGGAATTTCCCTCCAACCACAGAGATGAACTCCACTTTTCGTAAAATACGAAGTTGCATTGGTGCCTTGGCTAATTCTATAATCAGGTCTTTTGAGGTACAAGAATATCACCATAAAACAATCAGCACACTTATTTAATAGTCCTGCAACCAAGGTTACACAGCAAAAAGTGATGGTGTTTTAACACAGGCAAATGGGCCGAGCTTTACTACACTTTAGCACGTTATTTCAACATCAAAGGGCCGGTGACACGGTTAAAACAGGTCTGATATAACCGAGGGTTCGGTGTTGTGATTAACACTGGTCTGATATTATCGAGGATCCGGTGTTGTGGTTAACGCTGGTCTGATATAACCGAGGGTCCGATGTTGTGGTTAACACTGGTCTGATATCACCGAGAGTCAAGTGTTTTAGATAACACTGGTATGTTGTTACCGATTTGACTCAGATACGGTGATGAGAGCTGTGAAAATAACACCGCGGCGGTGTTACATTATTACGTGAATGAACGAAAGGACGCGAAAATAGGAACAGCGCCACGGTAATCTTACTATGTATACGCCTGTGTACACCTCAGCTAGCATGATGAACGCAAGTTATTGAGATATTAATGTGAATAAGTGTGTTATTCGTTAGTAGTCAGCGAAACCTTTTATTTGCGAAGAAGAATGACTTAGCAAAGGTATCACAGCAACCTCAAAATCCTATGTATTTACAAAGAAAAAATAATCTATTAATGCAATATAAGATTAAGAAAATTTTAATTAATACTGTGTCAAAAATATAAGAGTACTGGTATTAAGATATACTCAAAACATGAAATGACTGCAAAGGCGGCTCGTGAGGAAGTCATATCGCTAAAAATTAGTTTTATCACTTTATATTAAGAGTAGAAAAGTAACATAATGTTCTCATTCTTCTTGTATACAACATTTTGAACACAAAGTACATTCACATTAATAAAAATAGTCCTCACTAAAAAAAAGTTTGAGAAACACTGCTATAAATGATTATTAAAATTAAGAGTAAACTACGTTCTTTTGATGAGGACAGTTTTATAGAAAAGTGTAAACATAAAGCACATACTGTAAATACGCCACTGAGCTGCAAAATGAACAAACTTGCTTTATTTAAAAGCTACCTATTGCAAAAGAAAAGATCCAATTTACAACACTGCGTGGTACGATCAAAATCTTTTTACTTCAAATTGATGACATCTGTCAAACCTAGACACTTCCAATGAAAATAACAGTAATTACAATAACTACAACAAAGCTATTTACAAGCTACAGGAACCATTATATGACAAATTGGATCATAAAACACGTCTACTATATAGGGGTAATTCAGTGCTGATGGAATCAGTATAACCAGGAAATAAACGTACGATTGAAATGTTAGAAATACTACTTTTACGTTGTAAAAGACGAGATTTCCTTCCAAATATCAATCACATAGAATGACATAAATTTATATATATATAATATAAAAGAGCGTTTGCACGTACATAAATCTCCTCCACGTGTGGAAGTATTTTATTCGACATGTTTATATACGGTATGTGTGTGTGTGTGGTTGTGGTTACGTACGAGAGAGAGAGAGATTGTGTGTAGGTCTATATACATATGTGTAATGGGTAAAACGATTTCAACCTCGCGTCCACATGGCATGACGAAATTGCTGTGGTACTGGCTCATTTCCGAAGGACGAACGTACGTACGGATAAAACAAAACAAAACAAAACAAAGAGAAGCTTGCAGTGTTACCAGGTTCTATTATTAGACTATCAGCTGAAAATAGGATTTCAATGTGAGCAATTGAAAATTAAAGTTTGTTGTTAAGAATGTTTTTTGAAGTTATTGATAATGTTAGATCAGCAGTGGATTTACACGCAGTGGGTATTGGTGCTAATATTTCGTCGCATAATAACCAGAGGAACGTAACTCCAAAAATGTGGTTTTCGTTTTCTTCATGTTTGGACATAATTTTGAAAGCCTCACTTGGTGTAAATGGAACGCAACGCCATCTGTTCTCCTTGTCGATCATCTGTTGTAATGTAGCTCAATTACCATCTTATTAAAAACACATCTTTCTAAAAAAATAATATTTTTGTCCTCTCACCTGTAAACCTACGAAAATGGAGTTACGTTCTTCTGGTTTTCATGTGACAATTTAATCCTAACTATTTATTGACGTAGTGAAGTAAAATTAACATAATTATGCTGTCATATTGTTTATTACCTTAAATTCACAGCAGACTAAAAAATAGCGAGGTATAGTATTAGCGTATACAGTGGCATATTTAGGGGGCTATTGGGCTCAATCTCCCCCCTTTCCCGAGATAAATTTGTTAGTTTTTCGAATTCCACGTACAACAGGAATTCTTCTTACCGTTTCTAAGGATTTCATTAACTATCCATTTTCTTATGTTTTCTTGTTCAGAAACAATACTGTATATGTATAAGAACTGCGTTCTTTTTTTCTTTCGCCCATTCTGCTCTTTTTGTTTCTTTTATTTATTTTAGTTGTTACCAGTGTGCGAATTAGATAATTTACATTGGGGGGGATAAAATTACATCAACAAGACGTAGAGTCTGAAGGAGCAATAGTTCAAATTGAGATAATAATGCCTTATTCCCCCCCATTATATATGACATCTGTAATAAAGAAGGGATTTATTATTTTAATAAATCTACTGACAATAACTATGTATGTAGCTCCTTGTGGCTAAGCAGTTAGCGTTCGCGCTTTTGACGTAGGAGATGTGGGTTCGATTCCCAGCGGGAGCGCATGTGGTTCGGATTCCATGTTAATCAGTAGGATTCCATGTCAATGTTGGTTCCGATTTCTGGCATTAAGGTCAAATCGAAGGCCAAGTATTTAAGAACTCTAAATTTAAATTTCGAGCTTCCGCTTCTATTTCCCGCTAATGCTGCGCTCTCGTATCGACTCCGTGACAGAGTTCAGGAAGTCAACACTTACAATTACCTTACTGTTAGGTTACAGCTGAGTTGATTCATTTTGTACTACGTTGTCAAATGAATTATACCTAGGTAAACACTACATTGAAGTTTTCCTGACAGCATTATTGGTGTGGAGAGCAAATCGTAAAGCACAAAAAAAAAAAAAAAGGAAAGGAAAGGAAAGGAAAGGAAAGGAAAGGAAAGGAAAGGAAAGGAAAGGAAAGGAAAGGAAAGGAAAGGAAAGGAAAGGAAAGGAAAGGAAAGGAAAGGAAAGTGAAGGTTATCTTTAAACAGACCGCTCCAGTTGAAGTGCTTATACAGACTCGGACAATGAATGACACGGAGAATCAGTCTTTTTAGCAATTGCTGAAACAAATCTTATGCGCTTACTCACCTTCACTAACGTGTCTGCTCACTACGGACGCATCCTCAGCTTGTACGTTAACATATAGCCACGAGAGAATATATATAACTCAGATTTTGAGTACAGTTTCAAAAGTTTCATTTCCGTAAACTATAAAAGGTAGTGATATTCAGGGAATAATAATCCGCTTAAGTTCTATTAAGTCCACTTGTTCTATTTATTGAATATTATGAATATTATGCAAACTTGCAAACTAAAATGAAATATAACAAAAATTAAAACAAAATGATAATCGATACAAATCCAGAGGATGAATATGTAGGGTTGCCATATGTCTGTATTTTGTACGAACTGTTTGTATTTTTGGGTCCGTGTCCGTATCGTACAAAGCATGAAATAGGAAAATATAGGTATTTGACAGTTTTTGGAGCTACCCGAAAATTTCCGAGTCGGAAATCGCTAAAATCTCGGACGGAAATAATTGTGTCTTTATCATATAACTTTAGTTACTATTAATAAAGTAGGTTATGTTTCTAAAAAGTGTCTCATTTTTCCATTCCAGGGTGGTTTAGTTAAATTTAATATACGTAATTTAGTTGCATGATTTATCATATTCGTGTTAATGAAAAAATATATATAAAACATTTTAGTTTCCTATAGTGTTTTAAGTATAACAGTAAACAATTATGTCATAACCTTAAAAAAAGGTGATTTTTAGGTAAGAAATTTCAGAATATTTATTCTGTTTAGGCACCGTATCCTTGATGGGTCGTCATTTTAAGACTTGTCCGTACTTTGGATCAAACATTTATGGCAACCCTATGTATATGACACGTCCCGCCTTCGCCAAGTATGGCCGATGAAGCTATTTGTTTACTTATTCTTGGCCAACCGATAAGAGCATTTATAAATCCCTATTGGCTTTATTATGCGCAATTACTACATTCAAATTAATGAACAATGACCAACTGAAAGGATTTATACGGTTGCAAGTAACAATTGTAGTCAGAATAATATAGTTGAACCAAACGACGTGAAAACAGGCAAAAATTAAAAATAACCAAAACTGAATAGTTTACATAGTTCATTCCGAAATACAACTAGCAGATTAACTTACAAGAAATGACAATAATCTTTGAAATTTGGCGGTATATTAAGTATGGTTTGGGGGGGAAGCGAGCATCCCCGGTGGGGATACTTCAGTTGATTTGTTTGGGGGGAAGAAAATGTGATTGAGGGGAAAATCCCCCTCATCCCCTCCCCGGTAATTCGCACCTTGGTTGTTACTTTCTTTCGTTTCTCTTATCATACTTCAGTTGTGATTCAAATCGACCGTCGTCAGTAATACCAATACTAAGAGGAGCTGATAAGTGAAACTGGTGTTCCACATCAACTTTCAAGGATATCAACATAACTGGACTTTAGTTATTATAGCAAAGGAATATTTACATCGTTTAGTCATAAAGAAAGGTAAATGTTTGAATTAAGGAAAATCAAGAGGAGGGAATCTCCTTTTGCCAAAATTCTTGAGGGTATTATATATACACATATTCTGAACCACGTAAAGTCAGCTATATCAATACATCAACATGGTTTCTTACGCAGTAGATCTACTGTAACAAATTTTATAGCTACAGAGGTAGACAAAGGCAGCCAAGTAGACGTTATTTATACCAACTTCAGTAAGGCATTCGATGTCGTGGATCATGTTCTAGTGGCGAAATTAACGAGCCTAAACTTTATAAAGACGGTAATTGAATACGTTGTGTCGTATTTATGCAATCGGAAACAATCTGTTCTATGCAAGGGACATATCACTGAAAAGTTAGCTACTCTCTCTCTGGGGTTCCTCAAGGATCTCATCTGAGTCCTCTGCTATTTCTCCTGCTTATTAATGATATTCTGCTTTTTATTGAAAAATCTGAGATTCTCCTATTCGCTGATGATCTCAAATTATATTCTAGAATTAATTCAAATGAAGTATGTATATAACTACAACAAAACCTACAGCGAGTTCAAACATGGTGCGATGACAACAAATTAGTAATAATTGTATCCAAGTGTAAATCCCTTTCTTTTACGAGCAAATGAAATCCCATCACCTTTGATTATACACTGAAAGAAACTAAACTGTCTAAACCATGTATTGTCAAAGATTTAGGCGTTATTTTTTTTATTCTGAACTAAATTTCAATCAACACATAAATATGATAACAAACATCGCCTATAGAAACTTGAGTTGCCTCTTCAGTGAGGCAACGTTTGCAACACTTTATTTTACATATGTTAAATATTAGATCAAAATTAGAATAATTGTTCTACTATATGGTGAATAGATATAGTAATAGTCGACCCCCAATAATAAAAAATACTCTCAAGAAATAGAAAGCATCCAAACTAAATTTTTGAAAATGCTTACATAAAAAAGACCAATTTTTATACCAAATATTTTTCCTACAATGATCCAGTAAATAACTTTAATTTTCGAACTCTAGAAAAAAGAAGATGGGTGTTGGACTTGTTATTCTTATACAAGTTATTATATAATAAAGTTGATTTATGAAGTTGGTCTCGAAAATATCACTGCGGATTCCCACTGGCGAAACCAGAGTAGAGAATATAGGAACATTTTATTGTGCCAAAGCCAGAAGTGATATACAGTACTATATAAATCCCCTATTTGGAGGCTGTGTACGTTATACAATGACATTGTAAATAAACCTGATAAAGTAGATGTATTTAGTCTTTCAAAAAACAGGTTCAGATCATACGTAAAACAGGAAATTTTCTGTAGAAATAATTAAGAAATTTATATATGTAACATTACAACACTGTAATTGGGCATTGAGCCTGTTATGTTGTATATTAAATAAATTAAAAAAAATAATAAGTAGCCCGGGAAATTAGATAGGCCAAGACGGTGCTTCCTTTTTCTTCTATGAGTAGAATAAAATGTTAGAGTCACTGCTAATTTTTTGTGTGTAGCATATCACATAAGATTCAACAGGCTGCAATTCTTGCCATTAAAACTTCAATCAGTATATTTCAGCTTCAACTTGTCTCAACATTTTCTTTTAGGTAAAAACACACACAGATAAAACTGAATATCTCCATTGTTTCCTCAAATGGAATCAGTTAAGTTGATATAAGATTACAAATATGCAACGTGTGTTTACAGCAGCGTCATTTCAGATTTCCCTGGGGGGGGAGGTAAAATCTTCCTGAGATGTTGTTCCCTTTGTATCAGGGGACACTGAATAATATTATTATATAATTGTTTCCCGAAATGGAAAGAGCTAAGATAATATGGTTTGACATGAGTTTCATGTTGTTGTTTTTTCATTAATATATTTGTAGAAAAGGGATTAAAATATATTTAATTCTCAAATTCAGGTGGTCAAATTTCCCCTGCTTCCCCGTGTTGTGCATAGCCCTCCGAAACAAAATCCTAAATACGCCACTGAGCGTATAGTTAATTTATAGTTCAGATTTATAAGAGAATGTGACTTTGCCCATCTATCTCATATAAAAGCACAAGAGTTGCTGTACACAGGCCCGTATCCACGGGGGCAAGGGGGCCGGGCCCCCCCTAAACTTTGGCTGGCCCCAGAAAATTTCACGGTAGGCTTGCAAATGAACTATAATATGGTTATGAAGTATAATATGATTGGATCGGGCCCACCCTAACTTCTACCCCCCCCCCTAAATTTTTGGGATGGCTACGGGCGTGGCTGTACATAATAATTCTTTATTAAACCATGCAAGTTTCGCAGTAAAACATCACATCTTAATTGTTTTTCTTAGTTTTATGTCCTACGTCTTGTTTTGTAAGCTAAAGAAAATGGATGATTAATAAAAAATTACGATATATAAACCGACTTTTAAAAAAGCACTAAAAAGTAGATAATAATGATAATAATAAAGACCTTAAAAGCATAAAATAATTTAATACTATTATCCTTTAAAACTTTTTAGAGTTGTATCAAGTCGAGCAAATTCATACATAATATAACATTATTTTGATGGCGATTTTATAAAGCATTAATATATTTGGCTTGACACAACTTCAAAACATTTTTATAGATAATAGTAATAAATTATTTTCTGTTTTCTACTTTTTAGTGTTTTTAAATCAGTTAATATTTTTAACAGTTTTATTTCCTGATTTTTAGTAGATTTTTGAAATTGGTTATTTTTCGTGTAACTTTGATTTTCCCACTTTCGATGTCCGAAACGCTTCTCGCAATCACAGCAAAAGTGGATGATTCTAGTAATAGTCGAGCCAAGACCTGCATGTAACAAGTCATGACATTGATAATGACCTAATTATTCATAACCAAACGTGTTAAACCATTTGGATAAAGCTGACTAAAGAGGTTAATTCAACCCCATGGTTATATGCAACCCTTCGTACATTTTAAAATTTCTGGTTGCTGCATATTTTAGGATACTTTTTTATTGGCCGTTAAAATACTTTATACGTAAGAACTTTCGTTGGGAGTAGCTTATTCCATTAGTGACAGCACCGTGCCATGGGACGGGGGCGACGGCCCCGGGCGCCGAAGTGACGGCGAAAAATTCGGGAGGAAAAAAGAAAAGAAAGAAAGAGAAAAGAAAGAGGAGAAATTAATTGGATTATTACTAGTATGTACTGAAATCCTCTTTCTGCTTTACGAACTGGTCCTATAATGTTACTTATGTTAGGAAAATGCATGTGCATGTATATATATATATATATATATATAAAATGGAAGGAAAAAAGTAATAATAAGTGTTCAAAACCAAGAGAAAGTAGGGTTTATTTTTAAATTTTTTCTTGCGCTTCTCGCCAATCATGGCGATGCTTCGCGGCTTGTCTGTCGACCTCATTCATATGTGGTATACTCTCACCCCGGACACTGATTTTCCACAGCACGGCACTGATTAATGAAAACTGTATCGAAATCCTGTCGAAGGCACTCCGACTGGATCACCGTGTTGATAGAGGGAAAGGCAGAAGGAAAACCAAGAAGAGGAAGACCAAGGATAGAATATCTAGATGCAGTTACAAAGAAAAGCCCTTATCAAAGAATAAAACAGTTCTCCCAAAGGAGAGAAAAGTTTTAAAATTTCCATGTTGCCCATCAACCTATGGTTCAGATGAAAAAGGAAAATACAGTATCGAAATAGAATCAGTGAATCTCGATACAATCGCAAACATATATACAGACAGACCAAACTGAGAAACTCCTTTATTTCAATCAGTTAATAAAATTGAGGAGTTACATGCAATAAGGGCGTAAGTCAGAAATACGCATTTTGAAAAAAAAATGGTGTTGAAAATTCGAGTAGTATTTTCCTTATAGAAAGAAAAAAAGTATAATATGTAGCACTTTATTCCCGTTGTTGGACGGTGCACGACTGTATTCTGGTGTTTGAAGGGAAATAAACAGATTTTGGCGGGATAAAAACAGCGTTATCAGTTGATAAACAATGTTCTCACGCTACCCTGGCTCATATCGCTCTCAATTCAAAGAGCTGTCGTGAGCTCCAGACTCTAGATATTGAGTTGAAGTTTTGACAGGAGGCTAAATAAGCATGGTAGAAGCTACTTATGTATTTGATGCGAAAGGGGTGTAACCTTGCTTACGCCCTTATTACATCAAACTCCTAAATTATTCATGAAACAACAGTTTTGGAGGGAACAGAAGAATCTCGCGAAAAACGCGAAAACGATGTTGTCTACCACAAGCTCAAATGACCCGGGATCAAACCAAATCCCCATATTCTGGGAACAAAGTAATCTTTAGATCTAAGTACGTTGAGAAAAATTTGTTACCCGGACAGCGGTATATTGTACAAATATGCGGAATCCTTATGTTTACTACGAAAATTAATACGAAGCATACATTATCCATATGCTACATACTCTTCCCGCTTAAATGTTATATCATGCAGTTGAAGGATGTCTGACATCTAACAGTTTCCCGTATATTACATATGTATACGTATATTACGTACGTCAGCTATTTGTTACATACATTCATCTCTATGTGAGATCCTGACCACCTATATACACTTCTTTGGTTCGTATGGAAAATACGTTTTGTTCGAAACACTTATATGGGAAGTACTTATAAAATATACTCTTTCAGTTACACGTTTACTGTACCTTAAGTCCAAAAACTACAGGATCTACACATGTAACGAACGTTTTTACGCACGCCACATACTTTTTTTCTCTCAGTGTAGAGATCTCAATCGCTCAAATAAATAAATCCTTGTTTCATTGGATTCTAACTGTAGGTAAAATTGTACAATTTTCAAAGAGAAGTGGTTAACCGTTTTTTAAAAAGAAGACTGCACAATGTACATATAAGCAAGATGTGAAGACTCAAGAACATTTCAAAATTTGTCATACCATTACAAAATTTATTATACTTTAAAATTAAACTCTTCAAGAAGAACTAATTCAAACATTTACACATTATCTTATGACCTTCTAAGCTTTGAAGAGAAAGTGCTCAGAGCCCTTTTGAATGAAACACTCGTGCTTGAAAACACAAAAGCAATAGAGAGACTATGCCACGGACATCTGAGGTTGATTCAATGAATTATTCAGACACGTTTCGATTCGTCAGGGCCAGCAGTGGAACTTAACATCACAGAATTAGTTCTTAAATTATGAAAGACAATGAGGCTCACAGCATCAATAGCTCGGTGTTTAGGGTTAATATTTAATACATGTATTTCGTCTGAGAGAAAAGGCAAGGGCTCTTCGAGACTCAACTGCAAATTAAGTGCTATCCTTACAGCGGATGTGTATGTTCAGTCTTAAGTGCCTAACGATATTTCAAGAGAAAATTGCCGTGGAAAAAGAATGAAATTTTTACATCAAGTTAATTTTTTTGGGACTTCCAAACTATTCTATTCATAAATGTCGACTTTGTCCTTCCGTTCGTATGTCGATAGGTATCAGACCAAAAACGGTAAGAGATATCTAAATGTGATTATTTGCAATCGATTCAGAGTCTAAAGCAGCCATGTGCAACAGCTGTCCCCCGGGTCGGTTCCGGCCCACTGAATCCCTTCATCCGTCCACGCTGACCCGTTGTTGAAGATATATTTCGTACGTAATCTCTTAAACTGAATTGAAACATTTTCTGTATAACTTATGTCCACCTTGAAAACAGCTTCCTTGTTGGAACATCCCGTGTATACTCAGCGTCAAAAAAAATGCTAACACCGTGCAGATTGACCACCGAATATACACCTTCTTATTCCATAATCGTGTCTGGTAAAGAGACCGCTCTCTCTTCTCCTTTCCTCTCCCCATACTAAAATCAGCAAACAACATGAGCGCAATTCTAATTTCAAAGTATACATGTATTAGTATCGATAAAATGAAAGAATAAAACCAAGACAAAAGAAGATTCATAAGTTGATGTAGGGAGAAACTTAAACACGCACGGATGAAAAGTTGAAACCAGTGGTTCTCTGTTAGACAGAGGTACAGAAGTGAGACAGAAAAAGAAAAGGAGAAAGAGAAGTAAAAGAAAAGAGATAAAAAATATGGAATTTAATGGTAGTAAGAAAAGATCCTAACATTATAAAGTTTTGTTTCCAGAAATCCAACAGTAATATAGAAGTAACGTTTGAAATTTATATGTTTTCAGGACTATTCGAATATATACCGGATGCTTCTAAAATTCATTAAGTCACTTCCAAAAGATATAGCAAACTTGGTGGTCAAATTAAATACTCAATTTCCAGAGAAACTGTAGAGCTTCGAGACACATCTAGGATAATGTTAAAAGTTTAACATACATGATTTATTCCCGCGTGGTTCGGTTGCAAAATCGGTAGTGTTCATTGAACTATTAAACCGAAGTACATACTAATAAAACCAGTAGGTAGCTTAGGTCATACCTTCCATTCCAGACTACGAATGCAAGAAACAAAAAAGAAAAGAAAAAGAAAGAAAATTGAATGAGTGCTATTTTACTGATAAATTTCTATCTGAAACAGTGTATTTTAAAAGTCCAAACTTTATCATATTGAAAAGTTACTAATCTTCAAAAGGAAAATTGGATGTTCCTTATAGATGTAGCAGACCTTGAATATTTCTATTTCAAACGTGAATAAAATACATTGAATTATAGGGTGGAAACGAATTTTGTTTCAAACTAATATAAATAAAATCTTTTGAAATAACCAAAAAGGGCCGATTTCCTAATCATCTCTGAAGATTTATCTGTTCCGAATATCCACTCTAGATTTTACCAATTGCGGATATAAGTAATTCGCACAGATAGAATGAACAAGCTAAAGCTGAAACGAGTCATCGCGTCAGTCGGGTGATATGAGTTAACTTACGGACCACCACTGGGTCGAGGATTCGAACCCATAATGACCCAGTGATTCGATTGAAACTCGGTAACGTGGAGAACGAAAAGGTATTTGACTTATTTCCTTGTGTTTAAAAAATATTTTTTTCATAGGTGACTAGCGGGCTAGTCACCAGGCCATCAAAACTCTGGAACACGCACATAAAGTATGTGTATGAGAGAGAGAGAGAGAGAGAGAGAGAGAAAAGAGAAAGATGCAAGAAATGAAAGGAAACGCCACGAAAGATGGATAAAGAAAGAGAGAGAAACGAATATAAACATGGAAACAACTTATCATTACGCTGTATGATGAAGAACGCACACACTGTTTACTCGGATTCTTGCCTGTGGTGCTTGCAAGTTCAACAGCAGATGAATCTCTGTTTGAAGTCATTATTTTATGCGAAAAAGGATACTATCTGATGGAAAATCAACCGAGATTTTCCATTTGTAAATCTAGCATGATACCAATACTCCATCAATTATTCTACCCAAAATGTTTTCAACAAATGGTATAGTGTTTCTTTCTTAGAACAATAACACGAAAAGTGGATACTTCAGATCAATGAAGTGTTTCAAATTGTGCTGTAGCGTCCATAGCTACTATTTTCCCTTCTCCAACCAACATTTGTAAATTGTCCCTATCATGATACAGGTGTTTGCTTCCATTCATAGTTTTCATGGCCCCTGAAATCAACAGTGATGCTCCCAATGTTATTTAATTCTAAGATTATTCCAATGTACAGAGGATGGGGTGGAGATGAGGAAATGAAAATAAAATGTCAAAACTGACTGAGATTTTTGTCGACTGAAATGGTGGCTCAGTTGTAGAGCAATTACCTCTAGTGAGTGGGGTTGGTGGTTCGATATCCGGCCAAATAAGTTTGTAGTGGCAACATCTTCCTCGCGGGTTTTTCCAGGGTACTCCCATTTCTTCCCACATTCTCATTCCATTAATTCTTCCATCATCATTCACTTGCCTTTATCATCCGCCTCCCTTACCCTACTGGGTGTAATCGTGGGACATTAAATTGAAAGATTTCAAGGAAAGAAAATGTATCGCAAAATGTAATGCATCTATTATCAAAGTGAACTATTTTTCGTGCCGAAAACAGCATAGTAGCCTTTTCTTCATTTTAGAAGGATTATCTTTTGTTCAACATGTAATTGTGACACCTCTTCTCTTAAACCCAACCTTTCCTCTTAAGTATTTCTGGGATTTTGAATAACATATACCAATTCACTGAAGACTACACCATATTACTGGAGACTAGCCGTATAATTTATGATAAATAGACAGTGTGAGATACATTTAACAGCATATGGAAGTAAACCACCATAACGTGCTTTAATAACTCAGGGTCTCAACTTACTAGTCGACAATTAGATAATTACTAAAAATACAGGATTTTAGCAGTATCTTCTTTCTGTCTTGTTTTAGGCTTTTTAAGTAGCTAATAAATGACACTACATATTTATTTCATAGGAAAGACATATATATATCGTACTGGATCTGGACAGAATTTGGCTACAATGTAATTAAGGAAATTACACTTATGTGTTTTAAATTTGCTTTTTGTCATAAAAATGAAGGTTGGCTTCGTGGTTGCATAATGCGTAATTCTTGGTGCCATTGCGAATTAAGCATTTAATAAAAAAGAAACTTCATGTGGGCGCATTGAAATACAGTCATATTATTCATCTTAGGCTATTTGTAGAATGACAATTGGTACCTTTTAAAAAATGGTTGTAATTACTTTCTCCTAACTTTGGTTTTCACTTTCAAATGTGTTTTATATATAATAATATCTTATTACATGTCTACGTATCCAGTAAAATAAATAGATAATAATCTTGATTTCATTTCTGCAAAAAAAAAAAAAAAAATGCTATATAAAAGTTATAAATTGTAATCCAAATTTAAGTTTGTTTGTCAAATTGCTCCCAAAATTCAAATTCTAGAAAAAACAGCGTATATATTTTCTTTGGATAATTTGATTATTCAACAATAACACAGGCCTATGAAATGAAACTATTGTTTTGTAGCATTAAGAGAAGTAGGTTCTTACCTAATTTTCAGTGTGTTGATTTAGCCTATAAATTACCAACCATTTTTTCTTATCACGTAAGAATTTTCTTCAACGTGCAAATTAATTATTTAACGCCCACTGATTTATGATAAATATTCAATGTCAATGTAAATATCGAATTTATACATCACTGACTACCAACGACAAGTTGTAATGAAAACACATATGAGGAGCTTGTTTACAAAAGGTACTATATCCATTTTTTTTTCAGAATTTGAAATTTTATTGAGAACAGAAAGATTAGTGGTACTTTTGCATAAATATGATGATAATTAGTGCTAGACCGCTCTGAAACAATGTTAAAAACGAACTTTAGAAACACATTTGTTCCAATATGTACTATATCCAGCAATTGCTTTTTTCAAAACACACTATATTCTTTCTTTTATTCCATAATGTACTGTATCCAGTATTGTCTTAATACCTATGTCTTCCTTTTCATGGCAAAATGTACTATATCCAACTAAAACAGCCAAACAGTTCTTTTATGCTCTTTTTTAAGTATTCTGAGTAGGAAATGTGACAGTGTTTCATTTATAAATTGTACTGAAAGGATTCATGCTTTCATTTGTCAACGTTGCATTTAGTAACGTCGTTACAACACGCAGTAAACATTATTGTTAAGATCATGGTTGATGCCACTCTTATTGCTAGCAGTGCTCGCTTTTAACTAGTTTTGCACGTTAGTTTAAGTCAAACATTACACTTTTCGAGCTGTTTCTGTAATATGTTTGTTGTTTGAAGCTAGTTTATTAAATATCATAATGTTCCCTTGTAGCAAGAAAGTTTTCGGCCAGTTGGCGCGTGCGTGGCTTCTGGGTTTCTTCGCTTGCACTTGAAATGCATGCTTTCGTACAATCTGCCTTTTGTTGTACTTGCAAGCAATGCTTTAGACCCTTCGCAGAGCGTCATAGCATCTCTGTCCGTTCATTAGCTATTGACTTGACTTGACTTGTAAAACGCTTGCGTCAAGCTTGAATGGAGCATTAAATGCAAGGTTGCCTCTGAAATCCGGCTTGCGGCATGCTTGCACGTTTTCCAATCAAGCTGGACGCAAACTTGACCGACTTGCAATTCAAGCTTACAGCAAGCGGTTTGCAAGTTGGCCTTGTTGTTAGGGTTATCGAGTGAAGAAGAAGAATATAGTGATCAAGACGCATGGGGCTATTGTGCAGAAACACCACCAGAATATTCATAGAAACGACACAAATAGATTGTGAACTTATATGCATTTATTTCCTGTAATAAAAAATAATGTCAGATTCCGTAGTTTTAGTGTACTATTTAGTAAGAAAGTATTTTAAAAATATAATCTTGCATTACCCTCTTCTATAATTTTAGTTTTAAAACATACTATATCCATTCTATTTAGTACCAAAACATACTATATCCATTCTATTTAGTGCCAAAACATACTATATCCACATATAAACCCAAAAGGTACTATATCCATAATTTGTAAAATTTTAAATATTTTATTAGAAATTACTAAGTACATGTATGCACCGAATTATGTATCAGTAAAATAAATTATAAAATATTTTACCTAAATAAAATTGAATCACTATTTTACAGCAAAATTTAATGATCATGTTTGTTTTTTTCTGTTTCCTGATAAAAATCCCAAGTGTGATATAGTACATTTCGGAAACCAGCTCCTCATAAACACCTTGAAGTTATCTGGAATTTACCTCATGAGAATTATCTGCTTTCTTGTTTAGTTGCAAACATGCGTTTTGTCATTTTCCGTTTGTGATTGTGGGTTATCTTGCTCTTAGCACCAACAGTGATTTGCCATTATGAACAGGTCCCATTGATTCTAATATTTCATTTTCATCTATTTAATGTCTTGGTGAAACTTTTCGCCCTTTCTTCACTCGGTGCAGCTAAGTTTTAACGGAAGTAGCCAAAACGAAGACGGATGATTAAAGCATGTGAATGATAGTGGAAGAACTAGTAGAATGAGATTGTGGGAGGAAATGGAGGTACTCCAAGAAAAGCCACGGACACGATGTTGTTCACCCAAACTTGCTTGGATGGGAATAGAACCAGGGACCCCACATACAAGAGATAAGAACTCTACCACTGAACCACCGTGCTCTCTCCCCAAAGGCAAGCAAGGATCGACCTCATGTAACATTTCAATGCATAGCAGAGCATGATTTTCAAATTCTGTTCATATCGGTTATGTTTGACATTGCTTAAAAGTGACAAGATCGATAAATGAGTTGCATGCCTGAAACTGAACGTCGTTCATGGTATTTCTGAATGTATGAGTTTTCGAATATATGGGTTATCAAAACTGCCCTCCTTAATCTCCGTTTTGTATAGAAATTGTCAAAGAGAAATGCTTGAACTAGATATTGGAAACAAAGTCATTTTTGTCCAACGCTTTGACAAGTTATAAGCGACCATGTTTCGCATCCATACAGGACAACAGGCTTCAAATTCCTCGACAGAATTCGTGACGACAAAATATTTTGAACTGAATAATAACATGAACTCCCTACTTTTAGTTGGCATTTAGCTTTGATTTCTATGTCATAAAATATTTCAAGCCGTATATTTTGACGCAGGCGGACTCTAAATTTTAAGAGTTTATCATAATGTTGGGTTATATCTCACTAACCATAGTGTGTGCTGTTGTCTTTTGCTAATGTCATAATGAAAACCTTGTTGAGGATATTAGTATCACATCAATACATGGCATGGCTATCGCTTGCTATCAGTTTCATCTTAATAGATGGCGTGGTTATCGTTTAGTATCAGTTTCTTCTTAATATGTGGCGTAGTTATCGTTTAGTATTAGTTTCACCTTAATAAATGGCGTGGTTAATGTTTAATATTAGTTTCACCTTAATAAATGGCGTGGTTATCGTTTAGTATCAGTTTCATCTTAATAAATGGCGTGGTTATCGTTTAGTATCAGTTTCATCTTAATAAATGGCGTGGTTATCGTTTAGTATCAGTTTCATCTTAATAAATGGCGTGGTTATCGTTTAGTATCAATTTCACCTTAATAAATGGCGTGGCTATCGTCTAGTATCAGTTTCATCTTAATAAATGGCGTGGCTATCGTTTAGTATCAGTTTCATCTTAATAAATGGCATGGCTATCGTTTAGTATCAGTTTCATCTTAATAAATGGCGTGGCTATCGTTTAGTATCATTTTTATTTTAATAGATGGCGTGATTATCGCTTAGTATCAGTTTCCCCTTAATAGATGGCGTGAATATTGTACAGCATCAATTTTTAGATTTTCAAAACATTCGATTTGTTGATTTTGTTGAAAACTCCAAGGATTTACACGCAGCCCTCTCATCTTATTCAGCTGAATGAAAATTATTATCAATTGTTGCAATGATTCATCTTTCGTTTTTTTCTAGTTCATTTAATGCTAATATTATTGTCAAATTAATACAGTTGACTTACAACCTGTATCTAGACTTGTCAACAGCTAGTTATGTCATTACCTTCCATAAATTAATCAGCCGATGACAGGATAAACGTGACTTTCCAAAAGAACTCGAGATACATGTTTGTGTGTGTTCATCATGAGCAAATAATCGGATCCGTTATTGACAACCTAATTGAAGTGTCTCTTAAGATCATTCCTATGAGATAGGGCATTCGCTGACATTGTTTGCTTCGCTTTGAATCTACTGACAGTAGACGTTGTGGAAATTAGCACTTTGTGATATCTCCAGAACCAGCAATCATATATGTATACTACCAAATACCTCGCATGTTAGTGCGGGCATTGTTTTTTCGTTCCTCTTCTCGAAATTCGAGTACCTCGTACTTCCAACTTAATAAACAACCTCACTCGGTCAAACATTACAAAAGCGCTGATACATGTAGTTAATTATTTTAAATGAATATTCCAAGTATCAAAATTTCATATCTCCAACATAAAGGCCCAAATGGGTATTCCCAGAGCTGGTAAAAATTTAAGCATCTTAGGAACCCCCTCCAATCTTTATTCAGTTTTAAAAACCAATACATTCATTTAAAGTAACACACATTATATATACATAAACAATAGTAAAATGCAATGGTACTCCATAAAATAAATTGTATAGTAATAGGTGTATGTATAACTCTATTCAGTTCCGCTTCTCTCTCTTACTACCTTCGTTCTGACTGTTACTTCTATTATAACACATATCACACAACCTTTTAATACTCATAGTTGTGTAACCCTCAATAAAATACAGTTTTAATAATCCAATAATACCCAAACAGACAAGTCAAAAGCTAAAAATATTATCAAGTACATCACAGATCAAGTTATCAAATATAAAGCATAAATAATAACAATAAGAAAAAAGAACTATCTAAAATTGTAATAAATTTTTCCAAACATTTATATATAGCAACAACACCATTATAACTACAAGTAACATAATAACATTATCCAATCAACATTTCCAGTATAAAAAGACAATAAATAAATATAATGAACAAGAAACCAATTATTAAAATACCTAAACTCATTAAAAGCCTTTGATTCTGTTATATATAAACAATCGTCTCAACACTACATAGGTTTCCGATACATGGACATCTTATTACAATAATTGCTACCCCATTTCCTTTCCGTTCAAGACGAATTGCCAGAAAAACTTTTCTCAGTAATACGTACACAAGGACGTACTCAGGAATTTAATTCGGAAGAGCCAATGCTTTTCCGAGGAATCCAATAGTGCTTACCTCTGTTGCTTGGGGTCTCTGGTTCAATTCACGGCCAAGTAAATTTGTGATGGACGACATCGTGTCCGTGGATTTTCTCGGGGTACTTCCGTTTCCTCCCACTTTCTCATTCCATCAATTCTTTCATCATCATTCACTTGCTTTAATCATCGTCTCCGTTAGCTTATAGGGTATAATCGTCGGACGTGAAACTCAAATATTTCAAAGATTTGGGGGGATGTATATTCAATATTATGATGAACATTTGTTGAATTACTTCTAAAATTAGACTTACAGAAAAGTTGTGGTTTTGGGGAGGTCCAAACCTCTTGGGCCCACCCTCTGAGTACTTCAAGTCACCAATTCCAAGTAGTGTCTAAATTTCAACTTTCGAGCTTAAGCAGTTCGGCTAGCCTTTTCCCCTAGAATTAGCCAGCAACCTCCCCGGAGCTACGACAAATCGCTACATGTCATCCGTGTGCAAGGGCGCCCATCAGGAGGACAAGGGGGCGTTCGCCCCCCCCCCTTTAGAGGATATTGTGTTTCGGAAGATCGAAAACCCAATAGATATTTTAGAATAGTTACCGCAAAATTTGATACTACATTTGAAATGTCGCTTATACTTGCCCCCTTGGAAACCACAACATGGGCGCCCTTGTCCGTGTGTAGGACACTTTTTTAGTAAGTACTATCAAAACAACGATCGTCCATATTCTTCCTTTGGCTATTCGTGTTAATGCCCAGGTTTTACGAATTTTTGATATTCTTTTATATTTATGCACCAAAATAGTTTTCCAGTGAAGCCTCGTCGTATTTTGATTTTAATCTCCATCCACACATGGACCAAGCTTTTCAGAAGAAAGCTTGCCCTCCACTACCATTGGACAATTCTTTTTTATTACTCTTCAGTGCTTCTTGATTTTCGTGGAAGATACAGTGGTTCAGTGATAGAGCGCCTACTTCTGGTGCAAAAGATCTCTGGTAAGATCCCAGGCTATGTGAATTTGCAGTACAACGCCATATTCATGGGTTTTCCCGAGGTTCTCTCATTTCCTCACACATTTCATTCCTTCAGTTCGTTGACTTTTATTAATTCATCCATCTTCTTTAACTTAAAAGGATGTTAAATTACATTTTCATTCCACTTTTCTTGATTTCGTTACGTCACTTTGTAACAGAACGTTTCATAGGTCACTATTCGTCTCATGGTATCCAATCAGGAATTGCTGTTCACTGATCATCGTTTATCCTTACACGTCCTATTTGCTAGCACCTTAATGCCTTTGCTTTCTTGAAAATAGATATAAGAAACTGTTGTCATCTGTTTTTTTTTTCTGATTCATATGCTTATTTTCATATCTCGTCAGACAGTTTCTAGCACTCTTCTCTCCATGGTTCGTTATGTAGTTTACAGACGGGGTAGTCGGTGATTTTGTGATTTTGTTAAGATTTGCGTCATCGTACCATATGTCATAAAAGGCAGAATACGTTCATGGAAAATCTCACACTTTAGTCACACGAGTTGTATCACCCGAAAAGTTGGCCTGCTGTGCTGCCCAATATTGATTAAAATCATATTTAATTATAAATTCTAATTGCCAAACTTCATTTATTATCATATTTTTATTTTATTTTATCCATAACTAACATATTCACACAAATACAGTTGGACCTCGATAACTCGAATTTTTTCACATTTCCATGAACTCTCCATAACACCCAATGCTAAAATAACTTCTGTGAATCGAATATTTAAAAATTACAACCTCGATAAGTGGAATTTTAAGGGTTTCATAATCATATTTTAAAATCTCGGTAACTCGAACTTTTGTATCTGCGAACCTCTGGAAGTCGAAGTTTGCCTCTATAGGTCGAATATCTCTTGATGTGATCTCGATAACTCGAAGCTATAGCTGTATGATTTTTGTTGCTAGTCCCGTAATTGTTGTTAATGTGTGCTATAATTGTTTTTACTCGTGTGCGTGTCTAGACATGAAAGCCCCCATCTATCTATTTCTAGGTCATTAACTCTTCTTCTTCCTTCCGGAAATCAGCTTAAGCTTTGTCTATTGTACGGTCATCTTATTTAAGTTAAGGCACTTTCACAGCTTCGAGTTATTCGAGTTGAACGAATAAAACTTCGAGTTATAGAGGTTATATAGTAACTTTCAATGAGAAACGCGGAATCTTGGTACCTCGAATTTTTGTTGTGGTCTCCTTGATAACACGAACATTAATTACTCGAGAAACTCGATAACTCGAACTTTTATCTATTCCGTTTATCTTCGAGTTATCGATGCCCCAAGGTATTAATGCTCAAATCTAAATATTATTACAGCCCATGTCGTAATAATAAATCGCGAATAACGTTCATGTTCAGCATTATCACTATACATTTTGAAATAATTAAATGGAAACAACACAGTTCAAGATGAAATTAAATCATCACAGTATGTTACTGTTGAATTACATAAATATTAATGTTCAAATCAAAATGTGGTTACAGTGCTTATCCTACTTTAAAATACAATTAAATTGAATCAACATAGCTTTTAAGTTGCGCAAGTAAATTGTCACAGTAGTTTTAAATCACAAATTACCTGCACGCTGGCAGCATCTGTTAGCGTCAGACAGGCAAGCGAAAACGTAGATAGCAACATCTGTTAGCGTCAGACAGGCAAGCGACAGGGCAGGTAGCAACGTCTGTTAGCGTCAGATAGGCAAGTGACAGTGCAGGTAGTAATATGTGTTAGCGTCAAACAGGCAAGCGACGGCGAAGGTAGCAACACCTGTTAGCGTCTGACAAGCAAATGACAACGCAGGTAGCAACAGATGTTAGTGTTAGACAGGCAAGTGACAGTGCAAGTGGTAATATCTGTTAGCGTCAGACAGGCAAATGTCAGCGCAGATAGTAACATTTGTTAGCGTTAGATAGGCAAGCAACCGCCCAGGTAGCAATATCTGTTAGCGTCAGACAGGCAAGAGAGAATGCAAGGTAGCAACATCTATTAACGTGAAAGTTTACTATTAGGAATTAGGTGTGACACACTGAGACGTTTGTCGTCTATAAATACGATATTTAAAGTAATATTGCTTCATTTATTTTACTGCAATATTCTGTTTTAATAAGAGGAAGCAATGCTTCAACAGCTTTCATCGACGTTACTCCACTTGTATAGTCTTGTTCAAGAAAGTTTGCCCACCCACTTCTCTTCCAAAGGCCTACATTCTTATCCACAGTCGGAATTGAACAAAAGAAATGTGAATTTTCTTCGTCCAATTTAGACCTTCAAAGTCTTAGAATTTTCTATGTATAATTGCTAGAATTTACCCTTCTAAAGCAAGGTAGATGGCCAAGATTTTTTTCAACAAGACAGTACATAATTTTTAAACCTCAAAGTGTTACAAACATCGTTTGTTCATTTTTAGAGCATTGAAAATAAGAGAGAACTTTCTATCAGCACAGTAAGATTTCACCCGCAAATAACTCAACTTGTTCCGTAAAACTCTCACCACTACATACAACGATTTATTTGACGACATTTAGAACGAGAAACACAGACAGAGCAAGTGGAAGTTTTATAGCTTAGTTCTCGGTAATGTATCTGGCTAGACGAAGATTAAATTTACTTGCAACGTGCTGCTAGTGAAGTTGTTACATGTTTTCAAGTGCAAAGTGTACATATATATCCTTCTCTCTCTCTCTCTCTCTCTTGCACTGAAAATTTCCCGCACACAAGCAACAGCACAACCTGTTTTTAATCTCCGCAAACACTACATCTACAATGATGGGGCCCTAGACTTTGAGAGGAAAAGATGTCAACAGGAGAAAGTTACCACTCTCAAAACCAGAAATGGAGTAAAGGCAATATGTATATGTTCGCATAAAGGACTGTGTCACGACATTACTTGAGATATTGATTGCATACCCACTTCACAGTTATTTCGTTCTTAATTAACAGAACATTTTTTCCTTTTTATCAACTGAGAACAGTTTAAAATACAAAGCTTTAGATCAGTGATTTCCAAGTAGATGACGTCACAGTTTGCTACTTCTATCCTTAGCAAACCACACAGAAAGAACAAGGAGCAAATATCTAAACTGGGATTGATAAAATACAGTGTTGACAGGGCAACAAGAACATTGATGACGTAGTCAATGGATTCCGCGATAACACTACTTGTTGGTTCATATCTCTTTGTACACTGGCAACAATTGTTTTGTTTACTTCCCCTATTTTGTAATTTCCCCTATTTTGTAATTTGAAATAAATTGTTTTAGATTATGCATTCCTTCTTTGCTTCTCCTTTTTCCCGTAGTACAGGGTGTTCGAGAAAGAATGATAGAGTTTCGTCACGCTGCTGTGCAGAAATGATAGCATTCGGGTGGTTGAATGATAGACCGTTTTATTTGATAACTCAGTTTTTTTTGGGGGGGGGGGCGTGTAACGAACGGTTTGCAAAAAGAGCAGATAGCGCCGCGGCGTGATGAATTTCCAAACCGAGTGTAGAAGTGCCTATACTGAAACATCCAGGGACCATGGAATGGCAAGATTAAAACGATTGGTGTACTGTTGAGTTAACCATCAGTGGATTAAGTAGCAACTTCCCGTGGCGACTTTACTATAGTTTAATAAGAACATTTGGTTTAATAAGTGTGTTTGTAAATAAGAACAATGACAATCATGCAGTAAAAAATCTGTATGTGCGTCATCGCTGGTGGTTTTTATCAGACACATTCTGTGCCGTGCTAAAACCGATCATGTGAACAATCTAAAAGCAAGAATCCACGAGGCAATTAGCACTGATATGACAGCCTTGCTCGACAGGGTCTGCCGTGAAATCGATTATCGCTTATACACGTGTTTTCTGCAGTGAATGGCAAAACACACAGAAGCGGAGTTTGGGGGTGGCCAATGGGGCAACCGCCTCAGGTCCCGCGCTTACAGGGGCCACGCGTTCTAAGCATGGTTCGTCCAAGTAGTAGATACAAAAGCACGTCGCAACCCAATCGTTTCTCGGTACTCTATCCACCTTGCTAATGCTGATATTAAGTAGAATCTTCTTATCTCTTCCCAATTACTTTCAACACTATATATCGTCTACACTATATATCAAAAGATCCACCATATTTCAGGTAAAAATTTTCTTGCAGGCCTTATATCTAAAAAACTACATATAGTGTAGCCAAATCCAAACTATCAATTAACTCAGTATGATGTGCTTATTCCGTAAAAAGGGGGCGCGGTGGCTCAGTGGTAGAGCGTTCACCTCCGGTGCTTGGGGTCCCTGGTTCGATCCCAGCTCGCGCCGTGTGGACTTTCTGATGGACAAACACCGTGCTCGTGGGTTTTCTCGGGGTTCTCCCGTTTCCTTCCACTTTCTTCATTTCACCATTTCACTCATCTCTCATCATCACCCTCTCCTTTAGCCTAACTGGCATAACCATGGGACGTAAAACTCAAAGATTTCATTTCATTTCATATTCCATAAAAAAAACGCAAGCTCGACTTAGGGACCATTCAAAAATCTTGGGCTCTGATCCAAAAATAAAATTCAATATACTTTATTGAATGAAAAAACTTCTTGCACGCCTTATATCTCGAGAACTACATACAGTGTAGCCAAACTCAAACGTTAACTGGGCATGATATGCTTATTCTGTAGAAAATATGAAAACTCGAGGTAGGGGCCGTTCAAAACTTTTGTGGCCCCTGACCCAAAAATCAATTATTGGCCAAGATTGCAATCTTTTGATGCATTTTTTGGGATCATTTCCAAAATTCTTGTTCTTCTATCTTTTCCTTCACACTACTATTCATATTTCTTAGTCCATTTTCAATTTTAAATTCCATTTTCGATTTTCCCCCCTTTTTTCTTGATTGAGGCTAACTATATTTCACTTCCACCCCTAAGAAGACTGTGATCTGAGTCAATGCCTACTCTTGGTAGCGTCTTTACGTCCCATATACTATTCTTGAAACGTTGCTTGACACGATCATAATCGATCTGGTATTGTCTTTTATCTCCTGAACATTTCCATGTGTATAGCTTCGTTTTTTGTTTCTTAAACCCATAGCGCTTACCTCTGGTGCGTGAGTCACTGGTTCAATCCCCAACCAAGTAAGTTTGTTGTGGACAACATCGTCCTCGTGGATTTTCTCGGATACTTTCGTTTCCTCCCACATTCTCATTCTACCAATTCTTCGATCATTATTCACTTGTCTTAACCATCCGTCCCTTTGAGCTTAAAGGGCATAACGTGGGACGTTAAACTGAAATATTTATTTTTTCTTTTCTTAAACCACGTATTCATCACCACAATATCATGTTGCATACAAGAGTCGATAAGCATCTGACCCTGTTCGTTTCATTCTTCCTGACCCAATGATCTGACTCTCTGACTCTCTCACTACGCTGTAGAAGTTTCCCATTACTGTGGCATTGACTTTACATCTATCCTGCTGCTATATGTCAGTAATCTCGTCATATATTACTTCTACTGCATCGGATTGATGGTTGGTTGTTATGGTTTCGTATAACATAGTCGATAACGCTCTCGTCTTTCGTGTAAGCAGTCTCGGGTTCGATTCCTCGTGGGAAAACTTGGTCAAAAAAAGTATAAAAGATTTTTCAGAACAGACATCCTAAGTGAGTTTTTTCTGTGTTTTCCTCATTCTCACCAGGCAATGAATAGTACCTAAAATACAGGTCCCAGGCCGCTTCCTTCCTTCCTTCCTTTCCTCGGATAGTGTGATCACCGGGGGACGTCATGCGTCATGGCCATAGATGCCGAAAGCCCAGAAATCTTAATCTAACCTAATTCCTATCGTTAGTTGTTGGCATATACACTGCACTTAGCTTTAGAAACAACAGGTGGTTGCTGCAGCATCCCTTCCTCCTCTTCTCCATCTTAATGCCATCCAAATAGAATAGTATGTAAGTATCAGGACATACTTCACCTTTTTCTGACTATCGTACTTCTTTGAAATCCACTTATATTTACTTCACACTTATCCATTTACCCTTTTAAATGCTTAAGCTTAGCCGCACGTCGTAAATATTCGTACGTTCCTTCACGAGCGTCGCAATTTTGCTAGCCAATGGAAGTCCTTGCACATCCTATTGAAATCCAGATGTTTACTTGTTTCCAGGAAAATATATTTCCCATTGTATTCCCGTGGAACATTTCTGTATTTTTTGCTGGATAATCACAGGACCACCTTTAAACATCCAAATATTAGCCATTGACAGGCGCATCCCATTAAAATCCAGCTGAAAACCCGCTGGATATTTCCAGTAATATTAAAGCTTCTAGTGTGACAGGTATATCACATTGAAACCCAATAGAAATCTCGTGGATATTTCCATTATTGTTGAAGTTACTACAGTGACAACCACATCCCATTAAAATCCAACTAAGATCCCATCGATATTCCCATTATCCTCGAAGTTTCTACTGTAAGTTTGAATATCCGTGAAGAAGTATGGGACCTATGGAATCTGGAAAGTACGTTCCTTAAACACGTTATGATAGCTGGGTTGTTTCTTCGCTGTCCACTGTAAATGCCTTCAATTTGAGTCCATTTTGAGATATTTGAAAACCAGAATCGATAATTTCTAAATATAATCTATATCACATTCATGTTCAGGGCAAGCATGGACCGCTCCTCCATTTTCTTTACTGCATAACATGAAACATAGATACACGTACTTAATGACTTGTGAGTAGGAAATCAGTGGGATTTGATCATTCTCTTTGTGGTATTGTGGTAAACTACATTTAACAAATTTCATCAAACAAAATCTAATCTTTGTGGTACGAAATAGCTTTTTTTCTGTTTTATTTGTTTATTATTATTTCAATGAGCGGTTTCACTTCCGATTAAGAATTAGCGAACATAATTTGAAGCTCATTATGGTCAAAGAGAATACTAATATCTACACTAACGTTCGAATTAAGTTTTAAAATACTGTACAAAGTATAGTTTTCGTGTACATGGAATATGCTGGCAAGTAAATCATTTAAAAAAAAATCACTACTAGCGTTACCTAAATATTGCATTTTGATGCAAATTATTTACAGGGTGGTCCGTAATTATATGTATCATGTTACAAAGACTGTGGTAAAGAAAGTAGCAACATAACTTGAACATAAACACATTACTCTCATATCTTCCCTTACAAGAATTTAAATCTCTGTTCTCCATGACATGGTCCACGAATCCACTGTCAAAATCGATATATGCCTGAAGACGAAGATCAGCGTTTTCATAAACAGCCTGACAGATCCGTGCTGATATCCTGTGGAACTCTTCTGTGATAGTTTTCGGTAGTTCGCTCAAATTGCGTGTGTGATCTTGATACATTTTGTCCTTTAAAACACTCCATAAGAAAAGGTCAGGAGACCGAACTGGCCACTCCACAGACCTACGTCGACCGAGCCAGCACATAACGCGCACGCTGTTCCAGAGATAACCGTTCCGCCATCCTGTCTGACATGCACTAACGGTTCTGAGTCCAGTGATCGTTATTCCTTCTCTCAGGCTACACAATATTGCCATATCGAAACTTTTTTGTCCAGAATTATAAATACTATATTCGGTCAAACATCATATACATAATTATGTAGTTCAAACGTCCTCTGGAAATGAAGCTATATACGCCACACTTTCCAATTTGTATGGAATTCAAATAAGTAGTATGCTCTTCAACTTTAGAACTATATAAGCCACTTTTAGAGCACGTTACTATATAACTGCTACGTTACTATTGTTTTCTGTCGTTAAAAAATCGTTAGCTGTGTTAAACATCAAGAATTAGAGCAATTTTCGAATAGCGTCAACATGAAGTTGGCCCGCTAAAAGTTGTCAAACTTCGCCAAATTTGGTTTGCCGCTAGTGCTACTTTAGTACTGCTTTCTGCTGTAAAAATGTTCGTTAGTGATGGTCAACTTTAATAATAAGAGCAACTTACAAATGGCGTCAACGTGAAGTTGGTCCGCCACTTGTCGCTGAAATTCACCAAATTCAGTCCATCTGTAGTATAACGTCAGTGTTGTATTCTGCCGTACATTTTTTTCTTACTGTTGCTGAACTTCATGAATTACAGAAACTTCAAAATGAATTCGGCCATATTCACACAGCCTGTCACTTCTTGTCAAGTTACACCAAATTTGCTCCATCGTTAGTAATATGTTAGACCTGTTTTCTGCCACCGTTAATGGTACTTCGATACTGTTTTCTACTGGGAAAGAATTCGTTTGTGCTCCTAAACTTCAAGAATTAGAATTACTTCAAAATGATTTATGCAAACTTCACGTAGTCCACCGTTTGTCACCAAACCTCACCAAAGTTGGTTTGTCGTTAGTACTACTTTAATGCTGGTTTCTGCCGTAAAAAAAAATCATCAGTGCTGTTAAACTTCAAAATGGGATCCACAGTTTAAATTGACTCGTCACTTGTCGCCAAACTTCACCAAATTTGATGTCTTTAATGCTACGTTACTGCTAATAAAAATGTTTATGTTGAAAAAGAGCACTATGGATGAAAAATGCAGTGAAGTTTAGTGATAAGTGGCTGGATGTCAGAAATTTGCCCTACCTATTTTAAAATAATTGTAATTCATAAAGTTTAGGAGCACTAGCCAAAACTTTTATAGCAGAAATCAGCATTAACATAACACAAAATTTGGTGACGTTTGGCGACAAGTGGCAGGTCAACTTCACGCTTACGCCATTTTGAAATTATTTTCAATTTTGAAGTTCAGCAGCAATAACGAAACATTTTATTACAGAACACAGCACTAATGATGAAGCAAATTAGATTATGCTTGGCGACAAGTGGCAGAGGAATTTTGTAAAGATAGGAGTGGGTTAACTAGTATAATGATATGCATTACGTTCGGGTTCGCCAGATCTGAATAAATTTATATGCAAATTTCAGTTGCCTCAAAAGTCTATGCTCTGAATATATTTGTTCCAGAACATGATACTGATGCAATAGCGAGGTAGATCATGGGAAGCTGAAGTCAACACCACGGGACTCGAACTTAAGGTCTCCAAGTCTACTATTCAATACGATTTTCAAAAGATCGAAAAGGAATTTAAATTAATACCACTAATAATACAAATATCCCAGTGTCCTACTTTTTCCCCGTGACGGTGTAACTAGGGTGCTAAGAAAAAAGTAAGTATAAAGATAACAAGGATCTTATAAAATAGAGGATCTGCCCTTACAAAAAAAATCTTGAAGCCATACGTCATAGTTTTGCTACCCCTACTCTGCCCACTCCGCACAATAAGATCGCAATGTTTTGAGCCAATAATCATGGCGGAAACGAAAGTAGCCAATCAGACATGCCGACGCTCGGTTGATTTTGGCTTCATCGATTTAATAGGATGAAAATACTATGGGCAGATCCTCTATTTATAAAATCCTTGAAATATAATTAGAACTAAAACCAAAAAAAAAAAAAGCTTACATAATTCCTAGAGAGCAGTCACACGTTGCAAGGCTAAAAAAAAAAAAATACTCGCTAATGCAATTTTTATGGGACAAACTGTACTGACTACCACTTGAAGAAGTAAGTAAATTTTGGATAAAACTTTAGTTGCTGAATAATGTAATGGATCTTCAATTTAAAAATGATAGAAATTAGAGAACCCAGTCTTTCGCGCTAACCGTGTAGCCACGAGGATTTCTACAAGATAAATAGTAAAATCATAAAGATAAGGACAGTGGTAGTCAATATAATATCATGTTATACAAATACCCTTTTCCTACCAAGCGGAACTCGCATTCTTAGCGATTTTGTCTTGAGTACAATAGGCAGTGTTTGAGACAATGAAGTAAGCAGGTTGTGAAAATTGAGGAAAGTAATACCCCCAAGATTTCGCCAATAATATTACTCAAGAAACACAAAATATGTTCACTCTACAAACTCTTTGTTTAATACATACAACTGCGATTACAGAAGTATTTTGCTGTAATTCTCCCACTCAGTTTCAAACACTTATTTATCAATTCCATACCAGATTCTCCCAGTAGCTGAATGCTCCGGTTAAATTTCCAAGCTTCATCGGAGTTAACAAATGTATATTGATGGCATCACAGAGCATACTCATCTACTACAATGCCATAGGATAAATTGAAAAGAAAAAATGAAATGAAATCTTTGAGTTATTCCCGTTAGGCTAAAGGAAACGCTGATGATGAGTAATGAATGAAATGGTGGAATGAAGATAGTGGGAGGAAACGGGAGAACCCCGAGGAAACCCACGCATGGTGTCTGTCCACCAAAAAGTTCACTTGGCGGGGGCTGGGATCGAACCCGGGACCCCAAGCACCAGAGGTGAACGCTCTACCACTGAGCCACCGCGGCCCCAAATTGAAAGGAAACGAGATACGTGAACATTTACATTGAAGAAGCAAAATGGAAATAGTTTTTATTTCTATGTTGTTCTGCAAACGGGTTATTTATAAACCTGCAATTTGTTTGACTATCCTCTGATTTTCTAAGCTTCAGATTGCTATTGAATAAAACAATATATGTTGTCCAAAAATTCTTTAAAAATCAAGAGTAACCTACTACTCTGAAGCGCAGGGCACAGGGCGGTTACCTAGTTTGCCCTAAGTAAAGACCGCCTCTGATGTTAACTAACTATCTTCGATAGAGGAACATCCTTCAACTTACTTTAGAAACAGAGAGTTTGATAAACCTTTTAAAACTTTAATAGAAAAAGTTCCTTTCTCATCTGGCCCATAGTTACGAGTATCGGTGAACCCTCCTGAATCTTTAAATAGTTTGTTGAAAATGAAATCCTTCAGTTTGTCCCACGATTATGCCCGTTAGGCTAAGGGAGACAAGAGCTCCCTCGTGGCTAAGCGGTTAGCTTACGCGCCTTTGACGTGGGAGACCCGACGAGAGCTCATGTGGTTCGCTAAGGGAGACAACGCTAAGGGAGACAAATGATTAAGACAAGTGAATAATAGGGATGGCCACAAAGTACCGGTTCCGGCGGAACCGGTTCCGCGAAGAACCGGTTCTCGCAGATCCGGTTCCGGACCTGGATCCGAAAACCCGATTCCAGAACCGTATCTTAGGAACCGATTTCAGACCTGGATCCGAAAACCCGGTTCCAGAACCGGATCTTAGGAACCGGTTCCAGACCTGGATCCGAAAGCCCCCAAAGACCCGTAAAGGAGGCACAAAGTTCACCTTCAAAAAAAATGCAAAGAGGACCATGCGCTTGTGCCTTCCCCGCCTAGACCCGCTTGTGACCCCAGAAAAAAATTTTGGTCCACCAGTGGGTGTTTATCCAAATGAGTTGGCCAGTTTGCCTGTTTAGCCAATGATTTTGCCAGTTACTCAGTTTATTTAGCCAAATGAGACAAGCGGCCGCCGCCTGGGCGCCTGCCTGTCGCTTCCACCATTTCATCTAGCAATACTGTTCACAGCCTGCCAGTTGCTCGGGTTTAGCGTAGGAATGGTCATAAAGTTTCGGTTCCAACGGAACCGGTTCCACGAGGAACCGGTTCTTGGAGATCGGTTTTCAGAACTGGTTCCGGATCCAGTTCCAGACCTAGAGCCGAAGAACCGGTTCCAGACCTGGATCCTAAAAACCGGTTCCGGAACCGGATCTTCTAGAACCGGATCTGTTCAGACCCGAAAACCGGTTCCACGAGGAACCGGTTCTGGCCATCCCTAGTGAATAATAATGGAAATGAAGTGAAATGAGTATGTGGGAGGGAACAGGAATACCCCAAGAAAATCCACGGGCACGATGTTGTCCACCACAAACTTACTTAGCCGGACATCTAACCAGGGACTCCACGCACCAGACATAAGCCTCATTTTTTTTTTTTTTAATGAGTTCGCTGGCTTATCATCTACTGCTTCACTAAGTTTAGTAAATGACTTAATATACTGATTTGTCCTACTGTTCTATACTGATTTCTCCTATTGTATTTGGACCACCCTATGGAAAAATAGAGGTTGGCCTTTTTCGATATCAATCGTTGTTAACTTCAAGTTAAGTGTTACTAAATGTGGAAATTAGCATGTTACCACTAAACCACCGTGCTCCCCAATTGTTTGTTGAGACGTAAATATAAATGTAAAGTGAATTTAATTTAGCCCTCCCAAAAATGATCCCACCTCCCATGTCTTAGTGTTTTGATTAATGGATCTCCTTCTAACTTTTTAAATATCATAAAGTTGTCCTTTAATATATTTTTACTGAGTTTTAAAAGTATGTTGCTTGTGAAATAAAAATTTGTACATTAGTACCGCACATAAGACAGGAGAGTTTTATAAGAATTCTCCAAAATTTCCATTATACCCCAGATACATGCAAAAATATACTAAATTCCTAACAAAAAAACATAGTATTGTCTTTCCAGTATTTCAGGAGAAGCAAAAGACTGCAAACTATTGTAAACTGATTTTATGGATGAAATTTAACTCAAAACAATTTTCTCTCTTTCTGTTGCAGGGTTTAGTGATCCGTATTGTATGCTGGGTATTCAGCCTGGAAACGTGACTCCAGCGTCGCCACAACATCAAAAGGAAACGCCTCCCGGGTCACCTAGGAACCCGAGCAGAACGCCGTCTGACGGTGGCCCCGAGAACGAGGACAAAAGCCAATCTCCAAGAGGATTCGATTCGTCCCCAAAACACGAATCATCTCATGAAAAGCTCAAGAAACATCATAGGTAAAAATGTATTATGTTATATATGTTTTTTGTTTTGAGGTTCATGTCTTGTGGTTCTGCTCTTTAGGCTAAAGAAGACGGTGAAAAATGGATGCTGATAATAAAATTATTCATGATAGAACTGTACATAATACATACTCTGAGCGGGATTCGAACTCGCTACAGGCTGATAAGGATCACCATAGTAATGGCTTACACAACGTTGCAAGAATACATGATATAGCAGTTTAGAACAACGCGAAATTGCTCTAACGTTTATTATTATTATTATTATTATTATTATTATTATTATTATTATTATTATTATTATTATTATTATACACATTTACAAATTGCCAATTCAAATTTTTAAATAATATTCAAACGAAAGCAAAGCAGTAAACAGTATATATATATATATATATATATATATATATATATATATATATATATATATATATATATATATATATATATATATTTGGTCTAGGAATTAATTCGTGCGGGTGGACAAGAGATGGCGCAACGAACGGAGCGTCCCACAGTTGCGTGTATCCACACATGTGTTGCAAACCCCTGTCATCGCGTATCGTTCGTAGTATAGGGCAGTGGATTAAAGCGTCAACAACACCAGTTTGTAGTTAAGTGAACATGGCGCAATTTGTGCCTGATAAAGTGTTTTTACGGGGTGTCCTGCTGCATTACTTTAACATGCAGAAAAGTGCGACTGAAAGTCATCGTATTTTGGTGGAAGTGTATGGTGACCATGCTCTAGCTGAGCGAACGTGTCAGAAGTGGTTTGCACGGTTTAGAAGTGGTGATTTCGGCTTGGCAGACCAAGAGCGAGCTGGACAGCCAAAAAATTTCAAGACGAAGAATTGACAGCATTGCTCGAGCAGGATTCGTGTCAAACGCAGGAACAACTTGCAGCAGCATTAGGCGTTGATCAAACAACAGTCTCCAAACGCTTGAAAGCCATGGGAATGATTCAAAAGATGTCACATTGGGTTCCACATGAATTGAAAGACAGAGACGTTGAAAGACGAAAAACCATTTGCGAATTGCTGCTTCAACGACAGAGCAGAAAGGGGTTTCTGCATCGAATTATTACGGGTGATGAGAAGTGGATCCATTACGAGAACCCTAAACGAAAAAAGGCCTGGGTGAAACGAGGTGAACCAGGTCCATCACAACCAAAACGAGATATTCACTGTGCAAAGGTTATGCTGTGCATATGGTGGGATATGAAAGGTGTGGTGTACTATGAGCTGCTGCAACCGGGTGAAACTATGAATGGAGAACGTTATCGACGACAATTAATGCGTTTGAAGCAAGCTCTGGCCAGAACACGACCAGAATGGGAGAACAGACATGATAAACTTATTGTTCAACATGATAACGCTCGCCCACATGTCGCAAAACCGGTCAAAACCTATTTAGAAAATGTCGGATGGGAAGTTTTACCCCACCCACCGTATTCACCAGACGTTGCTCCTTCGGACTACTACTTGTTCGATTGTATGAACAACGATTTGATTGGACAGCGGTTTACTTCTTCAGAAGATATCGAAACATGGGTCTCTGACTGGATCGCTTCCAAGGATGAGGACTTCTTTCGCCATGGAATCCGTACATTGCCTGACAGATGGGCGAAAGTGGCGGCTAGCGGTGGACAATATTTTTCTTAAGGTATTTATGTATTTTGTGTTTGTACTACAGCTTCAATGTGTGCGTACCAACCGCACGAATTAATTCCTAGACCAAATATATATATATATATATATATATATATATATATATATATATATATATATATATATATATATATATATATATATATATAGGGTGTTTCAAAAATCTTTCGGTTTAACGTCCGACGTTTGTGCCCTTTAGGCTAAGGGAGACGATGATTAAAGCAAGTGAATAATGATGGAAGAATTATTGGAATTATAATGTGAGACGAAACGGAAGTACCCCGAGAAAACCTACAGACGCTATATTGCAAACCACAAACTTGCTTAGTCCGGGGATCGAACCAGGGACTCACACACCAGGGGTAAGCGCTCTACCACTAAGCCATGGTGCCCTCCTAAGGTGTTTCAAAACAACACCGACAAGGTTTAGGACGTGATTGCTGTCCCCAAGATAAGATTTTGAAAATACAGACTTATCTGGGCGTAGAAATGCTTTCGGCGCTAGAGCTCCTTTCTGGCTAAGCAGTTAGTGTACGCGCCTTTGGCGTGGGAAATCCGGGTTCGATTCCCGGCGGGAGCTCATGTGGTTCGGATTCCACGTTAATTAGTAGGTACACGTCTCATATAGCCTCGCTGTTGAACAGGACGTTTAACTCAAAATCAACTCAGCTTTCGGCTATATTACCAACCAAATATTTGTCGTACAAATGCAAAAAACAACCATAGCTTGAGAACAAACTGTCGGATCAAAGTCGAATAAAAGGAAACATGACCATTACTTTTAGTTCTAGATTCTATTAGTGCACAACTGGATGTGGTGCAGGGGCATTGCAAGGGAAACTCGCAAAGAAACTGAAGAATTTCTAAGGCATTTCATTAAAAGATGAAACGCAGTACTACAATATTTCAACGAACTAATATAACTGTTCAAGTTAGATTAGAACAGTATTAGAACTCTCAATGATATATATATACAGACTGTCCCATAATTCGTGTGTAAACTTTAATTTCCTAGTACTCAGCACTCGTAAAAGCTACAACTGTGAAATTTGCAGGCAATTTAGAGGAAGGTCAGAAGATTTGTCTGATAGCAAAACGAGATCACGGGTTTCATAGTCTGAGGAGTTATAGAGTCAAAGGTCAAAATGCGATTTTTTCCTTATGGGATTTCAATGTTAAATAGTAGTCTCAACAATGTGATAACGAAAAATTCGCGCAATCGTGACCCCGTGACCTCTACCAGGTCATCTGTGACCTTTGCGGAGAAAACTCCTTTTTCAATAACTTATTGTACCCGATTCATTCAGTTGAAGATAATGTTAAAAAACATATGCATAAAGGATATACCTAAGATCTGTTTTAGCAACTCGAAGAGGTCAGCAATATTAACAGAGGTTAAAGGTCACGTAGTTAAAATGTCATGTTTGATGTGTTAACAAGTAAGAAACTGTGACGTTGGAAATAATGATTCGAGCTACCATAGAACACATGCATAAAGATCCTTCCAAGGAGTGTGCATAGACAGAAAAAGGTCAACAATGTCATAAAAGGTCAAAGGTCATGTAGTTAAAATATCATTTTAATGTGTTAGCAAGTATGGAACTGCGCCGTTTAAAAACAATATTTGAGCTGCCATAGTGCACATGCTGAAAGGTCCTTCCAATGGATGTGTATAAGCCCAGCAAAAAGGTCAAAAATGTCATTAAAGGTCAAAGGTCACGCAGTTAAAATTTCATGTTTGATGTATTAGCAAGTATGAAACCGTGATGTTGGAAATAAGGATTTGAGCTTCCATAGAAAATATGCAGAAAAGTCCTTCCGATTAGTGTGTATTGGCATACGAAGAAGGTCAACAATGTGATAAAAGATCAAAGGTCACGCAGTTAAAATTTCATGTTTGATGTATTAGCAAGTATGAAACTGTGACTTTAGAAAGAATGATTGAGCTTCCATAGGACACATTCAGAAAGGTTCTTCCGAAATGTGCGTATGGGCATAGAAAAAGGTAAACAATGTCATAAAAGTTCAAAGATCACGCAGTTAAAACATCATAGTTGATGTGCTAGCTAGTATGAAATTGCGACGTTTGAAAAATGATTTGACCTGCCATAGAATACATGCAGAAAGATAGCCATAGAATACATGCATAAGAAAAGGTCGACAATGTCATAAATGTCAAAGCTCACGAAATATGAAGTTCATAGTTTGTACATTGGCAAGCATGAAAGGACAATGTTTGAAAACTAATTTAGTTGGTATAATATTTAAAACTAGGAATATTTTATTAGGAAAATGGGGTGGAAATCGTTCCGCTTTCAACATCTTATAGTACAACATTAATCCAACCACAGATGCCACTGAAAACATGCATTAAATAATTATTGAAGGTTTCGTTTCAACCAAAAATGAAACTCTGGATAGTCGTAAGGGGTCAAAGATCATGAAGGGTTCGTTTTTCGTATATTGGTGGTATGAAAATATGCGAAATGTTAAACTAAATTCTTATAATGTTTGAAAGTAAACTCTCGGCTCAGTTTTCTCGGCTCTCGGAAAACCTATTCTTTTCAAATAACAAGAATACGTAACTTTAGGAAGTCATTATTGTGTGCAGGAAATTCTAGGACATAGTAGGTGCACGATTTTCTTTCGTTTCCTAGATTAGAAAAAGCATATTATTTGGGTAGCATATTCCAATGAAAATATCACATGTAAATGCAAATCACTCAGGAGTTCTCAAAAAATCCTAAGTTCAGACTATATTACAACACTGTTTGTTGTTTCTTTGTATCCATATCAAATAGGATAATTCATTGAAAATAAACTGTTTCCAAAGAATGCATTGTGTCGAGGAATTTGGGGGGGGGGGGGGACAAAGATATCCCGTAATCTCATGAAAAATAAATATGGCAGCCTTAATATTGATTTGATGCTTACCCAGGAAATTGAGAAGAAAATAAGAGTAACTCCACTGGAAATAAATTGCTTCCCCATATAAGAAGGGACGCACTCTTATCGTTTATTTATACTTTTCGTGATTGAAGCATAAACGCGTGTGTTTATGTTTTGGGCTCACGTCAAGTAATCAGTCTGTTTCGTTCACAAGGGTGGTTTAGTTTACTCGAATGATAATCTAGTTGGAAAGAGACAGTGTGGCGATACAGTATGGAGTTGAGCTTAATATTAAATGAGTTAGTAAATCTTTTGTTTCTTGTATTGTGTAAGAAAATAAAAATTCTTGTATTTCTTATTTTCCTTATACCTATAGTCCTACGTTTTTGGAAGTATGCGTATGCAATTGTGTAAGTCACAATGGATACTCTAACAAAGGAACAACGTGCCGATTTGCTTGAGTGTTACGTTCTTAGTAGGAAGTCGGTTACAAAAACGCTGAGAAAGACGCTTTCACACTGGGATGTGAAAGTAATCAATATCCAAATTCTTCGTCTTTACAAGCAGTTTCAAAATAACTGTTTTAGAAAGGAGCATCTTTCTCAGAAACAACGAAAGGCAGGACCGCTTGTAAGGAACTCTTCCGAGGACACTATACGCAAAGTGGTTCGTTCTGTGCTTAGTTCACAGAGAAAATCAATCCGTCGCCGGAGTGTCGCACTCAACGTCGAAACAAGTTCGCTGTGTAGGATATTGCGTTTACTTGAAGTTAAGGCGTACAGGATGAAGATTGTACATAAATTGTAAGATGATGATTTACATGCGAGAATTTTATTTTGTAACTGGTTGATAGACAAATTAAATGAAAATCCCATGGTCTTATTTCAGATTTTAATGTCAGATGAAGCTGTTTTTTAATGGAACGGTGCCTTCGTCACACGCACGGTTCTGGGAACCCAGTCCATCGGCGGAAAGAATTGAACGCTGTGCAGATCAAAGGGGTATTATGGTATGGGTGGGACTAACAGCGACTGGTGTAATAGGGCCGTTTTTCTTCGAAGGAAACGTTAATCAAATTACATATCAAAATATGTTGCGAGAATTTCTTTTCCATGAACTTGATTAATTAAATCTTAATCCACACAATGATATGTGCTTTCAACAGGATGGTGCTCCAGCAAATCTTACTAGGGCGACATTACAAATTTTAAGAGGAAGGTTTGGAAACCATTTAATAAGTATGGGTTCTAATGTTGAGTGGCGAGCTAGAAGTCCTGATCTAAACCCATGTGACTTCTTTCTGTGAGTCTTTCTTAAGCAACAAGTTTATAAAACTCCTACAGCAACACTTAAAGAAATTCGAAAATCGATATAGCGTGCCGTTGAACAGATAACTCCGGACACTCTTGAAAATACCTTCACAAAGACCCTTGTTCACAGAGTGAACTTATGTTTAGCACATTACAGAGGCCACCTGAAATAAATTGCAATCTACTAAAAAGATTTATAGTCTGCAAGGACGTCAGTGTTTGTTAAGCAGGTAAGACAATATTTAAAATATGTCTGTGTATTAAATAGCTATTAATATGTTTCAATAAGAAAAGGACACTTCGAATGCAGTTTTGCAAAGACAAGTAATTAACAAACGGTGGAACTCATGGCATGCTCTATTTATTGTTTTAACCATCAAAGAGACAGATACCTACCATTCCCTGCAGTACCTAAATTACAAAATTATGCTTCTTCACCATATGACAATATTAACCTTTCTATTCTGATCATGTGCACCCCTAGGAAGAACTTTTCTGCATGTGTTCCATGGCAGCTTAAATCCTTATTTCCAACATCACACTTTCATACTTGCTAATACATCAAACATGAAATTTTAACTGCGTGACCTTTGACCTTTAATGACATTTTTGATCTTTTTCCTGGGCTCATACACATCCATTGGGAGGACCTTTCAGCATGTGCACTATGGCAGCTCAAATATTGTTTTTAAACGGCGCAGTTCCATACTTGCTAACACATTAAAATGATATTTTAACTACGTGACCTTTGACCTTTTATGACATTGTTGACCTTTTTCTATGTCTATGCACACTCCTTGGAAGGATCTTTATGCATGTGTTCTATGGTAGCTCAAATCATTATTTCCAACGCCACAGTTTCTTACTTGTTAACACATCAAACATGACATTTTAACTACGTGACCTTTAACCTCTGTTAATATTGCTGACCTCTTCGAGTTGCTAAAACAGATCTTAGGTATATCCTTTATGCATATGTTTTTTAACATCTTCAACTGAATGAATCGTGTACAATAAGTTGTTGAAAAAGGAGTTTTCTCCGCAAAGGTTACAGATGACCTGGTAGAGGTCACGGGGTCACGATTGCGCGAATTTTTCGTTATCACATTGTTGAGACTACTATTTAACATTGAAATCCCATAAGGAAGAAATCGCATTTTGACCTTTGAGTCTATAACTACTCAGACTATGAAACCCGTGATCTCGTTTTGCTATCAGACAAATCTTCTGACCTTCCTCTAAATTGCCTGCAAATTTCACAGTTGTAGCTTTTACGAGTGCTGAGTACTATGAAATTAAAGTTTACACACGAATTATGGGACAGTCTGTATATATATATATAAAATATCCCAAGAAGCTTTTTACGTTTTGTCTTAGTGCTAGCGATAAACAAACAATAGTTGCCATTTACAAAAGCTCATTCATATGTAATTGTTTGTTATACATAATTTTATTTTTATTTTCCCTTTGGCCTATACAAGGGCGCCGATCCTGGGGGGCCGAGGGGGACCGATCCCCCCCAAAAAACTCATGTGGGCCCCCTAATGTATTTATGAATATACAATATTTGGCATAATTTGAGTGCAATTTGTCTTAAAATATTCATATATATATATACAGGGTACGGCACGTAAAACCGGCCCGTAAAGTGAACTCATAAAATGAAATGTAATGTATTGAATATGATTAACTACAACACATAAATGAAATGTAATGTATTGAATATGACTACTCACCTTCACAGCAGCCTTCATAGCAGGTGCTGAAAGTGTCCTCCGCCCACTTCAACACACATGTGAGCACGATTGAGGAGATTCATATATACCCTTCTCCAGTGGCGTATTTAGGGGGGGGCTTCCGGGCTTAAGCCCCCCCCGAAATCTTACTTACTATAGTAAAGTATATGAAATATCTTGCAGAATTTTCACATTTTCAGGCAAAGCACCCCCTGAAAGTTAGCAAAGCCCTCCCCGAAACAAAATCGTAAATACGCCACTGCCCTTGTCAGTTCTTGTGTTGTAATGCTATTGGTGACATCCTGGATCCTGGTCTTGAGTTCTTCAATTGTGTGTGGATTTGTTTCGTATACTCTTCCCTTTAACAGTCCCCATAAGTAAAAGTCACACGTGGACAAGTCTGGTGACCGAGGAGGTTACAAGCCTTTGCTGATTGTCCTCTCTGGTGTAAACATCTCATGCACAAGGAACAATGATGCAGCTGGTGTGTGGCATGTTGCACCGTCCTGCTGAAAGTAACATAACTGACGCTCCTCTTCGGTCAAGTGTGTATAAAACTCCTCCAGGATTCCCATATACACGTCACTGTTCACTGTCGTCTCAAAGAATATGGGCTCAATAACGCGTGTGGCGGAAATGGCACACCAAACACCAATCTTCTCATCATGCAAGGGTACCTGGTGGATTGCGTGTGGATTTTCTGTCGACCAATATCGGTTGTTTTGGGAATTTACGTACCCAGACAGGTGGAACCACGCCTCGTCACTCATGATGATAATTAGTGGATCCAAGAAACCACTGGCAACATTGCTCAACAGCCATGAACAGAAATGCACCCTCTTCTGCAGGTCAGGCTCCTTCAGTTCTTGCACAACACTTATCCGGTACGGTTTTAACTTCAGTCCCCTTAAAACACGTCTGCAACTTCTCTCACTGGCATGAACCTGTTGACTCACTCTCCTGGTTGACTTTCGAGGACTTCTTGTCATTATCTCCTCCACCTGCATCTTTGGTAGTCTGTTCCTGGGAGCATTTTGAACCGATCCTGTACGCCGCCATTTTTCAATCAATTCCTGAATGGTGCTTTTTGCTGGCACAGAAGGTCCTGGAAATTTCTCCCGAAACAAATTCTTTGTTTTCACAAAAGATCCAGTGAGAATGAACCCTTCAACAATGGCAACACGCTCGGGTATCGAATACGGCATTATCACACACTGACACTCACCCGGCTTAACACAACGAGGCCTTTTTCTCAACTGGTTTCGACAAGTTTCACTGGCTGCAGCTGCACGTGACTGCTGCAGGTCACGTAAGTCGACCCGACCTCGACACGCCATCTCTTGGTAGGAAGGTAGATTATTTAAGTGTTGCCAAAAACACAATATACCAGAATATTACGACGGGCCGGTTTTACGTGCCGCACCTTGTACCTTCTGCATCTGAATGGGCCCCTTCAAATTTACAGAGAAATCGGTGCCCTTGGGCCTATACAAGTTAAGTTTTAAGTGTGAGGTATAAGAACAGTGTAATTTAGTGTAGAAGAGCATGTTCTTCAGAAACATTAAATGTAAGTAGCCTTATGTACGGTACTTACTGTATAACCACTGTATCGATAAAAGAGCATATCGTACAGTATATTTAAGCCTAAATATGATTTTCATGGTCATTTTCAAAAATCCGAACTAACTACCTGTGGTCCCAATTACTTCGAGTTTTGGACTTCCTAGAGTATATATAGGAAGTAAAATGAAACGAAATGTTTAACATCTCAGGGTTAGGCCTTTTAGGCTAATATATACTGATGATAAATAAAAGCTAATTATTGCGAAAGAGCTCATGTAATTAGAGTGAAGGAAAAATGGGAGATCTTAATAAAACTTACGGACACAATGTTGTTCATCATAAACAAACCTCACAAGCAAGTTGTGTAATGCTCTTAAATAGAAAGGTATTAACATAAGAGAGCGTCATAAACAAACTTTCCAGCTTTAAACTTGGAAGACAAACGTGAAATAAAAGTCGATTTGCGATAAATTTTTATTTTCTTCTAAAGATTTCTTTGCAGAAGATCTCAGAAGACATTAAAAATCTTGCATTACACCTGACATGTCTTCGCGGCACACCAATGTGTCGCGACACAGCAGTTGAGAAACGCTGGTTCATCCTATCTCTTGACAAATATTTGACGATAAGACAGATTATTTTAAGAATCGAAGATTATAGCTGTTACCGGACAAATTCGAAAAAAAGAACTTAAATTACAAAGCTACATAGATGCCTAAACACTACATAATTAGTTCATACATATGTAGAGCATAATCGCATGAGACACAATCTTTTATTTTTATAAAAAATTGCAAAAGTATCATTAACGTCATCACAAGCAAAAAATACTTTTAATTATGGTATATTCCACTCAAAAAAATTTTCAGGATTGTACTTACTGGAATACAAAAAACTCAAGAAAATTTTAGTCCTACTAAAAGTTTCAAACCAAGTCAATTTTTATTTTTAGAATGTCTTGTTTTTCAATGATTTTCAATGTAAAGAACAAAAGGAAGTTCATGAACATACACAGAAAAAACAGGAAAACCAATTGTTTTTCTTAAAACCATTTATGCTGGGAAAATAATTTGTTGTCTCCTCAATTAAACTTTTAAATCAGTATGTATCTTTAAACTTGGAATTGCGATCATTGCAAACTTTCATTTTGTTCATTTGTATTAATTTTTGTGACCAACGAATAGAGTACCATATATTTATTATCTAATGTCCTTTTCACACGAAGCCACTGAGTTGCACGACCCAGTTGCGCCACTGCTTCTGAAGCATTGCTTTAAATTGAAGTTTTCGTATGGGGCAACTTCAGTTACGTCTACTAAAACGTCGCCACTAGCGCAACTGTCTCAAGCAACTCTCAGTATCTGCCACTTGTGAAGAAACATTGTCTTAAATGGAAGCTTTTGTACGGGACAACTTCAGTTACCGCCACTACACCAGATTACAAGTTCTCTTTTGTCAAAAAAAAAAAAAAAAACATAAACTTGTTAGTTGGATTAACGATCAGAGACCAAAACTGCACAATTGTTTATCGCTTAAAATTTACCTTAATTTACACCATATACTCGAGTTTTCGACTGTCTTAAAACAACTATAGACTATTCCTTTATTTTGTGTTAAAATGCGGTATCATCCCTGTGATGAAGGCATAATATACCGGGGACAAATTGTTGCCTACTGCTTTATAATATTAACATCTTCCAAATTACCTTTATAATCCTGATATTTCTGTAACGTGAAGAGTGCCCGTGGGACCTAACAAGTCGTCTATTATGTTTTGTTCTTTGTATATTAATCATTCGATATCCAGCCATCCCTATTTGCCAAATGAAGCATTTCCAGCAGATCTATTATTATTACGTATTATTATTCAACCACTAAGGGAAAAAGTAAAGGAGAGAAATATGTTATTGACAAAACCAAACATATATCGATGATATTCCTCGTGACTAAGTGATTAGAGCTTCGCTGCCTATGCAGAAGGCTGAGTTTGATTCCCGGTGGTAGGTAGTATGGTTTGGAAAATGAAATGAAGTCTTTCAGTTTAACGTCCCACAATGCAATATATTCTAAGGGAGACAATGATCAAAGGAAATGAAAAATGATGGAAGAATCTGTGGAAAAAGAATATGAGAAAAAACGGAGTACCCCGAAAAAACCCACGGACACGATGATACAAAAACATACTTGGCCAAGGTTCGAACTAGGGACCCCACGCACTTGAGGTAATCGCTCCATCACTGAGCCACCGTGCCTCCCTCGACCTGATCCCAACGCTCTATCCTTGCAGAATGGACTTGGTAACTTAACGAAAATATTTTCACAATTAAAAGTTAAGTCTCGATTTAGTTATATTTTGATGGGCAACTGTATTCTGCTACGCAGAGAACAAATACATTTATTCGCGAGTCACCATTTGGCCATTACAGATTTACAAGTGGGGGGATCAAAACAGGAACCCCACGCACCAAAAGTAAGCACTCTACTGGTGAGCCATCGTGCTATCCGACTGTGGTTTGAATTAAACCCACGGATCTACGTCTAATATAACCTACAAGTATCTAGGTGCTATATATTCCTATATATTTCTTGTGACCTGACAACTCCGTCCCACTGCAGAAAAAAAATATGAGTGTGGAAAAATAAAAAAGCAGTAGAAAAAACATAAAAGGTGTCGATGTCTGCTAGCATTTTCGCGGATCTCAAGAGTTACAGATATCCTCTGATCTTATTGGCCGATACAGATGAGATATCAAGAATCATGATCTACATATTGCAAAAACTAAAGGTCAACTACTGTCGGCCCTCGTAGACCAGCATGCTAGCGCAACATGCTAGTCTAATAAAAATCGTTTTTGGCGTGGGTTCAAACTCTCCCCAAGGAATATTTTTTATTTTTTTTTTATTTTCATAAAACTTTTTTCATTAAAATAGGATTCAAAATAATACTTAAAAAGTGATTTACCGATTATTTTTTTAAAATTCTATAACAATTTTTTCATTAAAATAAGCTTGCAGTTTTACTATACGGATTCATAGTAAAAGTAATAATAATAATAATAATAATAATAATAATAATAATAATAATAATAATAATAATAGCAGTAGTAGTAGGAACGGGTTAAAAGCCCCACAGGGGTTGGTTAGGTTCGATTCTCTTGTCCAAATTTTACTGTACATTTTACATGACCAACTAGGGTAGCGAGCGAATACTGAAAGTCTTGGGATCGGCGTAAATGCTGTCTGCTATCAGTTGCTTGGTTTATATTTCCGTCAACTCGGTTGCGGAACTCAGTGGCTGCTTATGAAAAGAGCATAAGAGACAGTAAATTGAATTCCAGGATGTTAACCGTCTCGATGAAAAGAAAAATTTCTCGGGACAAAACGTAGAATTTCTGGTTAGTTGGAAACCTTACCCATATGGCTATTGTTCCACAATTATGTGCATGAACACAAATTCGTTACCATCTTTTATGTTTTTGCCTAATGTAATATTTTATTCTATTCCAGCTTTCGACTGAGTTTCAAACGGAAAGACCACAGCTATACTCGAGAGAGGCGAGAACACAGGGATAGTTTATCAGCTGCCGTTCCTGCAAAGTTTATCAGAGCCACGACTGTCAAACCGCACACACTCAACCCTAAATGGAACGAGAAATTTCGATTGTAAGTATTTGTAAATTCTATTTGCAGATCAATCTATGTTTGTCTTTCTTTATAATTCTTTAAATGCAACTCATGACTTCCTTCTCGATATCATAATCGTTGACAATCAAATCGTTGAGAGCGAATACAATCAAATCGTTGAGAGCCAAAATAGTATTATTTTTCCGTCTTTTTCATAGTTTGTAAATTATATTCAAGAATGAATGAAGTGCAGTGCAAAGTACTTTTAATAGCTTGTAGCATTTTGACACTGACAAATACAGACAGGAATATTCCAGATGGAAACTCTATCCACAGACCGTGTTTAAAATGACGTTTCTAAATTCCTTAACGTCCTACAATATGACGTCATTCACATTAACTGTACAATATGAATTTTTCCTTTGTAAAACTCCAGAAAGCGAGTTTCCAGTAGTAAGAATGGTAGCCATGGTTAGAAATCTAGTTATTGAAAAGTTTTCTTTTTTTAAAGAAATTATCTCCACAGAGCGTTATGGCAAAACAAGGTACCTGGATCAACTTGGCCACCTCTCTAAGTTAACCACCTGCTCATCTTGGCCTGGTTTGTCTTGAACCTGTATTTCCCCCTAAGACTTTCGTTATATATTGCTCTGTAAGTTGGCCACCTGTCTATCTTGGAAGTTGGCCGCATTATCCTATAATAATAATGATACATTTACCTGTGTATCTTAGTCACGCAAAATACCATTTTGATACTTTTCTTAACTCTTCGTATTCCCATATGAGAGGTAAAAGATCTATGTTTGTGACTGGAGACAAAGAAGCTGGATTCTTAGAATTTGTTCTTAGGGGTCAATGGCCAGAACACTGCCCTGATAAAGGGATGGTGAAGTAAGATGTGAATAAGAAAAAAAATGTACAGTAATTCGGGAAATGGTTGTACGTGTTCGTTTACTCTGTCTGTTTTGGTAAAACCATTAGCTATATCGGCTCCTTTCATCAGTGGGGAGCTTTAGTAATTACAAAAAAATTCTCAAGGTTAAAGCTAACCATTTCAATTGTCAACTGTTAGCACCTGACGATTTGTCAAGGGGTAGCAGAGGATTTGGGATATGAATTCCCTTAAGACTTTCTCAAAATAACTTTTGCTCCTAAGGAAACACCTGTAGCTCATTAACAAGATGTAGTTAACTACGTATAGTATATTGTTGTGATTACTATACATTATTTGAAAATAGCTGTTGTGCCATTGCTTATTTAAATTTTACAGTAAAGTAATACTAGAAATCCTATTCTAAAAATACACCAATTACACTTATTTTCTGTAAGTTGGTCACCTGTCTAAGTTGGCCACCTGTCTAAGTTGGCCACTTTTTAATAGAACCGATGATGGCCAACATAGGTTTAACTGTATAAAAGTTTATATACTAAAAGTACACTTGATAGGCTCTCTGTAGCCTGTAAAAGTCGTTACGGATGTAAATTGATAATTACTAAAGTGAAATCAAAAAATCGTTCACCCAATGTAGTTTTAAGTTATGTCAAACAACCAATCATTTGCTGCAATTTATCCGACAGTTTTGTCCTTCTTCTACTTATAGTAATTTTAGTTATTTTATAGGAGGTCTTACCTTAGCAATTAAGTTGATTGACAAATGTTCGACAAATTGGCCATTATGTACGCACCCAGAAATGTTTGCTGGGAGGTGTCCAAAGTTTATTACGGGTGAGGGTCCAATACGTCTATATAATATTGAACCTGCCTTATTCTGTATCCGAAAAGACGATAAGTAATTGTTAATTAGTATCCTATACTTTTAGAAAAAAATGATAGAACTAGATGATTTTTATTTTTAAAAAAAATATAGTACAGATAAGGCGTTAAATCAAATCTTTAGCCCACGTCAGTGATCGCCACGTCGATTGCGAGCCACTAGTAGCTCGCGGGAACATTTTCGGTACATCGCGTTAACACTTCGGTTGGCTAACCTTGATTCCTCCACTAAGCTGACGCTAGCGACATAGGTTGCTGACGACACACAGTGGGGCGAAAATGCAAAAAGCTGGTCAAATTAAAAAACGAAAGTTAGTAATATAGGAATTTTTTATGTAGTTGGCTAGAGTGATGTTAGAAGGGCCCAAATCCATAAATAGAATTAGAGTTTTTACTTTATTCCGACTACATGAGCCACTCTGAAGTAGACCCTTCAGAAGCGTAGGTCAAATGCGTAGAGAACAATAGAAGAATTGTGACGCGTCCGTTGAAACGGTTGTAACTTGCGAACGCGTTCATAGTTTTTAAATCTGTAAAGTTTTAATATATATTGTACTGGTAAGTAGAATAAGTGTATGAAGTGAAAAATTAATAATAATGATGTAATAATTTATAATTTGAATCGCAAGTCAGGCAAAATTTTTACATTGATTATATATTTTATTAATTAAAGCGTTGAAAACATTATGTGCACCACGTTCATATTTTGTAGAATGGTAGTTTGAAGAATACTGTCGGCAAAAACGTAGCTGCCAAAACGTGCCAATTACGAAGCCTGTTCATGTTAATTATTGTTCATTTAATGTTACAGTGACAAGCCATTGCAGTTATCATAACCGAATCAAATACCAATAATTTGTGTCATTTTAGTAATAATAAATTTCTAATAAATAAGAACGTAAGTAACAATAATTGCTCATCAAAATATGTAAAAAAAAAGTTAATGTTGTTAAAGATACATTGTGAAAATTACGAAGTATGTTGGCATTCCTTTTATTCCGACATTTTATTTTTTTCAACTTTAGTTGCAACATCGTAATTAGCAACCTCAATAACCCCTTTATCGCCACTTTTGAGAACATTTCTACGACTTTTTGGACTTTTGCAAATTTTATTCCACCATTATGTTTATTTCAACTTTAGTTGCAGAATTGTAATCAGCAACCTCAATAACCCCTTAATACTAAATTTCATTCAATTTGAATGTATATTTATGATATTTTGGCCAGCTTTTTGCGTTTTCGCTCCACTGTGCGACAATTGCTTGTTTCTCTCGCGTGCAACTACGATTGTCAGCCTCATCTCACAGTTGATTGTATACGTGTTATGTTTTTCGTGTGTATATTAGACATTTGCTAACTTGGATTTCGTATTTACTAGAAATGTAAGTTTATAGAAAATAAGCAATTCTAGGACTTAAAAAAAAAGAAAGAAAAAAGATGGTAGTTCATGTGGTTGGTAACTCAGAGTAAGATGTAAAAACGGTACGGTAGCTGAAAAGTTTCATTAGTTTGGCGACTACTGGGCCATATAAATCATTTCTCTGTTAAGCAAGTATAGTTCTGTTAAGGAAGTTTACAAATGTTAGGGGCCGCGGTGGCTCAGTGGTAGAGCGTTCACCTCTGGTGCTTGGGGTCCCGGGTTCGATCCCAACCCCCGCCAAGTGAACTTTGTGGTGGACAAACACCGTGTGCGTGGGTTTTCTCGGGGTTTTCCCATTTCCTCTCACTTTCTTCATTTCATTCATTTCTCATAATCACCGTCTCCTTTAGCCTAACCGGCATAACTGTGGGACGTAAAACTCAAAGATTTAATTTCTACAAATGTTAGTCGAGTTACGAAATTTTGGGAGACTCGGACCCAGTGGACCCCCCATGGGTGCGCTCGTTTTAGCCAGTTACAATGAACAGTCCATATTTGCAGTTGGGTAACCCACCGCTTCCCACTATTGAACCTACTATCTGTGTTTCTGGAATTAAAGGTTGTTTCAACTTTCAATCATCTAAAATACCAAAATTATATTTAAAAAAATACGTCATATAGAATACGAAGGTAAGTCAAAAATTATCCGCAATGTAGCTATAAATTATCAGCAATGTATGTCTAAATTATCAGCAATGTAGGTCTAAGTTATCAGCAATGTAGCTATAAATTATCAGCAATGTAGCTATAAATTATAAGCAATGTAGCTATAACTTTTCTCACATGGTTCATACTGACCTTTGTCCTCGTTTGTTTTATTGTTATGCTGTTGTGGTCACGCTGTGAAAGTTTCCTCCTGATTCCTCCATTTGTCTTCCTTTTGTTGCAGATAGATCATGGCCGCTTCATTAGAAGTTTGCACCAAAGAAGAACAACGAACAGTGATCCGGTTTTTATGGTCGAAGTTGTCTACAATCTAACAAAAACCACAATCTAACAAAGACTTTAGTACCCGGCTATTTGAGTCGATCGCAAAGCGTAATTATTGCTCATGCGTACTCTTGGAATACGCTGACCATGTATTTAAATGTAGATGGCTAATCATAAACGCGAAAGCAATAAAAAATCGCCGAGAAAACGTCAGCTCGAGCGTATTTGGTGCGGGTCGGAACAATAGACCGCCTGCTGTTTAAAAGATTTCAAAAGGAAGGGGAAAAAAGGAAAGACGTGTTGCCAGGCAAAGGGATTGTAGCAAGAAACAGCTGCTTGGAAGTTTGTGCAGAGTATTGGAACTCTGCTATTACACACCTGGACCTGGAAACCCTGACTGGCTCACAGTATGATTTAAAATCTGTGAAAGTAAAATCTGGTGAAAATAAAATTACTGAATAGCCACTTTGGCCGCGTTCGCTACAGCGGGTAACGCTTTCTCAAATAGCCTAAGACTTAGGAACAATACGGAAACAGTGTCTTGCCGCAAAGGAGTGTTTACGAATAGATTGAAAAATTTAAAAATTGTCGCACAAGTGTTACGCACGAGGAAGGAACCGTAGATGACCATGAATTTCATGAATGGATTACAAAAATCGGATCAGTGCGCAATGTTTCTCTTCCGTGGAAACTTCTAATGGAACGGCCACGATCTATCTGTAACGAAAGAAAGACAAATGGAAGAATTAGGATTGCATAATCACAAGAGCATAACAATAAAAACAAACGAGGACAGATGTCAGTATGAGAAATATAAGGAAAGTTATAGCTACATTGCGGATAATTTTTGATTTACCCTTGTACATTAGCAATAACACAATAAGAATTTAATAAACTCAATTAGTTTCAACAAAAAGGGTGACAAAACTATCGGATACCCTGTATATTTTTGTAGATTAAAAAAAAACTATTTGTGTCAAAGAAAGATATTACTTTTTGGTTTCGTATCAAACAGAAAAGTGAATCGAAATAAAAAATAATTAATAAAAAAATATGATCCACAAAGAAAAAAGGATTTTTTTTAAAAAAAATGTATCTAAGAAAACAAAAAATCAAAGCAAATTCTGCCGTCATACTACATCCCACAGAGAGCTAAGGGAAAGAGAGAGAGAAAGTAAACTTGTCATTTTCAATCGGTCTTGATTCAATAGAAAAATTGAGACTTATTTTTAGAAAGATAGAAACAGCAATTTTCCATCAGGATCATCACTTTACCCGCCTCAGGAAATTTATTTTTTCATTCTTTTTTTTATTTGTTTTATTTTATGTTGGAAAATTCGAGGAAATGGGGGCTTTGATATCTCCGTCTTAAGTCACATTATGAAGGGACAGAAAATAAAAAAAAAGAGTAGTCATACAGCTGCAACAGTCCCAAATCACAAGATGGAAAAAGAACGCAATCAATATATATATATATATATATATATATATATATATATATATATATATATATATATATATATATATATATATATATATATATATATATATAGTATATCTTTATAAAATCATTAAAAGGAAACTTTGGATTTAATAGCAAATTGGGAAAATTAAGAAGAAATTGCCCTTTGACATTTAAATGTATTTATGTGTCCTCTTCTCTCAAACATCTATCTGCGTTTTCAAACTACAACTTTTTATAAACAAGATTTGTGAAAATTATTTTTTTCTCTTTTATATCTGTTTATATTTGAAGCTACAAAGTTTGACATTTGAGTAGACTTGTTATAACTAATCTTTCGCCCACACTTTAATAACAACTAGCTGAACCTGCGCTCTCTACACAGTGCATCTTTTCACATATGAACATGAATCTCCTTGTCATTCCTCACATCTGTTCATTTCCCTTTATAGACACATGTGAAAGACATCTTGATAAAAATCAGCAAGGGGTATCATAAAGAGGAGATTTTTTTTTCGATTTTTTTTAAATATCTCTCACCATTTGCAAGATTTGAATCTATTTCCGGTTGGAGTTTCTAATTCATGTATGATCAATGTTTTCTTTCTTCTTGTATGCAGTATATAATAAGCAAATACACTAAACACAATTAATTATAATGTCAGTGATATATGGTGTTCATTGGGCAAAACATCCTAAACTTAATAAAAATACATCTTAGAATGGAGAAATGGTTATTCTTCGTTTTTTCATTATCATTTCGCCATGAAACAAACGCCGGATAGACATACTAACCCCGTATGCAAATATGTAGTGTTGGAAAGTATAACTCGTACGAAAATGAAATGAAATGAAACCTTTAAGTTTTACGTCCCACAGTTATGCCGGTTAGACTAAAGGAGATGGTGATGATGAGAAATGAGTGAAATGAAGGAAGTGAGAGAACACCTAGAAAATCCACGTACACGGTGTTTGTCCACCACAAAATTCACTTAGCGCGAGGTGGTATCGAACTCGGGGCCCCATGAACCAGAGGTGAATGCTGTACCACTCAGCCACCGTGGACCCGTATAACTCGTAGGATATGAAAATTTACTTTTTAAAATTTGAATACTTCCAGTGCACCTCAAAAAATGTAATAAAGAAATAACGGACCTTTTTTAAAAAATATTCTATTAGAACTGAACAATCTACACACAATTTGCAATCTATCAGTGAAAACTGTATCTTTCTAGAGCTTTTGATTTCTGAGATATCATTGTCAAAACAAGTTTCCATAAACATATAAATGCCCAAAAACGTATAAGCTTAGCATTTTAGTACATAGACTAGCTGAACGTGCGCTCTCTACACAGCGCATCATTCGCACATGAGCATAAATCTCCTTCTCATTCCCCACAACATATGTATATGTCCCTTTACAGACACAAGTGAAAGAAGTCTTCATAAAAAAAAATCGGCAAGGAGTATCATAAAGGGGAGATGTTTCGATAAATTTTTTCTCAATATCTCGCACCGTTTGCAAGATTTGAGCCTACTTCCGGTTGAAGTTTGCAATTCATGAATGACCAGTGTTTTCTTTCTTCTTGTATGCAGTATGTAATAAGTAAATACATTACATATACAATTAATTATAATGTCAGTTATATATAGTGTTCATTAGGCGAAACACTCCAAAAATAAAGGTTCATCTTAGGTTGGAAAAATGGTTATCCTTCCTTTTCCATTATTATTTGGCCATAAAACAAATGCCTGAGAGATATACAACACCTGTATACAACAATGTGGTGTTAGAATGTATAACACATAGGATATGATGATTTAGTTTTTTTTTTTTAATTTCAACGCTTCTAGTGTACCCTTAAAAATGTAATAAAAATAATGGCCATGTTTTTTTAATATTCAATTAGAACTGGACAATCTACGCAAAATTTCCAATCGATCAGTGAAAACGTCATTTTTCTAGAGTCTGTAGTTTCCGAGATCTCATTGTCGAAAGGATTGACCACAAACATATAAACATAGTTTAAAAGAACTCGGAAGATGGAAGTACAATTCACATGCATTGATTTTAGAGAAGGCTTATTAAAATACAAAAGCCTTGAACAATAATTTTATATCATAAACTTTATGAAAGAGATATAGTTACCTAATTTAGATTATTTAAAGTACAAATACTTAAAACATTTGTCTCTGTTAAACGTGAAATCACACATAACCGTAAATGAAAGATTTGAAAGCCAAAGTTATTGGTTGGAGCTCAGGCGCTTTTAATTGAACTAGCCACCTGAAGTTCTAGCCAGGTTAAAAAATAGGGTATCTGTAGCTGGCGGACAAAAATAAGCTAGTCACTTGGGTACTCCACCCCCATTTGTTGAGTTGAATCGCGATCTTCGCATATATGGTTGGATTATTTACCTCTTTGCGGTTAAGGAAACAACCATCAAATTGTTTTATTTAAACCTCCACGGAAGTTGACACCCTGATTTGGTCTTTAACTATTGACAACCTTGCTATTCTCTAGGCTTAACGATTTATTTTGATACTCTCCTCTTCAGAGGTAGAGGTACCTAAAACTAGTTGACTACTTTGTCATGTCTACCGACAAACGATTACTTTTCGTACTTCCTCTCCGGAGGAAAAGGCAGCTTTCTAAATTGTAAACTTAGAGCACTGCTCTAAGAACATATCATTTATCGTAAACATCACTGCCATCCTTTGTGGCACGCTGGAGCCATCTCCCACTCTAGCTATCAAGATGGCTTCTCAGAAGACACCAGTCAAATCTGAGAAAAAGTCACAATCAACCAAGATTCCCGGTATCAGGGGCAAAATAATAAAAGCTACATATAAACCAGAAGACTTCCTTGTGCCTTTAGGTAAAAACAAGCAAACGACCGCTCAACCGAAGTCAAAATTGAAAACACCTACAGTTAAACAGACAAGTATTTCGCAGCCATCAACGTCGAATAATACTGAAGACATGGATGTCACAGTAGTGGGAACACTTAAGTGGCGAAGGTCTTCTTTGGAAAATCTCAACAAGGCAGAAAAACTAATTAATAGCATCCAAGAATATCCACCTCTTCCCACAAGCAATAAGTTCGCTATTTTGTTATCCGAACAAACAGACAGTGCTAGTGCCAGTAACAACACTGCGCCGACTAACAAGCCCTCCAGTTTCAAGCCTCCTCCAATTTTCATATACGGAATTACAAAAAACATATACCTTTATAAAGACCTTGTCACAAGCATTGAAGGAGCCTCCCTAAACACAGCCCAATAAGGAGCGCATTCGACTTCAAGCAGCTAACAAAGATGATTACAACTCTATCAAGACTTATTGCGAACAAACAAAGACTGAATATGCCACAGAGTAACAAAAAATGAAAAGCCCATTAAGGTAGTTGTTCGAAAACTACATATTGACACTGAACTAGATGATCTGAAGGATGAATTTATCTTTATCCGACTGGGCTATAAACCAACAAGTGTCCATCAAATGTCACGCAAGAGTAAAAGGGATAACATAAAAGTAATGATGCCACTGTTCTTGGTTGCCTTAGAACGAACTGCAGCTGTTAAAGAAATATACGCTATAAACAATTTGCTTCATTACCGGGTTCAAATTGAACCTTACAAGCCTCCCTCAGTCCTGCAATGTTACAGATGTCAACGCTTGGGGCATTCGCAAGACACCTGCCAAGCCCACCCGAGGTGTCTCAAATTTGGGCAATCACATTTCTCCAATCATGCAGCAAATCAGACACATCCATACCCGCCATCTGCGCAAATTGTCAGGGAGATCACCCAGCAAATTACCGTGGCTGTCCGTTATTTAAATCCTACTCAGAAGCTCTCAAATTGCCGGATCAACAACCGAAGAAACACCCAGATATATCTAAAAAATCTCCACACACTATCCTCAGAGAAAACTTCCATTCCCACTCCTGATAATATACAACCCGTGACTACGGATAACAAAGACGTTGAAGCTCCCACTTCTTCTCACACCCAACCAGTTACTGCCGTCCAACAAGAGAACTCTAACGAAGACCTTGACTTAAAGTCAGTTCTTTCATTACTCAAGGGCTTACATTTCCATAAAATACTTATACACATTAAACGTGGTATTACACGTTTTCGACAAGCTGCGGACTCAGCTTCCAAGGCTGCAGCAGCAATCGAAACAATAGCGGAAATGGTTGACGATGGCTGTTTCTAAATCCGGCGTTCTACACCACACACTTATACTTGCTACGTGGAATGCAGACGGTCTCGAGGGGCAGAAACAAACGCTTCTCCGCTTTCTAATAAAGTATAGAGTTGATGTCATGTTCATCCAAGAAACACATTTTATTGTTCGCATCACTACTTGGCGCCTATCTAATTACATTGTGTACAGACAGGATAGAGTGGGTAAACATAAAGGAGAATTGCAGCTTATCATCAAAAAGTCATTACCAGTAAGGTCGCTTACAATACCACCACTACTTACTTTAGAGGCACTTGCTGTTGAGCTAATAACTCCAGAAGTTCCATTAGTACTAGTCACCGGGTACAGGTCCACGGCCACACACTTAGAACCGATTGACTTCGATATCATCGCAAACTTAGGGCCCAAAGTTATCTTAGCTGGTGACCTTAACGCTAAGCATGGAGAATTGAACTCCATTGCTCCAAACACTGCTGGAAACGCTTTACATCAATATCTCCTCACGTCCAACTTTATCATCAGTGCTCCACCAGATCCAACTCATCATCCAAAATTCGGCGGACAATCCGACGTGTTCGACGTTGCTCTGTGCCAAAACGTATCCTTTAGTATTCATCCTTATGTCATCTCGGACCTAGACTCAGACCACGATCCAGTCATTTTTCATGTCTCCCACCGTAGCATCGCCCATACTGCTCCTATTATCAAACACACAGAAACTGACTAGGATTTGTTTAAACAAGAATTAAACACTGATCGATCTAAGAGATCGGCCCGCCACCATTCAGGACATCGATCAAGCAGTTTCTCACATCACATTAGCACTTCGTACAACAGAGGCAGCAAGCTCCACTACTACAATCTCTCCAACGCAAACAGGTCAATGCGACAGTCTACATCTGCAACTCTATATTCATTTAAAACGTTGGGCTAGACGTCGCTGGCAGCACACACTTCATCCAGCCTACAAGACACCATAGCATAAACTGCATGCAAAGATCAAGATGCTGACTCAGCGACAAAATCAACAGTACTAGGAAGATACTTTTCGTAACCTCACAGTAAACGATCGTAAAATTTGGACATACTCTAAATCCTTTGAACGGGCTATTAATGCTTCCAGAGCTAGAGTCCTCCAAGGACCACAAGGACTAACTCAAGATCCTCAGTTGCAAGCAGCTACTTTTGCTGACTCTCTGCAAGCTCAGTTCCAGCCCAATAGAGGCCAACTAGATCCTTACCTCCACCAACATATTAGAACTACCTTATATAGTATACGAACTCAAAACCCTACACATGGCATCAACCTAGTTACACCTCGGGAAATAGAAAAACATATCAAATGTCTACCGGCAAAGACAGTATTCATTCAGTACCAGGGACTTCATTTGGGTGGAGGAATAAATTGCCCCCATGAGTTTGAGAAATAGATGCTTTTTAATAAATTGTATACTATATAATACACTAATAAAACACATGGAATCTTTGTCCCGGTGAACAATCTCGCCTCCTACCTCTTCCCCCGTGGTAAATTCTGAAATTACGCTACTGATTCAGACCATATACCTTTTACACTTTTACATCCTTATTTATGGCAACCATAAGAGCTTTAATATTATCCATTTCAATATCAAATGAGTTATCTTTCGAATGCAGGATTCAACTTCTTACATTTATGTCGTCTAAACTTTCCCTTCAAACATTCAAGAGAGGTTCAAACTCGAAGAAATATAATCCCACAAATTGTTTACTTATCACTCCACAAATTGCATTGGCTTTCGTCACCTCTGGTAGATTGTTTTTTTTTATATATATATATAGATTTCATTGCCTCACTGCACTCTCCACCTTGTTTCAGTAAGTCTATGAAGAAGAGAAATTGCCCAGCAGTGTATTTTAATAATATCTGTGGATTTCAAAATAACCAAGTAACAATACAAATAATTCGTATATTATCAAAGTACTAAACTTTATTCTTGTCACCAAATGTGTTTAAAAATTCTTAAATACATATATTTAATTTTGTTTAATTTAAAGAAAATTATGAAAAATTAAAAGAAAAGATTTTTTTATCATTTGTTGGGATTGCCACTCCCTTTATGGGTAGTTCTGATGATATGCCTAGATTCAACGTTGGCTACACACTCAAACACACACAAATTGTACGTCATAGCAATTTTCAAACACATTTAGTGGGTTTCTAGGCACACAAGTGATAACCTCGAGTGCTTCAACTCAAATAAATTTAACTGTGGGTTTAACACCAGATAGCGAAGTAATCCAATAACGGGCTTGGAGTCATTTGTATGTATTCTGTTTATAAATATAATGAATTTGATTGTTATAATATAGTCATCTGGTAATTCTTTTAACTTATGAGTAAATTTTGTGTAAATCTTCACGATTATAATAGAACATGAATCAGCAAAAACAATAACGTGTCAAACAACAATAAAATCAAGTCGTGACAAATGTCATAACAAGGGCCCGGATTTTTATGTGCTAAAAACTGTAAAATACTTATATTTATGTTCTAAAAATTTAAAATATTTGCTAAAAATTAAAGAAATATTTAACATAAAATAACAAGGACAAGAATGGGAAAACGCTAAATATAAGAAAAATAAATACGGATACTCACCAATAGCTTCTTTTCATCACATGTGGGCATTGCAATGAATAACTAACATCTTTTACAAATTGTCCATCGTAAAGCCATGCCTATTGTCACGGAATAATGACTTATATTGAGAAAAGGAACATTCTACATCGCACGATGTTAACCTCGCGTATTTGAAAAGTGGCATATCACGAATATTCACACCAGCAACTTCACCTGAGTTTTGGCCTTCCAATGCTTCAGATATTTTACATAGGGTTTATAGCCAATATTTTTTTCAAACAAATCCTTATTATTTTCTTACGATTTCAGCTTTCGGAGTATGAAGAACACTCAGCTTTCTTTCAATGCACTGTACTTCTTTAACCAATGTACTTAATAAATCTCCCGTAGAGTCTAGTTTCATTGTAGAGTGAGTCAAGAAACCGAAATTAGCAGATATGAAAGCCAAGTCGCATTTCAAGCCACTGTCATTACTAAATTGTGAACAGTTTCAATAGATGAAGCATCGCGGGGGTTTAGCTACTACAAATAGTAATGCTTCAAAATTCTCCGCATAATATGGTACTGCATTAAGCCAGATACTCCAGCACGTGATTGCAGGTGTTGAAGGAAGTGGAAGATTGGGATTTGTTTCTTTAAAAAATTCAATTCTAGTATGCGATTTTAAAAAACTCCCCCCCTTCTCATTTGAAACTTGTCCACTTTAGGATAAAAGGTTCGGATTTTTTTTCACACAATCGATATAGGGCATGTACGACACATGTCACATGAATCACATCAGGGGTAGCATATAAAAAGAGCTTCACTAATTTTCCTCATATAAGAAGCACCATCAGTCAGAAAAAGCAAAGCACTGCCATATTTCACACCATTCGGCCACAAAATGTGCAAAGATTCATTGAACAGCCTAGCAACTGTCAGGTTGCAATTGTCACGCTGGGGTACAAGTTACCCCAGCGCTGATAAAAAAAATTATGACTACGCTATTTCAGCAGGTGGGAAATTGCTTATGAATCCGATGGATAGATTCATGTTGCATATTCTTTTCCCGATGTTAATTTCTTTCGAGAGACAGAAAAAGACAATTCGTTGTGAAATTTAGAATAAAATAAACGGAAATTATTTAAAATGTTTATTTATTACAAAAATATCCAAAAATATTTATTTACATATTTTTTTTCAGAAAATGTGTATTTTTATGTAAAATAAAATTTGTAATTTATACTTGCAGACTCTTATTTGGGATAGTAAACTTTGTTTTGGGTTTGTACGTGTTTGAAAAAAAAATGTTTTTACATACATATCCGGGCCTTAGTCATAACCGTTCCTCAATCCGCTGCAGGTCGCTTAAATTACCAGTAGTCTGAAGTTCTATACCAGCTGAGAATGTTGGGCTTGGAGAGAGAAACATTAATAGTGACTTGTATGGCAAATGTTGAGTTAGAGTCCACACTCAGCAAATCTTCTATGATGCTATTTTATTTTATTTGGTCATACCATATTGTGCAACATATGCATTTGCACGGGGGCGGCAAGTTTTGAGGGCTGGCGAAATCTGTCATAACTATATTATTTAAAATAAATATTTCTTGTTGGAAACAGAAGGAAATTTACTAAGCTGACTTTCTATTTGAATACTACATTCATAATTCGTGTTTACGTTTCATTAATTTAAGTTCGCATGGATAGTGCTAAAACAAATGGTCAAACGAAATGAAATCTTTGAGTTTTACGTCCCATGATTATGCCGATTAGGCTCAAGGAGACGATGACGATGAGTAATGAATGAAATGGTGGAATGAAGAAAGTGGGAGGAAAGGGAGAACCCCGAGGAAACCCACGCACATGGTGTTTGTCCACTACAAAGTTCACTTGGCGGAGGCTGGGATCGAACCCGGGACCTCAAGCACCAGAGGTGAACGCTCTACCACTGAGCCACCGCGGCCCCAAATGGTCAAACGAATCCCAGCATGAATTGCTTAATTGTTGTCACATACAAGAACTCAATTCTAGAAACAATAACGAACACCTGCTTCATTTAGTTAGTTATTGCACTTTCGATATGAAAACTAGTCCTGTCTTTGTCAGAAACAAGTTCCTTATCATTGAAAGTAGAAACAAGATTTTTTTTATTTTTTAACAGATATAGAAGGAAAATTAAGAAATAAAGATAAAAGAATTGTTCTGGAATTGCAAACTGATATATTGAGATTGAAGCTCGATATTGAATTTTATATAGATAGATATAGATATATAAAGGTTCTATTTTTCCTCTGTAGGTGTGTTTGCTTTATCTTTCACTAACATAATACATTATTATTTAAAGAAAAAAACAGACACGACGAGATTGTATTTATAGTATTTAGGTCCTTCTGAGTGCGAGTGCACTACCCCTCCCCTTCGCTGTTCACGATGCGGTAGCTTACTTAAGATCATGGCTTTTAAGATTTGTTCTTCCTGGAGAAAAGGGGAAGCAGCGAATAATGCCATTGCACTGGGCGGAAAATTGCCTAAGGCCGGCCCTGTTTGGTCGGTGTCCCGACAAAACGTACCAGCGACAAAACGTACCACTTGAATTTTCGCGACAAAACGTACCACTTTTGACGACCTGTCATAAATGACAACCTATCATGGATTAATTAAAACATTTCTGATATTTATTCCACGACAAAACGTACCACTTATATAAATTACAACCTGTCATGGACTAATTAAAACATTTCGGATATTTAATCCCCGACAAAACGTACTACTTCATGTTAAGAAACTACTTCCTCATGAACAGGTAAAACAACGGCAGTATAAGGTTGAGAAGAACAGACAGGTATTGTATCGAGTTGTCAAAGTGCAGAAACTCATTGGTAAAAGAGGGCTCATTTACAGAGGAAATGTAGCAGCCTATAAACTGAAAGACACAGCTATAGATCATGGAAACTTTTTGGATATTATTCCTTTCTTAAGCAAATTTGATCTTCCGCTTAAAAGTAATTTAGATAAGGGCACCGAGAAGAGTCATATACGAGGAAGTAAGCAGGATAGTGGTCGCATAACTTTTACTAAACACGGTGAATTAGGTTTTGAATGCTATCAGCACACTTATCAGAGAAGATATTTCGAAAAGAAGTCTCTCAAGCTTCAATATTTTCTGTTCTATTAGACACTACTCAAGATATAGTAGTTTCAGGCCAATGCTCTGTTGTTTTACGAAGTATTGTTGTCATTGTAAAATGCATATCTACCACAGGCCAGTGTCTGCGATTTACTGCTGGAAATTCTGCAGAAGTTGAACCTTCATATTAGGAAGTGTATTGGAAATTCAACCGATGGCTCAAGTAACGTGCAAGGACAATATTCGGATTTTTTCAATTCACCTATGATCAGTTACACGTGTGATTCAGTTGATTTTGAGTTTAACGGCCCTTTTATCAGCGAGGCTATATGAGACGGGACATACTGGTTTACGGGAAATCCGAAGCACATGAGCTCCCGCCGGGAATCGAACCTAGGTCTTCCACAACAAAGGTGCATACGCTAACCGCTTAACTACTAAGAAACTCAGTTACACGTGTGGTGTTACGCTCATATACTCAATCATGTCATATGTGATCTGACAAAATATTGCATTGATTCTGTGTCATTGTTCTGCTGAATGATTGTGCGATATTTATGCGTGAGTCTTATCAGCGAATGTACATTTGGAAGATCAAATGTTAACAAAGGCGTCTTACTGTTATTGCGGAAACAAGATGGTAGAAAACACGCTCTTTTTCAGAAAAAGTTTGGTCATTTTTCGAACCAAAAAAAGTGCTTTGTATATAGAGTTGACCATAACAATTAAGAAAATTGCTTCTGCAGAAAATATCAAACCAAAAGCTAGGTGTAAAGCGAAAGGATATATAAAAGATCTTCTCAAGTTCAAAACAATTCGGACAGCAGAAATGTTCCTTAAGATGTTTCAAGTGACGACCTCTCTGTCAAACTATCTCCAAATAGAGGGTGCTGCTAATGTAGTCCTAACGGATGGTGCAGACTACTCTGTTCCAACTGAAAGAGTAGAGAGATGATTTTGAATCCGTTAAGAATGCAGCATTAAGCTTTGCAAAATGGGCCAATAACAAATTTGAAGACTTAGAACGTGATTTCTTTTTTTCTATTGACCTGTCGACAATTCGTCTTCAGAGATGGACAAAGATTTTTTCCTGTGAATATGAAGATGAAGCTGCTTCTATCCAATGACCAGGTACTGCATCGAAGCATTCAACACAATATTGGACATGGTAGTTTTGAGTATTTCTTCAAGATTCAAGAAGCAATGTACTTTATGGATTATTTGGACCCTAGCCACTTCAACCAAGTAACAGAACTTCCAGACGTGCCTTTCGATAAACTTACATATTTTCTGAAAAACTTCAGTTAACAAGTTTCCAAGGATAGTATAAATGTAGTCTCTTGGACTTTTGAAGGACATGGATATCCTTGAAAGTCAGTCTTGATGACGAGCACAACCGAGGAAAAATGACTGTGCTGATGGTGCAATTGATTCAGAATGAGCAGAAAATACATTTGTTTACAAGGAAAACTAGTGCAAAACGTGTTGCAAAATTGTCCAATGTGCTGCTTTTTAATTTTGCAGAATTGTAATTTGTGCAGTAATACTTATCCAGGTTTCCAGCATACAAATTTTTATTGACTTTGCCCGTAACTCAGGTAACATGTGAAAGAAATTTTTCAAAATTGAAATAAACTGAAATACATTAAAAATAGGCTAAGGAGTACCCTGTCTCAGGAACATTTGAAAACATTTTGTTGATGTCTATTGAAAATTATTTAAAAATATTTCGAATGCAAAAGTGATAGATACAGTAGCATCAAAAACTAGTACACTAAAACATCTGCTATTTTTGTAATATAGTATACGTTCTCCTTGAACTTCATATAATATTTTGAACAATTCAGAATAATATACTGATGAAAGAATATCAGGTTTTAATTGTCAATTGTTAATACTATTGACTTACTGTAAAAAGAAAACTGTGCAATTGATTTGTGACATTGAGATCTGGTGGCCCTTGTGGGAGAAAGCGCCCGCGCCCCTCTAATAATGCCTATCCGTCTCTGGTCCAAAGCCTGGATAAGGTGTGATGGAAATCAACAAATATTCAAATATTGCATATGCAAGATTCTTGCTGGTTTTGGTCTGGCGAGAATCTTACAGGTATGGTCTTGGTGTTGCGAGAATCTTGCAGGCATGGTCTTAGTCTTAGTCTTGGTCTTGCATCGGTACTTTTCTCAGCACCAATCTGTTCAACTTTTAATCTTATTTTGGCCGATTTTGGCCGATATATATATATATATATATATATATATATATATATATACCGCTCTATCAAGTGGTACGTTTTGTCGCCTGACATTATTTGATGGCTGATTGGAAGACTCTTCGCAAGTAGCCCTCCAGGCAAGTGGTACGTTTTGTCGCTTGTTATTATTTAAATTGTTTTTAGAAAACCCTTCACAAGCAGCCCTCAGGGTAAGTGGTACGTTTTGTCGGTGGTACGTTTTGTCGCGTATTCGTTTGGTCAGTCTGAGACGAAAGAAATCAACATTGGAAATAACATAGTGACACAGACGAAGCTGGTCCACTTCTCTACAAAGTCTATATATCACTTGATTTTGAGTTGTGAATGATTGTAATTAGGTCTATAACAAGACTTGTTGTATACTATGAGAAATTTATGAACATTCACCATAATATTCATTATAAATCTCAGCCAAAAGGTAAAGCAGTCTGGATAAATTACTGACGGGAAATATAATGTTTGTGGAAAAAAACATACTGTAAAAAAATATATCAACTTTTTCAAATGTAATTATGTTCACTGTTCAGAATTTTATTTTCGTCTCTTTTTGTTTTTGTCCCCTACCCCTCCTCCCCAAAAAAGAACTAAAATCAGAATGTTACAACGTAAAGAGAGAAAACGAAGTAGAAAAACAACAGATAATTACGTAAAATTTCTGCGTATTAAAAAATCTCCTGTAGGGAGACAAGATAAAACTTTTTTTTTGTTTGTTTGTTAATTTTGGAATTTCAAGCAGCTATTGCTATATGTCTTTGTTTGTCGTCGATACGACGTTGAGTTATCTCAAATTATCTCTAGTTTTCGCTTTTGTCCCCTGAAAGAATGACGAAAAGAGAGACAAAGAGAAGGAATACAATTAAAGCCTGTTATTTAACAAGAGAATTTAAGCTTTCATGTATGTATATATATTCTCCATATATTGCTTTTTTTTTTAGTTTGCTTTGTGCTTCGTTCGAACGCTCTGCTTTATGAACCACGCTCATTTCCATACTCGGTTTTAGTAAACACAATAGCCGAGTTATTTTCTAAAAGTGTTGAAAGACTGGCGCGTTAATTGGTGAGCTGGAGCCACCAATGGTAAAAAAAAAGAAAAAAAAAAGAAAATTTTAAAAATGATTTACTGGTCGTCTCTAAATGTAAAAATGGTTTAATATTTATTTGGGCGTTGATTTCGTTATTTTTACGTTTTCTGTTTACAATCAATTTTGTTTACTTCTTTACTGTTAATGCTACTGTGTAACTAGCGTGTTTATGACATGACATCTGATTGAACCCTTTTCAGGAACGAACCAGTTTAGAATGTTCGAAGAGCATTGCCCGAACGAACTTAAAAAGAATTAATTCTGAATCAATAACTAATGACGCAATAATCATTGAATCAATAACTAATGACGCAATAATTATTGAATCAAAAACTGGTATATTGTTATTGAATCAATATTGGTATTGATCAATACCCATATCATTTCTCTATGACTTAAACGGTTCCCGAGATATGGCTCCTTAAATCTCCCGAAATCGGAACTTTTTTGGCCAATATCTCGGGAACAGTAAGAGTGACGCGAAGAGTTCCATGACTTCTTGTAAATAGTTTGGGATGCTTTATCGAATGGAGGGATCAAAATTGAACACAGACACACAAACACATCATAGAAAATTTAGTATCAAACTTTTTAAAACAGACATCCAACAAAGCCATTTCAGGTTGCAACAACAACAGCAAATCAGGAGCCAGCACCCCTCAGACAATCGGAAGCCAGCATTTCCCTCTGTCGCAAGCCCCTATTAATAGCACTGCCCCGAAATAGTTACCATATATACTGTACATGTCCATATCTCTTTACCACAACCCTTGTAGATGAATGAAATTACTGCACTCAAAACGTCGGATGTCAATACACTCAACTGGCTGATGACCCGAGAACATTTACTAAAATCACGTCACTAGGAAAATTCAATTTTTTCTCGATGTTATAACATGTAATGCGAACAGAGTCGGATTTAGGTTCGTGGGTCCCTAAGCTATTGAAGGTAACGGGGGGCCTTTAAGTATCAAGATAAACATAGGCACACTATCTAGTAATTTTTAGAAAGCAGGCTAGCTGAAGGGGTCCTATCGCTTCGAAGGATGCATTATCCTATTCGTGTTGAGATGTAGAATTACACTATATTTTGGTAATTCTGTTATATGTAGAGGCAGATCTGCTTCCATCGAAACAATGTGCAGCGAACTGGGTTTCACAGAGCAACAAAACTAGAAACACATGCGTAGCGTTAATTAAACATATAATTTGACCAAAATAAATCAATTTTAATAAATAATTAGTGTTGCCACGAGACGAGACAAACTACTTGTCTCGTCTCGAAAACTTGTAGATATAGTAATTGAAAAAAGAAACAGTCCTAAAGTTAACAAAAGTACAAAGAGAATGAAACTGGGTTTTGTTTGAAACCGTCCTAATGCTCGAGGTGCAGGTAAAATTGCTGGTGCTCAGACATTCGTATGACAGGGGTAGGTCCGTTGCACAGAGATGTGGACGACTTTCAACTTTCGCAGGTTAAGTTCGAACTTAAAATTTTTTACGTTCTTCTTTAGGTGCTTAAATAGGAGTTCCTTGTAGTCTAATTGTGGGTGGCTGGTTTTGTAGAAAATAGTTGTCTGCAGTGACGTAACTAAGGGGAAAACGGATCTTTTGCCACGGGCGCCGGATTGGGGGGGCGCAAAACTGGACAAATATTTATTTTCACTATAAGGCAAGGAAAGGAGTTTTAGCAAACTAAAGATTGTAAAAAAATACTTCAGAAACTTAACAGGACAATAACGATTCACCAAGCTTAGGATCCACTTAACTGGACAATAACGATTCACCAAGGTTAGGATCCACTTAACAGGACAATAACGATTCACCAAGCTTAGGATCCACTTAACAGGACAATAACGATTCACCAAGCTTAGGATCCACTTAGCAGGATAATAACGATTCATCAAGCTCAGGATCCACTTAACAGGACAATAACGATTCACCAAGCTTAGGATCCACTTAACAGGACAATAACGATTCACCAAGCTTAGGATCCACTTAGCAGGATAATAACGATTCACCAAGCTTAGGATCCACTTAGCAGGATAATAACGATTCACCAAGCTTAGGATCCACTTAACAGGACAATAACGATTCACCAAGCTTAGGATCCACTTAACAGGACAATAACGATTCACCAAGCTTAGGATCCACTTAGCAGGACAATAACAATTCACCAAGCTTAGGATCCACTTAGCAGGACAATAACGATTCACCAAGCTTAGGATCAATAGAGTATAAATTAGCTTCAAAGCTATCTTTTGAGGAAATTGTAAAAACCTTTGCAACCAAAAGAGCCTGAAAAGTTAAATTTTAGTTCAAGCTTTTTGTGTATGCATTTAACTTACATTCATTTAAGAAATTTCTAAAATATACGAATATAATACTCGAGACAAGAGCCTGACTGTTTGTCATAATTAAATATCCTATTCTAAAGCAACAAAGTGTTGATTTATTCTACACATCCCGATATAATTCCAAAAACATTATGATTTGCAGTTATTATGATAAGACTATAAGAATATGTCAAGCATGGTACTTTCAGATTATTTGGCAATCAAATACTAATTAGTTTGGTGTTTTATCTTGTACAAAAAATGAAATTATGTACTGCAATTTTGAAATCAAGCTTTACCACTTCAAGAAAAATGTAATAAAAGAATTTCTGTGTGATGCCAATATCACGTGTAGTCGAGGAGCGTTTTGGTTTCGTTGGTCAGGGGGCGGGGGAGACTAAGGCAAGTTCTTGTCCCGGACGATAACTAGACACCCGCTGATTGTCGGTGACCTCTTCAAAATACATATTTCCATCATGTTCTTCCAAAATGAAATGAAATGAAATCTTTGCTTTACGTCCCACGCTTATGCCGGCGAGGCTAAAAGAGACAGTGATAATGAGAAATTAACGAATTAATGGAATGAAGGAAGTGGGAGGAAACTGGAGAACCCGGAGAAAACCTACGCACATGGTGTTTGTCCACCACAAAATTCATTTGGCGCGAGCTGGGATCGAACCATGGACACCATACACCATAGGTGAATACCACTGAGACACCGTGGTCCCCATGTCCTTCCAGTTTACGTCTTTTGCATTACTTTCCTCTGATTCTAGAATTTGTAGAATTCTAAGTTCTTTGGAGAACTGCTTGAAGTTGACCAAATCAGTATGCTGTAGTTTCACTACCTTAGAAGACTACTTCCTACGAACAGCTTGATCACAGGCACCAGTTGTGAAGGCACATAAATATTTGCTGCTTGCTTAAACACCATATTAAAACAAATTACGCATTTAGGTGAACACAAACATACACACAAGAAAGTCGTTTGAGATACGACTGTGTGTGAACAATATAAATTTATCTTAATTTTTCTTGCAAACTGTCGTATTTTGAGTTACGAGAGTTTGAGAGAAATTTAATTCTCTACAATTGATTTACGACGAACATCAAACTGCTTATTCCACACTTCTATTTAGGAATTTAGATACGGCTATTAATAGGGATGCACACGAGATAAGATTTGAGACTGTCTCGTCTCGAAAATGTGCTGTAAAAGTGATATCTCGACTCGAAAAATATACTTTTTCTATTAAGAGCTGTGTCTCAACTCGAATTTTGTCAGGAAAATTCTGTCTCGACTCGTCTCGTGCGCATCCCTAGCTATTAAAGAAAATTATAGAGCCTCTAAAGGGGAATTCGGGGCTGGTCTTAACTCAAAAATCGATTTTTTTTTTTTTTTTTTTTTGAGATACGACACTTTGTAAACAAAGGGACGATATCTTAATAGTAATTTTTTTCTCTAATACTTGCTCAAGGGGGCTAAAAAGAACCGAAATCCCCCTCGCGTAGGCCATTGATAGTAATGTGCTACTATAAGTTTCTATAAAGCAATGACTCTATGTACTATTGGGCACTGTTATTTGCATTGTAGGCGTTAATTGGTACAGTCTTTCTCAAATTTCATTGTACCTAAGAGATTCATTAAATTCTAAAATTTCGGAGCATCATACCAGTTTACCACGTTGCAGGTTGGGAACCACTGACATTGCAACTGCGGCGTCGAAACCTTGAACTTCAATAGCTCAGCCCCTAATTAAGCCAGGAAGATAATTTTTGTATCAATGTGTTCCTGAAGGATGAAGCTTATATACATTTTATGTATGTGGGAGGGCATCACGGCGGAAGGGGAGGGTAAATTTCGTTTTTTTTTTTTTTTTTTTTTTTTTTTTTTTTTTTTTTTTTTTTTGAGGAGCCATTTTCTCTCCTTGGAGCTGCTTTCTTAAAAAATGGTATTTATTTATTTTTATTTAACATCCACTAGATACAGCTCAAAGGCTATTTTATACTGGATATTTAAAAACAACAACAACAACAACAACAACAATGAAAAGGATTTGGGAAGGTATCGGCCAGGGCCTGTTTAGTAGGTACCATCCCGGCATTTGCCTGGTAGGACTGAGGAAAATCCTGGAAAACCCCAGTCAGGATGGTCGGCAGCGGGATTCGAAAGCTACTTCGCTCGGTATCGTGTGAAGCAATAAAGTATTTCATTACATGGTAATACCCTATATGTGTACTTGTCTTTTATATGGGAGAGGAGGGGTGAAGTTGGTCAATTTTGTTAGTCGGTTTTTTGACATAAATCTAATCTTTTGTTTCTTCTTCTTCTTCTTCTTCTTCTTCTTCTTCTTCTTCGGACGGGATTGAAATCTGTGTTTCGTAAGCTTCCCAACACATAACTGATAATTAGGGGGTCTACGATTTCGTTCAGATCCATAGCGGGTGTAGAAAGGTTGAACATCGAAGATATATATATATATATATATATATATATATATATATATATATATATATATATATATATATATATATACAGTGGCGGATCCAGGATATGATCAATGGAGGGTCTAAACCATAGTTTGCCGTTTTATACAGTGAAAAGCAGGATTAAAGCCCATTTTATCTAGTGTATACTTGAGCGTCAAAGGGGACTAGAGTCCTTATAGCCCCCCTTGAATCCGCGCCTATATATATATATATATATATATATATATATATATATATATATATATATATATATATATATATATATATGGGTTATTCGTCTTTCCAATTATAGATTTGCACTTTTCCCTCTATGGAGCTTTGGAATATCGCGTATAGAGTTTGCATCAATTTGTTCCTAATATAAAATCACAAATCTCTTCACGTTACCTTGTAAAGTGCATTTTAATCCTAGTGTTGTCTTATTCAGCTAAGTGCTTTAGATTTTTTTTTTTTAATTTATTTTCAGTTAGGATGCTGTTAAGAAAAGAAGTTTATAGAAGTCGGATTATGGAAAGTCTGTCAGATGAAACAAAAGAAAACAAAAGCTTTTAAAAAAATATATATTTCTGAAGAGAAAAAATAAGGGCTGATTTCCTAAAAATAGACCAAGAAAAATATAAAATATTTCTGCTTTGAGCTCTTTTGTCATACCTTGACATTTACTTAAAATACAGAAACTAGAAATAATAAAGATTTAAGATTAACAGACTGTAAAGACAGGAGCAAAGGAATTACGCGGGTTGGATAAATGGCATTATCTCAGAAACAACCTCATCCACGCGGAACATTTTTAAAGGCATAATGGAAGGTTTTTTTCTTTTTTTTTTTTTTTTTGGTTAAACAAAAGACATGAAAGAAAGTCTTAATCCGGGAATTTTCTCTTGTGTTTGTGACTGAATATGGATGGAGTTATTCACATGTATTTTTCTTGAACTTCTTTCTTCATGTTTTTCGTATACAATCTAAATAAATAAAATTTAGTTTGAGGGCTCCCCAACGATGAATACAGTAACTATGAAATTTTACTACGTTACAAAATTTCAACTTGAATCTTGACCATTACTGTATAACACAATTTCGCAACTCGGGGGTCGCAACCCGTAGGGGTTCACGAGAGGGTTTAATGGGGATCGCGAAGATAAGTAGAAGAGATAAATACAAGTAGAATCTAATACCGAAAAATATTTTTAACATTATTTTGAATTTTGCTCTGATAGACATATTTTTATTTTTATACATATTGTTAAGAACGAGAAAAAATAAGTCTACTAAACATTTTCAACAGGTGCAGAGTTGTTTAAAAATCAATTTAAATGAAAGAGGTACGATATGAAACTAATGAGAACTGCATATGAAAATGAATTCTACTACTATAAAAGTAGATGGATATCATGAGATCCCCGCAATAGGTATATTAAAAATCCCACACAAGCTTATTACAAACTAGAAATTATAAGGGGCTAGCTAGCAAGAGGATGTGATAAAATGGGGATCGTGATAGGAATTAGGTTGAGAACCACTCCTGTATAAGATGGTATATATATATATATATATATTAGGGCGGTCCATTTTTTTTTTATTTCCGAATTTCTTTGAACTCACCCCTAAAATGGTTCCATATGGGACTACATTAGGCCAGGAGAAAAGTTATTTTCATTGAATAATATTAAATGGTGCCCTGAGCGACTTAAAATTTTGAATCCGATTACAGTACATAGTATGTGGGAAAAATCTGGAATAAACTCATGTAATTTAGAAACGACTAACGGAAATGCGAAGATACCGTGGATAATAGAAATAGAGGAGGTAACATACCTAATTTTGTATAGTACTGGCATAGCGGCCATCTTGAAATCCGCCATCTTGGATTCAGGTCAAAATTTTCAAATAGGAAGAGGGTCATGTGACATATTGTTTTGAGGTAACGTTTTACCAGAAGCACAAATCTGGCACTATTTTAAAGATAGCTTTAGTCGTGTAAGAATTATTACCTGTGAAAAGATTTCTCCTTTTCAGACTAATAATTCTTATACGACTAAAAGTAAAGACATGAGTTCGGCGCGAAAAGAACGAAAGGGATATGCATGGCTTCAAAAGAAAGAGGAACGCGAAAGAAAATGCACTTCTGAAAATTATTTGTTTGAACTTTATACGCCAAAAGACATGGAGCAGTTCAAGTAATGAAGAGGAAAACCCAGTTGAGAATGTTAGAGAAATGTAAATATGAATGCGTGTGTGCCCGGATCCTCCAAGAGATGTAAAAGGGGAAAACTAATTTTATTATTATGTTGCTCTTGATCGATAAAAGGTCACTGATAGAGCAGCAATACATATTCTTACAGTGACGGCAGTAGCATTATGCCATAATGCAGAGGGACTAGTAATAAATAGATCTTCCATTCACCCATGCTGAGAGGAAATCCGTGGCGAAGTTTTACAGAACCACAAAAAACAATTTCAGAGTGCATCAAGTGCGTTAGTTGTGCATTGGGACGGAAAACTACTGCCGAATTTGACTGGCAGAGAGACTGCCGACAGGTTATCAATAATTATTACAGGAGATGGTCATGAGAGGCTAATTGGTTTTCCCATTTTGTCATCATCAAGGGAAGAACATATTGCTTCTACTATAATACATTCGCTTGAAGAGTGGAACTTGGTAAAGTTCGTGCAGGCAGTTTATTGTGACACTACCTCCTGTAATATGGGTCATGTCAACCATGCTTGCGTTCTGCTAGAGCAGAAGCTCCAAAATAACCTTCTGTACTTTTCTTGTAGACACCACATTTATGAATTACTTTTAAAATGTGTATTTGATAAGTGTCTTGTTTCGTTTGCATCTGGACCGGACATTCCTCTATTGAAGTGTTTTCAGAATGAGTGGTCTAAAATGAATTGCACTAACTTTATTCCAGGAATTGATGATGATGATGTAAGGAACAAATTTTCCGACGTAAGAAATGAAGTGTTGAATTTTGCTATCAAACTTGTAGAAGCAGGACAGCACAGAGACGATTACAGGGAATTTTTAGAACTGACCATCGTATCCTTGGGTGGCATACCTCCTTGAGGAGTTTTCTTTCGTTTGCCTGGAGCAATTCACCATGTAAGGTGGATGGGAAAAAGCAATCTACTATTTAAAAATATTTCTCTTTCGCCAACAATTTCGTTTAACGAAACAAATAGAAATGGTTCTTCGGAGAGCATGCATTTTCTGATACGACTATATGTTCAAGCTTGGCTTAAATGTAATCAAGCATCCCATTCACCATTACAAGATCTGCAGTTTGAAAGGTTTGTACAGTTATAGACAAATAGATGCTGAGTTACCTGAAGTGGCTCTTTCTAAATTTTCACGCCAACTCCTGTACTTGGCGGAGGAACACGTAGCATTTTTTTTTTTGATGATGTAGTTACCCTAATGGAAAAACAAAAAATGAGTGAAAGAATTAAAACTGTAAAGCGAAACCGTGAAGCAGCAAAGAGGCCTGACGCAAGAGATGATACCGTAAAAATTCTTGTGAAAATAGAAATCAGTGATTTTGTTACAACAATCACAAATTTTCCTCGAGAGATTTATAATATCCAAAGGGTTTCTTGCGTTTGATCTGATATCACGGTTAAATAACAATGACTATCTTCAAGGAAAGAGAATAGTTAAATTCATACACGTAACAAACAATGCAGCAGAAAGGGAAGTGTAACTAATAGAAGATTACAACAACGAAAAATGAGGAGCAGAAACAGTTCCTTAGTGTCTTTTGCAGATAGTGAAGGTCCAAAGACAATCTTTTCCTAGATGCAACAAAAGTGAACTATGTAGCAAATAGGATTCATAACTTACCAAAAAGCTACTACATAAGTAAGGCTATTTCAATTTCTTCCAAGTTATAATTTTACTCTTTCCTCATAATGGTCTATGAATCATCTTGATGGAAAAACATGTTTGTAGTTCAAAGCGAAACAAGCATTTTGTTTCTGTTTATGTAAAAGACTTCCAAAATTCTTACAAATCTGTGGTCCATAACTACAATAAAATAACATTACATCGAAACATTTTATTTTCTAAACGTAATAACTCTTATATGATTATAGGTAACTTGAAAATAATACCAGATTTGTGCTTCCGGTGAAATGCGACCCCAAAAAGATATGTCACATGACCCTCTTCCTGTTTAAAAATTTTGACCTGAATTAAAAATGGCGGGCTTCATGATAGCCGCCATGATAATGCTATACAGGTTGGTCTCTTCCTCTAGTTAAATTATCCAAAATATCTTTCTATTCCCTTAAGCCGTTTCTAAATTACAAGAGTTTATTCCAGCTTTTCCCCATATACTATGTATTGTAATCGCATTTAAAATTACACCATTAGGTCGTTTGGGGCACCATTTAAAATTATTCAATGGATCTAATTTTTCTCCTGGCTTAATTTTGTCCCATATGGAACCATTTTAGAGGGTGAGTGCAAGGAAATTCCTAAATTTATTTTTCCCCATATAAATATGGACCACCCTAATATAATTTGTCCCTGAACTAGAAGAAGAATAATTACATATAGGAGACTGAAATGCCTAGAAAGCAAGTTGTTAGAGCCATGAGCCTGGATATTAAAACAGTAAGATATTGAATTGAGCGATTCTTCGAAGCACAAGGGAAACGAGAATTATGAACTAAAGCGAAACTGAGTAGATCCCAAGTAGCAACGGAAGACGAAAATGTTTCGATTATTGAAGCTAACACAGCAAATCTGAAAACAACTTTAGGTCTGGAATGCAGTGCAGAGATATGTAACAGTACTTATACAGGGTGTTTCAAAACAACACCGACAACGTTGGAGAGGTGATTCCTGACACCATGATAACACAAAAAGTATAGACCAACTTAGGTGCACAAATGCTTCCTTTCGGAGTTATAGGCTGCCGAAATCATGAAAAATTGAATTTTAAATATCCATAGCTCGAAAACTAATGGACCTACCTTAGTCGGGTCAAGACTTCACTTAGGAACTACTATGTGCCCTATCCAAATATCCATGTTTCAGAATCCTGCGTTACTTCTGCAACATTATTTTAGAGGTAGTTAGTGAGTACTTCAAATTATGTGTCCTTAGTCAAAATCCCTCTGTATAAACTGTTGTAGAAGTACCGCAGGATTTTCACAACATCCGTAGTTGCCACTTTTATTTTTCTTACTTTAGGTATTGGAGTTATATTAGTTAATTATACCCAAATTAACTTATTAGCTGAACTCCAAGCAGACCCTGAATACCAAAACGTACACCCTCCTTAGTAAAGAGATAATACAAGAGTGTATAATTGTGTAACTAACGCTTGATTAACGAAATCTTTCAATATACCGTCCATTCTGTCTTACATTGTTTTCACCTATTGTGTTTGGACAACCATGTGAAAAAGTCCAGGTTGGCCTTTTCCGGTATAAATAGTTGTTAACCGCTTAACTTATATTTTTTGTTCACAAAAGAACGTTCCAAATTTTATATTTTTTTAAATTTCTTACTTTTGTTTTACATTGAAGGTAAAAGTGAGTAAAACCAAATATTATTAGAATTACACAAAATTTAGGCTCAAAATAGGCACTTAAAAATTGCTGATTTTAAAACCACGAGTATACTCATTCAAGATATAAATAAAGGTATTTTATTGTTGGTGTTACTTTTTGAAGATCTATTGGTGTAAATAAAGATAAAACGAATGCTTACAACATGTTGTATACAGTTTGTTCAAGTTATTGAAATTTAGGCTGATGAAAATTTGGGATGAAACTTCCCACAAAAAATTATTAAAATCCCGAAAATGTACGTTCTACAATAAGTATTACCAAATCATACTAGAATATTATACAAAAACCAAAGAAATACATATTCTAATGCATGTCAATTTATTTTAAAATATTTTAGCAAACAATATCACATTAAATGGCATAGTTTCATTAGAAAGTCTCCATACATTTTTAGGAACAATAGTGTTTAATTATTTATTTCTGTATGAAAGGCTGTAAAACACGAAAGAACACATAAGGCGTGAAAAACAAGTGCAGTATAAGTAAACATTCCATTCAATTTATATTGCTTCGATCCCCATCGGGAGCTCACGTGGTTCAGATTCCACGTTAATCAGTAGATCCCATCTCATATAGCCTCTCTGCTGAAAGGGACGTTAAACTACAAGTCAACTCAATTGATATTGCAGAAATTCATAATATTATGCAAGAAAATACCATTATTTCGAAGAAAAACAGCAGTAAAGTTAATTTTTGATACAATGTACGGCCTATTTTTTAGTAGAAGGGGTCCAGGTCTTTCCTCTAAAAATCTTACAATTTTGGTAATTTCTGTTCACATTCGCTTAGTTTAGGTTGGGGTAGGTTAGTTTAGGTTACATTAGGTTAGGTTAGTTTAGTTTATGTTATGTTATATTAGTGTAAGGGCCCCACATAAGTTTCCAAAAAATGATAGAATTTCGCTTATTTCAACTAATATTAGGTTAGTTTAGGTTAGTTCAGGTTAGCTTAGGTTAGTTTATGTTAGGTTCAGTTAGATTTGATTACGTTATATTACGTCTAAGTACTTGCATCATTCATTTCTCCTGTAAATTTTGTGTTTTTACGTGCTTCTGGACCCCTTGTACTAAACATACTCCCAATGTACATACTCCCAATGTACTAGGGTCATTACGTAATTGCTTGAACCACAAATTACTAGCTAAAACTACTGAAATGAAAGTTGGCAACATCTGGCGGACACCTATGTACTTAGCCGAATGCAAGCAACGTAAGAATTTGTTGTTTAAATTTAGTCACGCTTTTTTTTTTTTTTTTTTTTTGCTTGCTTTGCACGAATTTTCTCGTGATCACAATTTATAGGCAAAATAAAAATCCCGAGATGATTCATGATTTTAAGTTAAACTGTTAACTTTACTTAGGTGTTACTAAATACGGACGTTAGCATCACGCATTAGTCAAACTATTAATACAATGCTAAATACGACTCTGCGAGGGCCTCTAATAATCAAATACATGAATCTTTTTAAATATCGGGGGCCGCGGTGGCTCAGTGGTAGAGCGTTCACCTCTGGTGTTTGGGGTCCCGGGTTCGATCCCAGTCCCCGTCAAGTGAACTTTGTGGTGGACAAACACCGTGTGCGTGGGTTTTCTCGGGGTTCTCCCGTTTCCTCCCACTTTCTTCCACCATTTCATTCATTACTCATCATCACCGTCTTCTTTAGCCTAACCGGCATAACCGTGGGACGTAAAACTCGCAGATTTCATTTCATTTTTTTAATATCTTTAATAAAAGTTATTCTCGGTTGCCGACATTGTTTTGTATTCTTGCTCTACCCATAAACATTCCGATTGTCGCCTTAGTCTGAATTTCTCGCATTTCTTCAGTCTGTGTTAAGCCATGGAGCAGTTTATTATAGCGCAACGTATGCTAAGTGTGAAAACTTCGGGTGACTGTCAGGCGACTTGAGGCACCGAATGAATCAACAGTTCGCAGACTTACGAAAAAGTTCAATGAAACGGGTTCAACAGTGAACATTAAAAGTTCCGAGCGTCGTCGTAGTGGTCGTTCTGAACAAAACATCAGGAAGTCAGCGAATTTCACGAACAGAGTTACTGCATGACAGCGCAGTAGAGGTGGTCATATGCATGACGTCATTCACCATACCTGAAATCTGATGGACATAAGTATGATGAACATATTTATCAATTTTGTTAGTGTGTTTTGAAAACATAAAGTTCATAATTTGATGTAACAAAACCGGCGCGCTGTTTGAATAACCCTATAATTGCGTTGGGTTTTTGCTAAGCACATTGCAGAAGCTGATATTTACTCTTTGTTCGAGTGCTAAAACTATGATATAAATATAACTTATAAATGAATTTTGATAATATAAATGAATAAGCCTCTATATCTGCTACTGGTATACAAGAAACCATCCATTTTCACAGTTTCAGTGCGTACTACCAGTAGAATGTTATGTCCTTCCGATAAGACGCTTGGATGTTCTATCATTAATATTTTATAATAACAGGGAATCCATCTTGGCTACGATTAGTTCCTTATTTCATGCATTGGAAGATGCGCAAAGCATAATTATTAATGGAATAACACTCATTGTTACTTTCAAATCGCTACGTGACACGAATAATAAAAAATAAGTAATACGAAAAATATCAATATATTAAAATGCGGTGTTTGTATGTTTGTGGTCAAGAAAATTTATAAATGTTTGTGACCAGTTCTTTTCGACAATGAGATCTCGAAAACCGCAAATGCTAGAAACGTGCCGTTTTCGCAAGTCGATTCCAAATTTTGTGTAATTTGTCAGTTCTCAATTCAAATTAAAAAAAAAACTTGTCTTTATTTTTCTATTCCACATTTTAGGCTTCATTTTGGCCCTATTAGTTCAATATTGCCACTGGGACGTTAAGGTTGATACTCTTGAGAAAGGCAACCAGTAGAGTAGCTACGTATAGCGGGTTGATGGAATATCAGGCGCTTTGCTTTAATCTGAATAACAAAACCTATTGCAAGCTTGCAACTTCGAAGGCTTGTGGACCCACAATGAGGCGTACTCGGATATGAAATAATATCCAAAAATATATTTTCATTTGATATAATCTATTACTTATCCAAGTTTGTCAAAACTCCCCCAACATTACTCTCTTTGACAGTCTTCCTGTCCTTTACTCAGGGGCGGATCCAGGGGGAGGGCGATCCGGGCAATCGCTCTCCCCCAGAAGAGGAAACTTTCTTATTTTATATATATAAATAAAACTCATCCCAAAGTTTGGAGCCCTTAATAGTAGCAGTATGACAACCCACCGCCTTCCCCCCAGAAGTCGGTCCTGGATCCGCCCCTGTCTTTACTTGTGTCCGTAAAGGGATGTGCACAGATTTAGTGAGAAGTGGAAAGGGGATTCACATCATATTAGAACTGTGCGCTATGTAAATAACACAGGTTCAGCTAGTTTACATTATAAAACACTGTGAATTTCAATTATAAATACAGAAATAATGTAAAATATAGGTCAGAAAAGATGAATTTTTTATTCAATATGCTCAAAGTTCGTAATTCATTACAATAAAATGTGTTTACACATGTTGTACTCAGTAAAGGGGAGGGTCATAAACTAATTTCTCAATTGAGGAGTTTGATGTAATATATGCGTAAGCGAGTTTACGCCCTTTTTGCATCAAATGCATTTGTGGCTTTTGCCATGCCTGTTTAGCCTCCTGGTAATATTTCAATTCAATATCGGAATAAAATGCTGCATATTACATTCTTTTTTATGTAAGAAAAAAACACTACTTAAATTTTCAACATCGTTTTTCTCCAACTGCATGTTTTAGACTTACGCCTTTATTGCATCAAACTCCTCAATAAATTCTGAATACTTAATTTTACAAGAGCTCGTTACAGCGATATTTGACTTCATGTGTAAAATGGTGGAAGATGATAGCACTTTGTCACAGACTAGACCAGTGATTCTCAACCGACACACTGGTTGTCACGCAGTCCCGTAAGGTGTGTTGGGAAATTTTAGAATTTAAAAATCATGAATTTAATAATAATTATTTAAAATCGAGACAGACTACACCAGTCAACGCCTCCAGCGGTAGCAGTAATGCTCAGAGCTATGTAGAGTCATTATAAAAAGTAATTGGTAATTTATTATTATTATTATTATTATTATTATTATTATTATTATTATTATTATTATTATTAATAATAATAATAATATCAAACAAGTGTGTCGCGATGCTCTAGACTTTAAGTAAAATGTGACGTCAGTCACAAAAGGTTGAGAACCACTGGGCTAGACTCTTAAGATGTAAACACTATTCGTGCTGCGTAAGGGCCGCGGTGGCTCAGTGGTAGAGCGTTCACCTCTGGTGCTAGGGGTCTCGGGTTCAAACCCTGCTCCCGCCAAGTGAACTTTGTGGTGGACAAACACCGTGTGCGTGGGTTTCTCGGGGTTCTCCCGTTTCCTCCCACTTTCTTCATTCCACCATTTCATTCATTACTCATCATCACCGTCTCCTTTAGCCTAACCGGCATAACCGTGGGACGTAAAACTCAAAAATTTCATTTCATTTTCGTGCTGCGTAAGTAAACTTAAAATTATTGTATAGCTGGTAACACTGCCCCTCCTTCCTTCTCCTTTTTTCAGTTTGTTGTTTGTTAAAGTATTCTTTGAAACTAGCTGTACAGCGAATGGAACGACGTGTTCAGTCGTCCGTGTTCTATAATAATGTCATCTTATGTTAACGCTTGGTCGATCACCCAACATTGCTTATTTACCCGTTTATTCAATGGAGAAGTTATTGATTTTGTTTCAAAAATATCAAAAAAATATTTGATATACATATATTTTCAGTCATGTTGTTTTTCATTTGTTTGATATTTTTGTCTCGTTATGTTCAACCGATAAGAAAAAGGAAACAATCTTTGTTGTATCGCTAGGTACGAGTAATATGGATGATAATAAATTTCCTGGCATCGTAACTTGTTATGACAAGTTTTATCCTGTTGTCCCGTTCCTTTATCTCGTTTTCCTGTTCAGATAAATATTTGTTTATCATATTCATGTTGCTTCTTGTAAATAAACTCTATTTATGTTTTTTGTACTTTTTTGTCAATTACACAGAAAAATAACATTTAAACAATCTTGTGTGCATAACAATCTTTGCCTTTTACAGTACTCAATTTATATTGAAAACAAAACATTTATTTAATTTTCACAACAAATATGTCAGAGGGGGATCCAGGACAAACTTCTTGTGGGGGCAGTGGGTTGTGATACTGCTACTCAGAACTAATTTTAAGAGCTCCAAACTCTGGGATGGGTTTTATTTATACGTATATAAAATAAGAAAGTTTCCTCTTGTGCAGGGGGAGGGATCGCCCCCTCTGGATCCGCCCCTGAAACGTGTGCATAGCAGAAGTGTAGTTCTTTTGCGTGGGAAGTATTTAATAAATATTTTTTTTTTTTAAATGGGAATTTCAATATTTGAGAATTTATCCCCTTTATCCTTTAGGAGCAGAATTTTCGAAAACGTGTGAGAAGAGCTATTTTTTTCTTAAATTTCTGGCTAGTTTAATTCTATGGCTGGTAGCCAACTCGAAACATAACAATTTACCTTAAATTTTATCCGTAGCCGACGCTAAGGGAAAGGACAGAAAGGAAAAGAAAGAAAAAATTTTGGGTCGCCGATATTATTCCTTTCTTACGCTGTAATTATAGACCAGTAAGCACAACGCTATTTAAGTCCAGACTCTTGCACACTAATGGCATCGTCGACGCTGAGGAAGTAGAGATGAAAAAAAAAATCATTTCAGGACAACACCACATATCTTGCAACTATATTTATTTAACTCTCTTGTAATAACGTATAATATTGGAATTATCGTTAACATTAATGATCATGGACAGCTAGACTCAATTGTCAAAAAAAACTATATGTATTCAGTCTTAAAAGATTCCAGAAACTTCTAGCGCCAACACAACTCAAAGCTGAGTAACAACAACGTTTAAACAGTATCCTTAATAACAGTGAGAGAGTTGTTTACATTCTTCGACTAAATATTAGAACAAAATCTTCAATAGGCTACTTTACAGAGAGAAAATTACCAATTACATTACTGTTCACAAAACATCTCATCGCAGAGGGAGTAAACATGCGGCTGTGTCGATTAACCTTCCTCCCTAAACACATAACGTCTCCACTACTTCCGCAACCAGCTGTTAAGAGGGCATTTCCCTCGACATAACTTACACATTAACAGCGGCGGTAATAACAATACACACTGCAGAAACATTATAGGAAGTACAAGACCAGCCAGTAAGTTAGACTCTACCCCTGACACCATCGCGTCAAAGTGCGAGTATTATCGTATACCCACCGTCTTGACGAGCCTCACTGAACTAGTGCATTATAGCTCAAGATATAATATAAAGACAACTCGAGGATTTACATAGATTTCTGTGTGCCGACTTAATACTTGAATTCTGAACTATATATATAGTATAATAGACAATACGGAATGCCCGCTACTGGACGAACATGAGCTAGATGGTAGCGAGTAATATATTACACATCCACACAACTGGGAAAATGATTCCATTCAAAGCAAGAGAGAAACGGTGTTGATATCAGACTACCCCGCTGGCGTATGATTCGACTTCCTGGATAGAGACTCACTTTCGTTTACTCGGACATGTTACGGACAAGATTTACTTTAGACAATATTATAGACATTGTAGAATTGATGCACATAGTATGTAAATACACTGAGGAACCAATGATTAATAAATGTATGTATATTGTTTTGCTTTATAAAACGACTTGAGACAGTAGAGTAAACACACGGTAGTAATAATATAACATTTAGATATTGTAAACAGAGACAACTTGGATGAATTTATGAACGGTGGACAAATTCCTTCACAACTTCCTGGACGACATTACTTCTTTCACAGGATGGAATAGAGAATAATAAGACATAGTTACCTGGAACAGTGACCAAAGCTCACCCAACCTTTTTCCTGCTTTACGAGTAGACAACATTGGCCCCCCCGGGCCACTGCATAGGGCTCCATTCGGGACAGCGTCCTAGGGAGGCAACCGGTTCCGATGACTTCCTCGACATCTCACCATGTAGCAATCGTAACCATAACCTCGGCGCAGGTTGATCAAACGGTGACCTCTTCTTGGTTAATAGCAAGAACGTACATTTCACTACTACTTTCACCAGGTAGACAAGATTTTCACTGCAAAGCTGCTGCAACGCTCACGTTCGCAACAACGACCTCAGTCAGGCACATTTAAGTCCCACAGAAGCAGGCGGAACTGACGACGAGTAACAGAAAACAGAGTCCCTTATTAAGGAAAACAGAGACTATTGAAAAAAGAAGACTATTGAACTTCAGCTTTCATCACGGCAGTGATTAGCGGGTGTTACACCAATCCCAGCAATATTCTGGACACGCACTAGCTGAGTGTTTATGGGTGAATTTTCTTGTAATTCACTGCACGTACACTAGTCCAGCATACTGTTCGACTATGGCAGCTCTTAGAAAGACATTTGTGATAAAAAAAAAAAAAGGACGATCACTTACTGCACGATTCGCGGTAATTTCATGTCCAAAGACATGAGCAAACTACGCCTCCCTCTCAACTGCCGCCATGTTTCAGTACAAAGAGTTGAGACAAAGGGGAGCACGCTTCCCCAGCCCGCTCGCTCCTGATTGGTCGCTCCTTACTACGTATTAGAGCGTAGTACCGGAACAACAATTTGAATAATAAAATATATATGACCAAATAAAAATAAAAATTATATAAGTAAACGTTCATATATGTATATTTATAATAATCCCTCCGTTTACACGAAACAAAATTTCAAATTATTTCAAACAGTCAGCGCTATTCTCAGAAGCTGCTCAACGCAAAACATAGACATACAAAGAAAGGTAGCATATTCTGACTACATACACTAGTCCAATTGTCGACCATCTTGAATCCTTCACGAGAGTCGAGAATTGAGAAAATATAAAGAAAATAACATTAACTAAGAGCCGTGTAACGTGGGTTCCTGTCACCACGGCATGGCGCGTCCTCAGGTTGCGGATCGAGGAGAAGGCCTCTAGATATAGAGGTTAGCTGCGAATATACTGAATAAGCAGTCGCGGACAGCCGACTAGGAGTGGTCCTCCAGCTTGGGGATTTGGGTAAGGCTAACACCCTCATCCTGTAAAAAAAAGGTACTTGTTCAGAAACATTCACAAAAGCCTCGGACAAGGACTGATAAATTGGCACGACCTCGGCCAACTCCCGCGATACCATATGAAGATTCTATTAGGGGATTTCAATGCGAAGGTAGGACGAGAGGATATTTTCAAACCGATTATAGGGAACGAAAGTTTGCATAAGGAAAGTAATGACAACGGTGTTAGACTCGTGAACTTTGCAACATCCAAAAACCTAATCGTGAAGAGTACAAAATTCCCACATCGCGACGTTCATAAATACACTTGGACATCACCAGACGGAAAAACGCATAATCAAATTGATCACGTTTTAGTAGATAGAAGAAGACAATCTGGCATAATTGACGTCCGGTCGTTTAGAGGGGCTGATTGTGACACTGATCACTACCTGGTAGTAGCGATAATACGGGAGAGATTATCGTTCAATAAAGGTAATATTCAATGTCCGAAAACGGAGAGATTTAATTTAAAGAAATTAGAAGAGAGCCATGTAAGAAAGGAATACCAGATTGAAGTTTCGAATAGATTCTCGGTTTTAGAAGACTCGGAATGCACTAGTGTTGAGGATACTTGGATTGAAATTAGAGATAGCATTAAAAGTTCAGCAATAGAAAAATTGGGACACGCGGAAATACGTAGGAACAAACCATGGTTCGACCAAGAATGCATTAAACTAGCAGAGAAGAGAAAACAGGCAAAATTACGGTGGCTACAAAATCCGAATGAAATAACTACACAAAATTTCGCAGATATCAGGCGGGAAACTTCCAAAACTTTTAGAACAAAGAAACGCGATTTTTTGAAAGCTAAAATTAAGGAACTTGAAGATAATAGTAAAAATAAAAATATTCGGGACATGTATAAGGGGATAGGCGAATTTAAGAAAGGCTATCAACCTCGTGCTTATATATTAAAGAAAACTGACGGAACAGTTCTCACTGATACGGATAGCCTCTTAAATAGATGGAAAGATTTCTTTGACGATTTGCTGAACACGCAGCCAAAAACTAATGCGCATGGAGAAAAGGAGATACACACCGCAGAACCGTATATTCCAGAACCCAATCGAATAGAAGTAGAAGCCGCTATAAAGAAATTAAAGAAACACAAATGTCCGGGTGTGGATGAAATTCCGGCTGAGTTAATTTTAGCTGGAGGCGAAAAATTGTGGAACAAGATACACAAACTCATTCTCCTTATCTGGAACAAGGAAGAATTGCCACAAGAGTGGAAAGAATCAATCATTGTTCCAATTCACAAGAAAGGCGACAAAACTGACTGTAATAATTATCGAGGCATTTCTCTTCTGTCAACATCCTATAAAATCCTTTCAAATATTCTATTAGCAAGACTGACCCCATACGCAGATGAAATTATTGGAGATTATCAGTGCGAATTTAGACGAAATCGATCAACTATCGACCAAATATTTACCATTCGCCAAATACTCGAAAAAAAGTGGGAATACAATATCCCGGTACATCAACTATTTATTGATTTTAGAAAGGCTTACGACTCGGTTAGGAGAGAAACATTGTACAACGTTCTTACGGAACTTGGAATACCGAGAAAGCTAATTGGATTAATTAAGATATGCTTAAGTGAATCTCAAAGTAAAGTCCGGGTAGGAAAATTTTTGTCCACGAGCTTTCACGTCCAAAATGGCTTGAAACAAGGAGATGCGTTGTCGCCATTATTATTTAACTTTGTGCTGGAATACGCTATAAGGAAAATCAAAGATAGCAACCAGGGCCTAGAGTTGAACGGTATTCACCAGGTGATGGCATATGCTGATGATGAAAATTTAATAGGGGATGATAGGAAAACAGTAGAAATAAATGCAGAGATCTTATTAATCGCTTGCAGGGACATGGGTTTAGAAGTAAATGCAGAGAAAACTAAATACATGGAAGTGCGTCGGGAGCGTAATACGGCAAATTGTGGGGGCGTTAAAATATTAAATAATACTTTTGATAAAGTGGATACTTTCAAATATTTAGGATCAATATTAACAGATGAAAATCATATTCACGAAGAAATTAAATGTCGACTAAAAGCAGGGAATTCGTGCTACTATTCGGTTCAAAATCTCTTGTCGTCGCTAGTGATGAGCAAATGCAAGACCAAGACCAAGACCCGGGTGGTCTTGGTCTTGGTCTTGGTCTTGCACATGCGGTCTTGGTCTTGGTCTTGCACTGGAACCCTCGGTCTTGGTCTTGGTCTTGGTCTTGCACACCTAGTCTTGGTCTTGGTCTTGGTCTTGCACACCCAGTCTTGGTCTTGCTTGCAAGAGTCTTGCAAGTTTTGATTTTAAGAAATCTATGATTTTCATAAGTAAATTTTACTCTGGATATAAGGGATAATAAATCCTGCATTGCGTCAATAGTGAGGGAAATGCAATGTATGTTTCTAAATGTAATATATTTTACCTTCGTGTAAGTGTGATGATACTGTACAACATAGGCGATGACCTTTAATTTTTTTTTTTTCAATGGGTGATCACGCTTCACCACTTATAAGAAAAATCACAACATTTCGTAATATTTCTGTTTTAACAGATCCAATACTCCACTGGTTCCCAAACTGGGGAGGCTATCCCTGACAGTGAGACGCATGAAAGAAAATCAAGACGGCACAGATTACTGAAATACCATAAATTGCAAAATTATTTTTACACTCTAAAGGCGTCAGATTTTTTTTCTTTCCAACCACGATTAGCTCATCTTTGTATTGAACAAACTCCCAATTAAATATTGAAATTTTGTTTTACTGATTCTAATATGTACTGTATGGGGCAGAAACAAGGACATTACGCAAAAACGATGAAACAATTAGACTTTCGAAATGTGGGCATGGAGAAAAAAGGAGAGAATCAGCTGGGTTGAACGGAAAACGAATGAGGTGTTAGAAATAGTAGCAGTCGGGGAGAAAAGAAGAATTTTAGATATAATTAAGAGGAGGACATTGGCTGAGGAGGAACTGTATTATGAGGGACGTGCTAGAGGGAGGGGGCGAAGGAGATTGTAGTTGAAGGAAGATATTAAGACAGAAAATTGCTACGTTAAGACGAAGAGACTAGCTGAGGACCACAGTCATCGAAGCTTCTCAGCTGCAGCAAGTGACCTGCCAATAATGGCAGAATAGCTATTATTATGACGATGATAATAGGTTTTGCAATATTGACCAAAAAAAGAGAGAAAAAATTAAAATAATAATAATATATCTTAATATTTTAGAATATGAAATGAAATGAAATTTGTGAGTTTTACGTCCCACGATTATGCCGACTAGGCTAAAGGAGACGGTGATGATGAAAAGTGAAAGAAAATGGTGGAAAGAAGAAAGTGGGAGGAAACGGGAGAACCCCGAGGAAACCCACGCAGACGGTGTTTGTCCACCACAAAGTTCACTTGGCGGAGGCTGGGATCGAACGCGGGACCCCAAACACCAGAGCTGAACGCTCTACAACTGAGCCACCGCGGCCCCAATATTTTAGAATAATTTGAGTGAAAACTGAAAACGACTCAATTTTTTATGTCTTTTGTGTAAACTCAATTTATATAAATACTTTTGACCTACGTTAGAAATACATAATAACGACATCAAACTTCAAGTTATTTGAAATAAGTACGAAATCACTCTCAGTTGTGAATATAGATTATTTATTGTTGTATAACGTTATATCGTTGAATCCTAGCTATGAGGTATACCTAAGGGGGCTATATATTATATTGATAACAATTATTCAACGTATAAGCATCTACCTATGAAATCAAACTGCGGTCACATGCTCAAAGTTTTTGTCAATGTCATGAAAATGTTATTTCAATATTAATTTTATAAGTACACATTAAAAATTTCCAATGGATGCTTGAACCTCAGAGCCAAGGCCATACCCATGTAATCGGCACGTATGGTGTACGGAATTGCCGATGTTCAATCCTACATTTCTTTAGTTTTGGAAGAAGAACACCACTAATATGTTTTGAAATGAAATGAAATATCTACTTTAACGTCCCACGATTATTACACTGAGACTAAGGGAAACAGTGATGATGAGAAATGGTGGAATGAAGAAAGTACGAGGAAACGGGAAAACCCACGCACAGGGTGTTTGTTCACCAAAGAAGCTCACAAGCTGCGATCGAACCAGGGCTCTATGTACCAGAGGTGAACGCTCTGCCACTGAGCTACCGTGTCCATAACATGCTCTAGTTTATTTTTGCTTATCCACTTCTTATGGACACAACTATTCTTCGTATGATTTCCCAAAATCCAATCATGGGCCGTCGTGAATGATCAAATGATGACCAAAGTAAATCAGACACTCAAGTTATTATAGCTTGTAACAATTCATAGAATTATGCTGTCGGTCGTCTCATGAACAACCGATTCAAAAAACGACATACTGTAGCTATATGTTACAGGAGCAGATCGACTCACATGGATTGCATAAACTACTGGAAACTCATTCACTCCGGCGGTATTTTTACTGGAGCCTACAAGTTCACGTGAAAGATGTAATGATTTTTCCCCTTCCTTTTTACATTCTATAAAAAATCTAGTAGTACCATACTTGTGCAAGACTCTTGCGCAAGAGTCTTGGTCTTGGTCTTGGTCTTGCAAGTATGGTCTTGGTCTTGCACCCCTTAGTCTTGGTCTTGGTCTTGCATCGGGATTCCTGGTCTTGGTCTTGGTCTTGGTCTTGGTCTTGGTCTTGCATGCAAGACTCTTGCAAAAACTGCAAGACCAAGACTCTTGCGCTCATCACTAGTCGTCGCGAATTCTGTCGAAAAATTTGAAGCTTAAAATATATAAAACGATAATCATGCCTGTTGTTCTGTATGGTTGCGAAACATGGTCACTTACTCTGAGAGAAGAACATAGACTGAAAGTATTTGAGAACAGGATCCTGAGAAGAATATTCGGACCCAAGAGGAACGAGAATGGGGAATGGCGGAAACTTCATAACGAGGAACTACATAGTTTATACGGTTTACCCAACATTGTTAGGGTCGTCAAGTCTAGGAGGCTTAGGTGGGCAGGTCATGTAGCTAGATTGGAAGAAAGTAGAAACGCTTTCAAAGCCTTGACTGGAAGACCCATAGGAAAACGACCATTAGGAAGACCTAGGCGCAGATGGGAGGATAATATTAAGATGGATCTCACAGAGATAGGAATACAAAGTAGAAACTGGATGCAATTAGCTAAGGATAGAAGTCAGTGGAGAGCTTTTGTGAACGCGGCACTGAACCTGCGGGTTCCATAGGCCATAGAGTTAGTTAGTTAGTTAAGAGCTGATTAAACATTCCTACGAATAATCTCTTTGAGAAAATGTAACGCTCAAAGAGGAACGTTACACGTGGGAGTGCAACATGCATTCCCATATTTTAAAACTGAGAGTTAATATACCCAATTTAACACTTCAAATTTAAGAGGATTCTCGAATTGCTATGTTGTCAGGACAATAGTGAAACATTTATTTATAAATTATGAACAAAATCGGTTGAACCATCTTTGAAGGAAAAAAATTCGAGAAAAAATTACCTCTAGGAGTAAATTACCCCTTGTGGATTTTTTTTCGGGACGAATGGATTACTCCATCTTATCTGGTTATTGATGAAATATTTGTGTGTGAAATATGAACAAAATCGTCTGAGTTGTTCCTCGGGAAATTCCTCCATACCCCTACCAAAAAAAAAAAAACTAATTCCCAACTGTAAAATACTTCGTGTGGATTTTTAAATGAGAAAACATGTACTATTAATATCATGGGCGCCTGAAGAAAATTTTCTAGGGGACATCTCCCTAGTTGCTATGTTACGTTTGGTAATTTAATTTGTAATAAGAAAATCTTAAGAAATTTAAGTTGTTTTTGTGAGGCAGGGGAGGCAGGGGAGGCAGGGGAGGCCAGGCGCCCATGGTTAATATATATACTATTACCAATTTACTATTTGTTACTGTTTCAGTACCAGTTTCAATGTTTATTGTCATAGAACGAAAATTGAACAGGTAGCGAGAAACAATTTCTTTGCAAACTATTCAGCGTCTCAAGATAACATATCATGACTATCCATAATACTCTACTGAATCTGTAAGTACTTCAATTTTAGTATTACGTTAGTTCTGATTTCAATACTGCTTTCTGTAGAGCACAGACTGTAAAAGAAATCAAGAAGCGGCTCTTTGCAATCGAATCAGCGTCCCAAAGATAGGTTCCATCTTTTCCGTTAAACTTCTATTCAGACTGGAAGTGGTTCAAATTAAGAATATCCGGTCTCAAAATTTATGACCATAGAACAGACATGGTAATAGTTTCAACAAACTGCTTTGGCAATCGATTCAGTGTTCCAAGAATAAGTCCTATTGCGTTAGTTAGCTCCCTATTCAAACCAGAAGTGGTTGGAATAAACGATTTTTGGTTTCAAATTTTATTGCCATAGAACAAAAAACAGTAAAGGATAGCGAGTAATGGATTTTTATATGAATTTGGCGTCCGAGGAACAAATTCTATCTTTGATCTTATTATTCTGTTACAACCACTACATACAAAATGCACTATTTCAATTTGAGTATTGACTTTGCATAATTTGGAAGTCCTCGTTTCAGCCTATGAAACGACAGTGACTTTTCAAAACTTGTTTCTCCCTTTTTTCTGTTACTTTTGAAATTTTGTCTTTGTGTGTGTGTGTGTGTGTGTGTGGTTCGTTAAAATGGCTAGGGTTCAATCGCCATCCGAGAGAGACACTATGATAGCTAAGATCTTTGATGGATGGTTACTGAGGCTCTCTCCCGTCTCACGAAAGAAAATATGAAACCAGAGGCAGAAAAAAACTTATGAAGGTAAAACAAAAATAAAATACTACTTAATTTAGAAATATACAATTGTGAGAAGGTGGTAACTGTCATAACGGGTCTATTTTTTTTTCATTGAGCATATTCAAATTATGTTTTTTTTCATTAAACTAAAATCTGAATTACTATTCTTTCGGTTTACAATTTTACAAAATTTATTTCAATTGCAAATAAACATACTTTTACATTAAAATTCTGTAATATTAATTGTCCTTCATCTTTTTATTATTTGCACATATTTAAAGACAGAAATGCGAATGATGCGCTGTGTAGAGAGCGCAGATTCAGCTAGTCTATTTATTAAAATGCTACAATAGTAATAAAAACGCCTCAGCTCCAACCTGTAATTTTTGATTTCAACCCATTGATTTACGGTTATTTGTGATTTCACGTCTAACAAAGGCAAATATTTTATAGTGTGTGTATTTTTGAAAAAAGAATTATTTAAATAGATCTATTTCATAAAATTTATTTCTTTTTAAATTATTGCTCAAAGCCTTTCTATTTTAATAAACCTTCTCCAAAGATGAATTGTGCTGCCATCTTTGGAGTTCTTTCAAACTATATGTTTGTGGACGTTTATATGTTTGTGGCCAATCCTTTCGACAGTGATATCTCGGAAACTACAGGCTCTAGAAGGATGACGTTTTCACTGATCGATTGCAAATTTCGCGTAGATTGTACAGTTCTAACTGAAAATTTAAAAAAACATGGCCATTAGTTCTTTATTACATTTTTACGGGTACACTCGAAGATATAGAGTGGATACTTATGTGCAGTCGTGACTTTTTCCCCGCCCGCAGAAAGTGTCAGCCGTTGGCAGTTGGCCAACGAGTGACAACGTGTAGTGAGCGGTCGTCGGGTTTCAGTTTTATATATATATATATATATATATATATATATATATATATATATATATATATATATATATATATATATATATATATATATATATAAAATGACAGAAAAACTTGAGCAGCGATATTACATCAAATTTTGTCCAAAACTTTGCGATACCCAAGCGAAAACCATTCAATCGGATCAGTATATTCAATTTTGAACGAGAATTTGGGCATGAGAAGAAAGTACGCGAAATTTGATTGAGGCCACCCAGAACAATACAGTGTGTCGTTAGACTCTCTACTCACCTGGCATGGCTCCGTGTGACTTTTGGTTATTTCCTAAAATGAAAATGAAAAGGGGCCCAATTTGAGTCGAGAGAAGACGTCACACGAAATGCAACGGCACAATTGCTCACTATTCCAAAAACTGTTCCAGAAGTGTTTTTTAACAATGGCGGGAGCGCTCGGAGAAGTGTGTGCATTACCAAGGAGATAACTTTGAATGGGGTTAGTGTTTCGGATTTCCAAATCAATAAATGTAATTTTGCCAACCAAAGGATCAATACTTTTTGAACACACCTCGTATGCTAAACATAACGAACAGTTTTAAGAAGGTGGAGCATTATTATTATTATTATTATTATTATTATTATTATTATTATTATTATTATTATTATTATTAATATTAATAATAATAATAATAATAATAATAATAATAATAATAATAATAATAATAATAAATCTTACTTGCAAAATGTTTCTTTTTGCCTCACATTCTGTTATAAAAATGTTACTATATTGCAGAGAAGCTCTTTTCTTTTTTTAGTACTTCCTTTTATTAAAATGGTAACAAGAATTATTTTATACGAGGCTTGTTCTTGTTTATTTTCCTAACATCAAAAGAAAAACGTTTTTAAAAAGAAGACAAACGTTTTCTTTTAAAAAAAGCTAGGATGTCAATATTCTTTTTTTACTTTGATAGAAACTTGAAGCGGGGCAAATACGTTGTCTGTTCTGTAATACTTGTAAAAACTCTCAGAGAATGTCAAAAGAGTACACGGAACAAAGAGTAAAGAAAACATAATTTGCTTCTTCTTCTTTTTTTTTACAACCCTGAGACAGACTTGAACCTCATGAATGTCAAGAATTTTTTTTAAAAAAAAAAAAAGAAAAAATAAATTGATACGTATATACGAAGTCGATCATCTCGTGTGTGGGTGCCTTGAAGGATGTGACATGGAACCTGTAGTGCTTCTTCTTTTTTTTTTTTTTTTTTTAACCTGCTAAGGGTCTCGTTCGCATATGAATTGAGAAACAGCAGTAAAAGATAAGAAAAAAAGTGGAACATTCCCACGTGGCTTATATAAAGACAAAAGAGAGCGTCGTAGTAGGATATAGACAGTTTGGGTTGGAAGGGAGAAAGTAAGAATAAAAAAAGGGAATTTTGTTCCTTGTCCCTTGACGTTAATTTCCTGTTTTCCCGTATTTTTAAGGTCTCTTTCTTTTCAATTTACCCTTTCCAGCAGCAGCACTCTGGACTCCTTTGTTCTTGTTAACAGAAACCAAATAAAGGAAAAAGTAAAAAAAAGAAACAAAAAGGTATCAAATGAGCTACTTTGGCACGTTCACTGAAAAGTGATATTGGAACAAGGTTTTGCCTTTTGTCCTTGCCCGAATACCTCTTTTCTCCCGTCGCACCGACCATTCTGGAGAAATAGAACTGTTGTTGTTTTAACCTTTCTATCTTTTTCATCGTATCGAAAGATTGAAAAGTGGGAAATCTTTTGCGAGGGTGATTTAGAAAGTAATGGTACGTTTCCATTTTACACGAATCTTGTAGCTGTCACAAAAAAAAAAAAGACCTTACTACCCGATCTTTCTATCTACTGTTTAGATTTTACAACTTCTTGTAAGCAAGAAAGATATCACCACCCATGCAGCACTGCACTCTAGTGGACAAACAGTGAACCTTCTCATTAAAAATGTGTATTTTGGCGCAGTCCCCCTCCCTGTCCAAAAGTATCCGTTGCTTCGGAAGCGGCGAAACAGTTTTTTCTTTTATGTCAACGGGAGGGCGATAGCAGGTAGCAAGCAAGACGTCCCAGAAAGTTGCACATTGTTCAACTCCTTGCAAGATGGAAAAAAATGTTTTATGACCCTTTCAAGACTGTGTGTACATGGTGAAATATGGTAGGGTTTCAAGATCTTTTTTTTTTTTTTTTTTATGACATCTACAAGTTTAACGTGGCAACCCATCTTAATGTCTCCAAGGTGATGCCTTTATTTGTGTTTGACAGATAGCACCGATAACGTTATCAGTGCAAAGCTTGCAGTGTCAGTTACAAATAGTGGCATCATTTCTTAACATAGTTCCCATTACAGGCAATACACTTGCGCCGACGCGAAACAAGGTTGTTCATGCCGTCGCTGCTGGAGGCTGCTGGCGACACCATTGCCGAACTGCTGCTTCCCCCTCCATGTCACAATTGTAGCGTTGGCCCTTAGGGAAATTGTTAAGGTTGAGGAAGAGCCAAAATTCTCGGGCGCAAGATCCGGAGTATAGGGAGGATGAGGCAAAATATCATGTCAACAACACTTTGCCAGCAGATGGGACAACTTTGAATTATTTGTCGGAGGAGAGGACCGTGGCGGTGCTTCATCGACTAACTCTTTGTTTCCGGGTCGTAATGGTGTATCCACGACTCGTCATCAACGATGAATGTTCCTAGGTGCACAACCTTCAGCAGTCAGAAATTCAATGACAGACCACACTGTTTCAATCAGACGTCCCCATGGATGCCATGGATTGCTCCTATATTCTGAAACGGGAAGAGACAGGAAGTTGAAACAAGTGACATTCTATAACTTTAACATCAGTGCATTAATGATAAACAGTTCAGAATGTTTCCAATACTATTGGCCAAGTAGAAGGCTTGGAAGCATTACTTTCTGAATTGCTCTCGTACATAGCCAATAGCTTTCCATCGTACTAATTACATTTCATAAAATAAATTGGTTATTAAATTTCTATCATCATCAGACTCAGTGGTAGAGCGTTCACCTCCAGTGCTTGAGGCACCTGGTTCGATCCCAGCTCACGCCGTGTGGACTTTGTGGTGGACAAACACCGTGCTCGTGGGTTTTCTCGGGGTTCTCCCGTTTCCTCCCACTTTCTTCATTTCACTCATCTCTCATCATCACCGTCTACTTTAGCCTAACCGGCATAACCGTGGGACGTAAAACTTCAAGATTTCATTTCATTTTTTCTATCATCATCCAAATCGAAAAGTGTCTTTTATTTAATAAATGAATTGTATCTTACATAATAAGTAGTTTTTTAAAAAGAATACGGGACATACGATCATATTGAATAGATTACTATATATCGTGTCTCAAGGGCGCAACCATGGGAGGGTCAACTGCGTCCGAAAACATAAACTTCCTAACTCAACACGGAAGCCTGGGGGCAATCCCCCCTACATGATATCTCCCCTCCCCCATGATCTCTCTTCTCAGTAGTGGGAATGTTAGTACGGATAATCCAATAATGCCAGGACGATGGATAAACTGAACAACAACCTGTATATCTGTTACCCTGAAGTTATTTTTCATTTATTTTTTCTGATAGCATTTTAAACATCAATGGTCCCCACAGAATTCTTCCTCTACCCCCCCCCCCCTAAGAAAAGCAAATGTCCTTTATCTTTAAAAAATCTTATCTACGCTACAATACCGTACGTTAAAAATTAGCTTATACTAGCAGAATACCCATTCTTCGTACGGGAAAATAGTCTGTGTTTCGTTTTAGATATAGGAATGAATTTAAACGGCATCAGAAGTCACAATTCTCGTCTCATCGACCCCGAAAACTATGGATTCGGCACTAATAATCGGTCATTTTCGATCATTTTATTTATCTCCTTTTCCCTCTCACGCAAGTTGCGGGGCTGAATTTGGATTTAAACGACATCGGAAGTGTCACTGTTTATCTCAGCGACCCCGAAAACTATGGATTTGACACTAATATTGGTCGTATTATATATCCCCTCCCCCTCCGTAATAATTGCACTGTCAAACTAAAATGATAAAAACCATCCCAGATCCGAACCTCATTTATGTTGAAACTTTGATCGAGATCAGTCTGGTGGTTCAAGTGTTATAAAATCTCAAACATAGTCACTTTCATTTTTATTTATATACATTTTACTTGTGAGCTGCGATCCATACTTTGAGAACCTTGTATCAAAGTATTAACATTAAACATACAGATCTCAAATGACGAAAAGAGCGAGGAAAATCACAGATTGGAAATCATTTGGCTTTTTCTTATAGGGTGTTTTAAAGGAGAAAGTGGAAAATTCCAACCTTCATATCCTCACGGGAGAAAGCGGACAACGTCTTAGGCTGCTAACGTAGGTGGGGACCGACTGACTCCCGGGATAAGGAGTCAGCTTCTACCAAGTGCCAACGGCCTTCTCGGAGGGCGGTTGAGCGGGTGGAAGTCAGGGCACCTTCTTGTTCTTAGGAGGGGAAACTGTCCTAAAAGGCGGATGAACCACAAGGTAGTCAACGACATGGAAATGTGAAAAGAAAATGGGAATCCCATCACATTATCTGTTTCCCAGGAGGGACGAAGAAGGAGGGGAATAAATAAATATGATGGTTCTTACTTAGGTAAAACATTCCGGAGGTAAAATAGTCTCCCGTTCGGATCTCCGCCTGGGGACTACTCCAGAAAGAATCATCAGAAGAGAAAATGATAATAACTTTCATTTCAGCGTGGTAACCTGAAACGTTGAACCCTACGACGTGCGGGTAAACTTGAAAATTTAAAGGTGGAAATGGACAAATGTAAACTGGACATAGTGGGATTGATTGAAGTGAGATGGTCAGAAAAAGATTAGATAGTATCGGGAAATTACAGAATATACTATTCGGGTGGCGATAAGGCCGAGAATGGTGTCACGATAGCAATGAAGAAGAAGTAGCAAGAAGTGTAACCAAAGTGGAATACTGCAGTGACCGCTTTATGTTTGTAAAACTACTTGCAAAACTAGTGGATATTGTGATATTACAAGTGTATATGCCAACAACCAACCATGATGACAATGAAGTAGAAGTAATGTATGGTGAGATAGTGACATACTGCATCAGCAAGGAAGTGGTAAGATCAACGCCATAGTAATGGGAGACTTCAACAACGTAGTAGGAGAAGGAGCTGCAAATAGGGTAGTGGGACTATTTGGACTAGGTAGAAGAAACGAACGAATTCAAGTGCTTATCGATTTCTGTAGACAACATCTGATTTCTGTAGGATCGATATCTTATCAATCTGGTGGTGATTAACACGTGGTTTAAGAAAAGGAAAACCAAGCTATATACGTGTTAAGGTCCAGGAGATAAGAAACGCTACCAAATCGATAACATTGCTATGAAGCAACGTTTCAGGAATAGTGTACTAGACGTGAAGACATGCCAGGAGCGGACATTGATTCGGATCACAATCTACTGGTGGCGGAAGTCTAAATCTGGTTAAAATCGATCAAGAAAATGGGAGGAGAAATCGAAAATTGAACTTAGAGCGACTAAGAAATGTCGATGATAATGTAAAAGAAGAGATTGAAGAAAAATTCTTTGCAGTGGGCGATATGGTCGAAAATATAGAAAATAGTTAGGGAAAAGTTAAACAGATTCTACTTGACACACTCCACAATAACATTAGCAGGATGGAAAGAGCACCCGAGAAAACTATGGATAGATAAAGCAATGCTTAAGAAGATGGAGGAACGCAGAGGAGCGAAAAACACAGGCGTCAAGGAATACAGCAGGCTGAATAATGAACTGAGAAGAGAACGGACAAAACCAAAGAAAAGTGCATGGAGCAGATATGTGAAGCAATAATGGAACTTCAACGGTGCGCCAGATATGATCTGATGTTCCAGAAAGCACAAGAATTAGGAGGGAAAGCTAAAAAAAATAGTATACGAACATTTGGCATCGAAGATCAACAAGATAATGTAATCACTGACCATCAAAGAATCCTTAGAATGTGGGAGAGATACATAAAAGATCTGTATGATCAAAAGAACCGCCTCACAGATATTGCGATCGAAGCAGAGGAAGAGGTGGATGATGATGAAAAAGGACCTAATATATTGAAGTAGTACAAGCAATCAAAGATATGAGAAGGAGAAAGGCCACTGGAGACGACGACATACCAGTAGATTTGCTCAAGGGATCAAGAGACAAAGCAATGAAAGTACTGACGTCACTTATTAACAAGATCTACCTGAGTGTAGAATGACCAAAAGATTTCCTTCATGTGACAATGATTGAATTACACAAGAAAAAGCAATCAAAGAAGTGCAGCGATCACTGAACCATTAGCCTGATTTCCCACACTGGAAAGGTTATTGTACGCATATTGAACAGGCGGCTGGAAAGTAAGATGGATGAGAGGTTAGAAGAAAACCAATTTGAATTTTGGAAAGGAAAGGGTACCAGAGATGCTATTGGGTTGATGAGAATTATATCAGAGAGAATTCTTGACGTAAAGGAAGAGTTGTGTTTGTGTTTCATCGACTGACGAAACGCTTTCGACCGTTTCAATTGGACGAAACTTCAGAAAATACTTAAAGAAATCGGAGTCAACTGGAGAGATCGACGACTCATTCAGAACCTGTACATAGGACAACAAGTGAGGTTGTGCTTGAATGAAGGAGAAATCAATAGTGTGGAAATTGAAAGAGAAGTCAGACAAGGATGTAGTATGAAGCCCCAATTATTCAACATTTAGATTGAATGTTGCAGGAAGCATTAATGGGAATTGGAGATTTCAAGATTACAGTGCAGATCATTAACAAGATCAGGTATGCAGATGATAGGTTATAATAGCTAAAAGCGAAGGAGGGCTACAGGAGACGATTGACAAAATAGCTGACACTGGAAAACTGTATGAAATGGAATTAACATCGAAAAGTCGAAAGTCATGAGAATATCCCGTGGAAACACGCTCTTACGGATCAGAGTAGAACAAAGAGAACTTGAAGAGGTCGATCATTTCAAGTATCTGGGAAGTATTTTGACGAGAGACGCTTACTGCACCAAAGAGATCATGTCAAGAATTGCCATAGCTAAAGAAGCATTCAACAAAAAAAGATCAATTTTAACTAGGGGGCATAATATGGAACTAAGGAAGAAGTTGGGCAAGTGCTATATATAGAGTATTGGACTGTATGGTTCAGAGACTTGGACACTACGGAAGTTAGAGAAGAAATATTTAGAGGGTTTCGAAATTTTGTATTGGAGAAATATGAAGAAGATAAAATGGACAGAAAGAGTAACAAACGAAGATGTTTTAAAATGGATAGAAGAGAAGAGAACTAACCAGCATCCTTCGAAGAAAGACCAATTGGATTGGACACACCTTGCGAAGAAATTGTCTTCTTCTTACCGTTATAGAAGGAAAGATGGAAGGAAAGCGAGAAATAGGAAGAAGAAGAACACAACTGATCGATGATTTGAGAAATAGAAGAAAATATTGGGAGTTAAAAGAGGAAGCTAAAGATCGAAAACGGGGAAGGAACATTTCGAGGCCCAAATCTAAAATTAAAAAAAAGTAATCAGTCCGAGGATCTACCAATAGGTAGAATATTTAATAATAATAATAATAATAATAATAATAATAATAATAATAATAATAATAATAATAATAATAATAATAATAATAATAATAATAATAATAATAATAATAATATACTTGCAATGAAATGTACAACAGTAACATCACCTTCTGCAATGAGACACATACAAGGTGAGCACCTATGTATATTTCACATACGAAGGAGGTATGAGACTTTCAGCTCACCCTGTAGGAAGCACAATATTATTCCACTGTGCGTGGATTGAAAGAATATCTGAGGGAAGAGTAACAAACAGGAAAGACTGGGATGAATAAAGGATGAAGCTGGATGTTAGAGCTGTAGAATTCACACGTTGTTCGCTTTTCAAGTTTCTCACTCTTGACGGAAAGATTCAATTACCTGATTGGGACGTAGATAAAGACTCTATCTTCTAATTGCTTCTTTCAAGTATTCATTCGTGTAGTGTTAGTTCCTCCTTCCGTCTAGCAAACTATAAGGAAACATAGCTATTTTAAATTAAAGTTTAGCTTCCAAATTCTCAGGATTCATCTCAACAGTGGACATTCTCCATTCATAAGCCTCTCTATATATTTTGCCCCCTTCTCCCCCTCCTAAATACCCAGTGCATAGACTTTTTATCCATTCGAGTGAGTTTGTCATATCTTATTAAGATTTACAGAAAGTGCTGTCTTCTGTTACACTCATCAGAAGTTACATTAAAATTATGCTGGGTTGCATGTCATGAAATCTATTAACGTAATTGGGAGGAAATGAACCGTCGAGAGCAGGTGTGGAGACGGACATTCTTTAATGATTTTTAAAAAAAACCTCTTCTGCCCTATTTTTAATTACCATATATCCATTACCGTAATTTTGTCAGAATTTTAAAGCAATTCTATTCACAACAAATAGAGAAATCAACCTAAATTATCGGTGTTTCTTTAGAGTTGTTTAGTATATACAGTACTATACTAATTGATAGAAATGAAATCTTTTGGTTTAATATCCCACGATTATATCCTTTAGGCTAAGGATTATATCCCACGATTATACCCTTTAGGATAATCATCGTCTTCCTTACCATTTTTGTTGCCAATCTTACGAAACTAATACTTTTTTAATCTCGCTGGAAAAGTTTTTATTATTATGTTCTGCGTAAGAAAAATGTGGACCATTAAGTAGCAAAAGTTTATTAATAAATTTTTTCAGTTTGACGTCTCGCGATTATGGCCTAAAGGCTAAAGGAGACGGATGACTAAGGCAAGTGAATGATGATGGAATAATTGGTGGAATGAGAATGTGGGAGGAAACGAGGGTATCCCGAGAAATCCCTCAGACACGATGATGTTGTCCACCACAAACTTACTTCGCTGAGGATCGAACCAGGGGCCTCACGCACCAAACGTAAGCGTTCTACCACTGAGCCTCCGTGCTCCTTCCGTTAAGTAGCACATTGTATCCCTTGTAACAGCGCCTTTCTGGGGGCAAGCGTTAATATGCGTATTTGTGCCCCTAGAAAAAGTTATTTTTCTAATTCTTGAGCCCTCTTTTCCATCTTTCTCTTTCTCTTTATGGGGCCCCCGGCGCCTGTGGGCCTTTGCGCATGGCAAGGTCTGCAGGGCCGTCAGTTACGCCCCTGGGCCTTTTCCATAATTAATTAAGGGGACAAATTAATTAAGGGGACAATATTTACAAATCTCAAAGCCATACGAATAAATATTATCTCTAGGGCCCCCAATAGTAGATATTTTTACTGGAATGGACCCACGACACATTTTTGTTTTATTTACCTTTTATGTGCTGTTTTGTTTATGTAATGTAGTGAAGCTGTTTGATGCTTCATGTATAATTTCATGTTCGTATCGTTTATGGAGTAAGAAAATGTCTTAAATGGCCCCCTGGAACGGCGGAGAGCTTCCCTAGGAGGGCAGTTGCCCCTCCTGCCCCCCAAAAGTTACGGCCCTGCCCTGTTATCTGATTTCTCCCGACAGTGACCCACATACTACTATAATGCGCCTATCACACATCTCATATCGTCCCAAAGCAGTTGAAGTTTGAGACACCAAGTTGACCTTACTTTAGTAGTCAATGCACACGTCAGATATTATAAGTTCTGCTATACAACGATATTCTAAATATAAATGTAACATGCGGCTACGCAACTAGGCTAGTTTTCGCCCGGGGCAAAAATTCGGCTTAGCGCCTCCCTCCTAACCAACCAAACCAAAACGCTCCCCGACTACACCTGATATTGGCATCTCACAGTAATTCTCCTATTACATTTTTCTCTTCAAGTGGTAAAGCTTGATTTCAGAATTGCAGTATATAATTTAATTTTTAGTACAAAATATAACACCAAACTAATTAGTATTTGATTGTCAAATAATCTGAGAGTAGCGTGTTTGACATATTCTTATAGTCTTATCATAATAACTGCAAATCACAATTGTTTTTTTTTTTTTTTTTTAATTATACAGGGATGTGCATATGTGTAGAATGAGTCAACAGTCTGTTGCATTAGAATACAATATTTAATTGTAACAATCAATCAAGGTGTTGTCTCGAGTATTATACTCGGACATTTTGCAAATTTCTTAAATCAATGTACTGTAAGTTAAATGAAAACACAAAAAGCTGGATCCAAAATTTAATTTTGCGGGCTCTTTTGGCTGCAAAAGCTTTACAATGTCCTCAAAAGATGGTTTTGATGCTAACTTTTGCTCTGAGGATATGATCCCAAGATTGAAGTGTTGTTGTTGTCTTCTTAAATTTCTGAGGTAACTTTTATGACATTTAGTTTACTAAAACTTCTTTCGTCGCCTTGTAGTGAAAATAAATATTTGACCAGTTTTGTGCCGCCAACCCCCCCCCCCCGAATCCGACGCTCGGGGCACAAGCCCACTTTGCCCTCCCTTAGTTGTGTCACTGGTAACATGCTGTAAATAGAAACTTTTCTGTATATGATTACTAGTACTCTTACAAATTTGAGATTCCATTATGTTTTGCATCGTCGTTATGTCCAGAACAATAAATTTTAATTGAATTTAAAATTACTAATGTAAATCACAAGTTTATTTACATTTGGATGACTGTTTTTAAACTTAGATATTTGTTTTTCTTCTTCTTTGCAGTGATATCGATGACGTGACAACTGATATTCTTCATTTAGATATATGGTAAGTAATCATTTTCTTTTTTAAAAAAAAAGAGAAAAACAATACACTAATAGAAGAATTAAGGTTCGTGACAAATTATGGAGTTAATTCCATATGTATTTCTATTTTGGAACCACTTAACATGTTTCTTACGACAATTCGTCCACAATAAATAGTTATGACACAAAATTGCATCCTTGTTATTTTAAGGGAATCGAGACAACAAGTCATCACTCAAGATTTTATAAGAACTTGCAAAATTTGTACAAAAATAGCATATTTTAATGTTACTTATACCCACAAGAACGGTTCTCAAGATTACGAGTAGAAACATTGTGTAAGTATAATAAGAGTAAAGGTTTCTTAGGCAACTTGTCAGAAAAATTTAAGGGTGTGAATGCATCATGGACAATGAACGGATGTTTAACAGGCGCGCAACCAGAAATTTTAGGAAGTCCAAATTTGAAAGATTGCAAGGATCTAGGTCGCACCCATAATAGTGTTCTTGGTGGAAATAATTAGAAGTATATAATTAAAAAGTTTGGCGGAAGCGGACCCTGTGGACATCCATAAGTGCGTCACTGATGTCTATCATAGTTTATGGGGTAGAGTTCAAAGTTATGACACTGAACATATTGTCATTCTGTAAAGAATATTAAATACTGGAGTGTAAACTGAGAATCGAACCCTTGACTGTAGGTTCTTAGTCTATCTAAATCTTAGGTTGATTTTTCACAGAATATTGCGAGAGATTGATACAAACACGAATTTAAAAGAATAGGAAATTGATAATTAAGTGATAAAGAGATTTTAACTCTATTACTTGCTCTTATAACGTGTATAAAGGCTGTGCTTAAGATACGAAGCAAGGAATCTAAAATTATGAGATATGGTAATATGAAAAGCCACTTACATTGTGATTCTTGTGGTACACCTCGAAGGGTTCCGCCTGTTCTTGACTTACGTAACTTATGTAACTTGTAGGCGAATGGCAAGTCAAGAGATGAAGTATAGACTTGAAATATGTCTTGAGTTAATGTAGGTGATCTTTTTATATAAAACTAGGAATTCAATCTGCATGCCCTTCATTTTGCTTGTCTGGAAGTTTCACGTGTATGTCCGACAGAATAAAGTATGTTTCGAGCTTATTTCAATAAACCGTCATTCAATTCAGACAGTTAGTATTTTGTACTCAAGCCAGCCTTAAATTGTTTACATAGATTTTTACAAAAAATTAAATATTTACAATAATTTCAGGGGTTTTAAATTTGATACATTACAATATGTATATTAAATCGATATTTTGTTATAAACTTTATTTTCCCTAATTTTTGTTTGTTTGTTTGTTTGTTTTCCTTTCTACGCGAACCAAATTCTACAACAATCTAGTGACATGACAACAAAAATATTGGATATTTTTGTTCCTTTCACGGAAAAGTGTATAAACGCTTTTCTAATCATATTTGTCCCTTCAACTCTTTCGTGTCTAAAGTGACACGTTGTGTAAATTCTATGTATTAGGATTAGGATTAGGAATTAGCTTTCTGGACTTTCAGCATCTATGGCTTCTCCGGCCATGATAGCTTGTCACACATATGAGGAATGACTTCCCTGGGCGCCCAGGGAATTAGAGAATAAGAAAAGAATGGGGAAGAAAGGAAGCGATCTGGGGCTATTATGGTAGTTACCTTTCTAAAATTTGTCTGGTATGAATAAGGAAAATCCAGATAAAATCTCACTCAGGATGGCTGTCCCGAGTGTCCCCGCCGGGAATCGAATCCTGGACTGCTCGCACCAAAAGCGCAGCGTTAGCGAAATTTTATGTATAAATAAACAAACAAAGATGTTTCTTATTGGCCTAATTCGTATTTTGTGCAACCACCACGAGATTTAATTAATCCAAAACTGAGCGTTATATATGATTATTGAAGGAAAAATAATAGTTTATAAAAGTTCCGTTTTAAAGGAGTCTGGTTTACTAATTAATACTACTTTGTATACAGGGTCCGGCAAAAAGACATCCCGTATTTGAAGAGAGGACGCTGTGTGAGTTGTGGTGGAGATACGGCGGCGGAGGCGGTATCGATCGATAGCGGTATACGTTTCATTTTCAGTAATCGCATGGTTTGGCTCTGGTGAGCACCGTAAGTTTGTTGTGGAGAAGTATATTCGTAAAGGTGGTTCTGTGATTGCTAGTCAGCAGGCATTTCATACTCGGTTCGGACTTTACAGAGATGATTCTGTTCCGGATAGAAAAACTGTTCAAGTTTTGGTATCAAACTTTAGAGCAATAGGTTTTGTACTCAGAAAAAAATCGCCTGACCGACCTCGAACCGTAACAACACCGGAAAATTAGGCGCATGTAAGAGCGTTCATCCAGCAATCTCTAAAGCGTTCAGCACTTAAACAGGTCGTCCAGGCGATTTTTTCTCAGTGCAGAAAAACCTAGTGCACTAAAGTTTGATACCAAAACTTGAATAGTTATATATATATATGTAATATACGGAACAGAATAATGTCGGCCATGTTCGAACCAAATCCGAAATGCCCGCCGAGTAGTAACCACAGAGCCACCATTATGAGTATACTCCTCCAGAACAAACGAAAGATACCGTGCTACGGCATTGTGACGACTGCAAATAGCATGTATACCGCTATCAATTGATATCCCCTCGACAGGCGTATCTCCACCACAACTCACACAACGCTCTCTTCAAATCCCGGAACTTTTTTCGCTGGACCCAGTGTATAGGGTGGCCCAAAAGTAGGTATACAGTCCCGTCCCGTATTTTATATCATTTCTTATGGTTATCAAACAGGTAGATCTAGTTTCTTTTTCATTTGTTCTTGACGTCTTTTTACTTATAAATTAAGCCCGGAATAGTCGAAGCAAATACAACTATAAACTAGAATGTTGTACTTGATTTATATTTATCCTGTTTGTCCATGTGTACATTCTGGAGACAAAAAAAAATCTTCTCTTGAGAACTTCTTGATGGATCACCATCAATTTTCATAAGGATGTAGAGTCAAAGGTCAGTAGTCGAGTCCGTTGATGGAAGAGATCCATGCAGTTAATCCGAAGATGTGTCCCCTTCCATGTATTCTCATAGTGGTTTATGAGATGAATTTACCCCTTGTAATATGCAACCTAACTACACGGATGTAAGATTGGTTGCATAACATTCTAGAACTCCTTCATGTGGTACACACGTGCCACTGCTAATTGTTTGGTTCCAAGAGAGACTATTACAAATTAATTTAGGGAGTCAGAAGCAGATTATCGTTTAGAGATTCAGACGGAGGTCGCTCTCGGCACCATGTGTTGACCACCCGTTATTAACACCTGACTGTCAATTTTAGTGAGGTCAACGGCTACGGAAGACAATAAAGGGTAGCCAAGGTACAAACAAATCTTGAAAACCTGAATCTTTCTCTACTTCTTTTACGACAACCCTACCTATCTTTTTATCAAAATTTTATTTTTGTCGTTTCTGTATTTTTTTACTTCCCCCTTCTCCCTATTTTCAACGAAGCATCGCTTCGATTCCAGTATGACCTCAGCTACTATCCTCTAATTCACAGCATAATTTCAAATAAGACCTTTTGATTTCATTAAACATAACAGTTAAACAATGTATAACGATGTAGATATAACTCAGAAAGCTTAGTTGATTTTAAGTTTAACGTCCTTTCAGCAGCGAGGCTATATGAGATGGGACCTACTGATTAACGTGGAATCCGAACCACATGAGCTTCCGCCGGGAATCGAACCCGGCTCTCCCCCGCCAAAGGCGCGTACACTAACCTCTTAGCCACGGAAGAGCTCAAGCATCGAGAAAGCATCGTGAGGATAATTAGGGATCTACCTGAAAGCAAGAAGTAGTATGAACTCATATCAATAAATTCAACAACCACAATGGTACAAGTGATATACTGACCAATTATGCAGGGTGTTTCAAAACAATACCGACAACGTTCGGAAGGTAATTCCTGACACCAAGGTAAGACGAAAAGTATAGACCAACTTGGGTGCGCAAATGCTTCCTTTCGGAGTTAAAAGCTGCTGAAAACATGAAAAAAAGAATTTTCAAAGTCCATAGCTCCAAGTCCATAGAAGCTAACATAGTCGGGTCAAGACTTCACTTAAGAACTAGTATGTGCCCTATCCAAATATCCATGTTTCAGAATCCTGCGGTACTTCCGCAACGGTTTTTATAGAGGTAGTTTGTTAGTACTTCAAATTATATGTCCGTGGCCAAACTATCTCCATAACATTTGTTGCGTGAGTACCTTAGGATTCTGAAAATGTATTTTTGTATAGTGCACATATTAGTTCCTAAGTGAAGTCTTGACCCGACCGCGGCAAGTCCTATAATTTTGGAGTTATGGATCTTTAAACTTCATTTTTTCATGTTTTCGGCAGTCTATAACTCCGAAAGGAAGCATTTGTGGACTCAGGATGGTCTATACTTTTTGTCTTATCTTGGTGTCAGAATCACCTCCCAAACATTGGCGGTGTTGTTTTGAAACACCCTGTATATTTATCTACGAATATTTATATACTAGTTGAATATACCTATTCTTTGCATGGGGGCTGAATTTGGAAGTCAACGCCTATGGGAGTATCACCATTCATTTCAGCGACCGCGAAAACTAGGGATTTGACACTAATATCGGTCATTTTGGATTACTTTTACGTGTCTCGGTATCCCCTCGTGACTCCCGGCCCGCAGCCGAATAGGGTGAATTTGGAAGTTAACGCGATCAGAGTTTCACTATTGATCTCAGCGACCGCGAAAACTATGAATTCAACACTAATATCGGTCATTTTCTACTACTTTTACATGTCCCGGTAAACGCCCATTGTTCGAATTTTGACAAAAACGCTTCGCGATGGTGTGGGGCCTGGATCAAGGTATATGTGACCAAAATTTGTTAACTCTCGATCAACTTGTCGTCCCCAGATCGGTCCCGGTAAACTGCCCCCTGAGACCCCTTGGTTCGAAATTTAAAAAAAAAACGCTTCGTTTTAATCTGGTGCCTAAACCAAGGTACCCGTGACAAAATTTTGGTAACTCTCGGTTCACTCGTCTAGTCCCCAGGCCGCACACAGACAGACAAACACACAAATAAAATTTTTATATTATTTATATTAGATTAGATGCTTATAGGTGAGTATCCCTATATTCTTCAGCAAATGTTATATAAATTGATTCTTGTGAAATTGCCGGTGAAACTAAGACTCCTAAGACTCAAAACTAAGATTTATTTTGAAATTTTTGAAGCGTGTATCGAAAAGTGAAAACTAGTATATACACATAATGTGGCTCTATAATTCTTCTGTGTTAAATATTTAAAATTGGTTCCAGAATTCTCTAATAGATTAATTTTTAATACTTACACAATTTTAGATACAAAGCTTGATTTTCTTTTTCTTAAAAAATCAATAATTTTAGGGTTTCTTTACTTTGCAATATCTGGATTAGTGATTTCAAATTGACATTCTGCAAAATGTAGTTTACATGTAGGGTACTCAATCCAATTTTGCATCTGAAGGAAATGGATTAAAATGGATAATAAGTACAAGATCACATTCGAGTATTGAAAAACAGACAGAAAGGTCAAATTAGTATGCGTTACTCTTAAATGCTGCGTTCGTTGAACAAGTGTTGGATTCGGTAAGGGCTTCTGTGGATACTAATGCTCTTAAGTCAAGTAGTGTATTAAAAAGTTCTTACCAAAGGAACTGTTCCAAAAGTGTCCAATTTTCCCGTTTGGGTCGTGCGCATAAAATTTGGTGTGGGAAGAGGTAGTGGCCTAACACATGCACATATAAACAATGGTGGTCGTAACTCAGCGGGAACATGGCCAAAAAAGGTCAACAATACAATGGAAATACTCATAAGCCGCGCATGTTTTTGACATTTTGTTTATATCGCCCAAAAGAGGGACGCGCTCCGTCGATGTTTTATGGAAGTGAGACTACACATTGAGCTCTACAAGCACTATAAATTTCATCGCACTCGAGTCTGCGGAACAAGGAAACAAATCGGGTGAAAGTCAGAGGACGTACCATATCGATGCTCAGACTGGCTTGATACGAAGCAAACTTCTCAGAAGAGAATGCCATAACTCTGTGGCATTGCTATACATGAAATAAGTAGAATTGAATAGTAGTTAGGATTTTGCACATTGTGCACCATATCTACAAACAACAGGAATGTTCGCAGAAAAAACTTATCTTTGCACTAGCATAACACGTGGTATTGAAAGGTACAAAATGATTGATGTGTTACATGAACCGAACTACAATGTCCGAACTTACAATGGAACTTACTCCCAGTATCACTCAGGCAGTGAGGTGATTATTATGTATAACGCAATGTGTTATACATAAGTATGCAAAAAAGGTTCAATTGTCAATTTCATCATCCTCTGACAGGAATGGTTCATCGTCATTGCCGAAGAGCGTATATTCGTCTTTTTGTGAATAAAATAAATCATCCAAGAATGCAGGCGTCTTCGGACGTTGTGCAATTTCTTTGCCCATTCCTAAATACCAACTAATGAACATAACATGGACACAAAACATCCAACTGTCCGTGTTCCACTTGCACATTGACAAAAATATCATGTAATGTAATCGTCCCCTTGCCGAACAAGATCGTATAAAACGAAAGTGCAGTACTTTCAACGATTACTGTATCTTAAGTGGATGTGTGCGCGAACAAGGTAAGATGTTTGAAACGGTGTGAAGCCTGATTGCCAGTCTATCCGGGCATTTGTTTTTGCGATTCTTCTAACAAAACTCTCATCTGATGAAATATGCTATGTCCAATCAAGTGGTGCATTTTTCACAACGTATGATCCCATTGAAATACTCATAAGGTGTTCAGTGGAAAGTGCAGGAAAGTCCACATACAGTGTATTTGGCATCGGGAGTATTAAACATGCTCACATCTTTCCAAATTAAACCAAGTTCTTCAACAAGTGTTTGTACCATATTGATATCAGAGCGCTTGGATTTCATTTTGGCAAGAATCATTAGATCATCTGTTTCTGATTCATCTCTTTCAAATTATGCATTGAAAAGTGCATTCGAAGGTCCGCCATCATGTGGTCGAAGGCTTTGATGTCCAAGACCTGGATGAAAACTTTGTAGACATTCTTCAGTCATCCATTCATCACCTTAACGATGTATTTCATTTTGGTCACGTCTGCTCTCGTTGCTTCTCTTGTAGTTAATTGCCTCCTTTTTCCTTTCATTGGAGACATCTCGACGTCAAACCCTCGCTCAGTCATTGCTATTAGACTACATTCAATTCCACTTATTTCATCTATAGCAATGCCATCCAGCGGAAAAATACAACACACGCTTACAACATTCTCTTCCGAGAAGTTTACTTCCTATCAAGGCAGTCTGAGCATCGATATGGTACGTCCTCTGACTTTGACCCGATCTGTTTCCCTGTTCCGCAGGCTTGAGTGTGATGAAATTCATAGTGCTTATAGAGCTCAATGTGTAGTCTCACTTCCATAAAACCTCGACGGAGTGCGTCCTTCTATTGGGTGATATAAACAAAATGTCAAAACCATGCGCCGTTTATGGGTATTTCCATTGTATTGTTGACCCATTTTTGACCATGTTCCTGCTGAGCTACGGTCACCATTGTTTATATGTATTTGTTTTAGGCCACTACCTCTTCCCACACCAAATTTTATGCGCACGGCGCAAACGGTAAAATTGGACACTTTTGGAACAGCTCCTTTATCAATATTTTTTATAAAGAAACCAGTACAAATCCATATGTAAAAGAGATTGACAGACAGTGGGTACACGGTGAGTCATAAATCTTGCAATATTTACACAACCCAAACAGAAGGCACGTGTATACGCCGTGATCGACTGTAAATACAAGGTAAAACTGGCCTAAGAGGTAGTGTGGCAAGCGAACAATTTGACACAAAACCACCATCCGGTCAGTTAGTTTTTAGTGATAGGGACAATAAGTGCTCACCAACGTTTGATATGTGAACTATCACTGTATGATTTCGAATTCGGGAAGCAGGCCAAAATATTTGGCATACGAAAGAAGAAGCAGTAAACCACAGTACAGCAATTCGTTGGATCCAGAAATTTCGCGCAGGTTGTAAAATCATCGAAGATAAGCTAAGGTCCGTTCTCCCCATGTAACACATGTATTGTGAGGTCATATGACACGACATTGAAGAAAATCCATTCACCAGCAGCCCATTGTAGTGCGACACCTTCATGAACTCAAGAAAACCATCAGAAGCTACTGCATTACGCCACATTACTTGACCCCAACTCACACCCAGAGGAGGGTGGATGTTTGCCGACAACAGCTGCAAAATCAATGTGATCTGCATTTCCTGAAGCGAATTCTCACATACGACGAAAAGTGGATGTTTTGCAGAAATCCAAATGTGCAAAATGAAACCCTACTTCAGGAATTGGTCGTTAAACAGAGCCGTTTCGAGAATAAAATCATGCTGTGTATTGAGAAACTACGAGAGGATAATTCATTTCGTGTTTGTTCCTAACAGTCATATCATCAATATCGACCTTTATTCCGGACAGTTGGAGCGCGGGTATGTTGCACTACGTCAAAAAAATCTGAATTGATGAACTGAATGCGCCTGCTGCAGCTAAAAGATATGGTAAACACACTCAGTTCGAAAACTGTGACAAAATGTAGGAACTGATGCCATACCTGGCATAAAATCTTGGCTTTACTCCTTCGAATTACTGTACTACCTTTTTCGGTCTATGGCGCACTTCTTTGAAGTCACTATTTTTCACCAACTGACAGGAGGTGAAAACAGAAGTGATTGGCTTTTTTTTTTTTTTTTTTTTTTTGCCTCTAAGCACAAGACGCGATACCGACATGGAATCGAGGAACTGGTAGAAAGGTGGTTGCAGACAGTCCAACACGAGGAGCTTTACTTTGAATGTTAATGTACTCTCATAGTATTGCAATAAATACAGGTATGATGTCTACAAGAATATTGCAAGACTTATGACATATCCTTGTATTTCTCACAAACATTTTGCAAACGTAACTGAATATGTGTTCAAGAAGAAGGACGAGGAAACAAAAATAAAATAGAAACAATCTGACCCATTTTCGTTTTCCTGGCGTGTTTTCTTTGCAAACAACGTTACAAAGCTATGAGAAATTACATTAAAGGAAAAGCTTACTTTGAAGAACAAGGAGGTCGAATTGAAGATAAATAAATAAATATAATACAGACAAAAGTGCTATCCAACAACTTCTCAAGAAAATAAAGGATTGACATTGAAAATACGAAATCAGAAGAAGTAAATATCTGCGTCTAGCTGGAACAGAAGATATCCGCAGATGAGAAATTAATAGGCGTATTAAATTAGGTTCAAATACATTCGAGAAAAGTTTCATATTGACAGCATAGTGTCTACAGCTTAGAAAACATACTGATCATATTCCACCTATTTTGATATACAGATTGGAGACGTAAACACTAACAAAATCAGATATTCTCGATCTTCAGGACCCAACAATGCGATTTAGAGATATAATGTTGAGAATTACCCGCTAAGATAGGAAAATAATCACATGGATCAAATATTTCGGTATTATCCATAAAATAAAGGCACTTTAGAGGCAGATACACGAGTATATTATAAGAAAAGAATATGATTTAAGTTATGTATTCCCCGATCAGAAAATTCATTTAGAGCTATTTTGTGACCAACAACAAATATTAATTAATACATGAAACAGGTGTTTATTTTGTATTTAACTTTTAAGTAAAGTGACGTAACTTACAGATTATTTTATCTTTCCCTCTCTTATATACACTGCTCCACAAAACTTAAGAAACTCGAAGGAAGTAACAGAAAATAAAACGACAAATTCACTGCACCAAGTATAATCAACAGAAATACGGCACAGATTTACAATGCAACACAAATGAAGGACAGTAATACAGTTCGGATGTACAGGGTGGTCAGAAAGTTCAGAACCACGATACCTTAACATTAAAACCGGGCTGTGCGAGGACATATGCAGTCAATATAGCGTGTGATCACCACGAATAAATACATAGGCTCGACATCTTCCCTCCATGCTGCAAATCGGTGTTGATCAAGTTTTGCGTCAAATGGCTCCACTCCTCGAGGAGAGCTCTTCGCAGTTTAGGAATAGTACGTGGTGGTGGATTCCACTGCGCTATTCGACACCCAAAAGTATCCCAGACATGCTAGATGTGATACAAGTCCGGTGAATGTACAGGCCATGCAATGCACGTAATGTCTTCGCTATCCAGAAACTCGGACATCAGATGTGCACGGTGTGAGTGGGCAGTATCATCCAAAAAACAGGAAGTCCGGACCAAATGCTCCGCAGAAATGGCGTACATATGTACGGAGAATTTCATGCCGATAGCGTTATGCCGCCAAAGCCCCATGTTCCACAATATGGAGGTCCGTTTTCCTACCCAGCACAATCCCACCCCGTACCATGATGAAACCACCTCCAAAGCACAGTCATTCAGCAATGCAGTTCGGGTGATAGCGTGTTCCTGGTTCTCTCCAAAGTAATATCCGACCAGAATTACAAGACAGGCTGAATCCAAAATTATCGGAGAACATAACGCGCGGCCACTGGTGTTCCCCCCGTGTAACATGTTCCTAGCACCATGTGTAACACGTAAGTTTGTGCCTCCGTTTCAATGGCACACACAGAAAGGCCGCCTGGCATACTGTTTTGCTATATTGTGCCGCCGTCGAACAGTTTTACGACTAACACGTTGTCCCGTCGCCTAAAACAAATAATTTGTCAGTTGGGAGCATGACACCTGACGGTCATGTATGGCAGCAATTGTGAGAAACCGGTCATCGGCAGACATCTTCCTCAGATGACCACTTCTATAACATCTACTGACTGTATGTCCATTTTGGAAGCGACTCCACAGCCTTGATGCAACATTTTGTTCATATCAAACTCCTGCGCCACGTCCACTTGGGATCGGCCTAGTTCCAATCGCCCAATTATTCGTCTGGAGTCAACTTGACTCAGATGTCGTCTGTCAGCCATTGCAAGGTGTATACGCTTGATACGCTTGATACCACCAACTCACTGCTTGCAGCCTCGGACATAACTGGACTCTTGTGTAAGCTTCGTAGCAAAATCTGTTCACTGCGGTTGCGACGGTGCTACAAACGCGCTATAGCGGACCCTGGCCTTGCCTGTATGTCTCTTTGTGTGTGCATGCCTCTTACCTGTGTTTAATGGGCTCCACACGTCACTTATCGGATTGCTTAAGTTTTGAGGAGTAGTGTATTTGTGTGGGCATTGAAACTGAAACACTTGGTAGAAAGATTTTGGAGCGCCAACCAGTACAGCAGCAACACGACGTGGGAAGGATTGATAGAAATCCTGCACTGTTTGCAGAGGGAACTTCAGCCATTCCTTTTTGAAGCGCAGTGACGAATTCAGCACGTGCACATGGTGGAGGGAAACGTTTCCTCACTCTATCCTCTAACAAACCCCATACTACCTCAATAATGTTAAAATCTTGTGATTGAGCGGGCCATGGCAAATGTTCAACTGCACTGTCATGCTCATCGAATCACTCTGTGACAAGTTTAGCAACGTGAATGGAGCAGTTATAATCCTGGAACACTGCACTACTGTCTGGAAAGAGTGTTCGAACCAGAGGGTGTAAATGGTTCTCCAGAATGATTCTATAGTCCTTGGCAATAACACGACCTTCTAAAACAATTAGGGGGACTAAAGTCTGCTACGATATTGCACCCCACACCATCACGAATCTGCCTCCATGTTTGATTGTGAATACCAAGCAGTCTGTATTGTATGAATCAGAGGGGCTTCTCCAGACGAACACTCTCCCTGTTTGGAAAACAGTGTAGCTGGACTCATCCGAGAATATGACACGTTTTAGGTCATCCAATGTCCAGGTTTTATGCTTCTAGCACCACTGAACCCGATTTGCGGCATATGTGCTACTAATGGAAAACTTCGGAATTGCAACCCTACCATGGATGTTGGCCTTTGGCAGGTATCGACGGAATGTTTTCGTGTTCGCAGGTTCTGTTATTTGTGTATTCATATCTGTGGTTTTCCGTTTTCGTGCAACAATTAGTATTAGGCAGTTTCCTGATCTCCCTTTCAGACATCTTCCGTTTTCCCCTGCAGTTACTTCTCTTGGGTGTTATTCGTCCTTCCTGTTCATATGCACACATCACGCTGGATACCGTAGCTCGTGAGCCATCACAAAGTGTTGTAGTTTTGGGCACAGATGTCTGCTAGACGCGCCCCTACGATCTAGCAGATTGAAGTCGGATATTCCCCTATTATACCGCTCTACACACAAGATTGACGTTCACTGAAGAACTCCTTCTACTAGAGTGACCACCAAGGATCCACACACGCGACTTATTGCCCAAAAGTACGATATAACTATCAAATCTCTCTGGCGAGCCCCGCGAACATTCTATGCTATTTACGCAGGAAAGAGAGATTTGCTATTTTTATTTATACTTCTAGCAATAATTCGTTAATTCGTTAGAAAATCAGTCGAAAGAGCTACCAAAGTTGTACTTATTCTTCAAAAATTACTATCGTATTTTTATAACTAAGTTATTGAAGCTAAAGTAGCAATTGAATCTTGTAATGGAAATAAGGGTATCAGGAGAGCGCGGACAAAAGGGTGTGGGAGAATAATAACACGAACTCCCTGCTTATAGTCGACATTTAATTTCTTCGTGAATATGGTTTCGGTGTGTTAATATTAATCCTAGATATTTGAAAGTATCCACTTTATTTAAAATGTTACTTGATATTTTAACGCATCCGTAATTTGCAGTAGTATTACGATCCCGACGAACTTCCATGTGTTTAGTTCTCCCTGCATTTACTTCTAAACCCATGTCCCTACAAGCATTTGATAAGACTTTTTTTAGGGCTATCAAAGTGAAGTAAATATTGACATCTTGTGTTTTAGATGAGAACTACCTTTATGACAGGACTGTTGAAGATAGTAGACTAATAGCTTGTCTTGGATAAAGGGACTATTTTTGTAACAGGGCTATTGAAGATAAAAAATATTAATAATGACACCTTGTGTTGGAGACAGAACTATTCTTGTAACAGATCTGTTGATGCCAAAGATAAAAACTACTTGTTTCAAGTTTTGTTTCACAGTGTGAAACTACTGTAGAGATCCAATCTATGGGAGTTCAATGCTCAAACTTGAAGTAGTACACAGGCCCGTATCCAGGGGTGCCTAGGGGGGCCGGTCCCCCCTAAATTTTTGCTGCCCCCCCTAAAATTTTCACGGTAGGCTTGGAAATGAACTATAATATGGTGATGAACTATAGTATGGTTGGATCGCCCCCCCTAACTTCAACCGGGCCCCCCTAAATTTTTGGGCTGGCTACCGGCCTGGTAGTACATCTATAACTACTGGCTGCAATAGATTAATAAGGTCAAAGATAGAATCTGTTCCTCGGACGATTAATCAACATCAAAAGCCATTACTCACTATGCTTTACTGTTTTTATTCTATGGCTTTAAAGGCTAAAGCCTGAAATCGTTTATTTGAACCGATTCCGTATTGAGTAGAGGGTTAAGAGATTAGATAAAACCTACTTCTTTAAAGCTGAATTGATTGCAAGAAACTACGTATATCTTGATATCTCGTACCGTTTTTACACTACTACCGAAAGCAGTATAGAAACCAAGATAACTAGTAAATTTCAACCACTTCCTGTTTTAGTAGAATATTGTGTGTTGTATTGGTGTGTATTCTTAAGACCCTCAATTGATTGCAGAAAACCACTTTTTTTCTATATATTATCATTTTTGATCTATGGCGATAAATATTGAAACCGGAAATTGTTAACTTGAACTACTTCCGGTTTGAATAGAAGATAAATGAACAGGGCGGAACTTATTTTTGGAGTAATGAATCGATTTCAGAAAACTACATCTCGACAACTCTTAACGTTCTGCCTCTGTGAAAACCAGTATTGAAACTGGAAGTAATAGTAAATTTGAACCACTTCCGTTTTCGGTAGAATGTTCAGGATGGTCAAGGTACGTTGCCTTGAGACGCTGAATCGTTTGCGTAAAAACAGTTTTTTTTGTTATCTGATATCCTTTTCGGTCTATAGCGATAAACGTTGAAAATGGAAATGACTAATTTGAACCACTTGTGATTTAAATAGGGAGTTAACGGAGGAGATGGAACCTATTCTTGGGACGGTGAACCAATTACAAAAGACCGCATCTTTTACAGTTTTTGCTCTGAAACCTGTCAATAGACGGACGGACAGCCGTTCTAGAAGACGTCCAACACTTACACATAGCATAGTTTGGAAGTCAAATAATTTGTGAACAGGTGTTGTATACAGTTTCCGAGAATTTAATTTTAAAGTAATTAATATGTAGTGCTTGTGATAGATTTGTGAAATATTGTATTGTCAGGAGTGATAACGATTCTTGACAATTTAAAGAGAAAATCGAGGTGGTAGAAGTAAATGAAGATTGATTACGAAATTTAAATCTGTTGAAACAGAAGTATGATACATGCAAATACCCTGTTGTGTCCGCAACCCACTCATCAGAACTGTCAAAGAAGTTGCATACACTACAGATTTTTATATTTTTCTCGCTTCTAAACTAATAACTTGTAATGTTCCTCTTGAAAGTGGTTGAATATTCTTGCCCTGTTGCGGGAAGTGATTGTATCTAATGAGCAATCTCTCTTTTTTATGGGAATTCTCTATTTTAAAAGCTTTCTATACGCTTCGACGAAAGAAATGAACACATTCTATACGAAACAATATTGGATAGAATGAGAAAGTGGAAGGAAATGGGAATACCCAGATAAAACCCATGGACACGATGTTGTCCACCACTAACTTACTTTGTCAGGGATCGAACCAGAGGTCCCCAGCACCAGAGGTAAGCACTCTACCACTTTTCTTTTTTAAAAAAAGCTTCCTCATTTATTTTCTTTTTCTATCATTGTTCATGACTACTAGACTGTTCATGACAAGGACACGAACACAGGAACATCGAGGACAGTTAAAATTGCAAAGTATCTTACACCCAGAATCGAAGTCTGGACCACGTACACTAAAGGCTCACGCGCTAGCCACTAAACCAGCGATGAAAGCTTCATTGAGCCACCATGCACCCTATACTGTCTTTAGGAGACTCTATTAAGCTGTTTTACAAAATATATCTGTTGTTGCTTTTGGTAAAATAATTTTGAAATTTGAAGATTTGTAGAATTTTTGACACTCATTTCCTCAATGCCATATTTCCATTGTACCAATGAATAAAAATGAAATCAAAAGTAAGCTTTAGAATAGTAGAATAGCACTAAGAGCGGAATAAAAGAAGATTTAGAGAACCGGACTTTTTTACGTAAATATTTTACGTGTTTGCAAACATTTCTTATATGAACAACTTAATGATTGTTTCATACAATCGTGTCACCTAAGTTATGTCTTGGTCAGTGACGATTTCATGTGCTCGGAGGCAAATTCTATCCAGGAGCAACGAAATCACCACTGAAGCCATATCTCCAATCGTGGATTACCAGTAATTCTGCTGTATTTACTTTTTTACCTTTCACGTATTGAAAATCAAATCACTTCCGAGAAAAATCTTTTGAAATTGCCATATCTGTTAGCCTACGGGAATAATTAAAACTTCGTAGTCACAAAATTGTTTACGTTCTTGCCTTTGGAGTGGAAGAGTCTGATTCGGTTTCCGGTGCCATTACCTAGGTTTAGGGTTCCATGGCAAAATCAAATCAACAGGCTTAAGAAAGGATTTAAATCCAAAATCCAAAGTGTTGAGAAACCAAAGAAGGAAAGAGACGGTATAAGTGATAGAATTTTCATACAATAACTACCAAGTTTGTACTCTGACTTGATAACTATTCACTATATCACTCACTTGATCAAACTCTTGAATTTGTAATCGAATCGTGTTATAAGTTGTTTCCTTGTTTTTGTGTTGTACATTCTTATGCAATAACAAGGTCATGAAGAATGATTTACTATAAACGTGAGTGCCGTAGCAAGACCTTGGATTGAAATAACATCTTTTAGCTTAACGTCCCACGCTTATACCCTTAAGGCTAAGGGATACGGATGAATAAGGCAATGAATTGTGATGAAAGAATTGGTGGAACGAAATGTAGGAGGAAATGGGAGTACCCCTAAAAAAACTCACGGCCGCGATGTTCTCCACCACAAACTTACTTGGCCGGGATCGAACCAGGAACCACACGCACTAGAGGTAAGCACTCTACCACTGAGCCACAATGCTTTTATCGTTGCTTTATGGTTGATACGGGATTCGGATATGAGGGTCAGTTGATATTACGCAAAGGGAACAAAAACGTGAAAATGATTACAAGATACTTCCAAGAATCCATCTAATTTCTATCTATAGGAGAGACATCCCACAATTGTATGGAATGGACCCGAAGCAGGTGATGATCCATATGGATCCATTTGAGACATACCGCCAGAACATCACTATGTTTATATCAGGAAATTGCAGAGGAAGTAAAAATTCGTGTCATTCCGTTTGAAGACATTACTGTGAAAAGCCCAGATGCCAGTTCAAATAAATTTTTGCGCATTTGGACAGTTGAAACGATGTTTTGAACATCGCCACCCTTGCAGCCTGGATGGTCTATGGAAAGCTTGCAGGGAGGGGTGGGACAAGATTCAAATGAATGTCCTGCGCCGGAGCTTGCTGCAATGGAAACTGCGATGCTGTGTGATAGTCCACAATGCTGGGGGTTCAATAGAACATGTTCGGTGGTGGCAGCACGGTATCTCTTAAGGTGAGTTCCCGTCAACAATGGTCGGATATAAAGCAAACAATCTTCTTATAAGATGCACCTTCACAGAATATGGTGTTCCCTACCGCACTGTCTCGCCTTCAATAAGTTGGATTGCAGAACTATGCTACAGATTGTGACTGAACAATGTTTTTCCGTTGGCTGCCCTCGTAATACAATCTTTGCGTTTTCGTTTTAGACCAAAGTAACTTATATTCCTTCTCTCTATATTTGTGGATTTTCCTTTACCGAAAAGAGTTTTCCACAATACGCAACAAAGAAAGAAGAGTGATATAAACAGCTTAGCGAATGCTAGTGCAAAGAACACAATAATAACTTTAATGGTATTGTTACAAGAAACGGATTTTTGCATCGCATCTTTTCAGAATCAAGAGTAGATAGTACTGTTGCGAGAAGAAATGGTTAAAAAAAATAACAAAGGAAGACTTTTGGTAGTCTTTGAACAAACTAGTTCGGCCTCTCACAACCTTAACATAAGGTTTTACACGTGCTCCACAGATGCTGGGAAGCTTCGGGTGGATTTACAGGGATCAGGGTTGATCAAGGAACTCCTATAACACAGTAGAGGAGAAGAGAGATGAAGATAGACCATCAGCTGTTGCCATAGAGACGGTTCTTGGCAGGCAAACAGGATTCAGAGCACACTCACTCACACGCACACAAACTAATATACTTATACAATATGGGGCGGGGGAAAAGGGAGAAGATTGGAATCAAACTTGTTCTTCTTTTCGTTATAAGAGCAAAAGGTGTGAGTTCCAAATGACTAGCGAATTACATCAGCACAGCGAGCTGTATAACTCCAAGCACAACTAAAAATCCAATTTATTACCTTATCTAGTGTTAGAACTCTGCTTGTTGTATATTTTCTCCCTATTCCCTGTAGCATTTTAACTTTTTTATATAACAAAAGATGATTTGTAACAGTTGCTTGTTTTTTCATTTTTTGGGGGGGAGCAAATAATAAGAAAAACATTACACTGACCGTACTGTATATCTAACAGGATTTCCCATAATCACCAAATGGCAACTACACACGGATGCTTCAGAGAGATCGCTAAATGCATCGAATGAGCTTCCATGATACTAGTTTGGTAAAATTACACAGAGAAACAGACATATATATATATAAATATGCTTTTGAATCTAAGTTACTCGTCAATCGCGGTGAAAAACAAAACTAAACAAAACAAACACGTTTGTTTTTATGAAGCAAATGAGTGCATTAAAATGATTAAAATGATTCAAGCCATTGCATCGTAAGCAAAGATGAAAAGATACATGAGAAAGCAGAATTGAAATGAAAATGAAATTTCAGTTTAATGTCCTACGACCATCTTTGTTAAGCTAAGGTAGATGTTTATTAAGGCAAGTGGATGATGATAGAAGAATTGGTGCAATGAAAATGTAGGAGAAAACAGGATTACCCCGAGTAAACTAACGGACATCATGATACCCACCACAAACTTCTTTGGCCGAGGATCGAATCAGAGACACCACACACAAGAGGTAAGAACCGTACCACTGAGGCACCATACCCCTTCGTTGCTCATGCAATACATTCACAATTTGTACGTACTTTCATTTAATTTTTGGGGGCGCGGTGGCTCAGTGGTAGAGCGTTCACCTCCGGTACTTGGGATCCTTGGTTCGATCCCAGCTCGCGTCGTGTGGACTTTGTGGTGGACAAACACCGTGCTCATGGGTTTTCTCAGGGTTCTCCCGTTTCCTCCCACTTTCTTCCTTCCACCATTTCACTCATCTCTCATTATCACCGTCTCCTTTAGCCTAACCGGCATAAGCGTGGGTCGTAAACTTTTTCATTTAATTTTTTCTTTTAAGCATGTAGCAGTGTCACGTGTACATCACTAAAAGAGTTTGGTTTGAATGACGTGATATATATTTTTTTTCAATTAATATTAAAACCGGAAGCACAAGTAAATTTCTACTACTTCCAGTTTTAGTAGAGAGAGATTAGAATGGAACTTAAATATACTCTTGGGATATTTAATTGATAGTAGAAACCTGCTTCTTACTATCTCTTATGCTACTAGCTTTACTATATAGCGATCAACGTTAAAAGCAGAAATAGTTGATTTTTGGCACTACCAGTTTGAATAGAGAGAAGATTGAACCTATTGTTGGAACTCTAAATCGATTTTTAAAAACGCCTCTACCTATCTCATTGTTTTTTACTGTATGTAGATCAACGGGTTCCACGGTGGACCATTGGTTGAGCGCTTACCCCTTGTGCGTGGGGTCCCTAGTTCCATCCCCGGCCAAGTAAGTTTGTGGTAGATAACATCATGACTGTGGGTTTTTCTCCGTTTCCTCCCAATTTCTCATCCCACCAATTCTTCCATCATCATTCAGTTGCCTTAATCATCATTTCCCTTATCTTAAAGCACATAAACATGGGACGTTAAACTGAAATATTTCATTTCATTTCTTTTTCTATGTAGATCAATACTGAAACCGGAAGTTCTAATGGATTTCTATCACTTCCGGTTTTAGTAGAGAGTTAAGAATGGACATGAAATATATTCTTGGGATCCTTAATTCTCTGTGGCATGAATTAAGGTATTTGAAGTGAATTACGTTCGTTTTTTTCTTATTTTTACTATTTTTTAAATATATATTGAAACTATGTCAGTGTAAATCACCAGCAGCTATTTCAAAGTAGCATTCCCTTATGTCACACATATAACATAACGTGGACTTAGTTACTATACCAGGAGCACCGGTACCTGTGACAGTTGCAAGAATGGACGGGATGGACCATTGACCAGAAGTTACTGATGAAATACGGAGATGCAAAAGACCTAAATGCAATGGAAAATAATACTTAAAGTGCACTTAACGATTCAGTTCATCTGTGTTTGATGGAAACAACAAATTGCTTCCTTTGGATTTTATTGTTTTAAAGCAGTAGTTCACAACCTTTTCAAGTCTAATGCCCCTTCGGTGAATATAATTATTCTGAGTGCAAACTCCAATTTACCCATACACAAGACTGAACGTGGGTTCCTTCACAGCTAAGCAGTTAGCATAGTCGCCTTTGGTGTGGGAGACCCGGGTTCAATTCCCGGTGACAGCTCATATGGTTCGGATCCTATGTTAAGCTGTAGGTCCACATCTTGCTGAGCTCAAATGACGACGACGCCACCTTTAACTTCTTGTGACAAGAGTCAAGCAAAGGGACAGAATATTTCTTTTTTGTATCGAAATTATGGTTTTATCTTACTTAGCCTACATTCGTACAATGTGTTTGTATATCTGGGACAGCAATCGGGGGTAAGGCTTTGCCATCGAGGTCGCCTGCCCTCTTGTACCCTTTCAGGTCGTCAATGCTTTGACTTGGACGTAAATTTCTTTTATTTCCCTGGAACGGACAAAAACCTTTCTTGAAACAAGACACCTATGCACTTACCTCAAAGAAGATCTGGTTTTGAAGACAATAAAAAATGCCCTAAAAGACACTGAAGAAAAAATGTAGGAAATATGGTGCCAAATAGGCAAAGATAAGAATAATAGCTTTTTTTCTGTAATTGAAATAATAACCGTCCAAATAAACTTCATTACATTTATTGTTATTAACATTTAATAGGCATTTTAACTTACAGGTGCTCTCTGCTCATGATAAGTTTACATACGTCCCGTAAAAAATGGAACAGTCTCTATTTTGGATCCGAGTGTCCCGCGTCCTCGTAAATTTAATCGGGATAGGCAAATGTCCCGTATTTTAATCCCGACTAAATGTCCGATTTCTGCTCTCAATATCAGCTTTCCGAAACGTGAAAAATCAAAAAATGTTGACATTGGCTGGAAACCCTCGTAGTAGTGAATGAATAGTAAGTTGTGGCATGTAACAGCATGGAGCAAGTTATCACTCCATCCTCTGTGATTTTATAGCGAGCAACCATCGGCAGTCAACGGGATCTGGAATCTTCCATAAAGTGCATCAGCTGAGCTATTGTTAATAATAACCTGCATTACAAGTGAAATGTCCCCATTTTCTATGAACGATAATACCTAAACCGAAGTGCACGTTTTCTTTCAATTTGAAGAACCCTTTTCTGGAAACAACAAAGTTGAAGTGTCAAGTTGCTGACAAAATTTTCGATGCTAATTTTTGCATTACACACGGTGGAAGTTGACAGAAATTGTAAATAATAGGCTGGGGGCGCATAATTGTGCTTTGGTTTAGCACTCAGAAATGTGCAAATGCGGTCCTGACAATTACACATGAAACAAGGAGAGAAATCAGCTGTTTTCATCAGACTAAACTGACAAACGTAATTTTGGCAAATACAACCACGTAAATAAATATTAATAAACACGCGAAGAATATTGAAGGTAGCTTGTATTCCTGATATAAATGAAACGAGATTATTTGCATATTGTTTTCCCGTAAAGCAATTTTATAAGACGTCATCTTGAGTTTTTAAAGCGATTTTTCTCTAGTTGCACTGTAAATACCTTCACTTCATACGGTTAATTGCAGGAAACAAAGACAGAAAAGTAGCTGCAGCGGAGGGAAGTTTCACTTATCATACTGCTGTCCATAACCAGGACTACAATTCATAGAGTTGTTGGGAGGGGGAGAAGATCAAAGGTGTTCTGTATTCTCATGAAAAAATATGACAGGCTTAGTTTATGAGCTTTCCTTCTATTTTAGTGTCGATCTGAAGATTGGCTTGCAGCAGTTCTCTAGCCCTCACAATCTTCTGGTAGCCTCTTCATGGTCAAACAGTTGCTGCAGCCAATGTCCTCCATTATTTGCTTCATGAATTCTTACCATTGTCGATCCCTGGCATTCCTACCCTAGACTGTCTCTCGATTATGGTTTTAATAAGTCCATAGTATCTTAGAAGGTGACCTATCCAGATAGTTCTTTTCCTTAATATTTCCCACAAGAAAAGCTTTGCCTCTTCAGCTCTCTTCAACACCTCTTTGTTGATCACTTTCTCACTCAAAGAATTTTCAACATACGTCGGTAACTCCAGTACTCGAATGCCACTATCCTTCTCTTCTCTTCTTTCCTGAATCTCCAAGTTTCACTGCTATAGACTAGTACACTCCAGACAAAGTTCTTTCAATTACGTTTTCTAAACCAAAATGATAAAGTGCACAAGAACAGGACAGGAAGAGGCAAACCTATGGCTAAAGGGGAAGAAAATCGAAGATGTTAAGACGTTCCTCTATTTAGGAAATGTAATAGCCTCGTATAGAAGAAGTGAAAAACACGTAAGTTCAAGAATAGCTCAGGCTAAACAAGCATTCAATAGGAAAAGAGGACTGCTAACATCAAGAAATGTGTGGGACGTTCGAACACGATTTATTAATACTCAGGTATGGAACGTGGTGCTTTACGGATCAGATACATAGACATTGAGAAAAGTTGAAATATCCAATCTGGAAGCATTTGAAATGTGGTATTCACGGAGAATGCCGCGCATATCATGAACCGAAAGGAAAAGAAATGAAGACGTACTAAAGGAAGCTAATGAAGGACGACAAATCATTAGGAAAAAGAAGAAACAGCACGCTTAGCCATTTCAGCCAGCACTCCGATTAGATCACCGTGTTGATAGAGGGAAAGGCAGAAGGAAAAACAGGAAGAGGAAGACCAAGGATCGAATATCTAGATGCAGTTACGAAGAAGAGACCTTATTATAGTATAAAACAGCTCTCCCAAGGGAGAGAAAAGTTTTAAAATTTCCATATTGACCACCAACCTATGGTTGAGGAGAGAAAGAAGAATAATTTATTTCCATGTTTTATTTCCATCACTGATAAGCGTGTTCCTAATATCTTATTAAGTTATGCCTTTCCTTTAAGCATTTAGCAAGAATTTAGAGATATGGTATCTGAACATCTTTAAACGTGTTAGATGTACCGGTACCCTATCTATGGAGGTCGACGACCTCGTTAAAATCGGAACCATGTGTTCAAACTTGTTTACTTTATTTTCAGACCATTACAATATAGATTTTTTTTACTTATCAGGTCTAAAAATGAATGAACAATTTGGTATGCATTATTGAATGTTAACGAAGGCCAATTTTTTTGCTACCTGCAGCCAATTTGCAGGAAATAAGGGAGCATCGTTAAGTTTCTTTAAATAACAACATATGCATCGTTAGTGGAAGAATACAGATTCTGTAGAGAAAGAAAGCAAAGAAACAAATTTATCATTCTTGATTTTTCTGGAAGAAAGACATTTCAGATCAGTGGATATGGCTGAAACCAAAGACCTATTTCAGTCGCGCAGTCCCCGAAGGCACAGCAGCACATTGACTGGAAATTAAAAAGAGAAAAGGAATATAAATAGAAAAATCAATATTTTTTCTATTATTATAAGCATTCTATTTATAATGACTGCCGTAACTCCTGGAACAAATTTAGAAAATTCTGTGCATTACTGATACCAACTAAGCTTCTTGTGTTGATATAGCAATTATCTCTCAATTATAGTATTTATATCTTCTCCCTCTTTTTCCTTTCATCTTATATTCAATAAAAATTCTTGTTGAACGCCGCCAGTTTTTATCTCAATATTCTTTTCTTCTGTATTTTTTCTAATTTGCCATATATACCAGATGTTTCAAAAAAAATGTGCAATGCTAATATATCACAAAAACTCGTCCTGTTTTTGATATACCCGTTTTTCTTCTATAACTTGTTTAAGCCATTTGTTTAGAAAGAAAAAGAAGTTTAGATACCACTCATTTTTCTTAACCCTAGAAAGTCCGTGCTCGCATATGCTACGTGAAGAACCAAGGAAGGGGGGGTCAAATTTGCTCGCGCTGGTTTTAAGTAGCTTTCAGAGTATATTTGTTCAATTTGCGTTAACATGTTTTACTAATTTTAGAAAAAAACTTTTAAAGGAATTGGGATTTTTATTTGTAAAAAATGGGCTAAATACAGTGCTTAAAATTGCTTACATATTATGGCGAATTTCTTAAAAAGTAATACAAGTTTTAGATATAAAATAACAAATGAAAGGAATTTTGGGGAAAACAAAGATGGGTACCACCTATGATCAAGGAGATATTCCAGTTGAAGAGAAGCGAAAATGAACCTTCCATCAAAAGGAAGAATAACAAAAAAAAAAATCAGAGAATCCTAAGCACATATTAATCCATATAAACTAAATAAAAAAGAATTCGAGGGCAAAATTGACCCCTCTTGGTCTTTCTAGGGTTAATCAGATTACTAGAATACCTGATTAATGTGAATTGCTTTTACAGCAAGAAAGCCGATAGGTATTATTCGTAAAGCTAAGAAGCTGTTTTTTTTCTGTCTAACTAAATCAGCTTTCATCCTATACAATATTCTGCGCTTTACAGTGGTAATCGTGAAATGCAAAGATAAAGTATCGCACTGGCTACATCGGATAAAAAAGTATACCTTTTAAAAAAATTTATAAATGAAAGATAATTTTATGACTTTTATTTTCTTAAGAGACTCGTACACAGGGATATATTTGTAAGACATGGAGTTACATATGCGTCTAATTGCAAACAGCGTCTGCAGGTGATGGGTTATTTTGTTTAATATCCTGTAGTAGGGTTAAGTTAGATTACATACAAGGAAGTATTGAACAAAATCTAGAATCAAAATTCATTCGTAGTTTCACGCAAGACGGAAATTGATGCTAAAGGTTTCCATAACTACGCACTTTATGGAAGCATTTAAAAGACTATATATATATATATCATGGCAAGCAGTTGAGAAGAAGCCTGTAGGTTATACGTTTTTGATATTCATACTCTAATACAATACAAGGAAGTCAAAATGATGAAGCCGATTTCAGAAATTTATTCTGTGAAATCTAATAGTATAAATATATTTCAGGCCTAATGTGAGACATATGCTAAGAAAAGTAAAGTGTCAAATTCTCCTTCAAACATATCCCAAGTGTTTTATGTAAACACCTCGCGTAACACGGCACACATCAAGCCGATAGCCGATAGCCCATAAATGAAAGATAATTTTATGACTTTTATTTTCTTAAGAGACTCGTACACAGGGATATATTTGTAAGACATGGAGTTACATATGCGTCTAATTGCAAACAGCGTCTGCAGGTGATGGGTTATTTTGTTTAATATCCTGTAGTAGGGTTAAGTTAGATTACATACAAGGAAGTATTGAACAAAATCTAGAATCAAAATTCATTCGTAGTTTCACGCAAGACGGAAATTGATGCTAAAGGTTTCCATAACTACGCACTTTATGGAAGCATTTAAAAGACTATATATATATATCATGGCAAGCAGTTGAGAAGAAGCCTGTAGGTTATACGTTTTTGATATTCATACTCTAATACAATACAAGGAAGTCAAAATGATGAAGCCGATTTCAGAAATTTATTCTGTGAAATCTAATAGTATAAATATATTTCAGGCCTAATGTGAGACATATGCTAAGAAAAGTAAAGTGTCAAATTCTCCTTCAAACATATCCCAAGTGTTTTATGTAAACACCTCGCGTAACACGGCACACATCAAGCCGATAGCCTAAGTGTTATATGAGTACCTATCCGAACACAGCACACATCAAGCCGATAGTCTAAGTGTTCTATGTGAGTACCTCGCCGAACACGGCACACATCAAGCCGATAGTCTTAAGTGTTCTATGTGAGTACCTCGCCGAACACGGCACACATCAAGCCGATAGTCTAAATGTTCTATGTGGGTACCTCGCCGAACACGGCACACATCAAACCGATAGTCTAAGTGTTCTATGTGAATATCTCGCCAAACACGGCACACATCAAGCCGATAGTCTAAGTATTCTATGTGAATACCACGCCGAACAGTATACATCAAGCCGATAGTCTAAGTGTTCTATGTGAGTATCTCGCCGAACACGGCACACATCAAGCCGATAGTCTAAGTGTTCTATGTGAGTACATCGCCGAACACGGCACAAATCAAGCCGATAGTCTAAGTGTTCTATGTGAGTACGTACATCGCCGAACACGGCACACATCAAGCCGATAGTCTATGTGTTCTATGTGAGTACATCGCCGAACACGGCACACATCAAGCTGACAGTCTAAGTGTTCTATGTGAGTACATCGCCGAACACAGCACACATCAAGCCGATAGTCTAAGTGTTCTATGTGAGTACGTACATCGCCGAACACGGCACACATCAAGCCGATAGTCTAAGTGTTCTATGTGAGTACATCGCCGAACACGGCACAAATCAAGCCGATAGTCTAAGTGTTCTATGTGAGTACGTACATCGCCAAACACGGCACACATCAAGCCGATAGTCTAAGTGTTCTATGTGAATACCACGCCGAACAGTATACATCAAGCCGATAGTCTAAGTGTTCTATGTGAGTATCTCGCCGAACACGGCACACATCAAGCCGATAGTCTCAGTGTTCTATGTGAGTACATCGCCGAACACGGCACAAATCAAGCCGATAGTCTAAGTGTTCTATGTGAGTACGTACATCGCCGAACACGGCACACATCAAGCCGACAGTCTAAGTGTTCTATGTGAGTACATCGCTGAACACGGCACACATCAAACCGATAGTCTAAGTGTTCTATGTGAATATCTCGCCGAACACGGCACACATCAAGCCGATAGTCTGTCTCTTGCCAAACTTCTTGTGGTATGTTGCGGTTAATGTCAGCATTTCATTTCATGTTCCCTTCTGACTCGTAGCAGTAGAAAGTGGAAACACTGCGTGGAAACTAAACTTTCAAAGTTAACCTTGCGAAGCGCATGTCTCACAATAGCATATTTTTATTAGATTTCACAGAATAAATGTCTGAAATCGGGTTCATCATTTTGACTCTGGCAAAGAGAAACCAAATATGATGAAGGTTTAATCTTCACTACTACCATTATATCTACACCAAATGGAAATTGAACGACTAAGGCGTAACAATACCCAATTAAGTTCTGGAAGTAAATAATTATTTTTTTACAAAAAACTACAAAAATTGAAAAATTCCAACCATAGCAGAACTTTTCATCAGAAATTAATTTTAAAATTTAAGATGGATCACCACCCGGAAGTCACATATTTTAGCTCATTCCCTTAACTACTGCGCAATGAAACGTTACATATTATAAATGTTGAACTATAAGATAGAGTATTGTTTCAGCTACAGTACAAGACACTGATTCATTTGGTTGTCTTTTCTGGCATCGAAAAATGTAACAAATAAAAAGAAAATATCTGATTCGTTTTACAATGAGCACACAAGATGGCACTTGCTGTTATATCTCACTAGAACTGCTCAGTTTCATGAAATGTTTCTTTGTGTGCGTAAAGTATTTTAAACTAACAATCTTATCACAAAATAGATATATTGTTTGACCGTTTTCCGTGTTATGTTTCACGTTTTATTTAAATATTAATTTACATTTAATGAAATACATTTTGAGATGGAACTTGCGCAGAACGCCAAAATGTGTTGTTGCCAAATTTGTACGTTTACTGTAGTAGTCACAATAAGAAAAATCCTGGATTCTAGCGTTGCAGTTCGAGATGAGGAATCGCGGTAAGGGTCGAAAAATGATTTTTCCAGTAAGTATCTAAGCAGAATTTCATAATTACTTCCTTTATTATCTGGCATCAGTAAACACTCGACACTATGTGGCAATGCTGCACTAGTCAAGCAGCGTTTAGCATAGCACCGAGAACACCTAGTGATCCACCTTAATATAAAACAACAAATAATTAAACAGGGAGAGATGTACACTCATGTCCAAAATGATTGTCGCATATCTATAACTGTCTTCTTGTAGGAATATAATTTGATAATGATGTTACAGGGCACTTTTAATGCTGATACTATGTGTATAATCGGGAAATGTATATTTGTAGTAAATTTCATAGGGAAAGAATTATAAATACGAAAATTAGAATGAGTAAGACAAAATCTTGCTAAATGGAGAAGAAAGTTTTATTTTCGTTTCATTGTTCTTATTTATTGCTCTTTTCACATGAAATGTGCCACATACTTGTCTTTACCGATTATACACATACTAACATTGTAAGAAATACTGGTCGAATTCGTTATCAAATTATATTCCTAGAGCAACATATTTATAGATATGCGACAATAATTTTGGACATGAGTGTACTTACTAATTCCCAAATTTACCAAAATTTTAATTATCAATATTCTCAGGTTCAAACATGCGGACAAATACATCAGGAAAGGGATATTAGACAAGATGTATTTTGCATTTTTGGATCGTCGTCTCCATGTTCTTTGAACAGCTGCATCTGGTTTCCACCATTTGTCCCTTTGGTTGGATCTCTAATAATGGCTGGTTACTGTTCTTGGCTGCGTTGGAGGTGACTCTGGGTTTCTGATTTCCTCTGCATCCACTTGGAATGGTCTTCTCTTGCAATGGGACCATGCTTTCATAGTTTATCCTTTAGAACATCTCACCATTAGCCGCTCTTCCAGGTGCTTACTCTGTCCTCCGTTGGACAGGGACAAAAAAAATTGACAACCAAGACTCCCTCCATCCAAATATGCTGGACTGAAGAAGATACACGACCTTGGTATCCAGGATATTTGAATGTACAAAGACTCTAAATCTCGTCTAATGCAGCGCTTCTCAACCTGTTTCCTTTGGGGCACAACAAAGTGCGTTTCTTGGGCCGCGGTGACTCAGTGGTAGAGCGTTCACCTCTGGCGCGTGAGGTTAACGGGTTCAATCCCAGCCCGCGCCAAGTGAATTTTGTGATGGACAAACACCGTGTGCGTGGGTTTCCTCCGAGTTTTCTTCTCGTTCCCTCCCACTTTCTTCATTCTATCATTTTCATTCATTTCTCATCATCACCGTCTCCTTTAGCCTAGCTAGCATACTCGTGGGACGTAAAACTCAAAGATTTCATTTCATTTCATTTCAAAGTACGTTTCGAATTTTCGTGACACCCCTGCATGTGATTTTTTTCCCCTAGATGCAAAAAAAAATTAACACATAAAAGCATACGTTACACAATATATTTTTAAATTATGCAATGACTATAAAATATAAAGTGTGAGACACAAGTGTTAAATCAAGTCGATAGGCGATATTTTTTATTCTCTTCTAAAGATAATTTCTTTGCTGAAGATCTTAGAACACATTAAAAAATCTCACGACACACCTGACATGAATTCGCTACACACCAATGTGTTGCGACACAGCGGTTGAGAAACGCTGGTCTAATGACACTTCAATCCTATAATTTTTAGTTCCACCTCACAGCACATAAGCTCAGTTCTGATGCTGGTAATAGTGACTACTCATACGAGGAAGGCATATGCGGAAAAGTTAGTTATAGAGGGAGTTCAGCTACAGGCATATAATTTGAAGTACTTACCAACTACCTTTGTAAAAATTGTTGCGGAAGTACCGCAGGATTCTGAAACTTGGATATTTTGATAGGGCACATACTAGTTCCTAAGTGAAGTCTTGACCCGACTACGGTATGTCCTATAGGTCTTAAGCTATGGACCTTTAAAGTTCAATTTTTCATGTTTTCGGCAGCCTACAACTCCGAAAGGAAGTATTTGCGCACCCAGGTTGGTCTATACTTTTTGTCTTATCTTTGTGTCAGGAATCACCTACCAAACGTTGTCGGTGTTATTTTGAAACACCCTGTATAGTAATAGAAATTCTAACCTGTCTGAAGCACATATCAAAAGAACTCTTGTGTATTAAAAGGAGTGATGGAACAGGTCAGGAACTTGTTGACTTTTAAAACGGAAATCGTCCGACCTGTAAACTACCAGTGGCAATGACTTGAGAAAGAGGCAACGCGATGACCCACAAAGATCCAGAGACCTCCAAACTTCGTCATACACACATAAAGTCTGCTAGAGTACTTCAGATAAGCATGTTACTCTCCCTTTCTTGCTCTTCTCACTAAACCTATCGTTTTCTTTCTCTCTTATTCTCTTCTGTGAACACACGTCAACAATGGCGCCCATGTTGTGGTTTCCAAGGGGGGCAAATAAAAGCAAAGTTTCAAATATAGTTTCAAATTTTGCTATAACTAATGTAAAAATTCTATTGGGCTTTCAGTATTCCCAAGTACGATTTCCTCTTAGGGGGAGCAAGCGCCCCACCTTGCCCCCCTGATGGGCGCCCTTGCATGTCAATACATTTGAAAAATGAAAATGAAATAAAATCTTTAAGTTTTACGTCCCACGCTTATGCAAATGAATGATGATAGAAGAATTGATGAAACGGGAAAGTGGAAGGAAACGGGAGTACTCCAAGAAATCCAAAAGGCACGATATTGTACACCACAAAATTACTTGACCGAGAATCGAGCCAGGGTCCCCACTCACCAAGGGTAAGCGCTCTACCACTGAGCTACCTTCGCCCCCCATAAATCAATTAGAGTTCAGTTTAAAGGTTTTGTTTGTATGAACAATTGATGTTCAATGTGATTGTGTTTATCTTTGGTGCAGGTGACCTAGCTTTTATTCCTGATAAGTAGCAAATACTACGTTAAGTTGTAATTCCGCATCCCAATAAGATCGGTTCTCCAAAGTGACCAATTCCCAACAACTATCATAATGAGGAGATAATTTTCTGTTGGAAATGAAACACTTGTCCATTCGAATTTTATTAATTGATTTGAGAAAAATGAAATATTTTAGTTTAATGTCACACGATTATGCTCTTTAGGCTAAGGGAGACGACGATTAAAGGCAAATAAATGATAATGGAAAAATTGGTGGAATGAGAAAGTGGAAGGTAACGGGAGCACCCTGAGGAAACCCGCGGACATGATGTTATTCACCACGAGTATCGAACCAAGAAACCTACGCTCCAGAGGTAAGCCTTCTACCACTGAGTCACCGTGCCCCTAATTAAAGTTTAGCATCCAATTCAGCAGCGAGGCTATATGATACGTGTACCTACAGACTAAAGAAGAATCCGAACCACATGAGCTCCCACCGGGGATTGAATCGGGGCCTCCGTGTCGAATGCTTGTACTTTAACAATGTAGCCACGAGAGAGTTCCATTTGAACTCGAGTCATGGACATCATTTAAAAATTTGACAATAATGCTGTAGGGGTAATATTTATATCAGTTCTTAGTCTGTCTGGTTCATTGGATTTTCGAATCTAGGAAGTGGGATCCAGACCCAGGTGACTCGTCAAAAACCGTGCTTTAAATGACTCGGATGACCCGTAATACTCATATCGTCACTGATCAAAAGAAGCAGTAGGTCCAAGTGATCCGTGAAAAACCGTGACGTATATGACGCTGATGATCCGTGAGACTCATATCTTCAGTGATAAAAAAAGGAACCGGTAGACCCGGGTGATCAGTCAAAAACTGTGTCCTAAATGACTCGTATGATCCGTGACACTCATAACGTCACTGATCAAAAGAAGCAGTATTAAGTTAGGTTTTGGTTTCTTCTCAATAAACTAAGAGGTTGATGAATCCTCTGAGATTGTTATACTAGCATCAAAGGAGAAAAATACAATAAAATAGTCTCCAAATCTAGAAGGATTCTCTTTCTAATTTAATTCCATTTTAGTCCTATTCATTATTCATTATTGTTGTTCTCATTTTTGTAGTTATTAATAATGCAATAACAAAATTTTTTTCGCTGCTATCCTATTCCTCATTCGCTTTCCATATTAAGCAATAAAACAGACTTTCAAAGGGGGAATTACATAGGTATTTATTACAAAGAAAATAAATATACCATTCAATTTAACAAACAAGAATTTAATCTGACTGTATGATTACTAGTTGTCTATAGATTCGACAATGCAAGAGGAAGAGACTTTTTTTGGGGGGGAAGGGAAATTCACACAAACATGAAAACATATGGGAAATCGAGATTGGCAGATCCCATTGTATTGAATGACGAACAAAGATTCAATCTCTCATTTGATAACAGGAATAATACACCTAGATTTTTTTTTTTTAAAAAAAAAGAAGAATCCATTAGAAGGACACCAATTATATTCATGTAGCCTATATTTCATTCTTTCTAATTTATTTTGCTAAAAATGGAATTGATTGCATAGAGATGAAAAGTTATCTTTCAATTAGTCAAACAAGTTGAATTTATATTAGGGAAGTTCCATCTGCTTACGTTCAATAATAATTTTTAGTAACAAAATCTTTCAATACGAGAATACCTCACATGATACATCTATAAAGATTGTTCAGAAAAGGTTTGTAGTTTGTCATAAGTTCAAATAATTAAAAAAAAATACCACATAATAAATATATTAATGGTAGTCGTAAAAATGTAGACTTATAAATAAGTTTCAACAATAAAATATTTCACATAATCTTTATTAAATAAGTTTCAACTATGAAAGATTTCACATATTATTTATTACGTAAGTTTCAGCAATGAAAGATTTCACATAATTCTTATAATAAATTTCAATAATGAAAAACACATTTAATTATATCATTTAGACTTGAATTCACATCTGATTGTAGAGTTTATTAATGTGTCTACACAAACTTGTAGGCGCGCTTATGAAGTTTCCAATTACCCAACTTTGATAATAATATTGATAACTAGTCATTGCTACATAGATTCAACTGTATTGTTTGATACATGATATGGAAATGCAGGCTAGAAAGTAGAAAAGGACAGTTCGAATGAAATTCCATAGAACTCACTGAATTGGACAGATTTCCTTCGAAGAAAAAGTGGAAATGCTTTAGGCATGGCTACTATAATTATAGTACATGTTCGGTGATTTGCATTGCTTCGTTTTCTACTATCCCAACCTGTTACAATTTTCACTGTAAGACATTTCCGGATATAATTTGTTATTTCAAAGTTGTAATTTACATCTCTTCTGAAACATTTTTATTATTGTCGTGATATCACACACACATGTGAACCGTTTTATTTTTGCGGTTTAAGTTACACCGATTCGCTCAGTATACTAAGGAAGACGATTTTAGGACACAGGTATGGACAATGAGATTATTTGGGGGACATTCATTAAAAATAGTGCAATCACACTGGGGAATGGTAAACTTTCGGGGTAGAATGGTAAATTTAGATACAGAATGGTAAATTTGAGGAAAAGTGGTAAATTAGGGGAGAAGAATGATTATTTTGCGAGAAGAATAATTAATTTAGGAGAAGAATGATAACTTTGCGGAGGAAAATGGTAAATTTGAGGGGAGATTGATATTTGAGGAGAAGAATGTCAATTTGGGAGGAATAATGGTAAATTTGAGGGAAGAGTGGTAAATTTGGGGAGAAGAATGGTTTATTTTGGGAGAATAATGATAAATTTGGGAGGAAGAATGATAATTTTGATGGAAGATTGAAATTTGGGGAGAAGAATAGTTAGTTTGTGAGAAGAATGATAATTTCGGGAGGAAGAATGGTAAATTTAAGATAATAGTGGTAAATTTAGGAAGAAGAATGGTTAATATGGAAGTAGAATGATAAATTTGATGAAAGAGTGAAATTTGAGAATAAGAATAGTTAATTTGTGATAAGAATGATAATTTCAGGAGGAAGAATGGTAAATTTGAGATAATAGTGGTAAATTTATTGAGAAGAATGGTTAATTTGGGAGAAGAGTGATAATTTTGGGAGGTAAATGGTAAATTTGAGAGGATGGCAATTTTAGGTGCGAAATGGCAAATTGGAAATAAGATTGTAAATTTGGGGGTGAATGGTAATTTTTGGAGGACTTTGTCCAAGCCCTTAGAGAGGATTGGCACCCTTGAAGGTAGATGATCAAAAAATAGTATTAAAATGATAATAATGAAACGTCTTATACTTGTAAGAAGCGCCACATCTCATTATCTTTAGCTGAGGATCTCAAAATACTCAAAATTATCCACAAATTTTCTACAAACTAGCAATAAACATGGTTTCCCATTATGACTAATATTTTCTGTAACCCGGAAACATTTCTTTCTAATGGTTTGTCCATCGGAAACTTACATGACTGGGACTAAAACAAGAACCCCACGCAAGGGAAGCTCTTCAAAGAAGTCGAGGGGTTATCAGAAAGTAAGGTTACAAAGACTGCAGTTAAACGTGTATATATTATTTCCTACAACCAATACAGCCAACAGATATTACATACATTTGGTTATTTTTCTACGTAGTCTCCATATCGGTTGAGGCACTCGTCGCTTCGTGGGATGGGTTTCAAGATTCCCTCCTTTCCTCCTGTCCTTGCATGTTCGGCTACGTTGATACGAAGTGTTTCACCTTCTCGTCTGAAGCCAAGCGACGACCTCTTAGGTGCTCCTTCCAGTGCAGAAACAAGTGAAAGTCGCTTGAAGCGAGGTCCGGGCTGTAGGAAGAGAGTTCAATGATGTCCCAGCAAAACTGCTTCAACAGCGTGGTGGTCTTCTTCCGACCACTAATTTTTAACACCATTCTGCGACATGCTGACGAAACATTACAATGTCTCCATAACCCTCTACCAGCTGCCGAAGAATTTCTGCCGCGGTTACATGTTTCGCCCACAGAAATCGAATAACTGAGCGGATTTCTTCGCGATATCAAATTTTCCAAAATGAGTCGTCATTTGTGTTTACTTACAACTAGTGTCGTATGTGGCGGGTAGCTGAAACTCTAGACAGTTAGCAACTCCACGTATTAAAATTACCACACACTCCTCATTCCTCTGTAACAGACAAAACTCCAGAAATATCGGCCGTGTAACCTTATTTTTTGATCCTTCCTCGTATGCTATCGCTATAAGTTAAGAAAAGAAATCTTTATAATGATCTGCCTCTTATATACGTACATTCATAAATTAGAAAGTTAGGTAAGTTTTCTTCCCGCAACTTACTGGATAAAATGGTAATTTTTCCCTCAAGAGCAGTTCTTACGAAAATAACGAATCTAATTAGTAAAAAAGCATACAAAATTAAGTTATCTTATTAAAATGGGATGCACCAATAAATTACTGAATTTATGTCTTGTTAACGGCATTCTGACAAATTTTAATCTTTAGCTACTGCAATTCTGGTAAGTTTCCAGGTATGATTTATAGGAAAATTTTTCTTAACTTGTTGGCAACATAATGTTAAACTTTTACTTTCTTTCTTTCTTTTGTATAGGGACCATGATGATGAATCTTCAGTATTTGATGCAGTGAGTAAACTGAATGAGGTGCGTGGAGTCAAAGGACTTGGGCGATTTTTCAAGCAGATTGCACAGAGTGCCAGATCCGGAAGTCAGGATGATTTTCTCGGTTGTGTCAATGTCCCTATACAGGTAAGCAGAGCTTATATACTATTCGTTTACGCTTACAGGGGCTTTTTCCAAAAGTCCTTCTTCCCACATTTCAATTCTGAACGCCAGAAATATATTTTATTAAGTTTACGTACTAACTGTACGGCGTAAAATATTAATTTGCTTCTAATAAGTTATGTATGTTATTTGTGCCTTATAATATAGGGTGTTGTAAATCCCATCAAAATAAGAAAACGTTCATATGGACTTGTGCTAAAAAAATGGATAGTTTCGGAGATATAGGGATGCAAAAACATGAAATAAGTGAACTTTAAAACTTCATAGCTCCACTACTATGGGACCTATTGTAGTCGGGTCAAGACATCACCGAGGAACTGGTATGTGAACTATCCAAATATCCATGTTTAAGAATACTCCAGTACTTGCACACCAATTTTTATAGAGGTAGGCGAAGAGTGATCAAGTACTTCCAAACAGCCTCTCTAAAAATGATTGTGCAAGTACCGGAGGTTCTGAAAGATGGATATTTGGATAGTTCACATACCAGTTCCTCAGTGATGTCCTGACCCGACTACGATCGGTCCTATAGTAGTGGAATTATGGACCTTTAAAGTTCATTTTTTCAAGTTTTCGGTACCTTATAACTACGAAACCATGCACTTCCGGTCACAAGTCCATATGAACTTTTTTCTTATTTTGATGTGAGGAATCTTCCCAAAATATTGTCACATTTTTTGTAATACCCTGTATATGTTGTACTTAGTTGTTCCTATAACAAAACTGCTAGGTTTAAATTCTTTTCATTGTTATGCATGTATTATGGACGTAGTACAATCAGTTTCTATTTATTAATTTGGTAGGAGTTGGAATGAAACTTAAAATTGATTTCTATGGAAAAAACTGTGTAATAACTTCTCTTATTATTTTCAGTCTTATTATTAAAATCATTTTAGCAGGCGCTTCTATAATCAGATATTATAACCGGTACTGTGGTTAGTATTTAACAACTCATTCTGCGGTTAATATTTAACAACCGGTTCTATGATTGGTATATAACCGATTCTGTAATTAGAATTTTATAACTGGTTCTATGATTGATATAATAACCGGTTCTGTGATTATAATTTAATAACTGATTCTATGATCAGTATTAAATTGGTTTTATAATTAATATATAACAACCGGTTCTATGATTGGCATATAACCGGTTCTGTAATTAGAATTTTTATAACTGGTTCTATGATTGATTTAATAACCGGTTCTATGATTATAATTTAATAACTGATTCTATGATCAGTATTAAATTGGTTTTATAATTAATATATAACAACCGGTTCTATGATTGGTATATAACCGATTCTGTAATTAGAATTTTATAACTGGTTCTATGATTGATATAATAACCGGTTCTGTGATTATAATTTAATAACTGATTCTATGATCAGTATTAAATTGGTTTTATAATTAATATATAACAACCGGTTCTATGATTGGTATATAACCGATTCTGTAATTAGAATTTTATAACTGGTTCTATGATTGATATAATAACCGGATCTGTGATTATAATTTAATAACTGATTCTATTATCAGTATTAAATTGGTTTTATGATTGGTATATAACAACCGGTTTTGTGATTAGAATTTAGTAATTGATTCTATGATTAGTATTTAACAACCGGTTCTCTGATTAGAATTTAAAGCATCTCATGTTTCGAATATTGATTTTTCGACAATAGTACTAGAAGATTAATTTTCTATGGTCAGTACTTCTATCTAGAAGTAAAAAGACAATTGTAACAATGGTTCTGGAAATATCTGAAGTTTCAATGTTATAAGATTATTAACATTATGAAACAAGTAAGTATCATTTCATAGTGTGAAAGTAAGACTTCCAAATCATGTGAATTCAATCAAGGATCTTATAAAATAGACGAAAAATAGTCTATAACCTACCTAATATATGGTACAGGCTATTTTATGAACAGCAATTCTTCGTTACATAGGACTCTAGGTAGCTTATTACAATAGCGTAGTATGTTCACGAAATGGGAGATATATATATATATATATATATATATATATATATATATATATATATATATATATATATATATATATATATATATATATACCATAATTAACTCGTAGATTACGAAATATATCAATATTAACGAAACACTTCCGGATAATTGACTTAATTTACAGATTTCCCTTAATCACCCACACGAACAGTCCACTCCTGGCAAATTCAATCCAACCAATAGCTCGTCTAAATGGAAATACGGATGAATTAACCAATCAATTAAAGAAGGTATTTCCGCGGGAAATCCATTATACCGTGATTTTAACACCAACTTAGGCATTGGATTGCACTATATCTATTTATCGAGAATCACTGCCACAATACGATTTGCTTTCAAGACTTAATAAAACTTGTTGTTCGATTCAATATATCTATAGTCTTATCAGACTTCTTCGGAAGGGTGTTAGCCGTTCCCAATTTCACACTTGCATGCCCGTGCATACTCCAGCGCTCTTCGTCCTTCCAGCATTCCACCACCCCTTACAAGTAGCGCTCTAAGTAGGATACTCATTTATAGCACGCTAGTCTTCCGATAAGTCCAAATATGTAAACAATACATTTATACGCAGGAGGTTAAGTAAATCCCTCTCCGCATAAATGCTCTTCTCTCCCATCTATTATTATTATTATTATTATTATTATTATTATTATTATTATTATTATTATTATTATTATTATTATTATTATTATTAACGAGAAATCGTTACACCAGTTAAGTAGTAAAAAGGTAAATTACAGGGCTGAATATTGCATTTTAACGCAGCTTTAAAAAATGTGCGTTACTGTACAATAATTTGTTTATTTTACTTCAATAACTTCAATACTTTAATAACTTTACTATAATAACATCGCTTATACAAATTGCTGGAATTCTTACAATAACAATAATTATAAAAATAGGCCACTGGTGTTTAAGGTGACACCTCGCGTAGAGCCGGCTCTACGAAAAATTACATTTGTCCGTTCGTTCCTGCGGATATCTCGAGCTTTACTGAGTTGAAACCTTTTGTAGGGTAATTTCTACACTTCAAATTTTGCTTCCGTCAGACGAACAATAGCAGAAGCGCCTTATGTTATGCAATTGGACAACAGTTAAGATTCCTTGTGCTTCATGTTTCGATTCCGTCTGGGCGTCAGGAGGTTAAAGAAACCGACCAGATTGATATTAATTGTATTAAAAGTATATTAAGCTAGAAAAAAATTAAACGGCCTGACAAACATCTTGGCATTTGAAGACGGCGCTCCAAGTTCCCTTTAAATGCTGCTAGCAAATGAGAGGCCAGCGGTATTGCCACGTTTATTTTGCACACATCCACGTCTATCCGCTGTCACCTGATCGCGCTGTAGTTTGTCTGCTTACCCATAGCCACACCCCTTTACCACTTGGCAAAGTCACGCCAGAGCTTGCGTTTTATATGTTTAGCTGAAATGCAAAGATATAATTGTCACAGGCCTTAGTTAAAATGAACATAGGAAAATATTAACTCGTACTTTAATATAGCCTCTAGGGCTAAAGATGTATGTTTATGCGAAGTGGCATCTATCCTAGCCTTTGAATTGTGATATTTTGTAAGATATGGTTCAGAGGAAATGCAAAACGTTAATACAACCCTGACAGTTTTATGTTGTTTTGGGGAATTTGTAAAAAGAAGTTTCAATATATTTCAATTTACCATTCTTAACCATGTTAACCATTGGTTTTTAATTGTTAACCATTATTTTGAACTATTACTGATATGTTGCAATATTACAAAAAAAATAATATTTAAACCGAATTTCTGTTTATCATTTGCTCAATTAATATATTTACAATATCTACTGATTAAATTTATTGGAAGAGTATTAAGATCATATTGTATTCTCAGTATATTTGCATAATTACTTGTTACATAAATTAACGTAACAAAATTAAAGTGACAATTGGGAGTCTTGTTATATGACTCCCTTTGAAAGATCGTAGAGTATCAATTAAGATATGTTTACATGGCTCCCCGGCGGGGAATCGAACTCCAGTCTCCCGCGTGACTAATGTATATAACATCAAAATATATATATAACATCTTTCTGAGACCTTTGTTTTTAATACGTGGTAGACGAAATCTATTATTTCACAAAGGTTCGTTACAATGGGCTTACCTTTACCAAGAAAAACATCCTGTGATTCATATTACAAAAGCACTTTTTACATTGAAAAATAAATTTTTGTGAATAATAATTTCAAAAATTTTGGAGCACACATTCAACATGGTTATTGGCCTACAAATTGGTCGGATCCAATTTGTCGTTATTTTTTTAAACTAGTACCAGGCCACATATACATGTTTCCATAAAGATGACTATGTTCCCGTTCTTAATGAAATGCACATTTATGTCAGAATTGGAGCTAGTTCTTTTGAACACGCTTTAGATTATATTATTAGAAATGTTGAATGGTTTTAAAGATGGTAAAGGCCTAGTCTTGCTTGTTACTTTAATAACATCGCTTACATAAATTGCTGGAATTGTTATATTATTATTATTATTATTATTATTATTATTATTATTATTATTATTATTATTATTATTATTATTAATAATAATAATAATAATAATAATAATAATAATAATAATAATAATAATAATAGACCGCAGGTCTTCAAGGCTTAGAGAAACAATAGATTGAGAGTACTTGCATTAATAGTTCATTAAACTAAAATAAAAATAAGCAAGATTGGTTAAAATGAATATAGGAAAATATTAATTCAAATATGTACCTGAAACATTTATTTCTACTTTCTTGTTTAATATATAGCTTCCAGGGTTAAAGAGATGTGTTTATATCAAGTGGCATCTGTTCTAACCTTTAAATTGTGATATTTTGTAAGATATGGCTCAGAAAAAAATCTAAAACGTTAATACAGTCCTGACAGTTCTACGTTGTTTAGAGGAATTCGTAAAAGAAGTTACAATTATATGAGGGTGAATTGGAAAGTTCGTGGCCTGACCTCCAAAATTAGAAAATATTTGGATAAGTTATGTTTTATTTTCCCACATAACCCCCCTCGACTGAGATACATTTACGCCACCTCTCCGGTAATGCTTTTATACCACTTTTAAAACAGGATTCCTCGAGCCCTGAAAACATCCCATACAGCACTTTTCACCTTTGCATTCGAAGAAATTCGCTGATCTCCTTATATATATATATATATATATATATATATATATATATATATATATATATATATATATATATATATATATTTAAAAAAAACTTTTTCACGTTTCTAAACAAATGAAAGTCCGAGGGGACCAGATCAGGCAAAAAGGGCGGGTGCGGCAACAATTCGAACCCAAAGAAATGAATTTCTGTCATGGATGCAAGGGGCATGTGAACGCGCGCGTTGTCCTGTAACAAATTTCCGTCACTTCCGCAGGCTTAGCACCTTATAAACTCCTAGCCTGAAACAATAGAAAAATGAAATTTTACCCAGTGACTATCAACGGATATAGCTACGCAGGTGATGTATGCAAGCATCAAATACTCTAGTTCTCAAAACCGGATCGGCTTATAAAGAGGATCAAGGTAAGAAAAGCGAGATGTGTGGTCAATAGTTGGCACTCCTGTGTTTCCGTGTCTAGCCTTATCGAAGCGTTCAGGCCATTTGAGTGAAAACCTCCGTTGGAAGTGTGTGCATGGTGGTGTCTGTCACATAGGAATCGGAAAGAATGTTTTGGCGTCCATTGTTAGAACAAAAGTGGCTTTCGAAAGAACACTAGAAGAAAAACATAAGGTTCTGCTGTAAGTATTTTTTACTCAAATTGAACCATATTTTGGTTGTTCATTAAGATAACCATTCTGCAACAATTGATGAAATTCAGTGACGCCTCGCCTTTCTCGTTAGCTGCTGACAGCTGACTGTTATGTGGAAAGTTACGTCTTGTAAACCCGATCTTGAATTGTTTTGTAAACAGGTTCATTGATAGAAAGGTCCCATAAAGTAGATCAGTAGAAATCATTTGTTTCTCTTGCAAAACACAAATATTTTCATTTTAAAAATATAGTTTATTTGTTACAATTTTGATCAGTTGTATGGATTCGTAATTAAAAATGTCAGGACTTAGTGTTATTTTTAGTAGAAAAAAACACCCTTCTCTTCTTAATAAAATGTGGATCAATTTTACTACACATAAAAACATTTTCGCACTACATGCTAGATAACAAACGGATAAGCGTATTTAATTTCATATTCCCCCTTTCTCCACTAATAGTTCTTGGTATGGGCTAGGAAGATCCGTGGTCAGAAGTTCATGGTGTCCGAGGAAGACTGTGTTGGTGCCCGAGGAAAAAAGACATTCCTTTGTGGAAAGTGCTTTGCTTCAGAAAAGCTTAAGAAGAAATGATCCAATGCAGCTTGCGCAACACGTGGTTCCATAGTGACTGTGTTGGTGACAGAGGAGAAAAGACATTCCTTTCTGGACAATGCTTTGTTCAGGAAAACTTAAGAAGCAATGATTGTAGATTCTAGGAAATAATGTCATAATAGATTGAACTACTTATTACACTTGGCTTTCCATTTATTATTCATTTAGATTCTTTATTTTATTTCTGTGCTGTTAGAATTGGGTTATGATCCACTTAGCAGAACATATGATCCACTTTAAAAATGTTTAATTAGAAACGAACAAAACTTCTGTTTTCAATAAGTAATGAACCTTTCTATCGTATGAGTGTGAAATTTACTTATTTGCGTTGTTTCATTCTGAGTCGTAGCTTTTTCTGTTGAAAGTGATCCAGTTTTTAGCACTTGACTATAGTTGCTTCCTATCTAGTCAGGCCACGAACTTTTCAATCCATCCTTGTCGATACATCGTGCTCGGTAAAAGAAAATACAATATTTACTTGATACACTGAACTTAGCCCGGTGAAATTGGAGAGAGCGATTTCTTTGCTTTAGCCCAGTTATGCTATAGATGAACATATTGCTAGAGCTGGCGGTTTGTAAGCTGTTCATACAGACTAAACGCATGTCGTAAAATCATTCGAATAGAATGGTCACGAAGGGAAATTGGCCGGACATTACCCGAAAAACGGAAAAACCCAAGTATTACAGTCCAAATCGTTGATAAGAAAAGTGCTTTGGCAGTGTAAATAGAAATGTTCTTCCCAGGCACGTAGCCAAGATTTCGTGAAGGGGGGGGGGGAGTCCGTGACATGAAATACTGTGGTCATCATACCAGGGGCTTGATCATTCTAATCTATTTTACTGGAATACTAATCTATTTTATTGGTTCGTTTAGCCAGGATTTCGTAACGGGTTAGGGGGGTGTGACATGAAATTCTAAAGGCCCAGGAGCTCGATTAATCTAAACTACTTTACTATCAACATATATTGGTTTGTTAGGACATTAAAATGAGGCTATGTTGGTAAGTGTTTCAATAACAAACTATGAAGAAATCTCGAGTAAAATAATAATAATAAAAAATATATTGATAAAGATTATACAATATTTACGTCCTTCCTCTGTTTATTCAAATATAACAATTTTCCTTTCATTATGACCTCAACTATTGTAAAATGTACATATTCACTATTATGAAAAGTACTTCAATAATGTATAAAATATTTCAATAATGTCTTGTAAAATATTTTACAATATCTGCATTATTTTCTCTGTTGAATCAAATGCTAATAGAACATTCTTTCCACATAAATTTTTGTTTTTATTATTCCGTCAGCTACTGCCTGTTCCAAATGACAGGTTAAAGGAGCAGTAGAAAATTGTTTTTGAAATAACATGTTTGATACTGCAAGGTTTACGATGACGAAAAATTATGATAAAAAATGTCCACGCTGTTACAGAACGGCACTATGCTTTCCGAAGCTTGAAATCTTCCTGACTAGAAATTCTGAAAAATCGGTAACTTTTCTAGAAATTTCAAATATCCAGACTCTTCCAGGATATCTCGCTCACTTCGCCACCATGTATTGCAAGTAATACAAATCTCCTCATAAAAAGAGTAACCAAAAGCTTCCTGAAGCTTATTTTTAACTCTGATCCTTCTTTTTCTCATTTTATTTTGTTTCATCCTTCCTTAATTTTTTTCATTTCTGGTCTCGAAAGGAAGGGGGGTTCCGGACCCCCCTCTTGGCTCCTCCCATAAATGAAGAATTCTAGTCCAATCCATTTAGTAAATGTTTCGTAATTACAATAGCTGTCCTTTCGTCTTATAGTTGCATATATGCGTGACTATTTCCATACCCCCCCCCCCAAAAAAAAAAAAAACATGACAAAACCTGTTTCTATATGTAAGAAACACAATGATCCAACCAAAATTATCCTTTGTAGCTTTATGGGGATCAGCACTGAGACCGGAAATGAAAATTAGATTCTTCAATTTCCGATTTAGTAGGCAGATAAAGGTTAAGGTTGTGTATATTCTTTAAACGTTGACTGGAAGCCAAGAAATTGTTTCTCGCAATCAACTAGCATGTTTGGCCTATGAGACCAATATTTAAACCGGAAATGATCGATTTCTACCACTTCCGGTTTGAATAGAGGATTAAGAAAGAAGATTAAACTTATTCTTGGGACGCTGAATCGATTAACAAAATCGTTTCTCCCTATCTCTGACAGTTTTTGCTTTGAAATCTGTTGATCAGAGTTGCCAACCTTAGAGTACAAAATTATCGATTTTCGACTTTAAAATCATCGTATATTCGTTATGCAAGTGATAATTGTAGAAACAAGTATACTAATAATAATAATAATAGCAATAATATATAATAAACTTATCTAATAAAATCTTCAGTTTCGAACTCCAAATCCGCGTCACTGTCCTCAGCATCCTTATTAACACTACTGTGACAACAACAATATAATTGAAATTAAAGAATAGATGCAAGGTTGCCATTTGCCAATTTTCAAATCGTTATTGATTTATTTTAGCGGGAATGATTGCTAAAAAGTACAGTGTGTGTGTGTTTTTTTAATGCACATCTACAATTTATGAGCACATTCAAAAACTACAAAAAAAAAATGTGCGTTCTAAAATTATCGTATATTCGCCTATTATCTCAAGGGCATTACCGTATATCGTATTAAGGCTTAAATTATCGTATATTCGTCTATTATCACAAAGGCATTATCGTATATCGCACTAAGGCATTAAATTATCGTATATTCGCCTATTATCACAAGGGCATTATCGTATATCGTATTAAGGCTTAAATTATCGTGTATTCGTCTATTATCACAAGGGCATTATCGTATATCGTATTAAGGCTTAAATTATCGTATATTCGTCTATTATCACAAGGGCATTATCGTATATCGTATTAAGGCTTAAATTATCGTATATTCGTCTATTATCACAAGGGCATTATCGTATATCGTACTAAGGCTTAAATTATCGTGTATTCGTCTATTATCACAAGGGCATTATCGTATATCGTATTAAGGCTTAAATTATCGTATATTCGTCTATTATCACAAGGGCATTATCGTATATCGTATTAAGGCTTAAATTATCGTATGTTCGTCTATTATCGCAAGGGCATTATCGTATATCGTATTAAGGCTTAAATTATCGTATATTCGTCTATTATCACAAGGGCATTATCGTATATCGTATTAAGGCTTAAATTATCGTATATTCGTCTATTATCACAAGGGCATTATCGTATATCGTACTAAGGCTTAAATTATCGTGTATTCGTCTATTATCACAAGGGCATTATCGTATATCGTATTAAGGCTTAAATTATCGTATATTCGTCTATTATCACAAGAGCATTATCGTATATCGTATTAAGGCTTAAATTATCGTATATTCGTCTATTATCACAAGAGCATTATCGTATATCGTATTAAGGCTTAAATTATCGTATATTCGCCTATTATCACAAGGGCATTATCGTATATCGTATTAAGGCTTAAATTATCGTATATTCGTCTATTATCACAAGGGCATTATCGTATATCGTATTAAGGCTTAAATTATCGTATATTCGTCTATTATCGTAAGGGCATTATCGTATATCGTATTAAGGCTTAAATTATCGTATGTTCGTCTATTATCACAAGGGCATTATCGTATATCGTATTAAGGCTTAAATTATCGTATATTCGTCTATTATCGCAAGGGCATTATCGTATATCGTATTAAGGCTTAAATTATCGTATATTCGTCTATTATCGCAAGGGCATTATCGTATATCGTATTAAGGCTTAAATTATCGTATATTCGCCTATTATCGCAAGGGCATTATCGTATATCGTATTAAGGCTTAAATTATCGTATATTCGTCTATTATCACAAGGGCATTATCGTATATCGTATTAAGGCTTAAATTATCGTATATTCGTCTATTATCACAAGGGCATTATCGTATATCGTATTAAGGCTTAAATTATCGTATATTCGTCTATTATCGCAAGGGCATTATCGTATATCGTATTAAGGCTTAAATTATCGTATATTCGTCTATTATCACAAAGGCATTATCGTATATCGCACTAAGGCATTAAATTATCGTATATTCGCCTATTATCACAAGGGCATTATCGTATATCGTATTAAGGCTTAAATTATCGTATATTCGTCTATTATCACAAAGGCATTATCGTATATCGTATTAAGGCATTAAATTATCGTATATTCGTCTATTATAACAAGGGCATTATCGTATATCGTACTAAGGCTTAAATTATCGTATATTCGCTTACTATCACAAGGGCATTATCATATAGCATTTAGGCTAAATTATCGTATATTACGGTAAATTATCGTATGGTTGGCAAGTCTGTTGTCGACTGACTGACAAACGGACCGGCGCAGGCGTTCTACAAGGTTTCCCATACTTATACATAGCATAGTGTGGAAGTCTAAAATGGTCAATTGTTTTTAAATATCCCATCCTATGAATATAGAAGTGGTTTGTTCTTTCTCAAGAAGTCTATACAATTATGAAAACAGTTCCGCTGCCTATTGAACACTGCATGTGCTTTGACACAAATAATCTGTCACTTCTTTGTCAACAAGAAGTTGATTGAACCCGTGAATTATGAGTCTTTTATAGGGGTCAGATGACAATGTTAACGAGAAAATACAAAAAAAGGAGAAGGAGTGTAACAATTAGTCACGCAGTGTGTATAAGGTCAGAGTTCGCGTCCGCATTAAGTCAATAAACGAAGAGGTTTATAACAAAACGCCCCCCCACACACACACATTATAACGTCTATAAACGATCCTGGTTATGCGGCAGTTCCATTGATATGTATTAATCATACTCTGAGAACATATGTAATAACATATAGCTCTTAATTACTATTTCCAATTAAGTTTGATGTGAAAATCAGGACATGTCAACAAAATGTAATATCATTTCTGTAAACTACGCTTTTACCTTAGTATGATTAATATTTGCACGTCCGGAAGTTCAGCGATCATGGAGCCTATAGTGTGTGTATATATAGGGTATTTACAAAACAAATCTGTTTCGTTCAGTAAATACAACAGCTATTTATAAGAGAAAAAGCGGATTGATTGTTCCAGGTATGTCATTTGAACATGGGTCAATAAGATGCAGGGGCGGATCCAGGACGGACTTCTGGGGGGCGGGCGGTAGGTTGGAATACTGCTACTTAGAGCTACCTTTAAGAGGTCCAAACCCTGGGATGGGTTTTTATTTATATATATATATATAACATGAGAAAGTTTCCCCTTCTGGGGGGGGGCAATCGCCCCGATCCCCCCTGAATCCGCCACTGATAAGATGTGTGTCAACCTCAGTGTGACCCACCACCTGAGTCATACCCACCCCGACACCAGGCCTGTAAGCAAGACACAACGTCAGTAGTAGAGAGCACGGTGGCTCAGTAGTAGAGCTCCTGCCTTTAGTACGCGGGATACCTGGTTCGATCCCCGACTAAATAAGTTTGTGGTGGTATCCTAGGTTTTCTCGGGAATTCCCCCTCCCTCCTACATTCTCATTCTACCAAATCTTCCATCATCATTCACTTGCCTAAATCATCCGTTTCCCTTAGTCTAATGGGACGTTAAATTGAAAGATGAATGTAAATAAAAGTTGTATTATATTTTATATTTTTTTGTTATCATCTGTACTTTTTTAATTCATACAGCTGAAAATAGAAACTCAACATTTGAAAGAAAAAAATATATAAAATAATGCTCTATCTGTGATCGAGTTGAGACAGTTATATAGAAAACATTGCTTGCGGACATTTACGCATAAGTTGGCGGTAAATTATCCGTGAAATTACTTCCTTAACAGCTGTGACAGCTAGTTTAACTTCAATTGGATACCGGATACTAAAGCGTCACACAAGTTACACCTACAAAGTGTGTACGATTTTTTTTTTTTTTCTGTCTGTTGCTTCTTCCAACAACCACATTGCTTTCAGTTCCACAAACTCAAAGGGGAGTTAACTTTTTGATTTTGTCAATGCGTTAATTGTTGTTGTTGTTGTTTAGATATAAGAAAAAGAAGAATTTAACTATATATTGTACGTACATGCAGTATTTCAAACATGCGCTGAGAAACTTCAGGAATATTTCCCTGATACAGTAAAATTTGTCTTTGCTGGCTACAATCGGCTCCATTCAGAAGTGGCCAAGTTAAACATAAGTTAATTTGCAGAAAATAAATGTATTTTGAAGTTGGACATCTATCTGTTTTGTTTTCATGTTACGTCAGATTATGGCTTTTTCTACCACCCTACGTATTTTTGAGGGTCATATTCTGAGGGCATTCTTGTGCGGATGTAGCTACCAAATTATAATAGTGCTGCTCTGTACGCTAGTTTATTCTCATGTTACGTGAGATCACGCACTTTTTTCTTTCAACTAACGTATTTTCGAAAGGTCATATTCTGTGAAGATTAGTGAATTAGTGTGGTTATGAACGAGGGATAATCGGAAAGTAAGGTTACAACGCTTGGAGTGAAACGTGTATATATTTCATACAATCAATACAGTCAACATATAGTACATACATTAGGTTGTTTTTCTACATAATTTCCATATCAGTTAAGGCAACTGTCGCATCGTGGGATGAGTTTGAAGACTCCCTCCTGGTAAAAATGCTGTCCTTGTTTGTTCAGCGTTGTCACCAACTTTTCACCTCCTCGTCTGAAGCGAAGCGAGGGCCTCCTAGGTGTTTCCGAACGACACTCCCAATTTTGCCATCAGATATCGTAACGTGATCCTCCTGTTGTCCTGACTCAGCTCCTCCACGCGAACTGTATGCACTCCTCACCAGTGACGTTTTCTCTACGAGCCGCAAACTTTCGACACCATTCTGTGACTTACTGGCGAGACATTACAGTCTCTCCGTAAACCTCCACCAACTGCCAGTGAATTGTAGCCGCGGTTACACGTTTCGCCCTCAGAAATCGAACAACTGAGCGGACTTCTTCGCGAGGCCAGTTTTCGAAACGAGTCGCCATTTGTTTTACCTACAACTAGAGCTGTAGGTGGCGGGTGCCTGAAACTTTACACAGTTGCCAACTCCATGTATTACAATTACTGTACACTTCTCATCCCTCAATAACAGAGGAAACTCCAGGAATATCGGCTTGGTAACCTTAGTTTTTGATACTCCCTCGTATGTACCAGGTGGTAACAGCGTCACTCAGTACGATGTTTTACTCACGTTACCATGTACGCTGTATGATCTACGTAATTTTCACGTTATGCGAGATTAACGGCTTTTCTCAGTCAACCCGCGTATTCTCGAAGGTCATATTCTGCGCACATTCTTGTATTAGTATAGTGATGTGGCTACCAGGCGCCAACAGATGCCGCTCTATGCGCTAGGTTATTCTCACGTTACGTGATATTATATGCACTTTTCTCAATCAAACCCTATATTATCGAAGATCGCATTCTGCTGATATTCTAGTACTAATTTGACAATGTAGCTATCAGATGCCAAAAGGTGCACTGTGTGTTATTTTCTTTTCACGTTCTGCTCTAAGATTGTGCACTTTCTTTTCAACGTACTTCTGTCCTTTAGGTACCAAATTAACTTTTGAAACTATGTAAAAAGCTGTTCATATCGATTGATTTATTTTGGTTTATTGTAGGACATCCCGTCCACTGGTCTAGACTGCTGGTACAAGTTGGAAGCTCGCACTCAAAGATCCAACATTCAAGGAAGAATTCGCCTGAAACTGTGGCTGTCCACGCGAGAAGATAGAGGACAATCAGAGGAAGATAATTGGTCCGAGATTAGACAACAAGAACGCTTACATGTCCTATTTATAGGACACGAAATAACCAGATTCAAGGTGAGTGCTATCGTCGATGCACAATGCTATTTGGACAGTTTCAAGAATTTGGTAGAATTTACGTACAGATGGCGCTAATGTAAAACTAACCATACTCATTACATAGTATCAAGGAACTTTTATAACTATTGTATACATACTTTTAAAAATATTGAAAATATTAAGTTTTTCCAGTATACATTTTTTTGTACATAGCCCCAGTTGATAGCCCTTATTGGTTTATGCCACCTATGCGACAATTCTATAAACTACTTGAAGTTTGTATCTCGCTATCCAAACACCCATTATCTATCTGGATTATCTGAGGTGTTATATTTTAAAAAAACAGCATTGATTGAATTTCTTTATATTAACAATCAATTAAGGAACTTGCATTCTAAGTTGTACTTCGGTAAGTTTTCTATTTAACACTTTGAATGGTAATCATGTATTTATATGGAGTGGCTGAACTTCTGTAGGCTATGGATCACGTATAAATACGTGTTTACATTCAAATTTTACTTGATTGCTTTTGATTCATATTTTGAATCATTCATTGAATTTCTCATAGGTAGTAATTTTATCAATATATTATACACAACTGCTCCTTACTGTTCTGTTGGTATCAGTCTGAAAGCGCTATATATGTTGTTTTACGGTAAAAATGGCGAGCAAAATCTTTTTGGGTCATGTCATGCGCCTCAATTTGGAAGAGAAATTTGGCAAAAGTGACGGCAGCATTTTTGATAAAGAGGTATTTCACACGTTCCTAACGGTTTTTGTCAATTCTTGCATACTGTACAACAAAACCGTCAGCAACAAACTATTCCGTTCTGTATCCATGAAATTATTTGTGAGATACTGTTGTGTCCAAAGAAGGATACACGCCAGAGACTTCCAGGATCTGCAATTACTAACATGATCCCAGGTAAACACAATTTGCACAAAATTCCACCACAAAAATTTCACTTTGTAAATAACTCTGCTTCGATGTTTTTTTATTCAAGAAAAGACAACATCATTAATGTTACATTGTAGTGCAGTGCAGGTGTTGAAAATGTAATATAATGTTTAAAAGAATATTATATGCATTTTAGCCGTTCCGATAAATATTTTTCCAACTAAACCACTGCGTAGAGCTTACCACTTTTTAGTGCTGCTCCATAAAATAAAATTTCGATGAGTTTGGGGTCGACTAGATGGTGTTTGTGCCACGCCTAGTATCAATGTACTAAATCTATGGGTGATATTGATCGAGAGATTTACGGGGGGAGAGAAAGGTGTAAACATAGTAATACACTATATCATCTTTCAACGTTGATTAAATGTTGCCAACGCATTTAGTCTTTATTGTCGTACATATTACTATTAACTTTCTTACACGTAAGAGAAAAATAATTTATTCCACTGATTTCGCGCCAGATGAGTTATCAAAACTCCACATCCTTAAATGATTCAAGATGAAGCTAGACCCATGTGAAAAAAAATCTAGACTTAGGGTCAAAATAGCTAAATTGGCAATACTGTTGGAGAACACCAAGAAAATCTACACAATGTCCATCACAAGCGAATGGATCGAACTAGGGACATTTCGCACCAGAGGAGAGCGCTCTATTACTGCACCACTGATTCTCGCTACTCTTACTGTACTGTCCCTGCTGACAAAATATTTTATAGTTCCTGTATAAATAAAAACTTATATACTAATACAAAACATAGCTTGAAGTAAAAATATACTTTCGTAATATTGTGATTTTCTTTCCCAACATACAAATACACCAAACATCTGTGACTTTCTAACATAACTTCAGTTCCGACAAAATCTTAAAAGTGTTTGCAGTTTCTTTTTCATTTCTTTTCATTTCTTTAAGGCAAGTAAAATTCCACTACTACTTCTCAAGGTATTTCCCAGCATTCCTGTGTGCTCGTTCCGTGGAATGTTGCACTAATATTACAGTTTTCTGTGGAATTTGATTTGAATCAAGCCCTGCTCATTGTAGTTTGGAATTTGCTTCGAGAATTCGCTACGTCATTGTTGTTCACTTCTAATTCTTCTTGAAGTTTACATATTACAATTTGTATACGAGGTATTATAATGAAAGAAATTGGTTTGAGGCAGACCAAATCTATGTATTATGAGAACCAGGTTTGGTATTAAGTTAAATACCATGGCATGTCAAATATTTAATTATAAAATATTTTATTATTATGACACAATTTCAATTAATGACTTAAAGAACGGAAATAATTCAATGTCTTTTACAAATGGTACAAATGGTCATTTTAAAAAAAGAAAGTATCACTTTCAAAAAAAAAAAAAAAAACGGCTATCCAAGCACAGTGTGCTTAAACTTATCACTGTATTCTTGCTCTGACTTGTTATTGATCTGAATTGAAAACTACAGGGGGGAAAGGGAGGCAAGTCAGTTTATTTTATAACTTTACACAATTGCCCTGTTTTCCACTGACTTACCTGCTTTTTTCCTTGTGGGAGAAATCTTTAGCATTAAATTTCTTAGTGACAAACCTCATTCTTACTGTGGGATTTAGTTCATGCAAAGTACACCTTTCAGGCTACATAGTTACAAGGGCGCCCATGTTGTAGTTTCCAAGGGGGGGGGGCAAGTATAAGCGACATTTCAAATGTAGTCTCAAATTTTGCGGTAACTATTCTAAAATATCTATTGGGTTTTCGATCTTCCGAAGCACAATTTCCTCTAAAGTGGGGCAAGCGCCCCACCTTGCCCCCCTGATGGGCGCCCTTGCATTGTTCTGCTGTTAACTCATTTTCGACCATTTCTTGACTTCCCACTGTTGCCAGACCAATCAGTTGGAAAAGCAGGAGATTCGAAGATAAAAAACAGGAGAAAGCAGTAGACACATACAGTGGTGGCATTTGAATGTAAATCCGGGGGGTGCAATAAAATTTGCCATTATTAAGGGGGCAGTAATCAAAACAAGCAGTCCATAATTCATTTCCGATGAACCACGTTGAACAAATGAAGAGGGAAAGTCCCGATTTATAGTAATATTATTTCATACATACGTGTGTGAAGTAAAACGTAGTGAAATGGAAAAATGTCTTTTCATGCACGTAGCGATAACCTAGCTATATGGTACACTCACATGTGATCGTGGCGTAAGACGATTTCTTGCTGACGATCGTGGAGAAATGATCTAAGCCACTCTTCCAACCCAAGTCCCAATCTAAACAACACTTACTTGTAAATCTTACAGAAAGTCATAAAAACGCTAACCATAATGCATATAGAAGATGACGTGGAGTTGTATTCTTTGGATTCATATTATATACAGTAAAGCTCTCTAACTATATGCTCTACAGAGCTTTGTGTATTATAAGAGATAAATTTCATCTTTTAATGTGAGGAAACATTGAAAATCCAATATTAATAATAATATATTTCTTCAACTTTTCGAAGTAAGGAAAAACCAGGAGATTGTTCACTTTTCATTTTCTTTCGCACTAGATCAGTAGAACGTAGAAAAAGCAGGAGATCTCCTGCAAAATCAGTAGATCTGGCAACACTGGACTTGCCTCGTTTTTCCGGGAGATCTTAAGTTGACAAAACCAGAGCACCACACAATATGACGTCACTAAATGTGATAGAAGGTTGAGCAGTGTTTGCAACTGATTTGGTGTCACCTTAGACCGGTAAAGAAAATATGTTTAAAAATGATTATCTGTTAATGAAGTAATATACTTAAAGAGATATTTGTATATTTGTATGAAAACATAGCATTTCCACACGCGATATTTGATGATGTTCTCCGCGAAAGATTTGTTGCCACAAAAAATTTGGAGATCCACAATATATAATTGACATAAAAATTAATGACAGGTCTACATCATATTAATATGCGACAGGCCCTTATCCATGGGGTCTAGGGGGGCGGGCCCCTCTAAATTTTATTGTGCTAGTCCCCTAAAATTTTCACAGTACGCTTGCAAATGAACTATAACAGGGTGCAAAATTTCAAAGTCAGACGCACTCGCCAATCCAAAAATAATGGTCTCCAGTTTCTCTCACGTACAAATTGAGATGTCCCCCCCCCCAAAAAAAAACGGCCTTTGGTTTGACAAAGAAAGACTTCACATTCCGTGTTCTCTCACTCAGTGACAACTATTTTCTTACGAAATAGAAAATGCGCTGCCCTGTGAGTTCAGGCAGAAACCATTCCTACTGAACACTGGTCGCCAGTTCTAAATTTCTAGTCGCCAATTTCTATAATATAATATGAGCTATAATATGATGATTAACTATACGTTTGGATCGGGATTCCCTCCCAAACTTCTACCGGGCTTCCTCTAGATTTTTGGGCTGGCTACCAGCCTAGTATGTGATAAGTGACAGGGCCGTAACTTGAGGAGGGAGAGGGCAAATGCTTTCCCAAGGAAGCTCCCCGCCGTTCGAGGGGACCCATTTTAAGACAACATTTTCTTACTCCGTATACGATACGAACATGAAATTATAAATGAAGCATCGAATATGTCCACTATATTACATAAACAAAACAACACATAAAAGATAAATAAAACAAAAATGAGTCGTGGGCCCATTTCAATAAAAAAAAGTTTATATTAGGGGCCCTAGAAGTAATGTTTATTCGTATGGTTTTGATATTTGTCAATTTTGCCCCCTTAATTCATTTGTCATATATGGAACGGGATCAAAGGTGTAACTAACGACCCGGGCCCATAAAGAGTAAGAGAAAGATGGAAAGAGGTAGTCCAAGATTAGAGAAACAACTTTTTTCTAGGAGCATCAAATACGCGTATTAATGCTTACCTCCCTCACAAGAAAACAATCTAAGTTACGGCGCTGGATAAATGGATACAGGTGTAGAATACATAAACATAAAAACAGTAATTTATGATTAAAATGAATGACTGCGTGTGAAAGAGGACTGTACTACTAATTTTTAAAAATTATATAACGTTTACTGTATGAAGAAACCAATGGTGGTGCTGTCCTATTTTATGAATTTGAATTTGCAAAATTTACGAAAGAAGTATGTAATATATTTCTCGGGTTCTGTAGGATTACGGGGAACCAAAACTACGTAAAAACACAATGTTTATAGGTGGAATGAGTTCATGTTGCGGAAAGATAATTGATATTGATATGTGAATAATTTGTGAACTGAGTAGACTGGAAATGCCGTGTGCTGAATGGAAAATTTTGCAAGTACTATTTGCTTTTAATTAGAATGGACAAATATAACGTGCATTGCGGCGTTCTAACCCGACTTCGCTTGCTAGCGCTCGCTCGTCAATATTTATTTATTTATTTATTGATACAAGGCATGGCCATTACCGGCATCTATGGCCTTAAGCACGTCAGGTTGGAGGGATGACATCGTCGGCGAGCACACAATCACGGTACGGGGGAGGGATATAAGGAACGGATAAGGAAAGAAGCGGCCTGAGGCCTGTAAATTAGAAACCATCCCGGCATTTACCTGGTGTGAATGAGGAAATCCCAGGAAAAACCAATTTAGGATAGCTAGCCTGAAAAAGCTGTTACACCTTTTCGACCGACTGACCCTGCCGGAAATCGAGCCCAGGGCCAAAGGCGAGAGCATTAGCGACTACTCATGCTCAGCAATACTGTCTGAAACTCTTTAGTTAGTGGTATGTTTGGCTTTAGGTAGATTAACCTCAAAAAGATTTAAGAAAACAGCAATGATTTTCAACAAAAAATGCTTTCTCCCAGTAATCCGACATATGGCTAGTTTTCAAAGCACATACTGAGAAAAAAAATGTAGGTAGCGTACTCAAAACGGTAGGTTACATGCATAATTCCTGTAGTTTCTGGACTTAACGTACAGCAAACGTATAACTGAAAACGCATGTTTTATAATAGGCTACTTACTTTCCGTATAAGTGTTCTATCTATACGTACTTTCCGTATGAAACAATATAGGCGGTCAGGATCTCACATACAAATCGATGCAGAATGTCCATAGTAGAATAGAATATAGCTGCAGAATGTAACATAGGTGATACGGAAAACTGTTAGATGTCAGACATCCTGCAATGGCATGATCTAACATCTAAGGGCAGTGCGTATGTAGCATATGCTCCATACTGATTTCTGTAGTAAGCAAGAGGATTTTGTATATTTGTACAATATACCGCTGTCCGGAGAACGGATTTTTCTTAGTGTGCAGTTCATAAGCAAGGGCGCCCATGTTGGGGTTTCCAAGAGGGGCAAGTATAAGCGACGTTTCAAATATAATTTCAAATTTTGCTGTAAGTAATGTAAAAATTCTATTGGGTTTTTAATATTCCCAAGTACAATTTCCTATTAGGGTGCGAGCGCCCCACCTTACACCCCCTGTTGGGCGCCCTTGTTGATAAGTAATGCATTTATGTGGGTGCTGAACCGGTGAGTACAGTATTTCTTGATAAATCCATTAAATGTTGTGTGTGTAATCCACAATGCTCACAGATATAGGCGGGAATCCATGTCACTTAATGACCTTCCCATTTTAAGGCAGTAATAAATGCGAAAATTGTCGATATGTGATTCACCTACTTTGATTTTGCGAATAGTTCGTACTATGTGCGACTTTGTCCATGCGGCATCTAGGGTATGGTCGACGTCGATAAGCTAATAAAACGAAATACTTCAAAAGTTGAAACGGTGGGTGCGTAAGCGTAAACCTCGTGTAGCTTAGGTATAGGCTGCATAATTACTTTATTACATCAGTGTTAATGTGCATCCTTAAATTGGGATAGAGCAGTTTCCGCAGTTCAGATCAATAATACGTGGACAAATTCATATTAGTTTGAAACCCACATTGCTCGATGAAAATAGCGTCATCACGCCTTCTAGACTGTACATGTGTTGGCGCACGCCAGTGATCCACCAGGAACAGGTAAAATTCAGGGGCGCTATAAGAGATAATTGTTCAAAAATTACATTTTTTTAAAAGATTTATGGGTGCACACTTAGTAGTAGTAATAGTAGTAATGATAGTATAGTAGACCCTAGTAGTAAGGCAGTAGTAGTAGAGTAGTAGTTTAGTAGTAGCCAGGCCCTCAACCAGAGGGGAGCCAGGTCCCTCTAAACTTTTTGTGGCCCCTCCAGACTTCAATACAAAATTTTATTATTAATACAAAAAACACAATTTAGATGCTTATAAGATAATTTGGCCTATGTTTAGCAGAAGGGGTCCAGCTCTTTTCTCTAAAAAATGTTACAATTTTGGTAATTTCTGTTCACATTCGGTTAGCTTAGGGTAGGTTAGGGTAGTTTAAGTTAGGTTAGGCTAGTTTAGGTTACGTTAGGTTAGTTTAGTTTATGTTATATTAGTGTAGGAGTCCCGCATAATTTTCCAAAAAATGATAAAATTTCGCTTATTTCTACTAATATTACGTTAGTTTAGGTTAGTTCAGGTTAGCTTACGTTAGTTTATGTTAGGTTAGGTTAGATTTGGTTACGTTATGTTACGTCTAAGTACTTGCTTCACTCATTTCTCCTGTAAATTTTGTGTTTTTACGTGCTTCTGGACCCCTTGTACTAAACATACTCCGATAATTTTAAAGACTTGGCCCCCGTAACATATTCACGATCCTCCCAAACCTTTGTAGCTGGTTTCGACCCTGGTAGTAGCAATGATAGTATAATAATAGGCTAGTAGCAGTAGTAGTAGTAGTATAGTAAGGCAGTAATGGTAGTAGTTGAGTAGTAGTAATAATAATAGTATACTAGTAGTAGTAGTTCGGGTTAGGTTAGGGTAGGTTCAGGCAGCGAAATAGTCATATTTCAAGTCCCTTGTACATTAGTTTTCACCCTGGAATAACGCCCTTCTGGAGAGTTTCATAGAATTAAAGCAACATCTTATTGCTGTATCTATGTTCACAGATAACTTACATATTCTGCGCCTTCATAAATAAATTCTCTAAACATTTGTCTTTTGTTCTGAATCAACATCTTTTACCTGTAAATTGTAATTTTAAAAATGTCCACGTATTCTTAATCCCGTTTCTGGTGATAAAATTCACCTGGTTCATTTGGTGATAAAATAAATTAATATATTATGAATGTCAGTACTCTTATAAAATAGAACATAACTGAGGAAACCTGAAATTTCAATCTTGATACACGTATCAGTGCGCAGCACGAAATGATATTAAAAAAAAAAATCCCGGCGTTCTTCCCGCCTTTGACGAGACAAGCCCCTATTATTTACGCATTATTCAGTGCATTGTTTGTGTATAATCTTGTTCGTTTGTTGAATGTAAAACGCAACTCACACAACCGCTGTAACAACATAATGTGTTTTTTATTGTCCACCAGTATACGAACAAGTTCCAGTTATCTTAAATTATAATCCACCTTGGCATATTTTCTCAGCAATAATACTGCCAACAGAGCTGCCTTGCTTATGGATACACTGCGTATTAAGTGGTCCAGGGTAGTGACGACATTAAGTGACGTCATGTTCTGTTGCTGCGGTTATGTCAACTTAAGAACTCCCCGTTTTTCCCCTGTGGTCTTCAATTGCAAACTATAGTACGGAAGGTATAACATCGTTGGCTTCCCTCGAAAAGTTGTAGTGACGTTTATGGCGAGTGGCCAGCTTGGTTACTCGTGGCTCGCTGAGCGCAGTAGGCGGTTGGTGGTGATTGGCTACCCTCTTACTAAACACCCAGTGACGAGCAGGTCCAAGCGCGGGAAGTCAACGACCTTATATCTTCTGCACTATAATATGTTTTGATTTGAAGCATCATTCTTTATTTTTTTTTCTTTCTTTTTTCCTATTTATTTATCAGTCCAGTCATTCAAAAAAAATTGTGGTTTTAAGGTTACAGTCGCAGCACTTTGGTCAAGTCGACTATTACACTATCTTCGTCTCAATGTTAAGAAATTGTATTAAATTATGTTGCACTAAATATTTACAAGTCACGGTACAAGTAGCAACCAAAATGGCACGTGCATAAGCCCGAATTCGCCTGCACTACATGCTATATTGTTACAAAGTACACTGAATATAATAAATAATTACGTTGGTGCCAGGCATGTCCATACATTATAAAAATTGAATAAAAAACAAAACGAACCTAAAATATAACTTGTATTAAATAAAATAATTGCACGAAATGGGAGTAGGCCCGTATCCAAGGGAGGTCTAGGGGGCCACACCCCTAAATTTTTACCGGCCCCCTAAAATTTTCACGGTAGGCTGGCAAATGAACTATAGTATGGTTGGATCGGGCCCCCCTTAACTTCTACCGCCCCACCTCTTAAATTTTTGGGCTGGCTACCGGCCTGAATAGGAGTTCGAAATAGACCATCAAAACCTGACGGCATCTTGTCTCGAACTCTAATTATTTCAACTACATTAATAAAATAATAATAATTTTAAAAAATAATTCTTAGCAACTGTGGAACGTTAAATGATAAACCTGTAACATACAAGAAATTATTAATGTTTTCTACCATCGTGAAGTGTGAGATTTGATGCATTGCAAGTCCTTTGATTTTAACCTTAACCATTTTAAAAGCATTAATTAGTGTGCAAAAAAAGAAAGCACTTAAAACTCGTTTGCTAAATTGCAGTTTTCTCCTTGATTTTCTCTTGCTTGCCGCCTGAACTTCCAAGTAATTGACAAGTTTGCAGGTTCATATATCCAGCCTTAAATTTACTGAGTTAAGTAAAATGAAGAAACGAATCAAAGCAGAAATGGAAGTAGAAAAACTGGAAAGATGTACACAAATAAACACTGACAATAACCCTGATTGGTTACCAATATCCTCTCTGAAATTCCGTTTCTCAAGGCGGCTACTGAATTTCCTAAGTTTACAAGATCAAACAGTTTCAGAAACCATATTCTATCCCGTTTACGAACCAACGATTCACGAATTCATCAATGTCATCTTCCGCCAAAGATTTCCAGCCTTGGTTTTTCTAGTTGTGTACGTCAGAAAGTCTCTCTTTAATACAAGTTATATTTTAGATTTACTTTCTTACCTGGCATCAATGTATTTATTACAGGGCGTCATTTGGGGGGCAGGGATGGGCATTTGTCCCCTCTGAGTTTGAGATTAATATAGATTTTATCAATAGAATAGTAGTAAGTCAGTGAAAAACGCGAAATTTTACCTATATCAAGGGGTCTTTCCCCCCCCCCTCCTAAGCCAAATCTGAAATGACGCTACTGATTTAGTATATTCGACTTATTTACTTTGTAATAATATATCATTTACTGCGGGCGCGAAAAATTATCGAAAAAAACTGACCCTTCAAGAATAAACTACACCTCGTAAATTTTTCAGAGCAAATCTTAAAACCATATTGTCAGAAACTTTATAAAATATTTGTTTATTAAATGTGAACAAAATGGCCTGAGTCGTTACAGAGACACTGTTCGAAAGAAAAAGCATCCCTCAAGAGTAAACTACCCTTTCAGGATTTTCCCAGAGAAATTATTTATACCCTACTATGGAGTTGCTAATGAAATATATTGATGTATGAAATGTAAACGAAATCCTTAGAGATGTTTCTGAGAAAATAGCTTTTTTTTTTTTTTCACATTTCAGTAAACTATCCTTATATTTTAGAGTAGCAAAAAAAAAAAAAAGTGAATCACATGAAATCTTAAGTTAAAAATTTGATTCATTTACATTGTATGACATTCTCTCGATGTGTGTGAATCATAACGAACAAATTAACATACATATAGATTTCAAAATATTGTCTTTTTGATATCTGGGGTCAGGGAACTTGTAAATCAGTTGAAATCTCGAATTTCATATCATTTTCTTCTTTTCTGTCGTCGCTCGAAAATAGAAATGAAGTCTAGACAATTACTAAAAGTTCAGCAGAATATTTTTTCTTACTCCTATTCTTGCCTGAAAGTACTATAACTTTTATCAAATTTAGTTGTTTACGAAGTATTTTCCCATATTACTTTCGTAGCTAAATACTGGCAGAAATAACTATATTGCTACTGGATCTCGTGGCGCAACGGTAGCGCGTCTGACTTCAGATCAAAAGGTTGCGTGTTCAAATCACGTCGAGGTCAAGTTGTTGTCTTTTTTAAATTTTATTTCTATCAGAGTGATTTTGAGAACGACGTGAGGTGACGAAACGCGAATTACCCATATCTGGTCGTTGGAAATCGCACATTCCTCATCGTTGAGGAATAGCGAGCTTAATACCGTTTCAAGTGAATTGAAGTGAGCGCTAAGTGTGAACCACATGATGTAATTCGATTCCTCCAGGCGGAAGGACATAGTGTAATCAAAGCGCCCGCCAAGTGTGCACTACATGATTTAATTCGATTTCTCTAGATGGAAGGGAATAAACCAGCCGAAATTAAATCGTCTAATGATTAAGAATTATGACGGGAACTTTATAACTAATCAACATTTCGCCATCTCACGTGGTTCTCCTCGGGTGACTTAACGAAAGTTGAAAAAATAAAATCACCCTCACAGAAATAATTTTTTTTAAGAAATCATAACTTGATCTCGACGTGATTTGAACACGCAACCTTCTGATCTGGAGTCAGACGCGCTACCGTTGCGCCACGAGGTCTGGCGACAGAATAGTGTACTTTAGTTTAGAAAGGAATATTGGAAGCTACTTTGCGAACAACTAAATTTGTTAAAAGGTTTGTTAGCACTTTCACGCAAGAATAGAAATATCAAAAAATCTTCTGTTGAACTTTTAATGGTTGTCTAATCTTAATTTCTACTTTCGAACAACGATATGAAAGAAAAAAGTGTGGTGATCGTGAATAACAAAATAAATTCGAGATTTCAATTGATTTGCACATTTCATGTCCCCTGGATACCAAAAAAGTGACTTTTCGACATCTATCCGTTTGTTCATTCGTTCGTTCTGATTTCGACACGCCGCGCCGAGTGACAATACCGTTCAGTCTAACTAACTAACTGTATGGCCTATGGAACCCGGAGGTTCACTGCCTCATTCACAAAAGCTCTCCACTGACTTCTATCCTTAGCCAATTAGAATCCAGTTTCTACTTTGTATTCCTATTTCTGCGAGATCCATCTTAATATTTTCTTCCCATCTGCGCCTAGGTCTTCCTAATGGTCATTTTCAGATTGGTCTTCCAGTTCAGACGTTGAAACCGTTTCTACTTTCTACATTCTTGCAACATGATGTGCCCACCTGAGCCTCCAAGTTTTCATTGCCCTAACAATGTTTGGTAAACCTTATACATTATGTAGTTCCTCGTTATGAAGTTCCGGCATTCTCCATTCCCTTTCCTCTTGGGTCCGAATATTTCTCTCAGGATCTTGTTCTCAAATACTTTCAGTCTATGTTCTTCCCTTAGAGTAAGCTACCATATTTCGCAACTATACAGAACAGCAGGCATGATTATTGTTTTATGTATTTTAAGCTTCAAATTCCTCGACAGAATTCGCGATGAACCGTTCAATGTTTCTGAACCATTTTTAAACTAGAGGTTTTCATGTGATTCTTTTTTTTTTCTATCCTAAAAAATCAGGGTAGTTTGATGAAATGCGAGAACAGAAAATTACAATTTTCTCAGAAACGGCTTTAACGATTTTCTTTGTATTTCATACATTAATATTTCATTAGTAAAGTAACGCAACATTAGTAGTGTGATATAAATCATTTCTCTGGGAAAAAATCCAGAAAGGGTGGTTTATTGCTTAGGGATGATTTTTCTTTCGAACAATATCTCAACGACTCAGGCCATATGGGACCTACCGTAGTCGGGTCAAGATTTCACTTAGAAACTAATATGTGCGCTATCCAAAAATACATGTTTCAGAATCCTAAAGTACTCCCGCAACAATTTTTATAGAGCGAGTTTAGCTACGGGCATTTAATTTGAAGTACTCACCAATTATCTCTATAAAAATGGTTGCGGAAATACCACAGGATTCTGAAACTTGGATATTTGGAAGGGCACGTACTAGTTTCTAAGTGAAGTCTTGACCCGACTACGGTAGGTCCCATAGTTTTGGAGGTATGGACCTTTAAAGTTCATTTTTTTTTCATGTTTTCGGCAGCCTATAACTCTGAAAGGAAGCATTTGTGCAACCAGGTTGTTCTGTATTTTTTGTCTTATCTTGATGTCGGGAATCGCCTCCCAAACGTTGTCGGTGTTGTTTTGAAACACTCTGTATAATGTCACATGGCAAATATGCCCTAGTTATCTAAAGTATTGTGTACTGTTACATGGTGATAGGCTTTATGAGTTGATTCTCTGTGATGATGCCTGTTGTTGTTGCTATACTGTTACAAGAAACCGCTATATAATCTTATATAAACAAGGTGCAAATTACTTACTATTCATTTTCTGACAGGGTCCAACGTGGCAGTGGTCAGGAGACCTTCCACACGTTGCCCAAACCATTCTCCACCAACATGCTATTCAAGGCGATGTCACGAACCTTCAACTGGCTGTTGTTCGGTGGATTGCCTATTGCAAAAAATCTTTGGAAAAACCACTGGATTACAGAATTTTATACAGAGTGCTTCAAGAACTGGATAAACAATGGGGTATGGAAACACTGTCCAGAGAAGAGGTAAGTTCAAATATATCTCTGTCTCCACGTCAATAGTATTTCAGTAATGTTCACTCATTTTTTATGCTAATTTCTTGCTTACTCAAGCTAAACTATGGAATATTAACTGTCTCAGAAATATGAAATCATATGCTAGGCCAGTGGTTGTCAAACGTATGTAACTTCTGTGCTACCGTACTGTTATTAAATCTTACTTTGAGGTACCAACCAAAAGAACTACAGTGGAACCTGGATAATTCGAACTTCTGTAATTCGAAAACTTGTTTATATCGAATTTTTCTCTTGGTCCCTAGAATTTTATATACAAACAATGCTAAAATAAATCATGGTTAATTCGAATTATAATCTGGATAATTCGAAGTTTTTGCCGTGGAAATCTAAAAGGAGGTCAAGTCATCGGATCGGATTTTCCAAGAAATGGATGAAGATACGTACTGTAGCAGGCTTTCCGCCCCGCCCGCAAACTACTCAGCTTGAAGGTCATCAATGTTCATGCATAATACAGTGCTAGTGTATGTACGTACGTATTATAGTACAGTATTTTACTTCATATTGTATTAACCTATGTTGTTTCTAGTTTTACAATGAGTGTATGGTACTTAAAACACTTATTATTAGCTCCAATAATGGTCTTTATGTTAAAACCTGAAGTTTGATTGTTTATTTCAACCATTTACAAAATCTTTTCTAATTCGATTTTTTGTATAATTCGAATTTTTCTACTGGTCCCTTGAGGTTCGAATTATCCAGGTTCCACTGTATCAACTTTTTTTCAAAAATAATCTTACATTTGTTTATTGCCTATAAACTTACATTTCTAGTAAATATGAAATCAAACTATCCAAGTTAGCACATTTCTAATATACACACGAAAAACATAACGTGCACATTCCAGGACTGTAGCCAGCCCAAAAATGTAGGGGGGGCCGGCTGAAGTTAGGGGGGCTAATGCAACCATATTATAGTTCATCACCATGTTATAGTTCATTTGCCAGTCTACCGTGAAAATTTTAAAGGGCCAGCCACAATTTAGGGGGGCCCGGCCTCCCTAGACCCCCTGGATACGGGCCTGGCACAATCAACTGTGAGATGAGGCTGAGAATGGCAGTTGCATGGGAGAAACAAGCAATTGTTGTCGTCAGCACCCCCTGTCGTTAGCGTCAGCTCAGTGGAGGAATCAAGGTTAGCCAACCGGAGCGTTAACGCGATCTACCGAAAATGTCCCCGCGAACTACTAGTAGCTGGCGATTGACAGTTTGGCGATCACTGCGCTGGGCTATAGGCATCGTTATAAAGTTTTGTTCCCTGTTTATTGCGTTTCTCCGTTACAGTTTGTCCAGTACAGTAGGTATAAACTTTAGATTAACCAGTGTCTTCCTTCCTGTTTTCTTTTTTCTTTCTAATTCTTTTTTGTGTCTATATATTATGGTATTAAAAGAAAATCTACAATGGTAGAATAAGTTACGGAGGAGAGGGAGGAAGAAGAGGATAAGACGCAGAAACAAGTAAACCGTGACGTAGCTCTAGCACACATCAACGGGCTTATTAAACATCTAGAGGAACAAGACGATGCATCACTTTCTGAGAAAATGTTTAAGAAAAATTCAATCTCAAATAAGGAAGAGGTTTTTTAACGCCCCCCCCCCCAAAAAAAAACAGGAACAATTCTATGATTTTGTGTGTTTGTGACGAAATAAACCAAGAAACTTGTAAGTACAGAAAACTACTCTTTATTAAGAAATAATTGTATGTGTAGATCTCCAAGTGTAAATAAAAAATATATATATTCAAATCCATTTTCGTGTTGATTTGCGTACTTCTGCGGCCATACTACAGATGCCACGCAATCCAATTCCGCGGATAATGAAGAGTTTAACTACCTCCTAGGTATAGTGGAAAAAATATTGTACTCACAAATACTGGAGCAAAGAAGATAACTGCTAATTAACTAAATAACCAATTGTTCTATAGAAACTCCAATTAGTAGCATTTATTTATATCTTCACTTGCTTCTAGTAAATACTAACTCAAAACTTTGTATAAACGGCTATTGGATTAAAACGTTCATGTCAGTGCTAGCAGAAAGTATTTTAAAAGCCAACCGAGTGCACTGGCGGGCTGCGTGCCAAGATAAAACAAACGTACTCTAACACTGGTTCAGCCATGTTTGTAGGATTTCCAAATTTAATCCGTTAAATTAATCTGGAACAAAAGCAACATAGATTTAATTCCCATAGAATAGGAAACATACACGAAAAAGATGAAAAATATTAGAAATTTTAAATAAATCATAAACATTTTAAAATATGGAGTTACTTTTCAATCTCCTATGTATTGCAATTTGGCAAGAATGTATTGGTACGTTATGGTTTGGCTTTTCTCTGTACTTAAAACATACTTTCTAAATAAATTACTTTCTTCTTCTTTTTCTTTCATTCTCTGTCTACATGAACAGGAAGAAGCCTTGGCGGATTCATTCAACATGTTCATCGACCATTCACTCCATCTCCTACGGAAGCACAGACAATTGTTTCCACCAAACAACAGGATCAGTTTATGTAAACTAGAGTATTTGCTAAGGTATGATTATTTCTTTCTCGAATCTTTAGATGTACATGCTAATGAATGCAATTGCATGTTCAAAAATGTTATTACTTTATGTACTGAAGAGGTCAAGTGAAGGGCTAGACTTTAATTGGGTGAAATCGTATTCATTTTGATCAAAGATATAGTTTATATGATATTCGAGTTTCATTAATACATATGTGCTCAGTCATCACAGAATAGTTATAAAGTCTTGGTACATCTGATAAATATAATAGAACATAAATCTTAATGCAGCCAGTTTTACCTGCCTTCCATTATTCTAAACATGTTTCCTGAAACATTACGCAACGTCACTTTGAATTCTCTATAACCGCTACCAGGTTATAGAAGGATTTTTGTGGACACTCTGTATATTTCGTGGAGACAGTGATTATTATTTTCGATTTATACTTTATTCTACAACGCACATAAGTTCTTTATTTGGTGGGAATTGCTTCTTTCCCACACAATTGGACAAAGAAGTCTTTCATCATTTTTTCATATATATATTTAAAACATTGCTTTTGCTGAGAACATTTCAGTTAGTGACTAACCATTTCAGTGTTTCTCCCTGACTCATTATATGCACAGTATATATTTTATAGTTATTGGGAACTGAATTAAGTGCTTTCTTTAATCACTTATGGAAACATTATAATAGATTAGAGAAATACGGGCTGACCAGATGTCCCAGTGGCCAAAGTGGCACCAACTGCGTTGTTTCGTAGTCCCTTATCTGTACTTTCTCACGCCAGTGTTATCGCCGTGTCTAGTGCATTATAGGCAGTTGACTAAAATTAACATAAATTGTTTTCTATATTCTGTTTGTATGTGCATACAGGTGAGTAACGGAGTGAATTTTGAAATGAACTGCCAACACTTTTCCGTTGATCATTGCAACCCGTAGCTTGAGCTTGGATGCTCAGGGAGTTCGACTCCGGTGTTGTACGCAACCACCACGCCCGTTGCGTTGGTTAAGTTTTGTGAAGGGGCACAAGCTATTTAGCCGGTGAAGGACGATTTCTTACGGCTAGCCCCAACTAGTGAAATCCCAGGTCCGCTGACCTTGTGCGTTTAAAAAGTTATATACGCGCCCACCAATATCAGTATTCCACTGTGGAGATCTTCTTTTCGTTACTTTACTGAAGATTCACTTTTACACTGCAGGACTGTTCAGCGTAACAACTGGATTCATCGTGGGACGATCCAGACAACTTTTCACCAGTGTGTCAAGGGTGTGAGAGAAGAATTTGTAGTGATATCTCAATCGTAATCATATATATATATATAAAGGGCTATATTACCCGAAAAGGGCAAAGCGTGATTTCAGCGACTAAAATTGATATATATCCTCAGTGTTCAGTGTTGTATCCATTCCTCTTCGCTATTTCTTTTTCAAAATAGTGTTCTAATAAATAAGTATAGTGTCATTTAATTCAGTGTGTTTTCGTTGTTTGTATGAGTGATGTTTGTGTGCGTTATGGTCTGGATGACCGTCTGATCGTCCGTGAGGTTTTCGAGACGAGACACCCGAACCTCTCGGCGCCTAATGCTCATCTCATTATTGAGACCGACGAGCTTTTTTGGGAAACAGTTTGTAACCTTTCTTGGAGAGGTCTTCGTCGTCCTGTCCAGGTAAGTTAAAGTATCAGGAGTATACTTATTGGTAATACCACGAGCCAAGAATAGCGACTTGAACTCAGGACGGTTACAAATAAATGGACGCCCGAACAGCGACTTGAAACCCTGCCGGTTACAAATAAATGACGCCCGAACTACCGACCCGAATCGAGACCGTTGGTGCTCGAATATACATATAAGATTAATATTTTAATATATCATTTCTCTTTCAGCTTAGTACCAGGAATTTGAAAAAATATTCTTTTTCAGGTGATTTTAATAATATGTTTTAGTGATAGTTTATTTTATCCTAATTGTACGTTTTGTTTTATTCTTGTTGAAGATGGCACACCAGAGACTTAATGCGATTGCTAGGGCGATTTCACTTCTTGAAGAATTATTGAAGCAAAGTAAAGAAAGCCGTGCTGAGTTTAAAGAGAATGTCGATAGATATATAAAGCAAAGTAAAGAGTCCCGTGCTGAAAATAAAGAAAACCTAGATAAATTAGGAAAAGAGCTAAAGAGTGATTTAGGTCAAAAGATAGACGCTTTACGGGACGTGTTTCGTGAAAATAGTCAGCAAACGGAAACTGCTGAAAACAAAATACCGGAATGTGAACCCCAAGTACAGTCAGATGTTCCTACTGAATACGAAACACCGGAAATTGAACCTCAGTTAGTGACTGATATTCCTAGTGTAAACAAAACATTGGAATTGAAACCTGAGCTACAAACTAACACTCCTAATGAAAAGGAAACGCAGGAATCTGAACTCCAACCAGAGACAGGTAGTCTAAACCATCCTCGTAACAAATCCGATAATGATTTTATTCATTCAGTATCTAGCAACACCACTTGTAGTATCAGAAGTAGTGAAATCCACGAACATATGATTGTAGACGACAGAGGTCGTAAGCGCACAAAAATAACTACCACAAACCACAGAGAGAAAAGGTGTAAACGAGATTATAGTTATAGCAATAAGCAAAGATACAAAGACCGGAGCGTAAACAATACAAAATTTAAAGGGAATCAGAACCAAGACCGCACTCGAAAAGGTAGTAACAGAAAGAGAAGGAGTTGTAAATCACGGCCACGTAGCCTGAGTTATCACAAACGACATAGGAAACGCAACTTGAGTGAGAACATTAAGAGTATTTTTGTACGTAGTAGTAATCATTGTAGGAATAGACGAACAAACCGTAATTATCAAAGCAGAAACAGTAATCATAGAAAAAAAAAAAGTAACCAAGAATTTGTGTGTTAATACAAATTTTTCTCCTAGGAGAGCGACGCATTTCTAAGCGATAAACATGTATTCATTTTCTTCCTTTTTGCTTTTAGTTTTTGATCAGAATACCTGGATACGAAAAGAAGAACTACGCATTTCTTTTAATACTCCTTTTTGCTTCCAGCTTTTAACTGTTCAGCAAAGAGCAGATAACACGTTTTTCTTTCTTTATTTTGATAAGATAATCGCTGCATTTTCGATCACCTGTTAATGTCGACAAATAACGGACGGTATACAGCTGATTCATTCTTTTCTTTTTCTGTCTTTGCTCCGTGTAGCAGTTCATACCTCAGTCAGCTGTGCATTTGTGTTGCAAACCTTATCACTGACTTACTATTAGTTTACTGTCATTAATTTTTCTTGTTTTCATTTCAGATGTTTCATTTTAAGATTTTTTAGTAAATAATTAACGTATCACATACGTAGGGGAATTGCATTTTAAAAGCAATTTGAAATCTTGGCGCGATTTCCGTATCCCCAGCCAGTGGGAAGATGTTTTGGCGTTATAATATATATTTTTATTGTGTTTTAAAATTTTAAAAAAATTCTTTTAGGATCCCTTCCCACTTTCGAAATTCTTAAATATGCTATTACGTGTTATTTACAATTAATGTTCGATTTTCTTTTTAGAATTTTTCCAAAAAAAAAAAATATCCAGGTGCGCAGGTCAGAAAATTTTTAGTTCTTACTTATATATATAGTTGTATGTTTATAATTAAAATTTAGTATGTAATCACATACGTAGGGAAATTGCATTTATCCAAAAGCAATTTTGAACTAGTGGCGCAGTTCCGTACCCCCAGCTAGTGGGAAGATATTTTGGCGTTATAATATATATTTTTATTGTGTTTTAAAATTAAAAAAAATTTCTTTTTAGAATCCCTTCCCACCTTCCAAATATGTTATTACATGTTATTTAGAATTAATGTTTGATTTTCTTTTAGAAAAAAATGTATCGAGATGCCCAGGATAAGAAATTTTTTAGTTGTTAGTTACGTATATATTTCTGTATTTGTAAATGAAACTTAGTACGTAATCTCATGCGTAGAACATGAAACTTTACAATTACCAATGTTAAATTTATTTTTCAGTGTTAATCTTAGATTTTCGTTTTCATTTTGAAGTGTTTACTGTAATTTTATTGAACCTCATTTACGTCATTTGCCCGATTTTGACTTTATTTGAATTTCCAGGATGTGACATGATATATTTTGTTCGAAGAGAAAAGTTTAGAACGGAAAGTAGGCTAAGCCTTAAACGAGTGAAACAGACATTTCCTTGTTAGCTAATAGTGTGTGTAGGAATGTCGTGTCAGTAGTATATTCTTCGAACGAAAGCAGTAATCTTTTTATTTTAGAAGGAACTATATGAACAGATATCCTGATGGTGAACGGTCGTTTTTCCCCTCATATTAATATATATGCGGAAATATGTTTAACTTCTATATTTTCTTGTAATTTCTAATTAACATTTTTTTTCGTCTTCTCTAGACCACTGAACGACCGTAGGGGAACTTCCTCGGGTAGGATATTTTATGGGGATAAAGATAAATATTTTTTTTCAGGGAGGCAATATTTCCTGGAATTGCAGATCTGTTGCAAAAATGGATATGGCTAATCCATTGGATATTCCATAGCTAACTGTATTTTCGCCATCAATCGCAAAATATAGTTTTCATTTCCCTTCTTCCTTTATGGTATCCAATTGTTTCCACCAAACAACAGGATCAGTTTATGTAAACTAGAGTATTTGCTAAGGTATGATTATTTCTTTCTCGAATCTTTAGATGTACATGCTAATGAATGCAATTGCATGTTCAAAAATGTTATTACTTTATGTACTGAAGAGGTCAAGTGAAGGGCTAGACTTTAATTGGGTGAAATCGTATTCATTTTGATCAAAGATATAGTTTATATGATATTCGAGTTTCATTAATACATATGTGCTCAGTCATCACAGAATAGTTATAAAGTCTTGGTACATCTGATAAATATAATAGAACATAAATCTTAATGCAGCCAGTTTTACCTGCCTTCCATTATTCTAAACATGTTTCCTGAAACATTACGCAACGTCACTTTGAATTCTCTATAACCGCTACCAGGTTATAGAAGGATTTTTGTGGACACTCTGTATATTTCGTGGAGACAGTGATTATTATTTTCGATTTATACTTTATTCTACAACGCACATAAGTTCTTTATTTGGTGGGAATTGCTTCTTTCCCACACAATTGGACAAAGAAGTCTTTCATCATTTTTTCATATATATATTTAAAACATTGCTTTTGCTGAGAACATTTCAGTTAGTGACTAACCATTTCAGTGTTTCTCCCTGACTCATTATATGCACAGTATATATTTTATAGTTATTGGGAACTGAATTAAGTGCTTTCTTTAATCACTTATGGAAACATTATAATAGATTAGAGAAATACGGGCTGACCAGATGTCCCAGTGGCCAAAGTGGCACCAACTGCGTTGTTTCGTAGTCCCTTATCTGTACTTTCTCACGCCAGTGTTATCGCCGTGTCTAGTGCATTATAGGCAGTTGACTAAAATTAACATAAATTGTTTTCTATATTCTGTTTGTATGTGCATACAGGTGAGTAACGGAGTGAATTTTGAAATGAACTGCCAACACTTTTCCGTTGATCATTGCAACCCGTAGCTTGAGCTTGGATGCTCAGGGAGTTCGACTCCGGTGTTGTACGCAACCACCACGCCCGTTGCGTTGGTTAAGTTTTGTGAAGGGGCACAAGCTATTTAGCCGGTGAAGGACGATTTCTTACGGCTAGCCCCAACTAGTGAAATCCCAGGTCCGCTGACCTTGTGCGTTTAAAAAGTTATATACGCGCCCACCAATATCAGTATTCCACTGTGGAGATCTTCTTTTCGTTACTTTACTGAAGATTCACTTTTACGCTGCAGGACTGTTCAGCGTAACAACTGGATTCATCGTGGGACGATCCAGACAACTTTTCCCCAGTGCTACCCCCCAAGTGTGTCAAGGGTGTGAGAGAAGAATTTGTAGTGATATCTCAATCGTAATCATATATATATATATAAAGGGCTATATTACCCGAAAAGGGCAAAGCGTGATTTCAGCGACTAAAATTGATATATATCCTCAGTGTTCAGTGTTGTATCCATTCCTCTTCGCTATTTCTTTTTCAAAATAGTGTTCTAATAAATAAGTATAGTGTCATTTAATTCAGTGTGTTTTCGTTGTTTGTATGAGTGATGTTTGTGTGCGTTATGGTCTGGATGACTGTCTGATCGTCCGTGAGGTTTTCGAGACGAGACACCCGAACCTCTCGGCGCCTAATGCTCATCTCATTATTGAGACCGACGAGCTTTTTTGGGAAACAGTTTGTAACCTTTCTTGGAGAGGTCTTCGTCGTCCTGTCCAGGTAAGTTAAAGTATCAGGAGTATACTTATTGGTAATACCACGAGCCAAGAATAGCGACTTGAACTCAGGACGGTTACAAATAAATGGACGCCCGAACAGCGACTTGAAACCCTGCCGGTTACATCTCTTTTTGGATCAGTCAAATGAAACTCCGTCGAAGTCGGTAAAAGAAGCAAATGTCCACAATTCTCAATATATACACGCTTTTTCTTTTTCATCAGAGCTTCCTTGGCTATATGGTTAGTATACGTCCTTTTGATGCGAGAGACTTTGCTTTGATTCTTGATTTAAAAAACTCACTGTGGTTCGGATTTAATGTTAAACTGAAGGACCGTGCTAAACTCCAAAGCCAAAACCAACATTTTCCTCATTATGATACTAAGCGACGCATGCTTCTATTTAAAAATGGTTGTGATTGTCTAGCTGAGGGAGCCAATCTGCACTTCCTTCTGCACCTCTTGATCCAATGGAAGAAGTCCTCTGTAAAATTTTCTCTAACTTCTAAACCACATGAAAATCGCTTGGTGGCAGATCAGGACTATAGAATGGATTATTCTAGCCAGTGGCTGGGTGGAGCTTAGTATTATCGTGAATAACGGCCCGCGTCAGGAAGTCACACGTCTTAGTCTTAATTTACCGCGACGATACAACGGTATAGATTGACATAATGAATGCAACTTCACTCCATGAATTTAGTTATGTATGAGGTTTATCAGGAAAGTAACGATACAAAAGAGAAATAAGATATACTGGAATCGTATTGGACGTAAAGAAAACTTCAGTGGATACACTGATATAGAGGCTATTTCTCAACATAAGTGTCATCACTGTCCAAACCTTTATTCAAACGAGAAAGAAGGTTTTGTATCCCAGAATCGGAAAATTTTCGGCTTCTCTATCTGGAACCATGTTTTACCTTCTTCCCTAATCACATCGACGTCGTCAAAGTGTTTTCCACTAAGATGTTTCTTAAGTACAAGAACAGATGGTAGTCGCTTGATGCAAGTGAACTCGTCTCATTTTCTAAGATTTAAAAAGCTGTAGCTTTAGATGTTTACAGTCATAATATTTTTGATAAAGGTAATAATATATTGCCAAATCTGTAACACAAGCTATTACTTAATAATGAACGTTAGGTTAGTTCGACTTTCTTTTTTCTTAAATTTTATTTAAGTTAGACATTTGTTTATTCATCGTAATACTTAGTAAAAACCGTTGAATTTATTTATACCTGTAGTAACATATAGATTTTTCTTTAAAAGGTGTCTTGGTTTGATATCGAGCATGAAAGCCTTTTGGAAAGTTTGTCCTTTCAACAAGGAGATCCGAGGAGAAATAACATCAACTGTGAAGAAGGGGACGTTAGAGTGGTATGTTAAACAATCAGTAAGGTAAGGTCCAAGGCATGTACTTTTAAAATAAAACATGTTAATATTATATAATCACTTTTTTAAAAAGAAACTCTTCAATAACTTTGCCGCAGCAGCTTTCTTTGTCAACTCAAGCACTGTCGATGTCCTTCTATAATTCACTAAAAAATTAACATATTTAAAAATTAATACACATGTAAAAAGAAAATCATTCATAAAATTACAAAAGCAAATGATTTTTAGAAAACGGAAAATATTGCATTAAAATCGCATAAGCACAACAGAAAATATATCATGCTGCAATTGTATGTCTTTTTGTAATAATATATATGATTGATATATTAAATAAATATACGTTTTGCAAGAAATAGCAAGTTTTAAAGTAAAGCACACAAACAACTTTGTTTCACTTAACTATTTGTGTTCCGCTCTTGCGTTTAATACGCATGTTGTTCTTTCTTTTTAACACTTTCACTTACGTATGCTTTCTATATGCTATGTACGTATTTCTTCATCAGCACATGTCACTATTTCATTAACACTAAAGATAATGTGGAATTGTTATACTTCATCAATCATTCCAACTTGATTCAATATGTTAGGGATTCCAGCTGAAATATTCTGAAAATTGACAAAGTTTAAAGAATAAATGCTGAAGTTTTCATGTTATATTAGGAAGTATGAAAAATATATTATAACGAACAACATCCTTTTTTATGTATGATATAAGTAATATCGTATTTCTTATCAATACCTACAGAAAAACCGTTGTAACCATGATTTATGTTCAATGTTCAGTTCTGTACCACAAGACTGTATTTAATGTAAATGAGAATTCCCAATACTACATTTTAATGATAAGCAGTGGCGTAGGGAAGGAAGACAGGGGCTGGGCCCCCAAAGGGTTCCGACAATGTACTTTGGCGCTTTGATGTTTGTTTGTTTTTTTTTTTTTTTCTCGGAACGAACAACATGTACTCTATTTCAAAACAAAATATGTCTCTAAATAGTTCCTAGACAAGCTATGTTCACTAACGTCGTCTTTGTTCTTTAAAAATGTTTGCATTTTGGAAATATAAAATCGAGTTTTCCAACAATCCCTGCAGTTCAAAGGGAAGAAAGGAAAGACTGAGGGCCTATGTGTATATAGTGACCTTGAAGTTATTGTCGTACTGTTTTCCATAGCAGTGACCACAGTTTTCACGTGTCATCTTTGACCCAAAACCAAAGTTAACAGCCGTCAATGTCAGGACCTGACCTATCATCGTCTATTTTGAATCATTCACCGCCGTTCCCAATTGGGTTAACTACAACAGGAAACCTCGGTTTAATACCACTCACTTCTAGCCGCAATTGGCAACAAAGAAAGCAGCAAGCAATTGATTTCGATAAATGCTCAGCAGCTAGTTTCCTTAACCTACAAGGAAAAAAGAAAGAAAGGATGGATAAAAATAAAGATTTTCCCTTGTTGTTTTTTTTTCATTTAGGTGAAAAATATTTGAGGGAAAATTGTTAACAGGAGAGGGTAGAAAACAATAGTAAAGACTTGTAGCGTGTGACTATGTCACAACAATCTCTGATTCTTGATCAGTTAGAGCAGTTCAAAACATCTGCTTGAGTTAGACGTGTTTAGCGTGTCGAAATAAGAACTTATTTTACAATTGTAAAATGTCGGAAAATGCTTTATAAAAGTGGTTAAAGCGGAAGAAACACAATTTAGTTAATTTCGGTGAGGAAAACGTGCAAACAAAAGAAACTAAAAACAAGGAAGTAAAATCTAAAGAAGATGTTAATTCAGATAAAGACTCGAAAAACATTTTAGAAAAATGGGTAGAACAAAAAGAAGACAGTAGTGGTGTTAATTTTGGCGAAGAAAATATGCAAAAAAACAGCAGTCGAAAAACAACGAAGAAATATCTAAAGAAGCCTTCACTTCAGAGAAAGATGTAAGTATTATTATTATTATTATTATTATTATTATTATTATTATTATTATTATTATTATTATTATTATTATTATTATTATTATTATTATTATAACTAAACCTTCCGACGCAACAAACGGGTATATATACAACAAAACTAAGCCACTCCAAACAAAAATCCTGGCTACGGTACTGATGATAAGAATGAAAAGTTGAGAATACAGAATACCAATCTGTATTTATACGAATCAGTTCAATTCTAGGATAGAAGCTAGGATTCTGAGATTGTTGAAGAAAAAAATATAGTAAATGGAAGTGTTATGTCTGCTGAGTTTTAATTTAGTACATCTAAATCATAACTTTTAACTTATGTTCAAAATACACGAAAGGAAGAAAAAAAAGCAAATTGGATACCACTACAAATAAATTACCAACAGATCATTAACCAATACCTAAACATACAATTCATAGAAGCTTTAAAACCAAGCATATTTAGAAGTGTAGATATTAATTTCAAGATTTGTCCTGATCATTATTTTATCTGAAGATCAGTGAAGGGAAATGGATTAATTAAATTTGATAACTATTTAGACTTATTTCGACCGTCTTTGGAGAAGTTTTCAGTTTAAGTGACAGATAAACCTATGAAAAAAAAAAATATCCGATATTACTATCTACTACTATCTGACGATTGTAGACAGAGACACACGCACCCCCCCCCCCCCCCCCCCGAAATTTAGACTTTTGTGTAAATTTAGCCAAATTTTAGGGGTAATGTTAGGAATTTTAATATAAAATACCCTCATATTGAGTTTGGATTTCCCCCGAAATAAATTCCTGCTTACGCTACTGATTGTAGACCACTTATTCCTTGTTAAGCGTATCAGTGACTCCGATCAGAAGTTCATAGAACCGATTTATAGTGTTATTTTCTTTTTATATGATATAATAGTTCTTTCTTGATATGATTCAGCTGACAAGTAAACCTTACGTTTGGGTGAATCGAGTTGCTGACTGAGACACATATGAGAAAGTAGTACTAAATGTGGTTAGTATTTCAGTGAAGTTGTAGGTGCGAAGCTCCAGAGGTTTAGGAGATACAGCTACCAGAACATCACATGGAAGTACAGAATAGTCTTCATACAGTTGGAGGTAAAAGCTCTGTAAGACCTCTTGTAACGACAAAAGGTGAATAACAAATATATGGGTATATATTACGACTAGGGGGAAGTCATATAGTAAGGGTATACCTGACGGCGGCCATCTTGAAATCCTCCATTTTGAATTAAGGTTAAGTTTTTAAAATAGGAATAGGGTCATGTGATACATGATTTAAGGCGCAAATTTAATCAGAAGAACAATGGTGACGTTAGTTTTGATTTACCTGCAATTGGTAAAAAGTTACAGGGAAATTAAATATTGTTGCTTCATATGTATTAGTCCTTTACCCCACCTTGTAAAGTCATGCACTCTTTTCTGAACTACATATTGATTGTACTAATTGAGGACTTTTCTGGAAGAAAGACCCAAGTTTAATTATGACTCAATTCCACTTTGGTCATTTTTCCTTAAATTAGCAACTTGTTTATGCGATAAGAAATGCTGGTTAATGATAAAGCAAAAATGGTTATACCGTTGGATTTATGGTAAAATTTGCTATTAATAAGGCGTCGATGTTATGCGTTTTGTTTAAAACTTTTGTCTGATTCAAAATGGCGGATTTGAACATGGCCGCCATCAAGGCAACTCTTACCATAGACCTAATATTCATCCACCTGCTTTTTATTTAATTATTATCATTAACACAAAATTTACAAGGTGGGGTAAAGGACTAATACATATGCTGCAACAATATTTAATTTCCCTGTAACTTTTTACCAATTGCGCGTAAATCAAAACTAACGTCACCATTGTTCTTCTGATTAAATTTGCGCCTTAAATCATGTATCACATGACCCTATTCCTATTTTAAAAACTTAACCTTAATTCAAAATGGAGGATTTCAAGATGGCCGCCGTCAGGTATACCCTTACTATATGACTTCCCCCTAGTCCTAATATGTACCCATATATTTGTTATTCACCTTTTGTCGTTACAAGAGGTCTTACAGGGCTTTTACCTCCAACTGTATGGACTATTCCATGTGATGTTCTGGTAGCTGTATCTCCTAAACCCCTGAAGCTTCGCACCTACAACTTCACTGAAATACTGACCACATTTAGTACTACTTTCTCATATGTGTCTCAGTCAGCAACTCGATTCACCCAAACGTAAGGTTTACTTGTGAGTCTTTCGCATTCAGTTCTTTCAGCAATACATTAATCCACTCTAAATGGGGAATTAAGTGAGTAATCAAAATACATTTTTTCTACAATTTGGCACACTGCATAGCGTTATATTTGCTTATTTGAATTTTATTACTTCTTGTTCTACCCATGATATTACGCAGTATTTATCTCCTGTTAAAACAAGAACTGATAAATCTATCACATCTGATTAGGATATTGGAGTCCTATACAATTTGGAAGTCTCCCGTACTTTCTAAATGTGAGACGAAATTCACTTCTTGTGATTTTATTTTCAAGTTTAACCTCTCACAATCGTGATCTCAGGCTAAAGATGGTGAGAAATGAAAGAAAATAGAACTGGATGATGAAAAGAAAACACATATATACTGAGCGAAAGTGTCACCTGCGAGAGGCCAGTCTTGCGATGCCAGGCTTGAGATAATATTTTAGTTTTGAAAACTACTAACTTGTGATAATCACTGCTACTTAGCCCCTTCTTCCAAACAAAACATACAAAATAATTATATTATTATTATTATTTTACTTGTAAAGAAAAGTGACTTTGAACTGCATACTATCACGCATTTCTTACCATTAATCTAATTCCTAATTCCTCTTTAACTTCGTTCTGATTTCTTACAACTATGCCAAGGGGTTTAAATTTTAATGTTACCCTTCTTCTTCTTCTCCCTCCTCTATTCGCCATTGTTTTCGGATAATGAATGTAGTAAAAGCAAAGGTGTAAATAATTTCTCACAGTATATCAAGAAATCTATCTTCAATTTGCATATAGAACGTGAGATATGCAATGTACTTCATCGTCTTTAATGTTAATAATTATATTGGAGATTCCACTAAAGTTGAAATGTGCTTGTTAAAATTTATCAATACAAATAAAGCTTATAAATAATATTTTTGAAGGATATAATCAAAACTGGCAACGAATTATTCTTTTGTAAGCTTGTTCAAGTGTGAAAATGTATATACTTATATTGTTGTTGTCTTTTTTTCCATGCCTTGGATCTTACTGCAATGAGCTTATTCTTTATTCTTTCCAGTGCAAACATTCTTTTTTTAAATAATGAAATCAAAATTATTAATTTGTGTTTTCTTTTAAGTGTTATTATATCTCATACTGAATGCAAACTTGTGATGTGTTTGGAAATGCTGTTAGCTTTGTGTATTTTTCCAACCAATATGCTATAAGCTCTGTGTATTCACCTGCTTTTCTTGAAGATTGCTTGATTGATACAATGTACATCAAAAAATGTTACTACTTATATGGATAATATAAAGGGTCATATAAAAAGTCTGCATGGTTTTTTGGTACATTTTTCAACAAAAAAATTCTTTATTGAAAATCAATTTTAGTCAAGTACACATTGACCATTATTATCTATGACCTTTTGCCATTTTTCGGCTAGCTTCATAATTCCATCGGTGTAGAGCTTCTGTGGTTTATGTCGAAAAACTTGGCCAAGTGATTTTCAGCGGCGCTTCTGTCGGCCAATTTTTTTACCATCAATAGAGTTTTGCAGAGACCGAAACAAATGGTAGTCAGATGGTACAATCCGCGGCAAAAAACCTGCAACATGAGCATATAAGTATATTGTGAAATGACGAAGTCTTTTGCCCCAAAATAAGTGTGCACGGGAGGAGGCCGAGGCTTATGCTGGCGTGATTCGTTCCACTTAGACGTTATGTTCATTTCCTGTGCTATTAGGCGTAGTTTCACAATAAACTTACATCTTCATGTTGCAGGTCTTTTGCCGCGGATTGTACAAATTCCGGTCTATACGGTGGATGCATTAAAACTTCCCAACTAAGTTCCATCAATCTGTTCCGAGTCACCAAAGATGTGTGTGGTCGCGCATTGTCATGAAGGAACAAAACTCAATAACTGGATTGTTGGCAAACATGGTTATGTTGAGTGTTTGGTGGAACTGGAAGGGAATTAGCTATTATGAGCTGCTGCAATCTGACGAAACCATCAATTCGGTCCTATACTGTGCACAACTCGACTATTAGAACGAAACAATCCAGAAAAATCGACCAGAATTGGCCAACAGAAAGGGAGTTGTGTTTCATCATGACAATTCGCGGCCACATTTTTGATGACTCGGAACAAATTGACCTAACTTGGTTGGGAAGTTTTGATGCATCCACCGTATGGCCTGGAATTTGCACTGTCTGACTAACATTTGTTTCGGTCTCTGCAAAACTCTCTTGATGAAAAAAAAAATGGCCGACAGAAGCTCCGCTGAAAATCACTTGCCCAAGTTTTTCGACGATAAACCACAGAAGTTCTACATTGATGGAATTATGAAGCTAGCCGAAAAATGGCAAAAGATCATAGATAATAATGGCCAATATGTACTTGATTAAAATTTATTTTCAATAAAGAATTTTTTCTTCAAAAATGTACAAAAAAAACACGGAGACTTTTTATATGATCCTATATATATATTTTAACTAAAAAGGGTTACATGTAGAGAAGATTTGGTTAATTCTTGCCTGCTTCATTAAATGATTTGAAGAAAAAGAACTATGGTCATGTTAGCGGCAACTATGGTCATGTTAGCGGCAACTATGGTCATGTTAGCCCGTCATGTATGGGGGATGACGTCCGACGGCGATTACACTATCCTAGGAAAGGAAAGGAACGAAACGGCCAGAGACCTATATGTTAGGGACCATCCCGGCATTTTCCTGGTGTGAATGAGAAAAATTCAGGGAAACTTCACTCAGGATGGCTGGCCTATAAAAGCTTGAACACTTTTTCCTGGTGTGAATGAGAAAGATTCAGGGAAACTTCACTCAGGATGGCTGGACTGTGAAAGCTTTAACACTTTTTCCTGGTGTGAATGAGGAAGATTCAGGGAAACTTCATTCAGGATGTCTGGCCTGTGAAAGCTTTAACACTTTTTCCTGGTGTGAATGAGGAAGATTCAGGGAAACTTCACTCAGAATGGCTGGCCTGTAAAGGCTTTAACACTTTTTCGACCGAGTGTTCCCACTGAGAATCGAAACAGGGATCATTTGCACCAAAAACGAAAGCATTAGCGATAACGTAGAAATAACTACAGACTAGTTACATGTTACGCATTCTGAGAGCAAGAGCTTTAAAAGTATCTTCGTATATTTCTGCCAACTTGTACAGATTCTTTTCTGATTTGTTGCAGTGATACCTTTCATGATTCAAATCAAAGTTTTAAATTAAGACAATTCCAATGTTACGAATTACCATAATGGAGTAAACAGTATTAACCAATCAATATACTTATCTTTCCATTTTTTTCTTTCTTTCTTCTTTACGTTCCACCTTCAGTTTGTCGTTGCTTCCTTCATTACTTTATATATAAACTCATCTAACCAAGTGTCTTTACAACCATTAACCTTTTACATTTCCCTAGGAATCCTAATTTTGTGATTTTCCTAAAAAAAATTTCGGTAGACAATCCTGTTGCCTTCTACTACCAGGTAACAAATGAAAAGCTATGGCTTCACAAGAGCTTCTGATAGTTTTTAACTAGTTTTTTCAAAGAAAATACAAAAATCAGAAGAAACTTTTTTAAAATGATGGTGATCACTTACGCACACTAATTCAAAACTTGGCGGTAAAATTAATTGAACACGTTACTCTTTACAGACGTTTTTTACATTTTAAAATATTTCACTTCACTTTTCTTCACTACAGTTGCTGTCTTCTTTCTCTCCTTCCTCTTTTTCTCTAACTCATAGACAAATAACTTCAAACTTTAGCCTCTATGCCAATCCGATACACTTTAAAATCGCATACGTTTGCGGTTTAGGATAAAGTGATTTATAATGACAGCCCAATTCTTGTCGAGATTACCTTCAACTAAATTTAGATTGGGCATCTTGTTCTAATGTGATATGACTTGAACATAATTTTATTTTGCTAATGATGACTTTCTTGGTAACTTTGACCTCCTTTAAGTTGTGTTTAGTTATGCCTGAATGTTTTTATTAACCAGAAAGCGCGAAATCGTAAACATTTGCATCTCTTATGTATTCTTTTATTCAAGTTCCTACTTCTTTCTTATTCATCCCAACGTAAGAACTGTCACATTAAGAAAAAGATGTTTCTTTACACTGAAATTTTCTAGACCAGATTCTTTATGGTGCTTTTCAAACAGTATACTCAAACATTATACATTATAGACTCAAACATATTGGAAACTTTTATACTCAAACATTATTTTTAAAAACTTAAAGTTTCAAATTTTATAATTTCCTTTCAAAGAGTATTGGGATAAACTAGTTTTTTAAGTTTAAAAAAAATCATAAATTGTCATTTATTGTTATTCTGTGGTTGCTATGAGCTTAGTGAGTGTCATCTATGTGATAATTCTATAAAGTATTTGATGCCTGTACATCGTTGCATAACAAGTTATTTGTCACTGGGTTGTCTGTGTATGTACCGAGAAAGAATATATGGGATTTTTTAACGTTATTTCGTAGTTGTGGGGTAATTGGTCCATGTTCGTATTCTCGCATACAATAATTGATCCATATGCTTCCGATCACTCAATTGTAGCTGACATTTCGTATTGGAGATGTGAAAACTTTTGTGATAGACAATCTGCCAGGGCTGGATTAACCCATCTGGAGACCCGGGGTTAGAAAAAATATGTGGCCCCTGCTGACTTCACCTAATACATTCCTAAGAAAATACAGTAGGAAAGTTAAGGGAATATATTTCATATTTTATTTCATGGTGATGATTGTATCTTCATTATTCTTATTAGATAGCCAGTTAAGATTTTGAACAGAGTAGAGGCCTCTGTCCACCTAAGCCTCTCCTTTAATCCGGCCCTGCAATCTGCCATTAATTATCTAGGAAAAATAGAACATTTTCAATATGTCCATGAATCTATGTATTGCATCCTTGTAGTTCAAAGATATTTGGGGGACATATCTAATAGACCTGAGATTGCATAGTAGGATCTATACTTTAACCGACAAGGTCTCCTAACTTCTCTGCAACTTCCAATTATTAAAATTGACCGAGGAGCGTTTGTATGGCACAAAAAGTGGCGATATCAGTATTTTTAAAGATTGTGTCATAGGTTTCGGTATTAGTTATGTGTAAATTAATATAGACTCGATGATGACTTGGTATCGAAAATCAGGCAATAAATACCAAGAAATTCTATTTATACTTAATATGATATACATATTGAGGAATTTTACAGATTCTCCATATTGACGTAAACAATATGTCCCCTCAAAGAAAAAACTTCTACAATCAAATTTTCTGTACACAATGCATGGAAAATTAATACTTTTTTCTTTACGAAAAAAAGAAAACCACAATTACCCCTTGTAAATATATGTTTGGACATAAAAACGACACAAACAGTAAAAAGAATGTTTTAGCGTCAAAATTAAACCAAGAACATAGGATTCTATAGCATAATAATAATAATAATAATAATAATAATAATAATAATAATAATAATAATAATAATAATAATAATAATAATAATAATAATAATAATAATAATAATAATAATGCATTTATACCAAGCTAACTATAAATAAATCCTTGATATCTTCGGCCTTGCATGAAAGTATCAACATATAGATACTGCTAAACAAAAGGATAATCAGATGTATTGGCTACATAATGCTGCCCTCCTAACTCCATATAAGAAGTAACATTTTTTATTCACTTTGTATTATTCTTAGAATAAGCATTCAATCATTGTATTCCACAGTGGATGAAAGTCCGTACACATGAAAATAACGTAATTAAGTTCAATACGTATGTGTTTTATAAGCGATCAAGCAACACAGTTAATCTTCATTCTTCACAAGATTGATAGTCAACTTGAGCGACGCAAATTGCATGATTTTTATGAATTTTGTTGTTTATAGATTGCATTCTTTGTATGTTTTAAGTAATGTAAGGTTACCAGATGTTCCTATTTTTCGCTGACAGCGGCCATATCATGTTTTGTTCTCGTAGAACTCTTGTCTCAGTAACGTTCCATCCAACAATTTTCTCGACTCATCATCTAGCACTCGGCTCCATGAAATCCACCACTATTTTGTATTTTATATCGTTTTATTATTTTATTTTGTTATATACAGAGTGGCGCGTATTGTATCTATCAATTGCAGTTGGCAACCCTAACCGAATGCTCGTACGAATGCTGTGCATGCATATATCGCTGAATAGGAGGGAATCAGACAATTTGTATGCCATGGAACGGTGGTCTGTGTAGACGATAATTGCGGCAGTATAAGTCTTTATCCGAATTGATTTTATCACAAGGCTCAGCGAGCACTGCAGCGGAACAGTGATGATCGTCATATGGCTGTATCCGAGAGGCACAGTATTCTCAGATGGGTGAGACAGTGGAAGTCCACTGGTAGTGTTTTGAATCGGCAGTCACGAGGGCGGGAAAGAAATATTTGAACGTGTGAGAACCTGAAAAGAGTGAGCGATTCACTTTTAACACAAACATTCGGGCTGATTTAAAACTCCATCCATATAAACTGCAGGTGATTTAAGAGTTGAGAAACATTTATAGTCGAAACAGACTCGCCAACTGCATTGACATTCTTGCAATAATTAACCGGGAACCACTGTTTCTTCAACAACTTCTGGTATACTATGACAGCAATTTTTTGTGCCTGGATATGTTAATAAGCAAAACTTCCTGTATTGGTCTCAGGAAAATCCATGACATTTACATGAAAAGCCTCAAAAGACTTCAAAAGTTGAGATGTGGTGCGCACGTGGACGACGCTGGTCATGTAGCAATTATGAATACACTGCTACTGCAAAATGTTGCAGAATTTCGTCATTTCAGAATTACATGCAGGGGGATTACTGAATACCATTTGGTTTCAGTACTATGGTGCAGCGGCATACACAACATGCCAGAGTATTGCTGTACTCCGACAAACATTTCCAAACCGTGCGATATCCCGCTTTAGCGATGTGATGTGGTCATTCAATTCCCCAGATTTAACAACTCCGGATTCCTTCCTCTAGGTTTGTGTGAAGGAAATGCTCTTTGCTAATCATTTGCAGACATTTGACGACCTTAAAACTGCCATTTGCTGTGAAATAAACGCCGTTCCGCAGGATATGTTAAGTCATATTATGGAAACCTTCCCGCATCGCCTTCAGCAATGCATCCAGCAAATGAGGAACATTTTGGAGGATGTTATTTTTAAAGTGTAGTGAGATCTGTCGATATCTGTTACGTACTGTACTAATTGCCAGTTTATGTACTTGTATTTCATAACTGTTATAAATTACTACTTGCGCTCACCATGTTTCCTTTATCATTTGAAGTTGGTAGATACAATACGCGTTACCTTGTATATATATATATATATATATATATATATATATATATATATTAGGGATGGCCAATTCCGGAATTTTTACTTTCCGGAATCCGGAAAGTAAAATCGGAAAATTCCGGAATTCGGAAAAATTCCGGATTTCGGAAAAAATCCGGAATTCAGAAAAATTCCGGAATTCGGAAAAATTCCGGATTTCGGAAAAAATCCGGAATTTCGAAAAATTCCGGATTTCGGAAAAATTCCGGATTTCGGAAAAATTCCGGATTTCGGAAAAATTCCGGAATTCGGAAAAATTCCGGAATTCGGAAAAAATCCGGAATTCGGAAAAATCCGGAATTCAGAAAAAATCCGGAATTCGGAAAAATTATTTTTTCTTTTTGTAATCCTAAGAATTTTGTTCAAATGCAAACGAACAAATTTCCTTTTTGTAATCCTAAGAATGTATGATGCAAGTTAAGCTGAAACTTACATCCTAAAGTATACACTACTCAATCTTCCCATGGTTAATGAGATGTAGTCTAAAAGTACGATGTACTCCTAATATTTAATTTTTGTTTTGCTGTAATATTGTCCAGAGGTAAGACATATATCACACTAAGATAAACAACTTGACATAATGAAGATGTTATCATACGTAGTTTTCCAGAAAATCGTGAGAAACGATTTTTTATGAAGTTAAAATATGCGTCGCTTGTTGCCAGTGTGATGCAATTGATAACTTTTATGCTGGAATAGTATTATTATTATTATTATTATTATTATTATTATTATTATTATTATTATTATTATTATTATTATTATTATTATTATTATTATTATTATTATTATTAATCGTTTATGTACTGTAAAAGAAAAATATGAACCGTTAAGTAGTAGATTTTATCTGTTGTTTTTTGATATCTTCCAACAGTAATAACAAATTGCTTGTAAATACGCAATGATTATCAAGGACAATGGCATATTAATGTAAGGACTACCCTGCAGATTAGCAATAAACAATAAACAATAACAGATAAACAATAGTCCCCCCCCCAAAAAAAGTAACTAACTTGGGCACGTCAGAATGTTCGCGAGAATATAGGGACGCATTGAGACTAGCAAAAAACGTGGTGTTATTATTACTCAAAGGGCCGTATGATGGAGGCATTAACGTTAATGTTAATGGCACCAATGAGCACTTACTTGCTCTAACGGTTAACCTCATTTTTGAGATGATTCTTAGAAGTGGGCGTGTTGGCATGCAGTTGGAGTACTAACGATTTGCGTCACTATCGAACACTAACGTAGCACTAGCGACGTTTAAAGTCGAAATTGGAGTCTGACATAAGTGGCTTGTCAACTTCACGGACATAATATTTTCCTTGAATGCGAGAATTTTGCGCCCGGGAAATTTGCGCCCTACCACAAAAATAGGAAAAAATGCGCTCGCAATATATTTGCACTGGGATGTTTGCGCCCTACCCCAAAAAGAGGGGAAAATGCGCCGGCTATATATTTGCACTGGGATGTTAGCGCCCTACAATTCAACTTATTATTGTATTGTGTAAAGTAACTTCCACTCGCACTTGAACTAGGCTTGCCTCTCATCGTCTCAGTGAGTTACTCCATCCGTTATAATATTCCGAACAAATGAAAAAAATACAATTTTAGTTCACTAAAGGGCAATCCATACAAATACAATTTTTCATTATACTACAAAATTTACAATAAACGTATAAATGACTGATATATAATTATTTATTAATATAATCAAAGAGTATAATTTAATCTACAAAAGGCTGTTTGGCTCTACCCAGATATCTCTGTTCACAATCCTTGCGAGTTGTTTGGCTTTTCAGGACACAAAATATAGAAAAGAAAATGTAAAGTGAATGTAAAATCAGTTCAGTAATATTATCAAGAAAACTATTTACAGTGTGTTTACTTGCTGGAATTACACTTCAAACACACAATTGCGTTCAGTCGTTCTTTCAGGAAAAATGTTCCGGGGGGCACATTTAGTATTCCGGAGGGGGGTCACTGCTGGTACTATTCTATTTATTATTATATTATAGACGTATTATTTTGGTCTCCTCCGAGGGGGCACTCTGAGAGCTCTGGGGAGGCCAGTGTTCCCCCAAAATCATCTTTGGAAGAAACAGTGATTGCGTTGATCCGTTGTGTTCTTTTGGCTTATATTGAAGTTTATTCTCCCCTTATATAGCCACAATGAAAATAAATCACAAATGGCATGGTTGTGGGGGGAGGATTGTTTATGTTGTAATGTCAGCCCCTCCGAGGAAATGCGTAAGCTCCAATAGGTTCTTTTATTTCGCAGGGCTCAAACTTCCCGGTGGAGGTACATCGCAGGCGCAATTTTCCCTGTTCTTGAGGTAGGGCGCAAATTTCCCAGACGCAAAATTCTCGACACCGTTCGAATGACCTCGGAAGACGATATCTTTTTCAATACTTTTTTAATATTCTTTTACTCGAGATTTCTTCATAGCTTCTTATTAAAATACTTACTAATATATCCTCATTTTATTGTCCTAACCAATCAATATGGGTATGTTGTCAGTAAAATATTTAGATTGATCGAGCCTCTGGTGTGTAACCACAGTATTTCATATCATGCCCCCATTAGAAATCTTGGCTAAACGAACCAATATATGTTGCCAATAAAATAGTTTAGAATGATTGAGCCCCTGGTAAATAACCACAGTATTTCGTGATAGACCCCCCCCCCCTCCTTCCTATTACCATATTCTAGCTATGTGCCTGGCTCAGCTAATTCTCTACATTCTTTACCAAGCACACATTTTCTAAAGCGGAAAATGCTCTCTAAATACCTAAGCTCATTATTTTCAGCAGATGCACAAACTGGGTAACATTCTATCTACATGAATGTTATATATGTCGATTACTGGAAACCGCTTCTCGCTATCTATTACCATATTTACTATATAATGATTAACGTTAAAACCGGAAATGGTGGTTTGTACCGCTTCCGGTTTGAATATTACATTCATCAGGGAACTCGATTCTTAACTATTGACTCTGTACATCATGGCCAAAATTGATTGGTAATCCATCAGATAGTTCTTGAGACTGTTTGTTTCACTGACGGACAGAATGAATATATGGCTATAGAGTTTTGATAAACTAAATTCGTTAATGAGTGATGATGGAACAAATATAAGAAAGGTAGGCCTTCCACCGGGAAAATTTTCGAACACAAAATTAGCCATTGAAAACCCACATGTCCTGGGTTAGAATACCATAGATGAAAACTCTACCACTGAGTCATCAATCACCCGCTTATTAGTTTTGTTAATTATTATATTAATATAAATTAATGAATGCCTGCTTATGTTAATTATTGAACAATTACATTGTATACTTCGTAAAGTCAAAAATTATAAATTTGTATTTACTGTACATATAGTGAGCGCAGAAAGTGTTCGTACACCTATGCTATTGAAACGAGAATGCCTGCGAAAAAGAAACAGAAAATTTAAGAAGTGTAATAACACACACAATATGAATAATGAAAACTAAGCTTTATGAATATATCAATAAAGAACCACAAAGACAAGTTTAATGGTTAGAAAGTAAATAAATTCCGTAGAAAATGTATAGAGTAGACGCAAAAAGTGATCGTACACCTGACGTACGAATACGAAACAAAGATACCACAACTGGGGTTCACTAGTATTCACCTGAGTATACACCTCTGTATAGCATGACGAGTAACAGAATGAGTTTAGTTGTGAATAGGAGTGAAAAAACTGCACGGTGGGCTGTCGAAATGGGAAGCAACCGAACAGAAACAAATGAGGAGACAAGAAAAGTAATTATTAAAGTGCATAAGAAGGGTAAGTCTTTGAGAAAGATAGCAAACCTCAGGGGGAGATCCAGAGGGGGGCGATCGGGGCCATCGCCCCCCCCCCACAAGAGGAAACTTTCTTATTTTATATATAAATAAACCCATCCATAACAAGTTTGGAGCTCTTAAAAGTAGCAGTATTACTGCCGACCGCCTCTTCCCCAGAAGTCCGTCCTGGATCCGCCCCTGTATAGAGTAGCCACAATCGAGTATTTTCCGCTGTATGTTTGGAGTCGTTGTCTTGCTGAACAATAAATTGTTTTCAAGAACCATCTTCTGCGCACTAGTATGGAGATATTCCTTTAATATGTTAATATACACTTTGTGGATCATCACTCCATCGATAAGGTGGAGACGACCCACTCATGAGGCACTCATACAACCCCAGACGAGCACGGACCCTCCTCCGTGTCTTACTTTAGGGACGAGATTTTGAGGATTCATCTCTGTATTCACCTTGCGCCATACCATACGCCTCCCATTGGACTCGATAAAATTAAATTTACTTTCGTCCGAAAATATGACCCTATTCCAGAAAGAAGCCTGATCCCTTATCTTTATACTCTTTTTCAAACTTTAGTCTCTTTATACGATTTGTCTTGTTCACCCACAACATTTTCCTGGCTATCCGACCATGATACCCTGCAAATATTCCGCACTGTACTGGCTGATACTTTAACACCGCGTGTTTCCAGATCCGTTGCCAATTGCACAGCACTACTTTTTGGAACCTTTTTTCTTTCCCTAATAATGTAACGTTTAACTTGTTCACTCAACACTCTTGGTCTTCCAGTTCTTTTTTATTATTATTATTATTATTTAATTATTATTTTTTTTATGGTTTCGCACAGTGATAGAAACATTATACATCACAATTATTGTTTGTACTGTTGAACGAGGCCTGTCTGCAAGGTTTGCCAGGGGCGGATCCAGGACGGACTTCTGGGGGGGGCGGTTGGCGGTAATACTGCTACTTTTAAGAGCTCCAAACTTGTTATGGATGGGTTTATTTATATATAAAATAAGAGTTTCCTCTTGTGGGGGGCGATCGCCCCGATCGCCCCCCTCTGGATCCGCCCCTGACTATAATACCTTGAAACAGCTTCGCACACCTCCCCAATCCCCAGACATGAACCCCATAGAACATCTATGATCTGTTCTGGAGACAATAATCAGAAGGCACAGCTTGTCTACTAAAGAAGGCCTAAGAAAAGCTATTCAAGAAGAATGGGACATAATCAGTCCCGAAGCTACAGAACTACGAACTACTACAGGTGAAATCAATGCCACGAAGACTACAGACAATCATTAACGCACAGGGTAATCCCACAAAATATTAAATAACGTAATATACTTTATAAGCATTAATTCAAGCATAAGTGTACGGTGACTTTTTGCGTTTACAAAAAAGGAATTCTCTCTTTTCTTCTGAACAAAACTATGATTGTGTTTGTTTGCCCTTTCTCTTGTATATAGAAATAAAATGTATGAATGTGTAGTCTTAATTCTGGTTATATATATATTTTCCACCTCCCGTTCTCATGCTAGCTGTTTTCAATATAAAGTATGCACGGTGTACGAACACTTTCTGCGCTCACTGTAGGTATGTTGACAATAAGCGAATGTTATTAGAATATTTGTTGAGATTTATTTTCCTTCACTGCCTTTCGCCTGGTTAAAAAGTAGTTTGCAGTGCTTTGGAGCAGCTGCAGGTGAGAACGCGATAATGTTTGAGACATACCGGCGACTTTTTTGTGTGTGAAAATAAGACCTTTCTCATAAAGTAGTATATACCGGTAACTGCAGTAGCAATTGTCTACGTAAATGATAAAGACATATCCAACTACAAGAAATTAATACAGTATATATAGCCTATTCATTATTGTGTTTCTCTTTTAACAGATACTAGCTAAGGAATCCGGAAAGTAAAATCGGAAAAATTCCGGATCTCGGAAAAATTCCGATTTTTTTCTAAATTCCGGATTTTTTCCGAATGTCGGAATTTTTCCGAAATCCGGAATTTTTCCGAATTCCGGATTTTTTCTGAATTCCGGAATTTTTCCGAAATCCGGAATTTTTCTGAATTCCGGAATTTTTCCGAAATCCGGAATTTTTCTGAATTCCGGAATTTTTCTGAATTCCGGAATTTTTCCGAATTCCGGAATTTTTCCGAATTCCGGAATTTTTCTGAATTCCGGAATTTTTCCGAAATCCGGAATTTTTCCGAATTCCGGAAAGTAAATTTTCCGATTCCGGAAAACAAAATTTCCGGAATCCGGATTCCGGAAAATTTTGGCCATCCCTAATATATATATATATATATATATATATATATTGAAAACACATATCAAAGTTTAATTAGGTTAGGGAATTATTTATTATTATTCAAAAATAATATGCATTAAATATGGGGACGTAAATTTTGAAGTTTTCCTCCTTCAGAGGTCGAAATGGATGGCATCTACGTGCATCAAGAGTTTTCCCGTATTGAGTATACCAGATCTGGTAACCTTACCTTTTTTTTTTTTTTTTTTTTTTAACTAATTGAAAATGTGATGATGGTTAAACTTTTAGATGGTAACCTTCACCACTCATTATTTTGAAATCACCATAGCTGTAACTAGGCTCTTGTAAATCAATCCTTGGGCCTCATTACGTATCTGTCTTCGCAAAATTCAACAAGTAATTATAACTGACACATACAAACTGATTAGTAATGGGGTCCCTCGACCTTATGAGTCCTCTGATAACCTTATGTGCACTTTCCATTTCTGTAGTGCAGAAACCGTGATAATAATTAACATAAATAAATAAAGTTAGATAGTTTGAAGTCTTTCTACGTACGTGCTCCAACATTCGTGACTTTAAGAAAAATTGGGAGTAAAGTCTTGTATATATGCGTTAAAAAAATAACATCTCACATGTACAGTTTCTGGATTCTTTTTTAATACCTGTATAGTCATCAGCACTATATCTATACAATTTCTCTTTAATAACTTCGGAATATGTGAGTCGATTTGAGTACAGATTGATATGCCTGTTCAAGTTACAAAACATATACTTTTTCAAAAGTTTTATCTACTTTGAAGGTTTTAGGGGGAAGGAGAATGATAGAAAGATATTACTTTACCTTAGAATATATTTCATTTAGTAGAGAGTCGAAAGTAAAAAGTGATTTCCCATCACTAAATTTTTTTTACTAATAATTTTGGTATAAATTGACAATTGTTGAACATTGTTTTCGATATCATTCAGAGAATTATCTTACGTCAAACAAGTTCTATCAAATTGGTAAATTTACTCTGAAGTAATTGATAAAACGAATTCTAATGGTGGGACAGTATGTATTCTTTTCGACTGTCCAAAAGTAATATTTTAGAATCACTTTTCTTCTAAAAGTGTGAAATAAACTATTATTTTCTTGACTTTATAATATCAATTAATATCCTAAATTGTGATTATATCGATGTATCATCTTAGTGCCATATTGCACATGTTTAATCTCTTTTTATTGTTCGTTACTCTATTTCGTAATGTATTTTACGTTGTATATCCAATCAATCAATTTACTTGATTGATTGAAATTTTAACTTTCTTTCAGCGTAGATACTGTATAAGATAGACTTAATTCTTTTAATACTATCATTTATTAATAATTTAATTACCAGTTCTATTTTTCCGGTAAAATTAAAATTGTTGGACAAACAGTTACCACCTAAGTAATTTTATCCTAAGTATTGCTTCATGTTTATTAAGTAAATATTATATCTACGGAAATCAATATTTTCGTGGGATTACCATAACCAAAACACTAAGAGTCAAGTATCTGTCACTAAATTACTTTGTTCGTTCATAGTTAATGAAAAACTATCAAAATATTTTCATACATTTCTACCAATAATTTATAATTTAGTTTTTTTTTAATATTGTATACAAGTTACATTAAATTTCATAAATAAAATAAAATACATATCCCGATATCTTAAAATCTTAATTATTTTATACATTAGCTAAGTAACTCAAGTGGTAGAGCGTTGTCTTCTCATTCGGAAGGTCGTAGGTTCCATTCTAGCTGCCGACCACCCTGACTGAGGTCTTCCAGGATTTTTCTCAGTCCTACCAGGCAAATGCGAGATGGTACCTACTGAACAGGCCCTGGACGATACCTTCTCAAATCCTTTCCATAATTATTGTTGTTGCTAGATATCCAATATAAAACGGCCTCTGAGCTGTATCTGGTGATTGTTAAATAAATAAATAAACACTGTTTTTACGACAATAAAATTTATATGTGTCTAGTGTATAGTACAGGGTGGCCCAAAAGTAGTTATACACCCCTCCATTGATTAAGTACAACATTCTAGTTTATAGGTTTATTTGCTTCTGCTGTTCCGAGCTTAAGGTATAAGTTTATACCTTATAAGGCTTATACCGTATAAGGCTTATACCGTACCGTACGGTACCGTATAAAGTTTATACCGTATAAGGCTTTAAGAACGAATAATAAAGAAACTAAGTCTACCTAATGGATAACAATAAGAAATGATATCAAATGCAGTGAGCTGATCAGTACGGGATGTATACCTACTTTTGGGCTACCCTGTAGATTTCCTGTGGTTAGTGTACGCGCCTTTGGAGGGGAGACCTGGATTCGATTCCCGGCGGAAGTTCATATGGTTCGGATTCCACGTTAAACTGTAGATCCACGTCTCATATAGCCTCACTGCTGAACGGGACGCTAAACTTAAAAAGTCAAACTAAATCAATAGCCTACAACCAATGTCCATTTATAACTCGTAGGGGAGTGTAGGAGCATACATTTCCAGACCCTAAACTAAGTTTGGCCGTTATAATTCCTAAAGAGTATGATTCACTGTATTATCATTTAACATTACTCATAACTTGTTAGAAGAAGCACTTATTTTTAAAATATACTTTTAATAAGCTTTTTTATCTTGCAAAAATATGACAATACTTATTTCATTGTGTGAACTTTTAGGTATGAAGATATTCATCTCCAACATCAATCTGAAGCTGCTACAGCGGATGTAGTACTCCAAGGCTTAATCCATCTTATTACAGTCCTTTTAGTAGATCTACAGAAAGGATTAGAGTGTTATAATGCTCTCTTTGAAACGTAAGTATTAAAGTGTCCCTTTTTTCTAAGCATTACATTGACATTTTCTTTTTTTTTTTTTTTTTTTTTAATCTTTAGAGTTGAATATAGAGAGGTCCAAAAATGTAAGCAAATCTATTATGTCATCATTTGCAAGCCATACATATAATTAAATATGTTTCAATATAGTATGAATATATATATATATATATCAATAAAGAATGCTCAAATAATTGATCGTAGCAGTGGAAGTTTTCAATTCTAGTCCTCAACTCAAGCAGCATATCATATCTAGTGGAGACCGGTGGATTGTGGTTTCGATTGTTGTAATACGAACGATCGGAGACAGAAGATATAAACTGGACTCATTGACTAATCATCATAACTTGAGATGCAAATACTATGTGACATGTGAAATTGAATAAAATTCTGTTTTTTAAAAATAAAAAATAATGCAGAACATTTTATCCGATTAGTCATCTTATTTAATTAGTAAGTACATTCTCCTCTCTTTGATTGAAGTAATTTTGTCTACTACATGTTGGTTGAACTCTGGTATTCCCATTGTCAGGTCTTTTTCAATGAAAAACATAACCAATGGTGAAAACATTTCGTAGAACATTCAATTCCTTGAAAGTGTCAATTCTTTTCGATGTGGAGAAACGCCTGTCTCCTTTTGCTGACTTCATAGGTACAGCTAATATTAATTTCAGAAGTTTTGTAGATTCACTAAATCATTTTTCTAGATTATTGCGAACAATTCATTCTAGCAAACATAGTCCCTGACAGCCATCCAAATTCCTCTGCAGCGTAGACTGAAGACAGTTAGTGGCAGAGATTAGTGTTATAAAAATATATATAAATTGAACACACTTTATTCATAGTTTATCTAGGAAAATTTAAATCAAATTGTGGAAATATATTTAAGGCAGGTTGCATTGCTGCCATAAGTTATCCTGTGAATTTAAACCGGAATTTTTCGAACATTCTTCTGAATTTCCCTTTGCTTGTTTTGTTTAAGCCTTAATTGCAAGTTTTTCCTTAGTGGAGAGCTGGGCATTTTTTTTTTATTTTTTTATTTTTTTTTTTTTTTTAGTTTAGTTTACAGAGGTCATGGTATAGAATTCATTCAAAATTTGTAGGTTATTTACAGAATTCGAGCACACACAACTTAAGTAAATCTAATAAATAAAAACCAAAACAGCTGATACAAAAGAGGTACATGAATTGCGAATGTCACATATACACCAACACACACACACGTGAGTAAAAGAAAAAACTACATTCCAAATTATCCGTCTTGGCTATAAACAATGCACGATGAACACAATATACTTCCACATAAGGCGAGACAATGCTTATCAATTATCATAAGGCGTTCTGGAATGCAAACTTTGAAACCCACCAGATGTAGGATCAACATTAACAAAAGCCAAAAGTCAAAGAATGTCAAAACATACACCATTGCCAGTTCTACACCCAGAAATGTTTGCTGGATGGGTCCAAAGTATTTGATGGGGTCCAATACGTCTATGTAATATCGAACCTAACCTGTCTTATTCTGCACCCGAAAAGACGATAAGTAATTCTTAATTACTGTCACCTATATTTTTAGGAAAAAGATGACAGAACGATTATTTTTATAAGAAAAAAGTACATGATGAGGCTTAAAATAAAATATTTACAATACCTCAATCATCGCTTTGTTAAACAAGTATAGTTCGTTAAGAAAGTCTACAAATGTTAGTCGAGTTTCGAAATTTTTTGGAGGTCCTTACCCGATGGACGCCCCTCGTGGCTGCGCCCCTGAGCATTGTTAACTAGTCCCAAGTTGAATGTGACATTTTCCATCATACAGTTTTATGTGGAAAGTTTTCAACAGTAGAAAATACATTTATTTTATAAAACATACATGTATATAATAAAATATTATCCACAGAAAGGGGATTCTATATATTGACTTATTAATATTTGGTTCACAAATTGCTGCACAAGAAGCCTTCATTATCTATATAACCTAAGGATTTACTTGTAAATGTGTGTTTACTTGCTTTTGTTTTCTGTTCCACTACATATTTTCTTTCTTATTTTGTAATTCTGCAATCATTTTATTAATTGTCATAACATTGGTTTGCTTCAATATAGTCCCGTAATTTAAAAATATGAATGCATAAAGATAAATTTAATTTGTAATTGGTAGTAAAATAAAATTCAGAAATCTTATTTAGCGCGATAAACTGCTCGTTCACTGGAAACCGTGTCGCGTTGTTGCAGAAGCACTGCAACGACCAGAGTTTTCAACTTTTGAGATAGGGGAAAGGAGACTTAACATTCGCTCCAACTGCCACACTATAAAAATCTGATCGTTGTATTCTCCCTGCAACGCAATGACGGATTGTTTTTCGCTTTTTAAAACGGATTAATGAATTTTACAGTTATAGAAGCAAAAAATATGTTATTTAAAGTATATAGGAATATTAGAGAATATTTTTTCCTGTTCTTTACTATGAATTTTAATAATATTTTTTTCTTGAAATATTTTGGTCGTTGCACAACGCTGTAACACTAACATTAGCCGTCACTGATCATATCATTATTATATATCAGATATACAATTTTCGTACATTATAGGCTTGCAGCAACGTTTCGAACGTTTTATGTTCTAGATTCTAAAATGGCGTTCAATTATTTTTTTAAAAAAGAAAAGAAAATGTTTCTTCACAATAATGATCAAATTCGAAAGTCAAATCAGTGAACCAGGTAGCGCGCGAAAGTAGGATGACCAGGCGAAGTGCGAGACGTATTCAGAAGAGGGCAAAATGGAAAGTGTTTATCCAAGACTGCTGCACGTGATAAATAAGGATGACCCAGATCGGAGGATGGAGTACTGTGAATGGTTTCAACATAGAGTTGAAGAGGATGCGGAGTTTGTAGGGAAGTTTGTGTGCACTGATGAGGTGCAATTCAAACTTAACGGTACTGTGAACTGCCACAATTATGTGTACTGGACTTCTGAAAATCCTCACGCTCAAGTGGACAGTGAAGTGAATCTATCGGGGATTGCTGTGTGGTGTAGTTTGTCAGTGTGTGGTGTGATTGATCCCTTCTTCTTCGTGGGTACCGTAACCGGTAAAGGCGTATCTTGATATGCTTCAGACAAGGATTTTGCTTGCCATCCAAACCCTGTATGGTGATGAACTTTTTTTTTTTTTTTTTTTTTTTACATGCAACAAGACGGAGTCTCACGCTCGATCATCAAGATGTCACGTTGTACCTCGATAAAAGTCTACCCTGACGGTGGTTTGGTGGAAGAGATCTTGTTGAGTACCCATCTCGATCTCTTGATTTGGCACCTCTGGGACCTTCAAAAATGACGTATATTGACAAGAACCAGCAACAATAGACGAGTTACGTGAAAAAATCGTGGAATCATGTGCTGTCATTACGCCAAATACACTAACAGCCGTAGTTCGGTGTGCAGCGGCCCCATGGGCGTTGTATAGAAGCTGCTGTTGGTCATTTCGAACACATACCATAACCCTCCCTCAGTGCCAAAAATTGTAACATCAAGTCAAATTTGTCTTGAGATATGGGTTATAACAAAGAGCGAGTATATTTTTGGATCCATCTGGTATTAGTAAATAAAGAACTGAATAGAATAAATAATGACGAACAATGGCTTCGACCTTGCCCCTGTTTGTTTCCGGGCCAGCTGACATGCACTTTCCTGACTAAACTTGAGCTTAAATGTAACTTAGACTGTCACTAATCAGCCTAGCAACCCCGAAAACAATGGATGCAACACTAATCTCGGTAATTTTGGAATGTTATTTTTCAATCCTTCTTGCTCCCATTCCATCCCGACGAAGGTTGAACATAGACGGTATTGGAAGTATTACTATTCATCTCAGCCACCGCAAAAACTATGGATTCGACAATAATATCGGTTGATTTCGATTATTTTTACATATCACTCCTTCCCGCTCCTGCTTGGGCTGTCTTACCGCCACACTTTTTATTTTATTCAGATTGTGAGTCACATATGTATGTCAGCTTGTTTTCCGAAATGATTTTACATACCAAACTTCATTTTCTTAACATGAGGAATTCGTGAGATACTATATTTCTTTTTACATAAATTTTAAACTACCTCTTACCGTTTTGAAGTCCCCTACATTAGAATACGAACCAAAAAGTTCTATATAGCCTACAACCTCTTCTAGACTATGGTCCTTACGATAAAATTACTTTGGAGCATGCCAAGTCGACTGTGTGGATTAATTTACCGGACAGATATACACATAAATATTATTTTTTAAATATAAGATAATCCCTGAATTTAGCAATATGTACGTGATTATTAATATCAGTGGAAATTATTATTTACTAATGAAGTTCCTCAAATAAACAATATTTTTGAATAACACACTAAGAGTGAAAAAATGACTGACTGAACCGCGACTCGAACCCGGAACCTCCGGTATACCGTGCCGAGTGGAGAGCACCAACCTCTAGAATGAGAGAGTGAGTGTCTGTTTTGGGAAGCAGACTGAGTGGCATAGTGGTTAACGCATCGGCACTGTATGCCGGAGAGCCTGGGTTCGAGTTCCGGTCCAGTTGCTGTTTTACTCTTTGTGTGGTGTAGAATTTACATCTACAGAGGATCTGATGTGTGTTAAAATCGGTTGTTTCCTCTTTCATTGATTCAATATTTTTGAAAGCAATTTATATTGTGTGTATTATATTCTATTTTACCTAATATTTACATAATATATAACAATCTCTGTATTGCTTATGTTTCTTCTAGAACAAATGGAGTACCTTATTTCAGTGCTGTCTTCAAGCAAGTGGAAAAAATGGTAAGTATTAAATCAATATCTTTGGTGCTACTTAGAATATATAATTTAGATGGTTTCAAAATATATCTATGTTAGGTGTGTATTAAAGCTTTTGAGTAAAGTGTTACGACCAATATTATGCACTTCATTTAACGTATTTGATGATATGTTACGTTTCTGTTATTACGATTAGAATATAAGTATCATACATTTTACGACAGAATACCGAAAAAAAAAAATTCTTCATAATCCACAATTACCGGTATACTTCATAGTTTAATATATATATATATATATATATATATATATATATATATATATATATATATATAATTAGAGAGTATAAACTGTTTGACAATAGCTTTATTATGTGAAGCATTACTTAAAGTATTCTTTACAAATAGTAATAGTACTACTACCTATATTTAGTTGAAAAAAATTAATTCTGACAAAACAAAAACAAAAAAAGAGAAAAGCACAATAACATATTTAACGAAAGTAAACTGAGCTTTTGCTCTTTCATTAGATAGGAAGGACAAGAAACAGGAAGAAAGGAAATATCGACAAAAATCAGAATCTACAGGGTGATTCAGGAGGAGTGTCACATAATTATGAGGTGATTCTACATGTAAAAATAAACCGAAAAAGTCCTATGAACATGTGTCCGATTTTCGATCGTTACGAAACTGTAGCGGGTTGAAGACTACACATATGTATGAACGATTATGAAGACAAGTGTGACTATTACCGAAATGCTGTGCAGGCGCTGTAATGGACAAAATAAGGTGGAACAGATGACTGATCCATCCTACAGGAGGTGTGAGGATTCTCCATCAAATGCAGCACTGTGATGTCGCACCGAGGCAACAGCTGCAAACGTACCCAGTGTGCAATCGTAAGTTGGATAAGTGAACAGTCGTGAGGTCGTGTGCGTGTCGTGCTTAGTGTTGCACCAATTCACTGTGCCAGACAAGTATTCCAGTATCTGAATAACACATTTCCTCAACGGTGGATTGGCCGTGGCGGACACATTAACTGGCCTCCCAGATCACCTGACCTAACCCCATTAGACTTCTGTTTATGGGGCTCGTTAAAGGGGTATATGTACCCTACGAAGGTGGATATACGTGAAGAACTTGTCGCTCGCATCACCGACGCTGTTGCTCGCATTATAGCCTGCCGAGATGATGTTCGATGTGCAGCACAACACCCTCTCCAACGCATTGACAAGTGCATTGAGATGGGTGGGGAACTTTTTGAGCACCTCTTGTAGGATGGACAGTCATCTGTCCCACCGTTATTCTGTCCACCACTGCACCTACACAGCATTTCGGTAATACTCACACTTGTCTTCATAATCATTCATAAATATGTGTAGTCTTCAACTCGCTCCAGTTCCGTAACAATCGAAAATCGGTCACATGTTCATAGGACTTTATCGGTTTATTTTCACATGTAGAATCACTTCTCAAATCATGACACTCTTTCTGAACAATCTTTTCTCCTTACTTCTTCCTCGTTTTATCTATTTGATGAAGCAATTAAAAAAAAAAAACATAGTCTTCTTTCGTGAAACTCTATTGTGTTATTGTTTTTCCCGTCTACTTTCTGGTAAGTAATATATATCGGTAAAGGATATAAGATGTGTATCAAAATAAGTAGAAAATTAGAACATGAAAGATTATATTTAATGAATAAATGTGAAATTGCAAATGAAATTGTATAGTGATATCGAAGAAATTATTCGTTTAATGACTGTAGTGGAATCTTTAGTCAATATCAAATCAATATATAATCATATCAAGTTGTATTTTCATACTGAAATTGTTAAGTCATACTGCTATAGGCAAGGTAATGTTACTTTCATTATTCTTATATGTTGTGCTCGTGTCTCACTTTTGATGAATTATCGTTTACAACTTAAGAACCAAAGTAACGTAGTTTTCTTTCTTTACTGTTTGGTTTATTGATGGTTATTTAAACATAAATGCAAATAAAAATTACGTCATTAATGCCCAGCGTAATATCATCTTACAATCTTCCTGTTAAATGCGTGAAAATAACATTGATGTGTTTAACATAATAATAGGAGGTAATATCCTGAATTAGGGGACATCATAGTCTAGTGGTTAAAGCTTCGGACTCACGTCCACTTGGTCCCGGGTTCGATTCCCGGCCGGTACGTCCCAATTATCAGCATCCATCCAACGTCGTGAGGCAAACTGGGGAGACGTGATGGCCACTAGGTCTAGAAAGCTCCTGATACGGTTGTTAAAGACAGGGCGACGCAGGGCACCGACCACGTGTTTGTCGGTAGACTGAACATAGTTCAGACAGTCGCTAACAGATGGCGTTGGAACGGCTTAGGTCACCTGAATTATTATTTAAAAAGTCAGCATTTGTCCTCAAAATATACAGTATAGAATGAATCAACTTGATTCATAGAAAACTTTATTCTTAATATTACCTGCACTGCCACTTTGTTAACTGACATTTATTTTGTTTTTTATGAGTAGATTCCATTATCACTTATTCAATTTTCATAACAACTTTATAGTTATGCGCTAAATGATGTGAAATATGCCGTGCCACATTTTCTTTGGATAAGATCCCAAACCAATTTCTAACAATTCATCAACCGTAGTTATATTCACTGCCAAGATATCAAGCTTTAGTTCTCAGATATTTTAGTATTTACTTTTACATGCTCTATTACTATTAAACAAATTTACGTTATAATGAAATGGCATCAGCAAGTCGACAAAAGAAATTTAGAATAAAAAGTTTTAAAAAGTGAATGAGAGTTGGGTCGTTGTCTTAATTCAACATTATGTATACATTTTGGTTGAGTTTAGATAATTTCCCTATTCTCACGTATTATTTTCTGCTACTTTAAATTTTGTTTCGTCGCCTTGGTAATGCCATCATCTACATACCGAAAATTTGACGTCATAATCAGGACCGGCCCTAGGCAATTTACTGCCCCGTGCAATTGCATCATTTGCCGCTCCCTTTCTCCAGAAAGAACAAATCTTAAAAATCACAATTTTTTAGTATGTTACCTTATCATGAACAACGAAGCGGAGGGAAAGTGAACTCGCACTCAGAAAGACCTCGACACTATAAATACAATCTCGTTGTGTCTGTTTTTTATTTAAATAATAATCTATTGTGTTAGTGAAAGATAAAGCAAATATACCTGCAGAGGAAAGTTGGTAATCCTTTTTATAGAATTCAGTGTCGAGCTTCAATCTCAATATATCAGTTTGTAATTCCAGTGCAACTAGCTCTTTTATCTTTACTTCTTGATTTCCCTTCCACATCTGTTAAAATTTAGGAAAGAAAAAACATATTTCCACTTGCAATGATGAAGAACTTGTTTGTAACAATGATAAGACTAGTTTTCATATCAAAACTGTGATAACTAACTAAATGGAACAGGTGTTCGCTACTGTTTGAGAATTGAGTTCTTGTATTTGACAATAATCAAGCAATTCATGCTGGGTTTTGTTTGATCATTTCCTTTAGCACTGTCCATGTGACCTTAAACTAATGCGACCTAAACATGATTTATGAATGTAGTGTTCAAATAAAGGTCAACTTAGTAAATTTAACTACCGTCATCATGAATTTGTTTCCAACAAGGAATATTTATTTTAAATAATACAGTTATGACAAATTTTCCCGCCCCTCAAAACTTGTCGCTCCGTGCAAATGCACGTATTACATATATGGTACAGCTGACCCTGGTCATAATATACCTCTCTACTATTTATAGAGTGCCTAAAGTAAATAATCTGAGAACTAAAACTTATTTGGTTTCTGGACATATATATTAAATATATATTAAATGTTCTTTAGCGTCAATGCTATAAAATTTTAGTCCTTAAACACTATTTTTAAAATTATTTGCATTTATTTTTAAATAATCAATGTAAAACAAAACGAAACATGTAGGAAAATGAACATACCTTTACTTTCTTTAATGTTTAAGTTTCCTCTCCACAATTTCGATATTACATACCATTTCATCTAATTTGTACAATACATTATTTACAACCAAAGTTTCAATTCATAAAATAAAATTTCGGAGCAGAAAAATGTTACAGACACAGATAGACAAAGATTTTTTTTTTTAAATAACTAATTGAAAAGGAAATATGAGAGTATTGCGATATTTCAGATTGCAATACATGTCCAGGTATATTAAAATTTAATAATATAATTATGTAATATATATATATATATATATATATATATATATATATATATATATGCAGGGTGTTTCAAATCAACACTGACAACGTTTGGGAGGTGATTCCTGACACCAAGATAAGACAAAAAGTATAGACCATCCTGGGTGCACAAATGCTTCCTTTTGGAGTTACAGGCTGCCGAAAACATGAAAAAATAAACTTTAAAGGGCCACAGCTCCAAAACTATGGGACCTACCGTAGTCGGATCAAGACTTCACTTAGGAACTAATATGCGCTATCCAGATATACATGTTTCAGAATACTGCGGTACTTCCAAAAACATTTTTATGAAGGTAGTTGGTGAGTACTTCAAATTATAGTTGTATATGCCCGTAGCCAAACTCCCTCTGTAAAAATTGTTGCGTGAGAACCGCAGGATTCTGAAACATATATTTTTGGATAGCCCACATATTACTTCCTAAGTGAAGTCTTGACCCGACTATGGTAGGTCCCATAGTATTGAAGCTATGGACCTTTGAAGTCCATATTTTTTATGTTTTCAGTAGGCTATAACTCCGAAACGAAGCATATGTGCATCCAGGCTGGTATGTAATTCTTGTCTTATCTTGGAGCCAGGAATCATCTTCCAAACGTTGTCGGTGTTGTTTCGAAACACCCTGTATATATATAATTTTAATATTCCTGGACATGTACTGCTACCTAATATATCGTGCGTCTTTCAAATTTATTTTTATTTATAATTTGTTACTACTTTCACTAAATATAAAATCAGGGAAACTTCAAACAAAAGTATATAGAAAAGTATCAATTATAAAAGTAATAAAAATAACGTCTACAGTATTTTGTATGTTATCTACGTCGTTTCTTCACGTATCAAATTTATAACTATTCTATCAGGCCTTGTTCCTATTTTGTACTAAAACACAACAATACACTGAGCAAGGCTATGTGATAATATGTAACAAAGCACACAATCATGTAACAGTTTCAACACAATAACTCTCTCTTCCGACAGAGAAGGAGTGGAAGTCTGATGAAGACATAGTTATTGTGTCGAAACTGTTACGTGATTGTGTGTTTTGTTACATATTATCACATAGCCTTGCTCAGTGTATTGCTGTGTTTTAGTCAAATTTATCTACAAAGAGTTTCAGGATGAGCATACGAAAATCAAAATAAAGTTACTTACATGATTAATTAAAGTATAAACCATCCTACGAATGCATTAAATAGGTAAATTTTGCTTTCAAGCTTGGAACAATTATTGCTATTATTTTTTTTTTTTTTTTTCGCCTTTCTACTGTTCGTCAACGATCCGTTTGAGACTTGAAAGCTAAATATTCATAATAATTAGTACCTTCAGAGTGTTCATGTTCCAGTGAACTTATAATCAGATACCTGAGTATATCTCGCATTGCAAGATGAGTCTATATCTTATCCGGATCCCATATAACGATAAGCTTAATTTAATGGCTATGCAATCACATTCGTAAATATTTCTGTTTTGTAATTTTCTTGCACTGAAATCAGAGGATAGTGCGAGAGAGAACGGTAAGCGTTAGAATCTTATTGTGGACGAGATCTCCAACAGCTTTGAAAGAAATAAATAATTTGCTTTATACACCAACTTTAGGACTTGTTCAGTCAAAGCAAAACTCATAGAGAATTTTAAAATCTGTTCAATGCGATTTTGTCAATCTTCACTCAAAACTTTTCATATAGATTTTAAAATTTGTGAAGGATTGGTTTGGACAAGGTTTGTGTGGAGTATTATTTACATAAATGTTTTTGTTTGAATGGTAATTCATGTCCGCAGAAAACTTATCAATGTAACGAACACAATAAGTTTAACTCTATATCAGTACAAACCAATTGAGAACAAAGTATGTAAAAGATGAAAAACCCTTCTGTAAAATTTCAAATTTTTACTTGAGCGCTTATCCAAATCATCCCTTCATATATCGTAGCAGATGAACATTGAAAACAGACACCCTTCTTACATTGCAGTATTATTACTATAATACTTTTGAAAGCCTTGACTAAAATGTAAGAAAGGACCGGAACGTTCTGAAGTATGTGTCAATGGAACGAAATACCTAAGTATGTACTCTAAATTGTAAGAGTATTACATTCTAACTAGAGCAGTGTTCGAAGTGGAAAAAGAGCAGAGGCGGTGTGTTTTATTATGATTGTGACTCAACATACGGGCTATTTACACACTGTCTTGATCATTAAAAAACCATAGACCACAGCATACCGTCTCACTTCGACCACTGAACTAGAGTCAATATAGTGCCAAAACGGGAAAATTACAAAGTGAGACCGTGGACTTGACTGACACCTAACCTGGTCGAAAGTTCAATAAACTGAATTGTATCGAACGCCTAACAACTCTGGATAGTTAAAACAATGACATTGAACTTTGTAGGGGAGATGGACAAATGGCTTCAGTTATAAAACTACTCGCGCTTGGCAAAACCTCAGTAAATCTTTACTGAATCTTCTCATTGGGAAGATTTAACAGAGATATTTCAATGTGAAATATCTACGTCTACTGATATTTTTCTATTCTAGTTAAGAAACAGGTCTTTCTTAGAAACATAGCAGAAATTTTCTTTGTTTTGAAACTTTCTAAATCACTGATCAGAAACCAAAGATACATAAGAGTGGCATAAACAGTGTGAGTGACATCTTCTTATAAATAATTTGTCCATTATGTGCAGATTTGGCTACAAGTTCTCAAATATTGCTCACTCTATCTTACGATCTCAATATCAGAAAGATTATTTTCTAAACTTCTTCTAATCAGAAACTATTTAAGAAGATCAGTATTTCCCCAAACAACTTACTTTTACAGTACTAAGTAAGCATGACATATAGATTAACTTAGAAACAAAAGCAAAAAAAAAATATTGAACTTGTGATTAGAAGCAAGATATGATCCTATGAAATCAAGAAAGAAAAAAAATAGATGTTTCTTACGTATTGGTATCATGTAGCGCGGAGAGAAGTTACCATTTGTCTTGTACTTGTTTCATTTAAGAGGTAAAACATTTTATAAGTTATAATTATGAATTGAAACTTACATTAATATTTTTAGTTAATTTCTACTTCGTTTTGTTTCTGCATTTGGTACTTTTTTTGTTGTTATAAACGTAATTTGTTATTATATAGAATAACACCATCGTCTTATTCTCCTAGTTGGCGGAGGATGTTATAAAAGCGCTGGAAAAAGTTGAGGTACAGGGCCCACAGAAAGTTAGTTACGGCATTAGTTCGTCTTTTTTAAAAACTCCATCCTATCTTTTGTAGCAAAGCACACTTATATATCTGTTTAGACACATAATTATGTACACTTACATGAAAGTTTAGAGGTTATTCAGTTAATAGTGTTATATATAATATAATGCATGGTCATAGAATAAGGAAAAAAGGCCTTGAAATTCAAAACATGACACCTTCTGAAAAGTAATGATAATATGTATTATTTAAAAGGCCCTATCCGGTTGCATTAATGTGAATAGACTTTGGGGGAGATGGCTGAAATTTAGCTTAAATGTAGAACATATTATGGAGATTCTATATTCCAAAAGTAAATTGTCCTAAAATGGATGGAACATGATAAAAACTCACGAAACATGAACATCAATGAAAAATCAATGGAATCAATGGAAAATGAATGGAATCAATGAAGTCAATGGAAAATCAATGAAAAAAATGAAGTCGTCTACATATCTCAAAAACTATAATAAGGAGATGGTTAATTGAAAGCTTACTGCAAAGACATAATGAAGAGCTTAAAAACGATGTATAGCACGTAAGGTAAATATGGATAGAACATTGTCAAAAGTCAAATTGTTTAAATAAAATCATCAATAATAATTATAAAGTAAATACATCTTCTTCGAATTACCCAAGGCGCCCCACGTGGAGGTTACATGCTTAAATTATTTTACATCTTGATTTGGAACCTCTAGACTCAATTTAGCAAGCAACGAGACTTTTGACCTGATCACATTACACAGCCTTATTGCAAATTGGATAGGCCCTTATTAGAAATTTCACAAGAATAATCAAGAAGTAATTACAAATGCCAGTTTTTTTAACTCTATATAAGTGTGACGTAAAGAATTTCACAAGCCTTCTTTCTTTATTCTTAATTAGGTAAATTGTCCTAAGTGTAAAACAAATGTAATATAATAATAATTTACCAGAAAAAGCACGTTACACAATATCTTTGTTATATATCTTATTGAAAACAAATATAATATACTTGAAACAATAAGAAAGACAATTTAACTTGTATGAATGAAAGTTATTAATCTTCGTATATGTATGTATAACATTTATCTTCAATTGGAATTTATATTATTAAAATTAAGATACATGTTTTATTACACGTTTATTAGATTGTTGTATAATTATTTGTAGTTAGCAAGTTACTTTTCATGAGAAGGTAATAAAAATTTCAAATATTTATTTATTGAGCTCATATCTGGAAAATAAACAAAGAAATATGAAATGCAACTATCTGTAAAATTCCATTTAAATAATAAAAATATTAGGACTTTTTTTTACTGTCAAATTTGTTTTACAATTGGGACATTATTAATAAAATAAAAAAGGTAACGTTTCATGAACAATTAAATTATATGCACTGGAGTGGTTTGCTGCATCGAATGCATTTTTTATTTCTCCCCTATGTCTCTTGCTTTTATTTTACGCTTGCATGGCATTTTAGCGGGTGATTTATTGCATGAGGCATGGATGATACATGCTATCATCTGCACTCCTAGAACAAATAGCGAAGTGAAAAAATAGAATATATTTTTTTCAAATGAGATTTTATTCTTTCGTGTGCTGAGCAAATATGTTAAAATTTAAAATATAGTTGCTTCGAAAATAAGTATAAACAAAAAACATCAAATGAATCTACAGTAATAAATTTAATATGATTCTATACTAGAAGATTTTTTTCTTACCGAATAACATCTGAAATACAATTAAGAAAATGTTGTGAACATATTCTCTGAAATTAGCTAAACTATTTCACAAATTTGAAACATAAATCTTAGTTTTATTTTAAATGAATGTATTTCAATTTTAATTAAACTAAACATAAAACATTTCACAACTCTCTAAACATTCTTGAGACTTTACAGTCTATTTTGTGAAGTATTTCTTAAATTTTATGAAAATATTGACTACTTCTTAACATTTGATTTCGCTTTGTTATATTATTGTGAATATTGAAATGACAACATTTGAAGAATATTTTTATTTATATAATACTATAATATAAAATAATCACGATTAATTAAGAAGTTATATTTGAATAGCGAGTTATTTTCTTTGGTACTACGAGTATTTAAACTCGTCTACCATATACAAATCGTATTTAAATTCGTATACCATTTGCATTATAGCAAAGTACAAGTACTTGCGCATTTGAGTTTTCCTTAGTTTTAAACTTCAAGAAATGTCTATATTTGTTTGCATTTGAGTTTTCCTTAGTTTTAAACTTCAAGAAATGTCTATATTTGTTGATAAACTTCATCACTTTAATTACATTTACGAAAAACATGATAAGATATGAAGGCATGAAATGATTTTAAAACTAATGAAATTACACAACATAAACTTTAGAATCATTAATAGAAGCAGAATCGTGCATTTTAAGGCAAGAAAACTCCTATTTACTACATAAATTAAACTACTATTTTGTAATTTGAGCTTTTAATATATTTATACAAACTTGAAAATCTTTTTTGATCTTATGACTTTCGTAACTTTGCGGCGTTATGTTTTGCAATGCTTGCCCACTAAATTTTCCAATTTTCTATTTGTGAATATTTGCTTTCGCTTTTATTATTTGAAGCTAATATTATATTCTAGCTATTAGCATCTCATTATTTCATAAATAGATAATTTTGGATTAATGTTATATCTATACTAACATTATAAATTATTATTATTATTATACATCATTTATTTTTGATTTAATGGGCATATCTTTCCTTCATTTGAATCTCTACTAATAAGTACTGTATGCTAACGCCTACATTACATAATACTATTTTTATATATGCTTCATAAGTAATTGAGCGAAAGAAAAATCATTGTTTTTGGTTTACTACCATAATTTTATCACCCTCACATTAAGTGATTAGTTGAAATGAATATATATAAAATTAAAAGAGACCTCAGAGATTGAGCTATGAAATGCAAACTAACAAATTCCAGTAAATTATCATATATTATCTATATTATTTACTGTAACGCAAACTACAATAGTGATAATAGCAGTCCTTTACTTGAAGCTCCATTTATATGCTTTTGTAATCATACAGAACAAAGTAACTACAAGATGAAAGATAAATAATGATATTATTTCTGTAAGTTATATTCTAATTCTGAATTAAATACCTAATTCATCGATTTGCAATATATTATCGGTTAATATATTTTCTTTCTAGTTATATACAAAGTTAATTTTTAGAATATGGAAAACAAATTATCAAATTACACATGCATATATATGAAATATTGTAAAATTCACCAAAGATAAAGTAATATTTACGTTAAAACAGCAGCAAGGCAACCAGTTTTAAGAAATATCACTGTACTCTAAAAAAGAAAGCAATTTGTTCTGAGGAAAATATAAAGTTTTATTAGTTAGAAATACAAAGTAGATTATCCATTACATTCAACGAACGAATAAAACAAAGTTCTAAAAATACATAAAGTAAATAATAATTGACATATAATTTAATACATTACTTATCCAGTAGAACTCAAACTTGTTTCCCCATAGTATGATCATAAAAAATAGACATTAAAAATAAAGATTACCATTCAGGATTTTAATGGTACTTTAAAAAAAATGCATAGGCAACATTTGAACCTACATTTAGCTACCTACATAGTAGAAACATTTAAGTGCTTCATCTACTTCAGTCTTTTCAATGACAATGATATTCGATATTCATTTATTGTTTTCTTTTCAGGTTCATGCTGATTTTGGGCCCAAAATAGAGGAATTGTGTTCAAAAATCCAAGTTGTAGGAGCAGGAGACGAAATTCAGTTGATCGATGGAGCAGAGATAGGAACGCCTATTTTTGAACTCTATTTTGCAATGCAGGAATTTATCAAGTATGTCCAGAAAGAGAGGTGGTTATGTTCTATAAATTGTTAAACATACCCCTTGCTATTTTTGTTGATAATTTTTTTACTGCCTTCAATACTTGGAAAATATTTTTTATTATCCATTAAAAATTTTCTTGGACGCTGTCATTTTTATAATACTTCATTTTTGAAAATATGTTCCTTATTTTAATGTTTCGTGTAACCTTCCAGATGTTGGACGGATATTACTTTCCTCACATCTGATCTTAATAATGTATGAAATGTTAACGTTTTGCAATTATTTTCTCGGTTAGATATCTGACTTTACTTCATTTTGATTTTCTAATTTTCTTATAGCTTCCGTGAACATCTACCACCTCAGGATAGGAAAGGTCTATTCGTGAATAACTTTTATGAATGGTTTTCTCCAGCCATATCTCGATGGCTTGATGTCTCAAGATTTAAGGTACGTGATAAGTTCAAAAAAATTTAGAACTTAGTATGTCCATTTTAAAATAATATCTCAAATTCTACAGCAGAGTAAAATGCCTCTGCTTATTTCATTTATAAGATTCTGTATTTATCGCTTGATGTATGATGTGGCAAACGCATATCAATATTCAAAGTATTGGCAATTTTAATCGACAATACAATATTCTGATACATTACATTAAAAAACTCTAAAGCTTATGCTTATATTTAAAAACATCATATGTGCATACAAATCTAAAGTCGTCAAATAAATTTCGTGACTATACAATCAAAGCAAAACTAATTGAATCTAATAGTAACCAAACTCATTAATTTTCAGATGAAAAAAATACAAGATTAAAGTGAACTGAGCACTGCAGTTTATTATTCACTACAAGTTTTGAGTTTATGAATACATTGCAAACAGAAATACATATTTTTAAGAAGTTTACATATATCGACGAAGAAAATATCTTGCATTTATCACTCATGCTTCTTTAATATATACAGTGTGTTTCAAAACAATACCGACAACGTTTTGGAGGTGATTCCTGACACCAAGATAAGACAAAAAGTATAGACGAACCTGGGTGCACAAATGCTTCCTTTCGGAGTTATAGGCTGCCGAAAACATGAAAAAATTAACTTTAAGGGTCCATAGCTCCAAAACTACAGGACCTAGTGTCGTCGGGCCAAGATTTCACTTAGGAACTAGTATGTACCTTATCCAAATATCCATGTTTCAGAATCCTGTGGTACATCCGCAACAATTTTTATAGAGGGAGTTTCGATAAAGACACGTAATTTGAAGTACTCACGAACTAGCTCTGTAAAAATTGTTGCGGATGTTCGTTCCTATATATATGTACTACAGGATTCTGAAACATGGATATTTGGATAAGGTACATACAAGTTCCTTAGTGAAATCTTGACCCGACTACGGTAGGTCTAATAGTTTTGGAGCTATGGGCCTTTAAAGTTCAATTTTTTCATGTTTTCGGCAGCCTATAACTCCGAAAGGAAGCATTTATTCACCCAGGTTGGTCTATACTTTTTGTCTTATCTTGGTGTCAGGAATCACCTCCCAAACGTTGTCGGTGTTGTTTTGAAACACCTTGTATATATATGTACAACACCTTGTATATTACATGTATTTAGTACATATTTTCTGTTTATGTGGACCGAGCATTATTTGTTCGTTCCTATATATATGTAGGGACGAACAAATAATGCTCGGTCCACATAAACAGAAAACATGTATTAAATACACAGTATAAAAAATTAAGCATAAAATGAGAACATAATACCTTATTTTGTATGGATGTTTGTCACTTATATTTGGAATAATACACAATAGCAATGATAATGATGCATAATATTTGATATAGAATAACGTAATTATATATATGCGTATGTATATGTGATTTTTATGATGTATGGTAATACATTTTATTTCTAAATTTGGAAGATATAATACAGTAGACTCCCGAGTATCCAGAGATAGGCCTACTACTTAATTGTTAATTTTGGCTATTGAAAAATTAATTTAATTTGAACAAAAGTTTATTTATTGACGGTTACAGTTACAAAATTAACCAATAGTATAGTGGATACAAGTGAATGTATTATCCCCTCATGGAATACCAATTAGAGATGCAATAAAACCGGCTTTTTTGAATCGATGGTTTTTTCACATAAGAAACGGCTTTTTTGGGAAAAAAACGAGAATTTTGGAAATTTTGGCTTTTTTCATTTTCATTATTTTTCTATCTAAATAGCTTTCTTATAGTATATTATATAGTTAGATAAGACTTCCATGACCTAAATGCCATATTTCCCCCTAAAATTCACCATCAAGATGGATGGAGCACATGTTTTACGAATTAAAGCTAACATGAAGAATGTAGTATTTGAGGGCAATTTTATTTTAACTTTAAGTGAACTTTGTGGTGGACAAATACCGTGTGCGTGGGTTTTCTCGGGGTCCTCCCGTTTCCTCCCACTTTCCTCATTCCACCATTTCATTCATTTCTCATTATCACCGTCTCCTTTAGCCTAACCGGCATAACCGTGGGCCGTAAAACTCAAAGATTTCATTTCATTTCATTTTATTTTAACTTTATTTTAACTTTTGAGTTATCGACATTTTTTTCTTCTCGGGATCATTTCAGTTTGTCATCTGTGTTTCATTTCTAAGAGCTTAGTACTCTAGCTTCTAGTGCAAAAGTTAAACTTACGTTTTTCTATATATCCGTCAAAGCGTACGTTTTTCAATATATCCGTCTAACCGTACTTCCACATTTCTGTTATACTGTAGCTGTGCAACGATTTGGCAATAATTTTCCGGATACAACCTTGAATACTAATTTATACAAATAATCAGTAGCGGATTTAGAAACGTACTTTGGGACGGGTTTCTCAGATTGTTTCGTTTTCTAAAATGTCCTAATTTTATTTGGGAGGAGTTTGAAGTTTATGAGTACAGGCATAACTAATACAGTATTTCGTTTCGTTTATATATCTAGCGATAATCTTCCGGATACAACCTTGAAGATCATTTTATACTGAGAACCAGTGGCGGATTTAGAAAAGTACGGTACTTTGGGAAGGGTTTTTCTTACTAATGTTTAGTTTTTCTAAACATTCGTAATTTTTATTTGACGGGAGCTTAAAGTTTATGAGTAAAGGCATAACTAATAGATATTTCGTTTGTTTTAGACATTCCGTAATTTTGGGGAACAGGCTTCAGTCCGAAAGACCGCCCCCCTAACCTTCGCAAAACCGTCACTGCTGGCAATTAGTAATAATAACGATTTAAAAACAATAAGAAAGGAAGTCGGCCAACTCACAGTACACGGACTATTTCTACTTCACAGATGGAATGAAGAAAAGCTTTGTCAGAATGGTCGAATGCTGAGTTGAATTCCGGACTTCCCAATAGAAGCGCAAAAACTCCACTCAGTCATGTTTATTGTGCAGTTATATTTATCTTAAATATATTTCGTAGTCCGTTTTTTTTTTTTTTTTTTTTTTTTTGTGGTGGTGGGGTGGGGAGAGTTTCATAATGATATGAAGGGTGTGAGCTAAGAACATGGTAACTAACACATTTTCAATTGCTGAGTTATGCAGCAGCAGATAGACAGGAACGCATACCGCTTCGTTTAATCCTTCATGTATAGTCTTATGTGAAAAATCAGCTTTCCGACTTTCAAAATGGATTGTGCAGCAGAGAATCTCTAATTTCTTAAAATAGTAAAATTATGGGTTACCATATTCTTGCCTCACACCCTTCATATGTTAAATCCCTGTTGTTAAAAATACAGAAAACTCAAGGACTGAGTAAACCATGATGGTACATATGTAAAACTGCAGAATTTCAAGAATATACAAAACCAAAAGCTCTAGATGTGTAGCCTTTAAGCGTATCATATAAATCTAAGTATTTTTCTTGTTTTATTTTAATTTTGTTTTGTTCCAAAAAGAGGGTATGGAATATTTTGAAGTTTGCTACTTATTAGTGTATTTTTTTAAAGAAGTATTTACTTTTAGGGTTGGCTGGTTTACACCAGCTGTTTTTTTTTTTAATAAACAACTGGTTTAAACCAAAAAAATAAAAAGAACGAAAAATGCGAATCGTGTGAACTTCATGGTGACCTTTCCCCACATTAAACCATCTGCATTAGTTTTATTTCCTTTTCATCTTTTAATCAAGGTGTCCCATGTTCAATTCTCGGTCGAACCACAACCTTCTTTCATGCGTAAACAAAGTAGCGGTTCAGATCTAACTTTAAGCGAAAGTCTTCTCCTTGATAACCTCGGTATTACGTAAGGACGTTAAGCCTGAACATACGAAACGAAAGTAAATTGTATATTTCTGCATGCCTGAATGCCTGTTGTTTTATAAAGATGCCAAGGTTGCTTAAATATATTGATATAAATTGGCAAAATTTATCGATTGCCTACGTAGCTTCCAACATTAGCTTGGATTGTACTTTCAATAATATGCAAGTATTAAATTTGTAATTTAATACCTCAGTTTTAGCGTACTGATTATGATACGTTGACCTTTTAATTTTACATGCAAAGCAATAACAGGATTTTTTCCGTTATTGTTTTACATTTAGAGTAATGACGGGATTTTCCCGATGGCTAGGGCGGGAGTTTCTCAATTTAAGAAATTTACTGACCGGACTTCTTTAAGCTTATGTGACCTCTTCCAGCATAACCCCGTTGTTGCATAATAACACCAAGGCGAAACAAACTTATTTCTGTCAATACGTAATATAAATACATAAAGCAAAATATCTAAAAGCAGAAAATCTGGTTTAAACAAAAAAAAAAACTAGTTTAAACTTCCCCCCCCCCCCCAAAACGGGTTTTTAGCATTTTCAAAAACAATCATGGCTCTTGCCAACCCTGCTTACTTTTGTATGTAGGAGGTTAAAAAAATCTTATTATATACATTGGTTAATTCTTTGGAATTCATAATGTAAATATGTTGAGAAGTAAAACTTTGAAATATCTTTTCAAAATTCATGGTTTATTTTCGAGGTTTTATATTATTATCGGCATCAACCACTAATTAAATGACTTTTTGCGTTATAGAGAAGCGAAACAAAATCTGGTTTATCCATTTAAAGCAGAATTTTGAGAAAACCCCAAAATTTCCCAAGCAAAAAAAGCGAAGCAGAAAAAACCGAGTTTTTTCCAAAAAAGCCGTTTTTTTTCGAGCCCTTGCATTTCTAATACCAATTTCGCTACCCAATCCACAGCTCATAGATCGGAGAAAAGAGGAAATGACTTACACTATTATCTCCAGTTCCATGCTCCAGAAAGGTCTGATCCTCGATTGCTTTGCAGTGGAGTGACCAGATGAGAAGACCGGTGATGAGATTGAGAGGCGACCCCGCTGCTCCCACCAAGCTTTTTTATTTGGGAGATTATCTTTGTTTTTTTTTCCTTTTGTCTAGTTATTAAAAACAACTTTAATAGTCATTTATTTAAAGGTTGGGTGTTAGCATGTGGGGTCAGGTTTTATTTAGTTGCATACTGGTTTTCCTCGTTTTCAATTATTTCCTATCTTAAACTTGTTTTTAACACTTAAAAATTTTAAAAAAATCGTTTGTCCTTCCTGGCGGGTATGTAACACTAATGTGGCCGAAGGGCAGGTCGGATAGCAAAACATCCGGATAGGCCGGAGTTCTATGAACTCATTTCTTTGCCCCACCAATACCAGAAGACAACATTTTTTATACCAAAACTCATGTTATAATACAATACGTATTTTCTTACTTCTTATTTGGCTCTGTGCTGGTAGTTTATAAATGTTTATGTACTGCACAGTTATAATCAGGAACAGCAGCAAGCGTACTGTATTGAGGTCCATTACACACTGACGAAACAATGAACATGGAGCAGAACGCTGCTTGTTTCCTGTATGACCGTCTAAGGTTCAATACCCATATGTCCCTGTTCGGGAAAGCCAATTTATGACTGCCCTGGGTTCGTGTTCATGTGAGTTTCTGCTTAAAAAATAGTTATGATAGTACCGGGTTTCACCCATGAGCGTCCTTGTACTGATTCATGAAAGAAAACAAACTCTCGAACTAAATGACACCAACCCACAAGTACGTAGTCAACCAACAGAGAACAAAAATAGTAAAAGTCGGGATTCGAACCAAGTGTTATTGGCATTGGTTAATACCGTGTTTGTTGTACATCTCTATTTCCACTTCAGCAGGATCAGCTGATTGTTTCCAAGTATTGGTTACCCAGTACTACGGTCAGAAGTTCGGGAAACGTTGGGTTAAATATATCTGTATCCACTCCACATACTTATTACAAATATATCATACCACTGCACTGCAACCGTAAACATAAACATGACAAAATATATGCGTTCAGAGTATAAAATACATTACCTGTGGAACAAAAATATTATTATGTAGCACACACTATTACACTCGCATCATTGTATGAAATGATAATTAACGCTCACTATTTAGATATTTCATACATATATTTTAAGCCTTTTAATTATCACATTCACATTTCAATAACACACAAAAAAATATTTTTCAGAGTGTAGCGATTAGGCCGCTTTTTCTCCGATTGACAAACGGAACATGTGCGATAGCGGTACCGATAATTACGCATGAAGTACGAACATAACGCGATAGGAGAATTACATGTTCCTCTTATTCATTGGTAGTAGGAAATTTGTGCATTGTTGGCTTGAGTCTCTCTTTGCGCATTGTTGTTCCACCATCCACTATGAGTAATGAAGATTAGTATATTCCATTCTTCCACGCACTTTTATTGACTGTTGGAACTTCCATGGTTATGTAATGATAAAAGTATTCTTGTAGGTCACCATTTGCGTGGAATGAAAGCACTTTTGAAATATATTGTGTACCACTTGATGAACACTATCATTTAGTAGAACAAATACTAAAGTTTATAATGATCATTGCGTAGAAGTACTACTTAAAATTATGAATTTACGTGGGACAAATTACATCTTAATCCAGGTTGTGTTGTTCCCCAAGTCCCACTGCATAACAGATTTTCGGTTGAGTGAGAGGCACTGGCACATGTAAGTGCCACTATTGCATGTCAAAGTCTCACTGCCCGCCAAGCGAGCATTACTTCTTGCACAGACAATTGTTGCGTATGGACACATTTCTTGATTAGATAACATTCCTTGTAAAACATTTAGTTTTTAAGCAGTTGCTCCTCTCATATGAACTCACAGGAACTGGAGTTGTTGCGTTGCTAACAGTATATTGATTACACTTGCACAGACATTAAAATGAATAATAACTATTAATTAGAAAGTATGTAAATTAAAAAAAATATATAGTTCGTTGCTTCGCATTTCAGCTTGTACAGAGGTGGGTGGAAGTGTCACACTGTACTAAATTCTTTTTCCAAATTTGGCTATGCGAAGAGGGATGTGGGTGACACACACACAAGCACTTGTAAGGGAGGCATTTTGTACTTTGCGTTTCCAAGAATTCCGTCTCGCTGAGCAGGGCTTCCAAGAAATTTACCAGCATATATAAGAATTGTTCAAAATTTATATAACAATATTCTTATACCTGTCACAACTTGCATTTTGGACACGACACTGTAGAATGTTGTAAGATTATATATTTAAAAAAAAATCATTTAAAACTAGCGCCACTTGTGATGAGTGGCTAAAATAAGAACTACTATTTCTGGAGGTAGTTAACTGACCACCTTCTGGTCATTGGAAATTGAATGCAACGACGAGAGCACATGCTCGTATTATTAGTCGTAAATGGTGCAATATCATGGAAAGTTCCGAGACTCTGTTGTATTACGTTTTGTGATTTAGTGAATTCAGATATTTCGATATAGCCTGGATAAGTATTTATGATATTTTCTTGGAAGTGACTAAGATAATCAAATGGAGTTGAATAGGTGCCAAAATTGAATACTTATATGAGCTATTTTTGTGTTAAAATTATCTAGGAATGAAGTTTCCAATATCTACGCCTATGTTTGACAGACTAAGTAATTATATCAGTGATTGTGTAGTTTATATTTAATAATTCCATAAGAGTTACCTGAATGAACTTTTATTGTCTGGCTAAAGACATTATTACGAGTGATTTAAGGGAACATTTAACATTATTTGCCATAATTCATCGATGGATTATATAACCAGAATTTGCTGTATGAGTTATTACAATTATCTATATCCTAGTGTGATTTGAACATAACTATTCTACGTATTAGTGTTCCCATGGATTTAGTAAAATTTGTGCAAAATTATATTAAAAGTTTGAAATCACTATCGTCACCACGCTTTTTGTATTTCTAACGCACTCACCCAAATTCCATTATAATGACATTTTTTTAAAATAATTTGTGTGGGTTTAATACTCTGCACCAACGGCGTCTAAATTATTACAAGACGTCGGCACAACACGTAGGAGGATCGTAGCAGACGCCCGCTTCCAATGCCTTGGCAATGTTGCCAATGCAGCGCTTTGCCTTCATCATTTAATTACGATAAAACTAGGTCGGATAGTACGGAGGCCGGCTAGTCGTGAGTCGGGTACTCAGGAGTCTAGTGTAATTTAAATTACTCAAATTAAGTGTAATCTTAAAATTTTTGGTGTGTAATCAAAATTGTATGGTGGTAGTTATTTATAATATATTCACTTAGTTTATGTCAGTTCTTCTTAAACTCCGTTCGATGTTTATGATCGTAGGAAGATACTCCACTTGTATATGTAATTTATAATTTAATTTCATTATTAATGTTTTAAGAACTCAAATGCGCTATTATTAGCAATAGATTTTTTGAAGACAAATCAAATTTACTTATTATCTGACTTTATAATTATGTAACCAATATGTTGTGATACTATAAAAATTACGAGCTCACTTCTTGTTGTGTTTACATTATAGTGAGTTAGTAAGTTTAATATTTGTGTTTTTTTATTTGATTTATTTTCACTTGATTGCATAAGTGTTAATTCTCTTATTTTTCTATTTCAGGCCATGCATCGAATTCACAAAGCAGCGGAACTAAATAAGATATGTCAAGGAGATCTCATAGTAAAACATAGTACTTCTGCAGTAGATGTTACAGCCTGCTTTTATCAGGCAAGTAAACATTATTTTCAATTTTGTCTGTACCTAGGTACTATTTAACAGAATTCTCAACATTTTATTTTCTTACTAATTAAATTCGATCATCGAAATATATATATACATAAGGCTCACCCAACAGGAAGTGTAACTTAAACTTAAGTTATGTTAACAGACAGAAATTTCAAAATTTTACAGTAGATGGCAGTGTGTGTTAGGAGAATGATATACCAGTATTTGTTTGACTGAGACAAGAGCATGATAACCCTTAGTGGCGGTGGAATGGGGAAACAAGAACTATACAAAAATAATTCAGATAAACATGAATATTATATGAGAACGAAATCACATCTTCACGTTCCTCTTCATAATACCACTATGAAGGAGTTTGTTCCCGTGAGGGAAGACCAATTAATTATATTGGGGTTCGAACCTTGGATCTCTTTTGGATCTTCCCTTAAAACATCATTCATTTGTAAAAGACTATTAGATCCGATAAGGAACTGGCAGGTAAACAAATAGTTTCACTCCCACGGTCCTAGGATTCGGGCGTTATACATATCAGAGGCATAAGCCGTATACCCACCGTCGCTGGTACGTCAGCTCCAAGATACACTGGTCAATACCTGTAAAAAATACAAGGTGGGACAGCAGTGCATGATTTACGCCAGATGGATAGTGGGTCGAGTCGAAAGTAAACATTTGAATTTCACCACTTCACAAATACCTTACCTGTTTAATTCTACTCTAAGCCATGTACACTATTAGAAGGCAATATCCTCCATTCGCTGCGAAAGAGACAATATAGATCACACACTTTGAAATTATCAAGTATTACTTTTCATTGCATATTAAAAAAAAGAGATATTTTGCAAATCACTTATATTTAAATTTTAACTTCAATGAATATAAAACATTTACAAACGTGTGAGAACACAAGATTTCACTTAGAAAAAAAGGATGGCCCAATCACTGTGGTATACGAACCGATACGTAAGCGCGCACGACGATTCTGGCAATTATACGGAATAAAATTCACTAGTGCACTGTTGAATAAAAATGAGTTTTGCATCGTTTTCCATAAATTTCCTCATTTGAAAAAAAGTCAACTACAAATGGTGAATATGTCTACGTCGCTTACTAGAAGTCGGTGCTCTCCTTGACATTGCGAATTGTGAATTTCCGTTATATTATTATGTTGTTTCCATTATTCACTGGTAAATGAAAAGGTGATGATTTGTTTACTTAGATTCGAGTGTTGTGTTGCTCAAATCATCTTATATTATTCTTGGGAGTTAAACACTAAAACTTTATATATTTTAATGTTCTTTGTGAAGACAGTAACTTAGTACATTCACTTCACATGACGGCTAGCAGAACACATACACTTCTCTTCATGCGTCACATAGTTGCCAGTTAGCAGCGCAAGAATACACTGACAAACTAAAATATAGTTCGTGGAAAACATTAAATTTTTTGCTTTATTCTATTGCTAATAATATATAAAGAATGGTTCATAAGTTAATAGAAATCACATTAAAAACACTAATTGTTCCAATAAGTCGTGGAATTGGCGATTATTGATAGATTTTTACATTGTCACGTAAAAGTCTGTCATCGTCATGAGGACTTGTGCGTGGGTGTTTATCTCGAGAGTAGCAAAATTCCTCTTCCTTATATGGGCTGACGGGAGGAAGCAGGGCTGTCTGGAAAGTGAGGCACCTTTTGGGTGACAAATTCTTAAGCATTGTTCTCCTCCAACTGTTAGCTGATTGCGTTATATTTCTAAGAATTGACGCTGGGGAAATACGAGGGTTGATTTAAAATTTCAAGCCAATCCACCTTGTTATACCACTTTGTTTTCGAAAACAATTGCATACAAAAGTGTATGCAATACAACTCTTTAACTCATTGCCTAATCAAATTAAGTCTTTTACCAAAGATGAAAGTTTCATAAAGTCAGTACTCTTGCTAAATCACTGCTTTTACATTGTGGAAGAATACTTGCAAACTGATATTTTTGTGCATATTATGTTTTTCTGTCTTGTTAAAAAAAATCTGTATATTCTGTATAAGGAAACCACAATATTTTATCATGTTTTTCTATCATCTTGGAAATATTGTAAATGTAGTTATGTTTTTAGTATAATATGAATATATGTTTGTATAATCACATCATTAACATGTTCTATACCATATGGCAATCAGTCAATGTAAATGTCATTGAACGCAATAAAATTCAGTTCAATTTCTCCAAAGAAACACAACGTGCAGTAATTCAATTTTCGACGGTGGAAGGTGTTAGTGGTACCGAAATTTACCGTTGAATGAACGATGTTTATGGAAATGAGTGTTTGTAACGCACTAGCATCTTCTGATGGTGTAGTGAATTTCGTCATGGACGTGTCAGCACAGTAGACATGCCACGCCAAAGTCTATCACAAGCAGGGTCGGATCCAGGACGGACTTCTAGGGGGGGGGTTGTAATACTGCTACTTGGAGTTACTTTTAAGAGATCCAAACTCTGGGATGGGTTTTATTTATATATAAAATATGAAAGTTTCCTCTTCTGGGGAGCAGGGCAACCACCCCGATCTCCCCCCCCCCCCCCCGATTCTGCCTCTGATTACAAGTGACCGTCACTGAGAATCCATTGCAGCAGGGAATAACCTTGTGATCGAGAATCGATGAATAATAACCCGAGAGGTTGCATTGAACCTGTCAATTAGCGAAAGCACCCAACTTATTTACGCTATTCTTCGTCATTATTTGCAGTATAGCAAAGTGTGTGCACAGTGCATTGACAGCATACATTGACTAGTGCAACAATGAGGTAACTGGTTAAATAGGTACGGTAGTTACGTGTAAACAGTATGTATGCTTGACATTGTACCCTATAGATCACTCTTCCTAATTGTAATGTAAATGTTGGGAATTGGAACTGGCTAAAAGTGCCACAGAATGTTTATAGTTGGTTCAAAGTGCCACGGAAGGTTGGATATACTCTTATCAGGATGATTAATAGATGTGAAAATCTGTGCAAACAAAGATATATATCATATATTATTCTCTGGACTGTTAGGTATGTACTCTTTAAAGGAAGAATCTCTATTTTACTTGATGATTATATTTGTTTGGTATAATCTCTATTAGAAATCGAATTACTCTCGCTCTAGGATATACAAATGTAGTATAACAAAAAACTCCAATAACTATTAGTGCGGTTATGTTTTGCAGTTGTGAAGTCGTTCTAACACGGCATGTACTTGAACCTGAACCCACAAAGTGGGGGTGATGTATATATTTCCTAAAAGCTTGGGTCAAGGCAAGATCAAAACCGCTTACCAAAATTGGGGAGGTATCAAGCATTCCGCTTGAGGGCAGCACGTTACTCATTTTTATTAACACCTTTAAGCGTGTTCATAAAGTCCGTTGCAACGCCGAAAAATCTGAAACGGTGGGACAAATATGAGAACAGAAAAACATGTCTTTCATCATTTCAAAAGTATAACGTATCAAAGTAAAATAAATTGTCCCAGGGTCTCCCGCAGGGTCCCAGACGGGGTCCAACTTAAAATTTTTAAATGGAAAGGGGGGGGGGTCAACTTGCATATCGTATGAAAGTTGGTGTTAAATAAAAGAAGATAAATCAAGTCGCGACTCTACGATAAGCCTGTGCAAAATAGTGGTGAGTAAAAATATCAACACAATCTTCATTGCTAAGTCTATGGCCACTCGTATGAATCTGAAACGGTGGAATAGGTGTAGAAATAAATACATGGATATGTCATTATTTCAAAAGTATAATAATTCAAAGTAAAAAACTTTCCAGGGTCCCTCGCAGGGTCCCAGACGGGCTACAACTCAAAATCCTGAAATGGAAAGGGGTTCCAGTTGAGTATCGTATGAAAGCTTATGTTAAGTGAAAGAAGAGAAAACAAGTCTCGACTCTTGATGGAAAAAGTCTATTGCCACTCCTATTAATCTGAAGCAGTGGGACAGGTGCAAAAACAAAACAAAACAAAACATAAACTAGAATGTATCAAAGGAAATGACTGGTGCCATTTTGCAATGCTTATCGACAGTCGAGACGTGTCCAATGTCCAATTCTGTATCATTTAATACGAGCTTTCATATGATGTGCTTATGGCACTTGAAACTTTGAGTTGGACCCCGTCTGGGATCCTGCAGTTGAAACTGGGATATTTCTTTTTTTCCTTTTTTCTGATTTAACAGGCGCAGGCAATTTTCAGATTTAACACTATTATGACGATTTAATTGCAAATTTAAAAGTATCGTGACGATTTAATTGCAGATTTAAACTATTGTGACGTTTAATTGCAGATTTTAAACTATTGTGACGATTTAATTTCAGATTTAAAACTAATGTGACGATTTAATTTCAGATTTTAAACTATTGTAACAATTTAATTGCAGATTTAAACTATCGTGACAATTCAATTGCAGAATTAACACTATTGTGACGATTTAATTGCAGATTTTAAATTATTGTGATAATTTAATTGCAGATTTTTGAACTATTGTGACGATTCAATAAGAGACTTAATTTGTGTTGTTTGAATTGAATTAGTTCGAAGTAGATAGTGATAATTCTGAACATGAACGTGTTTTTCTGTTTATCAGGAAAAGGGCCGTAATCATATTTAGATTTAATCATTGATGTTTGTGTAACTAAATGTTGGTTGGAAGTAAAAAATTAAAATAAAAAACGTTAAATGTAAATAATTAGATGTTCCAATTAAGCACGATTTTAACAAAATGTAGAGCGGTTGCAACAACTAAATATATTTATAATGATCGAATTTAATTAGTTCTTCTTCTTTTCTCCTCAACCATAGGTTGGTGGGCAACACGGAAATTTTAAAACTTTTTCTTTCCCTTAGGAGAGCTGTTTTATACTTTGATAAGATCTGTTCTTCGTAACTGCATCTAGATATTCTATCCTTGGACTTCCTCTTCCTGGTTTTCCTTCTACTTTTCCCTCTATCAACATGGTGATCTAATCAGAATGCCGTGAATAAGATAGGCAAGCATGCAGTTTCTTCTTTGGTGCGAGAGGTCCCGAGTTCGATTCCCGGTGGGATCACTCGGTCGAAAAAGTGTAACAGCTTTTCCAGGCCAGCCACCCTGAATGAGGTTTTCCTGGGTTTTCCTCATCCACACGAGGCAAATGCCGGGGTGGTACCTAACTTATAGGTCCCAGGCCGCTTTCTTCCTTCCCTCATCCTTTCTTCCTTTTCTTTCTCCGGATTGTGTGCTTGCCGAGGGATGTGATCCCTCAAATCTTGAAGGGCTAAATGGCCTTAGATGCGAAAGCCCAGAAATCTAAATCATAAATCCCGCTGTTTCTTCTTTTTCCTGTTATCTTCATGACCTGTTGTCCATCATTGGCGTCCTCTAGCACGTCTGAATTCCTTTTCCTTCCGGTTCATGATATGCGCAGCATTCTGCTCAAACACCACATTTCAAATGCTTCCAGTTTGGATATTTCAACTTTTCTCAATGACCTCTGTTCCGTAAAGCGCCACACTGCATAGCAGAGTCTTAATAAATTGTATTCGAACGTTCAACGACACATTTCTTGATGTTAGCAGTCCTCCCTTCCTATTGAATGCTTGTTTAGCCTGTGCTACTCTTGAACTTACGTCTTTTCCACTTCTTCCTTTCCGACTTCCTAAATAGGGGAACGTTTTAATGTCTTCGATTTTCTCTCCCTCTATCTATACGTTTGCCCCTTCCTGTCCTGCTCTTGTGCACTTTAATTAGTTTGAAAGTAAAATATTGACAATTTTAATAATTAATTGGAATAAAAAATGTAGAATTTTTTTAAATTAAGCTAAATGTGCTGAAAAGAATAATAATGCTTTTTCACACCCTACCACGATCAGATAAGATCAACAGGTTACATATGATTAACGATTATATACAATTAGCAACTTATCATATTGTGTAGTATTAGGCTTTGTATATATATTATCAACCTTATTTGATCTTAGTACGGTGTAATAAAAAAAAAAGTCATATTTTCAGTGCATCTGCCTTAATTTAAAAAATTATAAAGTCTAGTTCGTTAGCAACAAAACAATTTCTAAACCTATTCTCTCACGATTTTAAGTCGAAATTGTATGAGATATAAATATACTTTTCGAAATCAAGACATGTGACAAAAACAGTCTAGATTTAAGCATTGTACGTTCGGTAATTCTATGTTTTCTCATACATATTATCTTTCGCTTTTGTTCCACTAGATCAAGGAGTTCTGGAAGCAACTAGCATGGCCAGATCTTGTCGGATCTTACATTTTTATTACAAAAATTGTAGATGTAAGTATATTCTTTCAAGATTTCAGCAAATAAAAAATTTACATATATTCACATGTAATGATTTTTGTTAATAGCTTATTTTTAAATATTTTTTTATTAAATCTAACATAAAATGTGAAAATTTTCTATTATTTTCTATTAATCTACGACGATAAATTAAAAAAACACGTCTGTTGTCGCGAAACTGTTGTCTCAGTGGATGGCAGACGAAGTGTCGAGAGCTTCAATAATTGATCTCAACTTTTTAAAAATTAATAAATCGAAGATTAAAATTAAATTATGTTATATCATCTTGGAGAATAGAAGTATCTCTTCAGTTTGAAGTATAGAGAAACTACTGTTCACTACTGTTTAAGAACTGATTTTAATCTATGATCATTCTTTTGCAGAACATTAGTAACGCAGCCATCTATTATGCAGATTTGACACTTCAAAAATTAAAAGATTCTGGATACTACGAAGAGGCTGGACCATTTAAAGTTAGCGACGAGGTACGATATTCTTTTTCTTCTGCCAATAAATTAGAATATTTTGTGATCTATTAAAATGTATGTAAGCAATATGTTTTATGTCATTTCATTTATTGGTTTGTTTCATTAGCTTTAAAACAAGTGAAATTCTCATGTAAGTATTGCAGTTGTCAAATAAATAAATAAATAAAATACATATAATATTGTCAAGTAACAGAGATATGCATCACTTTGTACCTATACATCTTTCTAAAACGCGAAACCATAAAATAGGGTATATCAAGTACATAAACATGACCATTTACAGCGTAATTAGGTACCGTTTGTACCACAGCAGGCATGTACTCACGAATATCTGTTGCCAGCTCTTTATTTAATGAATCATTTAGATATTCGTTAATAGTATAATAGCACTTTATAGCAAGTAGGTTAAATAACTTTTTACGAAAAGTGGAAATATTAGTCAAATTCTTCAAGTACAATAGGAAGTGTATTATACAACCTTACACAATTATTATACACGCGTTTGCTTATATTAGCATATTTTTGGTGCGTCAAAAATATGTCGCTACCTTGTCTTGTATATGGCTATGAACATTTTGTTAAAGTTAAAAAGATGTCCGTTTTCTACAGTAAAAAGAATAAATTTATAAATGTATAAGCTGGGAAGTGTTAAAATTTGCTTGCTTGCTGGGAAGTGTTTGCTTCTGTGAAAACCTTTCCACATGTCGATTTTGTGGGTAATCCAAAAATTATTCTAATCACTTTCTTTTGCAATTGGAAAACGCTTAAACTATTTTCAGCAGTTCCTCCAGTGTATTAGTTTCCTAATGGACTAGAACATTCATTTTTTTCATAGTTATTAATATGATAGGATCTGCTACGATTCACAATTAAGTACAAATTAATTGACAGTTCTTTTCAATCCCTGTTTTTCTTAGTACGGTAATCTAGAATATTGTGTTGGGAAATGGTAAAGTTTTGTTTAAATCTAAATTTTTATATATTCCTTCAATTGTATGAATGTTACTATCTCTAATACGATAAGAAAAAGTATGTTATAAATCTTCATTTGTAGATGTGTGTAACGGTGAATGATCTTGAGTATGTACGAAGATCCCTTGTGCTTTTATCTGATGAGCTGCAGTTCGAGGCCGTCCTAGATGCTATTGAACAAACAGGGGAGAATGGTGCCAAACACTGCAGAACTGCCATGTATTCAGCTTTGGACGGAACAACAGGAGAACTAGAAAACAGAATATTGCAAGTTATTGCACGTGTTGGGCAAAAAGTAAGAAATTCACGTATTTCTTAATTTTTCTTCTACATTTAATGAACCAATCAAATATAAAAACACTGAAGTTAGACATTTTTTATGTTAATAATTTATTATTATTATTATTATTATTATTATTATTATTATTATTATTATTATTATTATTATTATTATTATTATTATTATTATTATTATTATTATTATTATTATTTTCTAAAACCGATGACAAACTTAACCACAAGTCCAATCCTTATATTCTGGATAACTTTATAATTTTTAAAGAAGATATTAACTGCCCAACTTAGGGGTTTTGCTGTATTATCAACTTAAGTTTTTATAATGTATTATTTGTTTTTCATTATTTTCGCCCGTGAAAAACAGTACATGATCATTCTTATATTGCATTGTTTAACCGTGTATGATATTATGATATTATAAAGAAAACCATATTGTGTTTTAAATTAAGTTTCCAGAAAGATAACCTATAGTACCTAGGTATAAATCATTAATAATAAATATCAATACCTTATTTATATTATGTTTAATTTTGAACTGTAGGAAAATCTAATATGATACAATATAGCATTAAAATATTGAACCTCATTATTCGATATTGAGTTCTAGAGAAACTCAATACAATAAAATGTTATAAATAAAATGTATATGTTAAGTATTGATATAAAATTAGGGATATTAGAAAATGGGTGTACAATAATGACCATTTGTCTTGGGAATAGTTACGGTATTAAGGTAACGTCAATAAAGAATATTCTATATATGTTCTGTATACTAACTTTAGAAACCTGGTGATAGAAAATACGAGTAAATAGGAGCTATTTGAAGAAGAGCATTAGCAAATAATTATGGTAATGAGGATAATTTCTGTGGAACTACGTGAATCATTTTTAAGTCAATCTAGAGGCTAAGAATAGTAATGTAGAAGGGAAACTGGTTTGTAATTTGTTTCCAATACGTTACTTTTTCATTTACTGTAACTATATATTTATCTTTGAATTGGTTTTTTTTTTTTTTTTTAAGTTAAATTTCGAGTATAGAAAATCTACAAGCCTTTGGAACTTCGTTAAATTATTTACACTCTCTTCGTTAAATTATTTACCTTTTTCTCTCTGGTTTTCTTATAGATGAAGCCAGCTCTAAAAAAGGACATGTTTCATTTAGCATGGTCTCCAGATTCCTTGCCAACATCTGAAGCCATTACACCTCTCATGGAATATCTCGACGTTCATCTAGTAGAATTGAATGCGGCATTATTGAACAAGAATTTTGAAAGGGTTTTGTCCAATATTTGGGAAGTAGTGCTAACAGAACTTAAATGTCAAACGGAAGGAGGCGCCGGGGTAAGATATTTAAATTGTATATATTAACAAGTGAAGACATCAGTTACTAGTGCATAACGATTTATATTGTTTTTGTCGTAAATTCTACCACTATTAATATTGTAAAGATCCCTACCTTTCAGTGCGAGCACATGTTATTCATTCAACACGTGCTATTATTTACAAGCATCAGTACAGCAGACGATACACATAAAACCAGGAAAAAACGAAGCCAGCACGGCGGGACCCGAGGAAGAACGAGCCACCCAAAAATAGCCTATAAAAATGGACCCGAAGAGGAAAGAAGTATCAGTTAACCAGTGGTCGCTTAACCTACACCTGCTCCTGAGGTCGCCTGGACGAAGGAGTACTACCCTACCTAAATCCCTGGAGACTGGCATGAGCTAAGGGATTCCTAAGTACAACCTGAACCTCTGGACGCTGCCATGAGCTAAGGAGGTTACCAAAGTTCCGTATGCTGAAGTCACTACAAGACACCCTGGAGGCTGCTATAAGCTAAAGGGTTTTCGTATAAAACATTTCCTTCCTTCACTTTACTTGTTATAAGAAAGATTCTGATATATTCTCTTTGTAAATACAAAGGCTATTTTGTAATATTTTATAAAAATAAATTAGGTAGAGGGTTAAAATATCGGACTGTTGTTGTCTCTACCTAACGGACATTGCAATATTCTAGAAAAAGTAGTGCTTACTCTTCGATAAATAATCTAATACCATCTCCTGTTGTGGGTCACTTAGACTCAGTCTCTCCTTCATTCTATGATACATTTGTTCAATTATCATCATTCACAAGTACAGACTTACTGTGCCATCTGTTGGTGATACTGTTTTTAATATTTGTTGTCTAAAATTTAGTAGTTCCTATCGTCATAATCTAGCTCAGCATTTTCATTGTGTTTTTAATACGTTGACCGCCATGTGCATCACCGGTGATTCATAGTGGGTGTACTTTGCGGAGCCATATGCATCATATGTGATTCACAAGCTTTGCATCGTTGTTTTTGAAGCCGTGTGAATCACCAGTGATGCACAAGCACATAAGTTTTAAATGGTGAAATAAATTCTCCAACCCCAGAAATATGTTCGGCATCCTTGGTTTCCAGATTGTGACAGTTTTTTCCCAGAAATTGTTTGATCATTTTGATACATCGTCGCTGTGCCACGTAGAACCGCTACGTGTTAAAACAACAACTGTTCAGGAGAAGCAAAACACATTCCAAAGTCTTAAAATTTTGCCAAATATACACGGAAACACTTTAAAAATATAATAAAATTGGTTTTGTGTATATTATGCACTGGACAATGTTGTAGCTTGCTTCAACAATATTATATTTTGTGTTTACGTAGCACATGTAGGTTTATCTTTTGCGCCTTTATAAGTACATAGAGAATCAATACGTACATAATGGGAACTTGAAGCCTTTAATTTCAATCTATTATTTTTTCATTGTTGTGGCGAAACAATTGAATATTCACTTATCACATCATAAGGAACGCTGCCTGACAGCTTTCAGGTTTATTTGCACGGCATAACTCATTTTCGACAAAAATGCCACATAACGGTTCTTCGAGGCGCAGCGACGACATATTTTCCTCCAATAAAAATGGCCCCACAATTCACCTTACCCGATTTCGCTCTGACAGTCAACGTTTTAAAGGTGAGCATATTTAGCTTCACATTAATGTATTATTACTATTATTATTATTAGTTAAAGTACTCCAACTATAGTTCAGTTCAGTCAGCCATAATGCATAGATATATTTTTAACATTACACATTTTTCTTCGTATACCTTTTTATATATAAAGGGAACATTTCTATAAAAAGATGATTAATTCTATAATGCTTGATAACTTTCAGTTATTTCATTCAGTATGAATGATATGAAATGTTTAAAATGAATTTTCATGTTTCTTCAGTGTAAAAACGTTGTAATCATGTTTTATTTTTAATGTTTGTATTGTTTGTGGTTTGATAAGTCAGATAATGAGATATCTACGTACCTGCAGTATATTCTGTTTTTGTAAAATGTAGAGTTTCTTTAATATAGTGTGTATTTTTCTTTCAGAATACAAATAAACCAAATAACGAACTTGATCATTGTTTATAATAAATAAACTATTCAATACAAGCAATTCAACGATATTGAGCATTGTTATTACAAGAACAAAGGAATTTATGTTTGATTATTGCTGTAGATTCTATGGCAGCATTTACATCTAGTCTTTATATTTCAAGTGTGCCCTCGGAAAATATGTGAAACATAATTCGGCTTCACCCGCACCACACTCTTCCGATGGAAACCTTTCCTTTGCTTTGGAGAAAGAAGTGAATGACTTCGGCTATGTTGCCAATTGGTCATTCAGTCGTGTGGTCTTGGCGAGTGAAGATTGTAGGCTACTTAGAATGGCTAATAAGACAGTACACAGTGAAGTCAGTGAAATAATTCAATGTGGCAATCCTATCCGCATCCAGCTATTGAAGAATATCGGCCATAGCACCTTTTCCTTTCTCTCTCGAGCGGGGTACGGGAAAACTCACATCGACAGAGTGCCAGCAAGGGCACGCTTGAAATAGAAAAGCTCTAGCTATGTCTACAAACCATGTATCAGAGGATTACGAAAAAATGGCCTGAATGATAACTGCTTGTTGGTGAAGTACGAATGATTTTTGAAGTTTTACAAGTTCTTTATAGATCTTTTAAAATTTAATTTGGTTAGAACTCATCAACATTAAACCATCTTTTTAAAGTGCAACAATAATCATTAAAGGTTTAAACAGAGGAATGTTTAAGATAATGCAAACTTCGAACAGTTTATACTATAACAAATAAAGGAAAGTTAACTAAAGTGAATTGCTAATTTATTACTATAACGTTAACGTCTAATTAATAACAAATAGTAATTAAGGCAATTACTGTTATATGCTTGTGCCAATTTAAACGTTAACAACTATTTATTCATCAAGTTAAACAAATATATTCATCAAGGTTTTCTGTTTAAAAAACACATTATATATATATATATATATATATATATATATATATATATATATATATATATTGCAAATGGCAGTGTACCATGCAATAAACTTTAAAAATGATTGAATATGTAGCTACGAAGTACGTTAGAAGAAAAAACATGTTTCATTTTTACTGTCATCTTAATATGTAAGATTTCTTAATTCATATACCGTGTAGCTGTTGTATGTAAATTTGTATTATTATTATTATTATTATTATTATTATTATTATTATTATTATTATTATTATTATTATTATTATTATTATTATTATTATTATTATTATTATTATTAAGTATTCTGCCTTTTGGCAGTCTTAGGGCTAATGAGGTTTTATTTTCTCTTTTCTTCTTCTTAATTTTCAGTTTGGGCCTCAAAATGTTTCTTCCATGCTTCACGATTTTCAGCTTCCTCTTTTAACTCCCAATATTTTTTTTCTATTTTTCAAATTACCGACCACTTGTGTTCTTCTTCCTATTCCTCACCTTCCTTCCATCTTTCCTTCTATGGTGGTATGAAGAAGACAATTTCTTCGCAAGATGAAATGGATAGGAGAGAAGAGGACGTTTCTAGCCACCATCCTTCGTAGAAAGGCGAATTGAATTGGACACATCTTGCTAGAAAGTGTCTTCTTCATACCGCCATAGAAGGAAAGATGGAAGGAAAGCGATGGATAGGAAGAAGAAGAACACAAATAATCGATGATTTGAAAAATAGAAGAAAATATTGGGAGTTAAAAGAGGAAGCTGAAAATTGTGAAGCATGGGAGAAACATTTCCAGGCCTAAACTGAAAATTAAGAAGAAAAAGAGCCCTAATTAGTCCTAGGACCTGCCAAAATGCAGAGTACTTAATGTTCGGATGGACCCTTGTACCTTTATAGTATTGAAGATAGATTAAGATAAGCCGTGTATGGAAATATTTTTTTAAGATTGCGCACATATAGGAAAGATTTAGTCAGTATTGGATTTTTTAAAAATAATTTTAGTTATAACAAGTTTAATTTTTATCATTTTTATTGTTTCAGTATGTCATTATTTCAGGGATAAATAAATCAATACATAGAAAAGAATTATTATCTATCTATTAAAATGCTACAATAGCAATTAAAAGCGCCTGAGCTCCAACTTATAACTTTAGCTTTCAAATCTTTCATTTACGGTTATGTGTGATTTCACGTTTAACAGAGACAAACATTTTAAGTATTTGTACTTTAAATAGTCTAAATTAGTTAACTATATCTTTTTCACAAAGTTTATGATATAAAATTATTGTTCAAAGCCTTTGTATTTGTATTTTTTATAAGCCTTCTCCAAAATCAATGCAAATGAACTGTGCTGCCATCTTTGGAGTTCTTTTAAACTATATGTTTCTGGAAATTTATATGTTTGTGGCCAATCCTTTCGACAATGAGATCTCGGAAATTACAGGCTCTAGAAAGATGCCGTTTTCACTGATCGATTGCAAATTTTGCGTAGATTGTCCAGTTCTAATTGAATATTTTAAAAAACATGGCCATTATTTCTTTATTACATTTTTAGGGTACACTGCAAGCGTTGAAATTTAAAAAAACAACTAAAGCATCATATCCTATGCGTCATACATTCCAACACCACATTGTTGTATATTGGGGTTGTATATGTCTCAGGCGTTTGTTTCATGGCCAAATAATAATGAAAAAGAAAGGATAACTATTTCTCGAGTCTAACATAAATCTTTATTTTTTGAATGTTTTGCCCAATGAACACCATATATAACTGACATTATAATTAATTGTATATGTAATGTATTTGCTTATTACATACTGCATGCAAGAAGAAAGAAAACACTGGTTATACATGAATTAAAAACTCCAACCGGAAGTAGGCTTAAATCTTGCAAACGGTGCGAGATATTGAGAAAAAATAATCGAAAAAATCTCCCCTTTATGATACACCTTGCCTTTTTTTTTTTTTATCAAGACGTCTTTCACTTGTGTCAGTAAAGGGACATGTACATATGTTGTGAGAAATGAGAAGGAGATTTATGCTTATATGCGAATGATGCGCTGTGTAGAGAGCGCAGGTTCAGAGCTACTACTAAAATTAAGAATTCTTCGATGAAGAATGCATGAAAGAAATCTCCAAAAGAATCTACTAACACGATTCTTATTTATAGCATTAATTATTATTATTATTACAAATTTAAACGTAATATAAGTTATACTAGGAATAATGTTTTAACATGAAATAACATTAATAACATCGTATAGGTCACTTGAAAGTGGAATGGAATGATAAATCGCCATACATAAGGAAAGTTTTCCTGCTAGAATATGATACGAGGGTACGAAAAGTAAAATTTCAAAGTAATTTACACTTGTACATTTATGGTAAGGAAAATGGATAAGATAAGATAAGCCGAGTATGAAAATGGTTTAAGATTGCAAATATATAGGAACGATTTTATCAGTGGTGGAATTTTTAAAAAATAATTTTAGTTGTTACAGGTTTAATTTTTGGCACTCGTATTGTTTCAGTATGTTATTACTTCAGTGATCGATATTCATATTTATTTGCCTGTTCATAGCTTACAATATGAGGATATTCCCCAATTAAACTTTACAGTTGTCAGATATGGTTATGTTCTCTATGTGTTATCAGTAAGATAATGTTCAACAAGTAATAACTTTTTTTTATAACAATAATTGTAACAAAGTATTTCTGAAATACCCGTTTCTCGTTAATGACCTTATGCTTTGTCGGTAATTTGTTATACAATTTTATACAATTTATATAGAAGGTTTTGCTAAAATTTACGTAGTTTTTCTGAATGATATAAATATTACAATTCTGCCTAATATTGTATGAGTGAATCGTTTTTGCTAATGTAAATAGATCCTTGTATTCGTTACATACACAATTGTGCGATATATATATATAAGCTAAGTAAAGTTAATAATTTATATTTAAAAAAATACACGAGGATTGTTTAGGCATACTAAACATAATTCTAATTATTTTTCTATATTCGGAATGTACTAGCACTAATTCTTGATTTCCCTCAAAATATAACAACCACAGTTTATTATTGAAAAACCTTTACTATAGTATAAAAACATGATAGCCTCCTTGCACAAACTGTCTTGTAGTCTACAAGCACAGTGTACTGAGTTTAGTATAATGTACTCAATATGAGTGTTCCATGTTAAATCTTCCTTAATAAATACCCCTAGAAATTTAACAGATTTTGATTGACATAATTCTGCAGAGTCTGTGCTTATTGGTATATGTTCATAAATAAATACATTTAGAATTTATGAATAGGATACTGGAATAAACTTCCAAATCTATTACTATCCAATTAATTACACAGAACAATGATAAGTGTTATTGGTGAATTGCTCCAAACAAAATAAAATTCTCAGTTGAAATTGAGAAGGTATGTACTTAAAAAAATACTGTGAAGTGTCTCATTTTCTCCCCATTTTTTCCTAGGATAAAGTTGTTGTTTTCTACGAACGTCTCTATGAAGCTTTGGAGATTCTTTTTGATTTCTTCCATGCAGAGGAAAAAGGCTTATCCATTGCTTCGCTTCAAACGCCCTTGTACACTAAAGTTGAGCAATTGCTGCAATATCATAAGACAGATACTGAACGCCTGATTGATCTGTATTATATGGAGAGGCTGGAAGATCAACTGAGGGTTGAAAGCACAGAGTATGGTGTGTTGTCTGTTAGAGCTTACTTTAACCATGACTCATTATGTGTAGAAGTGTTAAATGCTAGAGATGTTATTCCATTAGATCCGAATGGTAAGTAAGTTAAATTTATTATTTGGACATCGTTTAATATGCTTTATACAGGTAGAAATCAAAGCAATGTGGGGTATTTTTCACATTGTAGCATTTTCGTCCACTGGAATCTGTGTGTGTGTGTATATATAATACTGCGAAGTAATGTTTTCTTCTTTTTCTATGTTTTAAAAGGTATATACAGGGTATTTCAAAACAACACCGACAATATTTGGGAGATGATTCCTGACACCGAGACAAGAAAAAAAATATAGACCATCCTGGATGCACAAATGCTTCCTTTCGGAGTTTTAGGCTGCCGAAAATATGAAAAATGAAATTTAAGTGTTCATAGCTCCAAAACTATGGGACCTGCTAAGATTGGTAAGACTTCACTTAAGAACTAGTATGTGCCCTATCCAAATATTTAACTTTCAGAATCCTGCGGTGCTTTTGCAACAATTTTTATAGACGTAGTTGGAGAGTACTCCAAATTAAAGGCCCGTAGCCAAACTTCCTCTAAAATCTGTTTCGTGAGTACCTTAGAATTCTGGAACATGTGTTTTGGATAGCGCACATATTAGTTCCTAAATGACCCGACCCGACTACGGTGGTCCCATAGTTTTGGAGCTATGGATCTTTAAAGTTCATTTTCCCATGTTTTTGGCAGCCAATAACTCCGAAAGGAATCACTTGTGCATCCAGGTTGGTCTATACTTTTGTCTTATCTAGATGTCAGAAAATCACGTCCCAAATGTTGTCGGTGTTTTTTGAAATACCCTGTATACTAAGCACTAGAAGTTTTACACTAGAGTCCCGTTTAACCGAAATTGATGCGATCAATGGTGTTTCGGTTGAATGAAACTTCGGTTAAACCGGAATAAAAGTTATTTGATATACAGTACTATATATTTGGCATATTTTCAGCTTCAAAAGACTTTGTTGGCAAACATTACTAAAACTGTACAATTAAAACAATGAAGTTTAATTCAACTTATTTAAAAAAAATAATAATTTTCTTTTACCTAGGAAAATATGAACACTAAAGAACTGGGGGGCACGGTGGCTCATTGATAGAGCGTTTACCTCTGGTGCGTGAGGTCCTTGGTTTGATCCTAGCTCGCGGCAAGTGGGCTTTGTGGTGAACAAACACCATGTGTAGAGTTTCTCGGAATTGTCCCGTTTCCTCCCACTTTCTTCATTCCACCATTGCATTCATTTCTCATCGTCACCGTCTCTTTGAGCCTAACCGGCATAGCCGTGGGTCGTAAAGGTGAAAGATTTCGTTTCATTTTTACTGAAGAACTGTGCCCGTGCTAAAAGTAGACGGGAATTGAGGAGTTAGTGAGTACAGCCAACGGATCGTAACAATGATAATTAACATATAACTGTTAGACCAAAGCAAATACTATGCTAATTGTTGGTGCTTTAAAATAAAAATTGCACACGAGCAAAGATATTTTAACGATTCGGATTCGGTTAAACGGAACTGTAATGTGTATATATTTAGAATACAAAGTGATATATTTAGATTAACAAAAAGTTGGTTACTTACCAATAAAACTTCCCGTGGAAATTTTAAAGGTGATTACATAAGACATATCAAGGCAGAGATTTAATCTTCTCAACCTAGCAATGGTAGCTATTGGAGTAAGGGTAGGTAATATTCTCCAAACGTATCGGAACAACAAGCTACTTCCGTCTTCATTACCAAGGATAAAAATGTATGAAGTAATTGAGGATTCGCTGTGGAAAACAATGTAAGTTCCAAAAACAATAATTACTGTAACAGTAGAGATAGTTGTGCCCAAGCGTCACAAAATAGAAAATATTGTTGCTTAGAAATACAACTCAACATATAACGAAGCTATGGATGAAAATCTAAGTAACGCATAAACGTATTTAAAAAAAATAATAAAAAAAATAAAAAATAAAGCAAGTGAAACAATTGGTAGGTGGCACTTACATTGTTTTTCACAACGAGTATTCAAATATGGTATGGAAAAAGGAATAATACCACCAAATAAATATAACGTGAGAGATGGGTACTAAAACCACGAGCAGAACACAGCGAGAGATAGAAACATGATATCTAAAGATTTTTTAGGCAAAAAATTAGAATAATAACTTACAGTAAATCATAGAGGTATATCAAAAACTCATTGTGATCGATACCGGTCTTCATTGTTATGTCTACTTGTTAATTGAGAAATATTTTTTGAAACTTCTATGAACATATAGACGCAACTTTCCCTGAAAACGCGTTTTCAAACTATCCTATTAAAACATAGCATAAATATGAAAATTGTGCTCGTGTAAGCACTAAGTTGATTATGTGTTAGGCTTTTCAAAAGTTAAATTTCTGTTCTGATAAGTGAAGTCTAGAAACTTTTTTCCTTTATTTTTTTTTTTTAAGGTGATTATTGAGTTTTCAAAAGAAAGCGCTCCTTAATTTTTGAATAGGAATTTCTGTTTGTTAGTTGATTTAATAGGATGCATGTCCAATATTCGTTCAAAAGACGTACTTACGCCAAAAGCAACCATAACTATCCAACTATAAACGTTTCGGGAAAAGGTATTGACTTCCTCAGCACAAATTTTAAAGGTGATTACATAAGACATATCAAGGCAGAGATTTAATCTTCTCAACCTAGCAATGGTAGCTATTGGAGTAAGGGTAGGTAAGAAGATAATAAGATTCTTTAGGTACGGATTCAAATTTTGTCACTTTCTTTGCCCAATTTCATTTATTACTGAAGAGAAATGAGACATAGGTGAAACAAGTAAGACTTCGAAGCAATATTTCTTTACAATCAAGAACATAAGACACAATTTGGTGGTCACGAAGAAGAATTTATAGGTACAAGTTAACTTTTATGGAAGACTACTGAAATTAAGAGGTACAATATTCAGAAGAAAACAATCAATAGCATATACCACAGACAACAACGTTAGTTTCCAGAAAGGATCCGAGCTGAGGAATGTAAGAAGCTATTGCTGAAACTTTCACAGTTGGATAATTCTGAATGCTGTCGGAGTAAGTATTTTTTTAAAAAAATAAAAAAAAAACCTTTGTTATCTCCATGCATAGTTATTACTTCCTTATATATAGGATGTCCAGTGAGAAAGTGTAGATATTTTGGGAGGTACTAGAGAAGGTCATACTAGGCCAAACGGTTTATATGAACCTATAGTCTATTCCCTTTGGTTTCCGATAAAGGGAGGGAGGTGGTGCCTTTTCAGCCCCTGAAACCTGCTGAGTTTAATTTAATAGCGTATAGTATAATGCTGTAGTTGGTGTAAAGAAGAGAATTATAACCCATTCTACAGATAATGAACTAAGCTTTCAGATGGTGTACAGATTATTACAAGCATGTTTAAGGAAATGAAGTAACAGAGGAACAAGTTAAAAACCTCTTTCTAAAATTCGATTTTTTTCAAAATTATCTCTTGTTATTAAGTGCTGAGGATACTGTTAGATTCAAGTTGTTTTCATAAACAGTAGTCGAGGAAAAATCATAATGTAACTGCACCCCGGTAAAAGCAATGTTGCTTGGGCCTTGCGACTATTTATTTCAATAATGTTTTTGAATTGGCATATATATAATTGAGAGATTTCTTCTTTTAGGCATTAGGTACTTAAACACAGACATATATATATAAGTACTATATTTAGACACTAATTTGCCCTAATCTTCGTATATATATATATATATATATATATATATATATATATATATATATATATATATATATATTCAACATCATCCCAAAGATCTATAAAATATCTATATATTAGAATGCTAGGTATATATTTGTGGTCAAGAAAAGTTTATATGTTTGTCTCCAATCCTTTCGACAATGAGATCTCGAAAACCTCAAGTGCTAGAAACGTGTCATTTTCGCTGGTCGATTCCAAATTTTGTGTAGATTGTCCAGTTCTAATTGAATATTTGAAAAAAACGGCCATTATTTCTTTATGACATATTTTAGGGATACACTGAAAGTGTTGAAATTTTTTAAAAGTAAAGCATCATACGAGTATTCTACGAGCTATACATTCCAACACCATATATTTGTATACAGAGGTTGTATATCTCTCAGGCGTTTGTTTCATGACCAGATGATAATGAAAAACGGATAACCATTTCTCCAGTCTAAGATGAATCTTTATTGTTTGGAGTGTTTTGCCCAATGAACACCATGTATCACTGACATTATAATTAATTGTGTATGTGATGTATTTGCATATTACATACTGCATGCAAGAAGAAAGAAAACCCTGATCATACATGAATTACAAACTCCAAGTCTTGCAGACGGTACGAGATATTGAGAAAAATAATCGCAAAAATCTCCTCCTTTATATTTTTATCAAGACGTCTTTCACTTGTTTCTGTAAAAGAACACGTACAGATGTTGTGAGGAAATGACAAGGAGATTCACGCTCATATGTGAATGATGCGTTATGTAGAGAGCGTAGTTTCAGCTATATATATAGTATAAATATAAACATTCAAATACAAGTGATCCCAACAATAACAGTATATCTAAAACTTCATGAGAATAACTCTCCAAAATCACAGAATTAACAGCTACTGTTCTTCTATAGCACTCTTAACTAAAACCTATTACAATTTCTAACAGATACACTGAATTGAAATAGCTATTCGTATTATAAATATTATGTGCCACTTGCATTGTATAATTACTACTATTTTAATTGTCCAATACACACTTAACTGTCCGTTTTTTGTGTTTTAAAAGTTATTTTTATAGAAACACTCATCCGCATTATATTTCAGAAATCTTATTTAGTACTGTCGTATTACAGGATTCAGCGATCCGTTTGTCATCATTGAATTACTGCCTCGACGAGTATTCTCGCATTGTGCAGAACAGCATACCAACGTCCAGAAGAAAACGTTAAATCCTATGTTTGACGAATGTTTTGAATTGTAAGTATTTCTGTTTTCTATTGTTACTCGAACGTAAACATTGTAAGAAAATTACTACTATATTCTACAGCAGGAATTTGCTAACTAGCGTCATTAGGCTTGGTTTGGGTAGTTATAAGGAAAGAGTAAAACGTATAATGTAAAGTTAAACGCAAAATGTAAATTTTCATTACATATACCACAGGGCCGGCCCTAGGCAATTTGCAGTGGCATCATTTGCCGTTCCCTTTCTCCAAAGACATCATAAACAACAAAGGGAAGGAAAGTGCACTCGCACTCAGAAAGGCGTAAACACTACAATTGCAATCTCCTTGTGTCTGTTTCTTTCTTCAATAATAATATATTATATTAGTGGAAGATAAAGCAAACACATTTGCAAAGGAAAGATGATAATCCTTTTTATAGAATGCAATATCGAACTTCAATCTCAATATATCAGTTTGCAGTTCCAGTACAATTAGCTCTTTTATCTTTATTTCTTGATTTTCCTTCTACATCTGTGAAAAAATTTAAAAAAGGTTTCCATCTTCAATGATAAGAACTTGTTTGTGACAAAGACAAGACTAGTTTTTATACAAAATCTGTGATAACTAACTCAATGGAACAGGTGTTCGCTACTATTCGAGAATTGAGTTCTTGTATTTGACAACTCTTGTATTTGACAACAATCAAGCAATTCATGATAAAATTTGTTTGACCATAGATCCTTTTCAGGCAATTTTTAGGTCTTCAATTTCCGAGCCCTAGTCATCAAACTTGGATTTGAACTTAGTCACATTTATGAAGAAAGGAAGAAAAAAAGGCGTTCTGAATTCTGAAACATGTTGAAGACATGGAACGACAGTTGTTCCTTCTTGTTGCGTGATAATGATCAAAGTTGTCCGTCGAAACTGTATAGTAATTTATAAAATATAGATGCTTATTGAGTAAGTTTTAGATTATTATTGAATTTTCCATCAATTGATACCAATAAGCAAATGATTTTTGTATACCTTACGTGATAATACTCAGCATTTAAGTCGAGTTTTATGGTTTAAATAACATAAAATATGTGAAAATAAATTATTTGATGATGCTAAGAGTTATGAATCTCATCTTATACAATTTCAGCTCTGTGACCTTAGAACAATGTCGCTCGGAAGGAGCAATGATCTTGTTCACCGTTATGGATCATGATGTCCTGACTTTCAATGATTTTGCTGGTGAAGCCTTCCTGTCTCTCAGCAACATTCCTGGAGTTGATGGTAACTTAAGTGTGGATAATTTCCATGGACTTAAACATGTGGATCTCATCTTAATGCATCAAAAGAACAAGAGTAAGTACTATACGGTTAGAGTGTAAACTAGTGGTTAGAGTTCTTGCTTTGCAATCAAGAGGTTCTAGATTCGAACCCGATAACCGGCCATCCTAATATGTTTTACCCTTTAGTTCCAACGGGAAAACGCCGGGATGGCATCCTAACTGTATATAAACCACAAAAATTGACATAAAATAACGGGTACTTCCTGCTGACGTGAAAGTTGAAATTTGGCATGATTGTAGCTTTCCGGTACTAACCTACAGGAAAATTGCCAAAAGTGAGTATTTTTATTTTTTAAAGGGTCTAAAGGGGCGATAAAAAAATTCCCCATGTTATTTAAATGGGCCATTTTTGGACCTATAATCTCATATTTTAGGTACTTGGAATTGGAATGAAAACTTGAAATTCGGTATGTTTGTATGTTTTAGTTAGTTAGCGTTACGTCAGTAAATCATCAAAAATAAATATTTCCAACTGTAGAGTAGTTTTATGCGAAACTGAAAAATCTTTCCCGTATTATTTATATAGGACATGTTCTACATTCCAAAATGTTTAGGCATTTCCTGCAGGAGTAAAATGATGGAATTTGGCATGATTGTAGCCATCAGGGACCAACCCACAGGAAAATTACCAAAAGTGAATATTTTTAGCTTCTAAGAAGTCTAGAGGAGGATGAAAAACTTTCCATGTTATTTAAATGGGCGTTTTCTTCGGATCTTTTAGATAGTTGAAATACGAAAAGAAAACTGAAATTTGGTAGAATTGTAAGTTTAAGGGTCTTCACTACAGCGAAATTAAATTACCGCTAATTTTAAAGTAATTCTGTAATATCTTCAAAACAAATAAAAATATTCGAAAAGCAGAAACGTAGTGAACTAGACAATACGATTTTACATGTGATACCGTTATCACAACTCATATATCTGCTTTCGATTTGCAACTGTAGATAAATTTAGCATTTTTTTGCGGGTTCTGTAAATAGCGGCATACCAAAAGCAAATAGGCGAAGTGTGATAAAGGTATTACATGTAAAAATCGTATTGTCTACTTCAGTACGTTTCTACTTCTCGAATATTTGTATTTGTTTTGAAGATATATTACAGAAAAACTCTAAAATTAGTGGTAGTTTAATTTTGCTGTAGTGAAGACCTTTAAGAGGTGCGAGACTGTAGGACGAGTAAACGTGGAGATCAGAGGGCGAAGTCCCGAGCTGGGCCAAATTCAGGAAATGTTAAGAGCAAATACACGAAATTCACTCTTGATGCAAAGGCTGATACGTAAGAGACGCGAGGTCGTAGGCCGAGCAAACGCGGGTGTCTGGAGACAGAGCCCCCAGCTAGCCAAGGCTAGTCTTATAAATAAAGCCTCTGGATGAATTCCTTCTACAGTATTTTTCCGTATCGTTATTGGTGATAATTCTTAATTATTCCTTTGTAAATTAAACCCGCTAGTTGTACGTGAAGGTTTGCTAAACAATAAATAAATAAATAAATAAATATCAGGATTAATAACTCATGGTTTAGAATTCTCCATTTGTGTGTGAATTAATAAATTTTAACAAGAGAGTTAAATTACATAATTAAAAGGTGAGTTATATGTATTACATTATATACATCATTCTCCCCGGCACTGGAAAGAGTTCTCTTGAACTAGCGGCTGCCAGGTAGCCCTAAAAGTGTGCGGACTACCCTGTCTGCGCTACATATTGAACTACATATCTTGTTCCATTGGACCTATAGAGGATGCCTTCTTCATTGATCGGACAGGAGTACCTTCTCATCACTCCATATAGTTAGATCCCAGTAGTCCTGTAGGAGTTCAATGTTCTACTGTGCCCATTCTAATTGTCTCGCCTTGTGCGGCTCTGTAGAAGGATCTTCATGGCAGGACAACAGTTTTCAGGCGGGCTGCCGTTTTAGTCTGCCGTATGGTTTCGTACAAACAGCCGTACTCTTCAGCCTTGTCCCGCAAGATGGATCTGAGCCGTGTTGGATTGTTCCTGACATCTTCTACCAGTGCTTCACCTACTAGGTCTACCTAACCTGGGCATGAATTTGAATCGTTTAATTCCAAATATTTCCGAACAGTTCATCAGTCAAATACCATTTAGTCTTCTGATGCATGGCCTACAATTTCATCATGACGAGGAACTATTAACTCTTGACGATCACGCGGACGCGGCATGGTTTTGGACAATATGCTGCATGTGACATTATTGCACATGCTTCTAGGCGATAATCGTGAAGTCTCCCTTACTTTTATCCCCTAGACTAGGGTTGGGGAACTTTTTTTTTTGAGTCCACATTGACAATGCCCGTTTCCAATAAGGCCGCGTATGATAGTTGTCAACATAATTAATTTTTGTACTTATTTATAGTTATTAGAGTTACATTAATGGTTTACATAAAAATGTGTAACTCCAGTGGCGTATTTAAGGGTCCTTCCGGGCTTAAGCCCCCCGAAATTTTACTTACTATTTTAAAGTAAATGAAATATCTTGCAGAATCTTCACATTTCCAGGAATAAAGTTAGCACCCCCCCCGAAACAAAATCGTAAATACACCACTGTATAATTCTATAACATATTAAAAGATAAAAGTAAGAAGATTCATCATTCATGTACTTTTTCACGAGTATATATCTTATATTTATCTATATAAATAGAAATGAAAGCGACTATGTTTATGACTTTATATCTCTTGAACCACCCGACCGATCTCGATCAAATTTTCAACATAGATGAGGTTCGGGCCTGGAATGTTTTTTGTCATTTTACTTTGACGGTGCAACTTAGGGGAGAGGGGAGATATATCACTGGCATCGTTGGCATGTAAAATTTCGGGGGAGAAAGTGATTTAAATGGTACTATCTAATCTAAGCTGTTTATTATCTTCCATTTGTTACCTTTCTGCTTACCTTCAAGGAACCCGTGAGATATATCAAGAACTCTGTTATAATCGTTTCACAGTCTGAATATTATATTCCAAATAAATATAATTATTATTATTTATATGTTATTCTGTCGTTTGTAAATAAAATAAAATAAGAATAGAATATTGAATATTTTCTACTTCAAAATATTGGGGGGACGCGTCCCCTCGTCCCAAGCCAGAGACGCCTATCGAAAATGACCAATATTAGTGTCTAATCCATAGTTTTCAGGGTCATTAAGACGAACAATGACACTTTCGATGCCGTTTAGATCCAAATTCATTCCACATTAATCTCTCTCTCTCTCTCTCTCTCTCTGGCCTATGGAACCCGGAGGTTCAATGTCGCGTTCACAAAAGCTCTCTACTGACTTCTAACTGCTAACTGCATCCAGTTTCTACTTTGTATTCCAATCTCTGCGAGATACATCTTAATATTGTCCTCCCATCTGCGCCTAGTTCTTCCTAATGGTCGTTTTCCGATTGGTCTTCCAGTCAAGACTTTGAAAGTGTTTCTACTTTCTTCCGTTCTAGCTACATGCCCCGCCCATCTAAACCTCCTAGACTTGACGACTCTAACAATGTTGGGTAAACCATATAAATTATGTAGTTCTTCGTTATGAAGTTTATGCCATTCCCCATTCCCGCTCCTCTTGGGCCCGAATATTCGTCTCAGGATCTTGTTCTCAAATACTTTCAGTCTATGTTCTTCCCTCAGAGTAAGCGACGATGTTTCGCAACCATACAGAACAACAGGAATAATTATCGTTTTGTATATTTTAAGCTTCAAATTCCTCGACAGAATTCGCGACGACAAGAGATTTTGAACCGAAGAGTAACATGAATTCCCTGCTTTTAGTCGACATTTAATTTCTTCGTGAATATGATTTTCGTCTGTTAATATTGATCCTAGATATTTGAAAGTATCCAGTTTATCAAAAGTATTATTTAATATTTTAACGCATCCATAATTTGCTGTATTACGGTCCCGACGCACTTTCATGTATTTAGTTTTCTCTGCATTTACTTCTAAACCCATGTCATCCCACACTAATAATATTTAACTTTTATTTATATAGATTAGTTATTATCTTCTGATTTTTCATTTTATTTTCTTTGTTTGTATCTATTTGAGAGTGTTTTCGTAATAGTAAAAAGTGATTGACTAATGGAATATATTTTAACCCAGCGAAGAGAGTAATTGATGATAGTTTCTTATGAAATTTTATTTTTCATATCAGGTCCACAAGGCCACATTTTATGCCTCTGGAAGACCGCAGGTTCCCCATCCCTGCCCTAAATAAATATTTGTGTGTCCATGATCATACAAAAATAGTTTTTTTCATTTTCAAAATCATATCATCAGCGATAAGAGCATTTTGACCTTATTTTAAAGTAAAATATTAAAATGGTTGGCCTATGAAAAATCGGAGAAATAAAAAAAATAATATGAAAGAACACCTAGTGGTTTCGAATCATCACTTCGCCCTGATCCTTTCGTATTTCTCTTTATCTACACTATTTATTACTCCTTTTTATAACTTCTGCTCTCTTACACAATGTATTCCAGACTTTCATTGTCTGTCTCTACAAAACTATAACTATGTCTAATTTAATTATCATATTCTCCACATTAGTCTTTGTAGGAATTCCAGACTCACAAACAGGTGTACTTTCACTTGTATGACAGGTAGTACCTCTGACAACATGTTACATAGAGGATATCCCACACAAAACCGGTATGATTCACTGTCTGTCTGTCTTTCACGCAAAATACATTTTACATTACTTCATATGTAAATATCTCAAGTTACAGACTTACAAAGCATGTGTCAATATATTATTACAACTTATGTAAACTTTCTATGTAAAACTTTCCGGTTTATAACAAATGCTGGAAGTGCCATTCACCAGCCTATCGCTGCTCTCGTAATAACATGTTTTGAGAAATACGTTGTAATTCTGTAGTTCTTCATTTCTCGTACAGATATTCAATTGTACTGTTTGTGACAGATTTGATATTAGGGTATTTCGCCACAAACGTTCTTTTCTATCTCTTTAATGAAGCATGTCTTTATGTAAACTCACATAATCAATTCGGCGTTTGATTGCAAACTGCACCATTCCCCCAAACCAATTACTTTTAAACTGTCGAACTCAACTCAATAATATTTCAGTGTAGCCAACTGTATTAATCTCATAACGAATGAAGCCACACGCATTTATTTATGAACGCCATCTCTCTCTCTCTCTCTCTCTCTCTCTATATATATATATATATATATATATATATATATATATATATATATATATATATATATATATATACAGGGTGTCCAATATACAATGCAACGAGTTTGGGATAGTAGAACTTTCGAACCGGAAGCGGTACATAAATAATGGTTATACCAAAATGAAGCCTTATTGATGCATATATTTTTATACTAGAAACCAACGATTGAAGTACACTAGGAACCATACAGCGTTGCCAGATGTAACCGAAGGTATAAATCAATTTTTTTATAAGTCACGTAAGTTGACTCATAACTCATACGTATGGATGTTCTGTCGTTTATTTTCAGTTTGTATAGTTGGAGTAGCTTAGAAACTATGGAATGGAAAAAAAATAATTTTTCATTTCCACCGATAACTAATCGGATGAGGCCTCTGTAAGGGGCTACTAGGAAAAATGTGGTTTTCATAATTAACATTCTGAATTGGCAACAGTGCTCAGGTTTCAGTGTATCAAAAGGTATGTTAAGGATCTGTCTACATTATGCAATTATTGAAAACAATGAAAAAGAAACTTTGAAATTATCATGATAAAACTTTTACTTACATGCACCTGGCAACATTGCTATTCATCACGAACTGAATTGTCAGTTCTACAACAGATTCTGGAAGTGGCCCCGTTTTGATTCAATGTATAGTAGTGTTGCCGGGTGCATATAAGTAAAAGTTTTATCATGATAATTTCAAAGTTTCTTTTTCATTGTTTTCAGGAATTGCATAATGTAGACAGATACTTAACACACCTTTTGATGCATTGAAACATCAGCACTGTTGCCAATTCAGAATGTTAATTTATGAAAACCACGTTTTCCCTAGTAACCCCTTACAGAGGCCTCATCCGATTAGTTATCGGTGGAAATGAAAAATTATTTTTTCCATTCCATAGTTTCTAAGCTACTCCAACTATACAAACTGAAAATTAACGACAGAACATCCATACGTATGAGTTATGAGTCAATTTACGTGACTTGTAAAAAAATTGATTTACACCTTCGGTTACATCTGGCAACACTGTGTGGTTCCTAGTGTACTTCAATCATTGCTTCCTAGTTTAAAAATATATGCACGAACAAGGCTTCATTTTGGTATAACATTATCTGTGTACCGCTTCCCGTTCAAAAACAAAGAGTTCGCAATCTTGTTGTTTGCATAAAAATATGCGTATTATCTTATTCATGTTATATTCTTAATGTAATGATATAATTATGTATTAATATATGATTTTTTCCCCTAGATCATCCAATTTTACACATTCTTGAACTACGAACGGGAGACAAGTTGGCTCAAGAGTTTTATAAGAAACAAAAGGAAAGAATATCGTCATAGTTCTGGATGGTTGAGGAATAAAACAGAACTTACGTGTATTGAGTGTGTCTGTATGTTTATGTATATAATGCAACTGCCACAGGTTAAGAATATAAAATTAACGACAATGCGCACCTTTTATGCTATATCTTTAACCAAAAACTTAAAAAAAAAAAAACTATTTCTGAAGACTCAAGTATTTATAATCTTTCTTTGTTGTAGTATATATATTTATGCGGTTATTTAATAAGATCAAAAAAACGGGCAGGGACTTGCAGCTATGTAGAAAGATTAGATACAATGTATTAGGTTGATTTGTAGTCTATATATAAATGTATATATATATTACTAATATAATCCAGAATATTATAGTTATGTAATCGATCAAAAGAGAGATACAATATATTATTTTATAAGTTAATGTTGAATTTAAAGAATTGTGTGAGAGAAATTTCAGATTATATTAACTAATAATAAACATTTTTCAATTCAAAAGTTAATTCATAGGACATTAGTATTTCCTCCAAATGATATGTATCACTAAAATAACTTTAAATACTTATTATTGATAATTTATCAAGTTTTAATATTTAAAGTGTGCCCAGAAAGTAACTTTCCCATCCGTCCCATAGCTAGGAAACCGTATGTTGCGCGAAGCGACTGCGTGCACGTGAGAGCATGGCGCATGCGCCAACGGAACTCCCCTAATGCTCTCAGTAGCAGCGTCAGGTTTGAAGATGGACGTTTCTATTCCAGCTCCCGCCGCGTGTAAAGTGCGAGCAGTGATAAAGAGCCGAAACAACTGACTCCAGAGCAAGACGCATGAGGTCAGCATTGACATGACATTTTTGCAATGATACCACGATGAGGCAGAAGAGTTTGTGGACCAAATCATCAATGATGATGAAACGTGGGTTGCTTACAGGACTCATTATGCACATTTTGGCGTCCTGCTGCAAATTGTCTACACTAGTAACGCACAATCTGCTTGCTCATGACGTTAGGCCCATAGACCTGGCACAGCTGACGATGGATTTAAATCGGCGCTATGCCTTGTGCATTCACAAACTTTATCACTGCTTGCACTTCACACACGGCGGGAGCTGAAATAGAAACGTCCATCTTCAAACCTGACGCTGCTAGTGAGAGCATTAGGGGAGTTCCGTTGGCGCATGCGCCATGCTCTCACGTGCACACAGTCGCTTCGCGCAACATACGGTTTCCTAGCTATGGGACAGATGGGAAAGTTACTTTCTGGATGCGCCTCGTAATGCCACGACGCTACTGAGAGTACTAAGGAAGTTCCGCCGACACATGCGCCATGCTAGGACCTTACTCTCTCATGTACACGCAGTCGCTTCGCGCAACATACGATTTCCTAGCCATGGGACGCGTGGGAAAGTTATTTTCTGGATGCGCCTCGTTGTTTGATTTAACATACTAATTAACTTTTATAAATAAAACAATAAATTGATTTAACATACGACATAATTAACTCCAACTGGTCTTTGATTTTCTTTCCGAATTGTTTTGAAAATATCTATGTACTTATGGAAGAACGATCTCTTTTTGTTCCAGAGATGATTGCTAATTAACATAACATATATGTGTGCGTACTTATAAATCAATTTGGGGCTGAATGTTTTCAAGTAATTTCGTTGCAAATATTAAATATAAAACTTGACATAGCAAGGTAGCAGAAAGCTTGCCAGGCAGAAACTGCTTAGCTTGATGCAAGTTTGTTAAAATAAGTAGCTTCAGCAGTTGACATTTGAGAATTGATAACTTTTTGGAAATCTTGTGAACAATAAGAAACAATTATTGTATTTACAACAGAAGTAATTTTTGTATTACATTTCTTGTTAGTAGTTGCCTAAATCATTTAATATTGTCTTTTAAATAACAGGCAAAAATTTCAGAACAAAATCTGAAACTGTATTAGGCTCAGAAGTATTAGAATTTATCTAAAATTAATTGAAAACTATAGTATGTGTGAGTTTGTACATATCCTTTGCTTCCAAATTTTCTTATAAATGCATACATTTATAATTCAGGGTTCTGTGTTCAAATTACATAATCATATGGTTATAAAGTTTTATGATAAGAATAAAGTGACATTAAGATCTTAGCAGCAATTTTTAAAAGCTATTTACGCAAATATAATTATGTTTCAAAAATAAAAATCTTGGAAACTCTATAGTACAGGTGTTTATCTGATATTGCCTATCTATTTGTATACATTTCTAGGTACCACACTACAGCTAAAATATATGAACTTAAAAGAAAAAAGTAATTTCAAAGATGTAAGATGTGATTAAAATATGAATGTAGAAAGTTCGTTTTTAAACAATGTTATAATCAAATTTCTGTCAATATAAAAAAAGGCAATTCTCCTCTAAAACGATTGCTTATAAATTGCATAAAATGTAAAAGAATAGTTACAGAAGAAAGCCTATTGTTTACTACAAGAGTAATGATTAATTAATAATAATGATAATAGGTATGAAAATTTGTTTCGAATTTTCCTGAAATTGATAAATTCAATAAAATAAACAATAATAGTGTATTCTGTATATATAGTAATTATTAGATAATAGTATCATCCGGAGTGGGATAAGACATTTTAAATATTATAATTATAAAACTGAGTGTCTATTAAAAGAAAAGAACAAGTACAAACTCAAGAGTTGCACGGAAGCTTATATCTAATACTTATTAAAGTATGTATATTTGAGTAACTCACCAGATGACAGTTAACATACTCATTTCGTCTCATATATACCTACCTACCTACCTACCTATATATATATATATATATATATATATATATATATATATATATATATATATATATATATATATATATATATATATATATATATAGGGTATTACATAAATGCGTCACAATATTTTGGGAACAGATTTCTCATATCAAAATAAGAAAAAAAGTTCATATAGATCTGTGCTCAAAAGTGGATAGTTTCGGAGTTTTAGGGTGCCGAAATCGTGAAATAAGTGAGCTTTAAAAGTTTATAACTCCACTACTATGGCACTAATCGTAGTCGGGTCAAGACATCACTGAGGAACTGATATGTGAACTATCCAAATATCCATCTTTCAAAACCTCCGGTACTTGCATAATCATTTCTAGAGAGACTGTTTGGGAGTACTTGATCACTCCCTCTCTAAAAATTGATGTGCAAGTGCTGGAGCATTATTAAACATTGATGTTTGGATAGTTCGCATACCAGTCCCTCAGTGATGTCTTCACCCGACTACGATAGGTCCCATAGTACTGAAGCAATGAACTTTTTAAAGTTCATTTGTTTCACGTTTTCGGCACCATATAACTCCGAAACTATCCACTTTTGAGCACAAGTCCATGAACTTTTTTCTTATTTTGATGAGAAAAATCTGTTCCCAAAATATTGTGATACACTCATATAACACCCTGTATATTAACATCAGTGCTGCTAACACATTTCATGTAAGAAGATATTGCTAAGTTAAGATCTGTAACGAATTTCTGGAAATTCTTCATTGCCAGGGATGATTGTTGCTTTCTTTTGTAACGTATATTGGGAACCACCATTTAAAATGTAATGATTAATTTATATTATACACATATTTTACGTTACATTCTAGCCCACAGTCTGTGTAAATTTTAAAAAAAAATGTCAAAATGATCCAATCACATTAAATAAGGCACAACAAATTATATCACTATTACCTTTATTCTCCAAAACTTCATTAATTATCCTTTTCTTTTTCGGTTGCCATAGCAACATTTTAAACAAGTAACTATCTGCTGTTATGATAACTATAAATGCCGATTACACTTATAAAACCAACATATACTTTAACTATTGAGATTAAATCTTATTTCTTTCTATTTAGAATCAACAACATATATATTCTTTTTTCTTCTTCTTCTACACGACAGATTGTGTACTTTTATGCACCGTTGCCCAAAATAAAGATATAAAAATAGAATAAATTACAAAATAGATATACAATATCGTTGTACTTTAACTCTATCAATCTAGATATCTTTCCCATATATAATAACTAACTATGGTAAAATTACATGATACCATAGTAAGGTATTTATTAACAAGCTGTCCTTAATATTCGAACGTCTCTACTGTTCACTTAATTTAATATTTTGAATAATGAAAAAAGTAACTATACAAATATTTAAACATGTATGTACAGAAAGGAATACAGAATCAAAATTTAATAGGTTGAATTGTACAATTGGGAGATATTCTGTGAGTATTTTTGGTTTCCATGGTTGCGATGATGAATAGACTGAAATAGTGTGACATCCTTTTCTTTGTTATGGTGATTGTCATTTTATTTTCTAAATAACAGGTAGCCTAAATACCTAAAGGATCTAACTGGAAAGCGAAAACTGTGATGTGTTATTTTCGGATTACAAATATTAAAGTAAAAGAAATTTATTTTTAGATAGTTATTTCTAATCTATGAAACTGAAAAAGAGACAAGAAAAGCAATTAGGTAAGTGATATGTTAAATACTGCTGTATGCATGACAAATTTTGAAATTTAAATCAGAGAGTTTACACATCTTGTGCAATTTTCCCACCAATATCATATATTTTGAGAATTTCTACATTTTCAGGGTATATTAAACCTTAAAATGTTCTCACGTTGTTCATAATCAGAATTAACTCCAAATAATTCTAGATTTTCGATTCAATGATACCGGTATCGTTATCATATACAATATTGCAAAAATGAACAAAATTAATCTTTTACAGTTGTTTCAAATCTATGCTGAACCACTCATAATATATTTTCCTGTTGTACTTTATGCTTTAAAAAAATATAAGAAAAGATTCGATGCATATCCATCGATTGTCTGTATTGAAAGTTCTCATAGCTCAGGTTTTTTCTTTTTTCTTTTTTTCTTTCTTTTCTTTTTTATTTTTTTGTTAAGGTATTAATATTGTGGACTCATATTGTAGAGGATGGGGATAAGAAGTGTAAGTGGGCAAATAGAATTAGCGTTATTCTAAAATAAATTATTTTTGTTTTTAAAAGATCGTGTGTGTTACAGTTTTCCGTGTATCGACAGCTCATCAATATGCACGGCAGGTAGTTTATATTGTGCACAATTGCTTTTTCTTGCTGTGGATTACATTGTATTGGCACTTACATTAATTACATACTTTCTTCCTTATCACTTAATGGTGTGGCGCTTTTAGAAATAAGTTTCTTGGATGTTACCTTTGTGAATTTCTAGATTTTATTCGGAACACTAGCTTCCATATTTTAAAATAAGTGCCCTTTCCTATCAACTTTACTTTGTCGTTAAAATATTTTATAATTGGAAATAAATTTTCAGATGCTGTTCTTGTTTGTGGTGAACTTCTAAATACCCCTCTCGTGTTTGTGTATATATATAAACAAGAACACACACACACACACACATATATATATATATATATATATATATATATATATATATATATATATATATATATATATATATATATATATATATATATATATATATAACATGGCGATCACCATGGCAATTGAAAAGAAATGACAACATTACTATTTCAGTCTATGAGTCATAGAGAATAACCTACTTAAAATGTTTAGACCTGAGAGTAACCTGTTTAGTACTTCAATTGACTTTATGTACCTAAGAACAGAAAATATAGATTTGGGATATTGACTATTATTTATATTATTCAAGTATTAAGTATCTACATATTTCTGCATAAGAATAAGCCACATTAGTTTACTTTCATCATGCTGACATCAATTTTGTTAATAAAACAGAAACACTAAGTAATATTCACACGGTTCATCATTACTGATTATACAGTATTGCATATTTTACTGAAACTTTCAACCTAAAAATAACAAGTAGTTCAGTGATGGGCCTTAATACACTGTGTATTGACCGAAGTAATTCTTAAACCATTCAAATCGAAATACTTAATATTGCTTGAAATTACCAACATTGTCCAAGATGACGGACAACATTATTAATGATGAGAGATGTTGAAGGATTCACATTTCGACGAATAATACATATTACATTAGATAACCAGGGCATAACATATCATGAGAAAAAAGAGACTATAACATAGAAAACGAATTACTCCAATTATATCACAGAGTTGGACTTATTTTATCTACAAATGTTAGGAGATAACTATAGGATAGTGAAAACTTGAAACAGCTTTATTGAATCTTGAAAAGTCACATGTGTGTATTGAAAATTTAGTACTTTCTTATTCAAAAATAACTAGAAATGTTACAATATACGTATAATCGAGTAAAAGCTGTTAAGCCGCATCGCGCGTTTCTGTTGAGCTGTTAAACCGTAAATGGGTGCTTATACAAATTGGGTATTAAGAGTAAAATATTTCCGCATGTTTTAACTTTTGCAACGTAGAAAGCTCTGCTCAAAGCTAAGGTAGAACTCATTGTAATTAAAGTTTTCAAAGAATATGTATCTAGTAGTTCAAAATTAAGCAGATTAATTTAAAGTTTACGCTTAATTTGGCATTAATAAGAATAAATATTAATGTGAGAATGAACAGATTCGATTTTCACTAACTTTCATGGAATTATGTTCTTTTCATATTGAAGAAAGTGTACATTCTTTCCAAAATTATTAACAAACGAACACACTTTCATTCGAATTTCTCATAATACTACCAATTCATATGAATTACAAATTAAAACTTACGCCTCTATCAGAAAGGCCTAGCGATACCACTGTTAAGAACTTTATTATGTTCTAACCCTTACAACTAAAAATATTACATTCTAGAGTTTCAAAACTTTGACGCCCATGTTTGTACGGGTTTATTAGTTTCTCAAGGGGTTAATTGATTAGTAGTCTAAAGATTAAGTTCTGTATTTCGTCTTAAAGAAAATACTGGCTATTCACTGTGACCAACTATCCCACTTCAAAGTTCAAGTCATATTTTTAATTTTAAAGCATGTTTGGGTTATTAATTGAGTGGATAATGGAAAATGCAAAGTGTAAAACAAAAGTTAAAGAAACTTGTGATAATTGTATGTACTATCTTCTGTCTTCTATATTTATGTAGTAAAAAGGGCTGGTACCACCAACTGGCAAGTGTAAAATTCATATTTGAAGGTAAATTAAACTATTTCAATTTAACTAACCAGTTTCTACAAAACTAAGAGTATTTACGTTCTATTAAAATTATAGTTTTATATGCTGATGTTCCTGAACATTTTTCTTTTCCTGAAAACAAGATTTTGGAAGCATCTAATTCCCAAATAGTGTCAATCATTTGATGACTTTCTTCAATTAAAATTTAACATTATCATCACTTTAAAATTCAGGATTTATTGTTGTATTTAACAATATGTCGTAATTTTAAATATCCTATTATAGTGCGTATCATTACCCGAAGTAATGTTGATTAGTATATTGCTTGAGGTGTTAGTTCATTTTAAAGTCCTTCAAACCTTCCTTTCTGGAGTTCTGTTGGAAACACTGGGTCCAACGTACCCTCAGAGTTTGCAAACCAACAAAATAGTTATTGTTGGTGGATGTTATAGAATATATATAGCTCAAATTTGAATACTCTTACCTTGTACTATGAGTTTTTGTACTTCAATAAGACATTCTCTATGTTCACTGACATTTTTATAAGTGATACCTAAAAATTGTTAAACTGGACTTATATGTTAAGGCTGCTTTTTTCCTGTGAAATCCTTTTGAGAGAAAAATAGATAACCTCACTGTTAAAAAATATAGTATGTTGCACAGTTTATATGATTATCACCAATTTTATGTTCTTGATCCTTTCTATGAATGAAAATGGAGTATGGTTTCAAATAACCGTTTATCACTTTCCACAACTAAAGCGAAATCGGCTTCTAGTAAAATTTAGATGATAAATGATTGATTATAAAAAATTTAAATGATTATCACTGACTTTGAGACTTAAGAGCCTGACGTACTAAAAATAATACGAAATTTACCGTTTTTCTTTTGCTTGATTCTCATAAGTGAAACGAGATAATGAAACACAATTTACCACAATCATAGACAATGTTATTCTTAATGAGGAAATTTGAACCTGAAGAATTTTCAGTGTTGCCAGAATAACATTTCCCCCAAAATCTAAGTTAAGGGAGCGACTAGAGGAACGAACTCAACTGCATTTGTTTACGTATCGTGTTGTTTTGGAATTCTATGAACTACTTTTTAAATAATAGTTGTATTTAGTTTATAATAAACAAAATAGTTTTAATATACAGTTATTAAAATTAAATACTAATGTTATTTAGAAAGTAGTTCACAGGATACCAAAACATGATACGTAATCAAATGTAGTTGAGTTTGTTCCTCTAGTTGCTGCCTTAACTTAGATTTTGAGGGAAATGTTATTCTGGCAACACTGAAAATTCTTCATGTTCATATTTTCTGTTGTAGAATAACATTGTTTATGATTGTGGTAAGTTGTGTTTCATTATCTCGTTTCACTTATGAAAAACAAGCAAAAGAAAAATGGTAAATTTTTATTATTTTTAGTATGTCAGGCTCTTAATATTAGTGTCCCCGATAAAAGTGTCAACGAAAAGAATTCTGACCAATATTTGCAGTTAGCCCAATCATGTGTTATTTAGGTAGTAACAATACACATACACATCTGATAGTTTGTCATATTGTGTAACCATGGCAACCAGTTTCTCCTATTTAAGAAAAAGTGGAAGAAAGAGCTTCACATACACACATACAAAAAAAAAAAAAAAAAAAAAAAAGGTAGCTGCTTAATGAAAATTTCGAAGCAGCTCTTAAAAAGGCCAATTTGTTCTATGGGTCTAAATAAGTACTTTTACTTTTAATGAGCTACTAAATAAAGCAAACATGACACGTTATGAGAGGATTCCATTATAATGGTTGTCTGCATAGCAATGAACTTTACAAAAATAAATTATAAAGTATGTGCTTCGTGCTCACAAAGATTGTAACTAATATTCAATAAACTTTAAGACATATGTGTTTGAAGCAGTAATATATTTATTATACTTCACAATGTCCATTTTTCGTCACGAAAAGGAAGACTTTATAACCCTCTTTGCCTTAACACAAGATCATTGGTATCCCGTAAAACAATGGCTTGTGTTAGTATAGTTCTACGTTGTATGTGTATAAATATATATATATGCATAGAACATGTGTGCGTGGTGTGTAAATACAGATATACTTACGTATAATAAACTAGTCATGTATATGTATAATATATCCTATCGTGGGTCTCAAATACAAACCTTAACTATGTATGGCTGTGCTTCTCTTTTTTATACTAACTGCTTCTCATGTAAAACTGGGGGCCTTGTAAGGCTAGCTTTATATGGAAGTATTTATATTAGTATGTATGCTAGCATATATCCTGATAAAAATGCTTTAAAAAAGCTATAGTATTTGTCAACAGATAAGCTTTCACTCTTTTGACTCACTATTATTACATACAAATTTCATAATACCTAAGTTTGCGGTTCTTTATAAACAATTAAATGATTAGTAATAACCAAGATATTTTGGAAAAAAATCGTTGTTTATAGTAAATAAATAATGATTGGAATGCATTAGGGTTTACTGCATTATGCAATCTTTTGTGCTACATCTTATGCAATGTGTATGTTCAAGATACCGCAGAAGCAAAAACAGTAGGCCCAACAGTAGTAAACAGTAGGCTAGCCAACTACCAACGTTGACCTTCAGTTGTTATTGATCGCATTGCTGAGTATTTGTCAACCAGCTCAATTGCTAACGCACCTTATACGAAAGAAGTAAAATTGCAATTCGGGATGTGAGGTCGAACTATTAGATAAATGACGGCAAATTGTTGGTTGGCCAACCTACTCTTTAAAATACGTTGGGCTAACGTTTATACTCATTTATTTTTTGGTGTGAATTCTCAACCACGCCGACAATTAGACTCGAAACTGTGGGATAAATGATGGCAAATTATTGGTTAGACAACATATACTTCAAACTACGTTGAGTCAACATTTCTACACATTTATTTTCGCATGAATTCCCAACCATTCCGACCATTACCCTCAAAACTTTTGGATAAATGACGGCAAATTGTTGGTAGGCCAACATACTCTTTAAACCACGTTGGGTCAAGTTTTTCCACATTTATTTTTGTGTGAATTCCCAACCGTCTCGAAGCTGTTGGATAAATGATGGCAAATGGTTGGTTGGCAAACACTTTATAATACGTTAGCGAACATGTTTATTTTCACACGAATTTCCAATCACGGCCACTATTAACCTAGAAGCTGTTGGATAAATGGCAGTAAATTGTTGGTATGCTGTGAACTACACTTTCATACTCATTGTTATATTTATTCACTTAATATAACTTCTACTTTCAATCCACGCTTGATTCAGTGAAGAAGATACAAACACATTCTGTCGCCGAAAATGATATAGTATTTACCATTTTGTAGGTAGTATAACAATGCTAGTATATATGCTATGATAAATACTTCCTTCTAAAGTATGCCTAAGAGCTAAAAACAATCATATTTCAGAACCAGAAATTCAAGAATAACCTATCATATCTCTTCTTCCATTGTTATTGTTATAATTCAGATATATAAATAAAAGAAGAAATAGGGGCCATATATTATGGGTATTTTACGAACAATATTTTTCGTAAATTCTCCGATATAAAGTTATGGTGAGGTGGCATACAAAAACCTATTCCGAATAATGACATGTGAACTGCTGCTTCAATATATTTTCAATATATAAATTCATAAATTATTGATATCACTTTTATCAAAGATACTGATTTTAAAGAATCCCGATATGCCTTCTGAAAAACAGGTTTTCTCTCAATATATTTCATAAATAATCTTATTATACAGGATGTCCCACATAAAACCGGTACCGCTCACGTACCGGTTAATCATCTCTAGTTAAATTGCTTCTGGGATGACGACACTGTCTCGAAAGTTGGCTACACTAAATTTTTATCGGAAAGTTGAGTGCAGGAGTGTGTTCATGCGTCAGTTGTTCGTTCGTTTGTAGATGTGTTCGTGCGTGAGGCGTACCGGTTTTATGTGGGACACCCTGTAGAATGTAAGCATTGCCTATTGGACCATTCTACAAATTATTGCCATTAAACATATTGAGAAGGAAAAAAATGAAAATTACATGGATAATCACATCATATGGTAAATTTAGAGAAATAGAAGAGAAATTTCGCAAAATTCTTTTAAGTAATTTCGAGTTCTTAATATTGTTGGTAACATTCTAATTATAGAAATTAGGTATTTGTGTGCTAGCGTGAAAACAAATGGTTTTCGCCTGTGCTTTTCGTAACATAAGCTTTAGTCCTACTCACGCCGAAGACAAAATTTTCGATATTATCTTGTATTTTAACACAGATGCCATTTGGTACATTTTGTTAACATAAAAACACTCACTTATAACTAAAACCAACTTTTTGTCAAAAATTCTTTCCTCTAGATTTAACGTTGGGTGTTTTGTTCCAATGTAATATGATTTGAATACATTTCTTTCTACTAGTGATGACGTTTCCTTGATAATTTTGATCTTCTTTAAGTTGCGTTTGGTTATACCTAGATCTTTCGATAAACTGAAATGTTGAGAAACGTTGAGAATGTTCTTGAAATGTTGAGTAACACATGAATGGAAACGGAATATCGCATGGGTGTCTTGTGGGCAGCTAATGGAGCACATGTGGAAATTCCCTAAATCAAGTTAAAAAAAAAAATGAGTTTTCCTATTATCTGCCACAAACTGCATGCTTCAATCATTCTTAATTTTCTTATTATTAATATTTGTTATCAGGGAGAGACTTTATGTCCACCCTGTACAACGTAATCAACATAGCATCGTTGTCAATTACGCTTTTCTTCCCTCTAAATGTGTTTGTACTTTTTATCTTTGTCTTCTCCGTGTATGAGATCTATAATCTTCTAATGCAGACAATTTACACCCTAAATATTTAACGCATGAGGCGAGAATATGATAAACAGTTTGGTTTTGAATCGCTAGAGTAGATTTTGCTCACAGATGGTTTCCCATGTTGCAATATAATAAGAACCGATTTTTCATAATTTATAACTTGCTTGTTTGGCTGTACGTTTAGACATACTTGTACAAGTCACATTTAATATCAAACTGAAGTTAGAAGTAATGCATTTTTAAATGTGAAAATATCATACAATTATACATATCAATGTAGATTATAGTATACACGCTGATTTGATTATAATAATCAAAAATCTTGATTAATTAAATAAACTTGCTTATTACTAATCTCAAAATTTTCTATAGAATAATAACAGTTATACAAATAATATTACATATTGTAGTTCTAGATTACAAAATTATAAAAATTTGTAGTATAATAACATACCACAAAAATTCTCACTTTAATAAAAGCCTTATTAAACATCCTCGTTGCGCACCAAACGCATATTTCAAATAAACTCATTAATGTTATCTCTTTATCATTGAATTGGTCTTCCTCGAAGAAACACAGTAGTTAGTCTTTGACATTTAACAGATGACAATTATCTAGTTTTGGAAAATTGTACTTGAAACTTACCTCATAGTTAAATAAATTAGTTATTTTGTTTTTCATAAGACATACTAAAATGTTTATAACAAAGTATTGTATTTCTTCACTATTAAAATGCACAAGTAATTTATAGTAAGTCTTAATTCGGTTAATACGAGATGTGTTCCAAAAGTATCGAACCTTACTCTTTTCCCGCGTAAACCAAGGAAATGAGGGAGATTTTCTTCACTGTAGATGTAGAGAGGACGCTCATGCGTAGTCATGAACTTTTTCCCGCCCACAGAAAGCGCGAGTGAAGACGTGTAGTGAGCGGTGTTGGATTTCATTCTTTTGTAAAAAAAAAAAAAAAAAAAAAAAAAAAAAAAATGAGCAGCGATATTGCATCAAATTTTTGCCCAAAATTTTGCGGTACCCAAGCGGAAACCATTCAATCGGATCGGTATATTCAATTTTTGAACGAGAATTTGGGCATGAGAAGAAAGTACGCGAAATTCGATTAAGGCTTTCATCGCCAAACACAACATTTCTGTGTGTCGTCAGGCTCTTTCTCACCTGACATGGTTCCGTGTGGCTTTTGGTTATTTTACAAGCTTAAAATGCCACTAAAAGGGACCCGATTTGAATCAAGAGAAGACATCATGCGGAATGCGACGGAAAGGTTGCTCATCATTTCAAAAGCTGCGTTCCAAAAATGTTTCCAACAATGGCGGGAGCGTTAGGAGAAGTGTGTGCATTACCAAGGAGACTACTTTGAAGGGAATAAGTGTTTCGGATTTTCAAATCAATAAATGCATTTTTGTCAACCAAAGGTTCGATACATTTAGAACACACCTCGTATATTTAATACAATAATAATTTGATTTGCTTTAATTTCACACTCTACAAGGTAAAAAAATAAATAAGACTCAAATAGCACCGTCCTATTCTCCGAATTGAACGTAGATATTCTGCTTTTACTCCTTAAATTTGTATGCCATCTCACATACATATATATATATTTTTAAAATAAGCCTACGTAGTTTTTCTTCATTCCATGTACTGTAATACGAAAAAACTTATTGTATTGTACTATAATGTACTAAAATATCTTTTACTCACATACATACGACTTGTGTGAAGTACTACTTCTTATGGAATTGAATAAAATAACGTAGTTTGTGTAGTATGTAGTATTAACGCTTGAAAAAGAATTACATTCTTGGGTCAGTTTAATACTATATAGAAGTTTCATACATGCAGACAATTTTAAAATTGTCAAAATTTACTTAAAATATGTATAATTTCTGCATCTTCACTCATTTCATATCTAATATAACTGATTACTTTATAATCGAGCGTGTTTTAAAATATATACAGAATTAGTTAGTAGTTTGTTTTAAATGTATCATTGCCTAAACATTTTCATTTTTTTAGTGAAAATATAGCTAGAGTATTCCTTTGTAACCAAACTATTTAGAATTATAAAGGATCCCGTACAATCCTTATGGAAATTGGATTTCAGTGGAACTCCATGAAACCGTGATATATTGTAGATATTGTAATCCTGAGAAAAGGTCTTAATGGGCACAACCATCAATCACTGACCGTTTGGCCACTTTTTTGAAAACAGCAGAAAGTAATGGTATTCTGGATTTCGGCAAAATAGCTTGAATTCGTGATATGGTGTAGATATTGTAATCTGAGAAAAAGTGGTGTCAATGGGCACAACCACCAATCACTGATCGTTTGGCCACTACATGTCCCCTTTTTCCAAAACAGCAGAAGGTAACGATATTCTGGGATTTTGGTGGAATTGTATGAAACCATGAAAAGGTTTAGATCTTCTTATCCTATCCAACAACCCGGAAAAGGGACAGGGAGAGTTACGGCCACCACAATTTAAGCATAGATAACATCGCGATGTTCATCTTGCGAGGCAAAGAAAAGCGCTGGAAAACCCTAGACAGGATGACCGGCCCGGAACGAACCTCCCGAATGCGAACAAATTCTTTACCAACTGACCTATCGTTGCTCAGTAGCCATAAATTAACACTTTTTCTCAGGATCAAGACATCTATAATATATCACAATTTCATTCATTTTCACCGAAATCCAAAATATCGTTATACCCGGCTATTTTCAAAACTCTGGACCTGTAGTAGCCAAACGATAAATAATTGACGGTTACGCCCATTAAAACTTTTTCTCGCGAGAGAATATGTACAACATATCACGGTTTCATTCATTTTCACCGAAATCCAGAATATCTGTATTTTCGGCTGTTTTTTAAAAAGTGGCCTTGTAATGGCCAAATGGAAGGTGATTGGTGGTTGTGCACATTGAGACTTTTTCTCAGGATGACAATATCTACAACATATTACGGTTTCAATCAATTTCACCGAAATCCAATTTCCATAAGGATTGTGCGGGGTCCTTTAATTGATAAGTCTACACAAGCTAGTCCTATAAGCTATCAGCAGTAGAGTTGTTGCTTGCCAAGTCAAATATAAAATATGGGTGCCTATTGACAATACTGTCCCTTCATATTGCTCTTGATTGTTATTGTCCCATATATTAGCATGGTGATAGTGTTTGTTGTTCATACAATCAAGCAAGTATCTATATCTTAATATATCGTATATATACATACGATACATGTGTAGAATCGTTGATAAACCAGGGTAATATATATATACTATATGATATATATATAATACTGTTAAATTATTCAGTCATCTATAAAAGTTACGAAATAACATATTATATTAGAACTGAGAAAAATGTCAATTTCTGAGTACATGTCTTCTTCATGTATCATATATACATAAATACATAAGCATATACATATATATATATATATATCTTTTGTACAATTGTTCTATCTAATGTGGCGAGTTTATCGTTAGAGAAACCAGTGTTATCTCCACTGAAGTTTGTGACTTGTAAAGTTTTATTTGTTAAGTTGAAAAATCATTGTCAAATATTGCACAGATGTGAAATGCCTGTAGTAGTGATATGGTAAATTGAATATATGACTCTGTGGATCATACATTTTGTAGTTATTGTGAACATTTTACTTGGTATTTATATCTATATATATCTATATCTATCTCAGCGATTCTTAAACTTCCTGATTTCGTGACCCCTTTTAATATGATATGCATGTTGCCGGACCCCAAATCATTTCTTCGAAGGAAATTGTCAAGAAAATATTTTCGTGTACAATATCCAGCAAAACAAAAACAGTACTGAAATTCACGTATGGATTGCGCGCAGGTGCAGTGTGGTATAAGCTGTGAGCGCCACATGTATGTTTAGTTGTGTATGGACTAGCGTAGTGTGTAATTGGCGCGAAGATGTGTTACTCACAACAGACGAGAAGGTGTTTATTGTCGACCACTATTTCCGCTCATACGGTGTGGGTCAGCATTTCACTGCAGCAGATGAGCGTGCACGTCTACTCTATTGCTCTAGAGCTATGGCATATAAAGATGATTTCATCAGCAACATATTGTTCAGTGATGAAAGCCATGTGTATCTTGATCGCTATATCAATTGACAGTTTATTATTGACCCATTCTTGCATGATTCGCATCAAAAATATGTCGTTACATTAACAATGGATGCAGCAAGACGGAGCTACTGTCCACACTGCAAGTGAGTTACTTGCCCTTCTGCCCATGAAAGTTTGGACATTGCTTGATTTCCCGTGGAACGGATTTTTCCATATCCTTCCCACTCCCGTGACCTCACGGCTCTAGATGCGTACATATGTGATATGCTGAAGGAAGCAATCTTCCGAACAGATAACCCCGAAAATTGCTTATGGATAGAATGTGATAGAAAGAGGTTACGATAAGAAATAGGTTGAGAAAACCTGTTCTAGGATAAACATACTCCTTTTTGAGATATTCCATGGTTGAGAGAACCCTGTATTTGACGCTAGTAATATGATCTGCTTATATAGTTAATAACTCTTAATGTCATCCAGATATTCCGTTATTTATCTTTCATGGCGAGTTCTTTTCTTAATGTTCCTTTCAAGAGGTATAATGGTTCATCAAAATGGATGAATAAAAAAGAGACATGCTATTTCGTTTCTTTATCGTAGCCAGATTTTTTTTTTTGATCAAAAGATCCAATATATTTCAAACGAAAATTTTCTTATAGGCTTTATATCTAGAGAACTACATATAGTGTAGCCAAACTCAAACTATTACTTAATTCAGTATGATGTGCTTATTCCGTAGAAAGTACGAAAACTCGATTTAGAGGCCATTCAAAAATTTTGTGGCTCCTGATCCAAATACGATATTGGCCAAGATCGCAATCTTTTGATCCTTTTTTTTTTTTTTTTTTTTAATCATTTCTAAAATTCTTGTTTAACTCCTTTTGATAGTGCACGCAACAATATTCAGTCCAATAGCTATAATTTCCATCTTTCCACTTCTCAGCGTCTTTAATTAGATTTTGATTTTTCCGACGCAAGTTGCTAAACAAATTTAAATCATGACCGATGATCAATAACCTCAACTTATGGGTAGTTGACTATCAGAGTCAAACAACAAAAGCACATCTCGACCGAAGAGCTAATTATGTTAATTCATTACCAATGGTTCAATTATTTTATCGTGAAAAGGTAACATACAACGTCGAGGATATATATCTGGTTTTTCGAAACTTCCAAAACCCGGTTTTGGCGAAACATATTGTACAAAACTTTTTGTAATAATAGAAACAAGTTATATATACACAGAGTGAACCTGAAAGAGTGCACAAACTCCGGGAGGTGATTCGTAACATCAAAAGAAGACAAAAAGTCCTCTTGCATATTGTCGAATTCCGCATCGTGTACGAGGGACAGGAGTGCCAACTTGGAATCGAAAGTTGAATCCTGACAATTGAAACGGAGCAGAAAGATGTACACAACAGGTAACTCGATAACATGAAAGAATTTTTTGTCTTGTTTTAATGTTATGAATCACTTCCCGAAGTATGTGCACATTTTTCAGTTCCGTTCCAATTGTCACGATTTGAATTTCGATTCCAAGGTGGCATCCCTATCATTTAAACAGGACGGGGAATTCGACAATATGTAACAGGACTTTTTGCCTTCTTTTGATGACACAAATCACTTCCCGAAGTTTGTGCACATCTTTCAGGTTCACTTATACATAGTATGGTAGGAAACTATTTGAACAAACTTCGGGAGCTGATTTTCGAAACCGAAACGAGCAAAAAAGTCCTGCGGAACTTCAGTAAGGGATAATTTCGGCGATATAAGGTGCCGAGCGTGGGAAAATAAACTTCAGAGGGATCTAATTCAAAAACAACGCAACGTAGAGAGTGCGGTTTAGAACATGACACTCGAAGTCATACCTGCTCGGTTGAAAGATGTATGTTTTAAACCTCCGCAACATGTGTGCGAGGGATTCCCCAAAGGTACGTAGGGATTACTTGCCAGACTACAGGAAACTATTACACTGTCTGTCTGAATACCTATGTTTCGGAGTTGGGAAATATCGGCGCAACGGATTTTATTGAAGGAGCTGCAGTATAGGTTCCGCTCTTCCACCTCTCTCTCTCTCTAAAATCATGTGCGCCGGTACAACCCAACTCTGGTACATAGGTATTTAGATAGAGAATGTTCCTCTAATATTTCTTTAACCGCATTTGATATCTCTCTCAGTTTTCAAGCTAGGCAGCCTCAAAGTTACAATTTTTTCGATTTTGGCATCTCGTAAGTTTGAAACAACGCGTTTTTCGCCTTATGTTCGTATGAACTTTTTTTGTTGTTGTTGTTTTGGTGTGAGGATTTCACTAGTGGATTTTGGCTACATAATAAATGAACACCCTATATATATATATATATATATATATATATATAGAGAGAGAGAGAGAGAGAGAGAGAGAGAGAACGGGCGGAGAGTATTACTAAACTATATTGAGAAACTGAAAGAGATGATTCCTCATATATGGTGCCTTCCATTTCAACTCAGGCAAAAAAATATAAAATTGTACCATCACCATCTCAGATATTGTTGAAACTTTTTTTTATAGCAACTAGGCATGTTTTTAAGAGACCCATTTTTTTTTGTTTTGTCGAAAAAAATTTTCCCGCCAAGTAATGGGCCATCAAAGACGGGGAGTACAATTTATGAATTGTAGAAGACATGGAAAATGGTCAATTTCGGAGCCTCACCATTCGGCTATGGAGACAGGTAGAGTTATAATTCTTGTTGTGGTATGTACATAGGGATATAAATAAACTATATTTTATTATAGTTTGGTTTGCGCATGCGTATCTTTTTGTACATAAATTAACAAATGAACGTCAATTTATCTGAAAAGTCGAAGTTTGCGAATTTTTTTCGAGCACTTCCGGTTCGAATTTTAAAATTCTGTTTTCTCGGTTGGTAAGACCTAGTTACCCGCTTTCCGAAAAAAAAATTTGTATCGCTTCTGTGGTCAACCGTTTTGTCGCAAAAAATTCGAGAAATTGTAAAATTTTCAAAAATCGCCATTTTTGGGCGCCATTTTCTCGAAAACACCATTTTTTAAAATTCTGAAATTTTGTCAGATGGTTCAACTTTACCTGAATAATAAACACACTAAATACCATTCTCGACCAATGCTTCATGGATTAACTGCAGCCTTTTAAAGTTAGCGAAGTTTCGCTAATTTTGATGTCACAGTTAGCAACACTGGGAACAATGAAAGTGCAATGATTTGATGATGTTTGTGGTTCACATTCATTAAATGAAGAATAAATGGTTTTCTTGGCTGGTTTTTTATTATTTTGATTAAAAAGGCTCTCTGAAATAGTAAAATGAGCCTCCCTCTACTCCTCCGTTTTCTTAAACTGAAGTAATCTGAGGTGGAAATTACGATTACGAAACACACAAATTTCAAGTTCACTTACTTAAAGTGGTCTTGGGAAACAAAATTTCACTGATTTTTTTCTTTTTTTTTATACATGGACCAATCATTTGCTTGGTTTTTGTCTTCTTTGCTAATAGCATGTAACCGTGCAGATGCTCCGATAGATGTTGGTTCACTCATAACTCATCCAGGAGTGGATCTAGGGGAACGATTGCCCCCCCCCCCAGAAGAAGAAACTTTCTTATTTATATATAAATAAAACCCATCCCAGAGTTTAGAGCTCTTAAAAGTAGCTCTAAGTAGCAGTATTACAATTCCCCCCCCAGAAGTCTGTCCTGGATCCGCCCCTGCGTAGCACATTGTCGATAGTCACAAAACACTTATTTTCACTTCTCTTATGCTCTTCTGGAAACCTGTACCCTGCTGAAGGTTCATGTGGAAGCATAAACAGCACTTAAACTTCACGTAATTCATGATTTATTCATAATATTTCTGCTACGCACCACTGGTTATCATACATATATGTATAACAAAAGTTCCTTTTTGCAGATTTTTTTAAATCTACACTTTGAATTGCTAAAGTTCGATTTTGGGGGGAAGTATGAAGTTAGTTCATGGTGACCCATTACTGCCATAAAAACTTCGCAATTTTCCGAAAGCCAAAGATAACTTCGTTGAATACCAGTTACCGGTCGCATACTTTCCCTTTTTTCTTCCGGAAGTCGTCGAATTCAGTTCCAGGTAACAAAACGAGAGTAATACCCGGAGTTTGTACTTGCACTATACTCACGAATTCTCCTGCGGTTTTAGTGGGGACGCGGTGGCTCAGTGGTAGAGCGTTCACTTCCGGTGCTTGGGGTCCCTGGTTCAATCCCAGCTCGTGCCGTTCTGCATTTCACCATTTCATTCATTTCTCATAATCACCGTCTCCTTTAGCCTAACCGGCATAACCGTGGAACGTAAAACTTAAAGATTTCATTTCATTTTTTTCTTCTGCGGTTTTAATACTGTGTATCTGTTTTAGCCTAAGGCTATGGCGCGTTGCCACATTCTTTGCCCCCCCCCCCCCTTCCCCACTACCGTCACAGAGACCCTTGCATGGCCGGTTTCACTGCAAAAACACTGCTTTATCGGACCTGTCTGCATCTCGAACATCTGAAAGCGATCTTTTAAAGTGGGATGCAGCACCATCAGAAATCACTGACATGGTTTGGGAAATTGTAGACACCTATTTTCACGTATTCAAACCTTTTTCTATAAAATATATTTTCGCTTTTCTTCGAGTATGTTTAGAATCTTGTCTATGACTATGAGTACATGAGCCGAATCGTGTGTTTTATCGTCGTTTATTACAACAAAACTGTCAATTGTTTCATATTTCGGTGATAACTCTGAATTTCACTTTGCAGAATAACAGTCCAGTTTTCAACGAAGTCCACATGAAGTAAAATGGAATTTGTATCTTGAAATTTTATACGGTGGTTTTCGGTAGCAATTGATTCTCTTTGGATTTTCTTGATGTAGTCATGAATTACAATTCTTAGTTAAACCGGCAATGTACGATACAAAAACAGAAAGTGGCACAGTTTTTTTTTTTTTTTTTTTTTTGTAACGAGATCATTATTCTCCGATATGGCATACGTAACCACTTTCATTTTCATCAGGATCAATAATTAAAGACACCACACTTATTTCTTCCACTCCAGGACATTCACCACATTCTTGAAGAAGACAGCTGTCATTTTCTACGGATCATACTACTAAAGGAAATAGGTCACTCATGACAGCTTCAATACAGGTTGCACCTTTGATTTGTAGCAACACAGTAGCAGCTAACTTAAAATTTGCACAATACACACACACACACACACTTCCCTCTGAGGTTGCGGACTGACACACTTTAGTCGAATACTATAAAATTCCGAGTGACCCATTTTTATGCTGGGATTGCTCTGTTTAAAAATTCAGTAAATTTCTTTGGAACGCGTAAGAAAACGTTTCGATTTTTTTTTTAACTTTTTGTCATTTTTCGATCACTGTAATGACATCGCACTTAATTGAGACTGTCTGCAGCATTCCAAATCATACTGAGGTAATAGTTTAGGCCTTTTATAGTTCATCAGAATTCATTGGATGGCCATTTCAAGTAAACTTAAAATTTGTGTGTTTCGTAATCGTAATTTCCACCTCAGATTACTTCAGTTTAAGAAAACGGAGGAGTAGGGGGGCTCATTTTACTATTTCAGAGAGCCTCTTTGTTCAAAATAATAAAAAAACCAGCCAAGAAAACCTTTTATTCTTCATTTAATGAATATGAACCACAAACATCATCAAATCATTGCACTTTCATTGTTCCCAGTGTTGCTAACTGTGACATCAAAATTAGCGAAACTTCGCTAACTTTAAAAGGCTGCAGTTAATCCATGAAGCATTGGTCGAGAATGGTATTTGGTGTGTTTATTATTCAGGTAAAGTTGAACCATCTGACAAAATTTCAGAATTTTAAAAAATGGTGTTTTCGAGAAAATGGCGCCCAAAAATGGCGATTTTTGAAAATTTTACAATTTCTCGAATTTTTTGCGACAAAACGGTTGACCACAGAAGCGATACAAAATTTTTTTCGGAAAGCGGGTAACTAGGTCTTACCAACCGTGAAAACAGAATTTTAAAATTCGAACCGGAAGTGCTCGAAAAAAATTCGCAAACTTCGACTTTTCAGATAAATTGACGTTCATTTGTTAATTTATGTACAAAAAGATACGCATGCGCAAACCAAACTATAATAAAATATAGTTTATTTATATCCCTATGTACATATCACAACAAGAATTATAACTCTACCTGTCTCCATAGCCGAATGGTGAGGCTTCGAAATTGACCATTTTCCATGTCTTCTACAATTCATAAATTATACTCCCCGTCTTTGATGGCCCATTACTTGGCGGGAAAATTTTTTTCGACAAAACAAAAAAATATGGGTCTCTTAAAAACATGTCTAGTTGCTATAAAAAAAGTTTCAACAATATCTGAGATGGTGATGGTACATGCTCTGCCTGAATTGAAATGGAAGGCACCATATATACATTATATACATATAAAGATCTTATATGCAACTCTATCCATCACAACTCTGGAACTCACTAAAGAAATAATAAACACTTCTGACCAGAGTATATACACTTATTTATTAAAAACTAAATTACAGTGTAACGTTTTGACAACTTAACGTTGTCGATGAAGACAACGTTAAGTTGTCGAAACCGTTACACTGTAATTTAATTTTTAATAAACAAGTGTATATACTCTGGTCAGAAGTGTTTATTATTTCTAAAGATCTTATGAACGTGTGGACGAAGGTGCATAGTTTCAGAGCTAAGAGTCGTCCAAAGTCATGGAAAAATACATTGGAACATTTATTATTTTGAAAACGAGAAACAGTAGAGTAGCGGTCTATGTCAGTATAGAAGTACTCATACATACGCCATCTGAAAATGGATATTTCAGCAGTGTGAAATTAGTCCACAAGGGATTATCCACAGGAAATAACTTCCAGACATGTTCCCAACTAAATTCCCAATTTAAATGTGGCTCCAAAGTATACAAAAGGTAAGGTAAGTGAATACTGAATGACGGAAGTCGGAAGAGTTAGGTATCGTCAGCTTCATCGTTCCGGATTAACACATGCTACGCCAGAAAATAAAGAAGAGATCACACATAGGCGTTTGGTTAAGCCATACACTATGATCTCTTTCGCTACTAAGCTTCACCTGAAAGTAGACGAAGAAGAAAAGACAAAAGTTCTTTGTACACGGACACTTCGAAATGAAATTTATTTTTTAGATTAACGTCCCCCACTCATTTCCTTTAGGCTAAAGGAGACGGGTGATAAATTAATGTTTATGAAAATATTTCTTTTTTGAGCTCTCCAACCAAGAATCGAACTTGGGATTACGTGCATCAAAGCGGCATGCGCTAACCACTAGACCACTCGTGAAAGGGCAATATACAGTTCGAGGACGGACAAATCGAAGTTGGAGGCATACACTGTATTTACTCTATTTTTCTTAATTTTTAGCCTAAAACTATTGGAAGACGCTTATAATCGCATTGTTGTTGTTTTAATTGTATTTTTCTTAATGTTGCTGCTTTTAGCATTATTTTTATGATAAATGTACATGCGTAGCTTTTAATAACTTCACATGAGAACCAGTATATAAAAAATTACGATTAAGTAGGAATCACATTTATTGATACTTTACTATGGACATGTGATAAACTATATGCTCCATTACTATAAGAATAAACCAATGTACAGTGTGTCCGTAAAGTCGCGCAACCCAAAGTTTGATTGCGTATATCTTTTGATCTAAAAATGATAAAGACTTGAGACTTGAAGCAAATGTAAGCATGTTATATGAAGGTGTTTTCGAGAACATGACCAATGCTGAAACTTGTAACGTTTTTGTGTATTAACGAAATATATTACCCTAAGTGTAAAATAAAAAATGTGCAAAATGAAGAAAATCAATATTCAGTTGATTCAAATCGATATCGCAAATTTTTCAATAAAATTTCATTTTATCAATTATGTGCAAATTTCCATTGCTTATCATTAACTACCTAACACACACCTATTACAACAGTCTTGCCAGGGGCCGCGTTTCTGTCAAAAACCCATTTTACGGACTTGCATCAAACAAGTCTTTTTACATGGCAACACTGCATCAACCTTATCACATTTTCACACCAATGGATAAATGTTGGTGCATACTGTATATATATACACACACAAATTTACCCGCAAGAAATCAGTGTTCTGCAACTGAATATTGATTTTCTTCATTTTGCACATTTTTTTTTTTTTATTTTACACTTACGGTAATTTTTTCCGTTATTACACAAAAACGTTACAAGTTTCACCACTGGTCATGATCTCGAAAATATCTACATATAACATGCTTGTTTACATTTACTTCAAGTCTTTATCATTTTTAGATCAAAAGATATACGCAATCAAACTTTGGGTTTCGCGACTTTACAGACACACTGTATTATTACCGAACAATTAATCACCGCCATGCTGTTATTGTTTAATTTTCCTGTGTTAAAATACCGTGAAAATGGAGAACGAAGACAGGTTGAAGATGTTGATAGCACCGTAAAGTTTTAAGTTTTCAACTCATAACACTGTACGTATATCAGGACAGTAGTTTTAGGATTTGTGACGCACTCACAATGACTCTTGTACAGCGAAGTCCTTAGGTTGTTTACTTATGAATTTCGTAAGTGTGAACAGGTCATAACAGGCAGTATACCAGTATAATGTACCTGGACGGAGGTGTACGTGGTAATTAGTTGGCGCAATGTCACAGTTTAAGTAACGCGCCAACATCAAGTTCATGTGCAAATTGAGGAAATCTCCTTCAGAGACTTCGATCGCCTTAAGAGTCTTCATCCCGGCGAAATTAAAATACCGCTAATTTTACAGTAATTATGTGATATCTTCAAATAGATAAAAGATAATTGAAATATGGAACAAGAGCGCCCTAGACAATATTATTTTGCGTGAGGTACCGTTATCACAAGTCATCTAGTGGCTTTCCGTTTTCAGCCGTTTAGAAACGCGAAAATAAATGCCGATTTTCAAAATGGTTCTAAATCGAAAGCAGATAAGTGAGTCATGATAACGGTTTTTCATGTAAAATAATATTGTCTAGGGCGCTCTTGCTCCATATTTCAATTATCTTTTATCTATTTAAAGATATCACATAATTACTGTAAAATTAGGGGTATTTTAATTTCGCCGGGATGAAGACTCTTAAAAACAGTTTACGGTTAACAATGCTTTAAGGAAAAATTGGCCTCAAAGGTGTCCGTTTCAACACCGTAGAAGACCACCAAAACCAACCTGACAGCTGAACTGCGGAATACACTAAAAGAGGACTTTCGTCTGTGTTTCCAGCAATGGCAGGAGCAGTTGAGCAAATTTGTGTGTTCCGAAGAAGCCTACTTTAAAGGCGATTAAGTATATGGTGTCAATAAAGAGCTGCAACAAAATTCCGGGGAACTTTTTAACTGCCTTGGTAAATGTAAAGACTTTTGGATTGTCTAAACTTGATCTCTGCCCACTTACTTAGCTTGAAAAATCATGATCACTACCAAGCCAGAACTACTGCTCCTCATGCAAAACACATCATCTTTGTATATCCCTTTATTCTTAATCTTTTCGTATATCTCTTATTATTCTCTTATATATAATCTTCTATGAACACACACACTTATCTTAAATCATAATCTTTAATCTTATTTCTTCATATCTTTATAATCTTAATCATAATCCCACTAACATCAAACTATCTTCTTTCTTTCTTTCTTCATCACTATTATCAGTGTTTTTAAGTGTTAAATGTAGTCTTAGTGGGCTCTAAATGCTAAGTTCGTTAGGTGATCTCTATTGAACATTTCGACTTAAGTTACTATCTTCTTCAATGGAAGGAATATTTCAAGCAATTTATTTGTATTAATTTTCAAAACTGTTCTATACCTTTTTTGTGTTATATATATATATATATATATATATATATATATATATATATATATATATATATATTTGATATTTTTTAACAAGATTTTTTTTTAATATTCCTTCTTATATTTAACTAATTTAATGTTTTCCTTTACTTTTCCTTTTTCTAAATATATATATATATATATATATATATATATATATATATATATATATATATATATATATATATATATATATTTATACCATTAAGAAGAATAAATTGTATCATGCTTCGAATTGCTTTCCAATGGTCCCATTCCGATAAAACTACCTCATATTTCAGTTTCAGTTATCTCCTTTTCGGAAGATTTATAAAGGAAGTCCCAGCCGTGGAGCCTTGTGGACTATTTCACTAAATTTGTTTTACGTCAAATTTGTTTTAAGTAAACTTATGCACTAAGATGGCACGAGCCAAAATGGCCGAATTTGCCTGTTTGAAATATAATTGTTTTTCACACTGTTATTGTAATAATAAAGGATAAGCGGCGCATGAATATATTAAAATTGAAATACAGTGTAATAAGATTGTCACAAATAGTAAAATTGTCAAAAGTAATGAATTATAAATAATAAAAATTGGATAAAAATTGAGAGCAAAGCTCCCCAATACTTATTGTTTACAGCGCCATCTCTTATCGTACCTCATATTTATAACAATCTATATCTATTTTCACATGCTACTACTCATTTTCCTTGGTAACAGCAAGTAACGTATTTGTGAACACTTTGTGCCCAACTCATCTTCCAACAGTAAGCAATCGCTTCTATTTTTCAGAATGCATGAAGGTCTACTTGCCTCTCTCCATGATCGTACAGGAATGCTTCGATCCGAGTAAATACAGTATATAAACCCTCTTAATGGACTTCTTTCTGTTATCGATACGAAGAGCACTATTTGAAAGAATACTAAAATAATTTTTTACCATCCGATCTCAAAGATCACATAGGAAATCTCCAAGTAACACATACACTTTCTTTTCTTTTAAGTCTGCACAGCAGAACAAATTTATTTTAACACAACATTACAATAACAATACATGAAAATATATACTTTACAAAATCACTTAATGATATTAAGAGCAACGATTTTAGTCTATCACAATACCACATATTCTAAGTGTAGATCAATCATAATTGAATGCATTTAATACAAAACCTGTATCAATTGATTTGCTATTTTCAACATTAAGCTTATAAAGACTGTACATAATACAACAAGATGCAGATTTAGAACAGGTTTACAAAAGCTTGGAAATTTTACAAATGTCAAATTAATTCACAAAGAGAGTAATACATAAGAAATTAATCTGTTTTCACGACATTCTTTTAAGGTAAAGCAATAACATAAGCGGAATTGCTATGTAACCCGCCATTGCACAAAGAATGCGCATACAGTAGTTTATGATTTCATACAATACGTTAATTTCCGAAAGATAGTTTATATGTGTGCATCTACTCTATTGTAAGTGAAAATGATTTTGAATAGCGTCCGCTCGAATCCTCTCTATGCTTCCTGTGGGTTACAAAAAAATTTCCTTTGTCTAAACATACTTTACACAAATAAGTGATTTTAAAGAATTAGGAACTTTTCGCTTCTTTTATTATAAATGTATGTAATCCTATTCTACATTTCCATGTACAACAAAATTTACATACCTTGGGAACCATATAATAACAAGTTTAAGCTCTAAAATAAACTCAAAACTTCAGACATTCCTTCCTATGCTACTAGATCATATGTATGCAATAATGATGGTACACTCTGCCCTTAACATTACAGACGGATAAATACAGTAGAAAAGTAGCATAATGTTCGCTCAACGATAGGCAGCAGGTACTAGCAGGTCAGTAATTCACATCAACATAGCGGAAAAGCGGTTGGATATTGAAGAGCGTACGAATTTGAGAAAGTGACAGGTTCAGAGACAACAGAGATGTGGGTACAAGGGTGCCGATTTCTCTGTAAATTTGGGGGAGCCCATTCTGATGCAGAAGGTATATATATATGAGGATTTTAAAACAAATTGCATTCAAATAATGCCAAATATTGTATATGCATAAATACAATAGGGGGGCCACATGAGATTTGGGGGGGGGGGAGGATCGGCGCTCTTGTGGGGGTATGGTGCTATTTCCCCTTCACAGTTGAAAATGGATTATGCTACTTCCGCTCTCAACCTAAGTGCAAAAATCTAAAACTCAAATTTTTGGTTCCAAACAATATGTCTGCTAGGTAAAGAAAACACATACCAGTGTACGTTTTACTTTATTTTCATGTAAATATGTTTCCCTACTTGCTATTTAAAGTTTCCTCTTTCAGAAACGAAGAAAAATTGGAATTCTCTCTTTCATTGTAATATTTTAAGTCAATATAAAATATAACCATTGTAAGTTCTATATGTAACCTTACGTGTTTGGGACCCATGAACATCAAGTAGTGATAGAAATACGTTATGCTTAAACTGTTTACTATCGTATGCGTGACAAATTCCAACAATACAAGTTACCATATTACTATGAAAACACTGTAAATGTACCCGGATTACATTATGTAGTATGGATTGTTATCTAAGGGACTCTCTCGATTTTTCAGTTTTGAAGGTACCGAAACTGGTGAAAGTTATCTGAAAATGCTTGGGTTTTATTATTAATATGATAGTGCGCTCAGTACCACCACACAGATGTAAGAGCACACCTTGATGATAATGCAACATGCCGGTAATGAGGTTATTTACCATGATGGTGTCCTCTGTACTACCACAGGGATGTAAGAGCACACCTTAATGATAAAGTATCAGGACAGTAATGAGGTTATTAACGCGATGGTGCCCTCCATACTACCACAGGGACGTAAGAGAACACTTTGATGATAACGCGCCAGGCCAGTAATGAAGTTATTAACATGATAGTACCCTCGATACTAGACAGGGATATAAGAATACACCTTGCTGATAACGTACCATACCGCAGAGTTCCGATCAAATTCCTTCCCCGTTCTCCTAGATTTTCACCTACGGGAAACAGTAATGGATACGATATACAGCAACAAAACATATAATATAAGCTATCCCTGTACATTGATGGGACAATACTAAAGCAGTATACACAGAAATCTCACTGCAAACTTTGGTGAGAGTTGCAGAAGCATTGCTCAAAAATGTATGGATGCTAAAGTCCATCACTTTGAGTACTTACTATAAACGTGTAGAGTGTAACAGCTATTGAAACCTTTAAATTGACTTATAACCTTGTGATTTTTTTGAAGCACCTTAACTTCGATGGGTACACACTTCTTTAACTTGCTGTATATTAATCAAAACATATAACAGTTTACATTACATAGTAAAATACTTAGCTAGCTTATTACGAAGTAGCACTATAACTGTGTTGAAATGTTTCTTATGGTAACTTACTTTTATACATTAACTGAACACTCCATCGTACATTAGGAAATATCATTTATGACATATATACTGAAACTGTTACATATAATTACAAGAAAACATTAACCTTTAATTTTGATCTTACAATTCAGTCAACATTATCCCACTCTATAGTACTTATTCTTCGACATTATTTAATAATACATACACACACATACAAGAAAAGGTTTAATCTAAAATTTAAGTTGACAAAATCAGAGATAAATGTTTTAATACTTCCTATTTAGCGTTTCATTAAGCCCAATACCAATGGAAACAAGGAAAGGAGCTTTCAACATTGTTTGCAAAAATGGTAATAAAATTTGAGTTTGCTTGCTTTATTTTATTTATTTATTTATTTATTTATTTATTTTTTTTTTTTGGAAGGAGGGAGAGGTTCAATTCAAGTTATGTAAAGTGATCTTTAGCATTTCCACCAAATATTTCAATATTACACTTTTTTTTCTTCTTTCGTTTCGTACCACGCCTGGTATATCTTCTGAAATTAAATGAAATCCCTAAATTTACGATCCACGATTATGTCCTTAGGCTAAAGAAGATGGGTGATTAAAGAAAGTAAATGATTATGGAATAATTGGTAGAATGAGAATGTACGAGGAAACAATTAGGGTTAGGATTACGAATTAATTTCTGGACTTTCGGCATCTACTGCGATGTTACTCCGTCACTTTGGTTTTGATTTTGAGTTTAGTTCCCTTTCATCAGCAAGGCTATGTGAGACGTGGACCTACAGGTTGACGTGTGGAATCCGAACTATATGAACTCCTGCCGGGAATATGACCCGGATCTCCCACGCCGAACATGCGTACGCTAAGCGCTTGGCCACCAGGGAGATCGTTAGGTCCTTTGCACACGGCAACGATAATATCGGTGAAAGCGCCGATAATGTCGGCGGCGCAATCGACTTCAATGTACTCAAATCGTAGCTTGCACACGCCACCGACATTATCGGCTGATCTTCCGACACGGCAGATGCTGTCGGCCAATGTTTTTTTTTTTTTTTTTTTTTTTTTTTTTTTTAATTATGATTGGATGCACATGCGGCCGATAAAGTCGGCCGGCCAGTGGCTTAGGTAAAGAGAGTGAATGACAAGGTGCTGTGTATTCTTGTTTCGTTTCTTGTCTTTGGAGTTTTGTTGTTTTCATTTTTTCTATTACAAACTAGTAGTTAAATGAAAATAACTACTAGTTAAAGCCCGTCATCGAGAAAAAACGTTCTTTTCCATTGAAAGTGATATTCAAGAAATTACTGCCATAACGTATATCCCCTCTTGAATATTTTTAAATCAATTTTATCCCCTCTGAAAGCTAAACAAGCCATAGGACGAAAGAATGGATGTGATTTTCAAACTCTTTGTTGTTTGTTTAGTAAAATTAATTAGCTACACAAATCTTCCGTTTTTAGGTGAGATATACTAGTTATTTCAGGTTGATTTTTTTTTTTTTTTTTAATTTGAAGAACGAAAACCGGGACAAGGAGGCATCCCGAAAGCGTTTTACGAGACAGTTAATTCTTTCATTGAAAACTGGAACGTCTGGCAATCCTAAACCAGTGTGACCACCGCTAGTACTTTTGTATCAGATCTAGTACCTTTTATAATATTTTAGTGTTCTAGAACGTTCACCAACAAAATCTAGTACTTCTCTTCTTTTCTCATAAATACATTTGGGAGAGAAAAAAGAATCTCATGAGCATTTGACAATGTACAAAAATTTCACTGTTAAGGGTGTTGGGAGAAAACAGATTATTTCTATCGAATTTTTGCTGTAACTTATAGTTCATTGTATTGGGGAAAATAGAAAGTACAAAAGAGTCAAGGAACGAAGGGTTAAGACTAATAAATGACCACAATAAACAATAATTATTACATATTTGGTGATCCGTTCAAACAGTAGGCTATTAACGAATTAAAACTCGATTTTCTCAATACGTCCATTTTATGAAATTTCTTGTTTTCTCCCGACATTCTCTATATTTGTCATACTTGTGTTACATTAGTTCTTTTATAATGAGTTCTAATACGACAATTAAGCATTTATTCCGCCAGGATTTTTAGTTTGGGAATGTAAAGTGAAAATTGGGAAGATGTAAGTGGTTTGCACGGTTTTATATCGAATTTTGACTGTGAAAAAATTAAAGTTGTGAGCTCTTGCAAGAATGTGGGATACTCCCCCATCCCAAAGGCAAGGGGGAGCTGCCAGAAACCTAATTAGATATTATTATCGTAAAATGTCATAAATAGGGTGAAACGGGAGCAGATACAATTTTAGTACTTTTTCCCCAGATCAAGTATTATTTTCTGCCTAGGTTAGTACGAAATATTTTTGCTGGGTGGTCACACTGCTTAAACCGACCACAGGGAAGCGAATAAAGAAAGAAAAAAAAAAAACGAATAATTTAGAAGTAGCCAGTCAATCAGTCAGTAACTTTATTAGAGCTTTATATTATATTATATTAAATAATAATAATAATAATAATAACAGACTTACCTTATTGCAACTGCTAAGATTTCTATTGGTGGAATACAAGGTTTCATTCCTGTATTCTGGCGCTGAACATGGTTTCCAATTCTTTCTATTAGAAAACCAAAAGTTAGCGTGGACATACGATAGTAATTTAAAAATTTTGCATCGTCTTCGCGTAGTTTCTCATATAGTGTGCAAAAAGCACCTTCTACATAACGCACAGTCAATAATGGATGAACACAAAGCTTTCGTAACCTACGTTTCCTGTTTCTACGTCGTAAGTACAACAAGGCAAGAAGATATCTCTTGTTGGTAGCTGAACTCATCTCTCTTTCACGTCCTGTCTAACAGTAGCGCCGACATTGCTGAACGTGTTCAAACCATCACCGGCAACGATATTGTCGGAGCTTCCACCGATTTTGTCGGTATCGTATGCAAACACGCTTAGCCCGTCATGTATGAGGGGTTCCTTTGTGATCAAACTGTCCAGGAAAACTGACTGAGAAAGAAGGAAGCAGCCTGGGACCATTCCACCAAGTGCCTCCCACGAGATCCGAAGCCAGGACCGCTCGCATTAAATGCGAGAGCGTTAGTGCCTATGAGCCACTCAAGAGGAAACTATAGAACCCCTAGAATACCCACGGACACAATGCTGTCTTCACAATGGCATCTTCTGCTTGCCTTCATTGCACTGAAGACTTTGTCCACCAGAAGAAATTTACAGATTTCATTTATTACAATAGAATGTTTTCGTCTCCTCATGATAAGTTTATGAAAAATTATCTTTAACAAAAGCATATGCATGTATATGTAATATATTTTTGCTTGGCCTTAAAAATCGACCGCGAATATCACTCGAAAGGTATCAAATCTCTAATACCACAATAAAGTGCCCTGAAATTTTAGTTTGACACAATGTATCTGTTACTATTCATCAACTTTGCCAACATTAGCGGCAGGAATCATGCACAGTATTTTATCACTCATATCTTAAGCTAATTTTAACTATGATGCTTTATTATACAAATTTACAATTGTAATTATTCACAATAGTAAATAAAAAAGAAAGAAAAATGAAAACATACCACAAAATGTATTAAAAATTCTTCAATTAGGTTGAATAGACATGATTTGGTATTTTACACATCCCAAAACATAAAAACATATCCAAATTACAATTCAGAATATGTAAATATGTTCAAAATATGATAAATATGTAAATTTTAAAAAATCGTTAAACCATCTCAACCGAAATAAAAATTATTATATAAATTACTTTTTCTCTCTGTTTTTGCAGGGTTTCTTTACATCATAAGAAATCTCAAAAATTCTCGCACTTACTTTACACTTTAAATACTTCGACTGCAGTTTAAATCAGGGTTACGAAGAAGCTGAGGTTTAAAAATACATATCATTATTTATACAGAAACAGAGAAGGCAAACTTACATGTATGTAGTTTAGAAAAATATGTTGAACACAATATCTGTTAAGACAATTACTACGTAAAGTCAGGTCAACTACCGTTTCTACAACGTGCATACCATGTAAATAAAACATTTTTACAGATAGCTATATTTTAACTACGATACTATTCAACTGTTTTATGAAAAATAATAATAATAATTCTGAAAGAAAAAGTATCCGTAGCTTTGAAACGACAATGCTTCGGGACAAATTTTGCACGTCACGCAAAATTTGTATGAATGAAGAGTTACGTCAAAGCTCAAATACTTCGTTTCAAAAGTATTATTACGTGGACACTGAAGTGCTGTGCAAAGAATAAATTCTTTCTCAATCCAGTAACTACCTTTCCCAGTGTTCTATTACTATTTGATTGGAATTACTGAATTTTCGGTGGTCAGGTTGCACAAAGATGGCAACTACGACCAAAAAAACTTCAGAAATTGCCTATAAAAATATAGGGCCCTAGAAAAGGTAGTTATAAATTTAACTAATACAGAGAAGAATTTTAAGAATTTTTGAAGTACATTGCTTGTATGATTCTGTATTTTTAGTGAATTCTAAATAAAAGTAATTAGCTTTGAATCTATTTATACGAGAAATATATTAAATGTAAATGAAATAAATACTGGATATTTCCATATTGTTTTCAATAGCATAAATTATCACACACAAAGACGAACTAAGATGATTTGTTGAACTCAAGGTTCAGCGAACAGCAAAATTCCACCTTTGAAAATCATAAATATATTATGGCGATGAAACTGTCTCTGTGAATTCGACATACTTAACGTTTACCTCGTTCTTTACTTCGATTGCATATTTTGTGGATCTGTCTTTTCCATTTGTGCTAACTGTCATTCTTTTATGGAGTCCTTTACCATTTGAATTTGAGCTTTAAGTTCTTCCATCTTCAACCCTGTAAACATATATATAGTTAAGTCAAGAGCATAGAAATGACGCTTGCTGTTAAATTATAAGATTGAGCATCTTACCTTATCGCGTCAGATCCTTATTACATACTGAGACAGTTTCGATGGACACTTCGCTTACACCTTCATGCATATGCAGGGGTGCCCACAAGGGGGGGCTATGACGCAAACTGCGTCATTGAAATATTTGGGGGGGGGGTTAAAAATCTATATAAATATGTTTGACGGGGGGGGGTAAAATTAATCGAAAAGTTTTTTTTTTCATGGAAGAATACCTATGGATAGACAATTGCGGGGGGGTGCGTCATGGACATAAGGGGGGGTGGGCACCACTGCATATGTTAGTTTATTAATTTAAGTTGCAATGGCCGGCTGCGTGAAATGTTCCACTGTGTTCAAGACAAGTAAATCATTCACTCACTTCCTTTCACTTTTCACGAATAACTCACACTGTGAATGTAAATACGAAAGTCAGTTGAATAAACAAAATTTTTATTATTTTCGGACTGAAGTTTTTGTAACACCGTTGATTGTTATGAATTTGCTGTTACTTATGGTAAATATTACATATTAAATTTTGCTTTTTTATTTATTTATTTATTTATTATTATTATTTGTAACTTTAAATGACTATAACTTCTTACCTTTAATATCTGGTTCAAAGATTTATTACTAAATCATTTCAATGTTTACTTATTGATGCTATAACAACTATATTGAATGAATGAGTAAAATCTCTAACCTTCAGTATTCGGTTCCATGAGTATTAACAAGAAATCACTGAACCGAATACTAAAGATAAATTCTATTCATTTATTCAAAGTGTATCCTACAGCATCCATAAATAAAATTTATGTGACATTCTTGTTTGTATATAAATTTTGTTCCACTGGTCTACTGTTCGTTCCTGAAATTGTTGATATTAGAACAGGTCACCGGAACAATAAACAATAAGATGAACAAAAACTACAAATATACAATTATATTACAAAATTTAATATTACTAGCTGAACCTGCGCTCTCTACACAGCGCATCATTCATATATGAGCATGAATTTCATTGCCATTCCTCACAACATCTGTACATGTCCCTTTACAGACACAAGTGAAAGACGCCTTGATAAAAGTCGGCAACGGGTATCATAAAGGGGAGATTTTTTCGATTATTTTTTTCAATATCTCGCACCGTTTGCAAGATTTGAGCCTACTTCCGGTTGGAGTTTCTAATTCATGTATGATCAGTGTTTTCTTTCTTCTTGCATGCAGTATGTAATGAGCAAATACATTACACACACAATTAATTATAATGTCAGTGATACATTGTATTCATTGGGCAAAACACTCCAAACAATAAAGATTCAACTTAGAGTGGAGAAATGGTTATCTTTCGTGGCCATGAAACAATCGCCTCAGAGGTATGCAATTTGTGGAAACAAGTACGACGTTTCAATAAAAAAATGTGTTTATCAAGTCGATATAACCTGCTTTATTGTGCATAACACTACATCTGAGTAGGTAAGGTTAGTACGAATAAACTACTGCTGCATTGTACGTACTAAAAACTCACAGTAACCACACAAAGTGACGACCATCAACTTCGACGCACGTAGCACAACGCCTAAGGAAATTCTGCCTCAATCGCTCAAATATTCCCGGTGTCTCTTACACAATCAAGTAGGCAGCTAGGACTTTTGTAAGCGAGTCCTCCTAAGATTCTACTGTATAATAAGGAAGGTAAGTTTCAGTGTTTTAATATACAGGATGTATCAAAAGTCCTGGGCCATATGTGAACTCTGTTATAAGTAAAGATACGAAAAGATGGAGAAAAAAAAGAAGAAAATTGTTGGAAATAAATGGCTTTCAACCTAAAATGTGTTACACAATTTTGTGTAATTGTCGTAGAAAAAATAGGGAAAAATGGGAACTCTCAGTATAGTTAAATGTTTGGTTGTCAAGGTAACGTCCTTGGCCTTGACTTTCAGCCTGTCAGTTAGTGGCTGAATATATGTGGGTCAGTAGGTGCTGACATCTAGGAAAATTTTACGTCGCAAGTAAAAACGAATCGTATCTTCATATAGTGGAATGGAGTTAGAATAGAGAAGACGTCTTTGGGAACTCAAAAATGTCTATAAAAATTGTTCTAATTGGAATAGGAACAACCTTCCTAAATTTTGTTTCGAACTCTTGTAGACATATTCTAATTCTAATAGTATATCACTATAAAAATGACATTTATATTGCAAGTGAACAGTATTTTCAGTGAAAATATTTGTGAATTAACTTTTGTTGCATTTATCAAGTTTGGTGTAATGACTTATTTTTCTTTACTTTAACGGAAAGTGGAAATTTACTTATTTGATTATGGAAATGCATCATCTATTGGAAAATTATGTGTTTGGTTCAAGGCAATGGTTTTGTTATAGCAAGTGGCATTATTAGTACACAATGGTGATATGTTTATTTTCTGAAAATTTGCCATAAAATTACTTTCTTCACGTGGAATAACCAAATCTTCAATTATTATAGAAATCGTTATTTTCGTTATCCTTGTTAAGCATAATAAAAGTTATTTTTCTATTATATGGCCATTTTTGATTTAAATAAGGCAATGCGAAGTCAAATTCCGCAGCTGTGTGATACAATTTCTGACTGTATTATAAAGGCATGCAACAAATGGTTAAATTTTCCCAATCTCATCATCCATTTAGGTTCCATATTGATAAGGTGCACTATGTAAAATGAAAAGATAACGTCTGCACTTCAGTCAGCTGTTCTAACGGAACGTAAAAGCACGAAAAAATGACACAAAGAACGCGCACATTGTTGTACGAGTGAACCTAGACCATCTCGAAAGCGTTTCCCAACAATTCTATATTGGTAGTATGGTAAGGGCCAAACGGAAGAGCCTGCTCAAGTGACAACGTTGCTTTTTCATTTACCACTAGCTGAACCTGCGCATCATTCACATATAAGTATGAATCTCCTTGTTATTCCTCACATTTGTACATGTCCCTTTACAAACACAATGAAATACGTCTTGATTTTGAGAAAAAATGACAAGATATACCATAAAGGGGAGATTTTTTCAATTACTTTTTCAATATCTCGCACTGTTTGCAAGATTTAAGCCTACTTCCGGTTGGAGTTTTTAATTCATGTATGATCAGTGTTTTCTTTCTACTTGCATGCAGTATGTAATGAGCAAATACATTACACACACAATTAATTATAATGTCAGTGATATATGGTGTTCATTGGGCAAAACACTCCAAACAATAAAGATTCAACTTAGAGTGGAGAAATGGTTATCCTTCGTTTTTCATTATCATTTGGCCATGAAACAAACGCCTCAGAAATATGCAACCCCCGTTTACAATGATGTGGTGTTAGAATGTATAATGTTTAAATTATGCTTTATTTTTTTTTTTCCTAATTTCAACACTTGCAGCGTACCCGTAAAAATGTAATAAAGAAATAATGTCCATGTTTTTCAAATATTCAATTAGAACTGGACAATCTGTATGAAATTTGCAATCGATCAGTGAAAACGTCATCTTTCTAGAGAATATAGTTTCCGAGATCTCATTGTCGAAAAAATTGGCCACAAATATATACACGTTCACAAACGTATAGTTTAAAACAACTCCAAAGATGGCAGCACAATTAATTTGCATTGATTTTGGAAAAGGCTTAATAAAATACAAAGGCTTTGAACAATAATTAAAAAGGATAAACTTTATGAAAAACGGATTTGTTCAAAATAATTTATTTAAAGTACACATACTTTAAAATATTTGCCTTTATTAAACGTGAAATCACAAATAACCGTAAATCAAAGGTTTGAAATCCAAAGTTATAGGTTGGAGCTCAGGCGGTCTTGTTGCTATTGTAGCATTTTAATAGATAAATAGGACGGTTTATCATTGTGGAGCCCAAATGGCTGGCGTGATTGAAGAAATACCACCATTTTAAATTGAAAACCGCCAATTTTCAATAATTTTGCATTCTTTCGTAGAAATTGGTGCAATTTCTACTCACACCAATGTCAATCTACGGAATGGATCTTCTGGGAATGGTAACAGGGCAGATACTTAACTTAAAGTGAGATGAAATCAGAATAGAAAAAACTGCTCAATGTCAACATTTTCAATATTTTAAATCATTAGAAATAACAATACGTTAATGGAATAACAATAATGACGTTGGCTTATGGCCCAAGACTTTTGATACACCCTATATACAAAAAAAAAAAAAAGGAAAAAGAAAAAAATTATAATTGAACACAGGGAACAAAATTAACTGGTATTCTTGAATTTTTATTACTACTACTTTCGATCCAGGGAATGGATCTTCTGGGAAAGGTAATACGTCATATGTTTAATTAAGGCAAGAGAAATCAGTATAGAAAAGAATTTACTGTGAATATATTCAATATTTTAAATTATTAAGAGAAACATTAATTGGCATGTACAGGTGACTATCTTTATAATGAAGTCATGACTACACAGATCTTATATGTGTGTTACCCTTAATCCTAAATCTAAACCTATTCCTCTTTTCCAGCTCTCATTTTATCCCTAATTGACCACAGGAGTAACGAACTAGTCATCCTACTCCTGGTATATAGCTTGTGTCCTCATTTAGCTACATTAAAATGGGGTATAATAGAATATTTCATTAGTCGTTAGACTACCTAGTAGCAATAGACGTAAGAATCTGTCTATTAAAATGCTACAATAGCAACAAAAGCGCCTGAGCTCCAAGCTATAACTTTGGATTTCAAACCATTGATTTACGATTATTTGTAATTTCACGTTTAATAAAGACAAATATTTTAAAGTATTTGTACTTTAAATAAATTATTTTGAACAAATCCGTTTTTCATAAAGTTGATCTCTTTTAAATTATTGTTCAAAGCCTTTATATTTTAATAAGCCTTTTCCAAAATCAATGCAAATGAATTGTGCTGCCATCTTTGGAGTTCTTTTAAACTATACGTTTATGGACGTTTATATGTTAATGGCCAATCCTTTCGACAATGAGATCTTGGAAACTACATTCTCTAGAAAGATGACATTTTCACTGATCGATTGCAAATTTTATGTAGATTGCCCAGTTCTAATCGAATGTGTAAAAGTCATGGACTTCATTTCTTTATTACATTTTTACGGATACAATGGAAGTGTTGAAATTAGAAAAAAATAAAGCATCATATCCTACGCATTATACATTCCAACACCACATCATTGTAAACGGGGGTTGTATACCTCTGAGGCGTTTGTTTCATGGCCAAATGATAATGAAAAACGAAGGATAACCATTTCTCCACTCTAAGTTGAATCTTTATTGTTTGGAGTGTTTTGCCCAATGAACAAAATATATCACTGACATTATAATTAATTGTGTGTGTGTAATGTATTTGCTCATTACATACTGCATGCAAGAAAAAAGAAAACACTGATCATACATGAATTAAAAACTCCAACCGGAAGTAGGCTCAAATTTTGCAAACGGTGCGAGATATTGAAAAAGTGATCGAAAAAATCTCTCCTTTATGGTATCTCTTGCCAATTTTTATCAAGACGTCTTTCACTTGTGTTTGTAAAGGGACATGTACAAATGTGAGGAATAACAAGGAGATTCATGCTCATATGTGAATGATGCGCTGTGTAGAGAACGCAGATTCAGCTAGTATACTATAAAATGTTTAAAAAATATATCAATTTAAATAAAAAAAATCATAAATGCATATACTATTACGTCTTAAACGATACAAATCACAAAGAATTATTTAAATCCATTATTGCAATTTACTAAGATTACCACATACGTGGGTGATTCAGAAAGTAATGCCTCAAGCCCACTACTTGGCCAATAATACTGCAAACACTCCGAACTGTATCATTAATGCGCTGGTTTAAGCTATAGAATGTCACTTGTTTCGCTTTCCTATTTCTTCTTGTTCCCGTGTAATGGAGCAATTCTTGGCATCCAGTGGTGACGTCCGGTTGGAACAACGGGCTGTCACTGAATTTCTGTCTGCTGCTGAAGGTTGTGCGCCCATGTACATTCATTGCCGGCGACGAATCGTGAATACCCATTACGAAACGGAAACGAGGCGTCAGTCGATGGAGTACCACCACACGTCCTCTCCTCCGCCAAAAAATTCGAAGTTGTCCCTGGTAAAGTATTGTTGACATCTGCTGGTAAAATGTTGTTAACATTCTGTCTCATCCTGCCTATAGTCCGGATCTTGCACTCTGTGACTTTCGGCTCTTCCCCAAACTTAAGGATAACTTTAAGGGCCAACGCTACAGTTGTGACGCGGAGGTGGAAGAAGCAGTTTGGCAATGGTGTCGCCAGCAGCCACCACAATTCTTCGTCGACGGCATTAAAAACCTTGTTTCGTGTTGGCGCAAGTGTGTTGCCCGTAATGGGGAGTATGTTGAAAAACGATGTCCCATTTGTAGCTGACATCGCAAGCTTTTCACTGATACCTGTATCGGTGCTATCTATCAAACACAAATGAAGGTATCACCTTGGAGGCATTTCTGAATCACCCTCGTGCAACACTACTTATTGGCTACTACTACTTACATTACATTACATTACTAAACTACCACTTACATTGTATTGATTATTACGAATGCATTCTTCAAATTTCGTGACATTGTATATACAATTTCGTATTAACATATTATTAATGTGTTTGGAAAACGGATTGTTTTTCAAATTACATATAAATACTGGAAGCAAATTAAATAGTTTTATTCCGTCGTATTTAAAGTTTTGCATAATCGGACGTATGGGGCTTCTGAAATTCTCTTGTACCTTGTATTATAATCATGTACGTTAGAAAGCACTATAAAACTGGTGTGATTTTTCTTTATATGTATTAAGCTATAATATAAATCTTTATTTGAGGGCACTGTCATGATTCCGTATTCTTCAAAAATTTCCTACAAGACTCAGTATCAGGTATGCCTTTAATATAATGTACTGTCTTCTTTTGCCGTTTAAAAAGTCCTTTGAACTCACGTAGAGTTTCCCCATAAAAATCACCATACAGTAAGTGTGAGTAAAAAGATTAGGATTTAGATTTCTGGGATCCCGGCATCTATGGCCATTTATCACGTCAAGTATGAGGGATGACGTCCCTAGGTGACCACACTACCCGGGAAAAGGGAAGGAAGGAAGGATTGAGGAAGGAATGAAGCGGCCTGAGACCTATATGTTAGGTACCGCCCTGGCATCTGCCTGGTGTGAATGAGGAAAAGCCAGGAAAATCTCATTCAGGGTAGCTGGTCTGAAAAAGCTTTTTACACTTTTTCGACCGAGTGTCCCCACTGGGAATCAAACCCGGGACCGCTCGCACTGAAGGCGAGAGCGTTAGCGACTACGCTACGCGGGGCCACATGTGAGTGAAAAAGAGTACAATACATTGAAATCATAATTTTCTCACTTAAAATCCCCTTTTCAAATTTCCACAATGCATATAAAACACGAGCAAGTTTCTTGCATAGTTCCTGAGTATGTACCATCAAGTTTAATTTTTTTATCTCCATATATACCATACAATTTTACATAACCCTTATTAGTTCAAATACACGGTGATTTGTTTAAGTAGAACAAAATATAGTTTTCGTAGTATTTAATACCAAACTATTTGATTCAATATATTGAGAAGCGTTTTGCATTTCTTTACTTTTAATGTTTAGGTTAAATATGCTAAAATAATTTCAATAAGTGGTGTCGTCAACATAGAACCTAGTTTTATACAGTATACAAATAGGCAGATCGTTCATATACACTAAAAATAAAAGGACCTAGTATTGAGCCCTGAGGAACACCAATTAAAACTTCCAATTCATCAGACCTCTTATTATTAAACCCACGCACCAGACGTAACTACTCCACCACTGAGCCACTGTGGCCCCCAACTGTTTCAATAACATGTATGCCATAATGCTCTAATTTTTAAAAAAACAATATTATCACGTACTACTGCATCAAAAGTTTTATTTAAGTCAATCAGAATAGTGCATGTCGGATTCAAAACCATTAACTACTTACTTACAACCGTCTTAACAGCATTTATAGTGGAAAGACCCGATCTGAATCCAAAATGGGCAAGATTAATTAATGAATTCTGTTCAAAATAAGGGGATTTTTTTTTCACACTGCTACAATTTTATAGAATATTGGAACAAAAGATATAAGCCGGTAGTTACCAGAGTTATCTTCTTCTTCTATTTTTTTTTAGTAAATACAAGGACCGACAATAAAGTAATGAGAATTCTTTTTCAGCTGATGCTAGCAACTCTGCAGACTGAAACCGTCGCCAGTGTGTGACCTTGGGTCTGCTCCACTAGCACAGCACGTGGCACTCACAAAATATTATTCATTGTAGAGTTAAAGAGGTTGAAGAGTGTGGTCGTGTGTTGGACCCCCGTCACAACAATGGAAGCACGTAATATTGAGCAGCGCTACGCAATCTCCTTCTTTGTGAAACTTGGTGAGACTGCTGCGGTAACGTACCGGAAGCTTCAGCAGGCCTTTGGAAATGAAGTGTTATCAATGGCACAGGTGTACCAACAATGGAAACGCGGATGGATTAAGTCTGTGCAGGCACAAATGGAGTACTTTGAAGGTGATCATATTGTCATTGGTTAATTTATTGTTACTCCTCGTAACCACTGTTATAGTTACTTTTACGGTGTCAGGAAAAATATCATCCTTTAATGTCCAATTAACAGATATGTGATTGGGAAAGTTATTGTATCAATTATTCAGGGTGGTCCACTTTCGGTTTTTCTATTTTATGTTGAAATAAAACACAGAGTTTCATAGACACATGAATGTAATGAAATTAGTTAAATTTGAAATGACGCTTCTGCAAATACACGTTGAATATTTATAATCTTATTTCAACTTAACTAATTTCATTTTAGAAAAAAAATGGAAATATTCATTTTATCTGTGTGATACAAACAAACATTTATTATTATTATTATTATTAGTAGTAGTAGTAGTAGTAGTAGTAATAGTAGTAGTAGTAGTAGTAGTAGTAGTAGTAGTAGTAGTAGGAGGAGGAGGAGGAGGAGGAGGAGGAGGAGGAGGAGAAAAGGGTTAGAATCCCCGCAGGGATCGTTAAGTATTAAATCTGTTGAGTGGGTCTGTCTTTAGGTAGGACACCCAGAGATACAGATAGACATATGATAAACAGTTGAGTGGGTCTGTCTTTAGGTAGGACACCCAGAGATACAGATAGACATATGATAAACAGAAGAAACAATTAATTTGTTTTTCATACCATATTTCCTATCGGTGCAGCTACACACATTTCACCGGTGACATGCAAAGATGGCTTACCTATTGTACGAACTACATCTTTCTTCTGTTGTTCAGTCAAGGTTGACAACAAAGAATTATAATCACTCAATACTTCTTCAATCATAGACTCAGCATCTGTCATATCTTCACTAAAGTAGACGGTGCCCATGGAACTTCTCTGGTTAAAAAGTGGAAAGAAACAAAAAAACGCTATTAGTGTTATCTAAGTAAAATATAATACACGTAATAATGCTTTATTTTACACAACACAATCAATCCGATACAAATAAATCATCAAGAGAGCTCTAAGACGTACTTTTTCGGAACATTTTACCCTAACATTTTTAATGTACAGTTTGCATTCGAAGAAAAACTAACGTTCTAACCAGAAATATGGACATAAAACTGAAGATAACGCTGATGTAAGGTATGGCGTTGTGTAGATATTAAGCATGGACTCTAGAAGAAGAGAAACGGGGAATGGAAACTTTCGAAATGTGGTCCTATGAAAGAACGCTGACAATTAAAAGTGTAAATAAGGTATCAAATTAAAGAATATTGGAAATGGTAAGAGAAAGAAAGATTGGTTGAGGTGGGATTTAGCGTCCTGTTCAGCAGCGAGGTTATGTGAGACGTGAACCTACAGGTTAACGTAGGGCCCGAATCACACGAGCTTCCGTCGGGAACCGAAGAAGAAAGAATATTCAGCGAAAAATATTTCGAAAAGAAGTAGAACTAGAAGGATTGGACACATCTTTAGACAAGAAGGAATTATTGAAATGTTTCAGTTTCACGTCCTACGATTATGCCCTTTACACTAAGGGTGACGAGATTAAAGCAAGTGAATCATGATGAAAGAATTGGTGGAATGAGCAAAAGGGGAGGAAATGGGAGTATCTCGAGAAAACCCAAGGACAACGTTGTCTACTACATACTTGGCCGGGATCGAACCACGGACACCAGCACCAGAAGTAAGAGCTCTTCTACTGAGCCACCGTGTACACGTAGAAGGAATCATTTCTATTGGCTACGGAGGAAATAGTAGAGGGAAAATACCCACAGGAAGACCAATATTGAAATACATGTATTAAATAATACAGGTTTAATTCAGATGAATTTAGATAAGAAAAGAAAGAAAAAAAAAACATTATGTTAAAATTCAGGACGAAATAAAATACCTTTTGTTTTGTACCAAAAAATTTCTAGCCCGAGATACAGACTACCAAAGATGGTGCCACTTAGGGAAGAAGGTATAAAATCAAAATATTAATTCCCAGAATTAAAGAAAGCAAGTAATTATAACTTTAAAGAACTATTTGTAGCACGATAAACGACTCTGTAGATCTCGTATCAATCTTTATATGACAAATCCTATAAGGAAACAGCGTGTGTCGCTCTCAATCCATAATTCGAAATAATATTATACAGGGTTCCTACTGGTCTGGAGAAATCTATTTCCCTGACTTTCATGACAGGTATCGGATGACGTTAACATACAAATAAGGAATAAATAACGGTGACTATTTATATATGAGAACATTTATTCCATAGAGAAAAATAGTAATCAATTGCTCATACTTACAATCCCCTTAATTTCCATAAAAATCTGAACAAGGTCCATTATAATGGTTGCCTAAGCTGAACTTGGTATGCAATTTATGTTAGGAAACAAATATTTTTATAAAATTTTCCTGACTTTCTATAATTTCCAGTCTTTTTCCCTAAATTTCACTGACCTGCACCATTTTCCCTGACTTAACTGACCAAAAGGAACCCTGAATATATATATAGTTATCTTCAATAATTTTCTGAAAGTAATTATAAGAATTAAAAGACGTTTTAATTAATATATATACTGCAAAGCAGAACGTTTCTCTACTTTCTGCGACAACTTACGAAAAATCCAAAAACTTTCTGCAGATATTTGGTCTAGGAATTAATTCGTGCGGTTGGTACGCACACATTGAAGCTGTAGTACAAACACAAAATACATAAATACCTTAAGAAAAATATTGTCCATCGCTAGCCACCACTTTCGCCCATCTGTCAGGCAATGTACGGATTCCGTGGCGAAAGAAGTCCTCATCCTTGGAAACGATCCAGTCAGAGACCCATGTTTCGATATCTTCTGAAGAAGTAAACCGCTGTCCAATCAAATCGTTGTTCATGCAATCGAACAAGTAGTAGTCCGAAGGAGCAACGTCTGGTGAATACGGCGGGTGGGGTAAAACTTCCCATCCGACATTTTCTAAATAGGTTTTGACCGGTTTTGCGACATGTGGGCGAGCGTTATCATGTTGAACAATAAGTTTATCATGTCTGTTCTCCCATTCTGGTCGTGTTCTGGCCAGAGCTTGCTTCAAACGCATTAATTGCCGTCGATAACGTTCTCCATTCATAGTTTCACCCGGTTGCAGCAGCTCATAGTACACCACACCTTTCATATCCCACCATATGCACAGCATAACCTTTGCACAGTGAATATCTCGTTTTGGTTGTGATGGACCTGGTTCACCTGGTTTCACCCAGGCCTTTTTTCGTTTAGGGTTCTCGTAATGGATCCACTTCTCATCACCCGTAATAATTCGATGCAGAAACCCCTTTCTGCTCTGTCGTTGAAGCAGCAATTCGCAAATGGTTTTTCGTCTTTCAACGTCTCTGTCTTTCAATTCATGCGGAACCCAATGTGACATCTTTTGAATCATTCCCATGGCTTTCAAGCGTTTGGAGACTGTTGTTTGATCAACGCCTAATGCTGCTGCAAGTTGTTCCTGCGTTTGACACGAATCCTGCTCGAGCAATGCTGTCAATTCTTCGTCTTGAAATTTTTTTGGCTGTCCAGCTCGCTCTTGGTCTGCCAAGCCGAAATCACCACTTCTAAACCGTGCAAACCACTTCTGACACGTTCGCTCAGCTAGAGCATGGTCACCATACACTTCCACCAAAATACGATGACTTTCAGTCGCACTTTTCTGCATGTTAAAGTAATGCAGCAGGACACCCCGCAAAAACACTTTATCAGGCACAAATTGCGCCATGTTCACTTAACTACAAACTGGTGTTGTTGACGCTTTAATCCACTGCCTTATACTACGAACGATACGCGATGACAGGGGTTTGCAACACATGTGTGGATACACGGAACTGTGGGACGCTCCGTTCGTTGCGCCATCTCTTGTCCACCCGCACGAATTAATTCCTAGACCAAATATTTTAGTAAAATTATTCCAATAAAATTTTCATGCGCATAAAAGCAGAATAGTTCTTACATTTTTACTTTTATTTTATTTTATTTATTTTTTTTTCTAGCTTGTGGGCTTCTTATTTATGGAGAAATACATAAGGAGCTTATAGGACTGTCTAATAACTGAATAAGTAACCAATCAAGAAATCCCCACATATATTTCGCGCCTCTCAAGTTTAACGGTATATTATGATAAAACGTAGAATTGTTTTGAATCGTGTATTATTTACGTGAGAGAAAAAAATCTTTCTGCAACTGTAATTTTTATTTACACCTTTCTCAGACAGTAATTTTCGTCTAGAAGTTAGCCAATCTTTGTGCAGTCCGCATTTCCTTTCTGCGAATATCGCATTGTCGCCCCGTCATTTGTTGTTCTGCTTTGAGGTGTTTTAACGTCTCAAGGTTATGCACGGAAGCTAAGGGAGACGGTGATGATATAGATGATAATGGTAACATGAAGAAACTGAAACAAAACTGACCCACACGGCGGTGTTTGTCTACCACAAAACCAACTTGGCGTGGGCTAATATCCCAAACAAGAGATACCACGCACCAGAAGTGAGCGTACTACCGCTGAGCCAAAGTGACTATTAAGTCACATCTTTTAAAATGATAGCGTTATATGATTATGCTCTTTAGGTGAACGATTGTGAAATTATTATTATTGTGTTTTTTCAGCCGGCAATCGTACCTTGGAATATACATCTTTAGCATCACTAAAGAGTGTCTGAAGATTTTTCTGATACTAGCAGAATACCCGTTCTTCACGCTAGGGACGTTTCATTTTGAACACAAAGGAGTGAATTTGGATTTAAACGGCATTCGAAGAGTCGCTGTTCATCTCAACGACCCTGGAAATTATGAATTCAACACTAATATTGGTTATTTTCGATCATTTTTAAATATCTTTCCCCCCCCCCCCCCCGCTAAGTTGCACTGTCAAAGTGAAATGATGAAAACATTTCCAAGGCCCAAACCTCATATATGTTGAAAATTCGATCGAGATCCGTCGGGTGGTTCAAGAGTTACTAAGTTACAAACATAGTAACTTTCATTTATAAATGTATATAGATTAGTATAACAACACAATTAGCTTACTTTCTGCAACCTGAATTTCAAAACATTGCTGAAACAATTTCAACCTGATGGTTATCTCGCTTATCATTTCCTAAATACACACTGGCAATTCTGGTGAGCAAATGTCTAACGTGTATGTCTCTGGTTCAATACTCGTTGTGGCTTCTAACCTTGAATAAAACTCGAGTAGTGGTTCGAGTCTCTTTTCCATAGCTGTCTAAACTCATTTTCTTGGCGCCTACCTACCAAGTGACACAACAGGAAGTATGAAAATGCAGAGAGTGGATGCACGCGAGTAGCACTGTGGGTTAGGTAGTTGAAGGCGCTATTTGCAATCAGTATACGAGCCCGAACTTATATAATCTATTTCTGCAGTGTTTTACCTTTTTTCTTTTACTGAATATCTCTGCATGGCAAGGAGTTATTTTCTTGATCTAATAGATTGTAGAGATCTTCGCGAGCGGAGGCAGAAGAGCACCACTGAGGGTGAGGGCGCCAAAAGCGTAGTAGCGGGCGCTACTTGCCATCACTACATTGGTACAAAATGTGCACACTTCACAGCTTCCCCTGGCAACGTTTCCTTATGTAATTTAACAAAAATAAAACTCATTTATACAACAATAACCGAAATATGACAAAAGAAGGTAGACAAACTAGTTTTGCTGCATCGTCAGCAGTCTTACAATCAAAACTCTCGGTATATTCACTTCCACAAAGAAAGTACGCCGATGTATTCTATTTGGCGTTACAAAACATGATTTTCACATGCATATAAAAGATTTATATTGAAAAAAAAAAAAAAAAAAAAAGATCTTATTGTACCGTGTTAAACACAAGAATGACAACGATATCGGAGAAGTTACACGAAACTTAGTAATTTAGAACTTCTGGATACAGGCCGAGAAAAAAACAATAGACCGAGACGGTATTGCAAACGTATGTTTTCTGTTTCTCTAAGTTCAAAGGACGATTAAATGAAGAAAAAAAAAATTGAAAGTGGATTACTGAAAGAATGAGTCAGGTGTACAGATTGCAACGAAAACAATCCTATAGAACGGTTAGTTATTTAGATTTAAGTTTATCGTCCCTTTCAGAAGCGAGGCTATATGGGATATAGACCTACAGCGTAGAATCCAAACATGAGCTCCCACCGGGAATCGAACCCGAATCTTCCACGCTAAAAGCGCGTACGCTATGTACATAGTCACAAGGGAACTCGATATTATTGCAGAACACTATTACTACATAAATAGAAAACAAGAAAACAAGCCCCCCCCCCCCCAAAAAAAAAAACTTTGGCGGAGTGTATTCTCATTCGTACTTAAAGATCGCATTAATGCTTTCAGTATCGACCACTACAAGATTCTAGTGGCATCGCCAACATAATCCAGCATTTTCTATGGTATATATCTTGAGAGGCATGTTATAAATGTGAACGCATTTAGTGCTCAGGCTCCAAGAAAATACTGTATGAGTCAGGATACCACTTCTACGAAGAAAAGTGATGTGAAAATAATGCAAATTAAAAATTCAGGGCCAAGTTGTATAAATTTACACGAAAAATCAGTTACTCTACAAACAACAATGTTTAAGGAACTTATTTAGGCTGGTGGTGATGCGTTTCTCGCATATATCGTTTTAGACATATAAATTTGTATTGTAATATCGCAGCCATACTATAAATATGGTTTGTGTTGGTGGACATGCGCCAAGAAGATAAAGAGTGTAAAATGCATTAGAAGACGACGAAAGAATTTTAAATAATTATTTCTGAGAGCGCTCTTAACTTTATCTGTGCTACATAAGATGAGGTGTGTAGGCATGCGCCAAATAAAAGTGCATGATAAATGCTGTATCAACTTCATCCGTTATTCCTCATTTAGGCTGATGTTTAGTTATTTCCCCAATCTTGCACATATAAGATTTACAGTGTGTTACTTACTTTACAAAATATAGTTGAGCTAGGGACAGCTAGCGAAAGGAGTTAGAAGCCCCCAGGGCCCTTGTACTTCTACCTTTATCACAATTTAGACAAAAACAAGGTACTCAGTTCTGGAACTATGAAACGAATTGGAAAGCTACTAAATGCTATCCTTAATTTGTACAGTAAAAGTATTTTGTCAAGTGACCCCCATATTCTTTTTTTCACATTGATCGTTCTGTGCTGGTGTAATTTTGGTTCACCACATTTTGGAAGATTTTACGTGTAAAATTGAATACTTTGCATGAAAAGACATATTTATAAGGGTACAACTTTCTGTAGGGGACAGAATTAAATATAAAGTAATACAGATGAATTTTAGGTTTACAAGTGTAGAGTTACTAGTGTAAAATCACTAAAGTACTTTACGATGGATAAAATAAATGAGCGTATGAAAGATCACTCTATTACATGCTATTTACCACCGGCGGCGTATTTCTGCGTAGTGTACATAAGCTGTATTTTATAAGTGCGGCGTTACTAGTATGAAATCATGACATTACTGCTTCCTTCCTGACACACCAGCTTCTCCCTGTTCTGATTCGGTTAGATAACATTGGTGCTTTTAGTGGCCACCTAGCACAGGTTGGTTTGTGTTCTTTACGCTATAGTTTTTATGCCATACATTTGAAAGCCGTATTTATACGAACACCTTGCACAAATTCTAATTTTTTAACAATTACTCCTGGGTACTCCCTTTAATTTTATCTATGTTAAGTGATATATTTTCATGTCGCCCATCGCAAATCTATTAGGAGGGACAATAGGAAGCAAATTAGGGTTAATGTTTAGCTTTGGGGGAGGGCAGCTTTTTGCGATATTCTATTCACATTCGGTTAGGTTATGTTAACATTTAACTCAAACAGTACTGCCAAGTGAGCGTTAGCGAGTGAAGGGGGGTTAGAGCCCCGCAGAACACGTTATTTCCTGTCTTCGTTAGTGTTGGCCCCCCATTACTACGTGCACAAGTCCTTCTATATGACGAATCTACTACCGGTATACAATGAAAAAAATCACTATGTGACTTAATTTTAAGCTCTCTAAATCTAGACTACTTAAAAGTAAAAGTTGTGTTGATCAGGAACAGTCTGGCACGACTCATCACTGAATGGAAAAAAAAAAAAAAAAAAAACTCTGTAATGTGCAGCTAACTATAATTACCCGTAAAAGAACACCTGCACACACAGTATACAATATTACAAACTGTTTAATTTTGACAGGATATTATGAGTGATAGTTGTTTCCGAGTACAGTGTGCCATTGCGAGTTTAGCATCCTAACCTCTTGCGCTACTCGCCAGCTCTCGCTCATGCTGGCTTTAAAACTTCAATACCAGATGATTTTTTTAGTGCCAGACTATTCTTGGTCTGCTAGAAAATAATGAATTCGTGTGATAATAATTCTTAAAATTAAACAAAATAGTTACAGCATCATTAATTAAATCCATTGCTTCACGAAATTTTTCGGATATATCGTCTATTTCTTTCTTAATTTCGTCACTTGTTAGTACTGGCGAACTTGGGGATCCATAGAGTGCACTAGTGTGAAATCTTTCGGATATATCTGGTTGAATTGTTAGCGAATTGCTTCTTCCATTTCGTCGTTTCAATCCTTCAAGGTCAACATCATTCATCTGCTGACACATTGTCGGCATGCCGGCAGTAATCAAAGTAACTTTCTGTGGACAGTATTTATTAGAAATGTTACGGACACTTAATTTTCTTGACGATAGTAATTCTGTACATCCTGATGGTGTTACATATGGTGCTTTTATCAATGTCCGAAACATTGGTACCATTTTCAATATTTCATCCAATCCGCGAAGCACCACCATGTTGATGTGGAGTGGGATTTAAATGGCACTATAATCGAGAAAGTTCTCGTATTTTGAATTTCGTCTTCGCAAATAGCTCTCATAAAAAACAATAGATTATCACGGAAGATTGATATAATTTTTAAAAGAAAATGTGATCTAATAGCTTGCTTTTTCTTTGATGTAAAACTTTCTTTTATATTTTCATATTTACGATAAGATCGTGGAAATCAATTTGACTTAGCGTTAGTTTCCCGGATGTGGAGTGCCGCATGTGTGTTCATCTCCGGCGAATGAAAGTGAGAAATTTTTAATATTGTGAATTTTTTTGTGTAGTTCGAGTCAATTCACTGTAGAATTGATACTATTTTATAGGAGCGTACTCATGGGTAAGTAGGACATTAAACGATTAAGGATCTTTAGTAATGTCTGAGACTTTCTTAAATTTGACGCATGGTAGTCTCTGGACCATCGGTAACGTATTCGATCATTTTTCTGTCTTCCTGTGTGAGGATGGAGATATTGATATTTTGAGAAACATTACGCAGAGATGCTGCAACTCAAAAAATATTTAGAATCAAAAGTTAGTGTATATATATGAACTAAGATTATAATTGTTTTGCAGTATAGTATTCAAGGTCTTAAATGTATATTATCATTAAAAAAATGCAAAGTAGGTCATTGTCGTAGTTGTAGTGGCAGAAGGAAAATATTCAGCTTTAGTAAAATAAGTTCGTAATAGGAACAATAAATATGTAAACGCTGTATAGTAATTCCAGTGAAAAGAAAATTATATTTGATATTCTTGTATTGTAAAATATTAATAAGTGTATGTCGACAGTCGCGCACCAGTTACGTTAAAAAAATATTGTACCGGTCAAATTTTCACTTGCTCGAAGCTGTATTTTATTAGAGAGTGAAAGAACCGTAATTTCTCGTCGAATCGTTTTTCTAGTTTATTTAGTGTGCATTGTTTACGCATGTGATAGTACCAGCTGGAGAAAATAGCCAATCACTGGACTTCGTTATGCATTACATCATGCAGTGTAATATTACGGTTCAACATATAAACGAAATCTCAGAAGGGGGTTCGTTTATTGCACTCGTCGTCGCAGGAACAGTGGTGGCTTGTTCTTTTACGTGTCTTACGACGTGAACGAACTTTCTATATTCCAGCTGTTAAATCCCGTTGGTGTTACATAAATTTTAAGATTTATAAAGTAGTTGTGCGTTTCGAAAGATATATTCGATAAAATTTTCGGTGCTGGTGCAGAATAGTCCGTCAGATTAAAAATTAAGTACTATTTGCTTCAATGATTTCCTAAGACGTTCTGAACTGTTATTACCTTCAGACATGCCCAAATAATTGCATACAGATTGATTATATATGTGTGCAAGCCGATGTGGTTTCTCCTTCGGGTGTAAAGACACGCTTTGGTGTAACCATAAATACGACTGTGAAATAAAGGGGAGGGCGGTAAACTTTACAATGCTTGCTTTGGTTGGTATATGTACACAGACACGAAAACTTGCACCTGATTATTTTAAACAAAAGGGTCCAAACTTTTTAATCGTACCATAACCTATCCCTCTCTATCTGCTACTCTTTTAAGGCAGTCCTACTTATTGATGTGCAGCTGGAGCGTACATTGTAAAGTTGAACCGAAATAGGGTTGCCATATGTCCGTATTTTGTACAGACTGTTTGTATTTTTGGGTCCGTGTCTGTGTCTGTATCGTACAAAGCATGAATTAGGAAAACGTCCGTATTTGACAGGTTTTAGAGCTGACCGAAAATTTCCGAATCGGCAATCGTTAAAATCTCGGGCGTTTTCATCACATAACATATTTATTTACTATTAATAAAGTAGGTTATTTTTAAAAAGTCTCATTTTTCAATTCCAGGGTTCTTTTGGTTAGATTTAATATACGTAATCTAATGACATGATTGATTATATTTGTGTTAATGAAAAAATTATAAAACTTGTTAGATTCCGATAGTGTTTTAAGTATTACAGTAAACAATTATGTGATAAACTAAAAAGGCGACCTTTGGGTAAGAAATGTCAAAATATTTGTTCTGTGTTTTTGGCACTTTATCTTTGATGAGTTGTCATTTTAAGGCTTGTCCGTATTTTCGATCAAAAAATTATGGCAACTCTAACCAGAAGACAAATCAAATTGTGATGAGTGGCCACTGGAAGCAAAAGTGTTACTTAGCTGAGTCAGGGCAGGAGCGCAGCAGGAAGGCGGACATGGGCGTGTGTCCGTAGGGAGCAGGCGCGTCAGCGATTGTAAACATAAAATACTTTTTCCTACATTTGTGCCGATATGCTCCAACAGTGGAGATTATTGTCTTAGACATTTCTCTTTCATATTTACTCGTTCATCATTTTAAGAAGAAAAAAAAATTTAAGAAGGACTATTCTGCTTCAGTGCCAAATTTTCTCTTAGTTTATTTTTCGCTCCTGATATATTCACAATTTTTAAATTGTTCCTATTAATTTTCATGTGGTAGACCTGCTTCGTATTAGATATAATGTGAATTTAAAACGGTAATTTTCAGGTAGAATAGGAATTTTTACTTCACTTCTAGTAGAAAGTATATCCCGAGTTCAAGTCTTGTATTATATCTCCATGAAAGTAAAAGTTACGTTACAATTAATGTTACCAATCGATTGTCGCCTATCGATTCAATAGGTAATAAATAATAATAATCAGGGTGCGAATTGGCGGGGGGGATGCCAGGGATTTCCCCCCCTGACAAAAATCTTTCCCACCCTGGAGAAGGAAAATTTTATCCCTGGCAGGGATAACTTTTTCCTCCTCTGGAGTATTTTTAAGTGGACATAAAAATAAGTAGGTCTATTTTGCGTAGCTAACCTAAATATTACTTGAGTGAAAATTTATGAAAGATCTCACATCTCAACTGTTTTGTACTTGTTAGTATATATATATATATATATAATATGGGGGGAGGACTGGGTGCGCATATGGGTGAAATTCATCCCCCCCTGGGAAAATTTTTCAATTCGCACACTGATAATAATAATAATATTAAAATAACACTTGCGCTTTTTCGATGGTCAGTCCTGGTCATAAAAACCCAGACAGTCTGTAGAAAAACTAAGTTCAAAAGATGAAACTAGATCCTTAAGGATTCCCTTTATGTCTAGCTTATCTTCCCATGGATTTCTGTCGCAAATAGGGATGATTATGCTGCAAAGTAGTTCCCGTTACTTTCTTTCCCTGGCCTGATTTTTTTATGATTATTTTCGTTAATTTACTAAGATATTCTTTGATGTCTATAAATCAAATATTTCGATACGATAAACCTGGTACACTTTATTAACTGTTCCATTTGGAATATTCAAAATAAATGTGTTCTCACATTTGAATAAGAGTTTGTATTTTCTACAGACCAAGCAGATTATTCCCATTAGTTGAGATTGAAACTGTAATAATAATTTAGTGACCGTTTATTTTCTTCCCTTTGCGCGAAATACTGAAGAATTAGATGAACTCTTTCTATATTACTGTCGGCTTAAGAATGTACATTAGAGACAGAAGGGGAAAGCTTTATGATTTGGTTTAATATATATTATGTAATGTTCTATACTACATAGCCGTAATATATTTATAATTTTCTTACATCCATACTCTTTGCAATAAAACTTAGATCCCAATCGTGAACAGGATTCGAACCTATGCTAAAATGATGTTCTCCACGCAAGTCCTTTATGCTAACTACTACATCAAAACTGCACTCTCGAAGTTGTCCATTTGTGTGTACTTCCTTGTGATTTACAACCCGCAGAAGCATGAATTCTGTATGACCCAGTAAGCCAGATTTTGATTTCATATCTCTTTTTTTCCTACAGAATTAAGTTTATATCTCCTTTCATTCATATTTTGTGATCTTCACGTTCAGGTAATCAATATCTCTTCTCCAAATGATGATGTTGCTCTGCAGCAGAATGGAGGGAAATTAGATTTCCCTGTAAGCACAGATCTAAGAGACGTAAGGATGTAGGATATCTTTTGGAACTTTTTCGCCGTGTAGATTTCTATGACCAGAAGTGTACCAAATGCTAAATGTATTACTGTATTGATACGTAACGGAAAAACGCGAAGTATAACTTCTTCAATGGAGATGTAGCAATGAAATTAGTGCGCTTCGAAGTCTTTCTTGTTCCTCATTGTAATTACTGTATATTGTTATGATTGGGTAAGTGATACATGATTCTACATTCAGAAGAACATGATCAATTGTAAAAGTCATCAGGGCAATCACATTTAATTGGCCGCATATTAAAAGTAACAGTATCAGATTTCCAACAGAAGTTTAGTTGATAACGTGTTTTAGTGACGCACTATAAAATCTTTTAGTTTACTCACTTGTATGACGTGTTACTTAAAACTTGTATCAATGTTTTCAGCATGTTTTAAGTCATCTTCAGGTATTGGAGACGCCCAGCGGTGAATACGTGTAAATGTTAATTTACGTGTACGTAATAATTGGGTTTCTTGGTGTTGATGTGCTAAGTTTCGATTTGTGGAACCATGTGTCAAATCCAACTTGATATGTTGTGCTATGTTGTTATGGATCTTCGCAATTCCCATAAGAAGCATGATTCTGACGTATTGCCCGAACTATTTATGGAATTAAAAAGTTAACTCTAAGGTTCAGTAACAATAAAGGTCCATTTTGTCATATTATTCTTGGTAAGTTTTGAAGTAAAATAAATAAAATAATAGTTATGAGAAAATAAGTTTTGCACTTTCCATTTATCGCGTCCTTTATTTATTTATTTATTTATTTATTTTTTTAAGCAGTTTCTGTAGTTTTTACTACAGTCATCTCAGCAGACTTGGGTCACATACTGCCATGAAACAAATAATAGTTCTTATTAAACAATTATTATTATTATACACTTCAAGTAAGCAATTCTGTTTAGTTCGAAACGCTGCTAGTTCGTTTAAAATGAGCTTCTATTACACTGTTCATGGGTACACTGGGAAGTTCAGTAAGTTTCATTAGTAATTACCTGTTTTCATTGTATTGTATGCTAGTGCTGAATTTTCAGGGTTGAGACTTCCCATGTTTCCTAAATCATTTACGTAGTGACTGATTATGAAAAAGGATATATATATATATATATATATATCCTATATATATATACAAGGTAATAAAATATTTTCATTTAGTATATTCTTATATAAGAATGCACACAATCAAGATAAACATTTTATAATTTTGTACAGGAATATGCACTCAATGAGTTGTCTGTAGTTCAAAGTTTTTGACACCAGAAGTTATGTAGCTGTACATGTCCACTTTTGCTGGTCAATGTACAACTGTAATCACTAGCGTGGGCAGGACATTGGTGCCAGATATAAGTACCACTATATGGAATGTCGTCCTCTCCCCCCCCCCTCCCTTTCCCCTAAGAAAAGATAGCGTCATTGCACCCGTCTTCGACGCACGGCACACATGCAGACGGGAAATAATTTACACGCAATCTCTTCTCAGTTTGTAATAATTCTACATAAAAAAGTTTGTCTAATGGGGATGCCAAGGCACCCACGTTGCGCACGCCTATGACTAATAATCTACAAAAGTTGACATTTTCCAGTACAGAATTAAGTTTAATGAATAACTGACTTGTGTGTAATTTAATGTTTGTTGAGTTACGAAAAATATATTTGTTCTATTTTCAGTTTTGCATTGGTTATGCCTGCTTCGAGCTGTGATCCTGTAACAACTGCAGTCCGCCTGTCTCTGGCTTCCTCCGACAAGGAAGATGGGAGTCTAGAGAAGCGGCTTGTAGCGTCGGCGAAAAGAGTGTTGTTGACCTCCATAGATTATGAACAAGCTGAAAACTATCAGTCGAAAGTTCTACAGGATTTAAAATCAAAATATATTCTTCTTAATCCTCAGACAAATGGACTTTCAGTGAAGCCTTCTAGTAAACTAGGTAATACACTATAATGAGTTCGTATTTTGCTTAAAATTAAGAAAACTCGCTTACCATTCCTATCTCGGTATTTATATTTCTCTATTACTTAACAAAATAAAATTTAGTCAGGCGCGTGAAGAACTTTAGGAAACATAAATTATAGAACTGTGTGTCAATTTTGAATCACCGACTTGTCATATCTTAAATTCTATTTTGATTGATGTTTGGGGTCTGTTCACTGATTACTTATCCTCAGTGAGATTTTCTTGGGGATTCTGTCAAAGATAAGTTATTAGTTATCACTTTTTCTGATTGTGAGTAAATAACTAAACCGGGAGCGCAACTATTATTTGGTTGTATGATGCAACCATTTCCTGACTGATAATGAAATCTCTTCATTGTAATTCTGAATATTATTTGTACGTACATCATAATTCCATTATTCAATTTTGATTATTGTATTGTGTCACTTGTTTCAGGTGAAACATCTAATGGAATTGCAACCATGAAAGCAGAATCCGAGACATTGCCTACGCCAAAAGTCGTACTCTTTCCTCCAGAGAAAGTTCATTTAGGATGGAGGGGATCGTATCCGGTTGGAGCAGGAATGATCAATATGGGAAACACTTGCTATATGAACTCCACTCTTCAAGTGAGTATATCATGAATGTAATTTTTAATTAGGCGGAAGTTTATAGAATGATTTTTTTTTTTTCATTAGTTAAAGCTTTGTCATAAGTCGAAAGTAGTCTTAAAAAAAAAAAAAAAAAAAATCCATTATGTATTTGTAAACTAGTACAAAAACTGTGTGTGTGTGAGGGGGGCTGGGTAAGATTATTTGTTAAAACTGCTATATAAAATTTTCGTGCCAACAGCATTTTAGTATTGCTGTTCGACTTTTTTTTACAATTTTGGTGAAAATTTGAGGAATTTAGAATAAGATGAATTAAGTAGAATGTTGGATATTTCGCGTTTGGATGCTGTCGGAAACTACATTTGCCCGGAAGTAGTTTGCAGTAGTTTTAGCGAACGAAGTATGGTAGGTGTTAAATTCCGAAAAGGAATAAAACACGAACTACAGTAAGGTAAAACCCTTGAATTTATAGTTTTCTTACTGTCTAACCGCTACGACGGAAAACTTTGAAATAATAATAATAAAATATCTCCATTCCTGACTCCCAATTTTAATCACATTTTGCATGATGGTTAAGTCCATTGGTAGTTGGTTTATAAGCATAGAATCTGAAATTCGGTAGAGAGTAGTGCTATAGGAAAACTACTTGTCCCATATAAATTCAATGGAGCTAATCTATGCCTAAACCGTTACACCATTTGTGCGTACGGGTAAGATGTTTAACAGAGGGATGTTATTCGTGTCCTACTGGAAAGTATACGAACCGGAGAGAATGAAAGCGAGTAGAGGCAGGCCAGTAGTACGATGGCATGGGGACAGGTGTTATTTCACTCGTTTTTAGTTAAAATGCCTTGGGGAATGCGTCTCTATTTTTTTTGACATAACTGTGTAGTACTTCAATGATAGCTATAGAGCATATTCATGTGCTTCAGTTTGTTCCTTATCTCCATTCGCGCTGCGATAATCTTCAGCGAACAAATTGTCATCAGTTCATTACTAGTGTCAGCTACCCGCTTCACTGGGTTAAATTAAGAAAAAAAAATAGTAATACGAAGATCATTGGAAAAGTCATTGCAACTATTTTTTCCCCTCGAAAATGATAGCGAATAATGGAATAATGCAAATGGAAGATTAGTTTATAAGTAAACATTACAAGTAGGCAGATGGATGATCACATACACTACCATAAAGATATAGCACGAAAAAGTTTGTCATTTCAAACTTTTTTTACTGTCAGTTGCAACAGTACACAATAGTACAGGGCAGGAACATGTACTTTTGACACCTTAAGAGTCCCTACCATCTTGTGGATTCTTGGGGAGACTCCTGATGCCATGGAATGCACGCAGTTTATAATGTACTATTGTGTACTTTTGCAATTGACAGTAAAGCACTTTTGAAGCGACTTTTTTTTTTTTTTTTTTTTTTTTTTTTTTTTTTTTTTTTTTTACTCGTTCTGTATTTTTATGGTGATGTGTGTGTGTGTTCATCCATCTCCCTCCATGTAATATTTACATATGAACTAACCTTCCATTTGCATATTTCAGTTTTTTTTATTCGTTCCTTTTTCGAGAGAAAAAATAGTTGCGTGACTTTGCATTGACCCTCGTATGTTCCGTTAGTCAATAACTTTTTTACTATTACTGGCGCTCTCTGATATCCGTCATTTTCTATCCGTGATTTATAGATTTCTTCACTCTCCTTTTACATGTTGCGTGGCTGAATTTGGATTTAAACGCCATCGGAAGTGTCGCTGTTCATCACAGCAATCCCTAAAACTATGGATTCGGCACTAATATCGGTCATTTATAATGATTTCTCTATATCTCCTCCTCCCCAAGTTATGTGGCACGGCATCGGAAGTGTCACTGTTCACCTCAGCGACCTCGAAAACTACAGTATGGATTTGATACTGATGTTGGTAATTTTCGGCCATTTTTTTCTGTCTCTCCCCTCCTCAAGTTACGGGGCTGAATTTGGATTTAAATAGCATGGGAAGTGTAATTGTTCATCTCAGCGACCCCGAAAACTATATATTCGATACTATCATCAGGCCATTTTTCGATCATTTTTAAATGTCTCCCTTCCCTACATTGCTTCGTCAAAGTGAAATAATAGAAACAATCCCAGGCTGGAACTTCATCTATGTTGAAAATTTGATCGAGATCGGTCGGGTGGTTCAAGAGATTCAGAGTCACTTTCAATTTTGTAATATAGATTAATTTTGCAGATTGTTTCTGACAAAGACGGAAGAACGTTTGCTTTCAGTAGAAGAGATCCAAGGACGTTAACCTGTACATAGTCTAAAACAATTATAGAATTTTAAGTGTTCAGCCCCACACAAATTGTATAATTCACACACACACACACACACACAAAAAAAAAAAAAAAAAAAAATCGTAGTGTTGACATCGCTAAGTAGAGAATAGTGTTTGCAACAGCTTCAAGTAGTAAATTTTAGTGGCAATAACATTAGTAGCACCGAATATTAAAAAATAGTTGTGGAATTCCACTGAGAAAGTTAATTCGAGCAAGTAGTTTCTGCATAAAACAGTAAATGAACAGTTAAAATTACAGTTACAACTAATAGATAAAGTTAATAACCGAAATAAAGCTACAGAATACTCTTGTGTAAAATTCTATTTTATAGGAAAGCTGAAACCACAATTGGAGATGTAAAGGTAAGAGTTCGAGCGCTAAAAAACTAAAAGTAATGAATACTTACACACAAAATAAATAAGCCAACATGGGTGGGCAAATGTGTCGTCTTAGGTTGATCCCTTTTGCGATTTCAGACGCAGCATTGAATTCTAATAATAATAATAATAATAATAATAATAATAATAATAATAATAATAACCATATTCTCACTAATTTATATTTATTTCCAACAATATTTCTGCATACCATGGTATTACAATATTATTTTTTACCAGCTTCTTTCTTAATAAAGCCATAGCTTTTATTCAATAGTTATTTGGTGTTTGTACAGTGTTTGATTTAACACCTTTTTGTTACAACGTTGGTAATATTGGTAACTACGACTGTAATTTATTTCTATCAGTCGCTTGCGCCCTCTTGCTTGTTCTTAAGACGCTTTAAGTTGGGAACCATGGGTATAGAAGCTTTGTTATTGTTGTTGATTTATAACAACCTTTCGTTAATATGCATTGTTTTAATTCCAGGCGCTGTTCCATGTTCCAGCCCTAGTTAATTTTCTTCTAAGTGACACAAATCATCTAGCGAAATGTGAACAATCCAGTAAGTATATTGGAAGTGACAAGTTTATAACTACATACAGTTCCCGTACAGCGTAAATTCATATTTTCTCTAAGTAAAATTTTCGAACGCTAGTTACGTCTTAAGTAATTCTCATCATAGATATTCTGTTATTATTGGCAGGTCGCTTGCTGCAACTGAGAAGCTTCCATGCTCCACGGTCTTCCGCTAACCTCTTCGTCTTTACGATTTTTCTGTTATGCTATCGTCCATTAATTGTAGTCACCTTCGCCCCCTCCCTCTTTCCTACCATCATACCCTCTAGCGCATCCCTCATGATATTCCCTTCTCATCCAATGTCTCAACCAGTTTCTCTTTCTCTTCCTATAATACCTAAAATTCTTTTCTCCCCTACCATTTCTAACACACACTTTCGTTTTCCGCTCGACCCAGCTAATTCCTTCCATTCTTCTCTACACTCACATTTCGAAAGCTTCCAGTCGTTTTACATCATTTTTCCATAATGTCCATGTTTCTCATCCATATTTCAGTACAATACTCCACACGAAGCATTTTATGAGTCTTTTTTCAACTCTTTATTCAAGGTCGCAGAAAATAAACTTTTCTTCCCTCTAAAGGCTCCTTTCGCCATTCCTATCCTTGCTTTTATTTCGCATTCACATTTCATATCATTACTAATCAATTTTAAGTAAGGACTCAAATTACTCAAATCTAATAGCCATCTACCGAGTTAGACATAAACTATGTGCTAATTTGGCAACTTTGTCATAAACTGTACGAAAGCAAAATTTACGTAAATTCTACTTACACAAATAGCTCTGGAATCATCTGTTTACGTAAGTTAAGGACTGTCTATAGGCCTTCGGTTGCCGGTAAGTTGTAGTAAGTGATGGCAACATGCTCTTTTGAATTTTCAATAAACAGTAAAACGTGCCTGTAGGATTTTGAAGTTAATAAGGAAGAGGAAGTGGTAAGTCGTAGAAATTCAAGAATGTTGGTACTGTTCGAAATTTCGTATCTAGAAAAGAAAAACTGACTTCGTCCAATCGATTTTCGAAATATTGAATGTGCTTGAAAAACCAAGTGAAACGAACAATTGAGGAAAAAAAGAAATTAAATTGAATGTGGATGTATACAAATTGAAACTTTGAAAGAGGTATCGTAGCCTCATCATATGAACAACCCGATTTAAAATAATAATTGAAGGAAGGGCTTCGTGGAAGAAGGATGTATCCTACATTCCAACTTTGTGAGAAAAAAGCTGTTAAAGTTTTCAAGAGCTATAACATATTTTTACAAATTTTATATAACAAATTAGTCAAGGTTGGGCATTTCCCACAGCAAAGTGAGGGAGTGAGGGTGTACCAGCTTTGATTATAATGCATGTAAACTAATTTCTATAGGGTAGTGGGATAGGCCATTTAATCAGTTTACTGTTGCAATATTACTTGAGCAATTTAGACATTCGTCTACTCCCTGATAATACTCATTCTAGGGAAGCGGAAAGAAGAAAAGAATATAAAGATTTCCCAAAGTCGTTCAGCTAAATTTATCTCACGATATTTTTGGTGTAATTTATAAAGGCTATATGTCTTCCAAAACCTCTTCTTTCCCTCCCTGATTTAAACGCACCACTGGGCCTATTCTTAAATGCATTAACATTTTTTTCGTTATATCCATTAAACAAATAAGGTGAATCAATCCTGTAACACTTACTAGCGTGAATTTTGTTTTTTGATAATAAAAGTTTACTTGTTAGTATCATATTTTCACATGTAATTTTGTATAGTGTATACCTTTGACTTACAGCATTTTGAATAGTTGAATTTTTGATGCAGTCAGTATTTATAGACGTAAAAAATAAATAAATAAATAAAAGATGGAGAGAAAATAGGATGAAAAGAATTGGATAAAAGAAAATTGCATGAGAAGCAGTTGAAAGATCTTGTGCATTTCTTAATACCACTTCACTATGCAGATCTTTTCCAAAAAAAGATAAATAAACAAGGACCCCCGCCTCTCTTTAATAATCCGTATTAAAGTGAGCGTATATTGGAAATTTTAATAATTTGGTTTGACTTGAAATAAAGGTTGCCAAAGAAAATTTTTGTTCGTTATTTAATTTTGTCGATAGATAAGAAGACAGTGCTTTTCAAAAACATGAGTAGCTGACCGTCTTTTTTTAACACTGGGCAAATTTTTCCGTCAGTGCTTTTACAGACTCGTGAATTTACACTGTAGTCAGCTTCTAGGTATACTCATGCCCAAAATTATTGTCACATGTCTATAAATATATTGTAGGAATATGATGTGATAACGAATTCTCCCGATATTTCTTATGTTAGTATGTGTATAATCGGCAAAGACATATATGTGGCAAATTTCATGTCAAAAACAGTAAATAAGAACAATAAAAAGAAAATAAAACTTTCCTGTCTATATAGCAACATTTTGTTTTACTCATTCTAATTTTTGTATTTAATAATTCTTTTCTTATGAAATTTACCACAAAGATACATTTCCCGATGATACACATAGTATTAAAAGTACTCTAGAAAATTATCATCAAATTATATTCTTACAAGAAAACAGTTGTAGATATGCGACAATTATTTTGGACATGAGTGTACGTTGCGTTAATCAAAAACGTATTGTTACAAGTAAGTGCAACTTGCAGTTGGTCGAACTATGTTTACAATTGGCGCGTTTAATATTCATATAATTCTGCAATCAATAAACTCAAAGGTACTCTTACTCCTCCAAATTCATATGGATTGTTCAAAAATATAGTATTCAACATCGAATTTTCGCTGCCAGCACTGTCCAAACTTAAGTAAGGACCTATGTTCGGTAGTGATAAGGTTAAAGAAATTAAATAATTACTCATGCATAGAACCATCCTGAGTGTAAACATTTAAATTTTCACACACCCTGTTCGTACCAAATATTCTTTCTCTAAGTCTTGAAAATGCTGTTAAGAGAAATTCGACGTTTAAAATAAATATATATACAGTAGAGCGTCGATTATCCGAAGTAATTGGGGGACATGGGTGTTCGGAAAACTGGTTTGTTCGGATAATCGAACTGTACTGTACTGTACTTCTACAGCCAGTGCCAAACCGACAGAAGTGTGCTGATTGTTGAAACACAGCGACTGGCGGCTTGGCCGGTCAGCAGCGCCTTATGAAGGCCCCATTAGAAGCAATGTTCCGCCAGCGGTGGCTCAGTGCGGCGACTACTGTGGGAAACTTGGTTTGGGAGTGAGGGGGATGATGGACGGTAGGGTGGGAGAGTAACAGGTGCGAGGGAGTACACAGTTCGGTTAAGCGGTCGTTCGGTTGACCGACGTTCGGATAATTGACGCTCTACTGTGTATATATATATATATATATATATATATATATATATATATATATATATATATATATACAGGCCGGATCCAGGATTCTCTGAGGGGGAGGTGCACCAATAACTACCAGTACATTTGAATTAAATTTGAGTTTTTTAAATACCTTTACAATACCTTTTAAATACCGTTTGTGATGTGAATGAGGAATTCCTTTGGAAATGCTATGTCTGCTCTCAATGAATTCTTTTCCTTCAACCTTCAGAAAATTGACTTAAAACATTGATTTTGAAAAACTCACTGCTAACTTCTCACTTTAGGTAGTGTATATTTACAACGAAAGGGAGGGGGTGTACGTGCACCTTTGCACCCCCTCTGAGTCCGCTCCTATATATATATATATATATATATATATATATATATATATATATATATATTAATAATTTAGAGGAGCAAAAGTGAGTACTTTTAAGTTTATTGATAAGATTGCTCTTCATGCAGTTTTACGTTACAGTAATTCTGTAGTGATTTTTTTAGTACTTAGCTACATCTTTCTAATTTTTAAAATTGTTACTATTTCAGATGGCGCAATTCAAGAATGTGCAATATGTGCGATGGCGAAAACATTAAAGGCGTCTCATCAGAAGTCAGGAGGTGTAATTAAACCTATGTTGATTTACCAAAAATTAAAAAGTAAGGACCATTTGTATGTATTGCTGTTTGCGAGGTGGTATATTTAATGCTCTTATGTAGAATTGCATAATATGAAATAATTTCATATATTAAGCACAGCCTTATATATGTCTTTTATTTATACGTTATATACCCAGGATGCGACATAAGTAACGCCTTTTTTTAGTTACTCAGATTTATTACACTAGTTAAGTGTATAAAATAAAGTATAGTAGTTTCTGAGAAATTAAATTGCTTCACTTCATGAAAACAGCAAAACAACGCCACTCATTGAGAATAAGTAACATTTTCAAATACTCATCGTCTTGTTGAACCTTACTAGCAACACTTCTACAAATCTTTTGACACATTTCCACTTTGATTTCAGAAACTTTTGTTGGAAATTGCTTATTTTAGCTCAGGAATTGTTTTTGGTTTCAGGCTATAAAGATATTTTATTTTCAGTATACCCCACAAGAGAAAGTCAGATGGTGTTAGGTCTGGTAACCTTCATGGCCACTCAATTGTTCTACGCTGTCCTATCTTCCTATCTGCCTGCTTGAAAATGAACATTTAACTATTTCCGATCGTTTAACACATAGTGGGGCGGTGCACCATCTTGTTGAAAGTAAATGTCCTCTGATTTTGAACTCGGGGCCAGAATTCAGTTTGTAGCATATGTAAAGCTAAAAACTGCGTTACTTATCCCGCAGCCTATTTAATGCAGTACTTTTTAATGCACGAACGAATTTTTATTATTTTAATATGCCCTTAACATTTTTTTTCGTTCTTGCTATAATATAATCATTTAATAGGGTAATCACGAATATTTTTCTTTACGTATGAGTAATTAATGGGAGCTGATCTATTTGATAGTCATGGTAATATTTAATTAACCCCAATAACGAATGAAATAATTTCCACTTACCCTTAATTTGATCCGAGGCCAAATAAGTTCGCATTGGAGCGAGACGTTTTCTCCCACTTTATCATTCTACCAAATATTTCATTCATTCACCCTCCGTAGAATTATTAGCCCTCTTCACTAGTCGAGTGGTAGTCAGCATTGTTTCCAAAGCCCCGGCTGTTGAGAGTCTTCTTCAAGCCAGAAACAGTCTTCCACCATCCTGACATTTTCGTCCATAGTGGTCGTGCACGTCCTTCCAGGTCTCGGTGTGTCCAGCACTTGCTGCCGCTCCTCACTGAATTGGTGACGCCATCTCCACAGCATTGTTTCGACATCACATCAGACCCATAGACTTCCACGAGGCGGTTATGAATTTCTCCCCTCGATACGCCACGTGCCCATTCATAGCAGACAACCGCTCGCATTTCTTCCTTTGATCACAACGTCAAAACGTGCCTTCTCTCCATACCTACCAGGCTTAAACTAAGAGACTCGTCTCCGCTTTGCACAGGCGCTGCGATGGTACCATCTGCAAAATCGCAGGCAAACTATACCCACTTGTTTGTGGGTGTGTTGCACGTGCAACCGCTATCTTGTTTCCCATTGCTGTTCGCTTTCCCGGGGAAAACGAGAGGGGAAACTTATTTTCGAATTTCTTCTCGTATATATAAAACTACTTGTACAGTCCATTGATTTAAATGCCTATACTCAAAGCTAAAAGTGAAAAATGTGCAGCTGAAACTATCTGAGGTGGGATGGGAAGCGTTGTGAGTAGTGCATCTCCATAATAAACTGGAAACTCACGTTGGATATTTAGTCTGATTGTACTTTTTCGTTCTTTGAATTTCGTGCCATTTTGCATGATTTCCGCAGATTACTTTGAGAACTAGATGGGGCCGCAGTGGCTCAGTAGTAGAGCGCTGATCTCTGGCGCGTAGGGTCCATGGTTCTATTCCAGCTCTCGCTGGGCGACTTTATGGTGGACATGCACCGTATGCATGGATTTTCTCGAGGTTTTCCCGTTTTTGTCTACCTACATCATTCACCATGATTAGCCATCTCATCATTACCTTGTCTCTCTTTAGTCTCGGCGCGTAATCGTGTGATGTTAATCTTAAAAAGAATGAAGAACCAGAAATAAAAACAATAATTTATGAAATAGATACTATTGTTTGTTCAGAGGCTGTATAGAATGCGAAAAGAGCTAGGTGAATTTAATGTTATTACTACATAGTCTCTAAAAAAGAAAAGTCCTCTCAATTGTTATCACTTGTTTAAGTTCTGTTTTACGTAGGATGAAGATACATATGTAATACATGTTTATTAATTTCTATTTTTAGTGATTTGTAAACATATGGTACATGGTCAGCAAGAAGATGCGCATGAATTTATGAGGTACCTGATAGAATGTATGGAGAAGGCCTATTTATCCAGAATGAAAGGACTCAAGTAAGTTGTTTGTTTCGTTATTTCTTCGTGTTTATATATAGAATGCTTCACTGAATTTACATATATATATATATATATATATATATATATATATATATATATATATATATATATATAAATTTTAAAACTAAAGGGGGCACGGTACCTCAGTAGTAGAGCCTCACCTCTGACGTAAGGGTCTCTGGTTCAGTCCCAGTCCAGATGCGTTTATGGTGAACATTGTGTGGTCCATGGGTTCTGCTGCTTCCTCTCAAATTCTCATTCTACCAGTACTTTACAATCATTCACTTTTACTAATTATCCATGTGTAAATTCTAATTGAACAAGACAACAATATTAAGCTGGAAGTATTTATGTGATATTACAGTTACGTATCTCCAAATTCCCATCTATATTGGCCATGTAGGTGCAAAGGAGTCCAGAACAGTAGCGTGCCTTGTTAGGAGTGATGGACGTAATAGTGTAGGATATACAGTGATAGTGAATGTACGAGTTGTTATTGCAACTTCCGTGAAGTTGGTTGGAATGGAATTTAACACCTATTTTGGCACCTAAGCTATATAAAACGTATAATCTTACAGCTTAACGTGGGATCCCATTCATAACTCCGCCAGGAATCGAATTCAGGTCTTTTGCGTCGAAGAAGCGTACGCTATGTAACTGAAGGAAGTTGTACAACTTCCGTACAGTTGCTAAGAACAGGACGTCTCTTAAACGTCACTTTGTCCATAACTTTGTGGGGTATGGAAATTTTAACTGTCTTGTAGGGTAGAGAGAACGTAAGAAGCTGTACTTAAAACTAACCCTGTTTACTCTTCTTTTTCGGTTGTCGATAAAGGATATGTAGTACGGAGAAATTCATTTTCTGTTGTTATTGTTTATACCAGTGATGATGTCTGCTACAAACTACTTTCTTCATTTAATTTAGAATTCCTTAATTTTAGTGTTTTAGCTTAAATGTAATACCTTTGAAGTCACATGTATTAGTAAGTAGAAGTGGTAAAACAGTGAAAAACAGTACTATAGGATGAAGTAAGCAATATCAATAGTCGCGTGTAAATTTAGAAATTAAAGTAATACTTTCTTTTCTTGTAGATTTGTTTTTAAATTCTTTTTTTAAATACATTTTATCGTAAGAGATAGTCTATGTAGTATGAGATTTTCAAAAACAATTATTGTTTTTACAGGCTTGATAACTATAGCAAGGAGACCACACCGTTTAATCAAATATTTGGCGGCTATATAAGGACTGAAGGTAAGACAAATTTTTATTACATAATACAGTTATATATGCTTAAATATGTAAATCGTCATGTCCTTAGTTTATAGGTACTAGTTGTTCCATCTCGTCTGGTAATTTCCTGCATGCTAACGACATCTCTACGTCAGGTAGGTGGGAGGTAGCACAGTTAGCGACAACTATTAGCGTGACAGACAGAGACTCAGAGGATTTTTTTAAATATAATAATAATACATTATTTCTTCGATATTTTTGTTGTACTCGATGGTGTTATTTGGGAAATAAAAAAAAAATATGATAAATGTAATGCAAAATGAAGATTTTCGAAATGATAATGCGAAACGATCAGGATCATTATCATACAAGGATAAGTCCCTATATGTCGCAAAATGAATTGACACAATGTGACATTGAGATATTAATATCATTTCGCTCGGATCCTTTCCGCAAATGCAGGTGTAGATAGCATCACCGTCGTTTATCGTAGACGGTGCTAGTGGTCAATGTCTTGTGCAGCAGAGAGTCATTCGAGTGTCAAGAGGGTTGTTAGCTGATAATAGGCGTGTCGAGCAGCGGGCCATAATTCGTTTCTGTAGACCCTAGACAAATTTGCTGAGGAAATCCACAAAGAAATAGTACCTGTTTACAGTAACAAATATTCCTCCTGGAAAGTAGTTTACATCTAGATCGAACCTGTGTCAGTGACAGAAACCGTCACGGTACACGGTAGAATTTCACGTGACGCTACAGTGCTGGAAATTGGTATAAAGGCAGAGGGACATTTGAAAATAGGAGGAGGCAAGAATGCCGAGGATGTATGTAGATGATATATTTACAAAGTAATATTGTATACTGTACAGTCCGCAGCAAAAAAAACCTGCAACATGAGCATGTAAGTTTGTGAAACTACGCCCAACAGTGCAGGGAATCAACATTAACGTCTAAGTGGCACGAATCACACCAGGAGAAATCTCGGCGTCCTCCCCTGCACACTTATTTTGGAGCAAAAGACTTCGTCGTTTCACAATAAACTTACATGCTCATGTTGAAAGTCTTTTGCTGCGAACTGTAAATAATCAAAGGCATATCGTTTGCTGATACGTCACTGGCACACGTAGTTTACACAAAAAGAGAAATGAGTCGATTGTCGGGTGGAAATTGGTATAAAGGCACCCATGGTTACTTGTTTGGCGCCCTCTACACGTTCAGCACTACTACTGATACGCCTTTGAGAATCAGCTGACATAGTGCGATAAGAGAAGTGCGGGTGCGAACGTCTTTGAGCTGTTGTGTGGGCCATGCCTCGTGGAAAATTGTTGTCGAGTAAGGAACAAGCACGCGTCTGTGCATACAATTACATGGGCCTGTCAAATCGGCAAATTGCAAAACTGTTAAATCGTTCAAGATGTGTAGTTGATAATTACTTTCGGTTGGGCGCACAATGCGGGAAGAACGGGAAGTATGGTAGAACGAGAAAACTCTTGGCGTCTACGAAACGATTAATTGTGCACAAGGGAAGGGGCGGAAATATTTTATCTTTCCAAATAGTTGCTTCTAGCAAGTTACCTGTCACATCGTCACATCCAGGAGAGTGCGTCAACTTTTAAATCAAGATCCACATCTTACATTCAAGAAACGGAAGTGTAAACCACCCTTAAGTGCGACGCACAAGCAGGCGCGACTCCAGTTTGCGGAAACACATATGTCGTGGACATCCGAATGAAATTACGTTGTGTTTAGTGATGAGAAGTAGTTTAGATGGTCCGGATGGTTTTCAATACTATTGGCATGACCTTGAAGAAGAGCAAATGCAAATGAGCAGAAATTTTGGTGGAGGAAGTGTATGATTTGGGCAGCGTTTTGTGTTAAAGGTACATCCAACATTGCATGTCCCAACACCAAGATGAATTCATCGACGTACACAGAGATGTTAGAAATAGAATTGTTGCGGATGTATGAGGAGTTGGACGATCAGAACCTGATTTTTCATCAGGACAACGCTGCTATCCACAGGGCAACAACAGCTCGACAGTGGTTTCAAGACAAAGGCTTCGAGGTTGAGTGGCCAGCGAGAAGCCCTTATCTTAACCCGATAAAAAACCTATGGTGCATCGTTGCGCGCAATGTTTATCACAATGGATAGCAGTTTAGGACCATTGCTGAGTTGAAAAACGTTATACGAGAAGAGTGGTCAGCGATTCCACGGCAACAACTATCAGATATCATAAAAAACAATACCGAAGCGCGTATTCCAACTCATTCAGAAGAAGGGACGGCCAATCAAGTACAGAACATTCATTTTCTATTCTGTGCTTTAAATTATACTTCCTTTTTTGTCAGAGACACTAGGTGCCTTTATACTAATTTCCACGCGAAAATGGTCTAATTTATCTTTTTGTGTAAACTACATGTGCCAGTGACGTATTAGCAAACGATATGCCTTTGATTTTGTACAGTATACAATGTTACTTTGTAAACAGATCACCTTTATCCATCCTCGGCATTCTTGACTTCTTCTGTTTTCAAATGTCCCTCTGCCTTTATACCAATTTAAAGCACTGTACCTTGAGGAGTGTTGAAGACTAATCCGGGCCTATCGACGAGGTTACTTTACAGGTGAATTGCTTACATGGAACAGTGCACAGAATTATGCATAACAAACTGAATTTTCACAAATGTATGCACAATGCATTAAATGCTGACGCAAAGTAAACAGAATGACCCTGTCATTACAGCACCGCATGAGATATGCAAAAGGTTTCTGAACTTATTGTCACTGGTGACGAATCATCGTTCACCAGTTTAAACCGTCAACAAAGCATGTCAGTAGAGAATGAAAATATCCCTTATTACCCAAAACGAAGAAGCGTAAGAACACTCTGTCAGCACGGAAGGTAATGGTTACCGTCTTCTGGAACAAGGCATCCTGTTCGTGGGAATTTCTGCCCTTGGTCATGCTGTGGAACCATTTCAAAGTCACGCTGAGCCATTTACAGGAAACTTCTAAGTTCTTCAAGAGCTGGAGTTCTTCTCTTCGATGACAACGCTCGTTCATATAATGCCACTTCCGCAGTGGCTAACATACGGTCCTTAGGTTGGGAACGGCTCTAGCATCCATCCTACAGCCCGGATTCGTCGTCATTGGACTTCCATCTCTCCGAACCAGTGAAGAATCACCTGGTTGGTCACCTGTTCCAGGATATGGCGAATGTTCATATGGAGCTTACCAACTAGTTACAAATCACAATCACGAACATTCTTCGCTGCTGGATTTCAGGGACAAATTTCTAAATGTACATGATGATTACGTGAAGAAATAAATCCAATTTTATCATTAAGTGACTACACTTTTTTCTATTTCTTTTTCCGACTTCTATATTGTCTTAATCTTGTATTATTATTACTATTATCTTATTACCATTGATTTCATCGGATAGTATCATACATTTTGCATTGTCATTCTTGTTCATGTAAAAAATATTGTTTGATAATTCGTTTGTAAGACTGCCCCCCTCGGATGAGACAATGGAAGAGTATCTTGTATCCCTTTCTGACTTCTGTTTTGTTTGTTGTAGAATACACTATATGCCTTTCAAATATGTGCATTCTATATATCCAGGATAAGTTAAATTGTTATATTACAAGGATTATTCAGGTAACATCTTGTCTTATTTTGCAGTCATGTGCCTACAGTGTCGGGCTATATCAACCACATTCCAGCATTTCCAGGAGCTTCTTTTAGATATAAGACGTGTGACTACTTTAGACGAGGCATTGGCAGCATATTTTTGTCGTGAAAGGCTAGAAGGCGATGATGCGTATCGGTGTGACAGGTGCCAGCGGAAAGTCTCTGCCACAAAGAAGTTTTCTATAGAAAGACCACCGCATGTGCTTTGTATTCAGCTCAAAAGGTAATAATTAGAATTAATTTATAATTACAATTTTTTTTTTTAATAAGGACCAAAACAAATTCGTTTCGGATCTATTGTATTTATATTAGGTTACATAAGTCGGAATAAAAGCAATCGTAAATCATAATAGAAAAAGTAAGAAATCATAACTTTCATGGCCCATAGCTGACAATTAATTCATAAACATGAAGAGAAAGGATTTTTGTCTGACAGTTTGAAATAACTCCTTGCATTCCAGGTGTATATTACCTGTGTGTGTGCTGTAATACTAGGTTACTGTTAAAAAGGCCGTCTAGACCGTTATATAGGGCATAGTTATTGTGCAAGCGCGAGGATAGCATTCATATTACTGATTTAAAAAAAAAATAAAATAAAAATTCATTGTGGAACATTTGGACTGAAAAAGGGAAATTTTGATGTTCTGAAGGGATTTTATGTTGCCTCAGGTTGGCAACTCTGAACGGAGATAAAAAAGTTTTTTTTCTTTTTCCCGACCTCGTAATATGATATCGAAATTTTCAATTATTGTCAAAACAAACACGTGTGTGACGTAATTGAACATACGTGTTGGCAATTGTTTATCGTTAAAACAAACACATGGTTCCCTTAGGCCTCCCATCTACTAAGAGAAAACATTTTTTCTGTCAGTTAGGTACTGTCTCTTAAAAAAAAAAAATAGTAGAACTAATACGTGCCTAGCGTCCACTAAAAAATTCCATAAAGATTAATATGTTCCAGTCCGCTTTTCAGTGAACTGTATCATTATAATTTTCACATGTTTTTATAAACATAAACACGTAGATACTCTGCATTGAGAATCTTACGGTTTATTCTCGAGAGGAAGCATTGTGGCCTGCTTATTCTTAATCTGCGCCAGCGGGTGATCATTATTTCCATTGACAATGTTTACACTTTGCAATACGCATGAGCGTTTTTTTTTACTGGCATTTAGCCGTGTTTCTCAGGCAATAAATTTCACTTATTAAAGTTAATCGTTGTTCAGAGGACAGTGATGATGCCGGCTGGACATGTAAAGCATGAATATGTTAACCAATAAACATGTTAGAGAACAGAATAAATAATCATGTTGCTGGACTAGGCCTACGTATATATGTCCTATATGACAGGTTGGTTGATTTCTATAGCATTTTCCTCTATAAAAGTAGAAATTTAGTTGCAAATAGAGCTTATGGACTTTCTGATATGATTATTAGGGTTAAATTATTGTCTTAATAATAATAATCGAGAACCTATAAAGATGAATTACATACATACTGTCTGCCTTAATTGGGATTTCGGAAGAAGGGAAGTTTGGTAACTCAAACTAAATATAAAATTTATAATGTGCGTACGTAATACTAATAAATTTGGGTTGCTAAAATTAGAATAGGAATTTAGAAAATGAAATAATACGAAAATTAATGATAAAGTGAATATATTGAAATATATAATAATGATAATAGTTGTTCCAGGAGGCGCTATGACGTCTGGTGCAGTGAAAAGAAAGTAGAGGTTACGTAAGTTGATTAGGTAGGGCAGTACCCAGAATTTGAAAACTATCGCCGTAAAAAGGTACAATTTGGCCGTAAACTTATTAAAATTGAGATCAGGACAATCTTAGAATCGTTTGGAAAACTGGATACTTGCTAATCGATCGTTAAAATTTAAATTTAAATAATTATTCTCCACGGGAACTTCTTGAAGATCATGGGTAGCCATCTTGATACTAATTCGTGAATTTGAGTGAAAAAGGGAACATTACTATTTAAAAAAAAAAAAAAAAAAAAAAAAAAAAAAAAAAAAAAAACTTTTCCATAATAATGTTGAATTTACCGGAAGATTTTAAGTTTCTTAAGATGAGCAACTAAACTCGTCTTGTCTGCACACAAATCTAGGTAGGCTTAAGGAGGTGGTTCAAACTTCCGCTAACATGTCTATGGCAATACATTAATGTCCTCGGATCACAGACATCCATCTTATTATTCTTAAAATTGAATACGTTACTGAATAGTCCCGTTAGCCACAGTTAACTCAGAAAATTCATGAATTAAATTATTATGGTAGTTATACGCGATGATTGATTTTTGCTCCGAATGCTGCTTATTATAATGGCAAGTAAACCTTAGCAAGGATGACTGCAAATGTCTCATTTGCTTCTTTAGGCTCAGTCTGGGTAACAAGGTAATGACTTAATGTTCCTATTGTTCACGGGGAATACTTAAAAGTGTGCTATAATTTTCTTTATGTGTATTGTAAATGTGTCAATGATGTGTATAGGTTGCATAGGTTAGGGTTCTATTAGTAATATGAATAATTGAAATGAATGTGCTATAACCCATTTCATGTGAAATTATAGAGATTGGGAATCTTTTGTTATAGATTACGAAAATCCGTGTGGTAAAATTGTAATGGTAATTCTGAAATTGAATACTAAACTATAATAATAATAGTATGGATTTGTTGACTAGGTTGACCACATGCCAAATAAGGGAGATCTAATGATAATAGGATTTATGAGTTGGCACTATCGTGAACAGTTGTAGGAACTACTACGGATGTAATCTATGTATTCACAATGCTTGAAAGTATTTAGTTGAAAACTATACCTAGACTGACTAAAATTTTTAACTATTGTGGTTTGCAAATAACTACGCAAATGAATAGACATATGTTGAATAACGATAATTTATTGTAATAGTTTATATACAATGAAATACATTTAAATATAGATAGATAGATAGATAGTTGGCATCGGAGATTAACAATAATTGGAATGTAAATGTAACTGCTTATTGTCTAAATTATAATCTTCCTCTTGAAATTAATAACAATAGTCTCGAATAGATTTTTTGTTTGTTCTCTTTTATTTTCTGTTGATGTTTGATTGTTGTTGTTAAACGAAAGAGAAATAAATGTATTACTAACATTTAAATCACTTATTCATTGGCACAAGAAAAAAAATCTGAATAAGATAGTATTTTATAGGATGGCTAAACACAGACTTAGGAACAATGTATTTATAAGATTTCTTGTCAGAATGCCATTACTGCAACTTCCGGAAATAATAGGTAAATATTTTTTATATTTTCTTTTTGAATTGATAACTGTTGCGCATAACAATAACAATAATAAATAATAGTATATTTATTTTATGGTGTAAGAATTCATAACTATGGAGATGAACTAAATTATCTAATTAGACTCCAGCTATTAGAGTGTAATAAATACGACCCTTAATAAAAGATATGTTTCCATGAAATGTCCATGCTATTAATATTTTGCAACGGAGTATTTTACGACATCCATATGGGTGGATGTCACTGGAACGCAAGGGGTTAATAATAGTTTTCGCTGTTTTAAATTCAGTTCCATTCTAAGCGACTCTATTGAAATCGATCTGTTGGAAGGTAGTTTTTGTGAAACGAGTTTGAATTGAAAGGAAGAATTGCAATTTTTCTCGGTTATTATTATTTAGTTCTCGGTTGAGAGAGGGGAATTACTACCAGTGTAACCTTTAAAAAAAAAAAAAAAAAAAAAAAAAAAAAAAAAAAAAAAAAAAAAAAAAAAAAACTAATTTTGACTCAGCAACTTCAGAAACTTTTCATTTTAGTTCATATTCGTAGTCAGCAAGTCTGCGTTACTATTACGAATAATGGAATTACACACGGTGTTACATAAATGTATCACAATACTTTGGAAACAGATTCTTCTCATCAAAATAAGAAAAAAAAAAAAAAAAAAAAAGTTAAAGGGACATGTGCTCAAAAGTGGATAGTTTCGGAGTTATTGGATGCCGAAAACCTAAAAATAAGTTCATAGCTCCACTACTATTGGTCCTTTCGTAGTCGGGTCAAGACATCACTGAGGAACTGGTATGTGAACTATTCAAATATACATCTTCCAGAACCTCTGGTACTTGCACAATCATTTTTAGAGACTCTGTTTGGGAGTACTTGATCACTCTCCACCTACCTCTGTAAAAAATGGTGTACAAGTACTGGAGCATTCTTAAACATGGATATACAGTGAACCTCTACTAACGGACACCTCTATAAAGCGGACACCTGCCTTAACGGACATATTTTGTAATCCCCAAACACTGTAATAGGAAAAAACACGTTGGCAAACCTCTCTAAAGCGGACACTCTCTAGTACGGACATGGACAGTCTTTTCTGTCTTTTATAGGTATTATTTACCTCCGTATTACGGACACTTTCTCTAGAAATAAGTTCAAAAGTATAGTAAAAATACATTTTTAGTAATTCATACATGTCACCAAGGCAGCATTGTGACAACATTTTGCCTCAACTGTCTGCTTAGCAACCCAGATGAAGCGTCTCTGTTTAACAAACTCTTATGTCCTTTGCTTGCATCCCACTCCCACCCAAGCTGTTTTAGACACAAAAGTGATTGACAGTTGCCCGCCGTTAGGGATGACACGTTATGCTACTGTCCCGTTGGAGTCTCTAACCAACCAAAAGACAAGTTTAGTATTTTTTGCCCTGAGGTATATATATATATTGTCTCAAAAAGGACACTTCAGGACTGCAATTAACCCACAAATTAAAGCGCCATACTGAAAACGAAGGAAGTACTGATAAGTGTAAAGTGCAGAGAACTATAACATGTTATTTCCATGTTGTGCCTCGAACATAGAGTATTGGATTACACATGATAATGCATGTAATATTCGTAAATACGTGATTCATGCAAAAATATTTTTTTCTAATTGTATATTACCTTGCTCACTAATTTACATAACAAAATACTGAAACCTCTTGAAGGCGGACACCTCTCTATGGCGGACAATTTTTGATTCCTCACGGCTGTCCGCTTTAGAGAGGTTTCACTGTATATGGATAGTTCATATACCAATTCCTCAGTGATGTTTTGACTAATTACGATAGGTCCCATAGTAGTGGAACTATAAACTTCTGAAGTTAACTTATTTCACATTTTCGATACCCTATAACTGCGAAACTATCCACTTTAGAGTCCCGGTCCCTGTTAACTTTTTTTTTTTTTTTTTTTTTTTTTTTTTTATGTAAGCAATCTGTTCCTAAAATATTGTAACACCCAGTATAAATGTTGCATTCTTATTACAGGTGAATATTTGTGCATGTTAATTCTTGAAGTCGGTGGCTAGAAAAGATTTGCGTGTTTGTACTTCCGAAGTGATGCGTTAGGATATATATATATTGTCTTAGACAAGGTCATCATAACCGCAAGACAGTTGCTGCAAATAGTCTGAATTCTTATCCAAAAGTGTTTTTCCATTAACATAGTATTGTAAATAATTTGATTATTTACATAAATAATTTTCTAATTTCAGGTTTAGTGAAATGGGCGGGAAAATCACAAAACATGTGCCCTTCAGACAAAGGCTGGATTTGACTCGTTTCTTATGTCCCCGTTCCGTAGCAACGTATGAACCTCTACAGTACAAATTAGTTGCAATGGTCACTCACATGGGTCCATCACCCAATTGTGGACATTATACAGCAGTGGCGGAAACATCAGGTGGACAGTTCTATCAGTTTGATGATGGCATGGTAAGTTTAGCAATACGAGGGAACTTAGTTGGAGTTTGGCTTGTCTTTTTCTTTATTTATCTTTTTTTTCTCTCTCTCTCTCTCTCTCCCTCCCTTCGTTGGTCATTGTTGTGGTTCATATTGGAATTAAATTATATACAAGAGCAACTCCACATGTAATTTACCAGTTCAAAATATACGAGGGTGATTCAGAAAGTAATGCTTCCAAGGTGATATCTCTATTTGTGTTTGACATAGTATCGATGCAGGTATCAGTGGAAAACTTGCAATGTCAGCTACAAATGATGGCACCATTTTTCAACATAGTCCCCATTACGGACAAGACAATTGCGCCAACGCGAAACAAGGTTTTTCATGCCGTCGGCGAAGAATTATAGTGGCTGCTGGAGACACCATTCCTGAACCGCTATTTCCACCTCCTTAAGTTTGAGGAAGAGCCAGAAGTCGCAGGTGCAAGATCCGGACTATAGGGAGGATGAGACACAATGTCAACAACACTTTGTCAGCAGGTGAGACAACTTTTAGCGGAGGAGGAACCGTGTGGCGGTACTCCATCGATTGACTCTTCGTTACCGGGTCGTAATGGTGTATCCACGACTCGTCGTCGGCGATGAATGTTCCTGGGTGCGCACAACCTTCCGCAGTCAGAAATTCAGTGACAGCCCGCTGTTTCAACCGGACGTTACCACTGGATGCCATGGATTTGTTCCATTACTCTGGAACGAGAAGAGATAGGAAGGTGAAACAAGTGACATTCTATAGCTTAAACATCATTCCATTCATGATAAACAGTTCAGAATATTTGCAGTACTATTGGCCAAGTAGTACTGCATCTGTCTCATCCTCCCTATAGTCCGACTTGAAGGCATTACTTTCTGAATCACCCACATATATAGTAAGTATCTAAATCTCTAAAAGAAGTCGTGCTTGACTGACTGATTGTTTATCAGTGCCCAGGCCAAACCGCTTAAACTAGAAACTTGAAATTTGGACAGAACATAGGATTTGTTGTTACGTTTTTTAAAACTCACGCTTATAGTAATATGCATTAATCCTTACACTATACGGTAACCTTACATGTTAAGGTTCACAATGGCACTGGTGGCCTTATTCTTGTTTTGTGCAGGTTAAATGGTAAACTTGTTTGAATAATTTGTGTAGTTCACTTGATAGTATAGTTGCATCACAAATATTATGCCTTACTTCATTTCTTACTTTGCACAGTTATAATCTATCAAATGTGCTGTAAGTCCACGCCAAATGTGCTTTGTGGTAGACAAACACCGTATGCATGGGTTTTCTTGTGATTCTCCTGTTTCTTCCCACTTTCTACATTTCACCATTTCATTCTCTTCTCCTCACTACCGTCTTCTGTAGCCTATGCGGCATAAGTGTGGGACATAAAACTGAAATATTTCATTTCCAGTGTGCTATAATGTATCATTGTTATTACAATTTGTTTTACTCTTTCATGAGGTACGTAACAATCGATAATTTACTTTTGGAAGCCTATAAACAAATAATATTTGGTAGTGTAATCGGCTTTTTTGGTACATTCAAAATGTAAACAAACGTGCCTCCACACGGGCTCATACATACCTTTATAAAAATTTCCAGTTTTAACGTATTATGAGCTTCTCTATACTTGTCGAGTTCTGCTCTTTTTTAATGAGTGCGCAAAATACCATTAAAAGTAAAATAATATTTTCCCGCACCTAATGTATTGTCCGCTGCTGCTCTTAAGCCTCATGTGTTGGGAACGTATGGCGGCCTTGGAACAGGTGACGATCGAAGTTTGATCAGTCCTGTATATATTAAATAGGAGACGTTGAAGTATATGTAGTATAATACGGTAAAATAATCCCTTCTTTTAATTAAAATTACGAAATATTTAACTTCTTTCGAAATAATAAATCCTTATAGGATTAGGAATTCTAAATTACGTACTGTATATATTTATAGCTCTAATATAAGCAAGAGGGGTGAACAGTGTTCAAAAGACTGTATAGGTAAGAAGTCGTGAAGAGAGCCCCATGAATATAGCGTTTATGTAAACAAAATTTAAAATGGGACGTTGTAACCTGTTGAAAGTGATATTATAGGACAACCTAGGAAATTTGATAAAAAGAGGGGTCTCAACAAATTTCATTTCAAACCTCGTTTGGCATAAAACCTGGCTGCCACTTTGGCTCATGTTAAGGTGGATACTAAATAAAATTTGATCTTTTCTCATTGAATGACCATCGAAGGAGACCGAAACAGTTGTTAAAGTTGTATGGCTATATCTCAAAATTCGTTAATGCTAGAAAAATAATTAAATACGTATTTCAGCGTATATTAATGAATGGAGGGAACAACCTATTTATTTTAACACACCACAATCTTCTGTAGGTGCAAATTAAACAACTTACAGAGTGAAAAAGTAAATGAAATAGACCGGGACTCGAACCCGGGATCTCCGGCATACCGTGCCGATGCGTTAACCACTACGCCACTCAGTCTGCTTCCCAGAACAGCCAAACACACACTCACTCTTGCAGTCGGTGCTCTCCACTCAGACTACATGGCTTGTACCATATATGGACACTGGATTGTCCAAGCACAGTAGCTTAGGTTGTACAAGCCATGTAGTCTGAGTGGAGAGCACCGACTGCAGGAGTGAGAGAGTGTTTGGCTGTTCTGGGAAGCGGACTGGGTAGCATAGTGGTTAACGCATCGGCACGGTATGCCGGAGATTCCGGGTTCGAGTCCTGGTCCAGTAACGTATTTCAGCGGTTTATAAACTCCGTACAAGGGAAGAAAATAGCCGAGTAGGAAAAAAAGACTGGCGGTTGTAGTTATTAAATAAGATGGCCATATCTCGAAATCCGTAAAGGTAAGAGGCATCAAAATTGGTATTTAGGCTTCTATTTTAAAATAATTAAAGACGTATCTCGACATTTTGTAACGTTCCTCTTAGAAGGGGAAAGAAAAGTCGGGGCTGCAATTATTGTAATAACATGGCCATATCTCAAAATCCCTTGAGATTAGAGATACGTTAGAGAAATGAGAGGTTGGAGCCTGTAAGCCGAACAGATGCGGGGATCTGGCGGACAAAGTCTCCATCTAACCAAACTGTAATCAAGCAGTAATTCTTTTTAAAAGCGAAATATACCATCAAAACTAATAAAGCGTATATTTTAACGAGATACAGATAGAAATCATTGAATTGAAGGGAACAAAATTAACGAGAATGGTGTAGAAAAAATATTACATATAATAAAATATGTTTATTTCAGGTCCGTCCTATTCCCATAAATGCTGCCTTAAATACAAATGCATACATAATAATCTACGAAATGGAGAGGAACGATGCACGGTCTGGTAGTTATAGTGCCTCAAACTCACCAGGTCCAAAGAATGTAACGCAGAAACCTGCCACAATTACCTCAGCTTCTCTTGTAAATGGTGTTGGTAAGTATTAAAATGTAGATATATAATTAACTGCTTCCATTTTGTGCATAAATATGAATCCGTTAAGAAATGTCGATCTGATAGACAAGAATCATGAACTAAGGATCACTTCTGATGCGAGCTGTACTATGATTATATATACATATAGTGTTCTTCTGTATCAGCAAAATATTAAGCGTGAAATCTTAGAGAGCATGTATGTTTGGTTTTAGATAATTAATTTTTATAGTGAGATTCGGTTACTCCTTATAAATAGTGCTTTTCGGATAACAAAATTCTAAATATTTTGTGATTGTGATTATTGAAAAGATGTCTGAAGCGTAATTTGAAAAGTTTTTTTAGAAATTGGAAGTCGTGTTATGATGTCAGTATTAAGCTTTAGCTTAAGGAGAGGTAATTATGTTCGTAAAACTCTTATACGATACATAGTACGTTTTCGTACCATAATACAGTGTTGTATTTAACCGTTTATTTAGATGCTATAACAGGCTTTTTTGTTTGTCAAGTCAAACATGGATCAAAAAGCACTCCAGATGGTCAACTTGGTTGGCGCCAAATGGGGGTGGGGGAGTGTGACATCACATTTTTTTTCTTTAGGTGTTTTTTCCGGCCCTTAGCTTTCAAGATATCAGATTAAAGTTTTGCATACGCATTGTGTACACCTCTAATTATTTACTTTTTTTGAAATCTCTTCATCAACCTGGGCGCGGGCTTGAAGAGTCTAAAAGTTTCAAAAGGGTATTATTTCGGAAAATTTCCCGGTTTTTCTCTAATTTCTCGTTTCTGGTGCATAATATAAGCATGTGAGTGGTACCCTTTAAAAAGTTGCTTTATTCTGAAGAGAATGAGGTCCAGGAACAAATTGTCTTGTTTTAGGAAATCTATATATGAGATTTTCAGAAAAAATTCTCGCCCTTATAGTTTCCAAGATTTCACATTGAAATTTTCTGCACGTATTGTGTACCTATGTATTTTTCCAGTGATTTTGAGATCCCTACGTCAACCCAGGCTTGGGCCTGAGGGGCTCGAAAAAGAAATTTTATTAGAAAATTTCCCAAATTTTTCCTAATTTCCCGTTTATGGTATATGATACGGACGAGCGAATGGTACCATAGGAATGTTGCTTTATTGTTATTTAAAAAAAAAAAAAAAAAAAAAAAGTATGAACCATGATTCTACAATGAAGCAGGACCTGCTTGACTGAAAGTAAAATTTACCTCAAAACCAGAATCTTGTAAGGATTAATATAATAATAAATCAAATTGTTGATTTTTTTATGGATGTAAATATAGAAACAAAAATGATATTTTACCTTTTTCTTTGGGTGGGGGGTGTAAGAAATTGTATCCCATTTCTTCAGACTATCATCACATTTGGTACTGAACAAGCTTCATGTATTGGAACCGCGGTGGCTTACTGGTAGAACGCTTACTTCTGGTGTATGGGTTCCCTGGTTCGATCCCAGCTCGCGCCAAGTAGGTTTTGTAGTTGATAAAAACCGTGCGCGAGGATGTCCTTGGGTTCTCCCGTTTCTTCTCACTTCCCTTATTCCATTTCAATTACCATCACCACCGTCTCTCTTAGCCTCGGTTCATAATCGTGGGACGTTATGAATTTTTTTTTTTTTTTTTTTTTTTTTTAACGCATACGTTGACTACTAAAATGATGGGAAAATCTCCAGTTATAGTTGAAACGTAGATTTTTCAAACATTCTTTACAAAAACAGCATAATTAGAATTAAATTCGTATTTAGGTACCTCGGGTAAGAATTTGATGCAAATCATAGGAAACTTTTAGCGTACGAATAACTCAGAAGTAATGGGAAAAGCCTTTTGAAACAAATGAAAGATGAAAAGATCAGATGATGTTGGTGGAAACTATTTGTATTTATTATTCTTTATTATGTGTTCAATTGATTTGTATTGTTTCACCGTGATTTGTTCCTAATACAACACAGATGTCTGTAGCTCTCACATAAAACTATTACTGCAACGTAAGAAGTAATATATTTACATATTGAAGATCTGTAAATTGTTTCGTTGTATGCCAGTTCAGTTTGATCACCAACACACATTTTTTTTTCTTTTTTTTTTTTATTTTCAATATAATATACCAAAGTACTGAACAGAAAAAACGAAAAAAAAAAAAATACTAACACAATGAAAGAAGGTAAACATTATAGCTATTCAAATTCATAACTTATGAAACAGATACCCAGTATCAAACTTGCATCACAATGTATTGTATGAAATGCGTGATTATTAGAGCCTTTCAGTTTCAAGTGTGCCCTCGGAAAATATGTGAAACATCCTTCGGCCTCACCCCTGCCCAGGGTTTGCCCAAGTGGGCCCAGCCCGAAAAAACCCACCGGGTTTTTTCGGGTTGGACCCACCTGAAAAAACCCATCTTAAAACCCACCTGGGTTTTTGACTTTTTTGTTAATGTATTATTGGTACAACTAAGGTGATCACATTAAAAGTTATTTTTATCAGGTTTTAAACTTTCTTTGGGCGAATTATATGCTTTCATGTTAAGATAGACAACAATATTCAACATAAGACCTTTATAAAGCTCTAAATGCACTGAATGAATAAATAAATAAATAAATAAAACCCTCACCTTAGCTTGAGATAATTGTAGAACAAATTAATGTGTGGATTATGCTTATAGCCTATTTGAAGTAAAGTAAGCGATTGTATATTTTAAAAAATACTTTCCATGAATAGTAGCTATGTTTCCTGACTCGGCACCGCCGAGGGACTTATCCCTCATGCGTTGACGGGTTTAAGGTCATAGGTGCCGGTACTAACAGTAAATATGTAAATACATTAGTAAAACTATTAGTATTGTTTCTTACCTTTGATGGTAACAAAAGTATTCAGTAAAATTTTGTTTTCCAACAACAACAGTTAAGTTCAGTCATTTGTTGCTAGCCTTCAAATAAGCATTCTGTAGAATCAACACTAGCAATAACGTAAAAATTCTTGTCAAAATTAAGAAGCTTAATGCTCGCAGCTCCGAAGACTACGTAACGCTTACTATTTTAAGTGCTGCATTCAAACTTCAGTATTAATGGAAGTTTCGATGTACAGTAAAGCAAGCTGCATTTTGAGGGAAAACCCGTCGTGGAAAAAGTATTCGCGAAATTCCCGCAATTGAACCCACAAAGCATCGAAAATGAATACTTCAACAATAAAACTATTTATTTTACGCTGGAGGATATTTCATTTCATTTTAGACATTTTGAAACATTTACTTTATAAAATATGAATTATAGGTCTATCTTTGTTAATTGTTTTAAATTAATTTTCGGAAAAGAAGGTCTTGCAACAAGTGCTCGGGTAATTCCCGTAATTGAATGCACAAAGCATCGAAAGTGAACTTCAACAATAAGACCATTTATTTTACGTTGAAAAATATTTAAGACTTTTTGAGGAATTATGTCTTCGTTTTAAATTAATATAGCTATTTGGTATTCATATTTGGCGAATACTGACTCGATCTACATTTGTTCGTTTGTCTGCCTTTACCACACAGTTCAACTTTCGGTCTTTTAAATTTTCAGGATACAAACCAGAGACACTATAAATTATCTGTTTAGATTTTGGCAGCATACCAACGTAAAATTACAAAATGGCGCGCTTTAAAAAAAAAAAAAAAAAAAATAGCTGTTATCCACTGGCGAAAATCCCGGAGGGATAATGGGGACATATCTCTTACAATCTTGGAACTGTCCCCCTCAATAATCCGATTGGAAATGTGTGTTTTAGGAAGAAATGTGATGATTTGTGTCCAACTGTCACAAAGGAAAGTGAGATGAAATTGATACCTCCCAGAATAAGCCTCAAATGTGATCGCCTCCCAATGTTGAAGACAACTCTGCTCCCCTACCCATGTTGTCCCTGAGTCCCACACAGGGGACATAAAATATTACGATATTATTATTACTTTACAACTTTAAAATCAGACTGGCAACATTGAAAACTGTTTACAGGGGATGATCATATTTGGATCATCCCTTGTAAACAGTTTTCAATGTTGCCAGTCGGATTTTAAAGTTATAAAGCAATAATAATGTCGTCATATTTTATGTCCCCTGTGGAGGACGCCGGGACCGACATGGGTTTTTCTCCTTCATAAATATTTTGTACATCGCATATATATATATATATATATATATATATATATATATATATACCGTCTTACCCGTCCCCCCAATGTTGAAGACAAATTTGCGCCGCTGCTGATATCCACGCTACAAAGTGCAATTTTAGGTCTTTCGAGTTGAAATTTTCAAAGAAGCAGCACGAGAGACTAAATTAGCTGTATATATTTTGGCGGCATAAAATTTCAAAATAGCGGGTATCCATGCTACAGGGTGCAATTTTCAGACTTTTTAGGTTGGTATTTTGAGGGTAGAAGCTCAAGACCTTCTAAAGTTGCTGTATAGATTTTTTCGGAGATCCAATATAAAATTTCAAAATGGCGGCAATTTTTTCAAAACAGCAATGAATAGAAAGTTGTTGCAAGTTGTGACAATGATACTCATAAAATGTAAATCATATTTTAACATTTTTACCCCAAAGAGATTGAAATATTTCGAAAAAACCCAATTAAACCCGAAGAAACCCAATAAAACCCGAAAATACCCGAAAAAACCCATATGGGCCCAGATGGGTTGGGTTTTTTCAAAAATACCCGGGTTTTTTCAAACCCTGCCCCTGCCGCACTCTTCCTTATGCTTTGGGGAAAGAAGTGAATGACCTTGGTTAGTTGGCCAGTCGCTTGGACTTGACGAATGAAGACCGTAGCCTATTTAGAATAGCTAACAAGACGTATATAGCGAAGTTCGTCAATCTGGCAACCCTGTCCACAACCAACTGTTGAAGGATCTTGGTCAAAGTAGTTTCTCCTCTTTCAAGGGAGGTACAGGAAAACATAGATCTACAGCAGCGCCAACAGAAGCACAGTTGAAGTAGAAAGGTTCTAGGACTTTATCATTTAAAATATTAACACATGCATTGCGTTAAATATTAGTATAAACTCTTTAAGCGAGATCGTGTTACACCAATGTGACTTTGCAATTAAATATTCATCGCAGGTAACGTCAGTATTTTAGAGTGAAATTCAATGTTAAATTCATGTGCTTCTATCCATGATAAAGAAATTTAGCTACGAGTGCTATGTTCAAGCTTACTTTCATGTCTTTTGTCACTCTATTAAAAATACAGCTACACAAGATGATAAATATTAATTCAAGTAATTGAAAAACAGTGGCTCAGTGTAAAAAATAGAATAATGTCGTGTTCCTATAACGTTATCCGACAGCCTCGCATTCTTAGTGACTAACGAACTGCCTACTGGATATTTTCCAAATTCCGAATGTTCATAGCATATACATACGTTATGTACAAGGGTGCTCTATCCATGTTGTATCTATTCCCACTAGTAGGCCCGGTAGCCTAAACTTTTGGTACAATCAGTGTCGAGTTCGAACGAGTTGTGACATGTCATTTGGCTTCCAGAAACAGAAGAGTGAGGACGTGCTAAGAGTGTCTGTCGCGCGGCAACATTGTTTTGTTCTAAGCTGCAAAAGTGTGAGAGAAGCTCACGAAATGTCGAAATCGGTCTTTGGCGATGAAGTGGTGTCATTGAAAACTGTTTTCAAGTAGTATGAGCGATTTTAAAATAGCAGGGAGTCGGTTGAAATGAGCAACGATTGAGACGTCTTTCGACGTTAAAAACAGATGAAAACTGCAAAAAAAAGTGGCACAAATGATTTGTTCAAACAGGCGAATGACTATTTGAGAGCTTTCCGAAGGACTAAATATCTCATATGGGGCCATGAGAAACATTTTAACCGCCGTTTAAATGGGCAAATGGCTTCCTTCTTCACCACGAAAACGCGTCGTGCCTCACCTTGCTTTTGGTCCGCGAGTTTTTGGCCGAAAAACTTATTCCTGTCTGTTCGCCTTCGCTGTGCTTTCCAGATATATAGCACCATGCGACTTCTGGCTCTTCTCAGAAATTAAAACCCTTGCTTAAAGGAAAACGTTTTGACACCATTCCTGACATTGAGAGAACAACGTCAGAGCAACCGAACGCTCTTTCAAAAGAAATCTTCCAGAAATGCTTCCAGTCATGGATTCAACGTTAACGAACGACAGTACTTTGAAAGAGATTAAGTCAAATTCCATGTAAGCTTATTACTTTGTTTCTAATAAAATTATTCACCTGAAGGAGATTTAAGTCAAATTCCATGTAAGCTTTTTACTTTGTTTCTAATAAAATTTTTCACCTGAAAGAGATTAAGTAAAATTCCATGTAAGCTTATTACTTTGTTTGTAATAAAATTATTCACCTGAAGGAGAATAAGTCAAATTCCATGTAAGCTTTTTACTTTGTTTCTAATAAAATTTTTCACCTGAAAGAGATTAAGTCAAATTCCATGTAAGCTTATTACTTTGTTTCTAATAAAATTATTCACCTGAAGGAGATTAAGTCAAATTTCATGAAAGCTTATTACTTTGTTTCTAATAAAATTATTCACCTGAAGGAGATTAAGTCAAATTTCATGTAAGCTTATTACTTTGTTTCTAATAAAATTATTCACCGTATTTTTTGAGCACACCTCGTAATTCGCAAAGCCTGTAGTGGTGAAGTCAAGTGGGCATTGTGCTTTCCGCAGATTCCTTTCTTTCCGTTCAGCGTCTGAAGCATACTTTACAGTCAGAAAACAATACCGCCTATGATTGCACATTTTCTAAGCTGTCTTGTGTGTACTTTTTCTTTATTATTAGTTTATAGTGTTATTGGAAGTGTACTGATACGAAATTGACCGAGTAAAAATAAATTGGAAGATGTTCTCAAATTTTTATTAATAAGTATCTCATTACTGTAAGTAGCTGAGTTTCTTACGGTGTCTGATGTATATTTTACTATGCGTCTAAATAAACCTCATTTTGATTCCAGGTTCATCGTCAAATGAAAGTATTCATAAAAAGCCTTCATCAATACCTGTTCCTCAACCATCGACCCCAAGACCTGGAACTTCACCGGGACTTCTGCCAATTAAGGAAAGGTAACTAGAAATTTTGTTCTAATATTTTGTGATAAATCACGTAATTTAGATCTTTGTAGAATGTAATGAACTGATATGTGATGTCATTTACGAATTAGGAGAAATTAAAAATAAATTTCTAAATTTGGTATCGATATACTAAGAGTTATATCAGAAACGTGAAATTTTGTATAGTTTTAGATCATTAGAAGCGAGTTCATGCTGAGTTCGGTGTGCTGAAGTTAACAAATTTGCTACGAGGATTTGGTTTTTCATATAATCTAGGCACAAATATTCTGTTGCAAGAATAAACTAACTTTTTGAGCACTTTGCACAACTATTTTTTATTTTTTTAAATACCTTATCCTCATCGTAACCCTATCATTTCAAGTTGTAGCCAAAGGTACCGTATGTATGTGAATCGAAGACGCCCTCAAATGTAAGAGGCACCCTTCGCAAAAATTAATGAGAAAAAAAAAAAAAAAAACTACATTGCATTGATTTTGAAGAATGAAAAAATAATAATGAACATGGGAAAACAAACAATGTTATGGGAAAATAAAGAAACATTGAATTTTCTGCTGGAATTTACGGTATATTCCTTTGCATCTGCTGGTACTTTTTTTTCCTATTGTAATTACGGTACAACACTTGCTTGCGTCAATTTTGAAGGGTTTTTATTTTGCGTAAAATGCACGACTTTAGTTCTGCATTCTGTTCGTACACAAAAAAAATACACACTCATCGTGACTAACGGGATTAGGAATGTTTGACATAACTTCATCTAATCTGACCTAAATTTGCATAAATCAAATCTAAGACGCGCCGTGATATTTTTTTTTTTGGGGGGGGGGGGGGTCGACAAAAAAGTGCATCTTAGAATCACGTAAATACAGCGATTTCCGCCTCGGGAAACAATTGCGAGGAACAAAGAATAATGATACTGACCCAATCTCTTCAAATAGAAGTGGAGCAGAAACAGGAGACAGTCAGTTCATCCAGGTCGCTTAGCCCGCCGGGAAAGAATGAAAAAAAGTCATAACAATAACGGTAAAAAGTAGGTATGTATGTAGGGCAAATAGAAATTTCTCTGTAAGTATGAGAATCTTGTTTCATTTCGTGCAGAAATTATAATAATAATAAAATGCAAGAGAAAATTAGGGAATTATTAGCTGATAATATGCAAGTTTGTCAACTCAGTCCTTCATGACAGTTTCAACTTTACCTTAAACTTTTCCTTTATAGCATTAGTAACATAATGACCAATTACATGAAGTTCAAAGTAATTAAGAATAACTTTCTTGTAAGAACGAATCAAATTTAGCTATTTCTTCCAAACAGCAACAGGTTAAAAAAAAAAAAAAAAAAAAAGTAAAAAAGAAAAAGAAAAGAACTTTATTTTCTCGGAAACCTGCATGAGGATTTGCGAGGGGTGAACAGAAAGTAAGGTTACAAAGCCTGCAGTGAAACGTGTATATATTATTTCATACAACCAATACAGCCAACAGATATTACATACATTAGGTTATTTTTCAACATAGTCTCCATATCGTGGATGAGTTTGAAGATTCCCTCCTGGTAAGACCCTGTCCTTGCTTGTTCAGCCACGTTGTTACGAAGTATTTCATTTTCTCGTCAGAAGCGAAGTGATGGCCTCCGAGGTGATCCTTCAAGTGCGGGAAGAACAGGTGAAAGTCGCATGGAGTGAAGTCTGGCCTGTAGAGAGGATGATCAATGATGTCCCAGCGCTTCTCATCGATAACATTTTTCCTACCAACGGCAAACTTTCGACACCATTCTGCAACATGTCGACGAGACATTACAACCTCTACCGGCTGCCGGTGAATTTCCAACCGCGGTTACATGTTTCACCCACAGAAATCGAATAATTGAGCAGACTTCTTCGAGAGACCAGTTTTCCAAATGAGTCGCCATTTGTGTTTACCTCCCAAATAGCGCCGTAGGTGGCAGGTGGCTGAAACACAGCTCAGTTGCCAACTCCATGTATTAAAATTACCGCTCACTCATTCTTCTATTATAGACGAAACTCCCAGAACTATCGGTCTCGTAACCTTAGTTTGTGATCCTCCCTCGCACATTCACCCATATTATTTTGTTCAATCCAGAGATCTATTATTTATTCGTATCCATCTTACGTTTGGATAGTTGTTTCCCGTTAAACGCTAAATATTCTTATCTAGACTTTTTATAGCAGCAAATAAAAAAATCTAATAACAGAGCTAGTGGAGACTCGAACGTCGGTCTCCTGTTTGTTGATCGATTGAACAGAAAAGGAACATCGACGAAGAGATAATCTGATTTGTCGATGATAACCTCAATTTGCACAGAGTAAAGAGTGACCACCAATCTAGGGGTCAGATTTTTAAAAATTTATTTCAGTTGTTCTTGTATAAAAGTATGTATCCCTCCTCGCTGGTCTAGTGGCTAGAGAGTGAGTCATCGCTGTATGTGGTCTCGAGTTCATTTCCCAGTGGAAAAGCTTTAAATTTTGAACGCATCATGGTGGCTGTAATTCTACCTTAAACTTTAGGTCCAAGTCTCATGTAGCCACTGTGCTGAAAAGGCCGCTAAACTTCAATAAACAAAAACAAATGAGCAGTGTATATGCGTAATATTTGCCTGTATTACATCTTCAGCAATGAAAAAAAGTTTCACTCAACTAATGCGTCCAGTCCTTAAGTTAATTTGATAAATGTTTCGACAACACTGTTTCCTTTGTCAAATCAAATTCTTCTTCTAGCCTAGAAGAGTTACATCCTCCTATTCACGTCTTGCAACAGATGGATTGTGTCTAGAAGATAAACAGTCCTTGACATACCTGTGCGTACAGCCTGTAATTTGGCACGTTGTTTCCTTAAAAGTGAGCACTGCTGTGCTGATTATTTAGTGGTAAGGGTTAAATCTAAGAAAACTCATTCATTCGTAATGTTTCCGAACATTTTAAGAGTATACAGCGTTTCATTTAGTTTAAGTTTTTTTTTTCTTTTTTATTCTTAGAAGAAAGTCAAAACAACGAGAAGAGAAAAGAAAATGAGTTAAGATGAGAGCAATTACGTTGTACTTATTTGTATTTATATTTAAATATTTCACGAAAAAGCCGGGAAGTTAACTCAGTATTCGAAAAATAACTGACGTTTGTAGTTATACTTGAAATATACAGTATAGTAAAACGTATGTGCAAAATTTCACGTTTCTGAGTATCATTAGTAGATGAATACCGAAGTTGGGAAATGATCAAGTAATATTTTACTAAACATTAGCACAGAGTAGATGTGTTTCTGAGTGTTCATTTATTGACATGGAAGGGTTAACAGCAAAACGGCTCGTGTTGGCAGCTATGGAAGGCAGCTTAATATGATTATCTTACTTGCTTGTAATTCCAATTCCTAATAAATCTTTGCACTTACAAGATTTCGACTCGCTGGGAGCCTTGGTCACGGAGGATAAAAATGGAATATAACCAAGAAAAACAAACAAAGATGTGGAAAGGAACGGTGCTTCCTAGGAAAAATAGTGCAAAGTCCGTTCTGTTTTATATCGTTTGTGTTTTATTGATTATCTTTCGTTTTTATTCTTTGTAAATAATACTTCAAGAGAGAGCAGAAAACTGCAAGTGCAAAGATTATTTAAGAACCTGCCATACTAAAAATAACACGAAATTTACAATTTTTATTTTGCTTGTTTTTCATAAGTGAAAGGATGATGAAATACTACTTACCACGATCATGGATAATGCTATTCTACAACAGAAAATATGAATCTGAAGAATTTTCAGTGCTGCCATCTATAGAAATTACAGTGTTACCAGAATAAAATTTCCCCCAACATCTAAGTTAAGGCAGCGATTAGAGGAACGAACTTAACTGCATTTGATTACGTATCATGTTGTCTTGGAATCCTGTGAACTACTTTTTAAATAATATTTGTATTTAGGTTATAATCAACAAAATAGTTTTAATGTACAGTTATTAAAATTAAATAATAATGTTATTTAGAGAATAGTTCACAGGATACTAAAACAGCATGATGCGTATTCAAATGCAGTTGAGTTCGTTCCTCTAGTCGCTACCTTAACTTAGATTTCGGGGGAAATGTTATTCTGGCAACACTAATTTCTATGGATGGTAACACTGAAAATTCTTCAGGATCATATTTTCTTGTTGTATAGTAACATTATCTATGATTATGTTAAGTTCCATTTCATTATCTTTCATTTATGAAAAACAAGCAAGAGAAAAATTGTGAATTTTGTGTTATTTTTAGCAAGGCAAGCTCGTAAGAATTAGAACTGGAAATGAGTGAAATTATGGTAATATTGTTGAGTGGGTTCCAATATCGATGCGATTTTAGTAACATACATTTGCAGGTGTTATGCGTGGTCTTGACCTATTTTTATGGTACTGCATTTAAGTGATTCCCAATATCACTGTACATAGAAAAAATACGCAGTAGTAGTGATAATACCGTCAAATGGCTTGGAATAATGGTCAATGTCACTTCCTGTAGGTGCGATGGAAATAAAGTAAATTTGAAAGTTCTCTTTTTCTTCTGTACTTTCAATAAAATAAACATTGAAATTCAAAAGAAAATAACTACATTAAATGTCGACAATAAGTTTTACTCTCATGATCTTGATAGGTAAGAATTCTTATGTTGATGCTCCGTGAGAATTGACATTTGAAGGTTGTTCAAATCAACTGCATATAATTTCTTTATTGTCCGGATTTTTCTTTATTTTTATTGAATCAAATGATGCAATATATTTGGATCAAAAATTTTCTTGTACGCCTTATATCTGGAGAATTATATATAGTGTAGCCAAACCCAAATTATCACTTAACTCAGTATATGCTTATTCCGTAAAATACGAAAACTCAATTTAGTGGCCGTTCAGAAATTTTGTGTCCCCTGACCCAAACACTAATTATTGGCCAACATCGCAATCTTTTGATCCATTTTTTTTTTTTTTTTTATTTTTTTTATTTTTTTTTAATCATTCCTAAAATTCTTGTAACATACATACTTCAGGCCGTGAATGCATGCTAATATTCTGCCTAGTGTTGATGGGAAAGTTTAGCTATAATGCGAATAAGACTCGAATCGTATCTTCCCAAATCTTAAATTTGCTAAAACACTACAAGAAGTGACTTTAACTGTTAAATTGTAAAAGGGAGAATGTATAATTTAATCGAGTGTGTAATAAATTGTAAAGACGTTTTATGATCTTTTCTTTCTCGGGCGGCTCATCATAAGTTGAACCATTAACAGAATAAAATAGTGTATTATTTTACTACCTACATCTTTCAAAATAATCCACTATAAAACAATTTTAGTTTTGAAGTTATAGTTCAAACATTTATATTGTGCAAGAAAATTGTTTCTGAGAGCGTTAGTTGATGAGAAGATGGCCAGATTTTAGTCCTAAAAATTTTAGACATGCTTTAAAACAAAATAAATTCTTTCTCGTTGCTTAATGAGGTATTATCACCTCCAGTACAAAAGACTTGGGTTCGATTCCCAGTGGGAGTACGTGAACGGATGCCACCATAAAATTAGGTCCGTATCTCATAGCCTTAATGCTCAAACTTTTTTTTTTTAGTTTCTTAAAGGGGCTGCCAATTGATCAAAATATATTTATATAATTAATCACTTCCGTGTATGTACTTCTTTGTCAAAACTTCTACAGAATACAATACAACTAGTTGAAGGTTCAAGATATATAAATTGTAAAAACCTGTCTACAATAATTACATTCTGTTGTACAAGTGATCCGCTTTCACAGAGTTTCTACTGGTCAGAGAAATTAGGGAAGTCAGGGAAAACTCAGGGAAAATAATGCTAGCCAGGGAAATTTTATAAAATATACTTTTTCTAACATTAATTGTACACCAGTTTCAGCTTAGCCAACCATTAATGATCACAGTTATGAAACGTTGCTCAGATTTTTATGGGCGATAAGTGGAATGTACGCATGAGCAATTGATCATTATTTGTCTCTATAGAATAAATGTTCTCATATATAAATACTCACCGTTATTTATTCCTCATTTATATGTCAGCGTCATCCGACACCTGTCATGAAAGTCAGGGAATTTTCTGCCAAAGGTCAGGAAGAAGTCAGGGAAATAGATTTCTCCAGATCAGTAAAAACCCTGTTTTAGTACCTGGGTTAAATATATGGTGACGCATGCTATGGACAAAAGGAATTTGAAGAAAGAAAAAAAAAAAAGGGGGTTGAACTCAAAATTTTGCTGTCTACGGTGGTGTTGGAAGTACATTTATCACATCATACACGAGAAATAGGTATAAATTCCTTGGGGAAAAAAAGTGATCACTTAAGAAATATAATTAGTGAAGTTATTGACAGTCTAGTTTACTTTACGAAATCAGATTCAATTAGAAATTTAACAAATTTTTCGAAATGCAAAGAAAATTCTAAGAATGGAGTAGTATATGAAACATTTTTCATATTGAGAAACTATTTCAGTTCATATCGTACAAATTCTCAGTTTAAAATGTTGAATTGTTAAATGTGAAGATACACAGCAAAAAATGAGGTGTTAAAACAACACAAAATGACTACCACTTGAGGTGTTGCTTGTGTGTTCATTAAACACAAAAGACATCGCCTTCCGAGCATATCAGAAATAACTAGTAATTGTCAGTGAGAATTTGAATTGGATCTTATTGTTTGCTATAAGCAAACTCTTATGCAATATATTTGACATTTATGCCAAGTAACCAATAACGTAATATGTTTTGCTGTAATCGGTCACGAAAATGGTTTTGTAAGCCTATGAATTATCTGACAACAGTTACGTGAGTAGCTGTGCTGCTATCTGTTCTTACATCCTAGCACATAAGAAAAAGATAAGAACAACAGATGGCAGAACCGCTATTCATGTAACTGTTGTCAGACAATTCATAGGCTTACAAAACTATTTTCGTGACTGATTTCAGCAAAATATATTACGTTATTTGTTACTTGGCATAAATGCCAAATACACTGCGTAAAGGTTTTTCTTATAGCAAATAGTAAAATTCAGTGTAAATTCTGACCGACAATTACTTGTTATTTCTGATACGCTGGGAAGGTGATGTCCTTGGTATTAACACCCAAGTAACACCCTAAAATGGTAGTTATTTTGTGTAGTTTTAACACTTTTTTGCTGTGTATAATATTGAAGGTAAATTAAAAAGAATGCAAATTAAGAAGATTGCACAAGCTCTTTCCACGATTAATACTGACACATTGCAGAAACTAAAAATACAATTAACTTATTGTTTTGACATCACATTTCAGTCATGACATTGTTTGTAGTTCGTAGGTTGTAGCTTCTCATGTGAAATGTATGATCTTACAATAATTAATTTAGTTGCAGCAGCTTTTATTTTTGGGGCATAATCTATTCGTTGCTTTTTATACGAAATTGTTGTTTTTGGTTGTTAAGTAAGGTTTTTCTAAATAGTAATCAGTTGATTAATAAGGATTGATAATTATTATTATTATCTCGTAATATTAACTCAAAGGTAAGTTCGGTTCAGCTTGCTTTAACTATATAATAAACGTAATAAGTAATTGAAGCTGGGTGTTGAATAATTAAACTGCGTAAAAGGTGAATTGATGCGGTCATAGTTAAGTATTAAAAATGAAAATAATCCCTGGATGCCAGAGACAGTTAATAACAGTAAAGATTATGGGCTTATATCCATTATAAGTTTTTTGGGGAACATAAATACATTTGATGCTCCAATTCCCTAATAGACATATTAACTGTTCCAGGGAACGAGTATCGTTTGGAATCCAGCAGACCCAGCCTCGCCTGGTGATGCAAATTAAGAATGGAAAAATATACCAAAGTTCTAACGAAAGCTCAAAACTGGTGAATGGTGCATCTTCCGTGGTCAGGCCCTCAACCCACGTGGGAAACCAGAGTACCTGCGCCACCGAAGTTTCCGGCTGTTCGAAATCGAGCTTGGTTCCGTACATGGATGAGTCCAGTGACTCTAACAGTGACACCGAAACAACTACAGCCAAAGCCGACAAAGAGTCCACTAGCAAACTTCCTCTTTCTGGGAGTAGTGTGGATAATATAACGCTAAAGGGCAAACAAAAGGAGACTCTAAATTGTGGGAAATCAGACTTGACGTTGGATTACGGCACCTCTGTTCCTAACGCCAGTGTTGGTCTTAAACAACAACCAAAAGATTTGTCCAAGACTAATTCGACAGCAGACAAGGAAAACAGGGAGTATAAATGCACCGAATTCGTACCTCGTGTTTTGCAAGTTAGTAGCAACAACACTTCAACCTCACAGTTAAAAGCCAAGGCTATTGCTGGAAATTGGCAGGTAACTGAGGCTAGTCTTCATAGTCCATCAATTCACAGTGATGGTAGTAACAACAGTGTTGCCAGTTCAACGACCAGTTGGACGGTCACCGAGAAGGTGGAGCATCCGGATGAAAAGAGTTCCCCAGCTACCAAGACCTCGCCGTGGGTGATAACGCCAACAAGATCCCAGAGGTCACACATTGGCAAGTTGCTCAAATCTCATTCGCTTGAACATGAAGACTCAGTCAGGAGACCAAAGTCCGCTGATCTTCACTTTCGTTCCCATGATGGCAATGGCGGTAAGTATGCTAGCGATACAGAGGTGGAAGAGAGAACCCGCACCAATCGTAGTGTTGTGAAAGCGAGTGCACACCCAAGCTTAACAAACTGGAAACAATCATTGTTAGAGTGTCATCGTTTGAAACACCTTTCCAAAGAACGAGCAGCGAGTGTTGATCGGTTTCTTTTAGGATCGAAAGACTCGCCTGTGAAATGTTTGTGTCGGGATCAAAAGCCTGTCGGTAATTTGAGTCCGGCATGCAGACGACACGCTCCGTGCAGTAATACACGGCGCACAAAAAGCGGAGATGCTTGTGACGGAGAGGGGGATGAACTTGTCAATAGTAGTGGGACGAAAATTCAAAGAAAAAGTGACAGCGTGTTTGAAGCGACTTCAAATGTTGCAAAAGATGTATGTGAAAAGTTTGGACCTAGAATAGGTGGTTCTAGTACAAGTGATTCACACAATCAGCATGTTACAACAGAGACGTGTAGGCTAGAAACGTCAACAGAAATCCATGAGTCGTGTGCGACTGTTGCCGATACAAGGACTAAAACTGTGCTACACAACAAAGACACAAGCACCAGTAGCAGTTCTGGTGACAGTGATCAGAGAAAAAGTGGCTGCCGAGACAGTGCGTCCCACAAATCGAAGAAACAGAAGAAAGCCAAGATCAAAGAGAAACTAAGTAAAAAACTTAAGAAGAAAAAGAAGCAGAAAGACAAAAAGTAAGTTTTAAAAATATACATAACAGGGTTTTGTACTTTGCAGTGTGGTTGCCAGCCTTTTTTTCCTCAAAGGCTGAGCTGCTAGTACTAACTCTTAGTTCTCAAGCATCATCACCAACACACAAAGCCCTGTGTACATAGACCACCCCACCTTTGGTGATTTTTTTGAAACAAGTGTAAAAATAAGCATATTATGACTATGAGCTTGTCGGTTCTGGCGTAAGCAACCACACTGCCTACTTTTAGTATTATTATTATTATTATTATGCAAAATAACGATCTATTTATTACATTTTCTTACGTTATTATCCACTTGCTGTATATAATCTGATCTTTCGTATATATAAATTCCGTCAAAATATTTACCATATATGTTAGGAATACGATATGTTTCACGTTTACTATCAATGCGGTTTATAGAGCAGAGAAACAAAGTAGGGCTTTGATTTTAATCTGTTATCCTTTTATATGAGGTTGGTTTCGTGTGGGATATTTGAAGTTAATGTAATGTAGATTTGGTTCGAAGTCATATTTTAAGGTGCGTATTAACTCTTTTCGTTATGGATGTTGGGTCTATGAAACATTTTGGAAAAAATGGTTCAGTATTGCAATGCAAACGACAGGTATGTTAATGTAACTGTGTCAATGGAAGCTTCATGTGCATATTAAAGTTGTAATCTATTATATTAATAGAAGGTTTGTCCAATAAGTATCGGGATTGATTTTCTCCCTGGTAGCTGAGCAGTTGACGTCAGCTAAGAGAATAATCGTGTCAGTTGCGTCCAAGCCATTGGAAAAAATGAAGTGAAATGAAATTTTTAAGTTTTACGTCCCACGGTTATGCCTGTTAGCTTAAAGGAGATGGTAATGATGAGAAATAAATGAAATGGTGAAATGAAGAAAGTGGGAGGAAACGGGAGAAGTTCGAGAACCCCCTCCCCCACACGGTGTTCGTCCACCACGAAGCTCGCTTGGCGCGATCTGGGATCGAACAAAAGACCCCATGCACTAGAGGTTAACTATCCACCACGGCCCTTCCAAGTCGTTGGAGTGTGTAGACCTCGCACTTAAGTGAAAGTGTTTAGTGCTTGCGTTGAGAGTGAAAATTTTAGCAAACCATCGAGTACCGTTATGCCATCAAAATTTGCGTTAAATAGAACAGATTCGGGAAGATTTTCGAATATGATCCAGGAACGAAACTATATTCAGAACGTGTTTTTGACTGGCACAAAGAATTCAAAGATAACAAGGAAGATATCGAAGACGAACAGTGCCAGCGGAATAAACAGTGAACTAAATTTTACGCGAAAGTGCTCGAGCATTTGAAGTATAAGGTCCGTTGAGTTCGAAGGAAAATCGCCGATACCTGGATGCTGTAACGGGACAGCGCAGCCAGTCACACTTCGCTAATTGTAAGGAAGGTACTGATCAAACCCAATATCACAATACTTCTCCCAACCACCTTACAGTTCAGATATGGCTCCCGCCTACTTCTGTTTCTTCGCTTACTTAAAAAAAAAAGTATGAAAGGACATTATTTCGGGACAACTGATGCGATTCAAGCTACTTCGACGAGGTACACTCATGTCCAAAATAATTGTCGCATATCTATAACTGTCTTCTTGAAAGAATATAATTTAATAATGATTTTGCAGGGTATTTTTAATACTGATAGTATGTGTATAATCGGGAAATGCATATTTGTGGTAAATTTCATAGGAAAAGAATTATAAATACGAAAATTAGAATGACTAAACCAAAATGTTGCTAAATGGACAAGAAAATTTTATTTTCGTTTTATTGTTCTTATTTACTGCTCTTTTGACATGAAATTTTCCACATGTCTTTGCCGATGATAAACATACCAACATTATAAGAAATATCGAGCGAATTAGTTATCAAATTATATTCCTACAACATATTTATAGATATGTGACAATAATTTTGAACATGAGTGTACATGAACAGCCTTACGGTTGCCGACTTCCAGAGTGCGTATGAAGACTGAAAAAAATGGCAGTGGTGTTTTGATGCAAAAAGGGTCATATTTTGAAAGGTATTAATATACCTTGAATACATTTCTTGTTATCACTTAAGTCTCGATACTTGTCAAACCTGTAGTCAAAAACACCTTAAGGAAATAGATTCACTTTTATATAAAAGTGAATTTTTGTATGTTTGTTTATTTGTCCGGTATACAAACCCAAACCGTTAGCTTGATATGCCAAATCGAGGAGACCGTGGGTTAATTAGAGCTGTTTTTGTATATTCAAAGGGAGAGGGAGATCAAAGAAGTTCTTAAAATTTATGCCAAAAATAATGGTAGAGACGGTGCACTTTTTTTTCCCTCACTTTGTTATTACAAAAAGGTCTATACATTAAGTAATACAATAGTTCTTTCTCTAAGAAGTTTGAACCTCCTACCCAAACTAGCGCGGAGGTAGGTTGGTGTCTCCTGCCCGTAGCAGCGCGGAGGTGGGTTGGTGTGTCCTGTCCAGTCCAGCGCGGAGATAGGTTGGGATCTCTTACCCGAGCAGCACAGAAGTACGGTTATGGAGTCTCTGCTGCCCAGAGCAGCGCGAAGAGAAAGATAGGAATGATCAACTGGAATTGATGATTTCTTGGTCTCGACGTGTTCTTTTATAGTCGTCCTTTGGAGGGGGAACCTGTGGAGGGGTTGTCGGAATTCTTCATGGTTCTTCGTGTCCTTTTTCGTACTTCTTCGTAGATGGCTTCTATCGGCTTCTTGATGATTCTCTTGGAGAAGTACATGCTATCGTTTACAAATATAAGGGAATATTGCATTATGTAGGTTATGCCCATGAAGTTTTCATCGTTGTAAATCCACTAACTTATCTGTCGTTTACTTATAACGAAAGGTGTGTATTTCCCTCATCGAGTAGACAAGAGAATATGTAGTGCAAAAAGAGAAAAATCACACAATACTTTGGATACAAAATATCGTTTAAGATTAAGTAATAGTCATTTTCGTGTAAGTTGCTTCTAGGCACGTCTTATAAATAAATTCAGGAGATAATTATCGTGCTCTTCTGTGTTTGGTTATGTATGTTGAGTTTATTAACAAAATGTCACTTTGAAAGATGCAAGTAGGAGGTAAATAAAAGCATTGCATGAAGTACGCATAATAATAATACAATTAAGCTCTTACGCAGTTCTGTAATAAGAACGTGTTACTTGATAAAAGTGAGTATTTGTTTATGACTATCGATCCTGAGATGATAATATGGCTGAAAATTTGATCATCATAAAAATAAAAATTGTGAAAATAGTGAGCTATAGATTGACGTACAGATATAAATGACGAACGTATAATTGTGGTAGAATACTCTTATGTATTCTGACATATATGGTAAAAAACGTAAAGCAATAACAAATAGAATATAAATTTAAGGTGTAAAAGAAAGCTGATCTCTACTATAATGCTGCACAATTGTGAATCACTTTCTTGTTCGATCTGTAGCGAGTATACGTTTTAGTTGCATGCAACTAATCAAGTACAGTATCTAAAACCATTCTACAACTTAGTGCTAGAAAATTCACATGCTTGCTTTCCAGGTTCCAGGCACTTTTTAATTTCTTGTGGAGCCGGAAGTATCTAGATCTGCACGAAGTACTGTAGTTTAATGTATAAGCACAAGTGTAGGATGTAGAAGTACTTATTAACCATTATCAGTAACCTGTAGTTTGGAAATACAAGAAAATTACATGGCATGGGTGACTAAATATATTGCTCTTAATTACTTTCTCAAAATTAATAGAACTACGCATTTGATCCAGAGTAAAAATTAAACTTAATTACTTGGCGTTACAGTCTGTAAAAGGCTGTGACCAGGCATAAATGACTAATTTGGTGGTTTTATGTGTGTATGTTTGTGTAGCAAAAATACGGTATTATATGAACTAGCTATATATCTGTGCTGCACGGTATATCCATCATGTCCAAACATGCATGAGTGATGGAATGTGTAAGTAGAAATTAGCTATAGACACAGTAACATCTAACATACATTATTTAGAAAGAAAAAAAGAGAGAACAGTAGCATATCTTAATATATTCAGTTTGATTCACTGTCTGCTTTATTTTGTTAGTTTATTATGAAGGAGAACTGAACGTAGTTTCGTAAGGAAGTTCGGATATTTTTTTTTCTTTCAAAGCTATAATAAATATATTTGGTGCACATTGCACCGACTTGATAAGATATTTAAAACCATAATATTTTATTCATGCCTGCAAAAATAACCGAAAATATTATCAGTAATTACATTTTCTGGTAATAAATGTGGAAAACGCAATTTTTGATGCAAATAGAATAGTATATGAGCATTTGCGAATTTTGAATGATATCACCTGACTAAGTAGCAGTCTTACTAACATAATGAGAAGTATTGGGGTTCCAATCGACTGAAATTTTTATTCGGTTATATTAAGATAATGCTAAAATTATGATATAGAGATTTTTACTATTCCATAGCCAATAAAAACTTACTAGAAGTACTTATAAGATGAGAGATTTGTTTCATTCATTGTAGAGCAAAGAATCCTTCGACCTATATCAAGCTACTTGAGATTACAATGGTCAATCATACTCAGATGTTATCAAGTGTCTTTAGTTTCGTCGAAGTTCTCTCGTTTTCTCCCACAATCTTCAGTCAGCAATTATATATTTCCGATGACTCAATAGCTCTTTATCCGTTATTATGTTGCTTTTACTTGGAAGATAACAGATTTAACTAACTTTATGTGTTCAGTGTTAGAATAATATGTCTTCTTTGCATAGTATATATATTATCTTTTGCGGATAAAACATTGCTTAACTCTCTTAGCAGCATGGTTTACAAATTTCGTATAGACTAACACTTGTATTTCACAGTCTCCCTCAATATTATCTATTCTTTGATGTGATTTTAAGGAAGATTTACAGATGAAGGCATCAGATGTTAAAGAAGATTGGGGACAAATATGCAATATACTGGCACTAAAGAAACCATGTACAAATACGTATCAATTTAATACAAACACCTGAAAAATTGCAACTTATCAGATTTATATGGCATTGGCCCATCTTTCGCCCTCAGAATAGTTTTGATCCGACGTGAAATGTAGTCGCTTAGTTCCGTGAGGGAGGATGAAGCCGAAAGTCTGTTCCGAAGTCGTATCTCCAAAATGGACAGAACGAGTTAAATTATGTTCAGGTTCGGGATTGGATAGACCTATGTCGTGTTATTTTAAAATGTGACGTTATACCCGGAAATATCTGAACCTTAGAATGCATTTTTGGTTCTTTAAACTGGCTACATAGTCACGGACATTCACGTGACCGGTAAGTGTCAGCAAGAGGACTCGTTGAAAGCCAAGATATTGCGGCCTACAGTATAAAGATCTGCCGCCATGTTTGACGGTTGGGGAAGACACTGTGGATCATATGCTTTTTTGGGTGTCAGTCACACATAAACACAGTCTGTGGTTTGAAATAAGATGAATGATGATCCATTTGACCATACGACACATTTCTAGTCATTAGCGGTTTAGCCCGTACAACCCAGCACCGTACATCTTACATGTAATAGGTCGTGGCAGACTGTGATTGTCCACACAAGCTGTGGGATGTGCTGCTTGAGTTCCATGCATCACAAGCAACTCACGACAGTTGTGAGTGACAATCCGCTTTAATGTTCGACGGGACCTGTCACCGAGGGTTTTCTTTCCAATCATTGTTCCTCTTCGCCAATTATGTGGTTTTGTCGTGAGTTTTGTAGGCCATCGAACGATCCTGGGTTCGATTCCCGGTGAGGGCATTTGGTCGAAAAAGTGTAAAAAGTTTTTTCAGGCTAGCCATCCTGAGAGGTCTTCCTCATTCATACCAGGCAAATGCCGGGGTGGTAGCTAACATATAGGTCCCAGTCCGCTTCCTTTTCCTCGGATAGTATGCTCGCTGATGGACGTCATCCCTTAAATGTGATGCGCTAACATGTCCATAGATGCCGAAAGCCCAGAAATATAAATCCTAAATAGTCATCATTTCCATGGACACTGTCCCACATGACACACTCAACACAGCCACTTTCGTCACACTCGCACCACGTAACCGAGCGTCTACAATTTGTCCCCTTTGGAAATCAGAGAGATCGCTCATTTTACAGTATTACATCTACGCAGTTGATGATACACTGCTGTTCTCCTGCTTTTACGTAGAACGGAGTTTGCACTAACACACCATTACCAACGGCTCGATGCTACGGTCGCCGTTTGACCATTGCCAGTACAGACATTGCGTATTTCCGACTCCAGGTGTTTTCATTAAATAGGTATATATATACATGTATGTATGTATATATATATATACATTATATATATATATATATATATATATATATATATATATATATATATATATATATATATATATATATATATATATATATATATAATATTGTGTGTGTGAGTGTGAGTGAACGCTTTGTGATGGACCCAGGGTTCTCCCGTTTCCTCCCACTTTCTTCATTCCACCATTTCATTCATTTATCATCACCATCTCTTTTAGCCCACACAGCATAACCATGGGACGTAAAACGTTAAGATTTCATTTCATTTTTTCTAAGTACGTGAAAGCGATAGCGTAGAAAAATACATAATAGTTACACGCATTCAGTCGAACAACTAACTAACTTTTGTTGTTGATGTTAAACAAGAATATCTCCGACTTTTTCTGTTAAAGTTATTATTCAGCCTCCTCACCAATCGAAACACTGTCTTTTAGTACATTGGTAAGTGAACACTGAATCATCAGTAGATTACGTGTGTTCCTCCTGGTATGAAAGTTTAATTTTAAACTCTTAACACGACCTTCTACGTAATTCGAAAGGTAGTTGAAATCCATTGGTTGCCATTCCCGTAACAAAAATTTGAGTTGATGCTCGTGTTGTGGTTTGGGGGGGGGGGCACGGTGGCTCAGGGGTAGAGCGCTTACATCTGGTACATGGGGTCCCTGGTTCAATCCCCGGCTAAGTAAGTTTGTAGTGATCAGCATCGTGTCCATGGGTTTTCTCATAGTATTCCCGTTTCCTCCCGTATTCTCATTCCACCAATTTTTCCATCATTTACTTGCCTTAATCATCATCTTCCTTAGCCTAAAGAGCATAATCGTAGGACGTTAAACGAAGATTTCATTTCATATTCATGTTGTGCTCTATCAGAATCGCAGAGTTGTTTTTATTAAGAAGCTATGGAAGTGTAACCAGTTTCGCTTACAAATCAAATACTCAGGCTTATTATTCCTTTAGTTCAAAAGGTGAATAAAAACATAGGCAGTATTTTGAAGAAGGACCACTCATCATGATCATACTTGAAAACGCACAGGGTCACCTTTTTACAGCATTGAATAATATCACTGTAAACCACTATATAAATAATAAAACTGAATAAACTCAAGGAAATAGTCTATGTGGTCCGTTCGTGTGACATGTGTTACTACATACGTTTCGGCTCGCGGTGGCTCAGTGGTAGTGTTCACCTCTGGCGCATGAGGTCCTTGGTCTATCCCACCTAGCGCTGTGAATTCTGTGGTGGGCAAACACCGGGTGCTTGGGTTTTCTCGGGGTCCTGTTTCCTATCACTTTTTTTATTCCACCATTTTCATTAATTTCTCGTCATCACTGTCTCCTTTAACCTAGCCGGCATAAACCTTGGGACAAGATTTCAGTTCATTTCATACACACAAGTTTCTAGAATATGTCGATGCATGAACAATTCAGTTTTCACAACATACACAGAATCTTCAGAATAATCACAATAACCAATACACCTACAATCAATCGAAATAAAATTAAACAATAAAGAATGGAAGAGCAAGAGTAACATAAATTTACTGTTCGCCATTTGCATTCTTACAGTCACTTCCTGAGAGTGTAACATCCATTTTATATATATATATATGTAATATAGTTTTATGGATATAATTTTTTTTTTGTATTATTTTTGTTGGCTTAAGTACTGATAACATAAAGAACACCATAATTGTGATACCACATTTAATTTATTATTATTAAGAAACTTATCAAATAATCTCTTCTTTTTTTGGTATTGAGTTCTGAGTTTATTTTTGTAATATAGAAGGTTTCAAACATACTCCTCGTACTAAGTGAAGAAGATAAATGTAAAGTTTCAACTTCTTGAATGTTGTGTTTGAAGGAATGTAAATGTCTTGATGGGCAGAGGTGGCTCAGTGGTAGTGTTCACCTTTGGTGCATGGGGTCCTTGGTTCGATTTCAGCTCGCACTACATGAACTTTGTGATGGACAAACACCATGTGCATGGATTTTGTCGGGGTTCTCCCGTTTCCTCCCAGTTTCTACATTCCACCATTTCTTCATTTATCATCGCCGTCTTTAGCCTCGCCGGCATAAGCGTGGGATGTAAAACTTACAGATTTCATTTCATTTTTTCCCCCTTTATTTCTGTTCAAGCAAATCCCCACGTATACGTCATCTAGATTTACGTAAACATATTTCGTAGTAATAAACTGTGCTTTCCTGCGTCCCTGTTTAATCTTGTCATTACACAGCAGTCTTTGTTTGATTCCCTCCAGCTTCATATTAAAGTACTTCTTACTGTACAACATTTCCTCTTGGTCCATATTTGATGTTTCTGCTTTCCCTGTTGTGCACGTCACTAATAAGCTGAGGTACGAGTTTTGTTTGTGAAAGCTTTGTGACTCATAGGTTATGTTGGGTTGTTTTGTTTCGTGAGTGTAAAGTCCCTAATGATTCAGAAGCCAAAGAAATCAAGAAACTAACACTTGGTATTACACGGAATCAATTTCAAAAAGCATTTCAAGCATGACTCGACATCGCACTGAAATGAGGAAAATTAAATGTCTAGTCCTACTGGATAAAGGGCCGCAAAGAGTTAAGAGTGACCCTGTCATAGCCGTAAATGTTGACTGCCATGAGCATCATATGTGGTGCTCACCTTATTTTTCTCTGGAACCATGAGCACCATATATGATACTCATGCTTAATATCACAAATTACTAACTTATCCAGGTTCTTGAGCATCATATATGATGTTCATTCTCACAAATTACTGTGAGATAGTGAGAATCACATAAGGTGCTCGGCTCCTCCCATTGGTACATTTTCGGGAGAAACAAAATATCGCGACAAAAATGTGATATAACTATCCATAATCGAGCCAAAGGTAAGATGAAATTTATGGCCTCCTGGGACCAGTACCCTCAAATCACCTTGGCAGTCAACCTGTTAACAATTCGTGCTGTTGTTCCTTATTTTCTTCGATTCGATTCGAATTCGAAAGGAAGCGAATTCAATTTCCTTACGTAATTCGTGCTGTGTAGAAACCGATCTATACGCATTCAGGAGCATATGAGTTTAACTTTAGGCTTTTATGTGGTTAGAATGGGCGGTTTGTTTTGTTTTAACATACATACATATTGCTTGCCGTTAGTTTTCTTGAGATTGAAAATTAAATTTATCTGTTCTGAGATATAGCAGATGCAATTGAGAGAATTTTCTTTTCGTGTTCAACTGTGAATGTGAATATGTGATTCTTGATCAACAAACTCAGAACCCAATACGGAAAAGAGAAAATTTAAATAATGACTGGGATTTTTAATAACAAAGTTTATTAATAATAATTGAAATAAGAATAAAAATTTTGTTTTATTGTTACTAATAAATTCATCAAATTTCTCTTATTTCATTTTTATTTGTCCATTATAATTATTTATAAATAATAAAAGAAAAACCTTTACATAGGAAGTTGGTAACATTGCGCAAGGATGTGGTTTGTGAGAATGCAAATTGCTGAAGAATAAATATTTATGTTTCATTTACTCCTCAATGTTTGTGCTAAGTAATACCATAAATATTGAACACAAGCATGTTGATTATTGTAATCTATTCCGAAGATAACATTTGTGATGCATCTCGCTAAAGATGCATCAGTATATTCTAGAAACTGTGTAGTAACACATACAGCATGTTACATGAGTGATAATCACACAAGCGTATAGTTCTTTTGAGTTTACACTAATTTTGTTCCCTCGAGTCTATAAGTTTATTATTATTATCTTCATTAATGTTCTAAAAAAATATTCGTCAATGTTATAAAGCAATAAATTTTTTAAGCCGGATGCTAGTTGTCTTTTAAATATCGCAGATGTAGTTATTCCTCTTTGATCTAAAGGAGTGCTGCACTGAGTGCCTTATTCATGAGAAACTTTCTTGTGGTCTTTGTCAAGCTCCTATAAGTTTCATTGGGGGTTCGTTTTTCACCTTGAGAAAAAAGCATAGTAAAATTCTAAATTGAAGTTCTGCCTAATACATTTCCTAATGCACTTTTTAACCCAGCATTTTGCATGTATTGAGGTTTCTCATTCTTATGTGTGTGTGCATTTCCGAGAAATTGTACAACGCATTCACAACATAGATGAGTTTTAAAAAATCCCGAGAGATGTGTAGTAACGGAGTTAACAGTCGTGCAGAGAGTGTTTGCAAGTAGCATTTTCACAAATATTTGGATAGATGTAGCTGCGGCATCAGATCAGATTTAGAGAAAAGTTGTTTTGAATACTCAAGTCAGTTCGTTACCCACGTGATCTCCGCAAGTTGAGTATGGATTTTATTAGTTTTGTCCGCGTATGAATTAAGCAGTGCTTTTAGTTGTTTTTTGTCACTGGAAAATTTCCTCAAATTGTTGTTTTAGATTTTTTTTTTTTCCAGAAGGAATTTAAGTAGGTCATTGAGCAAAGAAGGTTCAACCCCGTCATTTTCGTAGTGAAGATCTGGTTTAAAAATATATATGTTAAATAATTTTAGAAGTCAAATAGGTGCTGCAAAGCATTCAAATAATTTGATTATTCATGATAGTGATATATTAATTCTTCAATAAATTAAGAAAAAGGGGGGAGGTTCGTTGTCCGCAGGAACTGAGACCCGTTGACCTCAAATGAAGTGGGCCTTAGAATCAACAAACAAGCAAAGGTGCTCTAAAACTATATTTTTAAAAAATCCATTTTAAAAGTTGTTCGTTGAATTTTACTGCTTATATTTGCATTTTCTTCCAAAATACTCAAGTAATACTAGTAATAATTTTACACAGTGGCGGCTTTAGCGAGTAGGCCGGGTAGGCACGGACCTACCCAAAAATTCTGAAAAATATGTAAACGCTAAAAGATACAATAAAGAGTAAACATATTTTACATTATTTATATTAATGGTAGATAATTGTTTAATAAATAGCTTCAACAAAGAGCTTGTACCTTTAAATAATCTGTAAAAGTAATTTCCTACTATCATTAACCAATCAAATGTGTATATGTATTCATAAGCGAGGGAGCGGGCTACCCAAAATTAAAATCTAAATCCACCTCTGATTTTTCATCGTGTTTTATATGATTTTCTAGATGTTGTTATCTACATTCATTAGTCCGTATATAAACATCATTGTTGAACAATGTAGCCAAAACTTAATGCAAAACATTGACAGAGCAAATGTAGCGTAGTTGTTAGTGTTCTTGTCTTGCAGTACGGAGTTACCGCTGGTCACTTATCCAAATTAAAGTTCCATCAGACATATGCCAGGATTGTGCCTTTAAAATACAGGCATTTCTCCCTTTTACTTCCTTTTTCAGTTTTATTAAAGTTAATTATTACAGTGTAAATAGATCTTTCAAGCTGGATCTGGGAGTCTGCTAATAAATAGATAGAAATACTTCTCAATCTTTATAGAAACTCCGTGAATATACCGACTGTTTTTAGGCCATAGTGTTTTCTAGGTATATAAATCTACACCATAATTGGGACTGATTGAAATTGGCTTGGAAATCTTTCTGAATATAACTAGTATGTAAAACAATGGGAAACACTTGAGGAATTTCTCCCAGCTTATTTTAGAGATATAATATGTAGATTCCTACCAAAACAAATCATATGAAATGCAAAATAAGATTCTTGAAGAGCATTAAATAAAACTTATAACGATTGAAAAAAAAAAAGTATGAAAAAGTACTCTCAAAAATGAGCTTACAAAAGTTGGTTTGATGTTGATAGGGATGGTGTCTATGAATTTCATTTCCAGGAGAGTTCGATGGTAGAGCGCTTACTTCTGGTGCTTGGGGTCCTTGGTTCGATCCCTAGTCAAGTGTTCATGGTGGACAACATTATGTACATGTTTTTTTTCGGAGTACTCCCGTTTCCTCCCACTTTTCCATTCCATCATTTGCTTTAATCTTTCGTCTCCCTTAGCTGAAAGAGCAGAATTGTGAGATGTCAAACTTAAAGATTTCTTTTTCCCAATTAACAACACGTAAAATTGCATGTGTTCCTATTATTCTTGCAATACGTGTATTTAAAAGGTAATGCATGCAGAAAGTTGATCAGTTCTTCATCAGTTTGCAATTGTATATGCACTTTTTTTTTTTAATTGTAAATCCATAATTATTGTAAGTTGCTTACACTTAGATTGCTCTTCAATAATGTGTCTATCAGGCTATGTGGCTATAGTAAGAGCTAACTATTGTTCATCGTAGAGCCTCTTGTAACGATTTTCTTCTAATTTTAAAGAAATGTAAAAAATAAGCAGGACAATTCAAGGAATAGCCTGAAGAGAGCGGGTTGTGTGTAGTAGGCGTTGGGTTTTTGAAACGTATGTCGAAAATTGACCCAAGAAAAATATTAGTAGTGCTGAGCGGGTACTGGCAGAATTTTCGCAAGCTTGTAACTCCGTAACTGAACATCTCTTGCGAGAGTACGTGATAATTTTGTTCTATATTTGCAGAGTTGGTTAAATACTTGACGTAATATCGTGTGTATATGTATAAATTTGTAGCTGTTGGAAGATTTTATTTCAGATTCATCAAATAATTCTCATTGTTTCCTTTTCCCTCCAACAACTCTAGTAGAGATGAACGAAAGAAAAGACATCAGCATTCAGCAAGTAGTCGCAGTCCTTCTGCATCCAGTTTGTCCAGTAACGTGTCCGGAACAAGCTCCGAGCAATATGAATACCAGTGGGTAGAGAAGACACATGAGACAATCACTCGTGAACAGCGGCTAAATGGAACAAATGACTCGGCTAATCATCTTAATGGCTCTGCGTCGTCGGAATCCCTCTGTAAGAATGGGGTGTCGTCGAGCAAGGAAAATGGTTGGCATGATTCCAACAACCATGAGGGTGAGCAGTCGTTTCATGAAAATGATGTGTCTGCCCGCGACTCTTCTGCGCACGTGTGGAATAATCACCCGCCGTCAAACAAAGACTACTGGAAAGCAAATGGAGAGCGAGAGCGTGGAACGATGTGGGATGGCAGCAGAAATTCTGACACCGTGAACCACTTAATGAAAATGTCACATCGCGGCTATGGAAATGGATCAGGTAAGCTTTGTTATGTAATTATTTAATAAAATATCAGCTATTGTTATGATTTTGAAATAATAATGAAGTCGTTACTACATACAGAAATTATCATTTAAAGGCGCGTGTGTGTGTTGTATAATTTATACATTTAATGTATTGATTAAGGCTCTTTGCGAATCTCATCCCCTCTTTCTTGTAAAGTGAAAAACTTAAAGGAAGTAAATAATATTTTAAAAAGAAAAGGAATAAAGTAAGCCAAGTACTATGTACAAAACATCATTAATCAAACTAAAGGCAGTTTCCAAACCTTTTCTGAGAAGCTTAAGAGGCTTCATTTCGGCGAAATTAAAATACCGCTAATTTTACAGTAATTATGTGATATCTTGAAATAGATAGAGAGAATTGAAATGTGGAACAAGAGCGCCCTAGACAATATTATTTTGCGTGAGAAACCGTTTTCACAAGTCACCTAGTGGCTTTCCGTTTTCAGCTGTTTAGAAACGCGAAAATAAATGCCGATATTCAAAATGGCTCGAAATCGAAAGCAGATAAGTGAGTCGTGATAACGGTATTTCATGTAAATTGATATTGTCTAGAGTGCTCTTGTTCCACATTTAGATTATCTTTTATCAATTTGAAGATATCACATAATTACTGTAAAGTTAGCGGTATTTTAATTTCACCGGGATGAGTGAGGCCTCTTAAAGTCAAAATTATCCGCAATTTTGACGTAACTCTTCTTATATTGCTCATACTGACCCCTGTCCTCGTGTGTTTTTATTGTTATATGCTGTTGGTCATGCTATGAAAGTTTGATGCTGTCATGCTAATTCCTCTATTTGTCTTCCTTTTGTTGCAGAAAGATCATGGCCGCTCCATTAGAAGTTTACAGTAAAGAGGAACAACGAATAGTGATCCGGTTTTTGTGATCGGAAAGTGTATCAGAGGCCGCAATCCATCAAAGACTTTCGGCCCAATACGGAAACAGTGTCTTACCGCAACGGAGTGTGTACGAATGGATTGAAACTTTCAAAATTGGTCGTACGAGTAAGGAGCCACGTCCGGACCTTCTACGGCCACAAATGATGATGAGCGTTGAGCGTACACGTGACATATTTCTGTTGGACGAGTTGACTATTGTGCCGAAAGTCTTTGATGGATTGCGACCTCTGATACACTTTCCGACCACAAAAAACGAATCACTGCTCGTTTCTCTTTAGTGCAATTCGAATGGAACGAACATTATCTATCTGCAACAAAAGGAAGACAAGTGGAGGAATTAGGATCAAACTTTCATAGCTTGACCACAACAGCATAACAATAAAATAAACGAGGACAGAAGTTAGTATGAACAATGTGAGAAGAGTTAAGTCAAAATTGCGGATAATTTTTGACTTACCCTCGTACATACCAAAAATTCCGGTTTATGACCTTAATATGGGCACTCAAATTTCTACACTTTACGAAAGGGCTTGAAAACAGTTATTAGTTTATGTTTGCAGATATCTGAATCACTTTCTAATTTTTAGTTTTTTTAACTCCTTCATTCATTTACCCTGTCTATCCGGCCGGTCGACAGACAATCCGTAGAACTACTTGGCACCATCAATTTTGGCCAAGAAGTAAAAGATCAAAATTTGAGAATCGGATTCGTTGGTGGAGACGGTATTCAAAACTGGAAGTAATATAAATCAACCATTTCCAGTTTTTACGTTGAGCACTTTAGCGCAAAACCGGTAATAGATAGCAAGAAACGGTTTTGTGCAATCGATTAAACATTCCAAGAATACATTTTATCTCCATCCTTAACACTCTGCTAAAACCAGAAGTGATAGAAATCCACTGGATTTCAATGTTGATCTACATAGAGCAAAAGCAATAAGAAATAGCGAGAAGCTTTTTTTTTTTCTTCTTCTTCTTCTTCCGATGGTTGCGTTCTGAGAATAAGTGTCATCTTCTTACAATTCCCCATTTAAATCGAAGTGGCATGAAGCAACCACTTCTGGTTTTAGCGTTGTTCGCCATAGAATAAAAGCCGTAATAGCGACAAGCGCTTTTGTGTAATTAAATGTCCTAAGAATATAGTCTAAGTCCCACACTAAAACCACCACTTCCGATTTAAATGAGAACATATCACGTCATTCAAACCAAATTCGTTCACATGGTAGACATATCACTACTACTTGTTCATTGACTCTAAGTTGTTCATTAAAATTCAGAAACGTGTGGGTGAACTTAGCAAAGACTTTTAATTGAAAATGAGTGCCCTTCGGATTAGGAGTCTTTGTTTATTACCTGTTTACCTCAGATTTTCTTAACCGTTGTGTCACGACACATTGGTGTGTCGCGAGATTTTTTTAATGTCGTCTAAGATCTTCTGCAAAGAAATTATCTTTAAAAGAAAATAAAAATTTATCTCCAATCGACTTGGTTTCACACTTGTCTTTCTCATATTCCTGCTTAAGAGTCATAAGTTTATTTTATGTTAATATGTTTCTATTCAAGAATCTTACGTAATTTGCTTTTGAAATTTATCTCATAGTCATTCCTTAATTTAAAAAAAAAAAAAAAAAGTATGTATTTTTGTGTGTTTGCTTTTTGCATCTAGGGGGAAAAAATCGCATGCAGAGATGTCGCGAAAGATTGAAACATACTTTGGTGTGCTCCGAAGGAAAACAAAAAAAGGTTGAGAAACGCAGGTTTACCTAAGGGTCAGGTCGCATTGCGACTTAAAGGTGTCTTCATCCACGGGCTTCTGGACTAAGCTATGCACCTCGTGTATGCGAACGAGGTATCCGGCTCATGACCTCTTTGTTCTTATTATCTGTATAATATTCAGTGACTTGCAATTATCTTCAAATTTCACATTAATTAACTTTCTATTTCCTCATGTGTTGATTCCTTTCCGAAACAGAAAAAGAATATGATTCCTTTCCGAAACAGAAAAGGAATACTTAGTACAGGGTAGGTAAAAAGTCATACAACCCATGGAGGTACTACAAAAGTTGTGCCCAATGAGAACCGTCGGTCTTCCACATCGAAGAATATCTGACACGCTTCCGGTTTCCTTGAATTTATCGTACAGGAATTTATTGTGGTTTCGTAGTTCAGATTCCTTATCCATTCTTTCCATATGAAAATTCTCTTATCCGATATATACACCATTCTCCTGTAGAACTGTACTAGAGCTCCTTGCCTCAATTACCACTACCTGTCACATGTAACAAGGAAAAAAAAATAAATATTTGCGTCATGGATTGTAAGACATTTGATTACCCTGTATAAGATAAGAAATGATAAAACCCTGGTAAAATGTTTCCAGAGAAATCATACAGTGAACAGATCGGAGAAGGAACAGAAGAGTTGCAGAAGTAAAGTATACCTATACTCATTGATACAATTTAGATCAATCGTTCAGTGGTAGAGCGTTCACCTCCGGTGCTTGGGGTCCCTGGTTCGATCCCAGCTTGCGCCGTGTGAACTTTGTGGTAGACATACACCTTGCTTTTGGGTTTTCTCGGGGTTCTCCCACTTTCTTCATTCCATTATTTCACTCATCTCTAATCGTCACTCTCCTTTAGCCTAACCGGCATAACCGTGTTTTTTATACAATTTAGATCATTAACTTTGACAAATGAAGGAAATAACCGATTTTGTATCGCATCACATCTCTCTCAAATATAATCCAACGTTAGAGATCATCTGTGGACTGTCCAAACTTAACAGAAGTTATGGTACAGTTCATATGGTCTGAGTGGTTGATACCGACATCAAAAATGGGTGAATGTATGGCTGTTCAGGAAGCAGGCGGGATAGCATAGTAGTGAACGCATTGATATGGTAGGATGAGAGACCCAAGTTTAAACTTCGGCACGGGAGACCCGGGTTCGATTCTCGTGAGGTTCGGATTCAATGTCAAGCTGTAGGTGCACGTCTCATATAGTCTTGCTGCTGAAAGGGACACTAACTCACTCACACACTCGGGCTCAAACTTGGGTCCAGTTGTGCATTTTTTCTTGTATAACTCTAATAATGAAGTTTAGGGCTTTTCCATTTTTTTTTTTCGAGTATATATATACGGTAACTACTTGGACGGATTATAGTACGTCTAAAAAGAAGCAAAAAAAAAAATCCTAGTGAACATGGGGGAAATTCCGTCCCGTTTAGGAGTGACAGTGTGTCGAAAGCGTGGGAACATGAACTTCAGAGGCCAACAGATTAAAAACAATAATACATTGTAGAGAGTGGGGTTAGAAACTTCACTTAGAAAGACATACCCATTCTATTGACAAATGCATGTTTGAAAACGCAGCTATGCGTGCGCACGGGATTCCCCAAAGGAACGGAGGGATTCCCGGACATGCTGTAAAGGAAAGAAGTGTCACACGTTGTTAATCCCGTGCGCACACGTAGCTGCGTTTTCAAACATGTATTTTTGAATAGAGTAGGTATGACTTAATAAGTGGCGTTTTTAACCGCACTCTCTACGATGTATTGTTTTTAAGCTGTTGGCCTGTGAAGTTCATGTTTTCACGCTTTTGACACTCTGTCACTCCTAAACGGGACGGAATTTCCCCCCTGTTCACTAGATATATATTATATATATATATATATTTATTATTTATTTTATTTTTTTTTTTTTTTTTTTTTTTTGCTTCTTTTTAGACGTACTATCATCCGTCCAAGTTTGTCCAGGTAGTTAGCGTTCACCCTGTAAGATATATATATTTCTTAGAATTCATTCAACGTTTGGAAAGTTGAGATTCAATGATGTGCTGATTTTCTGCTGTCATAACAATTGCTTTAATCCTTTCTTCGCCAGCATTTTCTAGGATGAGGCAATATTCTATTGCATAACAGAAGAAAATATGTCACATTATTAAGACATTAATAGTTAAACGTTCCAATCAGAGAATTTCAACCGTCAACGATCATGTTTTTCATCATATTTGTGATTTTTTTTATTTCAATTTATCAATACCTGCAAACCAAGTTGTTCTTATTACACAATATATATATGGTATTTCCAAAATTTACGGAAAGGTAATGCCTTATTCTGTATTCAGGAGTTTTAAACCAAAGTAAGAGGTATATAGAATAATATAAAAAACACCCACTATCCATTTTGAATTTACTTCGAAAGGGAATTTCATAGGATTCATATTACAAGGTTAAAATTTACATGAGAAGATCGTTGATGAAATCGATTATTTGCGAAACTGATTGGTGAAATCAGTTTTGCAAAGTCTGTTACATGTAGCAGAACTTCAGAAACTACCACTACCCTACTCCACCCTAATAATTTAAAATATGAACTACAGGGTGTTTCAAAATGAATTTTGGGGTTTTAAGACTTTTTTTTTTTTTTTTTTTTTTAGTATTTATTACAATTATAAATAATACATCAAATGAAAGAGCAACTCAAACAGTTTTGTACGCACGCATGCGCATGTACTCTTTCCTCTGTCTGCCGTTAGAAAGCGCTAAGTAGCAAAGATGGCGACTAGTGAAGAGAAAGCTTTTTGTGTTCTACATTTTGCAAAGACTGAATCTGTAGTTACAGTGCAACCGTCTTTGTGGAGAACTTGAAGGAGACGCTTACAACCACGTCATTATCGTTTACAGTTACTACAAGCTCTAAAGCCAAAGCCTGCAGACTACGGTTTGCGTGGCAACTTTGGAAATGAAATGTTGCTGCATGACGATGAAGCTGGATCATGTCTTCAGTAATAAGTCGACATTTCACTTAAGTGACAATGTGAACACTCATAATGTTCACATCTGGGGAATAGGAAACCCCCACGAGTTGCTACAGTTGCAACGAGACTCCCGAAAATTGAATGTGGTTTCTGTCATATCCCGGAGGAAGATTTATGGGCCTTTTTCGCCTATCGACTCGATGTGTACTGTGTGATGAATGGTGTTCACATTGAACACTTGTAGCAACAACTGTTTGAGTTGCTCTTCCATTTGATGTACTATTTATAATTGTACGTTAAATGTAATAAATACTAGCAAGCCTTATAAAACTTTTGAAACACACTGTATTATTGTAGTAATGCTCCAGTCTCATAGAAATTGGGTAGATTTCTGGGGCATTTCCCTCTTCTAACCCCCATTCCCCTACATATATATATATATATATATATATATAAAACTCCACGATCTTATTGTGGAATCTGAAGACTAATTTTGTAAAAGTAATTTAATTCTTTCTTTCTTTACATCTCCAGCAGTCAGTCAAGTAAATTCTGAGGTTTCTGATAAAGAATAATTAATATGACAATATTAGTCTCAAAAGAAAGAAACTAAAACAAATACCAGTTGTATCAGTTTAGTAGATATTTGATGTTCTGTCATGAAACAAGGCAAATTAATTTTGATTAATGAGGAAAGCTAGGCGGTTGTGGGTGTTCATCACGTACAATGTGTGTACAATATGTGTATTGAGGGTGTAAGTTCGAGTGATTCTTCCATGTTGTATTTCATTTGTCTGATCTGTCTTGTTAATTCTGAGGACAAGAATTTCGTGTGTGTATTTATATTCTACTTTCGTGTGTGTGTATATTCTACGAGATAGTGCTAAGTAAACGATTACGAATAGGAAAAGCGTAGAAAATTCACGAAGTAAACTTCTTGAGTAAGTTGTGGTGTCTTAATTGCGTACTTATTTATTTCAGTAACTACATGGAATGGTGGTCGTAGTCACATAGAGAGAGAGGTCGATAAAGATCGACGGGAAGAAAGGAAAAGGTCTTATGAAGACAGTTATAACGAAGAATTGGATCGTGGAAGAGTAAGTATTATGTTGAAAATGTAATGTGTAGAATACCATTAGCAAGTTTTTCTCTAAGATAACTAAATAATGAGGATGAGTAAACTATCCAATCTTTTTTTTAATCTATTCACATTGGAAGTCCAAATATTTTTATTTGTATTCAAGAATTCTATAGAAGATACTTTGAAGTGAATGAACGTGTAATGTCTTACGTTACGCACTCATTCAGTTTTCTTTGTGGCGGTTTATATGTAAGAGGAAGTATAACGCTTTAATTATGTACGTAAATACTGAGCAACACACCTTTTTTTCCTTCTTCAGAATTAATCGTATTCTAGGTAGAATTCAGTATAGCAACCTCCCCAATTATCGGAATTGCATTCACGAAAAAGAGGGGGAGAAAGATGCATATATATGTACAATGGATTAAGGTTCTTCAAAATAAGATCCTTTTGCGTCAATACACCGTTGACAGTGCTTCTGCAATGCATAGTGTCTGGAAGTCTGTAACCGGAATCTCCTTCAGGCATTGTGTCAGGCACTTTTTCCACCATCCCATAATAATATCCATTTCAAACTGTTTTATTCGAGTATCCAAGTTTGGACTGTAGGGAGACAGGTCGTTGTGCTTCGCTAGAAATTCCCGTACGCGTACCGACGTGTGATTGCCCATTGTCGTTGGGGAGAATCCAAGTATCAACGATCTCCAATCGAGCGGGAGCTCACGTGGTTCGGATTCCACATTAATCAGTAGGTCCACGTCTCATATAGCCTCGCTGCTGAACGGGACGTTAAACTCAAAATCATCATCACGATCTCCAATCGGACGCGGCGGACCCTTCACCGCAACGGCTCGAACACTTCCACATAAATTTGACCTTGTACTGTTTGTCTGGTGGTGCAAACCCCCTGTAGACTAATACCCTTGGAGTCTTAAAACGATGAGTATTGATTTGGTCTTGCGGGGCTTCTTTTAGCGATGAGAAATACTTATGTATCACTTGCACGTTATCTTTTCTACTCTGGATCGTACTCGAATTCGAACATTTCATCGCAGATTAGCACATCGTCCAAAATATCAGGATCATGCTCTACACGTTCCAACAGTTTGCATCAAATCGACATACCGTGTTTTTGCTCTTGTTCGGACAAAACAGTTGGAACCAATTTGAAAAACACTTTCCTCATTTGCAAATCGTCTGCAGTTTACGACAGTGTGCGTCAGAAAGGAAGAAGTCATTACGATTTGGCATTCCTATGGTCTGGCGGGGGCAACACTATCATACCGACAACTGCTACTCTTCTCTTGTAAGATTACTGGTTTCAGCAACAACAACAAAACTATTAAGTATCCGAACAGCATTCGCTCAACGATTCTTCCTGTTCCACATGGCCCGGATGCACCTATATCACAGCCTCCGCAGACATTAGATACGGACTACAGTGATGACATAGATACCGTGCAGGAGACGGAAGATACTGAGTTTGAAGTAGGCATAGATGAGGGCCTGTTCACTCAGTCAGGTCTAAATGATTTAGTCCGTGATCTGGGACTGACAAAGCAGGGCTCCAAGGGTCAAGACCGCATGAGAGATATTTGTTAGCACCCGGAACGTCCGTTACATTTTACAGAAGAAGGGACTTTATCACGCAGTATTTTGCTCAAAAGGACTTGTTAGTGTGCTGCAGTGATGTACAAGGTTTGATGGGTCAGTTGAACATTTCTTACGCGTCAGGTGACAGGATACTTTGTACTGACTCATCTAAAAGAAGCCTGAAGGCAGTTCTGCTGCACAATAGTAATATGTATGCCTCAGTACCTGTCGGCCATTCTGTGTACCTGAAGGAAACATATGAAGGTGCTTCTTACTACCATACATTATGAAGATCATAATTGGATGGTGCGGTGGCTCACTGGTAGAGCGTTCACCTCTGGTGCTTGGGGTCCCGGGTTCGATCCCAGCCCCTGCCAAGTGAACTTTGTGGTGGACAAACACAGTTTGCATGGGCTTCCTCGGCGTTCTCCCGTTTTCTCCCACTTTCTTCATTCCACCTTTTCATTCATTGCTCATCACCATCTCCTTTAGCCTAACCGGCATTACCGTGGGACGTAAAACTCAAAATTTTCATTTCATTATGTTAATATAGGTAATACAACATCATAATAAAATTTATAATGTTGACGTTCACACAGCTCCGTTTTGAGTTCTAGGCGTAGGTATTAACTGATACAGTATTGTGAGCGTTATTACAACAGCACAATTTAACAATAGTCTAGTACTGCCAGATTTTAAGATTAAAAGGCATTAAAACGAAGAACTAGTATCAAACATGGTAGTAAAACTATTGTTCATTACAAATAGAATATTCAGCAAACAAAAGTTTTATTGTATTATACTGTATAAAACAAGTATTTTTATGATTTCATACATGAAAATAATAATAAAAGAAAGTAGCGTATTTTTAAGTGATATAATCCAGGTAATTAAGAGTAGCGTGTCGTCCAATTTGATATTTTGATAGCGTGGGCACTTAAAAAGTCGTCCAATTCGCTACTTATAGCCCAGTCTTGACAACACTGATCTCTAGTCCCAGTTTTGTGGGTGTTCCTATGCCATAAACAGCACACTACTTCCCGTGAACCGATTATGGAAGTGAAAGAAGACCAGGCAAAATACGAGGGACGTCCAATAAATTATCTGCCTAGATAGGAAGGAATGCACATAGGCTCAGCTGGTCATCACTGTTCTTTGATGTAGTCCCCATGAAGGTCTATGCACCGTCATCAGTTTGTGGGCATCAAAGAAATCCCAGAGAAAAAAAATAGTCTTTGCCATGGCCTGCAAACTACTGGGAAATAAACCTATTGGACCTCGTTGTTTGTGTTGAAAATAAGCTGTTAAGTGTTTCCACTGCATAGACTCCTGCTTGCTCTCAGGATCCATGTTTCGTTCCCTGTCACTAGTTGAACCAGGAATTTGTCCTGGTCCTCCTCGATTGTTCGCGGCGTAACACACACTTTGCTCACGACCACTGTGTTGTTCCGACTGACCTCAAATTGCGCAGCGGGATTTTCCCATAGTGGCCTTGGCGTGCGGGTCAAACGTCATTATACTCCGCCTTTACCTTGTTGTCTACGGAGATAACTTATTGGACGCACCTCGTATGGCCTACCACTGGGTAAAATTTCCTCAAAGTGTACTTTCGATTTATATGATTTTTAGTTGTTTCTGCAGTAAAAATCGTATCATTTATTATCGTTTTTTATGTTATTTTTCAGGTGAAGAAAATAAAACATCACAAGACCATGGATCAAGAGAAACCTAAATCGAATCCCTTTCAGGAGTATCAGAATCAGAAATATTCTTGGAATCATTATGGGAAAAATAATAATAGCCACTATTATGAGCCAAATAACTACTATAACCGCGACCATTATCGATTTTATGGTGGGAAGCGTTACCACCCGTACTCTCAAGGTTTCCATAAACATAAGAACAATAGATTTCATAATAGTTACCACAGGGATCGGTGGTTCAAACCAAAACATTGACTGCAGGCAGCAGTAAATGCGTTTGTGTGTAAATAGAACTTAATTGACTGTTTCGCGTACTGAAAGACTTAAATACGAAACTTGTTTTTTTAATGAAGTGCCAAATGGGTGTGGTTTTCACAGATCAAGTGTTTTCTTGTGTTTGTGTGGACAGAAGACCTGTTGGCAGGTCAGCTACGCATAATTATATATAAATATATATATATATATATATATTTGAAACTTTATTACAAATAAATATTGATAATTGTATAGCTCTGTAATAACTCTGATAGAAATGTAGTAACCTATGTTGACAGTCCAAAAGAAAAGATTAAAAAAAAAAAAGCTCAAAGTATATGCAAATTGGAACGTATTTTTTTTCTTTTATATGCGAGGAAAAAATGGACTTTTTCTGCAACATGCGGTAATTTTTTTCTTCTTCTTTCTCAGTGTTTTTCTTTGTTTTTAAATACGTTCATGGGTGAATGAAAAATGTGTTCCTTTTTAATAATTTATTTATTATGTTATCATTTTTTTCCCTTCTGTGGTTCGGTACTTAGGTATGGTTGTACCTAAACATCGAGTATAATGTACGGTATAGTGTGTTTATCTATGTACATACATATATATATATTTATACTTATATATAAAAGAAAGTACTAAAAACAATGTACACACACAACTCGTAGTTGTTTCAAAGGACTCGAATTTTTCATTTATTAATGTATTGTCATAATTCTGTTGTTGGTGCTACCGGACATTTCTTCTCTCTCTCTTAAGTTCTTATTCACATCATGAAATGATGGAACTGGAAAAATCTGGTAATTAAGAGCTCTTCATTGGATGTACATCATCAAAGTACGCGTGTTATTCTCCTATATGTAATTCTTGTATACAAGGTGTCCAAAAATCACGCTTCAGAGGGAAATCGCAAGCAATGCCCAATGATGTGACATCATCACATACCTATAGGCGGAAATGTATAATTCGTTTTTGATGTCACGATACGGAACGACTTCATTTCAAATCTGGCGTGGTTCGTAACTGTTTCTGAACGCTTGTTGAAATATTTCTCAAGAGATAGAATCGAACTCCGGTAAGTAGTAATACATTTCAGCTTTCACCATGGAGAAACGTCATAATAAATTACTGTTTCCATAAATAGTAGTTAAATGCGTATGACAAAGAGTCCGTATCACTCTTCAGCTTTTAAATACTCTGATAGTACAGCCCGTAGCAAAAAAACCTGCAATATGAGTATGAAAGTTTATTGTGAAACTACGCCTAACAGCGCAGGGAATTAACATAACGTCTAAGTGGCACGAATCACGCCAGGAGAAACCTCGGCGTCCTCCCCTGCACACTTATTTTGGAGCAAAAGACTTCGCCATTTCACAATAAACTTACGTGCTTATGTTGCAGTTTTTTTGCTGCTGACTGTACAAGGTTACCATAAATCATTCATTCGTTTTGAAAAGGCTGCATACACGTACACACACGAACGATATATCAAAAGAACCACAAACTCACCAAGTTTGTATTGTGTGGCAGCACGAGTGTATTATCTTTACGATTGGGTGTGACTGTACAAGGTTAGTACCTGTCGAAAACGGAGGGAAAACAAGAAGAAAGACGTCGAGTATCGTCTAGACATGTTGTGTCACCAAGGGACACATATTGGTAAACATTTGTAGAGGGTGTATAATCTTAGTGAGTTTGTGGTACTTTTCATATATCTTTCATCTGTGTACGTGTAATACATTTGAAAATATAGCCTTTTCCAAATGAGTGAATCATTTATGCTATCCCTGCTTTAAGAAGGAATTAGGTCAAAACTTGGTTCAAAAATTTGGGTGGAAGGAACTAGCGATTTCTTGTAAATGGTGGCTTTGCTCATTTATATAAAGTAGAGAAGATTTAATTATGAATCCAAACAAGCTTTTCGTTTATCCAAACTTTTAAATCACTTTAAGCTAACCATTTTCTAAGAGCACCCTAAGCAAGGATCTCTTTGAATTTGAACACGTTTGGTTCAAATGTATCAATAATACGGGATTAAAACCGTAAGACTGATATACCTATTGCGATCGGTAAACTGTATTTCCCTGTGATCTATGATTTTTCGTACACCCTGTAGTTCTAATACTCCATTGATAACCAGCAAATATTTTTAATGAGAAAATAAATGTTCTAAGTATATTCACACCTAGTAAACTGTGCTTTACGTATTGTATTTAATGAAGTTTGTAAATAGAATCGATATTACTATGGGTCGAAGTTTTATGTTCCATTTTGCTGAGAGAGGATCAGATATTAAGTATATGACACATGAAATTTGTTTAAACATGGAATTAGGTATTGATATATATAGTTTGGCGAATGAAACAAATTTCTCGTTCCCAGCGGCAGCTTACGTCGTTTGTTTAAAAAAAAAAAAGCGTTAAATCCCGAAATAACAACCAATCAATCGCTACCTCAGAAACCCGGGCAGTTTTTCGGTATCAGTAGAAAGCTTTGAAAATGTGAAGTGTATCGTATATATATGACGTTTAACACAAGACAAGATTTCGTCATACTCTAGTCATTAATATAGAGAGATTATAGGTTCCAGTTAGCATATATATAGATAAGGGGAACAAAAAGTTCGTGGAATTTCGTTGTAACTATTTATTACCATAATATAGGTACATATTTACATAATCGCATTCAAAATAGGCTTCCTGAGAAAACAGCCTCGACACATTTTTTCCACTGCTCCTGTCATTGCTAGAAACTACGTTGAAAGTCCTATTTTGGTATGTGTTGAAGTTCAGCTGTCACATTGGTTTAGATGCCTTTTACGGTGGCAAAACGGTTCTTGGTGAAGAGCCAGAAATCTGCTGGTGCTAAATCCGATGAGTAAGGAGGCAGGTAGAGGAAGGGAATGTTCGTTTCTGCGAGCCGTTTTGTTACCCTAGAAGACATCCAAACCAACGCAAAGGTTGAACTTTGGAACATATCACAACAGGACTTGCAGCGTTGTTTTCCAGCAATTGCACGAAGGGTGAAACAAGTATGTGTGTTCTCAAGAAGCCTATTTTCAAGGTAATGAAGTGAATGTGTATCTATGTTGTGGTAATTAATAGTTATAACGAAATTCCGTGAATTTTCTAACTGTCCCTCATATATATAATATTGCTTTATTTTAAAGGAGCAGTATTCCTTTATCACTCCGAACAGAAAAGTCTGTCTATTTCATTTTATTAGTGGAACAATAATAATTCTACCACTGCCTAACATACACTAAAATGTTTTGTGACATGATAAAAGCTAGTGTTTTCGTGATACATTTTTCTTGTGTTTTCCTGCTCTTTCGAAAAATTAGCGTTGCTTTATCGCAGCTTTTATTTGTGACGAACATTCATTCGAAAAACTTGACCTCATTGTAATACTCAGATATATCTCAACGACTGCTAACTGAGGATTGATATAACTTGGATTTTCAACTTAGCGTCTAAATGCATAGCAGAAGCAGCGCCTGGGGGCGAGAATATATGACGGTGCCCTCGTACATATGAGTGAGGTCGACACACCAGCCCAGGAAGTGCCACCATGGTTGGTGCGAAGCGTAAGAAAATTTTCAAAGATAAACCCTGCTTTTCCTTGATTTTGAGCACTTTTTATTACTTTTTCCTTTCCATTTTATATACGTGTACATGCATTTTCATATCTTTACTTTTCTTCTTTTTTTTTTTTTGTCCCGAATTTTTTGCCCTCTTACTTCGGCGCCCGGGGCCGTCGTCCCTCCTCCTGCCACTTCCTCTCAGCAGAAATTGATGCAAGCAAGGAAACAAACTATATTATGAAACTTTTTATGCATCTCCATAATCCTTTCTGATACGTCAAAAATAGTCGCTTATTTTTGTTTTTGGGAAGTTTTTGATTATTTTTTTTTTTTTTAACAAAAAGTCATTTTAAATCATCCATGATAGGATTCTTAGTTTGTACGTATGCAGACCCTAAATAAAAATTAAGAATAGACTCACCTGATCCCGTGTAGTAAGTAACTTTACTATTATCAGCATTATCTTGGTGAATACCCATTCATGCATAATGCTCCAAATATCCTACTCCTATTCAAATATTCAGCAAGAGAAACGCTAGGCGTTTACAGAATAAGTATAACGGAAAACTAATATACTAATAATACATTAATATACTTGTTAAATTCGAAGTGCCATTTTTAAAAAATGCTCCTTACAAAAGGGGATTATCAGTGAAAATTTCACATAATATTAGTCCTCAACAGTCCCTCATTCTACACTGAACTGTATTGTGCTTTATATTTGATCCATCTCAGTAATTACTGAAGATCCAATGTTTTGCATAGTATGTGCGCGGTGAAACACCTTTCAGCAAAAGTCGAAACTTGGTTCTGTTATAAGGTCGTAACAGATTTTATTTTTAAAAAAATAATTTCAGTACATGGTGTTTGTTATATTAATTTATTTCTTCGACTCATTTTAAACAGGAGTATTAGAATTATACAGTGTGTCTGAAAAGTCCCTTGACAGGACTGTAACTCTGTTATCAGATTTACAACAAAATGTAAGAGGGGAAACCGTCAACCTAAAGTGAACGATTTTTTTAAATCGGACAAGTCATTTGGGTTGTACACTCTTTATGTGCCCAGTGGTAAATGAAAATGCAACGTTGCCATTTACCTGAACCCATAACATAATGAAGTTACTGCCTTTCACGATACGTGTGATGGCCAGCCCTCATTCACCATACTCTTACGAAATTTATCCAGGCAACGTTTCATTTTCATTTAAACATTGGGCGCATATAGAGTGTACAACCCAAACGACTCGTCCGATTTAAAAAATTCCTTCACTTTAGATTGAAAACAACATATTTGGAAACAGTTTCCCCTCTTACATTTTGTTGTAACTCTGATAATAATTGAGTTACCTTATGTCAGGAGATTTTTTAGACAACCTGTATATGAATATGGGTACCTGCGTAATTTCATATATTCTTACATGTGTGTGGAGCTCTTGAATATAAACAATAGAATTGATCGTTTTGTGTGTGTGTGTGTTATAAAGAGAGTGCGTGCGAGAAATATAGGAAAGGAAAGTAAAAAAAAATAATGATTAATATGGTGTATATAGATATTTGTGTTTTAAAATTTTACTTTTTTTAAATGTAAACTCTGATTTAATAAGAAATTGACTAATTGAATCCTTAGTGAAAAGAAATATGTCTAAATGTATTTAGTATATACATCATTCCATTTCGATGCAATTTTCATTGCACACAAATATGAGTTCTAAAGTACACTATCGTTTGTGGTTGCAAATTTCAGAGCTTTTTATAGTTTGTGGTGTGTGCAGTCGAACAAGTCAATATAGCAAAATGTTATGGTCAAAGTTGTATTTATTAATTATATATATTAAAAACAAGCAAAAAATAATGTTAATCACACAGTTGAAAATTTGCCAGAATTTTATATCAGCATATTATTATGAAAGGAAGAGTGTGGTATATAAATGATATCAGTGTTTTTGCTTTCTACTATACTTAGTATTTATAAACGTTTATCTGCCTGGCAATATTCGGATGCTGGGAAGTGTGTTCGGTTCATTTAAATTCTTCAAAAGGAAATTTCCCTATTAAAATAATAATTAAATAAAAAAAACTTCCCTCTTGTACAGAATAATATGTATGAATGTTGAGTGTACGTTGATGTGAGTATGCGCATATTTCAGAAAAAAAAGGAAAAAAATATTCATAATATTATGAAGAGAAAAATAAATATACTGTAGTAGAATTTATAAATCTTATTAAATTATAGTGATTTTTTTCAATATTTGTATATTATTTCTTTTTACCCGACTTCAGAAAGAAAGGAAAAAGGAGGTTCTCAATTCAACCCGTTTATATATTGCACCTTTTCGACGAAAGTGTCACAAGTTAAAAAAAAAAAAAAAAAAAAAGTCGAAGCTCGTATCCCTCACGAGAAAAGTGACATAACGCGAAATTTGTCATTTTAGTTTTGATACACACTGATTTTGGGATAATTTGAAAGCTATATATAGCTACAACACTTTTGTACATGAAAGAATAAACCATTGTGATTTTAAAATAAGTTGTCATTTTTCTCGTGAGGGATACGAGCTTGGATCTTCAGGGCTTTTGACTTGTGTTACTTGTCGAAAAGGTGCGATGTGTTTGTGTGTTCAGGCATAACTTTGACATAGCTGCACGGGAGGAGGTGCTCAATTCGATTCGTTACAGCCCGTCAAAAAAATAGCACTATTTTGAGAAAACTGTTTAGTACCCTAATGCTTATGTGTTGCTGCCAGGGTTGTTTTGTTTAAAACAAATGATTAAAACTTGTTTTAAACAATTGATTTTGTTTAAAACAAATTTTATATAGGTTTTAAACATTTTGTTTTAAACATGTATTTTTTAAGTCTTGTTTTAAACATATGTTTATTTTTATTTTATTTAATTTTTGCAAAAAAAAAAAAAAAAAATTGCCAGAGAAAGAAAATTACAAAAAAAGTGATCCCTTTCAGAAGCTTTCTTCCCGTACAGTGTTGCCACACTTGGTACAATTACCAAATTCAGCCCTTTTTATCATTCATCGGCCCGTTGGTACCACGCTGGCATTTTCAGCTCCTTTTGTGAAAAAAGTTGGTACAATTCAACACCATGTAACAGATGCTTGTCACATTTTCAAGTGTCAGTAAGACTTTTCCTACATCTCATGATTAATTGATTTTTTCCTCGTTTTATATATTTTTCTCATATATGACCATAATACCGTTTTGGTCTATTGGTCACTTTAAAATAGAGGCGCGTTTGATTTCCTTACAATACATACCGAAATGATAACTGTTTTCCCTTTTAATTTGCGGCCTCTATTATACTTTCTACGTGCGAGAAATGTTTCATCTACTTCCACAATTGTTCGGAGTCTTCCTATTTGGATGTTTTTAAAAAGAGCAATTTTTTGATTTGGACTCTTGGAGAAAGGGGACGGAGTGTTTTGGAACTTTACTTCTTTTAGTTTCGTGGTATAGAGCCATGTAATTATTACACTGTGATAAAATAATGAATTCAGCCCTTTTTTGTTTTAATTTGGTACTATTTTTCAGCCCATTCCAGAGCTAGGACTGTGGCAACACTGTTCCCGTGGGAATGTTTTGATTTCTCGTGGCTACAGCAGATCGATGTGGTGAACCACAATTTATTTCGTCTCTTTTTTCCTTTGTTTTTTAATCGTCTATTTTATTGTTTAAGTGCTTATCAGTTAACTCGCGAGAAAGTGTTATAGTCGGAGATTGGACTACTTGTAGAAATGATATTAAACAATAAATAAAAGAATTATCATTGAAACAAGTTTTTGTGTTGTATTCAGGAAACAAAGGGCTCTTTACTAAATTGCGGTTCTGAAATTAAAATATCGCAGGCATTCGTTAATACATACCGTGCATGTTGGTTCTCAGTCTTCGTACAACTTGGAATCGTTTAACGCAAGTTTTACGGGAAGAGAAAAGGACATCATTTCGAGTAAACCGAAGAAGCTAATTTTATACGTTTCGAACAAACTTGGGTTGCAGGATAAATTTGGCTCCAACTGAGGGCTTTTTAAAAATATTTTTAGATATGGGTCGTTCAGAGTACAAGGATCCAAGTCCATTTTCAAACAGGTTAATTTTTACTCAGCAAACATACTATCTTCATAGCGAAGAGTCTGAAATAAATGAACCAAAAACCACGTGAAAAGGTGTAGCGTGGGCTAGAGTTTCATAGGACAACCGCTAGACAAGGACGTTTCTAGAACGGGGGGACAGGAGGGCTAATTTCCCCTTCCTTGCTTATAAACTTAAGATATTGTGTACGCTGCAGCGTGAGAATGATTAATAAGTGAAGTTCCAAATGTCATAGTCAATGATGCATAATTAGGCTACTTTAAATAAATGCAGGGTGTGTCAAAAAAATACACCGACGGAAAACGTCATATATTCGCAACCACGAATCCGAAAAGAAAGAAAGAAAAAAAAACTACGTGACAAGGTGCAATCTAGAGCTTTTATATGATTACCGCTAGAGAGGGGCGTCCGTTTAGAGGTCACCCGCCCTCCTACCACCTACCCTGATTTTCAAATTTTGGGACAGTAATGCAGATTTAGAAACATTTTGCTGAGCAAAATCCAACATATAAAAAATTGAAGTCCTTATGCCGAATAAATACGGAGTTTGATCAGTTAAAATCCATTTCCATTGGCCGCAAGGAGGTATAGGCTTGTATTGCTCTTTTGTATTTTGTATTTTGTATTTTTTTTTTTTTTTAACCCAAGGATTCCAAAGATGGCTCTAATTACGAGTTTCGGGCCTGATTAAAATTCTGGAAATTGTGCCTAAGCAACTTTCCAGTTTTGATCATCTATACCGGTATTTCCTCCGTATTTATTTGGTGTAAGGACGTCAAACTTGTTCTGTTGGACTTTGCTTATCAAAAAGTTTCTAAATCTGCCTTACTGCCCCCAAACTGAAATTTAGAATGCGGGTGGGCGCGGCTGCCCTCCTGCCCCTACTGACCCCCTGTCTAGCGGCCGTCATATGAAACTAGCCCACGCCCTTTCATGTAGTTTTAGTTTCATTTATTTCGTACTCTTGACTGCTAAGATATTACGTTTTGAAATAGCGTTCATTTGCTGAGCATTATTGAAACTGAACATTATTGAAAATAGACTTGGATCCATTGTGCTCTGAATGTCCCAAATATTGTTTCTCTTCAATACAATTATTGATTTAAACAACAATCAATACACAGACTTGCAGAAAATATTCTAACGTTAGCACAACATGAAGTGTGCTTGAAACATCACTTTTCGAAAATGTATTATTTTAAAGTAATTTTATTAGCATCAGTATTCCGAAATAGCAATCAAGTTTTTGCAACTACAATTTCACCCAGCTCCAGGTGATCAATTTAGTAAAAATTATGTACATGTGTGCAAAATTCCAATAATAATACAATTATTTGAGCCAAATACCTTTAAAAAATAATGGTCATGCGAAAGTCACTTTGCAAACCACTGGTGTTACACAAATTAAATAAGGTAAAAAAAAAAAAAATGTGGGTTATCAGTGACAGCTTACGTAAATACAAAGTCAGCATTTTCAATCCGATACGGACACTCAAAAGTCATTTCCAAAACCGCTGATGCTACAAAAACGAAATTTGATATATTAAGGTGCATTATCAGTGTACTACGAAAATATTTAGTATTTTTTCGAAAATCATCTTGAACAACAAGTGGCCAATAAAAATTCATTAAAAAACTATATCAAAGCCATTTTTAGTCAAACGATTTTATTTCTGTTATCAATGTTGCACTAATCAGTATATACAGGATGAATCTGTAATATTGGTTGCAAGTAAAGAGTAAAAAGTCTTAACAAAGAAGTTATTACACGATTTTGAAACATGTTTTAAACTGTTCAAAATGTTTAAAATATGTTTTTATTTTCGTTCGTGTTTCAAAACATGTTTAAAACATTTTGAATATCTTTTTCAGGTTTTAAACGTTTTTTTTTTGTGTGTGTGTGTGTGTGTGTGTGTGTGTAATATTTTTTGCAACCCTGGTTGCTACTATAGTACACATATGAACATTGAAAGAAAACTCTAAGCTTTATACATTGAGGGACCTTATAATCCACAAATTCAATGCAATGCATATCAGGAAACAACTACAATTCTCAGTGGTGCTATTTTTTGTGCTTGACTGTGTATGTTCACGCATAACTTTTGACGTAGGTACAGGGAGGTTCTCAATTTGATCCATTTAAATATAAGGTGGTGTGGGTATGTTCATGCATAACTTCGACGTTGGTACACGGGAGAAGGTTCTTACTTCGATCCATTTATACAAATACATATATGTTACTAATATGTTCATGCATAACTTCGACGTAGGTGCACGGGAAGAGCTCAATTCGATCCGTTTATATATATGTTGGGGATATGTTCACACATAACTTCGACAATTTTGTTCGAAGCAGTATACCTTCCCCGTGGTCCTATATATTTTTTTAAGGTTCTGATTATAGCCTTTGTATAGTAGCTAGACCTTGAAACACTTACACAGATCCTGTGTTGAAGTTATGTTGTTAAGATTTTTTTAAAGTCTTATAATTATTAAAGATTATATTACGTTCACAAGAGTAATGAAGTCATGAATGTGTTTCAAAGAGATTGAATGGTAGGACAGTATTTATTGGATAAAAATATTGAATGTTATTGTACACTAGCAGATGTCTCCACATGTTACTGATTTGCCCTCTTTCTTCTACACCTTTCATATAGAATTCGTTGGAACTTAGTCTAGCACAAAATTCGAATATATTGTACGAGCATCTTACGAAAGCACCCATGGCCGCCTATAACACCACCTATTTAGTTATTTTAGATGAAAAGTCCAAACACCAAATTTCATGAGTCTAACCTTAAAGCATTCCAAGATATGAACATTTTCCAAAGTTGTAATGCCATCCCTCTTTCTGCCATTCTAGGTCATATATATAAAACACCAAAACATCTGTCTTAATTATTTTAAATGAGAAGTCAATGTACCAAATTTTATGACTGCGCTTCACAGATTCCAAGATAACGGACATTGTAATGTAATAATTGCCATCTCCATTTTCCTTCCACGTCGAATTTCATAAATTCGTTCCTTAGCGGTACCTTACTTGACAAGTCCTATGCAACGTTCAAATTTCAGGTTCCTAGCTTAAGTGGTTTGAGATAGGAATCGATCGGTCAGTCAGGACTTCCTTTATATAGAGAGACTAGCCTTTGGCTAGCTGGGGGCTCCGCCCCCAGACCCCCAAGTTTGTCCGGCCTACGGGCTCGCATTTCTTATCTATCGGCATTTGAATCAACAGCTAGTTTCCTGAACTTGCTCTTCATATTTCCTCAATTTGTCCATCCGAGGGCCTCGCTCCCATACACTGTCTTTGCTCGGCCTGCGGCCTCGCTGCTCTTGGTCCCACAATTCTATCATTTCTTTTCCTATTTCAACTGTCTAAAAGATAAAAGTTTGTATCCCAAGAAAACACCCATTTAAGTAGCATGGTAATTTCTTCATCTTCCTTTAGATTCCTAAAGAATTAAAAATATTCACTTTTGGTAATTTTCATGTCGGTTAGTCCTGGAAGGCTACAATCGTGCTAATTTTCATTATTCTAATCCTGCTGGAAGTGCCTAAACATTTTGGGGTGTAGAAGATGTCCCATATAAATAACATGAGAAAGATTTTTCAGTTCTCCATAAAACCACTCTACAGTTGAAAATTTTTATTTCTGCTGATTCACTTAGGTAACGCTAACGAAAACGTACAAGCATACCGAATTTCAAGTTTTTATTCCAATTCTAAGTACCTGAAATATGAGATTATAAGTCAAAAAAAAGAACCATTTAAATAATATGGGGAAATTCTTTATCCCCTCTTTAGATCCTCTAAAAATTAAAAATATTCACTTTTGGCAATTTTCCTGTAGGTTAGTTCCGGAAACTACAATCATGCCAAATTTAATCATTGTAGCCGTACAGGAAGTGCTCAATAATTTGGGAGTGTAAAAGGTGTTCCATATAAATAACATGGGAAAGATTTTTCAGTTCCCTATAAAACCAGTCTAAAGTTGGATTTTTTATTTTTACTGATTTAGTTAGGTAGCTAACGAAAACGTACAAGCATACTGAATTTCAAGTTTTTATTCCAATTCTAAGTACCTAAAACATGAGATTAAATGTCAAAAAAAGGCCCATTTAAATAACATGGGGAAATTTTTCATCCCCTCTTTAGACCCCCTAAAAATTAAAAATATTCACTTTTGACAATTTTCCTGTCGGTTAGTTCCGGAAAACTACAATCATGCCAAATTTAATCATTGTAGCCCTACAGGAAGTGCTCAATAATTTGTCAGCTCATGTAGTTTTATATATAGTTAAGATTTATAGTAAATTACACGAGTTAATCAGCTCGAATTATTGGTCATATTATTCACATTTTATCCCTTTGGAAAATTATCTCGATATATAACTGTATTTGATATTTACGCCACTTCTGCATTTCAGCCCATTGATTTATATGCAGAGCTGTTTTCTTTCACATTAATTGGAACTTGAATGATGTGATTTTTATAGTTTGTTCGTCAAAAGATAATAAAATGTCCCTTACTTTTCTAAACCGAATTTGCATTATATCATACAAGAATGGCAAAACATAATGTACATTTCTACAGGCAAGCAAATTACAATATTACAAATTAAATCTGTACGAGGATGGCAAACTATTATGTCACTTGTTTTGAACATTTTTTTTTTCGCTCGGGTAGTTTGTACACATATCTGTATACTGGGAAAAGTTCGTAATGACAACTAAAGAATTCTTTGTTTAGCAGTATACGAGAGAAAAACGAGCAACAAGATGTACACACTATTCTAGGCACCTTTGTCTATTTTGCCACATAATCAATTGAGGTACTTGTCCAGCCGTACTACAAGTTTCTCGATGCCCGTCACATAGAAGGTGGCCGGCTGATCACGGAACCAACGACAGCATTCTGGGCTTCAGTGTCATTCGTAAACTTCTGTCCTGCCAGGAAATTTTTTAATATACCAAAAATGTGGTAATCATTGGGGCAAGATCAGGGCTGTAAGGAGAATGCTCCATAATTACCACCATGAGTGAAGTTTGGCGACTATTTTGTCCGCCATGTGCGGTTTTTCGTTGTCATGGAGATAAGTCACATTGTCAATATCCTGAATACCCTGACACTTTGAACTTTTTCCTAATGGTTTCTCGTAAACAGGAGAATGTACGACAGTAGTTTTGCGTTGATAGTCCTGGTCCTGCGTAGGAATTCCAGTTAATTCGTTACTGGCGAATCTGAATGTTTCACACTATGCTTTGCTGTTTTGACTCGGGAGTGTAATGCAGGATCCACGTTTCATCGCCAATGCGAATGAGGCCCAAGACTGCCAAGTGAACTCTGTGGAGGACAAACACCATGTGCATGGGTTTTCTTGTGGTTCTCCTGTTTACTCCCACATTATTCATTCTACCATTGCTTTAATTGCTTATCATCACCGTCTGCATTAGCCTAATCGGCATGAGTGTGGGACGTAAAACTCAGACTTCATTTCATTTCAGTGAGGTTCAGGAAAGTTGTCACCCTTCTCGGCGTGACGCTGTAAATGGTTCAGTGACACCCTATTGGTTTCGTCTTGTTAATATCGTTAAGAAGCTTAAAACTCACTGACATTAGACTACGGTATCCCAACAAATCGTGGACAATATCCTAAACATCACCATAAACAAGATTAAGATCCCTGGAAATGTCTTTCAGATAAACACGTCGATCCACTTTCGTCATTTCGTTAACGCTCGCAATATTCGGTGTCAACGAGATTGACCTGATTTCTCATTGTTCTGGACATTTTGTCCATTTTCAAAGTCCTTGCACCACCACTGCACACTTTGTACATTGAATAAACTCCTCATTGGAAATAAATCGTCTCAGTCTAGTGTTTTTTAAACTGTCCGTTTCAAAGGGGAAGCCATCTATCCATATAAAAATGGACGTACGTATGTGTAGCTTACACGATAACTCTCGAACAAATTAAGTAATTTTAACCAAACTTACGTTAGTACATATAAATCTTAATCTGGAAAAAATACTGTGCGATAAGACACACCTAGCATTCCTAAAGGGGCGGGATGAGAAAAGGATAGTATAAAAATAATGAAAAACGAGCGATATTAATGTCGAATTCATAGTTTTCAGAGTCACTGAGATGGTTGGTGGCATTCCTGATCAGTGATCACATTTAAGCATAAGTTTAGGCAAGAAGCAAGATGTCAGGTGGCTTTAAAATCGACAGTGGTTACGCCAAAAGGCGTTGCCTTCGTTATTTCAATCGTTGGCTCGGAAATCGATAGGGTGACGCCAAGAAACGTCAGTCTTCATTATTCATTTCTTTATTCAAAGGGGAAACGGCAATGACGTTGCTCTTTATTATTCATTTCGCTTGTTTCTATATTCAGAGGGAAATGACACTGGCGTTGCTCTTCGTTATTCATTTTATTCAATTCTTTGTTCAAAGGGGAAACGGCAATGGTGTTGCACTTAGTTATTCGTTTCACTCATTTCTATATAAAAGAGAAAACGGCACGGGTGTTGCTCTTTGTTATTCATTTCGTTCGTTTCTCTATTCAGAGAGAAATGGCACTGGCGTTACTCTTCGTTATTCATTTCATTCAATTCTTTATTCAAAGGGGAAACGGCAGTGGTGTTGCTCTTTGTTATTCATTTGTGTATTCAAAGAGGAAACGGCACTGTTGTTGTTCCTCGTTATTCATTTTGTAACTGCTTTCTAGATCTGCTCCTATCGTCCGACCAATGGATACTTTCAGAACAGCTAAGCTTACCTGATTAAGACATTGAAGAACATCTCCAAAAAGGAATTACAGAACTTTTCCCTGATCGTTCTCAGGTATAGACAATGAAATGAGCATAAAGTACCGAGAAGTTCGGGTGTCTCGTCTCAAAATCCTCCAAGGCATCCACAGAATCGCTCAGATCGAGACACAAAGAAACAATGTGAACACATGAGGGGAACACACATAAAATAAAATAAAATAAAATAATAATATACTGCAGAAGAAAATAATCACAACACGAAACACTGACATAAATATGGATAACTCGCTACTTCAATACACACAAAATTACACTTCACATTTCAACACACAATATCCCTTTTAAATCTTTATAAGATATGTACACGAATGAAATTTTATATTTTGGGGATCACTATAAGCACTTTTATCATACTACTAAATAATGCACATTGGAGCCAAAACTGGGGTATTATTAAGAATAGTCCCACAACGTAAATTCCTGGCTGTTACGATGAGAATCCTACAAAAATTCACAAAGGTAATTCGCTGGGATAAATGCCTGTAATCGCAATGTAAAAACCCAAAGAATTGAAAGGAACCGATAACTTATTGGAACTTGGCCAGATGATTAGAGAATTAACTAAATGCGGCTAGTGGTTAATGAAGTCCTTGGGCGACTATATAATAACTTATGCCCCTTCGGTTAACTATATGACGAATAGCGCACGTGTAGTTTCTATGTTGGTATCCAAAGAATTGATAAGAACCGATAACTCTTATTAGAACTTGGTCAGTGGACTAGAGAATTAACTAAATGTGGCTAGTGGTTAATGAAGTCCTTGGGCGACTATATAATAACTTATGCCCCTTCGGTTAACTATATGACGAATAGCGCACGTATAGTTTCTATGTTGGTATCCAAAGAATTGATAGGAACCGATAACTCTTATTAGAACTTGGTCAGATGATTAGAGAATTAACTAAATGTAGCTAGTCGTTAATAAAGTCCTTGGGTGACTATATAATAACTTATGCCCCTTCGATTAACTATATGACGAACAGCGCACTTATAGTTTCTATGTTGGTATCCAAAGAATTGATAAGAACCGATAACTCTTATTAGAACTTGGTCAGTGGACTAGAGAGTTAACTAAATGTGGCTAGTGGTTAATGAAGTCCTTGGGCGACTATATAATAACTTATGCCCCTTCGGTTAACTATATGACGAATAGCGCACGTATAGTTTCTATGTTGGTATCCAAAGAATTGATAGGAACCGATAACTCTTATTAGAACTTGGTCAGATGATTAGAGAATTAACTAAATGTGGCTAGTGGTTAATGAAGTCCTTGGGTGACTATATAATAACTTATGCCCCTTCGATTAACTATATGACGAATAACGCACGTATAGTTTCTATGTTGGTATTCAAAGAATTGATAAGAACCGATAACTCTTATTAGAACTTGGTCAGTGGACTAGAGAGTTAACTAAATGTGGCTAGTGGTTAATGAAGTCCTTGGGTGACTATATAACTTATGCCCCTTCGATTAACTATATGACGTATAGCGCACGTATAGTTTCTATGTTGGTATCCAAAGAATTGATAAGAACCGGTAACTCTTATTAGAACTTGGTCAGTGGACTAGAGAGTTAACTAAATGTGGCTAGTCGTTAATGAAGTCCTTGGGTGACTATATAATAACTTATGCCCCTTCGATTAACTATATGACGAATAGCGCACTTATAGTTTCTATGTTGGTATCCAAAGAATTGATAAGAACCGATAACTCTTATTAGAACTTGGTCAGTGGACTAGAGAGTTAACTAAATGTGGCTAGTGGTTAATGAAGTCCTTGGGCGTCTATATAATAACTTATGCCTCTTCGGTTAACTATATGACGAATAACGCACGTATAGTTTCTATGTTGGTATTCAAAGAATTGAAAGGAACCGATAACTTATTGGAACTTGGTCAGATGATTAGAGAATTAACTAAATGTGGCTAGTGGTTAATGAAGTCCTTGGGCGACTATATAATAACTTATGCCCCTTCGGTTAACTATATGACGAATAGCGCACGTATAGTTTCTATGTTGGTATCCAAAGAATTGGAAGGAACCGATAACTTATTGGAACTTGGTCAGATGATTAGAGAATTAACTAAATGTGGCTAGTGGTTAATGAAGTCCTTGGGCGATCATATAATAACTTATGCCTCTTCGGTTAACTTGCAGTTCATTTTATAATATAACCTAATTTAAGCAACCTGTATGTATATGTAAATTAAACGCTAAATGAACTTTTGTTGTGGGTAGATTCTGACAAGAAAAAATAGGACACAAAAATATAATAGTGTATGATAGTTTACTGCGTCGGTAATATGCATATTCTCATTTCCTTTAACGTTAACGTTAAGTTAATCATTAATTTTTGTTAAGGAGGGAAGTACTGAACAAAAGTATTCCAGGAATTCAACACAACACCAAACGCTTTGATGAATGATAAAGTGGTTTATTCTTATGAACATACAGTGAAACTTTGTGTTGGGCTAGTGGTATTTTGATAGTTTGATATTTTTTATTGATTTTTGGAGCGTGGTATTATTTTAAGGAATGAGAGAAAATTTAGACCAGTACGAGGGAACTTCTACTTAACTTGTTTATTATCACTGTCACAAGTTGAAAAATAAACTTTTCCCACTTTACCGATATCTCAACAATCCCTTCTCATTAAAAATAATGTAATGTAAAACAATGGTGTGTTGATTATTATCCATCCCTAATCTTTTGAGGAGTGTTAAAAATACACAGTAGTTCATCATTCAGGAAAACAGTGCCTGTGATTCAAAATGTTGTGAAAAAAGAATGAAATACAAAGATATTGGAAATAAGTTAAGTCAGGACATTTCTCGATTTTCTAGGCATCTTCGCAACACTCGGGGCAGCTCTTTAGAAAACAGTACGGTACTGCGAAAATCAGTAGTTCTGATCACCATTAAGAGATGATTAATTCAAACGTGAGAACTTTGAGATAAGAATGGGCTGGGCATGGCGTCTGTCAGACGTTCAAGCACCTGGTCTGCTAGTATTTCCATAAGGAATCGAAGAAAGCACTTAATTCAGTTCCAAATAATTATATAACGTAGTCTTTGTATATTAATGAATAAGGAAGAAACACTGAAGTGTCCAGATATTCGAAGTACGATTCTCACGCATGTAGTTCACAAAATGAATATTGCCTTTCTTTTTGTTACTCACTAAAATCCTTTCGCTATGAAACGTTTCGCGTATACGTGTTGGTGAACGATGAAAGGTTCTATTGCTCTAACTTGTGAAAGCCGAGTTGTTCCCTACTCCCATCGAAGAAAAGAAATTATTTTCGTCGCAAGAATAAAATATAAATCGAAGAATGGTTTCTGTTATTCCAAAATATACAGAGCGTCCCAAAAATTACTCATATAACCAGGTAACGGTTATAATTTCACTCATTTCTTTATTCAAAGGGGAAACGACACTGGCATTGCTCTTCGTCATTTTATTTGACTCTTTAATTTCAACGAAATTGTGGAGACGGAAAAAGGCCAATGTCATTTCTCTTAATCTGTTCTCCCCTTGCGTGTGACCTGGCCTGAGAATCGATAGAGAGGGCAATGCCAAAGGCGCTTATCTTCGTTATTTATTTCACACATTCTCTTACTTTGAACGAAGACGTGGGGACAGCATCTATTCCATTAATTCCTTTATTTTCAATTTATTCATAGGGGCATCAGGTGGGAGATGGGATGGGGGTGACTTTACGGACTTTTTTCGTTTCACTTTCATTGTAAAGGGAAAGTGGGTGACACCGTAAACTAATTCTCCCCTTGCGAAAACAGGGCACTTTAGCTAGTATAATACGGAGTGAGCACAAAAACAGTCTCTGATTTGAAAAAAGTACAACTTCAATACCGAAAGTATTATTCTGCTCAAACTTTCGCAGTAGTTCGAAACGTTTTTCGTGAAACGCATCGAAATGTTTTTCGTGAAATTGATTGGAATTAAACGCGCGATGTGTGCGCCATCTGTTACACGAAAACCATCGAGACGATTATCTAGCTCCAGGCAAATCTTCTTAAGCCCAACCAATGGAATGAAGTTTATAGCTGCACTAATACTATTCTGAAGGTCTAGTAGACCTAGTCTATGTACTTACTCTTCAGGAATGCATCAGTGGAGTTACGAAGTCCATTACATGGGTTACGCTTCAGAAGACTTGGCTAGAGCTGAATTATCGTTTCGATGGTTCTCACGTTAACAGATGGCGCGTACATCACGTGTTTGTAATTGGAGTAAATACTACAAATAACTTTTTGATATTACATAACTACTACGAAAGTTTGAGCAGAACTTTTGGCATTAAAGTTATATCTTTTTTCAAAGCAGGGATTGTTTTTGTCTCCACCCTGTATAAGGAAAAAAGGAAAAAATATAGCATAATTTTGTTTTCCAAACTGTGCACCGCGCGCCCTATAGCGCCTTATTCAGAGGGATAAAGCATACTCGATCTTTATTTTCACCATAATTATGCTTTTCAGAACGCTAAATTGAATAAAATGTATTACACAAAGCAAGTTGTCTTTGTTTTATCACATCGAATTACAGTCTCATCTTCTATTTTTTTTGGGGGGGGGGGCGGCAGGGAAAGAGCAATAAATTTGTAGGAACTGTGCCTTAGCGCTTCGGGGAGGGGAGAATCGGTAGCACTGGCTTAGGGTGACATTGGGCGCCGCAAATTGGAAATGCAACTTTTTGTTTTGTTTTCTAGTTCGACTATACGTTTATTGTTGAAAAATAAACATCGGTCAAAAATCGATGTGGAACAGGAAACGAGGGTAGTTGTATTTCATTTCAGAAAGGTTTGCAGTGAATAACAGGCTCATCTATCCCACTAATTATGGAAGTTGGAAAAACTGAAAGAGCGTGGGATCTACTTTAATCTATGTAATCTATCGATTGTAAACTAAATACAACAAAACAATGTCAATAAAAAAAAAAACTCCTTTTCTATATTTACTAGTCATTCCTTAAATTTTTTGTATCCATGGCCAAACAATAATTACAATCGTATATCAGTCTATTGTAATCAAAACCAAATATCAACAAACTTTTTACTTTGCGTGACAACTTTCTAATCTTAAAACAAAATCAGATGTTAAACAGCATTTACACGAAAATAAATATCGCATGTTCCTATTAGAAGCTTCCTATCAATATTTTTTATATACATGGTCACATGTACTCTTATTGAAATCCAGTTGTTGACTTTTTATACAGGAACATTAATCCAATTGATTCAAGGAAAAGTGTGTTGGTTGTAGTCGATTGAGTTTACATAGACGATATAGTCGTTGAAATATTGTTAAGCTGTGATTTGTGTCAAATTTTATGAAGTTTGAAATCAACCATGTATTAAGTGTAAGTAACATTATAACTAGGAGATAACGAAAGTTCAACTAGATTCTGTCTGCAAATTAACTATTATAACCATTTTCAATCTGTTAATTAGCTTGTGATTAATGGGAGGTACAGCAAGCTTGCTGTTCAAGGACGTTATAAAGTAGAGGATATGCTCATATGTATCTTCATCCTATTGACTCAATGAAGCCAAGGGGGGGGGCGGTGGCTCAGTGGTAGAGCGTTCACCTCCGGTCCTTGGGGTTTCTGGTTCGATCCCAGTTCGCGCCGTGTGAACTTTGTGGTGAACAAACACCGTGCTCGTGGGTTTTCTCGGGGTTCTCCCGTTTCCTCCCATTTTCTTCATTCCACCATTTCACTCATCTCTCATCATCACCTTCTCCTTTAGCCTAACCTGCATAACCACGGGACGTAAATCTTAAAGATTTCATTTCATTTTTTTCAATGAAGCCAAGAAAAAGAACCGAGCATCGGCACGTCCGATTGGCTATTCTCGTTTACGCCATGAATGTTGTCGGGTGAAAACATTGTGGCCTTATTGAGCGGAGCGGATGGATTGGGGATGGGGAAACTGTCACGTATGGCTTCACGCTTTTGTTGTATGGGCAAATCCTTTATTTTATAACATCCTTGTTCCTGTTAACCGGCCACTACGGGTTCGAGCTAATGATGCTAACCTGGAACCAGAGATGTGCGTCTACGCGTAAAAAACGATAGTTTACGTTTACGTGTCAACTATGCGTAGACAATGTAAACAATGTAGACTATGTAGAATATGTCAACAACACGTAATTTAATATGGCGTCGTGGACAATAAAGGAGCTTTATTTTGTCGTTACCTTGCGAAATTGCGTACAAAATAAAATGCCTAGACCAGCGAATAGTAACTTTCGAATATTTAGTTTCGTCTTGATGAAGGAAAATGAAAAATATTATGCATTTTGTAAAATATGCAAGAAAAAATAGGCAAATACAGCAGATTCAATACTGAAAGCCCACAGGTGAGAATTAGTTTTGTAAATTTCATTATAAAAGCAGTGCTCGAAGTGGAAAATCTAAGGAAGTAGTCAGGGGCGTCATTTAGGGGGACAGGGAGGGGCAATTGCCCCCCATGAGTTTGAGATTTATATAGATTTTATCAAAAGAATAATGGTAAATCAGTTAAAAACGAGAAATTTTACTTAAATCAAGGGGTCTTGCCCCCCCCCCAAGCAAAATCTGAAATGACGCTCCTGGAAGTGGTATGTGCAGAGCAGAGTAAACATACAGATTAGATAATTCCCTCTACTTTTTATATGTTAGTCGTTTCCCTAATCTTTCGCTGCATCGAAATAAAACAACTGAATGAGGAAATATGAACAAACGAGCTACGAAATTCTTCCTTAGTGATTGTCTACATAGTCTACACGGGAAAAGGTGTAATGTAGATTACGTATAGACTACAGTAGACAATCGCGTAGACGTAAAATTATAGTTTACGGCACATCACTGCCTGGAACCTAATAAAATCCCATCTTGAAAGGTAGCAATTCCCATTTTGCTCTTAAATTTCTCACCCGCTCTACAAATTACAAAATGTATTAAATATGAAAATTGAAACTGCTATATGTTACTTACTTTTATTGATATTTTAGTCAATTATTCGTACATTTCGATCTTCTAAATTCCTAATAATTGTTGTCCTCAAATAAAAGAAACTGTTGAAATTGTTGATAAAAACAAGTACATTTTTATCAGAATTTAGTGTATTCATCACAGTTCATAATGTTTTAATGTTCTTTGTGCCATAATGTTCTAAAACGTAATAAAACTAGGCAAACTTCATTCTCTAGTTATTCCATGTGGCACGTTTTAGAAATTGACAGTAGTATGGTAATTAAAGTTCTACTGTTTATGATTTTCTTTTTTACTCCAGAGCAGTCGTTCTTTCAGAAAAAGTGTTCCAGGGGGTCACTGCTAATACTATTTTTTTTTATTTATTATTATATTATAGATGTATTATTTTGGTCTCGTCCGGGGGTTACTCTCAGAGCTCCGGGGGGGGGGGACTGTGCCCCCCAAAAAACAAGTGTGGAAGAAACATTGCTCCAGAGTACAATTTACGTACCTTGTTGTTGGTTTTTTTTTTTTTTTTTTTTTTTAGTATTCATAAGTTCCTACGTAAAGGCACTTTCAAATAACAAAATTGGATAATTAAAGCCGATTTTATGTTTATTCAAGCTTTATTAGCTTACTACCCTGTCCCTCTCATAGATTTTTTTTTTTTTTTTTTTTTTTTTTTGCGTTGGTGAAATAAATGTATTAAAAATCTCATATATGTTGTCAATTTTGATGGAAATTCCCTTTATCCCTATTCGGAAAATTTGTCAAAACATTCTTCAAAATGGAATTTTTCCCACGGGTTGACATCACTGGTCCGAGCCCTGGTTAGATAATGAAAAAGTCTGTTAAAACGAAAATCACCATTTCATAGCCCTGAAATTGTATACCATTTCTACAATGGTTGAAAAAGAAGACTTAAAATACTATAATTCAATAAATTTAACTTACCAAAATGAAAAGTTTTCAAGAAAGCTGCTCTTATAACATTCAGTTAAACAAAATAACGTATATTGAGTAAAGCACAGTAGATTAACAAAACCCACAAACTTATTTCAGGTGCATCCTCTGGGAAGAGCAAGAATGGCTCCAGAGTTTGACAAACACATGCTCTTTCAAAATACTAATCTACTAATAAAAAAACGTGATTTTTTTATGTCAGTGGACAATCTTGCTCCTCCTCTCTGTCAAAATCTGAAATTACGCTACTGACCTACCGGTATTTACGATGTGTGTGTGTGTGTATTGATTGAAGAAAAACACAAATTTGGCAAAACAGGATTGAGTTTACAATACTGTATTCTGTTATGGTTGTATGCAGGGGCGGCTTTAGGATTTTCATTTTGGATGGGCCCGCTCCCACGCTTACAGATACATATACAAATTTGATTGATTAATGGCAGTAGGAAATTACTTTTACAGTAGTGGTTGATGCTATTTGTTAAATAATTATCTACCATTAATATAAATACTGGAACACATATTTACTCTTTATTGTATCTTTTAGCACTTATTTATTGTTTTGAAAAAATTGGGTAGGCTCGTGCCTACCCTGCCTAAAGCCGCCACTGGTTGCATGTCTATTACTGTTGTAGAGCATCTAGCTGATATCGAAAATTGACTATTATTAAAAAAAATTATTATTATTATTATTATTCGGGCAGTTTATATGGTTGAAATTCATGGTTTCACCTGTTTGATTCTCCTGTTTTCAGTTTCTTATTTTTGAATGCTTTCCCTTTCAATTTGTTGATTCTGACTTTCAGGACATGGGACTGTTTATTTTCATTTCTGGAATCTACTAATTTCGTTTACTGCAAATCTTATCATTGTGTATATAACAATTTAATAGACCTAAGTAATTTACATTACAATATAATAGGATGGAGATTCATGACAAATCTTCAAAATAAAGAAAAAGTAATATGGTGACTTAGATAGGCCTATTCTCAATCTGCGCGTGATTTAATGTGAACTGCTATAGTACTTAGACTCTTAATGTTTTTCGTGTAATGCAATAACAAAGTAATTCTACTTTTATGTATCTAAAATATTTGCGATGGTAGAACATTACAAATCATCTTTAATGTATTTTAAACTAGGAAAATAGGTCTTATTAACTCGTTACATTTATACACACAAAATGTTTACTTAATTTGTCACTTTTCCTTTCACTATTCTACTAAATTTATTTGTAGTTTACAGTAAGAAGCTGCAATATAAAAAGATTCTCTGAAGCTTTCAATACGGCTCAGAGAGTGATACCGAAATATGACGTCACGCCAAAACGCTTGTTTCTGTTGTCGTGACGTAAGCAGCTAATTTTTCATTGTTTGAAGCGTTGTACCTCCGTAACGAAGAAATATTTTCCTGAGATTTTTGGTATGTGGTATGTTGAAAACTAGTTCTACATTATGGTGTCTTTAAATTACAACCTTTGGTCAGAAAGGAAAATGTCTATTATAGCGAGCCGTCCTCGTTCGATGAAATAAAATGCAGCGCCGAAATATAATTACACTGCTCTACGAAATGAAACTTTTTGAAAGCTGTTTTTGATTTGATACCTGATTTTATATAATTTGAGGTTGCTAATTACGAAAATGAAATTAGTTTTCCCCCATCACGTCAGGTTTTTTCACAAATCGGAAAACATGATTGCGTAAATTGTGCTATTTACACAGCAACGCTGCTAATATAGAGTAATATTATGACTATATATTTCTAACAAAGGAACATTTTTGCATCAGAACTAATCTTAACATCGATATTCTAAATAATTAAGGTCATCAGTGGCGTAACTAGGGGGGGAAATGGGGCTTGTGCTCCGGGCGCCGGATTGGGAGGGCCCAAATTGGGCAAATATTTGGGGGAACGTTTTGGTTTGGTTGGTCAGGGGGGACGCTAAGGCGCGTTTTTGCCCCAGGCGACAACTAGAGTATTTACGTCGCTGAAGGTCATTGATAAACAATTTACCTAATTTTTGTCTCTGTTTTTTCACTTGGAAGCTCCTAAAACTAGACTTCCTTTTGTGAGTAGTTTGTGAATCTTCACGTACCAACGTTCCAACAGTAATCCGCCAACATTGTTGCTCTCCAACGTCCCTGATAATGGAATTCAATTGCTTTGATGTCCTGGTGAAATTTTTCATAATGTTCTTCACTTTAATCACCGAAGTTAGAAGAAAAGCTGTCTAAATGTGAATACAAAAAATAAATCTTAAGACTCATTTTGTACCATAAACTTTTAAACTTCTGGAGCATATTAGACACAATGTACTTGTAATTTTCGTCTCTGTTGTTCCCGAGAAAATTATGACACGTCCCCGAATGGATTTAATGTTTACTTTTCAACACTTGTCATACAATGTTCAAAGTCTGACTGATCTGAGACTTACTGATCTGAGGACCGATGAATATTCCTTCTTTTAACTTAGCACTTGAAAGTTGTGGGAATTTTGTCACTAGACACTGGAAGTACTGCCCATCTTTATTCAGACCTTTGACAAATTGTTTCATTAGGCGCAGTTTAATATGCAAGGTGGTAATATGAATTTTGAAGGGTTTACGAGGCAGATTTTTTCACATTTTTACTTCCTATATTGCGTATTTCCCTAACAATCAATTTGAGTCCAGTGTTTATCGCATTCTCTGCTGTTCCATTCGCAAAATGTGGCATGGATATTTGGTGTATCGTTACTGCTAACCAAGAAGCATACATATCACCTTCAGATCGCCGCCGCACAATAACCACTGATGATCCTCCTATTTTATTTAAAAAAAAAAAATCCATATTTTCGTAAATCTCCTTTAAATCTACAGAATGAATAATGGGTATACAGAGGTTGCTGTTGGTGGTAAAAGAGAATATGACCTGTGTGAAACATACAGTATGTTCATACATTGCAAAAGATGTAATATTCAATGTAAGGGACGCAGTGAAATTCATCTGATGCGGACGATAGAGTTTCGCAGTCATGTCAATAAAAGATTTCCAAGTCTTAATTGTTAATACTTGAACCGCTTACTGAAAAAAGCAAACATGACCACATTTCGTAATTTTACAGGAGAGACAAAAAAACTGATGAAAACTATCTTTACGATATTTTCACCATAACATGTATTTTTCCTTTAATGATAGAAGTATACGGGATTATAATACACATACAAAAGTTGTGTATGATGTAAGGGGATAGAGGCGGGGGGGGGGGCACTGTTTTGTGTTTTGGTTAAGTTTTCTTTCTGCAGTAAATGGATTGTTCAAACGAATTGTGGATTGAATTGACTAAAGAAAACGACAATGAAATTGATAAATATCTTTTATTGGAAGAAAAAGCCCTTAAACATTTCTGAATATGTGAGTGGTGGAACTACAAATCAGTCATTGTCATCAGAACGTGTTTCCATCTGATAGAGACCTGCACGGGCTGGGCCCGGCCCGAGGCCCGAAGCCCGGCCCGGCCTGCGGGCCGGGCTTGGGCGGGCCGACTCTGTTATTTCTTTGGGCCGGGCCGGGCTTGGGCTGGCCGACACTGATTTCTTTTCAGGTCGGGCCGGGCTGGAGCCGATCAATTGCAATTCTTTAATAATTATTGACTTTCGTTAAATGATAATTGTAATAAAGCCAAACGTTGAAGAAGTGTGCCCGAGAAAAATGTTACAAAGAATGCAATAGCTATTTACAGTTTGTGTTGCTTAGCGGCTCCCTTTCACTATAGAGGATTGCAGACATTATGCGGTAAATTGAGCTCTGACCTTGACCTTCACTGAACTCAAAATATGAAAAGAAGGGGTGGGAATGTTTTGCCTGTCGCTAAACAATATTGCCATCTTCACTTTATGCTAAAAATCAATTAAGTTAGATTTTTATTACAGGGAATGGAGTTTTTGTTCTCTCGATGATAGACAAAGTTCTAGGAGGCAATGCTACCATTCGGAAGGCAAGCGTCAGGTTGTGAACCAAAGTTTAGAAAATGTTTCTGAGGGTTAGGTCAAATTTAGTACTAAATTTTGAGAAAGATTCGGGCTCGAGCTAATTTTTTCAAAAATTTATCGGGCCGGGGTCGGGCCAAAAACTTTTGAAATTTATCGGGCCCGGGCCGGGCTTGGGCCAAAATTTTGAAAAACTTATCGGGCCGGGCCGGGCTCGGGCCGAAAATCTCCAAAACTTTTCGGGCCCGGGCTGGGCCGGGCCTAGGTACGTTCGGGCTGGATTGGGCTCGGGCCGAAAAATTCGGCCCGTGCAGGTCTCTACCATCTGATGGGCCAGGATTCTGTTGAACTCCAAGACAGTATCTTTTCTTGAGGCATGTAGACCAATGTTTTTTGATGTCATCCATTTTCTTGTTATTTATGGGCAGGACAGAGTTGTAGGCTTGTCTGAAAAACAGGTTAAAGTGTTTAGAAGAGTTCCTCAGCCTAGAAGTATTCGCCATTAAACCACCAATATTCATGTTATACTGAATATTATGTGGAGTTAGAGATGTACATCTTATGTATTTTGAAATGCTGAAATTCGTTTTTAGGTATTTAGGGACGTTTTTGCCATAAGAGTCATCGCTCAGACACGCTTTCTTGTAAAATCCAGGCCTCCAAGAACTCATGTCAATGAAATCAGTCGCTTTCATTCGAACAGTGGAAAACTTGTTGGAGATAGTCGAGGAAGTTTTTATGAGCTTAACAATGTCATCCACTGTGTAGTGTCTTTCCTCCTTCCTCAGCGTCTTCCGTATTATCCCGAAATCCCTAACATTGGACAGGAACGAGTGACCTCTAACAGGGAAACTACAAAGTCTCATTTACTGCCGATAGGGAACTCGTCCGGGACCAGTTTCCTTTCTGCAGTAAACGGAAATTTAAAGACGTCACAATGCCCATTGTTACTGAGCGGACAAGAGTCATTTCGGTGTTAAACGATCCATTGACCTATTACAAACCATTATCGTCAGAAAAAAGAAAATGTGTAAATGTTCGACATGTTTGCGTTCTGCAGTAAGCGGTTCACTTTTGAGTGCCTCATATTTGTATTGGTCAGAATAAACACTTGAAATTTTCGAACAACAAAAGAAGGGTTTTGGTAAAGCTTTGAAGCTACATGCACTAAATCTCATTAACAAAAATACACTATTGTATATTCTGTCATATGTTTTCCCCTCCTCCAAGTCGACTTTCTTTAAACGTACTGTTACAAAATAAAATAGCTTCCCAATACCTTCCTAGCTCTTACAGCAGAGGCTAGTTTTGGTTTTACAGCCCTGTCAGTCAGTTTTATCATGCATATTTTGAAGGTCTAGTCGTAGTTTTTACGAAAGGTTTGTAACCACGTTAGTTTTTTTTCACAAATTTTGACAAATCTACTTTCTTGTTTTTAACAATAAATGAGTGTTTTGGACTATAAACAGTGCAAAGAGTTGTGTCATGTTATTGTAACTGTCGTTGATGGTGAAACTATGGTTGACAGTGAGGAAGAACGTGAAAATAATCAAATAAAAATGTTGTTGGATATCTTCTGATGAAGACTCTAGTAATACTGCTAATGAAGCGCATCCACCTCACTAACCCTATGGCAAACCCGCCACAAGAAATCAGAAAAAAAAACTTACTTTTACTGACCATCTAGGACAAGGAGAATGACAACACATTTGTGTAAGCACGAGAGGAAGGCGATTTGTGCTAAAACTAGAGCTGTGTGTTGAACGGTGAGTGGCGAGGAAAAAAGAAAAAAGTTTGGAATGACAACTTCCAAGTTTCCACCTAATTACTTTTTTCGAAGTTGATATACAAAGTGCTACGATTTTTAGTTGCCTTGGTCCTTTTACTTCAGTTATATATTATTGTAATATCTATAAGACAATTTTCCCACATAAATGTAACTATATCTTCATGACGTCATATTTGCAATTCAAGTATAGCTACAGCTAGCAAGTTATATACATAACATTTTACATGTACTTGTTCAATAAAGTATTCCAAAGGCATCCAATATTATTGTCCATATAATTCTATAAACAAGCCCATGTTTAGATTTAAAAAATAATAATATATACAGAAATAATATAAACACTAAAATTGAGTCGTAAATTTTACGAATGGTTTGTAGCGACGTCGGCAAAAAATAAGGTTTGTAATCCAGGGTTAAGTAGCAAATGCAATGCAGTTAAGTAGGCCTACAAATTTTTCACAGCCAAAAACATTGTGTTATTTTCCTTTGCTCCTATTTAAAGAATTTTCCTTTGCTCTGTACATACCAGTGTGTGTGTGTGTGTGTGTGTGTGTGTGTGTGTGACAGAGAACAGTCTCTTGTTGTTATGCTACACTAAATTTTTATCAAGGTGCTTGGACAGGGCATTGCAACAGCCAAAAGCGATCATTCTATAGATATATTTTCAAGAGACTAATTTTAACTTGTTAAACTTGACAGAACTATTTTTGGTTGTAAACAAATCCACTTCAGAACGGTTATGGGAATTTACAACTATTTACAGCGTTTCATACTAATGATAAGAAATAAAATTTTAAAACATTAGAAACTATGCTCTTTCAAAATGTTCGAAATGGGTGACAGCATTAATTTCCGGAGCATTATAATTTCGATCCTTTTACTGTAAAATATATTTTGTAAAATGTAACGGAAACTCAGAAGGATCCCTTGCCAATTTCTCAGGAGGTGAAGAATATGCTTAATGTTTGTATTTAAAATCCAAAATATAGTTTTGGCTACTGCATGCGTTTGAAATTATAGTGTGTTTCTTCCAGATATGTTCTTTTGGGGGGCACTGCCTCAGGGGGAAAGTGCCCCCAGAGGAGACCAAAATAATACGTCTACAATATAATAATAAATAGAATAGTATCAGCAGTGCCCCCGGAATACTAAGTGTGCCCCCCGGAACATTGTTTCTAAAAGAAACACTGATTATAGTAATTACATAATTTCTTTATGAATGTATGTTCTGATGAAAGCTCTGAATTTAAGATTACTTATTATTAATTTACATATTAAAAATACACTAACACGCATAGATACACACATATATAGGGATACGGACAAAATCTCGCGGCGAAACATCGCCGCCCAAAATCTTGCCGGCCAAAACCTCGCGGGACAAAATCTCGTCGGGCCAAAACCTCGCGTGGCTAAAACCTCGCAGCCCAAAACCTCGCGGGACAAAATCTCGCCGGGCCAAAACCTCGCGTGGCCAAAACCTCGCGGGACAAAATCTCGCCGGGACAAAACCTCGCCGCCCAAAATCTCGCCGGGCCAAAACCTCGCCACCCAAAATCTCGCCGGGCCAAAACCTCGCCGCGAATGAGACTTTTCTTTAAAATTTACCCAATGTGTTTCTTAATATGCAATTCCACATTAGAAATAATAATAATAATAAATAATAAGAATAATAAGAATAAGAATAAGAAGAAGAAGAAGAAGAAGATATAAAACATCGTGTGCGTGGGCTTTCTCGGGTTATTCCCGTTTCCTCCCACTTTTTTATTCGATCATTTCCTTCATCCTGGTCATCTACGTCTCCTTTAACCTACAGGACATAATCAAGGGACGTCGTAAAAACTCATATATTATTTCATACTTTCATAAATATTATTAGATTTTTGTTAAAATTTTAAGTTTTTGGATGTTCCAAAGTTCACGAAACTAACCTCGTTAGTTGTCATTACTTTCCTTATGCAGACTTTCTTTCCCTATAACCAGTTTAAAAACATCCTGTCGCCCTACCTTCACGTTGAAATCCTCTAATACAGAAATAGAATTTTCATATGGTATCGCGGGACTTGGTCAAATACCCGTAATACTTCTTCTGCAACAGCGTCAGTAGATAGGGGACACTTGGGGCTGTTTTTTTCCTACTGCGCATGCGCAAACCCTTGACGCTGATTGGCTGGCGCAGGTCACGTGACCCCGCCCCCCTTGGCCACGCCCCTTGACGTAGATTGGCTGGCCACGCCCCCGCCACGCCCCTTGACGCTGATTGGTCGGCTCCGGCCACGCCCCCAGCCACGCCCCTTGACGCCCATTGGCCACGCTCTTTTACGACCCCCTATCTACTGCGCTGACTGGCTGGCAGCGCACCCCGCCCCGTTCACGCCGATTGGCTGGCGCGGGACCCCGCCCCCTTAACGGCGATTGGTCACGCTCTTTTATGACCGCCATTTTAGGAGTATCTACTGCGCTGACTGGCTGGCGGAGGACCCCCGCCGATTGGATGGCGCAGGACCCTCCCTCTTTACGCCGATTGGCTGGCATCGGACCCCCTTCCGATTGGCTGGCGCAGGACCCTGCTCCCCTGACGCCGATTGGCGGACCACGCGCACGGTCTTTTAGGAGTACCGCACTGATTGGTCGGCGCCGGGGCCCCTGCACCTGCCACATGCCACATAAGGTTCGTTCCCTTTTAGGAGCACTTTACGAACACATAGCAGAGCAGATATCACATTCTCCATCCTCCTATTTAACATAGCACGTATAGCATAGCAGGGGTGTATCCGTTCCCTTTTATGACCACTTTGAACATAGCAGATATTACACAGAGACTACGAACACATAGCAGATCGTTAACACATTCTCCATCCACCTATTTAACACATCACATATAGCATAGCAGGGGTGTATTCGTTCCCTTTTATGAGCACTTTTATCATAGCAGATATTACACAGAGACTACGAACACATAGCAGAAATTACATAAGACTAGCGTAGCTAATAAAAGACTATGGCTTATTTAACATAACATAGCAAAGATTCGTTCCCTTTTATGAGCACTCTTTTTAAACATAGCAGAGAATAATGAGGGTGTATTCGTCCTCCCAATTTTTGACCTACTGCGCATATGCGCAAAACTGTTCCGATTTCGCCGTTAAAAAAAAATAACAACACACACAGCAGACCGCAGACTGTTCCAGTTCAGGAGCAGATTACGGCTATGCGCAGAAACATAAAATAAGACATAACACCCCCGTTCTCTTTTACGAGCACTTTTTAGCAACATAATAGAGCAGAGAATAAAAAAATAACAACCACACACACACACACACACACACACACACACACACTTGATTGCTTATGCGCAGAAAAATTAAATTTCCAATTAATTACACATTGCACGCATGCGCAGAAAAATTACACTAGACTACAGCCAGTTCCAGTTGCAGTGCTGGTTCCGGTTCAATAGAGCAGACTACGTGCAACAAGCAGGTCATTAAAGACTATGACCTATTTTTCATCTCCTAAATAACATAGTATACACCCACACTTGGTTGCGTATGCCAAATCCAATTTAGTAGAAATAACACGCATGCGCAGAAACATTTATATTTCCGATTCGACCATGCTGGTAAAGAATACCACACTTATTTTTACCTGGGTCTTATAGTTTATGTGGGATACGCCCTTTCTATGACAGTTTTAACCGATTTGGATGAAACTCGGTATATGAGGGTTTTCGAACATGCTTATTACGAATATCATACTTATTTTTACCTGGGTCTTATGGTTCATGTGGGATACGTCCTTTCTATGATAATTTTAACCGATTTGGATGAAACTCGGCATATGGGGGTTTTCGACCATGCTGATTACCAATACCACACCTACTTTTACCTGGACGTCGTTTGTATGACACTTAAAACCTAATAACTCAAAAACGGGTCCACATATTGAGGTCATGTTTCCACATTTAGTAACGGGTCACCAGCAACCACAAGTTCCAAAATAATGACCATCGAGGTCAAAGGTCAACATACTTAAAACCTAATCACTCGAAAACGGATTCATATATTGAGATGGTGTTTCCAAATCTAGTAATAGGTCATCAGGTACTACAAGTTCCAAAACATTGACCATCGAGGTCAAAGGTCAACCTACTTAAAACCTAATAACACGAAAACTGAGCCACATATTGAGGTACTGTTTCCACATTTAGTAATCGGTCACCAACTACTACAAGTTCCAAAATACCGATCATCGAGGTCAAAGGTCAACATACTTAAAACCTAATAACACGAAAACGGGGCCACATATTGAGATGGTGTTTCCAAGTCTGGTAATTGGTCATCAGGTACTACAAGATCCAAAACATTGACCATCGAGGTCAAAGGTCAACCTACTTAAAACCTAATAACTCGAAAACGGATTCATATATTGAGATGGAGTTTCCAAGTCTGGTAATTGGTCATCAGGTACTACAAGATCCAAAACATTGACCATCGAGGTCAAAGGTCAACATACTTAAAACCTAATCACTCGAAAACGGAGCCACATATTGAGATGCTGTTTCCAAATCTAGTAATTGGTCATCAGGTACTACATGTTCCAAAATAATGACCATCGAGGTCAAAGGTCAATATACTTAAAACCTAATCACTCGAAAACGGATCCATATATTGAGATGGTGTTTCCAAATATAGTAATAGGTCATCAGGTACTACAAGTTCCAAAATAATGACCATCGAGGTCAAAGGTCAACATACTTAAAACCTAATAACACGAAAACTGAGCCACATATTGAGGTGCTGTTTCCACATTTAGTAATCGACCACCAACTACTACAAGTTCCAAAATACCGATCATCGAGGTCAAAGGTCAACATACTTAAAACCTAATAACACGAAAACTGAGCCACATATTGAGGTGCTGTTTCCACATTTAGTAATCGGCCACCAACTACTACAAGTTCCAAAATACCGATCATCGAGGTCAAAGGTCAACATACTTAAAACATAATAAGTCGAAAACGGGGCCAAATATCGATGTGCTGTTGCCACATTTAGTAATTGGTCATCAACTACTACAAGTTCCAAAATAATGACCATCTTGGTCAAAAGGTTAAAGTACTTAAAACCTAATCACTCGTAAACGGAGGCACATATTGAGGTGCGGTTTCCAAGTCTAGTAATAGGTCATCAACTAGTACATGTTAAAAAACGTACTGACTTTCGAGGTCAAAGGTCAAATATTTAAGCCTTAATAACTCGTAAACGTAGCCAGCAAAAGGTTTCTGTGACCTATTCATTTTTTTTTGTTCCAAGCAGAAAAAGTGAAGAATGAATAAATTTTAGTGACTTATTTGCTATTGTACTAACGAGAAATCTAATTTGTAACTAGCTTAGAATTTCTGTACATTTTGGGTTATTCAAAATAATTTGGATGGACTAACGACAAAGAAAGCAAAGATATGCCATTTTAGGTAGCTGAGAATTTAAAGAAACAAAGGGAACCTACTCAATTTTCTATCAACGAGAAATGCCATTTCATCTAGAATTCCATTCCATGCAGAATTTATGTGCCTTTTTTGTGCTAAGGTCTGTTTTAACTCCTATTGACTAATTAAATAAACGAAGGAATATTGTACCAATGAGAAATGCCATTTTTTCTAGACCATGTTCTAATATTTAAACAAACGAAGGGGTGGATTTGAGTGACCTATTCAATTTTGCACCAATGAGAAATAACGTCCTATTTTAAATAAACAAACAATCGGATAAATTTAACCGGCTCAGAAGTGTACTATTTAAACAAACGAAGGTCTCTTGAGTGAGATTTCCAATTTTGTAGCAAGAAGGACTATTTTCTAACTAACTCAAATTTGGATGGAGTGTTTAGTTTTGTTCGAACCAGAAAAATGTGATTGGATTTTTTTCCTTATGTACCAACTGGAAAAAGTGAAGGAATAAATTTGAGTAGAATATCTAGTTTTGTACCTAACAAAATAAGAAAAAGAAGTGAAGAACGGATAAAATTTGGATGGACTATTTTCTTATGTACCAACAAAAAAAAAATGGAGCACCAGCGACAAAAAAGAAACCGAAGGAGGAATAAATTTGGGTGACCTAATCAGTTTTGTACTAAGCAGAAAAAAGCGAAGAAGGTAAAATTTAAATAGCTCAGTATTTATGTACATTTTTGTACTACTAAAATAAACGAAGGAATAAATTTGGGTGTTCTACAGAAGAAAACGGGGAAGGGCCATTTTATTTAATTTTGTAGTACTCAAAATATACAAAGATATAAATCTGTGTGTGACCCATCCAGTTTTGTACTAAGCAGAAAATTTGTTGGCTTTTTAGAAAGACCATTTTATCTTTTGTATTCAGATTTTCCGGCTACTTTTTGTGCTCTACAAATAAACGGAGGAAAAGCAAAGAGAGACCATTTTATGTGCCTTTTGTAACGAAGAAACAAATCGATTCAGTAAACTCTACATCTAGTAAAAGAAAACGAATAGATAATTTTGAGACAGTTCCATATGGGTAAATACAGTATTAGTAGAAACGATAGTTTTTAATTAAGGAGAGATAAGGAGAGAGTGAAAAAAATGGAAAATTAAATTTTAAATCATTATTATTATTATTATTTTAGAGGTCAAAAGGAAGAATAAATGAATTTGAGTGGCATATGTACGGAATTTAGTTTTGTACCGGGCAAAAAATATTTGAATGGAATATTTTATTTTGTACCAGCCGGGAATTTAGTGTTGTACCATTGTATCAATTTAAGTATTTTGTACTATTTAGTACCACCGAGAAGGTGTAGAATATTTAGTTTTGTTGGATTCTTTATTTTGTATTAACGACTAACACCTTTAACACATACTTGGTTGTGTGCATTACAATGGCATAAGTTTTTCATTTCCCTGTGGTACAACGTAATGGTCGCCCCGCTTATTCTAGGTCTACAGTTAAATATTTTCGATTGGATAATGGTATAAAGCCACGTTTTGTTGAGCACAATGCCCACTATAACGATGTGGTAGACAATTATTTGATGGATAGATATTTGTTTAATAGTCACTATAACAAATGGTATATGATAGAATTTTGTTAAGCATTTATCGCAGGTAGATATTAAGATAGACTTTTTGTCGTTGGTTACTCGTTTAACCGCACACAGTTCTCTTTTCCAATCAGCTACCTTTTTTGCTATGAAAACTAAGGGTAATAGTTATACTGTGATAGCTTTCTTTCGCTATGGGGGAACGCAGGACACTTTGGATGAGTTATTAAAGTTTTGGAATCATGTGTGCAAGTTCAGGCCAAGTATCCAGATTGCGGATTTACTTGGTTGCTTTACACGATGTGGTAAAACTGGCCTTTTTGCGGTATCTCCTGATACCTATCTGTTGGACCTCGCGGTATTTGGAAACTTGGTGAAAAAGAATAACAAATGGTTTTTCTCACAATAAAGCTATACATACAGAATAATCCATTATGGCAAAAAAATACTACTTTCTCCTTATGCTTAGTTGGAGTAGACTTCGATAACAAGAACGATACATTGTGTAAGAATTTACAATTATTAGCGGTATTGCACTGTACTTATAATAGTCTGTAATAGTGCAGTTTATTGTAGTCTACTAGCAATAATGATCTCTAAGAGAGTTATTAGGTAAAGATAACAATTACACCGTCATTCTGCGAACACATTTATACGATCCAATTTCTCGATTTAAGGCTAAATTAAATGGGCAAGAGGTGTACAGTATTTGGGTGATATAACTAAGAAGTACTAGGATGTGCCAATAGAAAAATTTCAGAACTTCTATTTTAATTTTGGGGTGGAAAAACATGCCTATTAACACTATTTGTAATAAAGATGATTCCGTGGGTGTAGATTGTCTTAGATAGAATACAGGTAATTCGTCCATTAAAATTTACAACTATCTAATTGATTTTCTTCATTGTTCAGACAAGCGTTTACAGGGTATTACGAGATGGGAAGCAATTATCTTTAACCACTGGATCCAATACAAGACCGTATTGATGAGTGGATCCAATACAAGACCGTTTAGAACTAATTTTATACATCAAAGAATATTTACAAGCAACGTTACGAATGCGTTACCTAACATTTGTATTGCTAGTATAGTGAGGGTCCTAAGGTACTGCCTATAGCTCAACGATTCAATTATTTTTAGACTTTCTTTCCTCGTCTAAGTCCAAAAAGACAAATATATATTTTTGCATTTATGTATTTTATTATAATGGTATATAAGTTTATGGAGTATATTTGGAAATAATAGAACATACATCATGATGTTGTATTGTTTTGAAACATATTATTAAACACGGAGAATGCATAGAATGCTTTTATTGTAGGTATATAAATAGATATATCACACTTGATTTGTTTTTGTTGAAGAGCAGAAAAATGGCTAGCATGGAAATTGTTTATGTTTCACCTTGAGAAAAAGAAATTCAGCGTGAAAAGGGAAAACCTATACTGTTAATTAACCCGTCTGAGCCCGATTTACCAGATGAATTACGTGATAAAGTGAGAATCATATATCCAACACAAGAAATAGAAGAAGTGTATTCTTTTAGACGCTATAATAGATATAATGATGAAATACTCCCGGAAAGTGATGATGACAGTGTTTCAAATATTACCTGTTTTGAACTGGAAGCTAATGAGTGCGAGTGTACTAGTGAAAGTATTAGTCATACATGTGTTATACAATTATTTAATGAGTATACACCGAATTCAGTATTATTATGTGAAGCATGTTCTAAACATAATGAGAATGAAAAAGATCACAACTGTTTGCTGCAGCATGATTACGAATTATTGCAAAAGGTGTGGACGATCTTAATTAAACGTGAAATGAGAGAAAAAATCTATTAACTTTATATAAAGAAGCATTTTAAAGGTTGTAATATTAAGAACACTTATACTTTGGAGAAAAAAATTAATCTGGTATATGAATACATTACAGAGTGTGATTATTATATCAACAAAATAGTAGAAATGTTTTTAGAGAAAGATAAACAATTATTTAATTCTGTAAATGAACACTGAGCCCACTGTAGCATATGCATTTGATTGTGTAAAAATAGAAGAACTTGAACTGTTAAATGGATCAATCTGTAGTATTGTAATATTACAAACATTGGACTCTGGCAACTGAATTGTCAGTGAGAGGCAATTTAAATTGTTCTCTGGATGACACAAACATATACAAAATGTAACACCACACAGGTATAAAATGTATCATCTTCACTTTTCTTCTGGTTGTTACAAAAATGAAATAGAATAGTACAAAATGGTATAAAAATAGTGAGCTTGTTATAATGGTCCTTCTTCCCTTTTTTGTGGATGGTACAAAACTAAAAGGTGGTATAAAAGTGAATAGGTTTATTCCTTCGTTTATTTGAATAGCACAAAAAGGTATAGAAATTCTGAGCTTATTCCTTCGTTTGTTTGAGTAGCAGAATATGGTCTTTCTTTGTTTAAATCTGAGAAATTGGATCGTATAAATGTGTTCGCAGAATGACGGTGTAATTGTTATCTTTACCTAATAACTCTCTTAGAGATCATTATTGCTAGTAGACTACAATAAACTGCACTATTACAGACTATTATAAGTACAGTGCAATACCGCTATTAATTGGAAATTCTTACACAATGTATCGTTCTTGTTATCGAAGTCTACTCCAACTAAGCATAAGGAGAAAGTAGTATTTTTTTGCCATAATGGATTATTCTGTATGTATAGCTTTATTGTGAGAAAAACCATTTGTTATTCTTTTTCACCAAGTTTCCAAATACCGCGAGGTCCAACAGATAGGTATCAGGAGATACCGGAAAAAGGCCAGTTTTACCACATCGTGTAAAGCAACCAAGTAAATCCGCAATCTGGATACTTGGCCTGAACTCGCACACATGATTCCAAAACTTTAATAACTCATCCAAAGTGTCCTGCGTTCCCCCATAGCGAAAGAAAGCTATCACAGTATAACTATTACCCTTAGTTTTCATAGCAAAAAAGGTAGCTGATTGGAAAAGAGAACTGTGTGCGGTTAAACGAGTAACCAACGACAAAAAGTCTATCTTAATATCTACCTGCGATAAATGCTTAACAAATTCTATCATATACCATTTGTTATAGTGACTATTAAACAAATATCTATCCATCAAATAATTGTCTACCACATCGTTATAGTGGGCATTGTGCTCAACAAAACGTGGCTTTATACCATTATCCAATCGAAAATATTTAACTGTAGACCTAGAATAAGAGGGGCGACCATTACGTTGTACCACAGGGAAATGAAAAACTTATGCCATTGTAATGCACACAACCAAGTATGTGTTAAAGGTGTTAGTCGTTAATACAAAATAAAGAATCCAACAAAACTAAATATTCTACACCTTCTCGGTGGTACTAAATAGTACAAAATACTTAAATTGATACAATGGTACAACACTAAATTCCCGGCTGGTACAAAATAAAATATTCCATTCAAATATTTTTTGCCCGGTACAAAACTAAATTCCGTACATATGCCACTCAAATTCATTTATTCTTCCTTTTGACCTCTAAAATAATAATAATAATGATTTAAAATTTAATTTTCCATTTTTTCACTCTCTCCTTATCTCTACTTAATTAAAAACTATCGTTTCTACTAATACTGTATTTACCCATATGGAACTGTCTCAAAATTATCTATTCGTTTTCTTTTACTAGATGTAGAGTTTACTGAATCGACGCCCTACTAGTGGGTTTCTAAAGCATAAGGAGAGAGTAGAATTTTTTGCCATAGTGGCCTAATTCGTATGTATTCGAAAATGAAAGTCGCAATAATGCCACATTGTTTTATTTTTTTACTAGGTACTAATTGATCTACTCGCAGCAGGATTAGTTAAAATGAACCTCCTTCAAATTTGTTTCTTCGTTACAAAAGGCACATAAAATGGTCTCTCTTTGCTTTTCCTCCGTTTATTTGTAGAGCACAAAAAGTAGCCGGAAAATCTGAATACAAAAGATAAAATGGTCTTTCTAAAAAGCCAACAAATTTTCTGCTTAGTACAAAACTGGATGGGTCACACACAGATTTATATCTTTGTATGCTTTGAGTACTACAAAATTAAATAAAATGGCCCTTCCCCGTTTTCTTCTGTAGAACACCCAAATTTATTCCTTCGTTTATTTTAGTAGTACAAAAATGTACATAAATACTGAGCTATTTAAATTTTACCTTCTTCGCTTTTTTTCTGCTTAGTACAAAACTGATTAGGTCACCCAAATTTATTCCTCCTTCGGTTTCTTTTTTGTCGCTGGTGCTCCATTTTTTTTGTTGGTACATAAGAAAATAGTCCATCCAAATTTTATCCGTTCTTCACTTCTTTTTCTTATTTTGTTAGGTACAAAACTAGATATTCTACTCAAATTTATTCCTTCACTTTTTCCAGTTGGTACATAAGGAAAAAAATCCAATCACATTTTTCTGGTTCGAAAAAAACTAAACACTCCATCCAAATTTGAGTTAGTTAGAAAATAGTCCTTCTTGCTACAAAATTGGAAATCTCACTCAAGAGACCTTCGTTTGTTTAAATAGTACACTTCTGAGCCGGTTAAATTTATCCGATTGTTTGTTTATTTAAAATAGGACGTTATTTCTCATTGGTGCAAAATTGAATAGGTCACTCAAATCCACCCCTTCATTTGTTTAAATATTAGAACATGGTCTAGAAAAAATGGCATTTCTCATTGGTACAATATTTCTTCGTTTACTTAATTAGTCAAGAGGAGTTAAAACAGACCTTAGCACAAAAAAGCACATAAATTCTGAGGTAGATGAAATGGCATTTCTCGTTGATAGAAAATTGAGTAGGTTCCCTTTGTTTCTTTAAATTCTCAGCTACCTAAAATGGCATATCTTTGCTTTCTTTGTCGTTAGTCCATCCAAATTATTTTGAATAACCCAAAATGTACAGAAATTCTAAGCTAGTTACAAATTAGATTTCTCGTTAGTACAATAGCAAATAAGTCACTAAAATTTATTCATTCTTCACTTTTTCTGCTTGGAACAAAAAAAAATGAATAGGTCACAGAAACCTCTTGCTGGCTACGTTTACGAGTTATTAAGGCTTAAATATTTGACCTTTGACCTCGAAAGTTAGTACGTTTTTTAACATGTACTAGTTGATGACCTATTACTAGACTTGGAAACCGCACCTCAATATGTGCCTCCGTTTTCGAGTGATTAGGTTTTAAGTACTTTAACCTTTTGACCACGATGGTCATTATTTTGGAACTTGTAGTAGTTGATGACCAATTACTAAATGTGGCAACAGCGCATCGATATTTGGCCCCGTTTTCGACTTATTATGTTTTAAGTATGTTGACCTTTGACCTCGATGATCGGTATTTTGGAACTTGTAGTAGTTGGTGGCCGATTACTAAATGTGGAAACAGCACCTCAATATTTGGCTCAGTTTTCGTGTTATTAGGTTTTAAGTATGTTGACCTTTGACCTCGATGATCGGTATTTTGGAACTTGTAGTAGTTGGTGGTCGATTACTAAATGTGGAAACAGCACCTCAATATGTGGCTTAGTTTTCGTGTTATTAGGTTTTAAGTATGTTGACCTTTGACCTCGATGGTCATTATTTTGGAACTTGTAGTACCTGATGACCTATTACTAGATTTGGAAACACCATCTCAATATATGGATCCGTTTTCGAGTGATTAGGTTTTAAGTATATTGACCTTTGACCTCGATGGTCATTATTTTGGAACATGTAGTACCTGATGACCAATTACTAGATTTGGAAACAGCATCTCAATATGTGGCTCCGTTTTCGAGTGATTAGGTTTTAAGTATGTTGACCTTTGACCTCGATGGTCAATGTTTTGGATCTTGTAGTACCTGATGACCAATTACCAGACTTGGAAACTCCATCTCAATATATGGATCCGTTTTCGAGTTATTAGGTTTTAAGTAGGTTGACCTTTGACCTCGATGGTCAATGTTTTGGATCTTGTAGTACCTGATGACCAATTACCAGACTTGGAAACACCATCTCAATATGTGGCCCCGTTTTCGTGTTATTAGGTTTTAAGTATGTTGACCTTTGACCTCGATGATCGGTATTTTGGAACTTGTAGTAGTTGGTGGCCGATTACTAAATGTGGAAACAGCACCTCAATATGTGGCTCAGTTTTCGTGTTATTAGGTATTAAGTATGTTGACCTTTGACCTCGATGATCGGTATTTTGGAACTTGTAGTAGTTGGTGACCGATTACTAAATGTGGAAACAGCACCTCAATATGTGGCTCAGTTTTCGTGTTATTAGGTTTTAAGTATGTTGACCTTTGACCTCGATGGTCAATGTTTTGGAACTTGTAGTACCTGATGACCTATTACTAGATTTGGAAACACCATCTCAATATATGGATCCGTTTTCGAGTGATTAGGTTTTAAGTATGTTGACCTTTGACCTCGATGGTCATTATTTTGGAACTTGTGGTTGCTGGTGACCCGTTACTAAATGTGGAAACATGACCTCAATATGTGGACCCGTTTTTGAGTTATTAGGTTTTAAGTGTCATACAAACGACGTCCAGGTAAAAGTAGGTGTGGTATTGGTAATCAGCATGGTCGAAAACCCCCATATGCCGAGTTTCATCCAAATCGGTTAAAATTATCATAGAAAGGACGTATCCCACATGAACCATAAGACCCAGGTAGAAATAAGTGTGGTATTCTTTACCAGCATGGTCGAATCGGAAATATAAATGTTTCTGCGCATGCGTGTTATTTCTACTAAATTGGATTTGGCATACGCAACCAAGTGTGGGTGTATACTATGTTATTTAGGAGATGAAAAATAGGTCATAGTCTTTTATGACCTGCTTGTTCCACGTAGTCTGCTCTATTGAACCGGAACCAGCACTGCAACTGGAACAGGCTGTAGTCTAGTGTAATTTTTCTGCGCATGCGTGCAATGTGTAATTAATTGGAAATTTAATTTTTCTGCGCATAAGCAATCAAGTGTGTGTGTGTGTGTGTGGTTGTTATTTTTTTTATTCTCTGCTCTATTATGTTGCTATAAAGTGCTCGTAAAAGAGAACGGGGGTGTTATGTCTTATTTTATGTTTCTGCGCATAGCCGTAATCTGCTCCTGAACTGGAACAGTCTGCGGTCTGCTGTGTGTGTTGTTATTTTTTTTAACGGCGAAATCGGAACAGTTTTGCGCATATGCGCAGTAGGTCAAAAATTGGGAGGACGAATACACCCTCATTATTCTCTGCTATGTTTAAAAAGAGTGCTCATAAAAGGGAACGAATCTTTGCTATCTTATGTTAAATAAGCCATAGTCTTTTATTAGCTACGCTAGTCTTATGTAATTTCTGCTATGTGTTCGTAGTCTCTGTGTAATATCTGCTATGTTCAAAGTGGTCATAAAAGGGAACGGATACACCCCTGCTATGCTATACGTGCTATGTTAAATAGGTGGATGGAGAATGTGATATCTGCTCTGCTATGTGTTCGTAAAGTGCTCCTAAAAGGGAACGAACCTTATGTGGCATGTGGCAGGTGCAGGGGCCCCGGCGCCGACCAATCAGCGCGGTACTCCTAAAAGACCGTGCGCGTGGTCCGCCAATCGGCGTCAGGGGAGCAGGGTCCTGCGCCAGCCAATCTGAAGGGGGTCCGATGCCAGCCAATCGGCGTAAAGAGGGAGGGTCCTGCGCCAGCCAATCGGCGGGGGTCCTCTGCCAGCCAGTCAGCGCAGTAGATACTCCTAAAATGGCGGTCATAAAAGAGCGTGACCAATCGCCGTTAAGGGGGCGGGGTCCGACGCCAGCCAATCGGCGGGGGTCCCGCGCCAGCCAATCGGCGTGAACGGGGCAGGGTCCGCTGCCAGCCAGTCAGCGCAGTAGATAGGGGGTCGTAAAAGAGCGTGGCCAATGGGCGTCAAGGGGCGTGGCTGGGGGCGTGGCCGGAGCCGACCAATCAGCGTCAAGGGGCGTGGCGGGGGCGTGGCCAGCCAATCTACGTCAAGGGGCGTGGCCAAGGGGGGCGGGGTCACGTGACCTGCGCCAGCCAATCAGCGTCAAGGGTTTGCGCATGCGCAGTAGGAAAAAAAACAGCCCCAAGTGTCCCCTATCTACTAGCGTCTTTTATACCGTCATCCTTATCATCTGTTGGAACATTTACATTTTGGTCAGGCGAGATTTTGGGTATGGCGATATTTTGGGGCGCGAGGTTTTGGCCACGCGGGGTTTTGGCCCGGCGAGATTTTGCCCCGCGAGGTTTTGGCCAGGCGAGGTTTCGGCCTGGCGAGATTTTGGGCCGCGAGGTTTTGGGAGGCGAGGTTTTGGTCCGCGAGGTTGTCGCCGCGAGGTTTTGTACCCAAACCCATATATATATATAGAGAGAGAGTAGGGTCGGATTGTATAGGACAGCGTATAGTATCGGACAGAAGAGATTATTCTGAAATTAATATAATTAGAGTCAGCTAGCAGGCAAGAAGTGGACACCTGTTACCGTGTCGAAGTCTGGCAATCATTTGCTTTGAGGCGCGTGAAGAAGGTAAATGGAAGCGAGCGTGACTGCATTTCCTGAACATTCTCTGTGTGTATTCAAGAAAATGTCGGAAGTATGAGTGTGAAACAGGTTAGAGCAGAGAAAGAGTTTTGTACCCATTATATAAAATTCACATTATGTGGGAGTAAGTTCATATATTAACCTTTTGTCCAAAACTAATATGTGCGACACAATCCATGAATAATTGCAAACGTGTGAATCGGATAGTATCGAACACTTTATTGGCGTGTAGTATCGGACAAATGGAAAGTGATTAAATTCAAAGAAAATAAGCTGTTCTTCATTCCCCAGATTGTGCTGCCGTTACAATATGAGAACCTCTTTTACAGACACGAGAAATGTCAAGAGAAGGAAAGAAAAAAAAACGGTATGAGGGGGAAAATGGGAGTGGGAGGAAGCAAATATGAAAGTCGCTGTTGTCACATGTGTTGTACAAATATATCATAACCAAAGTATTTTCCCGTCCAACATCGTCCTAAAACTCGATGAAGCGACGAAAGAGATGTGTTGCGCAAAGTGAGATATTGACATCTAGTCCTTATAAAGCAAGAAAGAAGGGCAACTAAAAGCAAGAGCCCGTCTTGCAACTACAAAGGCTCGAAACACGGAGAACGGCAGATGCAGGTCTATTTTAGCCAAACAAGTCAATGTAAATAAGCAACGGACTAACCGAAATGGATCCCAGGAAGAACCACAGGAACCAGCTCAGGACGACGAAGATATGCGTTGCATAATTTGTAGGAAGACATTTCAAGAAGATTGGATACAATGTTATCGTTGCAGTGGGTGGGTTCATGAAAACTGTACAAATCTAGAGTGTTGTTCAGAGCTTTGCGTATGCTACAACTATGAATTGATGTCCTAGAAACTCATAGCTCTATGTTTTACTAACTTAACTGTAGGTAAGTATAGTATCTGATACTACACTACAAAAGTTTAGAAATACTTCAATTCTGCCATTTTTCGTTTTCCTTACTTGGCTGTGCAAATGAACGTTTTCTCTACGGAAATTGCATACATTGTTAGAATAAAGTTTGCACTTGATATTTAACTAGTTGTTTTCAGTTTCTACTCCAAAGCCTGTGAAATATATTTTGAAACACTCTTAAGTGTCCAATACTACCTGACCCTACTCTACGTATAATGTTTGTATATGTTTTGTACTTATGTAGATAGATAAAAATATCACATAACTAGATACGTAAAAGAAAAATCCTGACGATATAAGTAGTTGGTGAGAAATGAACCCAATAAACTTATTCAAATTGGAAGCATTTCATATGTCAACGGATTAAAAAAAATCACTGGGTGGTGATCAGTCTTTGGAAAAGCCGAAAAAAATTTGACCCCTCAAGCCCCTATTCTAAAACTGCTTCAAGTTCGAAAATGTTATTATTCCCCTCGTTTACTTTCATTTCTAATATTCCCACGGGTCAATCCATGCAAAGTGATCGAGAAAAAATTAAAAAATGCCGCTCGACCTTTTCCAAAACCTAATTTTTTCATGAATGTTTATCCTATACCAGGGTACTTCAAAATCACAAATAATTATTTTTTACTACATCCCATGGCGACGCAACGGCTGTCGCCATTTTGAGTTTTTTCGAGTTTAGGCGTTTACGTTGTTTTGAATATCTCAGCATGTATTTGTCCTAACAAATTGAAAACTTCTGGACGTCTCCAACTCGTGCAGAGCTAAAACTTTGACTAAAACCATTTGAAGGGGATGAAATCAGGGCCTACAGTAGCAACATGTTTGGACATTGAAACTATGTTTGGGAAGAAGAAACTACTGATGTAAAGGTCTGAATTTGTGTGTGCATATAGTCCGGGGTCATAAGTTAATATACAAAAATTTGCAGACCCATAGCTGCTCCCAAAGGTCTGAAAAAATCGTAAAGTTGGGGAATTAAGCCAATTTAGCATATTTCACTGTCCAATATCTCCAATGGGTATGGATAAAAAAAAATCTGAAATTTTGAGAATAGTTAGTCCTTTAGTATACCATAACACACAACAAAGCGCGTTTTGTGTTTTTGAGCAGAAGGGGGTCAAAGTATTAGGTAATGACGTCATACTCTAGGAGGTGTTTTGTTCATAAAATCTTTTTTGGACATTGAAAACATGTTTGGGAAGAGGAAACAACTTACGTAGAGCTCTGAATTTGTGAATGCATGTAGTCCGGGGTTAATACACAAAAATTTACAGGCCTGTAACTGCTCCCAAATGCCCGAAAAAAATCGTAAAGTTGGAAAATTATGCCAATTTAGCATATTTCACTGTCCAATATCTCCAATGGGCCTGGATAAAAAAAATCTGATATTTTGGGAGTAGTTAGTTCTTTAGTATACCATAACACACAACAAAACGCGTTTTGTGTTTTTGAGCAGAAGGGAGTCAAAGTATTAAGTAATTACGTCATATTCTAGGAGGTGTTTTGTTAATAAAATCTACTGAAAATAAGATTTGTTAATAAGATCTTTTTCCTACCTTTTATTTTTAAAATGAGATGTCCTCAAAGAAGTTCATCTAGTTAATAGTTTGATGCGTCATATTGACGTGTTTTGAGCATGGACGGATCTTCTGGGAGTTTAGGGTACCCCTCAGTCGAGTGGATGGTCCGAGAGTTTTCCCGCAGAAAATAGTTAGTATAAAAACTCGGGTTTTGAGCATTTTCGTGAATAATTCTGTATAATGCAACATAAGGGAATATTTTCTTTATTTTTTCAGAGAGTTGTTGATCGGAGATCAAAGTCTTTCCATGTCCCTCCCTTCCGTAAATACAGAGAAACTCTCCAATGGTTTTTATACATTTGTAAATATAAATGCAATGTTTTAGGCAACATACTCTCGCTGTATTTCAACATTTAGATGGCCGGCATGTCAAGTCAAAATCAAAATAAAATATACCGCCTCTGCTTTTTTTCCACTTCGAACACTGGGTTTAGTGCTTCCCAGTTATCACCGAAATTCGCACTGCTCCATATATTATTGGTGTTTGGTGGATCAAAATAGGAAGCGTAAACTTACACACGATCACCTTTACAAAACATACCACCATGACTGAACTAACGGTCGTATCAACACGCGCTAAAACTAGAGTTTCTTATTTGCGTTAAAACTAGAGCTTAAGCTCTTTCCACCAGGAGATCTTTCTGTCCTGCTGGACGTATACAAAGTACTCTTAATTTATAGATAAACATGGTAGGACTTTTAGGACGTTACGTCCTGACGGAAGGACGTTGTACGTTTTAAGATTAACTTTGTCAAAATTTGATGAATTTTGATCCTGTTGCAAAAGAACAGAAGCTTAAGTTTCTTAGGAAAGTAGTAGAAAAAATTAAAATAAAATAGGGAAAAAATCTAGGAAAACCTCTCCAGTTCAACTATGAACGAAATGCATCTTATATTATGTATACACAACTTAAACTGGATCCCACTACCTTCGAAGACCCCCTTCCTCCTCATGGCACACGTCTTTATAAAGGCTAGGTTAGGTCACATTCAGTATAGCTTGGCACAGGGATGCAACAGCTCGCTCGGGGCTAGTGGTTCATCGGTGCGGGCGAGTATTTAATATAATACCGAAGGTAAGTAAATGATTTCTGTTGTGGGATGTGAGCTAGTAGCTTTTTTTTTCTTGGGCTAGTAAATTTTTGTTGCTTATTTGCATCCGTGGCTTAGCACAACTGCAAGACTCTTTAGGAGACGAGCAATTTATTCTTTCCTGTCCGGTAAAGTTTCAATTTTTTTTTATATAAGTATGGAGGGGTTATTCTTGAGCAGCAGTCGCCAAACTTCTGAAGCTTCTGAGCTACCATACCGTTTTTAAATCCTACTGTGAACTATCAATCAAAAGAACTACCAACTTTTAAAAAGTCTTACATTTGTTTATTGCCTATAAACTTACACTTGTAGTGAATATGAAAGCAAACTATCTAAGTTAGCAAATGTCTAACATACACACGAAAAACATAACGTTTAGCAAATGTCTAATATACACACGAAAAACATAACATTTAGCAAATGTCTAATAACACACGAAAAACATAACGTTTAGCAAATGTCTAATAACACACGAAAAACGTAACGTGCACAACCCCACGCGTATACAATCAACTGTGAGATGAGTCTGACAATGGCAGTTGACAAACAGTTGTCGTCAGCGCCCTCTGTCATTAGTATCAGCTCAGTGAAGGGATCAAGGATAGCCAACCGGAGCGTTAATGCGATCTACTGAAAATGTCTCCGCGAGCTACTAGTAGCTCGCAATCGAAGGCTTGGCGATCACTATTCTAGAGTGACTCCTAAAACGAGTAGTATATTGTTTCTGTCCGCCAACATTCTAGCCGCAAGTTAATACCGCTTCTCGGAAGATCAGGGAAGGAAACCAGTGCCGGTTCTATTTAGAAAAAAAAATGAAATCTTTGCATTTTACGTCCCACGATTATGCTGGTTAATCTAAAGGAGACGGTGATGATGAGAGATGAATGAAATGGTATAATGAAGAAAGTGGAAGGAAACGGGAGAACCCCGAGAAAACCCACGAGCATGGTGTTTGTCCACCACAAAGTCCACACGGCACGAGCTGGGATCAAACCTGGGACCCCAAGCACCGGAGGTGAACGCTCTACCACTGAGCCACCGCACCCCCCGCTTCTATTTCGAGGAAAGATAGGTGACCGTTTATACTCACCAGGTAGGGTTGGCGTTTCGTCTTGCACCCAACGCCTTGAGGACAATTGGAGAGCGACTTCAAAGAAAGAACTAGCGAACTCCAATCTAGAAAGCGAGCAAAACCGGCAAGTTTAGATTATGTACTGACCACACATCACCCGAAAGGTATGTGAAGCTACAGGCCTTCTGGTATGCCCTAGACCCTTAAGGGCTATTGCGCCAGAAGTTAGTGTTTTAATATAAAATGAAATGAAATATTTCAGTTTCACGTCCCACGATTACGCCCATTAGACTAAGGGAAACGATGATTAAGACAAGTGAATGATAATAGAAGAATTAGTAGAATGAAAAGTGGGAGGAAATGCGGCCACCCCGAGAAAACTCACGGACAATATATTATCCACTACAAATTTGCTTGGGTCAGAGATCGAACCAGGGACCCCACACACCAGAAGTAAGCTTTCTGCCATTGAGCCACATTGTCCCCCTCGTGCTTTAATACAATAGGAGGAATCTTTGTGTTCAAAACTTTTATAAATTCGAACTTCCAGGAAGTTCAAGATACTCAACCTACTTTACATTAAACAGTCAGTCAGTATTTTATAATTCTCTTTATCGTTTCTCTTTCACTATAAAGTTCCAGTAACCATAGTCTGCGCTCATAATGCAACCGTATTGCAAATTAATTGCTATTTGATAAGATGACGTGCTCACATACTTGTAGATAATATCGATGACGCCTGGATCACCACATATATGTTGAGACTAATCAATGTGGAGACCCTTCGATCCAACTCCACGTTGCAAATTATGACGCTATTTACTTACGGGGAAAAAAACGTCAGAACACGCCTCTGTATGACGTACATATTCACATTCTCTTTTATTTTAACCTTGAGGAAGGAATATAAAACAAAATATGAGGAGCAAATATTTACATAATGAAGAAAATTGTACAATATACATGTAGCAAGACTATGCATGGCTTTGGATTGATTATTTTAACAAAAGAAACACTGACCAAAGCTTAAAACCCACTGTATTTTAAATTATAATATGTAACGGCTTCGGATATCTAGCATATCCTTCTTCAGACACTATCGAACACAAATGAAAATACAGACATACAGTATGTGATCAAAAGTATCCGGGCGCTGGCTGAAAATGACTTGCAAGTTCGTGGCGCCCTCTATCAGTACTGCTGGAATTCAATATAGTGTTGGCCCAACCTTAGCCTTCATGACAATTTCCAGTCTCGCAGACATACTTTCAATCAGGTGCTGGAAGATTTCTTGGGGAATGACAGCTCATTCTTAACGGAGTGCTGAACTGAGGAGAGGTATCGATGTAGGTCGGTGAGGCCTGGCACGACGTCGGCGTTCCAAAACATCACAAAGGTGTTCTATACGATTTAAGTCAGAAATCTGTGCAGGCCAGTCCATTACAGGGATGTTATGGTCGTGCAACCACTCTGCCACAGGCCGTACAGGATTAACAGGTGCTCGATCGTGTTGAAATATGCAATCGCCATTCCCGAATTGCTCTTCAACAGTGGGAAGCAAGAAGGTTCTTAAAACATCAATGTAGGCCTGCGCTGTGAGAGTACCACGCAAAACAACGAGGGGTGCAAGCCCCCTCCAAGAAAAACACGACCACACCATAACACCACTACCTCCGAATTTTACTGTTGGCAGTACATACGCTGACAGATTAAATTCACTGGGCATTCGCCATACCCACACCTTGCCATTGGATAGCCACATTGTGTACCGTGATTCGTCACTCCACACAAACGTTTTTCCACTGTTTAATCGTCCAATGTTTACGCTCCTTATACCAAGCGAGGCGTCATTTAGCATTTACCTGCGTGATGTGTGGCTTATGAGCAGCCGTTTGACCATAAAATCCAAGTTTTCTCACCTCACGCCTAACTGTCATAGTACTTGGAGTGAATCCTAATGCAGTTTGGATAGATGTCTGCCTATTACACTTTACGACCCTCTTCAACTGTCGGCGGTCTCTGTCAGTCAACAGACGAGGTGGACCTGTACGCTTTTGTGTTGTACGTGTCCCTTCACGTTTCCACTTCACTATCACATGAGACACAGTGGACCTAGGGATGTTTAGGAGTGTGGAAATCTAGCGCACAGACTTCTGACACAAGTAACACCCAATCACCTGACCAGGTTGGAAGTCCGTGAGTTCCGCGGAGCGCCCCATTCTGCTTTCTCACGATGTCTAATGACTACTAAAGTCGCTGATAATGAGTACCTGGCAGTATGTGACAACACAAAGCAATTAATATAAAAAACGTATGTTTTTAAGGGTGTCCGGATACTTTTGATCACACAGTGTATATATAGTAATTGTTATATATATATTTAATTTTTTATTCTATTTGCTGAGGCCTTCAGCCAATCCTGTAAATCTCCGTGTTTACTTGCCAACTAATCACGTTCCGCCATTTTTGGTTCTTATAAGGGCCTTCTTTATTTTCTTCTCGTCTACGCTATCCAAACTTCCTTGCCATAATTCATTAATATGTAGACCCAGGCCCGTATCCATGGGGGGTCAAGGGGGGCCGAGCCCCCCTAAATTTTCGCCGGCCCTTCCTAAAATGTTCACGGTAGGCTTGCAAATGAACTATAATATGGTTGAATCGACCCCCCCCTAACTTCGGCCGGGTCCCCCTACATTTTTGGGCTGACTACCGGCCTGGGTAGGCCCCCTGTCTAGTTCATCAGTTTATCTCTTCCTACCTTCTTTATCCAATCTGCTTCTTTCCACTTCTTTATCATCATTATTTTCTCCATCTCCAATACTTCCTTCTTATCCCAATCAATTCCATGATTAGTCTCTTAAATCTGCTTGACTATGAGACGGCACCAGTGCTGTTTTTTTTCCTCTGTTTGCAGTCCAGTCTAGGCAGGCGTGCAGTGCAGAGCAACTCAGTAACAATGTGTATTCCGCAACAGAAAGCGCAGTGTGTTATTTAGCTTGTGAAAACTGAGTCAGTTATAACAGTGCAACGTAATTTTAGACGTCAGTATGGTGGTGAACCACCTACAGCAAAAAACTACCCGTCATTGGCTAAAGTCTTTCAAGAAAATCAGCAGTGTTTTAAAAGCAACATCACCAGGTAGACCGAGAACTTCTGAAGATATTGTTGAACAGATCCGTGTTTCTTGTGTTCGGAGCCCGAAGAAGTCATTGGCCAGACGTAGTCTACAATTAAGAGTGCCTAAAGGTACTGTGTCTGATGTTGTGCGTAAAAGACTTAAGTTGCGCGCCTACAAATTGCAAATGATACATGAAATTAAACCTACTGATAAAATCGAAAGGTATGAGTTTGCTGCTGACTTTCTACACAGAATTAATGATGATGTCATTAAAAAAAAAAAAAAAAGATTCTCTTTTCTGATGAGGCTACATTTCATGTCAGTGGAACAGTTAATCGTCATAACTGCAGAATTTGGAGGGCAAAGCATTCACATGAAGTTATTAGGCATCAACGTGACTCTCCTAAACTTAATGTCTGATGGGGTTTGATGGAAGATCATGTGATTGGTCCTTTCATATTTGTAGAAAAAACAATAAACGGGAACTTTTACTACATGCTGGTGCCCCACCTCATTACAGTAACCATGTGCGTGCGGCTCTTGACACTCACTTTCCAGGAAAGACAGGGCTGGCCCAATACCTTGTCCACCACGAAGCCCAGACTTAACCTTACTGGACTTTTTCTTTTGGGTCCACATAAAAATGTGTACGGTGAAAAGATCAGAGACATCAATCATTTACTGGAAAGAATCGTCGCGGCGGTTGGGACAGTTACACCTCAAATGTTGGTGAATACGTTTCGAGAAGTGGAACATCGTCTCAACGTGTGCAGGGCCACAAATGGATCCCACGTTGAAGTCTACCAACATTAAACAAAACTTGAAGGAATTCTCTTTCATGATATGTACTTATTGATCTAAGTTTTGATTCATTTCCCAATCAAATTTATACTTAAAACTAGGGAGTTCTCTTTCAAACACCATATATATATATATATATATATATATACAGTATGGCGCTAAATTCGTTGTACAAAAGCAGAGGGTGATTCCTGAGAGTAAAACAAACAAAAAAGTTCTAATAAACATAGGGCGTCGTTTACGTGTTATAGGCTGACGAAAGCGTGGGAAAACGAACTTTAGACTTAAATATTTCACTAACTACTAAGCGTAGACGTGATACGGCATGATATCGTCAAAGGATCCTAACCTGCTCTATCCAAATGTGCAGCTTTCAGATTTGTGCAGTGGCGGCGCAAGGGATTCCCCAAAGGACGTTAGGGGTTCCCGGACATTTTATGACGTAAATTGATTGGACAAGAGCATGTAAAAGACGCCTCATTGACTACAAATAATACTACGTGGCAGATCAGTATTCATACACGCAGATTAAGAGATGGCGGTTGAGGTAATAATCACTGTACGTGGTTGCATAGGTCCTCAAAAAGTACTAGTAAAAACGTTGTACAAGAATTCACAGGAAACGTTACGTGACTACAATGTGAAAAATACGTACAACACAAGCTGATAGGTAACAGAAGATAAAGAAGTTCCCATTGCTGATGTGCTCATATTAATGATATCGCAACGCTTTTGAAAAAGCTTCCAATTTTACTACTACAGGAATTGAACAAGAACTGCTATTAACAGACAACTAAAGAACTCGTAATAATAATAATAATAATAATAATAATAATAATAATAATAATAATAATAATAATAATAATAATAATAATAATAATAATACACATAACTCTTTGAGCACATTTGTTTTGATCAGTATATCACATAAATGCGACTACCATACGTTTTTTTTTTTTTTAATTAATGTTCTAAACTGACTGACGTGAAGCAAAACATTCATTCCACTTGCGATATTTGTTGCAACAGAGGCTGATGTTTCATGTCCCAAATCGTATAACGGGACTGCATACCGAAGAGAATTGTAGGGAACAAGGTACAGAGAAGAGTCTTTGTTAAAATTAAAAGATGATGGTTGTCAGAACTGTCATTACAAAACGTATTCAAAGTTTCAACCCGCCACTTCAATGCAAAAGTTACAGCAGCGGTGAAGGGACCGGCGGGCGCGTTGATTCACTTCTGGCGTTTCCCTAATGCTCCAGGCAGCACCAAAAATTTGAGAAAGCAAATCCTACTCTGTTTGTACAGGCGTCGTATAGACTAGTTGTTTCATATGGCCCCAGAAAAAGAAATCAAAGGGGTTAAGATCTGGTGAGCGAGGTGGCCAAGAGACTGGTCGTTCTACGCCGATCCATTTGTTCGGAAAGAATGCGTTGAGAAAATTTCGCATCTCCGCAGAGAAATGTGCTTTAGCACCATCGTGCATAAAAAAGCATGTTTCGACGAACAGCCAGTGGCACAATCTCTAATAGTTCAGGCAGAACCCCTTTCAAAAATATGCGATACTTCCATCTGGTCAAGCCTTGTGGTAGTAGGTACGGTCCGATGAGATAATTATCAACGATTTCTGCCCAAACATTCACAGAACACCGTTTCTGATGGGCAAGAGTTGACGTTGCGTGTGGGTTTGTCTCAGATCACATATGTTGATTGTGAGTATTGAACACACCATCACGGGAAACGAAGACACATCTGTAAAGAGAACACGAGACACGAAGCGAGATGTATTAGCATGCCGTTCGCGTACCTACTGAACAAACTGATCAACGTGGAATCCGAATCACATGACCTCCCGCGGGAATCGAACCCGGATCTTTTATGCAAAAGTCGCATACGCTAACGTCGCTTAGCCACGAAGGGGTTGGAAAAGATACTGGGGAGAATGACAGACGAGTATGTACATTACGAAACACAAATAAACTAAACGACATTAGCATTAGTAACAGATCGCCATTAAAAGCGATGTGATGTCATTAATATGAGCATATCAGCAATCGGAATTTCTTTATCTTCTGTTACCTATCAGCTTGTGTTGTACGCATTTTTACATTGTAGCCACGTGACGTTTCCTGTGAATTCTTGTATAACGTTTTTACTAGTACTTTTTGAGGAGGTATGCAACCACGCGCAGTGGTTTTTACCTCATCCTCCATCTCTTAATCTGCGTGTATGAATACTGATCTGCCAAGTAGTATTATTTGTAGTCAATGAGGCGTCTTTTACATGTTCTTGTCCACTCAATTTACGTTATAAAGTGTCCGGGAATCCCTAACGTCCTTTGGGGAATCCCTTGCGCCGCCACTGCACAAATTTGAAAACTGCACATTTGGATAGAGCATGTTAAGATCCTTTGACGATATCATGCCATCACGCCTACGCTTAGTAGTTAGTGAAAAAGTTCGTTTTTCCACGCTTTCGGCAGCCTATAACACGTAAACGACACGGTTTTCGCCCTATGTTTATTAGAACTTTTTTGTTTTACTCTCAGGAATCACCCCTCTGCTTTTGTACAACGAATTTAGTGCCATACTGTATATATATATATATATATATATATATATATATATATATATATATATATATATATATGAATCAATCATCCATAATCTCATGTGTAATAAGCACTTAACTGACGTAGCTAAATAACTGCATGCAGGCAATACATACTGGGCAGACACAATGTAACCTCTTTGATCGATCGACTATATATATGCAGTAGATATATATATATGACCTTTCGTACACCTAATCACTAATTACCGCTCATAGCAACAAAGTATGCATAAGTGGCTAGAAACCCCTTTGGGATATAATCAAAGTCATGATCATAAAAGCTGTCGGTGAACAAAACAAAAGACATTTTGTGTGGTGAAGCAGTAGTATAAAATATACCAAAATGAACGTTTGTATGGTACGTATTTTTTTTTTTTATCTAATCGTAATGATTCTTATCAATTGATATTTACTAATATGTTAAGGTTTGCTGGAAACCAATCATGTTTCTTTATTTTATTCCTTTGATTGTTTCAATCATGTTTAACCCTTAGGGGATCCGATGGTACAATTTGCACCATACGGGTGTTTCATGGTACATTGCGTTATAACTCTCCTATTTGAGCTTTTTCGTCCGTTTTTTTTTTTCAAGTCCAGAGGCATTGTAGAAGACCTTACGTGTGGTTTCACACCTTCCTGCGTCGAGACATAGGAGGTGATGACGTCATAATTCTAAAATATATATATTTTCTTTTATTAAGCCCATGTTCATTATTTTTTGGCGGGCTCATTTTTGCACGTAGAAGAGTGAAATTTTGCACAAACATTCAGACCACCAAGTAGTATTTACCGATTTTTTTTTAGATTTCTCCGTTAAAACAAGGGGGAAACCAGAGGGACAAAAAGTTTTAAAAATGGATATTTTTACCAAAAAATCCCTTTCTTCTTGATTTTCCCGCCTTAGATACATGATGGAGACATGTGAATGGTGCCGCCTGAAAGGCAGTTCTATTCTGAAGAGAATGATGTGCAAACCATGATCCTAGAGTAATTAGGGATGTCTCGGGGAATTTTTACAAAATATCCTTCTGTATACGGGAATATGGGACATTGTCGGTATATATTTTTTGGCGGGCTTACTTTTGCACCTGGAAGATTGAAATTGCACATAAACATTCAGCCCACCTAGTAGTATTTATCAGATTTTTTTCAGATCTCTGCATTAAAACAGGGGGTCCAGAGGGGCTAAAAGTTGAAAAAAGGGATATTTAGACCAAAATATCCCTTTTTTCGGAATTTTCCCGCCTTAGATACATGATGGAGACACGTGAGTCGTACCGTCTGAAAGGGAGTTCTATTCTGAAGAGAATGATTGACGAAACATGACCCTAGGGTAAATAGGGATGTGTCAGGGAATTTTTATCAAAATATACTTCTGTATAGGGGAATATTGGACATTTTTGGTATTTTTTTGCGGGCTTATTTTTGCACCTAGAAGATTGAAATTGTGTACAAACATTCAGTCCACCGAGTAGTATTTAACAGATTTTTTAAGATTTCTGCGTTAAAACAGGGGGATCCAGAGGGGCTAAAAGTTGAAAAAAGGGATATTTTTACCAAAAAATCCCTTTCTTCGGGATTTTCCCGCCTTAGATACATGATGGAGACACGTGAGTCGTACCGTCTGAAAGGGAGTTCTATTCTGAAGAGAATGATTGGCGGATTATAGTCCTAGGGTAAATAGAGATGTCTCAGGAATTTTTTTACCTGAGATAATGGTATTTTGCCGTAATTTGGAGCATTGTGGGGATTCTTGATAAAATTTCTCCCGACCTTAGTATTCAAGATAGAAACTTGAAGTTTGGCACACACATTGAGTATACCAAGTTCTATTTATCAGATTTTTTTTAGATCTATACGTTCACACAGGGCCGTTCCAGAGGGGTCCAAAGTGTGAAAAGAAAGTCCCCCACCGAAATTTTCCCTTTGACAGCACTTTTCCCTCTCCTGGTATATGGTATGAGCATGCAAGTAGTACCATTTCAAAGCCAGCTCCATTCTGAAGAGAATGAGGTATGAACCATGATAGGATAAATAAAAATAATAATAATAAAGAATTTTATTGTCGTTAAGCTATACATAGCAATAGACAACGTCAAAATGTGATACAATATTGATACGTAAGTATAAATAAATAATGATCTATAACTAAATTAATGATGAAATGACATTACAAAATAAATTACAATAACAATATACATTTTAAATACAAGCTCAACACGAGATTACAAAATACGTTACACTTCTATTGAACAATTAAAATACTCCTGTAAAGAATAAAAGGGCGTTGCAATTAACCAATTGTATAACTTACTTTTAAATCTATCGATATGTTCATCTTTTAGTGATGCAGGCAACTTGTTATACAGTTTTATTCCAATTGTCTCATAACTATTTAATGATTTGGACAGTTGTTGATATGGGACATTTATGAATTTACTGCTTCTAGTATTATACGAGTGGATGTCTTGCCTGAGTTGTAAATTTTGGTGATTACTTTTTATATAGAGGAGTACTGTGTAAATGTATAGATTGATTATTATCATAATTTTAAGATTGATAAACAAAGGTCTGCAATGAGCTAATTTGTCTACGTTTGAAATAATTCTGATGGCCTTTTTCTGTATTGAAAGAATGCTATGTACATGATAATTGTTACCCCAAAATAATATACCATACAAAATTATACTCTGAAAAAAAGCAAAGTAAGCCGATCTGACCTAGTTATCAGGAACATGATTTTTTAGTTGTTTTAGCAGACATATTACTCTTGAGAGTCTTTCAGAAATATAATTAATATGCTGTTCCCACGATAACTTGTTGTCAATATATATACCTAGGAACTTCACACATGTTGAGTTATTCTCAGCGGGCACTTCTTTTAGACTAAAAATCATACGTTGAGTTTTATTCTCGTTAAGTAAAAAACCATTAGCCTTAAACCAAATCACAATATGATCCCATGTATTTACAGTTATAGAATTAAGTCTACTAAGATCAGGACTAGTATTTAGGAAGGTATCGTCAGCATATAGTATACAGCAAGCAGATAAAAAGTAAGGTAGATCATTTATCATTAGTAAAAATAGAAGTGGCCCAAGTACTGAACCTTGGGGTACTCCGTATTTAACTGATGCAATACCAGATTTATTGTTATTTACAAAAACAATTTGTTTACGGTTTTCTAAGTAAGACTTGAATAATCTAAAACTTAAACCCTTGATACCGTAGTACTCTAATTTTTTAAGGAGAATTGTGTGTTCAACACAATCAAAGGCTTTGCTTAAGTCACAGAATGTTGCCTGAACAAAATCCTTGTTTTCAAAGCTTCTAATAACCTTTACCAACGAATCAATCGCTTCAACAGTAGATATACCCTTTACAAAACCAAACTGTGAATCACTAATTACGTTATACTTATCAAGATAATCACATAACTGCATATGAATCACAGTTTCAAGAATTTTTGAGAAGACTGGTACCAGAGAAATTGGTCGATAACTAGATGGACAATTCTCGGGTCCCTTTTTATATACAGGCACAACTCGTGATGATTTTAAAACTTCGGGGAAGATTCCCTGTGTTAGACATTGGTTAATGCAATGGGTAAGCGGCAGAACAATACAATCAATAACTTTTTTAATTAGATTACTCGACAATCCATAAACATCAACACTGTTTGAACACTTAAAGTTATTTACAATGTTGAGAACTACTTGGGGAGATATATTTCTGAATACAAAACTATCGTGTATAGGATTTACAGATTGTTCCATTAGATTGACTGCTGTTACATCAGGTTTGTCAATATTATTGTGTATTTCATCTACAGGGTTCACGAAATAATTACTAAAATCTTCTGGATTGGGGTAAAGACAGTCCCGATTACTCTTAACTATAGAATTAATTACATTCCAAGCTTGTTTACACTTATTAACAGACAATTCTATTTTTGCCGAAGTATACTGGTTTCTCGCTTCATTAACAGCTTGCTTATATGTTTTCTAAAGTCTAAAAAAATACCCCAAAAACACCGGATCCCTTAAGGGTTAACGTTCCTTTTCAGAGTAAAGGCTTGTATAACACTAATAGGCTTGTATTTAAGCACTGGCCACTGCCGAGGGCGGCATATTAATAGGTTTTTGACGAGTGGCGCGAATGCGGTAGCCGCAGATGTTGATGGCAACGACTTTGCAACGTACCTGCTCTACTTATTCTTCCTTTCTCTGTCATTTATTGCCGATTTTCTCTACTTCTGTGAGTGTGAGGATTTTGGCGGTAACAGAATAATTCCTGCGTTTTTGCCGGTTTCATGTTTTGTTCTACCGGAAAACAGTGCTTATAATAAAATTTTAAAAAGTAATGTCTGATACTTACGAATATTCTTAGGATGTGGAACGCAATGGTTTTCTTTTTGGAACCAAACGCTTCTTGAGATGTTACAATACTGTGGTTAGTACCTTTTCTGAAACGTACTGGAAGTACATAGAAAAAAACTACACTTTTCGCATATTTTTCAGCTTATCCAATTTTATAACCTTAATTGATGTAGAATACAACTGAAATCTTTCAAAATTCCAAACTTGAATTCTGCATAATTCCGATGTGAAGTGATTAAGAGGTCGAGATTATGCAGAGTCGGAATTCTCGCCTTGGCCCCTTCAATCACGAATATAATGATAGTAATAATAGTCATTGATTGATTGAAAAGATGTAGAATTAAACGAGCAAATATCCAATAACTGAACTAGTGAGCCCAACAACAAGGGAGTAGACATTGCTGTAGAAATGGGGCAGAAGCTCTTAGCGGGGGCCTATATGTATAAACTTATATATATTGTACTAAAAGCATCTTTCTGCGCAATGTTGATCGGAAGATTTGTCCTTAAATTCTGAAGATTTATTTTTTTACAATAAAAGAATTAAAATTAAATAAAAATGTAAAATGAAATGATGTAATGTATTTGTATTTTTCTGTATGATGTTCACTTTCCTTCCGACTGTAGCTTATGTAAATGTATCACTGACTGGTGGTCGCGAACCTACTGGGCCCGGTGCAGGTATGCTACCAAGAATCACCGATCCATTCTTCAACCCAGTTGTCTCCGGAAAATAGAACTCAAATTTGCCCAAAGAATATGATTTCAGGTCCTCTTCCATCTCAACTTGCAGCTCGGCATCCAGGCCTGCAGTCCGCCATCTGCGACCCTTCGAATAAAAGGTTGCGAACCACAAACTACCGACACAGGAAGTCGACTTCCCAGTGGAGTTAGCATTGAAGACTATGAAAATCTTAAAATTAGTCTGTAATGGCCCTACCAGACAAAATAAAATATTTTCAATACAATCCCAAAACTGAATTTAGCGCAACGAAAAAAAAAAAGTATTCGAAACTGAATTTTGGAAAAGGAAAATGATTATAAACTAAAAGAATGAGTTTCTTCAGAATTCGGCTATTTTCGTCTCCGGTCACACTAAGAAAACACCTCTTTTGTTTTCTTCACAGCTGTACTATTCAAATTTTCTAGAGAGTGTATTGTTCAGGTACTGCTCTGAACCTCATCAATATTTCATACACATTGCACATTACTCTATTCTCAACTACTTAAATTTAAGTAAAATATTTCTCTGTTTGAAAGAAAATCAAGTATTCTATTCACGGCTCATACACTTTATTTCTATAATCAATAGAAATTTTCATAACATAAAAGTTTGCAGGAAAATATTTGAAAAAAAAAATATATATATCAGCATACCCATCAGAATTCAACTTCACAAATTACTATTAAAATTTCTTTGGTTTGAACAGTCTCATTCAATATAGGTTGTTTACTTTTGAAATTTATTTATTTATTTATTTACTTAATGAGCATATATTAGTATTATAAGTTGGTAATGATAAAAGTAAGAATAAATAGTTGAAAATAAAATCATACCGAGACTGCAACACTTCATTTCTTTCTTATTTGCTGATAAGCTATTTCTATGCATTTTCCCTCTTTTTCTTTTGTTGATGTCAGTTCTGCATGGTGATGACCGGTCAGAGGATTTTACGCTTTTCTTAGCTACCTCATTTCAACACGGTCTTCCCAATCTACCATGTTACAACTTGTACTGACATTTCTTTCAAAAAATGTTACTCGAGAGCAAAGAGATATCTTACATATCTAACCTAACGTACCTAACCTATCTTAACCTACCTTAACTAAACTAACTTAACCTACAGACAATCACAAATAGAACAGTCTCATTTTTATGATAGCGCAATATACCGTACAAGGACGTTTAGTTATTGGATTATTCATTTGATTACTATTAGTGTTTCAAATTTGAAATTTCCAAAATTATTCCATAAATACTATAAACTTAAGATGGGTGTCAGAATACAGATCGAGGTTCGAACTACTGATGAAAATCTCGCATTACCGGTACTAAAGAAAATGCACCCATATTGTCTACTTGAGCCGGGAAGATTCTAAAATGAAGTGGTTATACATCTTGCATATAGCAAAGTGAAGAAAGTTAAATTACATCACGAGCAGTACTTTCGAGGTTAAACAAAAAAATAATTTCTACCAATTATAAACTCTAAAGTTTCTTTAAACTTTTGGGTAAATATATGTACAGGTTTGTACATACATTTGTTATTCTTATGACAATCGCTGCTGACGCTATGACATTCCCCCTTCCCCCCATTGAATGTGCTATGACATTCACATTATGAATCTGTATATGGATAATTCCAAGGGAAACTACTGAGCTTAGTGCAACATTATTACGTGAAATTCTTCCAAAACGAACACCATTTTTCACTGTTAAAACACCATAATTTTGAAGGTTTACTTGTCAGAAGGAAATTTTGGTTGGACTACCTCTACTTCACTTATTTGTTTAATTCTTCCATTTAAAAAATATTCATTTGGTACCTCTTCTATCAGTCACTTCAGGGCTTCTTAAATAATGAAACTACACCACCATTATTAGCTAAATGGATACTTCGGTGCACACAAAATAGATTTTCCTCGCCTTTGCTTCTATGCCATACAATTTGGATATGCGCAAGATGGCTTACCCCAACCACTCGCGTTCTGATGTGGACAGGATTTGCAGGAAAACCAATGTCCGTTGAGCAACGCAACGTTATTTACTGTTGTACTGCAGCCATTTGTGTCTGTGACAGTCCAAAAATATAATTTTTCACGTTGACACTTGTTAAAATTATCAAAACTATTTCTTTTCACAGACGAGAATTACTTCACGTCTATCTTCTAGCACTGCTTCCGGTAAAGAACAAAGATAATAAGAAGAAGATCCTTAATTGGATATTTTCGATGACGTAACTATAGAACGCTATTTTTTTCTACTAGACATCAAAAGAACCGCACAATCTCAAACGCAGCTGTGATTGCGGATGATCCAATGATAGATAATTCCGACTGAAACAACAAGATGTATCAAGAAGACATTATGGTTGACTTTTCTGAACTAAGAATTTTGAAGAATATACGAAATATTTTTTTTTTTATTTTCTTTGGAAGATTCCTTACTTCAAGATATCATTGGAAATAAACTAAAAACCCATTAAAACTACCAAATATACTCTTATTTCCTAAAATAATGCAATATTTTCGATTAAATAAGCGAAATTCTGAAATATATTTTTTTTATGAAACATAAATGAATATTATTGTTTTGGACAAAATTTATGCAAATTTTGCGACTTACTCCTATAATTCTACGATAAATTGAGGCATAAATTTTTGAAATCTCTACTAACCGAAATCTTGCGAATATATACAGGATGTACCAAATTCTCGGATCATGTTACATTATCCTAAAGTATAAGGTAACAATTTCGAAAAGTTAACCGGAATATGAATGACTTATGCAATTGGGGAATATAAGGAAGGAACGCTACAGATCAGGCTAAAGGATAGTGGCGAAACGGTTAGCGTATCCATCTCTGGTTTCACAGTTTCCTCGGTACGTATCCCGTCAGGACAACGTAAAACTGTTCACTGTATGGAGAGCTTTCGTGGACGCGTCACTGAGCCTCCAGATTCCATAGACCATAGAGTTAGTTAATTAGTTGATTCTGTCTTTAGAAGCCGAAGTTGCCTAGTAAAAAAATGGAACAAGTCAAGGAGCCGAAGTCGGAACTGGTATTCACGGCCGTGACTGACTATACGGTTGATAATAGTACTTGAAAGCTAGGTGAACCATTATTTACTTTGTTTTATCGAGTGTTTAGTCTTTCAATTCTCTCCCGAGACATGTACCCTTATGCGCAAAAAAAAAAAAAGAAAGAAAACTGCATGTATACTGTAACTCACGATTTTTCGCAATTATTCCATTTTCCTTATGTTTATGGGTAAAATTCAGTTATTAGTAAGTGGAGATAATAGAAAGCAATCCATATTTCCAAAAAAAAATATAATAAAATAATCAAAATATCAGCAAAAAACAAAATTATGTTCGGTTTTGTGTATACTGGCAATAGTGTTTTCGAGGGATTTTTTTTTTTGCAGCAGCAGAGCACGATTGCAGAGGGAATAACAGGATTGGTAGGGGGAGAGTTGAATCAAGGAACTGGAAAGTGGAGTAAAATATTGCATTTATTAGCTTAAATCTAAGGTGTAAATTGTCTGCCAAATATAAATTAGCTTCTGTAACCAAGATGTTGTACGGAAATATAGAAACAAAGAGAAAAACTGTTGTCTTAAGTTTGCAAGTGACATGCTCTATAGCCATGAGCATTTATTTGTTAAGAAAAAGACAGGTAATAAAAGGTAGTGTGTGTGGTCAAGTGGGTAGAATGTCGGACTGGTAATTCTTATACTGTTTTGACACCAGATCGAATCCCATTCGATCCCATCCAATTTTTTCTTTACAAAACATTGTAGAAAGTGTATAATTTTTATGTTAATAAAAACCGGAACAATAAAATAATGAAATAACTTTTTTTTGATGATGTATTTATTCAGAGTTAGCTTACTATTACTAATAGCGATTGTTTTCAGTTTATGGTATGGTATGCTTAATCATTCCCTCTCCGTTTTCACACAGCAGAAGTAACTGCAACTCACTACGAGTGTGTCTGTGAGTCAGGAACAAGAAAAAAAAATGCGAGACCTGTAGCCTTACACAAAGCGTGAGGAGCGCAGTCACAGCGATAGCTCGTTGTCATGAAGAAAAAAAGCTGATGTTAAATTACTGTTCTAGTGTTTCTGTGTGTGTGTTTCTTTTTAGAGTATTGACTCTTTCTCTCTCTCTCTCTCCCTCTCTCTTTTTCTCACATATCCACAAGTGCAACAAATGCAATTACAAGTCTGTGTAAGAAATAAAGAATGCTTTCTTTAAACAAAACTAAATTTTATACCTCTATTTGTGAGGAACACGAATGCTTCCAAAAGATGCCATGGATATTAACTTCATACCGTTCTTCCGAATTATACAGTAGCGTGAAAAACTGATTAAAAAATGATGTAACGTACATAAGCTTTTTTTCTAGCGTAACAACACATTAAACATAACAAATTAAATTTTGGGGATTACAAATTATCTAAGGTGTAAATTACGTGTCGGTGTAGGCCTATTCGTTTTCACACTTGAGCGACGAAAGAAGGAAGTGTGTTGATAGTTATTAAAACCGAATACCAGATTTCTATGAATTCAAGTTACATGGCTCCTACATATCGAAAAAATTATTTTTCGATGTCTGTCCATCTATTCGTCTCTCAGTTCGTCACTCTTTTACATACACTCAAATTGAGGCCATATTGTTCAACGTATCTGGACCGAATTCTAGACATAACGTTTTAATAATATACTATCTTTCGAATTTTATATCCTTCGACACCTAAAAGTAAGGGTAATTTACTGAAGGATTAAAATTTAAAATAATTCAATTTTCTCAAGAAAAAAAGCTGTGGCGGTTTTATTTACTTTTTAAAATATATATTTTATTAACAAATCTCCACTGTATATGAATAATTTTTCTGAAAAAAATATATATGGTGTAATTTACTGTATGGTATGCATTCTTTTTGCACAATTTCCTCAATTACATTTCATAAATAAACGTATCATTAATAACCTAACAATATGACAACTCGTTCGAAGGAGTAGTTTACTCTTAGGGTGAGCTTTCCCCCCTATGGTTTTCCCATTAACGCCTCAGGCAATTTTGTTCATATTTCGTAAAGAAATGTTTCATTAATAAACTAACATACAACATAAATCGTTTATTCCGATAACATACAGAAGAAGTGGTCTACTCAAGGGTTGATTTTTTTTTTTTTACAATTTTCTCAATAATAACTGAGACAAATTTGTTTTAATTTCAGTAAAAATATTTTCTGTAGTAATCTTACAATATGGTATAACTCGCTTGTTCTGAAAAGAAAAATCTAAAAGAGATAGCTTACTTTGACAGTGAAATTTTTCCCGACGATTTGCTTAAAAATTACTCGATATACAGATAGATACAGATAGATACTCAAAATTACAGATAAAATAGTTTACCTTTGGGGGTAAGCTTTTCCCGATGACCTTCCTAAAAACAACTCAGATGTTTGTTGTTCATATTTTATAAATACATGTTACATAAATAACCTAGCTATATGGTATAATTCCCTAACCCATAAAATCTAGAAGTGGTATATTACTTTTGACAGCAAGTTTTACCCTGCGATTTTCTCAAGAGCGACTCAGGCGATTGTGGTCGTATTTCATAAATAAATGCTTTATGAAAACACTAACATTATAGCATAGCTCGTTTGTCCTGAAAAGATCCACAAGGGATAATTTATTCTTGGGGGTGACTTTTTTCATGATTTTCTCGGAAATTACTCAGACGATTTTGCTTATAGTTCACATACAATTATATCCTTAATAATTCTAATATATGGATCAAGTTATTTCTAACGGAAATATGACCAATGGGTACTTTACTTTTGGGCCTGAAGTTTCTTCTAGCAAAGTTTTCCAAAACATTATTTTATTCGCAATTTCCCAAATAAATGTTTCAATAATAGTTGCAGCCTAACATGAGTCAGTGTAAAAAATTCGAGCGAGAAAGTACAGTGCGTTTGCTCCGTGCCTTTTCTTAAATGCATTTTTAAATGTTACACCTAATCACAATTTTCCGAACAAAATCGAAACCTCTTTTTAAATGTGCCTTGTTGTGGTCAAATGGTTCAAGTGCATTGGTTCTGGATTTTATATCCAGTGAGAGCTAGTGTATTTTCGTCCAAGAGATGTGACACGTCGGTGCAAAGAAAAAAGTGTTTAAATAAGCCTAATCAAGCTAATCAACAAAGAAATAATACAATGTTACGAAATTATCGTAGAAACATTGTTAATATTAGGTAGGTGCGACTGAAATGTCCAAACGATGATTGGCAATTCCAAAGGTAAAAAAGTGAAAAATACAATGCCAGGTTAATCAGTGGCCTCTAGATAATGCTATCCTACTAATATAAGACGTGATTGAGATACCAAAAAATGTTGTAATCGCTGGGAGACATGTTAGGAGAATACAGAGGGTGAAAAAGAGTTTAATACTGCAAATCATGGATAGTCTGCACCTTCGTTTGAGGGCGAATATTGAAGTCCGTAGGTCTATATAGGTTTGCATTGAAATGAACATTAGAACACAATATCAGTTTAATATTGATAGGGGCTTGCTGACAGATTTGCAGTGGTGTATTTGACGGGTTTTGATATTGTAAGGATCCTAGCAAACTCATGAGCCTTCCCCACTGTACACTGCAAGTTAAATTCGTGCTTAATTAAAACTATATTTGTTTAAATTTAAAACTGTTGACCGTTATCACCTATGCATCACGGACAGAAATCCACCAGTAATTCTTTGTTTTCGCCCGGCGGAAGCTCATGTGGTTCGGATTCCACGTTAATCAGTAGGTCCACGTCTCATATAGCCTCGCTGCTGAAAGGGACGATAAACTCAAAATCACATCACACATCTTTGTTTTCGCCTTTGTTTTATCCCATAAATGTCTCTTAATGAGCTCCTTAGTGGCTAAGCAGTTGGCGTACGCGCCTTTGGCGTGGAAGACCCGGCTTCGATTCCCGGCGAGAAATCACGTGGTTCGGAGTCCCGTTAATCAGTAGGACGACGTCTCATATAGCTTCGTTGCTGAACGAGACGTTAAACTCAAACTCAATGTCTATGTTCATAAATTTCTTTGTGTATGGTTTTGCATATACGTGGCATGGACAAAAAAATTTGATTTCTACGCCATATGTATCTAATTACATACACACCTATAGAACGAACACAACAAACTTGGAATATTTACATTGTTTGCGTATGGTAAATCAATTCGTTCTGCTGCACAGGAGAGCCGTAATTCCATACACATGACAATCAACGTATTAAGAAATGTATATTATTATTATTATTATTATTATTATTATTAGTAGTAGTAGTAGTAGTAGTAGTAGTAGTAGTAGTAGTAGTAGTAGTAGTAGTAGTAGTAGTAGTAGTAGTAGTAGTAGTAACGATACGATCACTTACATAATTTATAAACATAAGTTAACATTTAATAAGCATATAACTGCAATGGAATTAAGTTGTTTCTCTCTCTCCCTGAACGCAACAGCCCTTATTGTGCTAAGTCGTAGAAGAGAACTTGTGGCACTCACGATTTGGTGCGGTGTGTAGTCAGAACATCGGATCCTAGCTTTCTAGACGGATGCAGTTATTCCGGTAGAATATACAAGCAAATAGACTTTTGTATTACTATTAAAGTAAACAATTATACTCATTCCCTCAATGTGATACTTGTGGTTGCTTAACCGTATACAGACAGCCGATCCATGGAAGAATCGTTAATAATAATAATAATAATAATAATAATAATAATAATAATAATAATAATAATAATAATAATAATAATAATAATAATAATAATAATAATAATAGAAACTCGACAAATATTCTTGCAAATAATAGGAAAAAGTTTGCGTCACACACAGTGTTCACTTTGCTGGACACACCAGTGTGCCGCGTTATACCGATTGCGGCACACTGGAATATAGGGTATGGCTTTTTAATTTTTTCCAACTATTCCAACTGCTTCAATTGAAATGGATCTATAATAATAAGAGAGTGAATTTAGTCTTCTTACCCTTTGATTTAGAAATAAGGTTCGCGAGAACTTCATAAAAGAATAATATACTCAGAATTGTATATAGTAGTTTGTTTTATTCGAAATTACATACTTCCTGTAACTGTTTTTTTTTTTTTGATTGAAATTATTTGAAATGAAATCTTTAACTTTTACGTCCCACGTTTATGCCGGCTAGGCTAAAGGAGACAGTGATGATGAGAAATGAATGAAATGGTCGAATGAAGAAAGTGGGATAAAACGGGAGAACCCTGAGAAAACCCACGCACACAGTGTTTGTCCAGCACAAGGTTCACTTGGCGCGAACATAAATCGAACCAAGTACTCCATGCACCAGAGGTGAACGCTCTACCGCTGAAACACCGTGGCCTCTGAAATTACTTAAAGGAGAAAGGGACTACTTTATGAAAACTTGATGACGAACACATTTGTTTAAAAAATACCAGCTTTTCGTGAAATATTGCTTATAGACAGGGGCAGGTTAAGGTTTTTGGGGACCTAGAGCCGACTATTTTAAGGGGGCCCTATATTAAGAATAGTTCCAGTGCATACATTTTCTTTGCTGCCTTCCACAGCCTCATAGGCTTATGGAACTACCGAAAAGTATGCTGTAATATTTGAATGTGCTCCAAGTTTAAAATAATTCGTTTAGTTAAATTCATTATTAACAATTAAATAATGACATTCATTATTAACAGTTAAATGCTGCTGATGGAAAGACTTAAATCTAACGATACCGCGAGCGTAACGAGCGGAAAAAAAATTTAGCATCGGTCTGAAGCCTATAATATAATAAGTTGATTACTATATTTTAGTATTAAACAGAGGGGTTTTAAAGGGCCCCCTGAGCTTGGAACCCTGAAGCCTGGGCTCCATTGGATCCGCCCTTAATCCGCTAATGCCTATAGATTATAAATTAAAGGGGCCGGGCCGGGCCCGTTTTAAAAATTCCGGCCCGTGCAGACCTTTAGCCCCTGTAAATGCCATATTTGGAAATACAGTAGAGTTTCGCTTATCCGACATAAAACAGGCAGGCAGAACGCCGGATAACATGGATGCATTAAGGAAAGACCTATTAAAAGTCAAACTATGATATAATTTTACATATTACGCATCTAATAATCATGTTTTGCAAGAAACAAATATAATGCATTGACTCAGGGACGTATCCAGCGTGAGGTCCTGGAAGCTGTCCCTTTCCAAACCTCAAGCACTTTTTAATAAACCTACTTTTTCCCTTTTGAGGTTCCTTTATATCAGATTACTTTGAGTCAGTGTCCAAACTGTGGGCAATGCGTTGTTGTTATAATTCTAACAAGTAACACTTTTCAAGTGTAACACTCCGATTTTGATAAAATTTGGCAAGTAGATACTACACATAAAATAAACAAATAAGTGTTTTTTTTTATTTTTTTGCGGAAAAACAGTTTTAGGGGGCAAGAGCCCCCACCCAAAATTTTGAAATTTGACACCCGAAAGGCAAAAACAAGTGGACCAAAGTGAACGAAATTGTGCACAGATATTGCAGACGTAAAATTAGGGAATACGTGTTTTCTATTTTCTTGGAAAAAACGATTCGGTGGGGCACAGACCACTCCAAACCTTTGATCATGAAATATCAAAAGTGCTAGTAACATGTCAAATGTGTGTAAAGGACACGAAGAATTGCAACGACACTTTGTGTATGAACAATACGCAATAAATAAACGAATACGGTTTTTGTTTATTTTCTGCGGAAAAACGGTTCTAGGGTTCAAGAACCCCCAGCCAAAATTTTGAAAGTTGACACCTGAAAGGCAAGAAAAAGTGAACCGAAGTGAATGAAATTGTGAATAGATATTGTAGACCAGTGCTGTCCAAATGGCGGCCCGCGGGCCGCATGCGGCCCGCCAATTCATTTTTGCGGCCCACAAAGCTCTCACGATTTACGATTGTTATTACTGATACTATTTTCATTTATATTTATTCACTTATTTAATGTTTCCACTCTTCTTTCGAAATAAGGCATCCATTTATCGCTTCTGTACAACAAAAAGGCGCGGGAATCCACTGTAACACCTTTCCCTAAATCTTGGGTGTCAATGTTTGATACTACTTATTTGTGTGAAAGTGCATTTACGACCATGAAAATTGTGAAGAATCGCTTCAGAAACTGTCTTGGAGATTTTTCTCTTTTACATCTCCTGCAGCTCACAACAACAGGAATGAATATGGATATCCCAGTTCTTGTAAACGCTGCTAGTCACCCTCATTTGTCACATTGAATAGGTATATAATATTTCAAATATATATTTTTTATTTTTTTCTTTTCTAACATATTATTATTATTATTATTATTATTATTATTATTATTATTATTATTATTATTATTATTATTATTATTATTATTATTATTATTACTATTAATATTAGCTGCGGCCCTCCACTTTACTAGTTAAGACGGTTATGGCCCTCAGGCTCATTATAATTAGACAGCACTGTTGTAGACGAAAAATTAGGAAATACAGGTTTCATATTTTCCTGGAAAAAACGGTTAGGTGGGCACGGACTCCTCCAAACCTTTGATCATGAAATATCAAATGTGCAGAAGTGTCTAAATTTAGATGAAGAACTGAAACAAAACTTTGTGGTAGCACAATAAGGAAAAAATAAACGAATACGTGTTTTTTTTTATTTCCTGCGAAAAAACGGTTTTAGGGGCAAAAGGTCCCACCCAGAATTTTGAAATTTGACACCCGAAAGGCAAGAAGAAATGGACCGAACTGAATGAAATTGTTCCCAAATGTTGTAGAGGTAAGATGAGGGAATAGGTGTTTCGTATTTTCCTGAAAAGAATAAAACTGTTGAGTGGACCAAGGCGTTGAGTGTCGGAAGGAGTGGACCGAAGCGAATGAAATTGTCTGTAGATATTGGATATGAAAAATAAAGCCTCTCGTGTTTCCCAAGTGTCTCCATCAGATTTCTTCAAATTTGGCAGATTAACAACAAGCACAAACAGTATGTCGTATGTTATAGTATTTCACGAGGCAACTTTAACCCTTACAATGTTTTTCCACATAAACAAAAACACGTGCCGATTAATTTCCTGTTTCCTGTTGATGTGCCAAAATTGATAGGGACATCTTAAAAACACGAAAATCCTTATTTTACATACAGTCTATACAATATCTACACACAATTTCATTTGCTTCGGTCCACTCCTTCCTGCACTTTTACGGTAATATTTACTTTTTTTTGGAGGGGCTCTAGGCCCCAACACTGTTTTTCCGTACAAATTAAAACATATTTCATTTATTGTTTTGCAAATTGTCCCTATACGAAGTTTCGTTGAAATTCTCTATACTCTTTAGGAACTTCTGACGTATACTTATTTTCACTTTTGGTATTTCGTAATCACCAGCTTAGAAGGTCCGTGCCCCACTCAACCGCTATTTCCCAGAAAAATACGAAACACAATTACTTCAATTTACGTCTAGAATATCTGTGCACGATTTAATTTAATTCGGTGCACTTCTTCTTGCCTTTTTGGCCTCGAATTTCAAAATTTTGCGTGGGGGATTCTGCCCCCTAAAACCATTTTTTCGCAGAAAATAAACCCGTATTCGTTTGTTTTTTGCGCATTGTCCCTACATAATGTGTCGTTCCAATTCTTCATGTTCTTTAAGCACTTCTGACACTGTTATTAGAACTTTTGATATTTCACGATCAAAATTTTGGAGGGATCTGTGTCCCACCCAAATGTTTTTCTTTTTTTTTTCAGGAAAATACGAAACCCGTATTCCCTCATTTTTCTTCTATAATATATGTGCACAACTTCATTCATTTCGGTTCACTTCTTCTTTCTTTTCGGGCGTCAACTTTCAAAATTTTGGATGAGGGCTTTTGCCTCCTAAAACCATTTTTCCGCAGAAAATAAAAAATAGGTATTCGTTTAGTTTTTGCGTATTGTCCATACACAAAGTGTCGTTGGAATTCTTCGTCCTTTACAGACATCTGACATGTTGTTACTAGCACTTTTGATATTTCGTGATCACAGATTTGGAGGGGTCCGTGCCCCACCTAACCGTTTTTTCCAGGAAAATACGAAACCCGTATTCCCTCATTTTATGTCTACAACATCTGTGCACAATTTCATTCATTTCGGTTTACTTCTTCTTGCCTTTCAGGCGTCAGCTTTTAAAATTTTGAGTAGGGGCTTTTGCCCCCTAGAAACGTTTTTCCGGAGAAAATAAACAAAAACCGCATTCTTTTATTTTTTGCGTATTGTTCATACACAAAGTGTCGTTGCAATTCTTCATGTCCTTTACACATATCTGACATATTGTTATTAGCACTTTTGATGTTTCATGATCAAAGGTTTGGAGGGGTCTGTGCCCCACCTAACCGTTTTTTGCAGGAAAATACAAAACACGTATTCCTTCATTTTACGTCTGCCATATCTGTGCACAATTTAGTTCACTTTGGTCCACTTGTTTTTGCCTTTCGGGCGTCAAATTTCAAAATTTTGGGTGGGGGCTTTTGCCCCCTAAAACCGTTTTTCCGCAGAAAATAAAAAACATGTATTCGTTTATTTTATGTGTAGTATCTACCTGTCAAATTTTATCAAAATCGGAATGTTACACTTGCGAAGTGTTACTTGTAAGAATATACCGTAATGCCATTGATACCAGGTGGAATTAAAGAACACGTTTAAATGGGATTACAATTTCGTTTCCGTTCTGTTTATAACATTACTGTATAAGAACGATACACTCATTGCCATTTGCTATTTTTATGTGATATACGTAGCAGACAGTTTTCCTTACATGTCTCTAGAAAATATTTTTTGATTTCGTTTGTGTTACAATGCAGTTTGACCGGTTCATAAATGAAAAGTAAGAGACGTTTAAGAGAAATACAGAACTGTGGTATTATTATTATTATTATTATTATTATTATTATTATTATTATTATTATTATTATTATTATTATTATTATTATTATTATTATTATTATTGATATTTTTGAAACATTAGAATTACGTGCTAACGAGGATTCGTGTTGGGCCCCCTCCGAAAACAAAAGCTGGATACATGTCTGCACTGAATGATAGATTTATGAGTCATGGTATAGACGGGCGTGGTAGGCGATCGAGTCCGGAGCTTCAAAAACAGACTAAGACCACAACTTGCAGTTCTTCTTGTCGATTGATGCTGCTTTTTACCTGCTATGATATGTAGGATAATAATGTGGAATAAACGAAGGTCGATACCATGGCGTATTGGTGTTTCATGCACCTAAACCTGTAAAATATTTGTGTCGAAAACATCTTTCACTCACTAGCTAAATTTGTGGGTATGATCGCACATCTTGCCTTATAAAGTATAGTCTTATAAAGAATATATATAGCATGCTAAAAACCTAAAGAAGACAAAATTCAATAATTTTCTATAGTTTTGTTTTTTAATAACGGGAAACTTGTTTATTTCATCACGATACATCACATTTAATACTAAGATATCTGTTTCTGTCTATATATATTTTCCATACTTTATTGGAGACAAATTAGTTTTTTTTAAGAAAAGAGGATGAGAAAAGAAGCTATACAACAGCATAAACTGAAAGCAATCGCTATTACTAATAGTACACTAATTCTAAATAAATACATCATCAGAGGAAACAAAAAGTTATTTCCTTATTATATTGTTTCAGTTCTTATTAACATAAAAATTATACACTTCTATAATGTTTTGTAAAAAAATTGAACGGGATCGGATGAGATTCGGTCAGGTGTCAAAACAGTATAAGAATTACCAGTCCGCCACTCTACCCACTTGACCACACACACTATCTTTTGTTACCTGTCTTTTTCTTAACAAATAAATGCTCATGGCTATAGAGCATGTATTTCCAAACTTAAGACAACAGTTTTTCTCTTTGTTTCTATATTTTGTACAACATCTTGGTTACAGAAGCTAATTTATATTTGCAGACAATTTACACCCTAGATTTAAGCCAATAAATGCAATATTTTACTCCACTTTCCAATTCCTTGATTCAACTCTCCTCCTACCAATCCTGTTATTCCCTCTGCAATCGTGCTCTGCTGCTGCAAAAAAAATCCCTCGAAAACATTCTTGCCAGTATACACAAAACCGAACATAATTGTGTTTTTTGCTTATATTTTTATTATTTTGTTATATTTTTTGGAAATATCTCCTTAGATGGATTGCTTTCTATTATCTCCACTTACTAATAACTGAATTTTACCCATAAACATAAGGAAAATGGAATAATTCCGAAAAATCCTGAGTTACAGTATACGATTTCTTTCCTTTTTTTGTGCATGGGGGTACAAAAGTAGCAGCCAGAACAAATTTGACAGGCGATGCTTTAGGACCATTTAAAAAGAAAAGTAAATATCAAGGGGCCGAACTGGTATAAACTTGTCAGGGACAACATGCAAGCGGAACTTCGGGAAAGTGTTCGTGCCATTGCAAATCAATTATGCATGCACCATCCCACTGTCCTTCAGGGTTTCATGCAATGGAAGAGGTGAAAAAGGTGGACTCGTTGACCCCATATGAGTTGACAACAGTATATAGTCAACAAGAATCGCCGTATGAGGTACACTCATGTCCAAAATTATTGTCGCATATCTATAACTGTCTTGTTGTAAGAATATAATTTGATAATAATTTTGCAGTGTACTTTTAATACTGATAGTATGTGTATAATCGGGAAATGTATTTATGGTAACTTTCATAGGAAAATAATTATAAATACGAAAATTATAATGAGTAAAATAAAATGTTGCTAAATGGACAAGAACATTTTGTTTTCGTTTTATTGTTCTTATTTACTGCTCCTTTGACATGAAATTTGCCACATATATGTCTTTGCCGATTATTAACATACTAACATTATAAGAAATACTGGGCGAATTCGTTATCAAATTATATTCTTACAACAACATATTTATAGACATGCGACAATAATTTTGGACATGAGTGTACATAGTTTTCTTGAGCGTAAGGAATAACTGGGAAAATTTTCCTGCATTGTATTGCCACTTCAGATGAAAAATCAATTTGCTAAGACAATCGTAAACGGTGAGAGTAATCGTTGGATCGTGATCAACTTTCAGGACGATTTCCTAAATCACCATGCATTGGGGTTCTCGTGGTCTCTGATGGGATTGATCCATTATGTCATTCTCAGGTAATGTGAAACCATCAGAGTTCATCATTATAGTTCTGAACGCTGTGAAATACACCATAAGGTGATGTGAAACTATCCATTCTCATCGTTATAGTCCTGAATGAAGTGAAATACACCGTATGGTGATGTAAAACTATCAATCCTCATCGTTAAAGTTCTGAACGAAGTGAAATGTTTTTCGATAGAGTCAATAGATAATCCGGAATAAGCCCTTTACTAATTTATTATAAAAATAAGTTTATATAATCAATTTACAAAGCATCTTTGTAACATTAATAAATGTGTTTCCATGTTTAGTTTTATCCTTAGCACTAGCAGTGGCTTCGGATATTTATGCTATGGCCTTACGAGGATGCGTTTCCGATACGTTACCCGCCACAGCGAACGTGACCTACGTGGCTACTCGGTAATTTTATTTTCGCCTGAGTTATAAATCATACTGTGAGCCAGTCAGGGTTTCCAGGTCCTTTTTTTTTTTTTTCATTTTCCGCCCTGCCGAAGGGTAGAATCAAGAATAACCTGCTTCAGTTGATTTCTTGTGAGAAGACATGAAGATCTTACTAAAATCCCCTTGTTGGCAACTCGTCTCTCCTTTTTACCGCTTCCTTTTGCAATATTTTGCTGATTCCGAAACAGCAGGCGATCTATTGTTTTGAAACGCACCAAGTACGCTGGAGTCGACTATTCTGCACGTTTTTTTTTTTTACTTTTGCGTTTGCAGCGCATTGATTAGCCATCCACATTTAAATACATGGTCACCGTATTCCAAGCGTACACATGAGCCATTAAAAACGCGTTGCGAACGCTTTGAGTAGCCATTCACTTAAGGTTCAGTTAGGTTTGTACGGAAACTTCTTTGCTCATGGCACCCTCCGAGGTGTGTTTGTTAAAGCAGTGTCCTCTGTTCATAGCGACCTCGGGAGACGGTTTAAACGGAACTTCCCTCGTTCAGGGCAGCCTCGGGAGGTAGGGTGTAATTAGGATATCTCCTTTGCCCAGGGCGGCCTCCAGAGATAAGGTTTGTTTAGGAACTCCCTCGTCCAAAGCGACATCAGGAGAAAGTTTTGTAGATTAATTGATCAGTCAAGAACTGATACCTTGGTCCTCTTGTGGCCCACTTTTACGCGTGTCCTCTGGGAGGTTTGTCCATCTTCGCTTCCCTCCGGACTGGCTTTGTGTCTTTCTGTTTCCTCCTACTATCACCTGCTTGTAACTATGGTGGTAAACAATAGCACTTGCTTACAGTTGTGACGTGTGTTCGTAGAAGTAACATATACTAGAAGGTAGGGATCCTTAAATTTTGATTAACCTGATGTACTTTTCTTTCTTTGAAAATTTTTAGTAGCAATCTAGTAGCTGCATGGGAGCAAGTGAAGATTTTGCAACAAGAATATATATATATATATATATATATATATATATATATATATATATATATATATATATATATATATATATATATATATATATATATATATATATATATATATATATAGTGAACGATACAAAAAATATACAATCTTTATGGGCATTTTGGAAAAGCATAAGGAATTTGTTGAACATTGTGGCGTAGAAGTCGAAACTAGACACTTGAGCAGCTTTTATATACATTCAGAATAGGCTACCTTTTACCAAAAAAAAAAAAAAAAACGCAAAATGCAAAATGCAAGATATTTCCTGTTGAGAAATTGGAGATGAATGTCAATGCTTACTTTTCATATATGTTTCAAACTTCCTTAATATTATTTGCTTTCTGCTGATAGAGTGTACTTTTTCCCTAAGAAGTTGATTTCGAGTTTAACGCCCCGTTCAGCAGCAAAGCTATATGAGACGTGAACGGGCCGTGCCGTGGGGGGCGAGCGAGGCGACCGCCCCGGGCGCCGAAGTAAGGGGGACGAAAAAATCGGGAGAAAAAAGGAAAGAAGATTGGAAAAATTACTTGGAATATATGTACGAGGGTCACTACGAAAGTTTTGAGAGGTGAAATAACTTATATACTTAAAATCATTTTAACACTTACATTTTCTCAAAGTATTCGCCATTACACTGTACACACTTTTGCATCCTCGAAAACTACTTTTGGAAGCAGTGTTGCCAGTCTTTTTCTTCAAGTGTTGAAAGTTCATTATCGTAAGCCACTACAGCTTCTTCAGGGCTGCAAAATCTCTTCCCACGCATGCGATCTTTGATCCTAGGGAACAGAAAAAAATCACACAGGGTCAGGTCAGGGCTATATGGCGGATGAGTCATAAGTTTGACCTCCGTAGATTCTAGAAACTGAATTGTGATGTTGGCCGTGTGTGCGGACGCGTTGTCATGATGAAGCAGGATCCCACGCAATCTAGTTCTAGGACGCCGTTCCCGAAGCTTCTGGAACACTTTCGTTAGGAAAATAGTGGTGTACCACTGAGCAGTAACAGTCCTTTGTTCTTCAAGTGGAACAGTTGCAACATGGCCAGATTTGGAGAAGAAACATGCGACCATATTCTTCCCCGCACTTCGTGGTCGCTTCACTTTCGTGGGTGGATTTTCGTCTGAAAAGATCCAAACTGTAGACTGGCGTTTAGTTTCAGGGTCAAATTGATAGATCCAAGTCTCATCACCAGTAACAATGTCAGAGACGCGTCGAGAATTGCCTACATCAAATCTTGCAAGCATTTCTTCACACCATTCCACACGAATGCGCTTCTGCTGTTCAGTCAAAGTGTGAGGCATCTAACGAGATGAAACCTTCCTGAGCCGAAGATAATCATGAAGAATTTTTGTTACTGCTGGCGATCCAACGTTCACTGTAGATTCAATATCCTTGAAAGTTGTTCGATGATTTTCTCGAATCATTTGTTCCACAGCGGCAATGTTTTCATCTGACACAGCTGTTGCCGAACGTCCAGCGCTCTCTTCATCTTTAAGCGATGTGCAGCCTCTTCTGAATTCACCAAACCACAGAAAAATTGTAGCACGGGAAGGAGCAAGGTCCCCAAATGCCCTCTGCAAACGGTCAAGGCTTTGTGTCTCGTTCAAACCACTTTTGAAATCGTAAATGATCATTGCCCGAAAATGTTCCCTTTCGAGCCCCATTCTAGACAGCCGAATACTGCTCATATCAACAAACAAGTGAAGGCAATACGGCCACGCCGATAAGCGAGGCGAGTTGAAACTTTCTTCGCTTCTTCGATCTGGATACCACTACCGAACGCAATTGTTGGAATTCAAATACTGTGCCACAACAATGCGTATCTCAAAACTTTCGTAATGACCCTCGTATGGAGGCGCCATTGTGTACTCTCGCCCCGTACAACGACTCACCAAAGGTAGTCGTTAACCCTGGTTCAGTTATATCTTCAGTGGCAATAATCGTTTTCACCTTAAAATATCTTCTGAAGTTATATTCACTAGTATGCTCACCTTTTCTACTGAAATTACAAGTCCATGATGAATATTAAATAATTTATTCTTTGATTCCCTTTTAATGTATAATCACACAAACCGACTTGCAATCAAACATGTTAACTGAGTATCTATAAACAACGACATAGCAACCAACTAGATAATAATGTATATTTCTTATATATTAAAACATTCTTCTTTTATTATTTTTAATTAACATTATAACAGGTATAGTGCTTGTGTAAAAGCACTTTCTGCCCGAGATATATGTAATTATGGACCGATACAAAGTATCTCGTTATATAAAATGTCGCCCGATAAAGGGACTAAATATAAAAGTTACAAGGGAGCTTGACTTTTATATTTAAGAACCACTGGTCCGTTTATAATAATGACATGATAATAATCGTGTTCTCTACATTTTGATCGCCCTTCATATATAACTTCATTAAGTTTCCTTCATATAAATAAATTTATAATAAAACTTTTATTCCATTATTATTTATCTTTTATCATTAAAAATGTCGTCGCTTACTAATACAATCAACGAAGGATGCGAAATCAAAAGCGTAAGAGATAATTACATTTTAAAACACAAATTACAATAATCAACGATTTCATTCATCATTAAAAACGGTCATGTAAAAAAATGTTTGCTCTTTCCAGGGCGCATTATATAACAATTACGTAAGATGGTATTTTAAAGAATACATCATATCAACAAGGCGTCATGATACAAAAGAATCTTATCCAAGTATCATATAAGGTGACACATGAGTACAGTCGTCGGATAATTAGCTTAATAGAATGAACCTTCTACTGAATATAATCTTCGACAATAACGTTTCAACATAAATCAATATAATATAAATAATCTTTGTTTTTAATCAGTAACAACATTAACATCTTCCCGTATGGTAGATATAATAATCTATGTTCAAGTGAACGAAAAGAAGGAATTAAATTTATTTTCACACATAAATATTCATAAGAATCAATAGCTGATATGGGTTTAACCCCTACCACATCAACTGCAATCAGTTTAGATTCGTACTTGTATATGATTCCAATAAAGTACATTGTACTGCACAATCATGATTATGTCCCGAATTATTATTCTGTACAGGAATTGTGTCATTATTTTGATTTTGATACGAAGTGCCATCTCTTGAACTACGGTTACGTCTATCAATGTAGTTTACAGTATTTCTAGAATTTCGCCATGTATTTCGTCTGTTTTTGAATCTACTTTGGTTAAATGGTCTGATATAATTATTGTCACGATTAGTTATGTTAGGTGTGTTCCCATCATATCTTTGCCTATTCTGATTGTTCTGATTGTTTAAATTTACTCGATTTAGGTTATGTTCCGTATCGTCTACATTACGGATATTTAGATTCCGGACTGGTACTGATCCAAAGTTATCTGAATTGTTTTTAATTTTGCCTATTCCCGCTTGATGATTCTGTGCCTGGTATTGAGTTTCATAACATTGAACAAGCATCAATAGATGATTAAAACTCATGCATTGCGTAGAAAACAGGATTTGTTGTAATTTAAACGGTAGTAGATTTCGAATAGATGCAATCACTCTAGATTCAGATTGTAGTGGATTTACGATTTTTAATTCATTATACGTATTCACAACAAAATCAACAACAGATTTGTGCAAGCGAGGATTAAAAGGTTGATTTCTAATCGTAGCGTCTCTGTTTGCAAGTAGAAAGTCATTCTCATAATTTGCAATCAGCGCTGCCTTGAATTCCTCATATGTGTTGACGTGTTCACGTACTGCCTTAAACCATAAAGAACACGGTGGAAGTAATAAATGAGGGATTAGTTTCATATATTGAGATTTATCTATACACATTATACTGCATTCGTCCTGAAATTTTTCTAGGAAAGAAGTAGCATTTTCATTACATCTACCACTAAACTTACTCATAGCACGTATTTCGCTCATTTTTACACTTAACTTTACACTTCTTTCACCATTTCGTGTTCGTGTTGAGTGAAAATTTCTACCTACTGCGCTATGCGTGGTTCCACCATCTCTTTTCCGCCCATCTGTATTCCTTGGTTGAATTCTTTCCAAAATAATATCCTCATCGGATGGGTTACTTGAAGAAGAGATAACGCAAGGTCCACGTCGATCTACTGCGAGTGAATGCGAGGTCATCTCTTGTGAATGAGGGAACTCCAAACGATCATTAACCATGTTGTTGTTGTATGCGTTGTCTTTAATCTGTAACGTCCTAATTTCCTCCTGTAAGGTAGATATCAGTTGTGTATTTACACGTATTTGGTTAGAATTATCTGTCACCTGAATCTTTTGCTGACGAACAGAAGATTCTATTACTTCAAAATCTTTTTTACAATATTAACTTCTTGAATTACGTGATTGTAATTATCCCTGCAATCTTCAGATAATCTTTTTAACTTCTCGTCGAATTGTAACGTGATGTCTGTCACAGCTTGTATTACAGATTGTTTCGCTTCTTCTGACTTTTGATCTATTTGTTCTAATCGTCTACTCAATTCTTCATACTGTGTTTCTAGTCGTCCATTCAATTCTTCGGATTTTTGCTGTACTGTTTGTTTTACTTCTTCGGACATCTGGGCTAACTTTTGTTTCATAATTTCTAAATCATCCTTTCGACTTTGTTCCTGTCGCTGCAATGCTACTAAAATTCTATCCTCTAGGGTCAACATTCCGGGTGCAATAGGAGCTATATTCTGCTCGTTGTTAGCACTGTCAACAGTTTCATTCTCTACTGTCTCACCAATCATGATTTTTCTTGTGATTACTCTGCCACTTCTAAGAACGGTTGAGTTCGTATTCATGAACTTTCTTACTAAGGTAAATTCACCCTTACTTTAGACTTCGGGATATGAATTTACAAGATTCCCGGGTGAGGTAAACCAAAAATTTTACAACGACTCACCAAAGGTAGTCGTTAACCCTGGTTCAGTTATATCTTCAGTGGCAATAATCGTTTTCACCTTAAAATATCTTCTGAAGTTATATTCACTAGTATGCTCACCTTTTCTACTGAAATTACAAGTCCATGATGAATATTAAATAATTTATTCTTTGATTCCCTTTTAATGTATAATCACACAAACCGACTTGCAATCAAACATGTTAACTGAGTATCTATAAACAACGACATAGCAACCAACTAGATAATAATGTATATTTCTTATATATTAAAACATTCTTCTTTTATTATTTTTAATTAACATTATAACAGGTATAGTGCTTGTGTAAAAGCACTTTCTGCCCGAGATATATGTAATTATGGACCGATACAAAGTATCTCGTTATACCCGGGCGCTGATTTTCCACGGCACGGCACTGCATGGACCTACTGATTAACGTGGATTCCGAACCACATGATCTCTCGCCGGAAATCGAACGCTAACCGCTTAGCCACGATGGGGCTCTTCCTAGGAAGTGGTTAGGTATTATAATTTTAATGTTAATAAATATGAAAGTGTTTTTTTTTTTTAACTCTGGCTTAGCTTAAACCACTATAAACCTCAGCCTCAGCCTCTCCATATAGTACATATAGGCCCCATAATCAATCCCCACTTGAGATCTTTATGTCCGAATCCGCCACTGTTTACACATAACTGAATACAAAGATCGGGCCGTAAAATTTTCTTGGGCCCGGGACGCGTAAAATACATAAATATAGGTCTGACGGGGTCTTTTACTTAGGGTGGGACCCCCAAAATACAACTCTAGCTTGTATCCGAAACAAATACACTCAACCAGAGATAGAAGCTGGAACCATGCGCATTAGCTACTTTTCTACAAAGAGGTATCCAGGAGACTCCAGGAATTTGAGTTCCTTCTAAGTCTTATAAGTAATGCGAGTATTTAGTTACCCCTTACAGAAAATGTTAGAATGCAGGATTCTTATGCTGGTGTTGGAAGTGGGGTGAACTAATTCCCTAACTCAGGGATGTAAATACCACTCTCCCACTCGCTCGGGGCGAGTGGTTCATCGGTGCGGGCGAGTATTTAATATCATACCGAAGATAAGTAAATGATTTCTATTCTGGGATGTGGGCCAGTAGCTTTTCTCTTGGGCTAGTAAAAGTTTGTTGCTTATTTGCATCCCTGGCCTAACTATACAAGGGAAACGTGGCAGTCTCTGCGTCACGCTATCCTGGAATATTATAGAACCTTGCTTAAGAGATTTGTGATGTTGGTTGTAGAAAGAGAAGGATACAAAGATCATTTCTTATAAATATCGGGAAACGCCTCAGTAAACGACGGTAATTCCTAATAGTAAACAGTTACGCTGGTTGATGTCGCCACGTACACTATCCCTTGCCTGCTTGACGCTTATAGATGCTTGCGGGATTGTTGTGTGTAACGAAGTTCTTGAATGATTGATATAAAATATATATATATATATATATATATATATATATATATATATATATATATATATATATATATATATATATATATATATATATATATATATATATATATATATATATATATGTTGGCAGCAAATGTCGTTAAAGAACGTACACGCCGGTGCAGACTGAGGTTATTAGGATTGAACTGTAGAATAAATAAAATAGATTGAAGATATGAAGATAAAAACAAGGTCATATTCAAGAACGTGAATTGATGTCGTAAGGACATTCAACACGTTATGACAAATCAAGATTGATAAATATTGTAGATGAGATTATTGTATAAGATTACAAGGTTTGTTTGTAAAGTACTGAGACTGGCCGCAGCGTGGCGTTCCTGTCGCCAGCAGCGCGCTCCCCGGTGGAAGGAAGGACTTGTGTTGGGTGGTCTATGCTAAGCAACGCACCGGCCGGCAGCACTATTCGTAGTTTGAGGAAAATTTCTCTAATCTAGGTAAATTTCGTAGCTAAATTTAACAAAAACAGAAAAAAGGACTTTTTCGATTAAACGTGAAAATCCAGGGAAATTCTCTTGCTGACTGATTGACCAATATAAATCCTTAATTTTTCTTTTGTTTTTCAAAAATAAACCAATGAAATAACAACACTCTGTGTGCGTATGTTCAAAGTAGCATAATTTGCACCCATAGCGTGCATTTCTTTTTATAAAAATGAAAAAAGAAAAGAAAAAGTAAAGGAAATGTAAAAACAATAAAAGCAAAAAGCAAATGAATAAACAAATGTGGTTGGTAGTTCCTCTAATACAGCTATTATCACATACAGTAACTTATGTCATAGGTGAGGACAACATGACTCAGTGGTAGAGCGCTTATCTCTGGTTCGATCCCCGCCCAAGTAAGTTTATGGTGGACAATAACGTGTCCGTGGATTATCTCAGGATACTCCTGTTTCCTCCAACATTCTCATTTTACCAATTTTTACATCATCATTCACTTGATTTAATCATTGTCTCCCTTAGCATAACGACCGTAACTGTGGGACGTTAATTTTTTTTTCATTTCATGTATTCTTGTGTACACACTTGTCCCTCCATTCGGTTCGTCCTTGCTGGGAAGTATGGCTTTTGATGATAATGACTGTTTATAATATTCATGAACAAACATTTTGCATGCCCTTTTTGGTTGTTGTTTTTGTTGAAGCATACTATATGGGCCTATTATATAGATATATAGTCACTGAAAGTAGTTTGGTCAATAGTTTGAGTTTGCATGTGTGTCAACACGTCAATATATCATGAATATTTTTCTGCGGTAAGTGAAAAAGTTCGTAAATACTCAACACGCGAACACAAGTTTACACACAGTAATAAAATAAAAAAAATAAAAAAAAACACACTAGCAGAGTCAATTCAGCAGAATGGCTCTGTCCTGCTCGAATTCTTTTTAAAGTTTGACACAAGCCTGGCGCTACTTCAACTTTATTGCACTTTGGAGTTAAATTGGAAGTCGTTAAATAAAGTAAGGTAGGCATAACTCTGGAGAATAACCTCCATCGAGGAAATAACCCTAAGTTGTTGTTTCTCAAACAAGTTTCAAATGTATTCGGTGCGGAATATATACAAAGGTGTGTACTATTAGCAACTAAGCCATAAGGCGAATTTGTGTTAGATCCTCATGTCTGTTTTGCTTAGTGCCAGTGTGCTGCTAGTTCCGAAAACGGCTATTCGGAAGTTCCCATGTAAATTTACGAAAGTAAGTTCTTAGTATGCTAAGATTTATTGTGCAAGTTGGATGCAATTTTGTACTTGGGTATGTGTTCCAAATATACTCCTGACTAATTCTCTTTGTTTTGAACTAAAATAGAACACTTTCCGAAAGAGGACAGTGCTCATTAGGGGTAATAGGCTAGCACTAAATTTTGGGGTAATAACGCCATGTTTTATAGTTTTTATTTTCTTTAAAATAAGATAATTTGAACATTGGCAGACAACTGTTTAGTTTTCAGCTTGTGTTTTACATAACACGCAACTACAAGAAAATAAATCTGCTTACACAATTGCCCAATGGCATACTAGAAGCTGCAATGAAATTCATACATGAAGGCAAAAGCTCTGAGTGAAGGGGCAGCAAAACATTTTAATATACTAAAGTGATCGCGAGGAGCCGTGAAACTTGATCTAGATTTGTCAATTTCACCAACCAATAGAATGCGAGTGTGTGTCTTGGTCGTTAATCCACGCCTATGAAATTTTGCCACGGTCTCCTGAGAGTACAATGTTGTCGGATTGCCACTAAGTATATCATTCTAGTGTTATTGTTGTTTCATATTTTTGCTACTATTATTGTTAACGTCTAATTCAAATAATTGTTAGTATTCGTATTATAGTTCTATAAGTGCTGTTTTTCTTTCGCTTGTTTGTCATATCTTGTAAGTTTGGCAACATTGTTGTTGTGCTTCTGCTGTTTCACTTTTTCTCAAGTGTGCGTTCGGAAGGCAGCTCCACGACTACTATCGAACTTTTCCGATGTATCACGGGTGAGGAAAAGGAAGCTTATGATTCATGTAGAACCCGAACTCCACGAGCTGTCGCGGTGACTATAAGAAATGAAATGAAATCTTTGAGTTTTACGTCCTACGGTTATGCCGGTTAGGCTAAAGGAGACGGTGATTATGAGAAATGAATGAAATGGTGGAATGAAGAAAGTGGGAGGAAACGGGAGAACCCCGAGAAAAACCACGCACACGGTGTTTGTCCACCACAAAGTTCACTTGGCGGGAGCGGGGTTTGAACCCCATGCACCAGAGGTGAACGCTCTACCACTGAGCCACCGCGGCCCACGGTGACTATAAGAAGACTAAAAGATTGTACTGTTAGTGGTACGACAGAATCAAAAATAGGAAGAAAGTGTAGACCTACGTTATCACTTTAGCTTGAGCTGTATGAAGTAAAAGAATAATACACTGGCAATCTCTTGACATCAAATGTGATTAGAAGTTGTGGCTACTCTTCGTATGAACAAAATAAATTCAAACTCAGGTTTAGTCTTGAAAATAAATTGTTGGATAAGTCTGGTTGCACCTATTCTTATCTCGCCATCCAGAAATAGCATGATGCAAGTGCCAGAAATTAAATCCTGAAACGGTTTTTAAATTCAAACATAGGCCTAGTGTTGACATGACTATTTTCCGAAACTTGAAAAGGTTATAGGTGAAATAAACATAATGAATAAACTAAAAACAATTTACAATAACAATTTTTAAAATGCCGTTTGTGTTTGAGTAAAGATTTACACGTATGTGTAAAAAAGAAGAGTAAAAAACGTATATTTGGTAGTACAGCGGGGGACACTTCTAAATGGTACAGCCATATGGAGATTTACGGCTAAGGTGTACCATTTAGAAGTGTCCCCCGCTGTACAAGAATTTGATGAAAGTGTATCGATTGTAGCTTCTGGGAAAGCGCTTGCTCAATTCATTTCACTCATGAAAATATTCAAAGTTGCTAGAACGAAGATTGAATGCTTCGATAGGTTACATCCTGGAAGCACTCCATCTATGAGCCAAGGGCGGATCCAGGACGGACTTCTGGAGGGCGGTGGGTCCATACTTATACTTAGAGCTACTTTTGAGAGCTCCAAACTCTGGGATGAGTTTTATTTATATATAAAATTTAAAAAAAAAGTTTCCTCTTCTGGTGGGTAATCGCCTCGATCCCCCCCTGGATCCGTCACTGCTATGAGTCAAAGAAAGGAAGCATGGTGTATGAAATTTTCGTGAAATTGCTTGTCCATATTTCTAGATACAAACCGAGAATTATCTTGTTATCTTTAACGGCGACAAATCATTTGGACTATTCTATTGTAGATGCACCTGAGAAATATGCAATAACTTTATTTTGTTTCCAAGTCAAATAACTCATGAACTTCAACCTATAGACAAATCTGTTTGGCCTATTTGAAATTTATTGGGACCAAGATTCAGGAGATAATATTGTAAGGTTCCATACTCTCACGCATAAGCAACTGCGGGTGCTTACTATAAACACATGCTCCTACCACGAACACGTGTTATTGTGTTCAAGCATAACAGCAGCAGACGACGGAAGGAGGCTACCAGGAAGACATGAAGAGGCTTCGGAAGTAAAACGAAGACGACCGATCTCCCCTCAAGGACTTCCCCTTCAAGAGGATGTCTATAAAAGAGGACCTCAAGAGCACAGGGCCATCAGTGCCAGTGCTGATCGCTAACCTACCTAAACTGTCTCCCGACACCGCTATGAGTTATTGAGATTTCGTTTATTCCCTACTCCTGAGGATGCGACGAGTAAAAGGGGCAATCTTTGACTACACTATCTCCGGAGGCTGCCATGAGCAAAGGAGATATCCTTTAATTACCTTCTGACACCACTCTGGACTAAGACATATAACCTTCAAATAAAAGCCACCTTAAGTGCCGAAGATCTCCTCACTGGGAAATACATTTTATAGACTTTGAAGTACTTACAAGAACTTTGTAAGTTTTATATAAGATTTTGTAATAAAAGGTGTAGGGTTCAATTCCCAGACATTGTCATATTTTTCCTCAAATAAAATCCAAGAAGTCGTCATAACAGAACAACTTTTTTCATATTTAGCAGTGTTTCAAACAAAATTGCCAAACTTTCGAAGTTAAGAATCTGCTTTTGTAGTCACAGGAATTTATTCATTTCGTCCTGACATAATTCCTGACTATGACTTTGCACCTAGTATTGTCAATAGTTTATCTTCAAAAGGTGTAGCTATTGATTCAGCAAGCACACCAGTTCCAGAACTAAGATTGCTTTAAAAGGTTATTACATCTTACTCGTAAAAGAACTATGTAATAATGACCGATTGCTATCGACTTCATTTCAAGGAATACTACCAACTCTACGTAAACGAAATTCTAAAGCTATTACAATCTTGCTACAAGTTTACTCACATCTTCAGAAGTGCCGATGAAGATGAAGAATACAAAAATAAAGAAATGCCTACTACTTTCATAAACTAATTCTATTGCCTATGGAACCCAGAGGTTCAATGCCGCGTTCACAAAAGCTCTCCATTGACTTCTGTCCTTAGCCAACTAGATCCAGTTTCTACTTTGTATTCGTATTTCTGCAAGATTCGTCTTAATATTGTACTTTCATCTGCACCTAGGTCTTCCTAATGACCGTTTTCCGATTGGGCTTCCAGTTAAAACTTTGAAAGCATTCCTACTTTCTTCCATTTTGGCTATATGATCTGCCCACCTGAGCCTCCGAGATTTGATGATTCTAACAATGTTTGGTGAATGATATAAATTATGCAATTTCTTGTTATGAAGTTTCCGCTATTCCCCATTCCCGTTCCTCTTGGGTCCAAATATTCGTCTCAGGATCTTGTTCTCAAATACTTTCAGTCTACATTCTTTCCTAAGAGTAAATGACCATGTTTCGCAAACAGACAGGACAACAGGCATGATTATCATTCTATATATTTTAAGCTTCAAATTCCTTGACGGAATTCGCGATGACAAAAGATTTTGTACTGAATAATAACACGAATTTCCTGCTTTTAGTCTACATTTGATCATGAACAGCGAAGATAAAATGTCGGATCAAGAATAAACTAAACAGATATTGGTTAAACAGATTCAAAAGGAACCGGAATCCCGGTATTGCCCAATATATGAAGAAAGACAAAGAACTAGATATGTGAATTTATATAATTTGTAGACGTTTTGTAGACGATAAATATATCGACTTACGAGCCAGAACACGTAAATTTGTATGCTATGTGTGCAGCTTTGTTAAAGCACAAAGCCTTCATCTTTTTCCCCCTTTACTATCGCGGAAATGTTAGCAATTTTTCTTTCGTTTCATTTACTCGGAGTTATATCAAGAGAAAAAAAACATGGAACATTGAAGTGAAGAATAAATCCTGTTTCTAATATTCATATCCAAGTTTTCCCACATTTTTACGTAAATTATTTTAGATTACGTTCTATTTATGTTGTCCTGTAAGTTTAAATTTTCCAAGTTTGTTTTAAAGCGAGCACCCGATAACATAAGAAGGGTCATAAATAATTTTCATGTATCTTTCGTATGTTACGATCAGAGGTTGCTCGTGAGGGAAGTCACACCTGGTAAAAATTAAGGTCTTATCACTTTAAACTTAAAGAAGAAAAGTTATCTGATACACTGATTGTTGTATACAGCAATTTGTAAATTGAGAAGTTTTATACATTTGTTTGAAGTGATAACACTTTAATTTTTACCGATGCATCTTTCCTCTTCTCAACCCCCTAAAAATCAGGGAACAGTAGGGAAGAAAGTGAAACAATTCCAGAGCAATTGGCGGCAAATCACGCAAAAAATTTTTACTACATTTTTAGGAGGTTGAGGACTGTGATCACATTTCCACACCAACCGCTTCAAAATTTCTCTTTGTTAACAACAATCGGAGTATACGAATACACAGAGCAATTGTGGAGCAAATATGAAAAAACGAGATATAGCCAACATCCACTCCCCTCTGCGATTATGTAAGTTGGGAGGGTAGCTGAAATCAAGTGTGTAAGTTCTGTTTACTCGAGAACGTTAGGGAAGCAACTTAAGCAACTGTGAAGCAAATCGAAGCTAAAGAAGTACAAAATAATGCCACGATCCGCTCCCCTATGTTATTATGTTTATTTGAGTGGGATGCTGGGAGAATTTTGTTCTAGTCTCCACTTTAAAGTTCCATTTCCTCGGGAATGGTGAGTAAACGTAGCTACCGCGAAGCAAACCAAGTGCAAACCAATCCCGCCATCCGTTCCTCATTGAAATTATTTTCAATTCGAGGTGCTGGGACTACGCTTTCCTGGACCACCAGTTTAATGTTCCATTTTCTCGGGAACGGCAAGGGAGCAAATTGAGAAAATGCGAAGAAAATTGACGCAAATGAAGTAGAAGCGAATGCCACCATTAGTTCCTCTCTACCATTGCGTGGGGGGCTAGGACCATGTTGTTCTGACTCTCCCAGTCTAAAATTCTATTTTTTCGCGAACGCCAGTGGAGCAACCGGACAAATTGCGGAGCAAATGAGAGCAAAGGAAGTATAAACGATTGGGACCATCTGTTCCTCTCCGTGATTTTTTTTAATTCGAGGGGCTGGGATCACTTTTTTTCTGGCCCCTCGAAGTTCCCGGCTCCTTTTTTCTGGCCCCTCACAGTTTAAAGTTCCATTTTCTTGGGAACGGTAAGGATGCAAACTTAGGAACTGCGGAGCAAATGGGAGCAAATGAAGTACAAGCGAATGCCACAATCCGTTGCTATCTGCTATTGATTGGGGGGCTGGGACCATGTTATTTTGGCCCCCTACTTTAAATTTCTATTTTCTCGGGAACGGTAAGGGAGCAAATGGGAGCAAGCGAAGTACAAACGAATGTTACTATCCGTTCCTCTCTGCTATTGGGTGGGGGGCTGGGACCATGTTGTTCTGGCCCCCACTTTGAATTTCAATTTTTTTCGGGAACGGTAAGGGAGCAAAGGGAGCTACTGCGAAGCAAATGGGAGCAAACGAAGTACAAACGAATGCCACCATCCGTTTTCCTCAGCGATTATTTTTAGTTGGGTGGGGGGCTGGGACGACGTTGTTCTCCCCCCCCCACTTTAAGGTTCCATTTTCTCAGGAACGGTAAGGGAGCAAACGGAGCTACTGAGGAGCAAATGGGAGCAAACGAAGTACAAACGAATGCGACCATCTGTTCTTCTCTGTGACTGTTTTTAATTCGGATGTCTGGGACCACCTTTTTCTGGCCCCTCAGTTTAAATTTCAATTTTCTCGGGAACGGTAAGGGAGCAAACGGAGCTACTGCGGAGCAAATGGGAGCAAACGTAGTACAAATGAATGTCATCATCCGTTCCTCTCTGCTATTGGGTGGGGAGGCTGGGACCATGTTGTTCTGGCCCCCCCACTTTAAATTTCAATTTTCTCGGGAACGGTAAGGGAGCAAACGCAGCTACTGCGGAGCAAATGGGAGCAAACGAAGTACAAACGAATGCCACCATCCGTTCCTCTCTGCTATTGGGTGGGGGGCTGGGACCATGTTGTTCTGGCCCCCCACTTTAAATTTCAATTTTCTCGGGAACGGCAAGGGAGCAAACGCAGCTACTGCGGAGCAAATGGGAGCAAACGAAGTACAAACGAATGCCACCATCCGTTTCCCTCAGCGATTATTTTTAGTTGGGTGGGGGGGCTGGGACGACGTTGTTCTGGCCCCCCCACTTTAAGATTCCATTTTCTCGGGAACGGTAAGGGAGCAAACGGAGCTACTGCGGAGCAAATGGGAGCAAACCAAGTACAAACGATTGAAATTGTTTTCGAAGAATTGTGTGATGGTGGTGGTGGGGGCGGGGCAGAACTACGCACGCGGATAACTGTGATTGTTCCTATATGTAAAAGTAGGCCTAAATCTTTTTATGCGCACCTTCTTCTGTTTTTCGTAAAAATTCGCAAAATGTAATCTCTCTATGACTTACGGTTGCCGAGATATGGCTCCTTAAATTTCCCGAAATTCGAACTGTTTTTGGTCAATTTCTGGGGAATGGTTGCCAGTTGGCCAGTGACCACCGGTTACCAAAATACTTACCATCCTCTTAGGTATTGATCAACACCAATATCATCTCTCTATAACTTAGGACCTATGGTTCCCGAAATATGGCTCAAATCCCTGGAAATTGGACATTTTTGGTCAATATCTCGGGAACGGTAAGAGTGACGCGAAAACTTCCATCACTTTCTCAGATAGTGTTTGATGATCTATCGAATGGAGGACTCAAAACTGAAAAAAAAATCGCAAATAACAGACAAACAGTGGCGTATTTACGATTTTGTTTCGGGGGCTTTGCTAACTTTCGGGGGGGCTTTGCCTGAAAATGTGAAAATTCTGCAAGATATTTCATATACTTTACTATAGTAAGTAAGATTTCGGTGGGGCTTAAGCCCGGAAGCCCCCCTTAATACGCCACTGCAGACAGACATAGAGAATTCAGTAACGAACTTTTTAAGTTCGTTGAACATTGATAGTGTCCGCGCTAAAGATCAATCTCTTCTAACCGAGAAACGGTGGCATGTCGGTTTACGTCAGTTGTGATGTCTTTCCTCTTTGTATACTAATGAAAAGATAAAACCTTTCGTTTTTGAAGTTTTATATCCAGGTAGGAATCCTACTTTGTGATTCATATCAAAATATGACAAAGTCAAACTGGTAAGTATTTTAAACAAATAAATGTCATAGATAAACTCACCGAATGAATTTATTGCCGTTTAGTTTGTTTATAGTTTTATATATACACACGGTGTAATCAAATACATCAGCTTCTACCTCAAAAAAGGTACTTCGATGAAAGTAATACCGTACTTTTTCTTTGTTATTTACCTTAAAACATGTCACTGTACATGTAACTAAGAAAAACAATTGGCTAATATATAGCTATTAAAAATACATAGAACATGAAAAGGGATAAATTACATGAGCGAATGTTGCTTTATGTTCTGTGTGCATGACAAACGGAAGTTAGCTAATCGGATGTTTTATTTTGAAAATTTCGTATTTGACGTTTTGGTTTTGTTCTGGCAAGCGGTTTCAACTGCTTACGTGTCAAGACTTGTTTTCTCTGCAATGAAGACTGATATTTCTGCTAATAGAAATTGAGGTACATTCGAAAAGAAGAAAATCTAATTTTGAGTACCCTATTTTTTCTGTCCGGTATAAAACCAATACGTGCATGGACCTGAACTACAGTCCTCACAGATCTCCGGTCAAAGCTAGAGGAAATCCCTCCAGCAGAATAAGTAAATTAAATTCTCAGAATATCAATGTTATTTGGCCCAGAACGTGACAAGATTAATTTTTCCTGATCAATTTTTCTGCACTGAACAACTTAGGAAAACAACTGAATTGCATTAAACGTCAAGCAATGATGCTTAGGTTAAGATGTCTTAGTCTTCTCTCTAATTGAAGAAATATCTGCGTTAAGTAACTCAGTGAATCTCCAAGTACTTGGTGGCCTGGTCGGAATGGAAGATGCACGATGAATTTTCCTGTTTCGTCTTATGTTGTGTGTTGAATGAAATGTTGTTCCCACTCCAACTCGTTTTCGGATTTTTGTCGAACTTCGTCTTCTTCAATTTCCCAAAATCGTCGCAGCATCCAAATTATCTTCATTGCGTAAAAAACACGTAACAGGAACTGCTGAGCTTCCATCAGTTTGATGATAACGTCCTGAGAATATCCAGCAAAATTCTGTATTCTGAAGAATTGGTAGATTGGGATGAAGTATCTTCCTTTCTGGACGCAGAATTTCCAAAAAGATTTCTGCTCCCATCAACAGGTCTGTCTTATCCGGTATGTGAAAAGTTGGGTCTGCTAACTTCACATCTTTTGGTAAACACCAATCCCTGACTTGAATTAGCCATGATCGTAGGTCACTCGTAATACAAGGTAAGACTGCATAAGTAATAAATGAACTATAATTACTTACTTTAGAATGTAGTTGAACGTCTACCACATGCATTGTTTGTGACACAAATTTATTGATCCCTTGTATTGGAATGTAAACCTTGCGTTTACGTAGTCTTAATCTTTGCATTAAATCTTCCGTAATGAAGTTCAACTGCGACCCACTGTCTAACAACACTCTGCATGAATGTACCTGACCTAACTGATCACATCTGTGGACAACACTTGAGATGATGATTGTACCTTAAAACTATGATATGAACCTTGTACGTCTGCTTGATTGGTAATAACATTACCCCTTTCTGTATTATTAGCTGATACGCCGTATCTAAAACTACAGTACAATTGAAATTTGCGAAATATCCACTTCTGTATGTAATAACGTACTATGTTTTTGATTACAATGTTTACAATGTCCAGATTTACAATCTTTCACCCTGTGGGAACTTTTGAAGCAATTAAAACACAATTTGTTTTGCACTAAACACTCACGCTTTTTCTTGAGATTTGCCCTTATGAATGATGCATAGCGAAATAACTCGTGTTCTTGTGTACAAAATGGACATGTGATACTATTATTAACAGCTACATAAGGCTGTGATTTGGATGTATTTTTATTAACTTTCGTATTTAATTTGGGTAATAGTAGATCTATACATGAGACCGCCCTTGTCTTCCGTGCACGAGGATACTTCTTACTATTGCACTACGTAGAAAATTGATGGTATTTCATGTAGAAGTGGTAACAGAACACAGAAGAAACGCAGATCAGGCTGTATTCACACTTTATATTCGAGTGTGAATACGGTACAACATGATTTGGGTTTCCTCTGTGTTCTATTACCACTTCTACATGAAATACCATAAATTTTCTACGTAGTGCAATAGTAAGAAGTATCCATGTGCACAAGACATGTGATTATCGTTAAATCCCCCCCCCACACACACACATATAATCATAGATAAAGTACAAGGGCACTACACATGCAGATATAGAGTACAAGGGCAAAATGTGTTAAATGAAAGGAAAAAGACAATAAAGAACAGAAAGCATTAAAAAATCGAGTCCCACACACACATAATCATAGATAAAGTACAAGGGCACTACAAATGCAGATATAGAGTACAAGAGCATAATGTGTTAAATGAAAGTAAAAAGACAATAAAGAACAGAAAGCATTAAAAAATCGAGTTTAACTCTACAAAAGAACGTTCCATTGAAAAGAGAGGAGGAAAAACTGCACCTCCTCTTCCTCCTCGAATTTCCAATGAAACGTGTTTTCCAACAGCGAAACACGTTCCTTTCCCTAAAAAAGAACCGCATCCCTACCAATCCATAAGACAACTTACCGATGCGGAGCAGCCCGTGCTCCTGCATCACACCAACAGCACAACACTTTTTTATTTTATACTTATTTCGACGATCCGATGTTTACACAAAAAGCAGTTCAGACAAAACGGAATAACCATTACTATCCTCCTTCCATCTTGTTAATAACTTCTTTCTCATACCGTGCTGCCACCTACCGCTGCTTATGTCAATGTGTGCAGACCCATCACTCGGAATGGCATCTGTGCTTAGAGTTCCAAGATGTAATACGATCAGCCAGGAATTTTCCTAAATTTATACACGTAATTCTAAGCATTATAATTCGTATTGAAATTACCGGAAACTAAAAGTAAACATAAAAAAGCAAACTTCGCGTTACGTTCTTTTCACGAAAACCTGTACGGAATGACCCCCAAACTTCCTTTCTGTCTGCAAACACCGCTAAGGAATCATGCTTGACTTGGTACTACTCGATACACCTCAGACATTTGCACTTCAGTAATCACCAATGTAAATAAGGGCAGAAGAACAACAAACAGGTACGTTCTTTTTTATTTTCGTATCACTCGAGAAGTAAATCAAAGTCGGTTTGTTACCCCCTTGGTAAGTTCGTAGATACTCAATGAATAATCCCTAAAAGTATAAGCGTCCAACTCCTTCTGTAGCTGACGCGGTTTTACGTATACTATATCCTTAATTTGTTTGATTTTTCACCTGTAGTTTCATTTTCAGATTTTAAGGACCAAATGTTTGTGTATAAAATGCCTTGATACGTGCAATAGTGAACTGCAATCCACACTGAAAATGAAACACACTCAATTTATTTCTACTGCACTACAATATCTAAGATTATAGATGTTCAAATTGCACGAAGGTAACAAATGTTAAACACTGCACTAATTAATTGCTCTGATGAGCCTGATAGAAATTGTTCCTCATGTTGATGCTTCAACACTCTCTCTCAATTTCTTGTCTTGTCTTCTTCACCTTTAATGGTCTTTAAAAAGTTTTTGCACCGACATCTAAGGTCTTGTGTGCTACGATTGTAGGATTATTGAATTACTTCTATGAAAGAATAGTTCTTTGTATAAAATTGTATGTATACTAAAAAAATTAAAATTATTCAAATGGCTAACACCGCCATTTGCATTGGTTGGTCGACTTAAAAGTCGAAGTGCCTGTCAAATATTGTAGATAATTGATAAAAGTTAGAAGAAAATTAAATCCAGTGCAATATGATCATGAAAGTAGAAAAACAGAAAGTCAAAATCAGGAAAAGCATAAAATTGTCATAATAGGTAAATATTGTAGTCTAAATCGGGAAGGAGGTCCAACGGGACGAAGAGAGCCAGCTACCCAGTTGGTCAGGGTGTAATAAATTGGTAAAAAGTGAAAATACATGAATTTTAAATGAGTAGAATAATTGTGGATGAGTGTAAGTGTGCTTGTAAGTAACTGTGAATGTGTGAATTATATGTAGAATGAACACTTTCCACTTTAAACCACTTCCTCTTCTTAACAACACTTCGGGAGATGTTATCCCTACCAAGGTCACCGCTGGACTCCTCTCTCAAGGTAGCCTATATAAAATAACACTCTCTCTTACTACTGTTTTTTTACTCTTGTCAGATCAATTACTATTGTTTAACACCGTTGCTAGATCAATGTATAAAATATTAACTGAAATTGCAAAAATCCCCTTAGGGCTTTCTGGGACACTTTTTACTACCATTTTCCTGTTCAGGAAAGTCGATTTAGATAAAAATCTTCCGTCTATGAAGCAGATAAGAAGTTTACATTTATTTGCTTGTGTTATTGGTTACTAGTAACCAAAGATTTTTATCGGCCACGAAGAAGAACATATAGTGAACGTATACAACAACAGATAATATCATTCCTGTCAATGTAAATGTTATCAGAAAATTCATACACTCAAAAAACTATAGGAAATATAGTCCGTTGCTTGTTACTTGGTATAAATATCAAATATCCTGCTTAAAGTTTTCCTCACAGCAAAATAATATAATAATAGTAATTAGAAGAAGAAGAAGTAAAAACTAATAGAAATTCTCAATGTTGAGTCCTAGATATTTATGGTATCCTTAGAAACCAACGTGCACTGCTAAGATTGTAGTATATAGATGTATACTACAGTATTTATGATATCCTTGGAAACCAATGTACACGGTTAAAATTGTAGTATAGATCTATAGATATTTATTATATCCTTGGAAACCAATGTGCATAGTTAAAATTGTAGTATAGGTGTACAGATATTTATGGTATCCTTAAAAACTATTGTACACGGTTAAAATTACAGTATATGTGTACAGATATTTATGATATCCTTGGAAACCAATGTGTACGGTTAAAATTGTAGTATAAGTGTTTAGATATTTATAATATAATTGGAAACCAATGTGCACAGTTAAAATTGTAGTATAGGTGTATAGATATTTATGATATTTTTGAAAACCAATGTACACGGTTAAAATTACAGTATAAGTGTATCTATTCAATACACAGGATTCTGGGGCAGCTATGATACTTTTGCTAAGTCCTTGTTCTTAGTAAATAAAAGGTTCCACTGTCCACTGAGAAAGGATACAGTTATATTAGTATAGTAGAAATACCCAATAACCTCCGTTTACCATACTAACTGAGAGTGTTATTAACAACACATAGTGTGTGTGTGTATAGAAAGATCACCGTGACGCAGTTTCTATTTCAGCGTCCCTTCGCTCATTCACCTACGGTACTACTGTAACATCATTTTTAACAACGTTCCTGTCAAACTGGTAATAATAATAGGTCAGTGTTACACACAACACCAGAGCCTTGGTACTGAAGTAACAGGATGAATCCATATCAAATCAACCAATGGTGGTTCCTTACAAAATTTATTATTTTTAAGTTTTTTTTTTTTTTTTGTACACAGCGTTGCACAATATTCGGAGAGTTAAAAACAAGAGTTCATTTATATTTTAGATGTTTAGATATTTTTAGAGCAGCCGTTTTGTATAGGCGTGCAAAAGTACTATTGACCCCTTTATGGCTCACTCGGCTCTGATTAGTTGAAAGATGTCACATGGTATGGCGCCATAGAGGTCAATGACGTCTTGATTTTGGCAGGGGTACTTTGGTCCACTCTCCAAATTTTGAGAGAGGTAATAAGACCACTTTCTTAAAGTCTACAAATTGCCAAAACTAGAAATTTGGGGTGGCAGTATAAAACTTGGATATATTTATTGGAGAAGGATGAGAATCAAGAACGTAACCACGAATCAAATATTCCTGTTGTATTGAACCAAGGACGATGTGTAAAGTGTCTTCGTTCCAGAGACAGAAAGATTCGAACAAAATGTGACGTTTGTAGCAGTTTTATTTGCAAAGATCACTCAACGAAGAAGATTGTATGCGAGTTAGTGTTTGCAATGATAGGAATATTTTTTACATGTTTCTGTATTTGAATATATAATAGGCAAGTAATTTTGTAACAATATTGGAATCTTGTTTGTTTGCAGAGAAATATTAACATGCTATATTTTACACAAAATTCAAACTGTACTGTGAGAAAAAATGCGAATAAATTAGATTATTTTATATGTCGAAATATTAACTATGCAATAAAAGTTCCATTTCAACATTTATGTATTATAATAATTAAATATTTTTATTGAAAACAGCGATTTAAGTTTGGGGTGATTTGCACCCCACTCGGTTTAAGTTGGTAAAAACAAGGCTAAAACGTTCGTGAAGTTAAGAACGACTTATATCGAGGAAGGCCAGCTACTACTTCCCCACAAGATTGTCCAAACACATTGGGAGAAATCTAGGCAAGACAGACGTATTCTCTTTTATGTTGATTTTTCCCAATCTGTTTGGACAACCCTGCAGAGAAGTCGTAGCTGGCCATCTTTGATATAAATCGTTGTTAACTTCAGAAATGTGTTTCTAAATACGGAAGATAGCATCACATGATTGTCAAGCTCTTGATACAACCCTAAGAACGACTCTGCATAGCACCCAAAATGAAGCGGGTTGTTTCAAATGTTTTAAGTTTCAAATCAATATCTTAAAAAATAAGAAAGTTACAGCGTTTATCGCAAACCTTTGTAAAGTGCAAAATATGCTTACGCGCCTATACAAAATGACCGCTCACAAAAAAATGAACATCTAAGAAAAATGAATGAATCCTTGTTTTCAACTCTATGAATATCATCAGCGGCGTAGCGTAAGGGAACGCCGGTTTGCCCGGTATCCCCTGTTAATAAGAAAAAATACGTATTTCATTATATATAAATTGTTTGCTTATTATCACAATTATCCCCACTGCAATCTTCTGGATGCGCTCTCTCACCGTCTCGCCTTACTGTGACAAGCGGAACCTACGCTCAGATGGGCGTCACTCAGATGCATATTTTCTGTCTTTCCTCTTGTCGGATGCTATGTTCCTTGGGCTTCCAGGTCTACTGCAAGCAACGGGGTTTTCGTCTGCTTTCTGTCGATTGTGCATGCCCAACTACTTCCTTTCACATCCCTGCAACTCTACATTTTGCTTTATATATACGCTGGCATATTCAAGTATTTCCAACTCTATCTATTTTGAACTAAGCTATAGTTTCTGTACAGAACATACGAGCGCTATCAAGGAGATAGAACAAAACAGAAATGGTTAGTTAATTGTCTTTTTGAAGCAAGTCGGTTATGTAAATAATAGTATAATAAAAGTTATGCTTTAATCGTAATGAAATGTAATTGTAATCGTAATTAAAGGCAAATTATTAATCATCTCCATAAATATACAGTATGTCCAGTGGCGTTGCCAGAAACTCTTTGAGGGAGCTCACACACACAAGCATAAACATAAAGCATTCTGTAGAATCACGGTCACCGATCTGGTAGGTCAAGAGAGCCAGAACTACCCGCCCCTCGCAAAGATGGCTGGAGTCCTTCAGTCACTGGCACATATCCCGGTGAGATGAGGGAAACATGTCCCCTCCAATCGTGGAACAAGAGGACTGTGTTTCCTAATAATCCGATTTGAAATTGTGAAGATTTGTATGCGACTGCCACAAAGGAAAGTGAGATGAAATTGATGTACCTTGACTTGTTTCGTTTTAAAAAATCATATTCTTTAGTATTTCATTGTCATTAATTATTGTTAGTCTATTTTCAACTACTTGTTTAATTCCTGTATTGTGATCATCATAATTTTGCTCAAATAAGAGTATTGTTGCGCCATACATAGTTAATTTTCTTTCATACTTTTGGGGAAGTCATTATTTATATTATTACAAAACAAATGTCCTAAAATTTTAATTTGGATCATTGTGGATGCATAAGTAGAAACATATCAATTATAAATATGCATGTATTCAGATTACAGAATGTGTTCACGGCACTGATTTTTAATACTGATATGTACTAGAATTTCATCTACATCGCCTACATCCGGTTCACCTCAGAAATCAGATTCATCTACTGTAATTTGAGTCTCATCTCCCCTCCCTCCCGAAAAAGCCTCAGATATGTCCTCCTCCCTTAAATCTACCCTCCTCCCAATGTTGAAGACAGCTCTGCTCCCCTGATCCTCCACAGCATTGTTTTTCAACTTCATAAATATTTGAACATCGCTTTTTAAAAAAATATGGGAACGTCCCCCGAATGTTGAAGACAGATTTACTCAATTGCCTTCAGTATCTGGATATCTGACAACGAAATACATGCGCAGAAACAGGCCCCAGAGTTGGTTTAAGTACTTTCTATTTGCATCTACAAATGATATACGTATACACTCAGGCCCATATTCACGAATGGGGGCCTGAGTTCCGAACCCAAGATGACAAATTTGTAGGGGCGATTTTTTCAAGAACGAGATTGAAGTATGGTATGGGGAGAAAGAAGCTGCCCAAGGGAACTATACTGGAAACAATGTTTATACAACAGTGGGGTCGAGTTTTCTTGTCACAACTGTAGTGGCAAGAAGCTGAGACAATTGCTTATTGGCTTCTACCCTAATTCACGCATTTGCTTCTGTATGTCCCACTAGGCCAACAATTATGGAGGCCTCCCTTCTAAATTTTTCATAACCCTATATTTCTCCTCGGAATAGCTATGTATTGCTGATAGCAATAGTATTGTGTCGTGCAAGTGACTAACTTTGGCATCCCCATTTCGGAATACCACGCTACGCTACTGAATATGATACAACTTTATGCACAATTTTTTTTTTAAATAAATAAATATAAATTTTATCAGCAACACTATAATCTAACATTGGATAATTTCAAATGGATTGACTGGCTTGTGTTAAAGTTGAGTTGTTTTAACGTCATAATTTTTTGTTGTGTTACCAGGGGCGGATCCAAGGGGGCGATCGGGGTGGTCGCCCCTCCCAGAAGAGGAAACTCTCTTATTTTATATATTAATAAAACCCATCCCAGAGTTTGAAGCTCTTAAATGTAGCTCTAAGTAGTAGTATAACAACCCACCGCCCCCCAAAAGTCCGTCCTGGATCCGCCCCTATGTGTTACCAAACACTATTTATATTGGATTGGTCAATCAGTCAGTCCGAGAATTTCTCCGGATTTTCATGTTCGAAAAATTCCCTTTTAGCTAAATTTACCTACGAAATTTCCCTCAAACTACGAACACTGCGTGAAAGTAGCAATGACGATGTTAGAGAAAAGCAAATGAAGTGGGTCCCCCACGATGGAAGTCTTTCCCTTCTCCCGACTGTCTCTAAGACACATTATATTGTAAGATAGATTAAGCAATATAAACCTAATATTTTCGGTATACTAAGAATGGTTGCCCTTCCACTTGCCCCCCATGAAATTAAAGCTGATATCGTCACTGCCTAGTTAGCAAATGCGTCTATGGTAAATTCTAAGTTTGCTTCTAAAGACGCGGCTTTACCAAGTGTAAATTTTAAGTCATGCTTGAAAAGTGTGTCAATTAAAAATAATAATAATAATAATAGCCTTATTTTACGTATTATTTGCAAGTCTGAGGCAAGCTTACAATCGAGGAACTAGCAAGTTTACTACAGCTTGGTTAGATTTGCAGCCATGAGCGCCCAAAGGGGGCAGGGGGACCCCTGGCTCACGAAAATATATTAAATTTATTAACATTTTCTTAATACAAATTTTAAAAAATATCAAAGGTAATGTAGCAATCAGAGAGATATCCCCTAGAAAATTTTCTTCAGGCGCACATTTAGCCTTGAAGGCTTGAGGAAATCAATTGAAAGTCTTGAACCTTATTAGGGTAGTGAGGAGACCAATCCTGGGACGAGCTCTAGTTTCTACACGTGAAATTCGAGTACATAATAATAATAATAATAATAATAATAATAATAATAATAATAATAATAATAATAATAATAATAATAATGGATAGTGTTGTTTTTACAGAATTGTATCACTACTGGTAGAAATGTTATGGCGAAGTTTATTTTCACCTGGCTGGCTACATCATTCCAACTGTAAGTACATATCAAGTAAGTTATAAAAGAATAATTGATGCATACACAGGGTTAGCATAAATGATTCATTATTTTTGAAAAGGCTATACTTTCAAAAATATTACACGTACACACATGAAAGATGTATGAAAAGAATCACAAATCACCAAATTTGTATTATGTGGCAGTACAAGTCCATTGTCTTCCCGATTGGGTGTGGCAGTACGAGGTTAGTACTAGTGGTGGGCACAAAAACCGGTTTTTCGATTTTCGGTTTTTAGAAAAACCTAAACCGGTTTTTGAAAATTTTCAAAAAACGGGTTTCGGTTTTTCACCGAAACCGGTTTCGGTTTTCTTCAAAACCGGCTCGGTTTTCTTCAAAACCGGTTATCGGTTTTCTCCAAAACCGATTATGTTTTTTTTTTTTCAAAATTTGTTGTATTTCTGACCAGAATGGTGTTTCGTTGTTCTCCGGAAACCGAATCCATTTCCACAGAAATAGTTTTATGTGTTTTCGAAAAGTTTTTACCGAAACTGGTTTTGGAGAAAACCGAAATGTCGGTTTTTCGGGTTTCGGTTTTTATAGAAACCGGTTTTCGGTTTTTTTTAAAACCGGTTTTGCCCATCCCTAGTTAGTACTTGTCGAAAATGGAGGGAAAGCAAGAAAAAGACGTCAAGTATCGTCTGGACATGTTGTGTCACCAAAGGGGCACATATTGGTAAACATTTGTAGAGGGTGTATAAACTTGGTGAGTTTCTCGTTCTTTTCATACATCTTTCATATGTGTACGTCTAATACTTTTGAAAATATAGCCCTTCCAAAATGAATGAATCATTTATGCTTTATATTATTGTTTAATAGAAATACAATAAGTAGTTACTAACACGTGACATCCAAGTAATCACAAGTAACGATAGTTTATTCTGTTGTGCAACAACGTGGACATTTTTTTATCATAAATTTTCGTCATCGCATCCTTGCAGTATCAAACATGTAATTTCAAAAACAATTTTCTACTACTCCTTTAACCTGTCATTGGAACAGACAGTAGTTGGCGGAAAAATAAAAACAAAAATTTATATGGAAAGAAAGTTCTGTTAACATTTGATTCAACAGAGAAAGGAACGCAGATGTTGTAAAATATTTTACAAGACATTATTGTGTGTGTACTTTTTATAATACTGAATATGTACTTTTTATAATAGTTGGGGTCATAATGAAAGAAAAATTGTTATATTTGAATGAACAGAGGAAGGATGTAAACATGTAAAATCTTTTTCAGCATGTTTTATTATTATTATTATTATTATTATTATTATTATTATTATTATTATTATTATTATTATTATTATTATTATTATTACTATTATTATTTTACTCGAGATTTCTCATAGTTTGTTATTAAAATACTTACCAACATATCCTCATTTTATTGTCCTAACAGACCAATATATGTTGATAGTAAAGTACCGGTAGTTTAGATTGATTGAACTCCTGGGCATTCAGAATTTCATGTCAGCCTCCCCTTCTTCCCCGTTGCGAAATCCTGGTTGATATATGTTCCAGTACCATATTTTAGAATGATCGAGCCCCTGTTGTGATGACCACAGTATTTCATGTCACGGACTCCCCCCCCCCTTCACGAAATCCTGGCTACGTGCCTGTCACAGATATTCTAAAGATTAGCTATTCTCAACTTACGGGCCCAGTGGTGAGTTCAGAAGGAATGTTTGGTGGTTATCAAATTCTTGAATCAGAGTCAAGTCTAGAATTCAGCTTTTTTCTTAACGTGTCATTTGAAAATTTTCAATATAGTATTTAAATTTCGGACGATGCAGTAACTCTCACTACTTTTGTCAATATGTTTGGCCGAAATGCATTGTAAGTTTGATGTGTTGAAGTGCAAACTAAGGACAAAGTTATTGTTTGGGGTTCAAGGAGGACTAAGTACAAAGTGATCTACTTTAATGATAACTAAATACAACGCAGTGAAGTATTTTTAGGCTACCGGTGGTATCCTTATAACATTATAGAAGAAAGCTAATTTACAAACGTATGAACTAATTTGTTTTAATAAGTTAACAGTTTATTATCTTCAAATGCTACAAGTTTCTTTAAATTCTCCATAAATGAGAATCCGTACTAAGATACAACCATTATTAGCTTTATATGCAGCTAACATACAATCATTATTAGCTCGCTTTTTAAAAACATTTCCAATGTGGCAACGCTGTAGAAACCGCTTACTAATATCGACTGCAAAAGTCGTACAACACTTGAACGTTATCACGTTTGCTCCGTCTAACATTGTAGGCTCCACCTAACGTCTCCTGAGAGGCTAGTTTTGTTTCCGCTGAACTTATCAGTTTCCATAAGTATGAGAGACAGATTAAATGGAAGTTAATGTGACATAGCAACCATTTTGGGGGTGTCTTGTTTCAGACATCTTGATTGGTTAATCGTCTGTTTCTGCATACTTCATTGGCCACCACATTCTCGGTTAAAGAATGGGTTGTCAATTTTCATATACCCCTCATTTAGACCTATTCTGATGAGTGATGTATTGGAGCGACATCAAGAGAAGAAGTGAAATACTGCGAGGAAAACTGTCTTCTATTTGGAAAGCATTTTTGTTAATGAATAGAGTGAATATAGGAGCCTTATTTGTAAACCTAAAAGTCAGTACAATAGCTCTGGATTTCAGTGGCGTATAGTGGTTTAATGGTTGGGCTACCTCTAACTTTTATAACATCTGTACATTATTATTATTATTATTATTATTATTATTATTATTATTATTATTATTATTATTATTATTATTGGAGTTGAAGTTTTTACGTTATTATACAGTCTTCAAAATAAAAGAAAATCTTACAACACACTTTCTTTTTATCAAGTAGGTAAATATGATTTTCTCTTCACTAGAAATAGTGCAGGAATTTTGCGAAAAAAAAATAATAATTCATACAAGCAAGGAATTTCGCACAGTTGTAATACTTCACCTCCTTATCAACATACTGGAAGTCCCCTAAGATTGACCTTGAGCTTTGGCCACCATATTGGAAAATGGCCGCCAATTTTAAGTTTTTCGTCGATACCTCCACAATGAACAGAGGTAGCGTAAACCATAAAGAGTGATGATATTTAGAGAATGGAAAAACACACATTTTGGTGTATAATACATCTCTCTATCTTTATTCGTTCAGGAGATATGAAGTTTTAAGTTATGACAACTTTGTTATTTTGTGCAGATAGTATGATTTCTCTGGCAGAATTCGATCACAGTAGTTTGCGTACTTACTCAAATTGTGCACTGAAATGATTTCAGTAGTCTTAAACTGAAACGGAAGAACAAAGTTACTCCTTCGGCTTCAATGAATGCAGAAATAAAAATCTAAGACAATAATATAGTTATCAATAGCCTTAGATTTATCTATGTCGTAAAAGGAACTGGACAATTGAAAGATTACTTCCGATATGACTTTTTCCCAAAACCACCTTCATTACTTGATAACATCTCAATGAGAAAGGGCGTCAAGTAATCTGTAGTTTCAGCTTTTAAATGTGAAGAAAGAAATTTCAAAGTATCAACAAATGCTGTTCATGTTTTAGTTGGAGGACACATTCCGCATTCGATTGAATAGCCAAAACTAGCGACATATGGTGATATTCTTGACTGTTGCATGTCATACATAGTATCTCATTACAGTGAAAATTGCATCGTTGTTTTTGATGATATCCTGAACAGCCAACTACTTAAGGAATCGAGGAACAGACAACAGTACGTACAAAATCGGCAACAATTCATTTTCAAGAAAACTCAGTTACGACCTGCACTCAAGCTGAATTTTTAGGTAATCGCAATAATAGAATTACCTTAAACAATGCCCTGGTAGCACGTTGTTTGAAGTAAAATGTGAAGGTTTGCCAAGAAGTTAATGCTGATATTTCAGTAGTTAATATACCCTTGGAAAATACAAATGCCAAGTGCCTGTTGTTATCGGTCAGAACACTGATCTTTTAATTCTGTTAACAGCATTAACAAAGGAAAAGTGTGATTTGTGGTTTCTAAGGCCTGCCTCTGGGACTAAGTAACATAAAACTATATTTAATATTTACAGGGTCGTATCCAAAAGTAGTAGGACTGACTTTAAAAAAAAATATTGAACATTTTGGTACATCGACTTAATACTCTTCAAAATAGGCCCCTTGGGCATTCACACACTTCTGGTAGCGAGCCTTCCAGGTCGCGAAGGCCTTCTGGAATTCGTCCTCCGGGATGCCGTTCAGCGCCCTCGTCGTCGCCGCTTGGACCGCTTCCACCGAGTCGAAACGATGCCCCTTGAGCTGCCTCTTGATACAGGGGAACAGGAAGAAGTCCGGCGCTGCCACATCAGGGCTGTAGGGGGGTGAGACAACGTGGAAACGCCGAATTTGGACAGGAGATCCCTCACAATCCACGCGCCGTGGCACGGCGCGTTGACAGGGTGGAGCTTCCATTTCCCCACCAGGCTGGTCGCACGCGTGTGATCCGATTTCGCAGCCGTGTGAGCACTTCCACGTAAAATCTTGTATTTACACTCTGTCCAGGAGGTACAAACCAGAGATGTGCGTCTACGCGTAAAAAACGATAGTTTACGTTTACGTGTCAACTATGCGTAGATAATGTAAACAACGTAGACTATGTAGAATATATCAACAACACGTAATTTAATATGGCGTCGTGGACAATAAAGGAGCTTTCTTTTGTCGTTACCTTGCGAAATTGCATACAAAATAAAATGCCTAGACCAGCGAATAGTAACTTTCGAATACTTAGTTTCGTCTTGATGAAGGAAAATGATAAATATTATGCATTTTGTAAAATATGCCAGAAAAAATTGGCAAATACAGCAGCTTCAAGACTGAAAGCCCACAGTTGAGAATTAGTTTTGTAAGTTTCATTATAAAAGCAGTGCTCGAAGTGGAAAATCTAAGGAAGTGGTATGTGCAGAGCAGAGTAAACATACTGATTAGATAATTCCCTCTACTTTTTATATGTTAGTCGTTTCCCTAATCTTTCGCTGCACCGAAGCATGTAACGGGTACTTTGGTCCTAGTTCGGTTGCGCCAAGTTTTGTAAAGGTTGGTTTTGGTCAAATTTATTAGATATGTAAATTTGATCTCGATTCCTGAATATGAGCATGTGATAATTATCATAATGATATGCATTATGCTCGGGTTCGCCAGATCTGAATAAATTAATATGTAAATTTATATTTGCCTACCAAGGCTGGGCTTTTGATGGTTTGCTTCCGAAAAGTGCACCGGTGCGATAGTAAACTAAATCATGGAAAGCTGAAGTTAACGCCGCGGGGCTTGAACCTCAGGTCTCCAAGTCTAATGTTCAATTAGCGATTCACGAAACGTAGAGAAATTTAAAAGGTAATAATGATATACAGATCTCGAAGTCCTACTTTTCCCCCAAAGCGGTATAATCCAGGGCGCTAGGAAAAAGTAGTTGCGCAGCTAATTAGAATTTAAATAAAACAAAATAAACATCTGTTTTACGCAACCTCCACAGAACGGTCACACGCTGCAAAGCTGAAAGAAAATGTTCTCGCTTATGCAGTTTTTATGGGACAGGCTGTACTGACTACCACTTGGAGAAGCAAGTGAATTTTTGAATAAAAATTCAATTGCTGAATGCTGCAATAAATTTTAGATTTATTGAAAAGATATAATAGAAATAAATCAAATCGAAATAATTCAAAATAACTCAAATTAATTATGACTATGGTGGTCAGTTCAGGCATCTCCCAAATTACTGGTAATGTCAAGACAAACAAAAAGATACTTTTACCATGTCTAGCAGGGGTGAGGAATTTAAATCTACTCTGCTTAAATAACAAAAGTTACACAGAAATTGGTAACAGCAATAAAATTTTAATTAATTAAAAATAAAGGTAGTTACTAGTGAAGGAATAACAATTTATAGTAGTCAACAATAAAAAAAAAGTTAAATAACAGAAGAAAAACAAATCTTTTCAACAGGAATCAATACCATTGTTTGCTTTTTGAAAATGTTAATGATAATACCTGAATTATTTTTATGGAATCAGAAGGATTCCACCTGAGAATGTTAAATAGAGAATTTAGTCTGTTACCTCAGCATACAATTATGTGATTTCCTGAATCATTTCATACTTCTGATTAACAGCTCTTTTTATTAATTTCCAATTAAGGCTCAAAAAATACAATTAATCTGAATTGTTATCATATATGCTTTTGAATAATTTCTAACAGTAAATGAGATTTTTAATTTCTCTGCTTATAATTAAACAGTGGCAAACAGAATGTTATTACTTAAATTGAAGTTTATTTATCACCTCCAGATATTATTATTAAAGAAGAATTAAGAAAAAAATAGAATAGAAAAAAATGAAAAGACTGTGGAGAAGTTATGATTGGATAATTTTGATTTACTTTAAAAGTCATGACTTGTTAGCGAATGGGAATGGAAACGTGAAATTATAGAAAAGATACAATAGGATAGAAGTGCACTTGTGGATCTTAATATTCGTATATATACATATATCATATAGCTAAATATTCATACATATAAACATTCAAATCATTATTCATTCTTATCTAAACAAGTTACCAAAGAAAAATCAATGTTCATTACTATATAAACAAGCCATAAAATACACATGTAATATTGACATAAATTACTTAGGATATCAATTGGACATTACTTTGAATTAGTGGACTTTTTGTCTTCAGTGATCAGAGTCCGTCTGCGTAACGTGTCGCTTAATTAAATACTTATCGAGGAATTATCCTAACTTTTGTATATATTATTTAATTTACCGACAGGCCGAAACTCTTGCTTTTACACACACACACACACACAAAAAAAAAAAAACCTTTATAGATGTGCAACTACAATTCGTTTCCGTTTACAAAGTGCCTATCCAAACCATTTTCATCGAACAACTAATAACATTGAATTTATATTTTATTCAAAGTGCAACTCTCAAATTTGCATTTCCACAGAGATGAATATTATTCTAAATATTAGCACTCAATAGGCTACAAATATGCTTCTTATTCTGACCTTTCTTCATCAATTATATGACAGAAAGTCTTAGTTTATGATGAGGAGTTAAGAACTCAAAATCTTATGCAATAAAATGAATTATTTCTTCAATAAAATAAAATAAAATAAAATAAATCGATAAAATATAATGGATCACTGACATGCAACTGGATTTGTGGTTATTGGATGAAAGTTAAGGCACGTTAATTGTTCATTCCGTATGGGAACGGAGAATCAAACAACACCAACAGTCTCGACCCGATTGGGGAACGAAGTAAAGAAATCGACGGATGACATCTGCCAAAGTAGTCCGGCCTTGAGTCATAATGGGGAAGAAATAAATTAACTATATTTCCTACCTTCTCACCGCAACTGGTCGCCATTTCTTTTTATGACTGCTTCTTACCAGGCACGTACTTTCTTCTTTACGTTAAACTTGTTAAAGTGTTCGCTTGCACTTAGATTCTCCTGCTCCTTTCCATGTGGGCCATGCTTCCGTCACAGTTCTATGGTTGAAGTCCTTACTTCGGATCCCGACCTGTGCATCTCCTGGGCTGGATACTCGGCTGGTCGTTCATTTGCCTCTTCACAGAGCATATGCTGGGGCTTCCATGGGATGTAAATGTTTGATTCTGTTCTACTATGGAGTTGGCTGACACTATCAACTAGTTCGATCACTGCCACTATCAACAAGTTCGATCACCGCCACTATCAACAAGTTCGATCACCGCCACTATCAACAAACCACTTCTGCTTTTGATAACACCTTTTTCTTAAAGTAAAATAATTCGAATAATATTTATCAATGTAGTCTACAGTGTTTGAACGATATTAATCAATAGGAAATGTTAGCTGGTAGGCCCCTCACAAAACACCACGACGGCGATGCACTAGCACATAGTTATTAATTAAGAATCGCTTGAAGAAAAATAATAAGTTCGTCGATATTTGTTAGAGTGTGTGGGTGTGTGTAGAGCGGCCGTGTGTAATGTTCGACGAATGTATTGCAACTGCCGTAGCTTCTTTCGGTGTTAGGGCGCGTACCTATCTATAAACAAAAAGATCTTTCTTTTCTTTCAAAAAAATTTAAAATTCGCAACTTGGTTTGTTGTGGTGGCGGTTTTCGTTGTTCTCTTTAAAAAAAAAAAAAAAAAAAAAAAAAAAAAAAAAAGTTCGTTGTAACGTTCCAGGTTGAGTTTATGACATGCTTACAAAGCCAAAGGGTTTTTGAATGTTTGCAATGTAAAAAGGATGTTTTAGCAGTTCCTCGGAGAATTTTAACTGTTAATTGCTCAGTCTGTGTGTGGGCCACGAGGACAGAAAGAAACGGGATCTATTGTCCAGAAAAGTTGGCCTTCCGTTACCTGCGATCGAAGCTGGTTGAATCGCGAAATAAAGATGTTCATTTAGAAAAAAAAAAAAAAAAAAAAAGGAATGGTGTTCTGGTTAACTCAAATTTTAATATCGAGTTGATTGTACATAATTTACATATGTAATAATAATTGCTTCTAGGCGATTGTCACAAGCAAAACTACTGAATGAGGAAATATGAACAAACGAGCAACGAAATTCTTCCTTACATGTGATAGTGGTTGTCTACATAGTCTACACGGGAAAAGGTGTAATGTAGATTACGTATAGATTACAGTAAACAATCGCGTAGACGTAAAATTATAGTTTACGGCACATCACTGGTACAAACTCCTTATGGACAATGCCACGACGGTCAAAAAATGATCCTCAGTCTCTAAGAGCCTTCGCAACGAAACGCAAATAATGAAACAAGTATTTGCATACAATAGCTATGCCAACAATGGAAAAATACTGTAAATAAAATTTTTCTTGCGTTGACGCAAACCGCTATCGAGATTCCCACAGACCCCCTAAATGCCTCGTCATTCGTCGTGTAATTTCCCTTTACTCTTCGCTTACGTCCAAGAAGCCAGTGTCTCTAGAGGCAACTGGTGTTACCTGACCGCCCGTTCGTACACTGTGGGCGGAGGTATAGCGAAGGAAAGTGCGCCGATACGATTTTTGCTGTAACAGCAATCGAGTGGTTTCTGCTGCGGTGTCATATTGAAGACTTCTTAAGCATGAGCATCAATTCACATATGAGCATGAATCTTCTTGTCACTCGTTACAACGTATTTACATGTTCTTTTACATACACAATTAAAAGCCGTCTTGATTTTTTTAAAAATCAGCAAAGGGTTTTATAAACGAGAGATTTTTTCGATTATTTTTTTTAAATATCCCGCACTGTTTGGAAGATTTGAGCCTACTTCGGGTTGGAGTTTCTAGTAATTCATGTATGATCAGTGTTTTCTTTCTTCTTGTATGCAGTATGTAATAAGTAATAAGATAATACGTTACACACACAATTAATTATAATATCAGTGATATATGGTGTTTATTGGGCAAAATACTCCAAACACTAAAGATTCATCTTACATGTTAACTTGGAGATATGGTTATCCTTCGTTTTTCGTTATCATTTGACCATGAAACAAACGCCGGAGAGATATACTAATCCCATATAGAAATGTGTTGTGTTGGCATGTATAACTCGTAGGATATATATATTTTTTAATTTCAACACTTCCAATGTACTCCTAAAAATGTAATAATGGAATAACGTTCATTTTCTAAATATTCAATTAGAACTGAACAATATACACGAAATTTGCAATCGATCAGTGAAAACGCCATCTTTCTAGAGCCTATGGTTCCCGAGAACTCAGTATCAAAAGGATTGGCCATATACATATACATTTTTCTTGAGCACAAACATATAATCCTAGCATTTTAATATACAGATAAAGGAACACATGTTTCAGTACTATCGAATATTTTGCTCCTAAGAAAAAAATGAGCAAACGAGAGATTTTTCTATATTCAAATTTTCAAATACTTGTCACAAAATGAGCAAACTGAGGATTTGCTTAAGTTGAGGGTCATGAAGATCGGTCTGAACTCCTAATTAAAAAAAATAAATATAAGGGAATACATGTTTCGACGTTTTGTAACAATTTCGCTCCTAAGGGATAAAAGGGACCAATTTCCATTCAAATTTCTCTTTCATTATTCAGAAAGTGTCTAATGTAATGAAATACTTAAGCTGGAGTTCTAAAATTCTATGTATAAGCTCTTAAAAATAAGAGGATACGTGTTTGAGCGTTTACGAAAATTCCAGTTTGTAAAAGAAAAAGAAGGGCATTTTCTACAATCCATATTTTTCGCGCCCGACCCTAGCCATAGGAACTACGTATACACACGTTTCTGATTGGTTGGAGTTATCTGTTGGCCCGCCCCCATAGTACACATATTAATCGAAGTTGCACCCACCCAAGTGTGACGTAATGTGACGTAGGATTATCGTGGGGGCAAAGGTGGAATGAAACGAGCCCTGCGGGGCTTCTCATCCCCTTCACTCGCTCAGCTATGTTTCGTAACTTAAATAACTTTTTTGAATCAATAAAGTTGTGTGTGCAAAGTGGACTAATTACCACGTGACATTACGTCACGACCGGATGATGCAAATTCAATGTAAATTTAACTACTTTCCTGTTGTTTTATAACGTCATTGTTTATAAGAGCTATCAGAAATCTCTAGGTAAATGATGGTAAAAGCACAATTTATGCATTACATATTACGTACAAGGGTAAACGAGTATTATTTTCATATTATTTTAACGATAAAATTGCTACGAAATGTTTTTAAAAAATAAAAAAAAAATTCCCTTAAGCGGGGTTTGAACCCACACCAAAAGCGATGCTCATTCTTAGCTCGCTCAGCTACGAGTACCAACAGCATTTGGCGTTTAATTTGTGCTATATGTAGGATACGTGGCGAGAAACTGATACCTCCAACCAATGAGAACCGTGCATTTAGCCCCTATGACTAGGGTCAAGCATGATTACAATATATGCTTCTACAATAGTCAAATTTTCAGTTGTATATTTATTAAATTTTATTCTTCCTCTGTAAACAATGACCATTTTTGGTATCAATAAAATAAATAGAACGAAGTTAGTTCCAAAACGAGTTAATTCAAAGCATTTTCATCTTTATTGCAGCATCTGCTCCGCAGAGCAAACTCTCGGGGACGACGATATCTTGATGATACCAGAAAACTATGATAAAACAAAAAATCCAGATATAAATGGTAAGGTTTCAAAAATACATTTTCAAAATAAATAAATAAACGTCCAGGTTTGTTTTAGATGGCTCAACTGAAATATGGTTAAAATAATAATTTTGTCAGATTCTAGATTTAGTTTTATGTATATTAGTGTTAATTTATTTGTATTTTTTTATATTATAATAAGTCGCTTTTCAGTGGCGTACACAGAATTTCATCAAGAGAGAGTTCAAGTTAATATCATTTGAATATTTTTATATAGGTCTACATATCTTAATATGTACAGTAAAGACCTCAAGTTTTCGAACACCTTGGGTTTTTTGTGACCACCTAGTGTGAACCAGGGGCGAACCCACGGGGGAAAATCCACCGGGTCTGGGCTCCCCTCCAAATTTCCTAACTCAGCATACATTTTTATACTTTCTTAATAAAACTATATTTGTTTAAAAGAGAAATGATTGATGTAGCAAGAACATTTGATTTTACACTTCATCTATACTTTTTCTCTTATAAAAACCATCAAGTTCTATCATTTCTTTCTGAAAATATAGGTGGAAGTACGGTACAGAATAATATCCGTTCAATACTGCATAAACGTAGCGGCATGTAGTATTGGACTCCTTCCTCAATGCTTGGACCACCCATACAAAAATTTCTGAGTACGTCCCTGGTGTGAACCTATTGCTGTGGCACGAGAACTTTATTATAAAATTTGACAACAGTTGAATCGAGATCTGAGAGGTAGTGCAGATGATATCTCTAGTTAAATTTCTTAAAATTGAAACAAAAAAAATTGATACAGATATTCCGTATAGTAAAAACAAAAGTATGGAAAACGTGAGGCAAGGTATTAGTAGTTTAATTGAAAGATATACACATAGCGGGGGATCAAAACAGTGGCGCAAATTCGAAAGAAAATAATTTTCCAAAGGACCCCGTTCAGAGCTTATGGAAATCCGGTTTCCGTTAAATTGGCTGGTATTGCAGAATGTTGTGTATTTTGGTCCTCTGATGAAAAGTCTCAATGGGCACGAAGCCCGAAAAACCCACATTTTTTAGATATCCGTTCATTATTATCGTCAGTTAAAGGCATACGCTCAGTGTTCGAAGTTGAAAAAAAAAAAAAGCAGAGGCGGTATGTTTTATTATGATTTTGATTCGCCATACCGTCTATCTAAATGTAGGAATGTTGTTAGGGTATGTTGCCTAAAAGCAGGGGTGCCCACAAGGGGGGCTATGACGCAAACTGCGTCATTGAAATATTGGGGGGGGTAAAAAATCTATATAAATATGCTTGAGGGTGTGTAAAAATTAATCGAAAAGATTTCTTTTCATGGAAGAACACCTACGGATAGACAATTGCGGAGGGGTGCGTCATGGACATGAGGGGGGTGGGCACCACTGCTAAAAGACTTGATTTCTATTTACATAATGACTGTAAACCAATGGAGAGCTTCTCCGTAGTAACGGGGGGGGATATGGAGAAAGTTTGATCCCCCGCCAACAACTTTCTGAAAAAATAAAAAAATATCTTTTTACGCTGTATTATAGAGAATTATACACGAAAATGCTCAGAAACCGAAAGAGGATATCTCCCGGTCCCCCTACTCTACTGTTGAGTATTCCAAACTCTCGGAAGTTCCGCCCCTACAGCAGACAACCCCTAACTTCGCAAACTCTCAAAACACTTGCATTTATATGCAATAAGGCAAGAACACAATCGCACATAAATACAAAAGAAAGCAACAATCCAATATGACATATCAAAATATAAACTAGATGAACTTCTTTGAAGACATCTCATTTTAAAAACAAAAAGTAGGAAAAAGATAACAAAAATGTTGGTGCTGTCAACTTAGAAATTATTTTTGCGTAAGAAGTAAAACATTTTTAGGTGCAAAGCTATTCGTTAATTACTCTGTATAAAAATGGATTATTAAAAGTATTTAACATATACTCTTCAGTGATGGTATGTTTTAGTCATTGAAAAACCAGAGATGGTGTGATTACGTATGGAGTGATTACCTTCATCACTGAAAAACCAGAGGCGGTATGGCATACCACCGCATACTGTCTCACTTCGACCACTCCATACGCTTCTTTGTGAACTGAAAATAATAATTAGGTCGACACTTTATCAATGAAGTATGAACTAGTCTCACTAGGGTATGCTAGTGTTTTGGGGGTCGATGATTCCGAATCCGAGATCGGTTTAAGTTCCATCACGTCAGTTTCAAGGTCATTTGAAGGTCAAATACAGAGGGGACCTTGCAAAAATCTGAACAAAAAGTACATAAATGTTTTCTGAGTCGCTGGATCGATTATGTCACTTTCTTGAACCGAAAGGTCATTTTAAGGCCATTTTAGGGTCATTTCAAGGCCAAACTTTAAAATCAGAAAAATTTGAAAAAAATCATACATAGGTTTTTAGGTTAGCTGATTCCGAATCCGAGGTCAGTGTTAATCAAATTGATCAGTAATGTTGTCCATTTAGTTTTCGAGTCAGTCATTTACAGTGTCGTCTTCTCAAATGAAGATTTTCCCGGCGGGAGCTCATGTGGTTCGGATTCCACGTTAATCAGTAGGTCCACGTCTCATATAGCCTCGCTGCTGAACAGGACGTAAAACTCAAAATCAACTCAACTCAAATGAAGATTTGTTCTGAATCTCACATCTCATCATTCTTGATTTTTAATCTATAGTATTTTACCTTCATTTCCATCGTTGTTCACATTACAATTAACAGCATGTATGTTTTGTATGTTTTCCAGTAGAGATTGACTCGGTTATTTGAATTGTTAATGTCGAGTCCCTCCTAAAACCATGTGTACAACAATCTAATGTCCTAGCACCGGACTTCTAATTGCAATAATACTCTAATATCGAACCATCTACTTCCATGCCACGTAATTTGTCATCATTCACTGTAAAGTGTATCCAAAGATATAGAGGGGCGTTTTAAATCTTGAAAAGATTTAAAATGTAACAATCGTGTCTAGAAATTATTTCTATCGAATTGAAAAATATTAGTACTTTCATGGTCTAAATATTTTTCAGCTACCCTAAAAACCTATCTATGATTTTTAAAGATTTTTCCGATGGATTTTCAAGTTTGACCTTGAAATGAGAAAAATGGCCAAAATGAGCGAAAAATCAGAAAAATGGCCAAAAAGTGACGCATCATATTTCAGCATCCTCGTTTACATTTAATATTTCATCCTAGTAGTTACCTAGACACTGAAGAAAACTGGAAAACCTAAGAAAGTTCGGAATTCCGATGCTAGAATGTTAACCACTAATTTACACTGTAAAAAAATAACAGTCACATTTACTGACAGATTACCGTGAATTTTGACTGCCAACCGATTACCCTAAATTTTACGATATTAGTGTTAAAGTTATGGTAATATGGTATAAAAACAGCTTTTTTATGCTTATAACCATAAATTTTATACTAATACCATAATATCTGTTTTTTAGAGTAATTGGTTTGTAGCCAGATTTGACGGTAATCGGTCAGTAAATGTGACCTATAATTTTTTACAGTGTACGCTCTCTTCGGATTACGATGCTAGAATGTTAATCATTGATTTACGCTTTCTTGCTATATTATTCAGTAGGGTCTATTTATCTTGATGTATTTTGCTGATCCACTTTTTCTTTTGCTTCTAGGAACTGGAGTTCACGTTACTGTGGCCATTACATCTTATCATGAACCTGAAGTCGAGGAAGAAAAGGGGGTAAACACTTTAAATACACTAATAAAAAAACATATAATCTGTAACTTAATGGGTCATGACATTTTATGTGGATTAAAGGAAATGTATTATGAGCACAAGCGTTTATGGTAAAATAATATGCGAGCACTTGATATAGTGGGAGGAGAAGGAGTGTTTAGAGAAAATCTACACTGAGAAAAATCCGTTCTCATGACAGCGGTATATTGTACAAATATACGGAATCCTCTTGCTTACTACAGAAATCAGTACAGAGCATACGTTATCCTTATGCTACATAGGCACTGCCCTTAGATGTTACATCATGCCGTTGCAGGATGTCTGATATCTAACAGTCTTCCTTATACAGGGTGAGTCATAAGTCTCCATACAAGATGACTAATGTTTATTTTTGATTTTCCAGGTAGTAAGTCTCCATACAAGATGACTAATGTTTACTTTTTATTTGCCAGGTAGTTGAACCAAAGTGAAAGAAGCGAAAGTATGCCACTTACGAAGGAAGAGCGTATTGACATCATTCTGTTGGCTGGTAGTGGTACCACACGTCATGTAGCACGTGAGTTCAATGTAACACACAGAACGCAGATAACCCATGACACAGTGACCAAACTCATTCAGAAATTCAAGAGGACATGTTCTGTGGCCGACGAACCTCGATGTGGAAGACCGAAGACGGCAACAAATAAAATTACGTCAACAATGGTGCTGACAGCGATGGTCAAGAGTTCGAAAAAAGGAACCCGACGCCACTCTGCAGAAATTGGTATCAGCCAAAGATGTGTCATGCGTATCTTGCATACTAACAAGTGGCACCCATTCAAGCTACAAATGTTGCAGAAGCTGTCAGAAGACGGTCCTGATCGCATGGCAGAGTTTTGTGAATGGGCACTAAACATGTACCATAGTGATCATGATTTCGTTAGTACCATCCTTTTTTGAGATGAGGCAAATTTTTATGTTAGTGGTGAGGTGAACAAACAAAATGTAAGGTACTGGAGTGATACCAACTCACATTGGATGTCTGAGTGCAAACAGCAAGCTGCTACGAAACTCATGGTGTGGTGCGGGATATGGGGTAACAGGGTTGTTGGGCCTTTTTTCATTGAAGGAAACCTTAACACCAAAGGTTATCTTGACAGTTGAAAAATGACATCTTCATGTCAATATTGGATGAGAGTGGGTACTTCCCTGCATTTTTTCAGCAGGACGGAACACCAGCTCACTACGGCATTGAAGTGCGCCGATGGTTGGACCAACAGTTCCCTGGGCATTGGATCGGTCGACGTGGTCCGGTGGAGTGGCCACCAAGGTCACTAGACCTCACTCCCATGGATTTTTATTTATGGGGCCACCTGAAATCGATTGTGTACCAGGAGAAAATTCGAGATTTGGATCATCTTAAACAAAGAATCAGTGCAGCTTGCAAACAAGTAACAAGTGCAACATTGACAAATGTTCGTCGGAATTGATTAAAGCGCCTGTCATTTTGTCTTGACATGCAAGGGAAACATGTGGAACATATTTTATAACTGTAGTGTAGTATTATCATCATTTGTATGGAGACTTATGACTCACCCTGTATTACATACATATATGTATGTTACCTTCGTCAGTTATAGGTTATATACGTTAATTTGTATGTAAGATCCTGACTGCCTATATTGTTTCATACGGAAAGTACGTACAGATGGAACACTTATACAGAAAGTATTATAAAATGCGTTTTCAGTTATACGTATGCTGTACGTTAAATCCGAAAACTACAGGATTTACAAATGTAACATACGATTTTACGTAAGCCACATACATTTTTCTCAGTGTACACACACACACACACACACAAACACCCCCCCCACACACACACAAATGGAAAACAAAAAATGGAGAATCTGGCTAAAATCAGTTTCAGCACAGGAAAACAGGGAAAAGACGGCATTTTCCTGAGTTTTCAATAGAAACTGGGCCTCTGTCGTTCAAATTAACCATTTCCGGTTAGAAAATTTGTCGCGATAGAACAAAAACGATAATAGATAGCTACACGAGGTTTTCTGCCATGGATTTAGCATCTCAAAAGAACAGTGATATTTTCTCTGATCGATTGTGTAGATCCGCTAGTTCTCATTCAAATTTTCAAAAAAAAAAAAAAGTCTTTATTTTTCTATTCCACATTTTAGGTGTTGTTTTGACCCTATTAGTTTAATATTGCCACTAGGCTATTAGGGTTATACCCTTGTGAAAGGTGACCAATAGAGAAGCTACGTATAATGTGTTGATGGACATTTCAGGCGGTTTGCTTTAATCTGAATGACAAAACCTATTGCAAGCTGGCAACTTCGAAGGCTTGCGGACGCACCATGAGGCGTACTCAGATATGGAATTATAAGGGGGAAAAAATTGTATTTGGTAACATCTATCACTTATCCAAGTTTGCCACCACCACCCCTATCAACATTCCATATATTAAAATACTACATTTATATGTTTGTGTATAGCAATTCACTCCCTGTGAGAGTCTTCCAGCCCTTTACTTGTGTCCGTAAAGGGGCTTGCACAGATATAGTGAGAAGTGGGGAAGGAGATTCACGCTCATAGTAGAACTGTGCACAGTGTAAATAGCTCAGGTTCAGCTAGTAGATATAGGGCCAGTCTTACAATATCCAGATATTCCTTCTGATTACTATCAGTCAGAATTAGATATCAGGAAGTTGTCAGCTACTTTGACCCGTGAATCGTTCTACAATGTACTGTGCCTGATATATACTCTGTTCTACAATGTACTGTGCCTGATATATACTCTGTTAGATAGTTAACCTGAAGCGAGGTTATAACGGACCATTTGATTGGTTGGTTTTCTGTTGCTGATACTGGAAACAATTGAAACGTCAAGTGCGTTTTCAGTGTGCTTGTTTAAATTATCCTATTGAAAACATGGGAAACAGAAATGAGTACCGGTATTTTTTGTTATGCACGTTATAGTCTAGGGGCACACTATCATAAAGGCAAACACAAACTTAAGTAATAAACACTTTTTAGGCCACACTTACATACGCATTGATACCATATGCATAGAAATGTTGCTGTTCGTCCTTACAACCTAAGAAGCAATACTAAAATTGGCATATATTCGAACTAAAACTTATCTATCAGTTTGAGTTCTTATCTCGTCAGCAATTTCCTCATGCAGCTGACGACAACTGTCTTTTGTCAATCGAAATCAAGCAAAGAACTCTTCTTCAGTCCATTTATCAAAGTGATCGATTCGTTGTCTGATGATTTTTTGGTCTTCTAGGCCTCGCTATATATTGAACAATCTCCTCATCGTCATCTGACAGCATCAAGAATTCCTCGATTTCGTCCATGATTCACTACACGACAACTAACAAGTAGCTGATAGTTGTTAACAGGCAATTGAACTTCCTGTCAAGGTAACAACCAGCTGATAAGGTTTAGCCACAGGTGCGGTGGCTCAATGGTAGAGCGTTCACCTCTGGTGCTTGGGGTTCTGGGTTCAAACCCTGCTCCCGCCAAGTGAACTTTGTGGTGGACAAACACCGTGTGCGTGGGTTTTCTCGGGGTTCTCCCGTTTCCTCCCACTTTCTTCATTCCACCATTTTCGTTCATTTCTCATCATCACCGTCTCCTTTAGCCTAGCTGGCATAACCGTGGGACGTAAAACTCAAAGATTTCATTTCATTTTTTTTTTTACTTGGTTTCTAATGTTGATTTAAATGTCTTCTATCAATAGGTGTTAATATTATTCATTATTGCATTTCAGTTGATGCAGTTCTATGTGTACATTCACATGAATTGGACAGATGATCGAATAACAATTAACAAGAGTTTTGAAGGCCAGAGAGCTATCATAACGACAATAGCTATGAATAAAATCTGGACGCCAGACGTCCTTTTCGATCCAGCCGAAGATGCTAAGCCATTGAGTGAAATGGGCTCGAAGATCATGCATGTCAACAAGAATGACGTCATAGAATGGATGGTGATGTAAGTTACCATAATACAGAGTTACTAATATATATATCTATATATCTATATCTATATATATATATATATATATATATATATATATATATATATATATATATATATATATATACAGTGGCGGATCCAAGGGGAGGGCTATAGGGGCTATAGCCCCCCCCTTGACGCTCAGGTATACACTGGATAAAACGGCAAAATATGGTTTAGCCCCTCCCTTGATCATATCCTGGATCCGCCCCTGTATATATATATATATATATATATATATATATATATATATATATATATAGATGGTATACTATATATACTATATATAGATGTGCTCGATTACGCAATTTCATTAATACCAAGCTATTAATGAAATTGCGTGATCGAGCATATTTCAAGTTCAAGCGTACCAAAACCCAACAAGATTGGGAAGAGTTTAAAAGGCTTAGGAACTTTACAACGTCAGTGGTTCGACAAGAAAAAATTGCTTACTTCTCTTATCGTATTAAAAACTGCACTGCAGTTAAAGACAAGGAAAGTAATACAAGAGCTGGGTCTTTGTAACAGGAACAATGATGTAGCACTTTCCAGTGATGATCCAGATATTATTAATGATCATTTCGTCAATCTTCCTGGTTTGCCTCCTATTAATTCGGAGAGAGTTGACAATCAAACTAAGAAATTTCTGTCTAAAAACATCCACAGCTACAGACAACATTTCTATTCATCCCAATAAATGAATCCGATGTGAGAAAGGCGGTACACAGCATAAAATCTAACTCAGCTGGCCTTGATGCAATAAGCACTAAAATGATCAAATTAGCGTTGCCATTCATACTATCACCTCTAACAAAAATAATTAATTATTCACTAGTTAACGGTTGCTTTCCTACTGCCTGGAAAACAGCAAAAGTGGTACCGCTACCAAAGAAACCCCGCGTAACTTCCTTAAACAAGCTACGTCCAATTAGTATCTTACCAATAATGTCAAAGGTTGTAGAAAAATTAGTAAACCAGCAATTATACGACTATGTAAATTATAATAATATTATCCCTATTATTTAATCCGGTTTTCGTAAGCATCGTAGTACTGTCAGTGCGATGCTCGAGGTAACAGATGGGATATTAAACGCAGTTGATAACTCTCAAGTTGCAATCATAGTCCTCTTAGACCTGACCAAGGCCTTCGATCTAGTTAATCATAACCTGATGTTGGCTAAACTAAGGTATTATAAATTTTCTAATACCATCATAAACTGGATTGAAAGCTACTTACTAGGCAGGAAGCACCAAGTATATCTTAGGACAGCTCAAAATCCCTTATCTTCGTCATTCGTTATAAACAAAGGAGTATCTCAAGGATCAATCTTGGGTCCCCTTTTAGTTTCTATTTACATTGCTGACCTCATAGGTTCCATTACATACTCTACTGTGCATTGCTACGCGGATGACACACAACTTTGCATCATGTCATTACCACAAAATATTGAACAAACTGTAGAACTTGTTAATAGAGATTTGACCTCTGTATCTGAATGGTGTACCGATAACGGTCTTGTCATCAACCCAACCCTACATTTACGATTATAGGAACCTCACAACAGTTGAGTAAAATCAAGGCAGCAGATCTAAAAATAAAAATTACGGACACATATTTCTTACTCTACCCATGTGAAAAGCTTAGTACTCATATTGGATAAGGAACTAAACTATAATAATCATATATCTACTCAGTGTAATAAAGCTATTACTTTATTACGTCGACTTTACAAAGCCAAAGACTTTCTATCTCAGTCTATGAAATTATATCTCATACAAGTTCTTGTTTTACTGTTATTAGACTACTCTGACGCTGTATATGGACCATCTCTCTCCGTTTACAATTCTAAAACTATACAGAAAATACAGAACTCGTGCATTAGGTTTGCCTTTAACTTAAAGAAATCGGAACATATCCTACCAGTGCTAAATAGAAACGACATTTTAACAATGTCGAGAAGAAGATACCTACGCTATAGTTGTCTGATATATAAAATCCCTAAAACTCAATCCCCACAATATTTGTATTGTAAATTTACAAAGCGGTCACAAATTCACTCTCACGTTACGCGTAACAGTGAGAAATTCAATGTACAAAAACTTAAACTGAAGATAGTGCAAGGGTCATTTTCTAGAGCAGGTCCGAGAGTATGGAATGCGATACCAAAAGCTCTCACGGAAATAAAGTCATTTAATTCATTTCGAAATTCATTAAAATCGCATTTGATGAAATCCCAGCGACTGGCCTCTGGCACTTACGACATGTACAGTTTTATGTAACAACTTAGCTAAATCCAACAATATCGATACTTTTTATTGCATATGTCACTTGTTCATTTTCTGATTTATTGTTTTACTTGTATTTTTTAGTTTTTTTTCTGTTCCTTTTGATGTGTAATGTTTAATATTGTACTCTTTTGACAAGGGTTAGGTGGTAGAGCAGCCATGGCTGAACCTCGCCCGCTTCAATAAAGACATTTTCATTTACATTTCATTTTCATATAGTATATATATATATATATATATATATATATATATATATATATATATATATATATATATATATATATATATATATATATATATATATATACGTCGAAAAATAACAGAACGTTTTAAATTAAACAAAACGAATTAGGTATCTTACAAACTGTAGTTGTTTTTAGTCAAAATACATCCCTTCTGCATCAATACACCGCAGGGCACACTCAACCAATACTAGCATAGAGCTTTTAATGTCCTTGTTTCGAATCGCCTCAATGACCCTCGTGATGGCAGACCGGATGTGTATAACATTGTCATAAAATGTTCCTTTCATGACCAATTTTAATTTCGGGAATGGAAAATAGTCACACGACGATAAATCAGGAGAGTACAGAGGATATGGAAGCACAGAGATTTGTTTTCTTAGCCAATAAGGTACGAACTGCGACGGTTCTATGACATGGTGCATTGTTGTGCAATAAAGACCAACTGCCTGGCGCTCGTTATTCAGACCGTACGCGAAGGATTCGCTTCCACAAAAGTTCCAAAATACCCAGATAATATTCACCATTACGAGTTTGACCTGTGGAACGAATTTCTGAAGTATAATACCTTTGGAATCGTAAAAACAAATCAACATTGTCTTCTCACGTGACTTTTGAAAACACAATTTTCTCGTTTTCGAAGAACCCAGGGACTTCCACGTAGCACTTCGGCGTTTTGTTTGCGGCTTGTACTTGAAGCACCGAGTCTCACAAGCAATTACAATCGATTCCAGGAATATCCTGGCTATTTTAATCAAGTCCTTGCATTATTCAACGCGAGCAAGTTTTTGGTCGTCAGTTAAAGTGTGCGGAACAAATCAAGCACATACTTTCCGTTTCATTAAATCCTTTGTCAAAATTTCGTGAATCATGTCTTTAGTCGTATTTAATTCCTCTGCCATTCATCTCACAGTCGAATTCGCATCGTGGGCGATCATTTCACGCACTTTTTCCACCAACTCATCGCGATTTTTGTTTTTCGGTCTGCCTGGCTTTGAGTCGTCTTCCAAGAACTCTTGACCGTTCCGGAATCGCGTATACCACTCAACACGAGACAAACACTTATCATCATACACTTGTTTCATCATTTCCAATGTTTGTGTAAATGTTTTACATAGCTTGAAACCAAATTTAACATTAGTGCTTTGCTCCATCGTGCTTTTGTGACGAGGTGATAGCAGATACACTCACTTTTGTTGCTATAACTTGAAACTCTGTTAATCGGTTCTCATGATTGTGGTCTCATTTTGTTGAGGAGACCTGTGTTGACGAACTGAATGCAACCTCAATGTAGAAATTATAATCTAATAAAGACAAGACAAAGCGATATTGTCACACCCGTATACTATATTTTTAATTCATGACATTATTGTGCAATGCAAATGTTTTTGTTTTTTTATTTATACGCGCGCGCGTATGTCTGTTGTTCTCGTTGCAATGCATTATGGTTGGACTTGGACAACAAGGCTCTATTACGAGCCGTACGTCTTTCTTAGATTAATGTTGGTGTTTCTTTTACTTTCGTCAAATATTTTTAATATTGAGGTGTTACCAGAACGCTTCTTGCGATTCTGTGAAACAGGAGGTAATAGAGATGAATTGCTTGTTGACATTTAGCAGCTAAGACACTTCTGCAGAACAGGAATGGGTAAATCTGGCAACGCTGCACACTGATAACGCATTCTGCGAAACAGGAGGTAATCCCCACCTAAGCATATAGAAGCTGAGCTTACAGTCTCACTCCAGGTGTATGTGTGTATGTGGTACTTTATATTTTGGTAGCTACTCATCGGATCTGAACCAAATTTGGTGGGCAAATAGCCAAATGAATTTCTAAAATGCTATATTTATTGGTCAGGCTCGGCCAGAGACAGATTCGGCTCGGCTTGACTCGACTTGTATGTTGCACTTCACTTCGTTGTAACTACTGGCCGGATCTGAACAAAATTTAGTGGCCAAGCAGTCTACCGCCTAGGAACTAAAAATCTCTATATTTGGTAGCCAGGCTTGGCCAAGACAGGATCGCCTCGACAGTGCTGGTTGTGTTTCACAGTTTTGCAAACCGGGAGCTTCTGAGTACGGTTCCCTTCGGCTTGTATAGTATAACGCTGTGTCAAGATGCGTTGTGGTGTATGCACTCAATCATCCAACGTGATTATCATGTTCTTATTGAGCCAGAGGCGTCGATTTCTGTATGACTTTGGGGAACCCATTCAAGTTTGTCAGATTTCATCGATGAATACATCAATGAGGGTTTTAACACAAATATGTCAGTTCAAACAAACTTCAGGAAGTTATCCCTTCGTTCTCCCATCCAGGACCGGCACCCATGCCTCGAACTACTGGGAAAAGCTATGAAGGTTCGTCGATTCCCCAATGACATTAAAGTCTGGGGACGCCGTTGGGGACATTCCACAGCTAATCATGAAGTTCAGTTATGGTACGCGATCCACAATTTGGTGACGTACTGAGCCACTTGCTTAAATGGCAAATCGACTGTGGTAGGTGATATGTAATAATTTATTTCTCTTATTTTCCGTGTGTGAACACATATTCTACCCAATAGAAATAATCTAAAAGCTACACTTCATTTGAGTAACCTTTTCTGTGTAACTATTTTTTTAATGATATAATACAATTTTCCTTTTTAGCACGCGAATAAACTTAGTTTGCACCATGAACTTCGAGTTATATCCGCTGGACATTCAAAGATGCACTTGGGCAATAGTTTCAAGTAAGTTCTTCTTAGCTGTAATTTTGTCTTTATATTAAAATGAGAAACAAGTTCATAAAGATAATATTTATTGTATATCTTAAGTAAATAGCTATCCTATGAATATGAATATTGTCTATTACTTTATGTCTAGTAGAGATATGTTGGATTATAATCAATATAACTAAGTTCTATAAGAAAGAGAGTTGGTCCTGTACTTAACCATATAATCATATTGCAGTAAAGCTTCATCTAGTAAGATAAATAGGTCCATAACCTCCAAATTTTGAATTTTTGATAATTGTTTATAGTAGAAGAGGTTAAGCGAAGCTACCCAAATTTACATAGTTATATATATGAGTCATAGAGAATGTTTAGCAAATTTTGTTTTTGACAATCCCAAATGTAAAGAGTACTTCTATGTACGCTTTCCAAATTTTAAGAATGATGCGTGTCCTATGAATAGAGAATGGTTACCTGTATTAAGTCGTATCATCATAAACGTTCATCAAAGAACATAAGAACATAAATTAGGTAAATAACCGAGCACGTCACAATAGTAATATTTGATATTTTTTTACACACAAAAGAAATAAGCATGACCACAAAAATTCACAGTGAATAATAAAGAACATTGATCAAATGTTATTTTTTTACAATTCCTAAATATAAGGAATGGTCCTATGTTCCCTTCCCAAAAAATTAGAGAAGGACATCAACTAATCAGTGTCTTATATATAAAAAAAGAATGGACTCCTATATTTACACCTATAACCATATAAGATAAAAGGCTTTATCAAGGGGGAGGTAAAAACCGCCAAATTTTTGAATTTTTAGCAATTTATACTCATGAAAGAAAACTAGATGAATCACCCAAGCGTGGAATGGGTCTTAGAGAATATTTACCAAAATTTTATTATTGACAATTCCCAAATTTAAAAGGTGGTCCTATGAACCGTTTCAAATTCTAAGAAAGGAGCATCAATGTACCTATGTTCTCTAAAATGAATATACCCTTGTAAACAACCATATAACAACATACTGTCGTAAAACTTCATCAAAAAATATAAATTAGGTCAATAACATATCAAATGGTACGATGTATTGTTTACGTTTATATTTTGGTATATTTTTACCCATAGGAGAGGATAATCAGAACAAATTAAATTTACAAAACTGTATATTTGGGTCCTCGAGAGCATTTACCAAGTTTCTTTGACAATTCCCAAATTTAAGAAATGAGACAATGTACCCCTCCCAAAATTTAAGGGAGACCCATCAACGTACCAATATCTTATGAAAGGTGATGAACCCCTTACTCATTCATGTAATCATATGATGTAATAAAGCCTCATGAAAGAAGATAAATTAAGTCAATAAACAACCTCGTGGTGAACACGTAGCCGTAATAGATTTGACTATTTTATACCTATGATACGGAACGAGATGGACTACCCAAATTTACAACGGTAAATGTTGGGGTCCTGATTGTTTTCTTGACTATTACCAAATTTCACGGGTGGTCCTATATACCCCTTCCAAATTTTAAGAGGTTTGTAAAAATATACGTATGCCTTATGAAAGGAAATGAACCCCTGTACACACCCATATAACCATATAAGATAATAAGAATTCATCAAAGGGGAGGACAATAACCTCCGAAATTTGAATTTTTGACAATTTTTTACCCATGAAAGGTAACGAGATGAACCATCCAAATTTAAAATGGTATATATTAACGTCCTAAAAATCATTTACCAATTATTGCTGTTTGAAGATTCCAAATTTAAGGAGTGGACCAATGTACTCCTCCCAGAATTTAAGAGCGGAACATCAACGTACCCATGCCTTATGATGCCCATACATACATACCCATTTAACCAAATAAGGTAATAAGACCTCATCAAAGATAATTAAATGGGTTAAAAACGTCGGAAACTTGAATTTTTGGCAACTTTTGCCTACAAAATGGAATGATATTGAGCACCAAATCTTACAGAGGTATATTCCCCGGTCCCATGGAACCATACCAAGTTTTTAGTTTTGGCAATTTCCAAAATTAAATGGCGTGGTCCTACATATCCTCAAATTTAGGGAGTGGGTCAAGATAGTCATGCCTAAATATAGAAGGGGTGGTTATAGGTACCCCTAGGTCACTGACCCTGAGTCAGGGACTTAGGTCATTGACCCCGGGCCATCTAAAAAAATTTTGCTGACTCGGCGAGGCATAAACCAGGGCCTACCACTACCGGTTAACATGTTCATGAATAACAGTGACTTACATCCGTCCGTTACTTCACACGAAAACTCTTGAACGAAAATGAATCTTTATATTCTGATTTTTGCAATTGATAGCGTGATAATCTCGATCCAATACTATGATGGATTCAATTCATTAACATCTTCAAGGAGAACAATGATTCAACCATGGCTATATACATTCTAATTTTTCTACTATTAAACCAAAGGTGTATAAAAATGAAAAATGAAATGCAATCTTTGAGTTTTACGTCCCACGGTTATGCCGGTTAGGCTAAAGGAGACGGTGATGATGAGAAATGAATGAAAAGGTGGAATGAAGAAAGCAGGAGAAAACGGGAGAACCCCGAGGAAACCCATGCACACGGTGTTTGTCCACCACAAAGTTCACTTGGTGGGATCGCTCTACCAGAGGTGAACGCTCTACCACTGAGCCATCGCGGCCCCCCTAAACGTGTATAATTCTAGAATTCTAAAAGTTACATTGAATGCTCTTAGATGCCAGCAGTTGACACCTACCGGACGAAATGAAAATTTTTCATGATTCACATTATTGTATTTGGCAGAGTTTATTGTCATTAGGTCCACGCTATTGGCCTTTATAAGATTGTAATGTTAACATGACGTCCGTCCGTCCATGATTCCACACGAGATTTCTTAAACGAAAGTGAGTTTTTGATTATTTTTTTTTGGGGGGGGGGGGCAATAGTCGCCTAGAATGATTGTCTCATCGGCGTTCGTTAATGGAGTCTATCCGTTCATATCTTCACGCTAACAGTGAATTTAATTCTGGCTATCTTGTATCCCATTCAGTTATAATATACCTTTCGCATAACACTAATATGCAACCCTCAAAACATGTCAGAGTTGTAGGTTGCATAAACATTTGGGCAAAAAATATGTATTCTTAATCCGTTTGCACACGGCAACGATAATATCGGTGGAAGCCCCGATAATTTCGATGTCGATGTCGGCGTACTTTGCACACGTCGCCGACAATATCGGTGGAAGCCCCGACAATATCGTTGCCGGTGATGAGCGAAGTAAGCGACACACACAAAAAAATATTCTCCATATATGGAAACAAATAAAAAAATAATAATTGGGAAAATTATTTTTTAAAACAAGGACTGCAAAAACTGTTCTGAAGAGGTGTGGAGGACGTTACAAACTTAGAAAAAATAGTCCTATGCCTAAACATGTTTAGATTTAACAGTGCCGTTTTAAATAGATGCTGTAAACATATTATTTTCGTTTCGATGAGAATTGATGCTGCAGTACATTGCAAACTATATTAGTTTTAATTTTTGTTGGAACACTGTTACATATTGTATGTATATTATTTTGTTTTCCATGCAATTAACATTAATGTCATAGTACATTAAATGATAAGATTCGAATTAGTAATTCTGTTTTACATTGCTCCATACATACACTGGCACACATGTCCCCTCCAATCTTGGAACTGGTGAGATTGTCCCCCCCAATAATCCGATTTGAAATATGTTTTTTGGGAGAGAAATTTGATTGTGTCCGATCGCCAGAAAGGAAAGTGAGATGAAATTAATGTCCACTCAGAACTGCCCGCCTCCCAATGTTGAAGACAACCCTGCTCCCCTGATCCTCCACACCATTGTTTCTCGACTACAGAAATAGTTTGAACATCGCTATATATATAATATGGGAACGATCTTATCCCCCCTCCCCCCAATGTTGAAGACAGATTTGCGCTGTTGCATACATACCTGTCGTTTCTCGTTTCTTTTTGTCCATGAACTCAAAATCCTGGGCAAGGCTTGCATAAACTTTTCACCATGCTTTTTGCTTTTCAATTCTGTCCTTGAAAGAGTCTGTTATCTTATCCCATATGCAAGGTCTACATTCCACAAGTTCAATAAGGGTTAAAATATCGAATGGAAAAATTCCTGCCATCTCTAAAAATCTAAGCAAAACTAGAAAGATACGAATGCAATAATACACAACCTTTTCATTCAGTCACTGTAGCTAAACTGCAGAACTCTATCAGGCGGTCGATCCCGGTACAAAGGGGAGAGGGAATACTTGGATACATAGCTTTCATCTTTGTTTTCAATTGCCATTCCACAAATTATTTTTAAAAAGGGGGGATTTGGTATAGTTTTGGAAATGAGAGAAAAAAATTGCAACAAGTGAAGCATGAAGTCACATCCCTATTGTTGAGATCACAATCAAGAAAATGCCAAATGAGTAACTTGTCCTTGGAGCTTTGGAAAGAGTGTTTGATTGTGCTGGTTTCGTTTCAAAATAATAATAATTCTACTTTGACTTGTCAACAAATATTCTATTCAATCATTGCTTATTGACTGGAACCGGGGAAAGTGATATTTCCTATATTCTATTTGGTAATAGCTATTAAGAGGGAAACCAGTACTCTTCAGACTTCCCACATTTTATATTTATTTAATAAAGGGAATTAGCTACTCCAAAACAGAGACAGTAAAAAAATAATAAGCTGTTCCAAAGTTGTTTATAGGACAAGATAATAATAATAATATTATACAATTGTAATAGAAAAAAATGGAAACAAAAAATTCCAAAGACAAGAAACGAAACAAAAATACAAGGCGCCTTGTCACTCACTCTCTTCATGTAACCTTCTGGACGGGCGACATTATCGGTGGTGTGTGCATCCACTCATAAGAAAACATTACCCCCGACAAAATCAGTGTCGGCAATACTGCCGACAGTATCGGGGGCTTGGCCGACAGCATCTGCGTGTCGGAGGATCGGCCTATAATATCGGTGGCGTGTGCAAGCTACGATTTGAATACATTGAAGTCGATTTCACCGCCGACATTATCGGTGCTTACACCGATATTATCGTTGCCGTGTACAAACGCACTAATTCTTTAAATGTATTCAAATCGTAGCTTGCACACGCCAGCGATATTATCGGCCGATCCTTCGACACCGATTTTGTCGGGGGCAATGTTTTCTTATGATTGGATGCACACGTCACCGATAATGTCGCCCGTACAGCGGGTTAGATGAAGAGAGTGAGTGACAAGGTGCTGTGTATTTTTGTTTCGTTTCTTGTCTTTGGAATTTTGTTGTTTCCATTTTTTCTATTACAATTGTATAATATTATTATTATTATCTTGTCCTATAAACAACTTCGGAACAGCTTATTATTTTTTTACAGTCTCTGTGTTGGAGTAGCTAATTCCCTTTATTAAATAAATATAAAATGTGGGAAGTCTGAAGAGTACTGGTTTCCCTCTAAATAGCTATTACCAAATAGAATATAGGAAATTTAGATATCCAATTTCTTGATTATTTTCCACTCCTTTTTTATTTTTGTTCTTTCTCTCTCTCTCTCTCTCTCACACACACTCTTTGATGGTATATTTTTTAATCTATTAATGCTTTTAAATTTTAATACATTCTGGAAATTAATTTAAGCGTAATTTTCAAAGTTTGATACACTGTGAACATAAGCATATGGAAAAAATTCTGATTATTATTACTTTCTTTTATTTTCATCAGAATTGTGTGCATATCACTTTCCCCGGTTCCAGTCAATAAGCAATGATTGAATAGAATATTTGTTGACAAGTCAAAGTAGAATTATTATTATTTTGAAACGAAACCAGCACAATCAAACACTCTTTCCAAAGCTCCAAGGACAAGTTACTCATTTGGCATTTTCTTGATTGTGATCTCAACAATAGGGATGTGACTTCATGCTTCACTTGTTGCAATTTTTTTCTCTCATTTCCAAAACTATCCAAATCCCCCCTTTTTAAAAATGATTTGTGGAATGGCAATTAAAAACAAAGACGAAAGCTATGTATCGAAGTTTTCCCTCTCCCCTTTGTACCGGGATCGACCCCCTGATAGAGTTCTGCAGTTTAGCTACAGTGACTGTATGAAAAGGTTGTGTATTATTGCATTCGTATCTTTCTAGTTTTGCTTAGATTTTTAGAGATGGCAGGAATTTTTCCATTCGATATTTTAACCCTTATTGAACTTGTGGAATGTAGACCTTGCATATGGGATAAGATAACAGACTCTTTCAAGGACAGAATTGAAAAGCAAAAAGCATGGTGAAAAGTTTATGCAAGCCTTGCCCAGGATTTTGAGTTCATGGACAAAAAGAAACGAGAAACGACAGGTATGTATCCAACAGCGCAAATCTGTCTTCAACATTGGGGGGAGGGGGGGTAAGATCGTTCCCATATTATATATATAGCGATGTTCAAACTATTTCTGTAGTCGAGAAACAATGGTGTGGAGGATCAGGGGAGCAGGGTTGTCTTCAACATTGGGAGGCGGGCAGTTCTGAGTGGACATTAATTTCATCTCACTTTTCTTTCTGGCGATCGGACACAATCAAATTTCTCTCCCAAAAAACATATTTCAAATCGGATTATTGGGGGGGACAATCTCACCAGTTCCAAGATTGGAGGGGACATGTGTGCCAGTGTATGTATGGAGCAATGTAAAACAGAATTACTAATTCGAATCTTATCATTTAATGTACTATGACATTAATGTTAATTGCATGGAAAACAAAATAATATACATATAATATGTAACAGTGTTCCAACAAAAATTAAAACTAATATAGTTTGCAATGTACTGCAGCATCAATTCTCATCGAAACGAAAATAATATGTTTACAGCATCTATTTAAAACGGTACTGTTAAATCTAAACATCTTTAGTCATTGGACTATTTTTTCTAAGTTTGTACCGTCCTCCACACCTCTTCAGAAGTTTTTGTAGTCCTTGTATTAAAAAATAATTTTCCCAAATATTATTTTTTTATTTGTTTTCATATATGGAGAAGATTTTTTTGTGTGTGTCGCTTACTTTCTCATCACCGGCAACGATATTGTCGTGGCTTCCACCGATATTGTCGGCGACGTGTGCAAAGTACACCGACACCGATATTATCGGGGCTTCCTCCGATTTTGTCGGTATCGTGTGCAAACACGCTAAGAGGCCTCATCCCGGCGAAATTAAAATATCACTAATTTTACAGTAATTATGTGATATCTTCAAATAGATAAAAGATAATCGAAATGTGGAACAAGAGCGCCCTAGACAATATTATTTTACATGTGAAACCGTTATCACGACTCACTTATCTGCTTTCGATTTCGAGCCATTTTGAAAATCGGCATTTATTTTCACGTTTCTAAACAGATGAAAACGGAAAGCCACTAGGTGACTTGTGATAACGGTACCTCACGCAAAATAATATTGTCTAGGGCGCTCTTGTTCCACATTTCAATTATCTTTTATCTATTTGAAGATATCATATAATTACTGTAAAATTGCTGTGTTTATTGTTTCCACCACTCCCAAACATACTTGCATACTACTCCTGAAATAGCAAATCCTTATATTCTTACCACACGTAAGATACGAATACATATGAAAGCCATTTTGTGATAATGAGCATGTGTTTCGTTTGCACTCGTACGACAAGTTCATTCCATTCTAGAATTCTTCATTTCTCCATTTTCTGGAAGAACATTTATTTCATTATTCATAAATATTAACATCAATGATATTATATTCCCTGAAGTATATTGTAGTTATTGTAACTGAAAAATGTAATTATGTTGTAGTTAATTAAGTAGTAAACCTAGTATTCTTATCTAATTTAGTGCGTTACACACCGAAGGAAATGAATTTGACGTGGTCTTTGGATCCGATAGACCTTTCAAGACATTTACCTGGAAGCCAAGACACCATGAAGTTGCCGAATTATGAAATGCAATTCATTATTCATAAGAAAGATGAAACACTTCACAGTAAGTTAACAAGCGTTCTCATTTAAGTACTTAGAAATATATGGCATTTGTACTAGTACTATGAGAATAATAGTAATATGATAAGTAGTACTAGTTTAGTTTATAATAATAACATGACGCTACTAATAACCCTGTTAAATTATATATATTCAGAGAGAATTCGTTAATCGAGTGTTAGTCACAGACTAGTTAGTAGCATACTAACTCTTTACTAAGGAAGATGCACTTTTTAGTATTCAGAGTCTACTTTGAGTACAACTTGGGTATGATTAACTTACATAAGATGATTTGGGTATGATTAACTTGTATAACTCCAATGCATCGGGAGAGAACAATAAATGTGACAACTACGGAAAAGTAGATCAGGGCATGCGTAGTCTGTAAAAATGAAAACACATGAAATACGAAATACGGAATGTTGTGTCGCACGCTAAACCGTGGGTAAAAGATTAGCCTCTGGTCTAGATTAATTATTCACATTTGATTAACTTCGTCAAATACTACTTCCTAATCAGAGTCTCTGAATACAACTTTGATAACCATCCGTAAGTGATCCCCTTAATATGGCGTTAATCAGACTTCAAAACGACTCTGCATAAGGCCCACTATGTTTAGTATATTGGGTAGTGTTTTCATTATTCGATTAAAAAAGAACTAATAAAGTTTCTTTAGTTCGTTTTTGTTTTTTCAAGCATGGAGAGATTGTAGAACAAGTTACGCATGGTTTCACGCCTTTCTGCATCAAGATGTAGGAGGTGATGACATCATAACTTACAAAAAAAAATAATTTTTTGTTAGGCCTATTTTTATAATTTTTGGCTGGCTTACTTTTGCACTTAGAAGATTGAAATTATGCACATGTATTCAGTTTATTCCTTAGTATTTTTCAGGTTTTTTCAGATGTCTGCGTTAACACATGCGGGGATCCTGAGGGGAAAAAGTTAAAAAATGGGATATTTTTTAAATAAAAAATCACCTTTTTCGCGATTTTCCCGCCTCAGTTACATGATGGAAACATGTGAATTGTACCGTTGAAAGACTATTCTATTCTTAAGAGAATGATGTAGAAATCATGATCCTAGGATAAATAAAGATGTCTCGGGATTTTTTAATATTACATCCAGGTCTTTTGGAGTAATCTGGAGCATTGTGGATCTCATTGGTAATTATTTTCCCGCCCTTACTATTCAAGATAGAATCCTGAAATTCAGTACACCCCTTACTATTTTTCAGTTGATTTTGAGATCTGTACAAGAGGGTCCAGAGGGGCTAAAAATTTGAAAAGTGAAAAAATTAAGATAAAATCCCAATTTCTCTCAAAATTTCCCGCCTCAGTGACATGATAGGGAAGTGTGAATGGTACCGTTTGAAAGTCTGTTCTTTTCTAAAGAGAATGATCCTAAGATAAAAAGGGATGATGCTATAGCTGCTTGACTGAAAGTCTGTAATTTACCCTTAAGAAAAAAAGCCAAAATTTGAAAGGGATAGTAGTAGTTTATAATAGTACTGTGAGAATAAGAAGAATCATACTTGAATATTGATATCAATTATTAGAATGAATGAATATTATTGTCCGAATAAGAATTATTTCAATAGTGGAAAGTAAATTATTCAAGTAGTAGTAATTCCTATAATATGAGCAGTGCGAATAATTGTTCGAATACAGAATATTTCAATAGTGAAAGGCAAACTATTCAAGCAATAATTTAAATTATATGCACACATAATAAAAATATAATTGTCCGATTGAGAATTATTTGAATAGTGTAAGGTAAATTGTTCACGCAATAATTCAAATAATATGCGTAGTGTTACTTTGTAACAAACAATTAATTGTTCGAATACTATATTTTGGAGAGTGGAAGATAAATTATTCAAGCAATAATTCAAATAACATAAATACTATTACTTTGTGTTAAATAATTGCTTCAATACCAAATCTTTTTAACAATGAATGGTAAATTATTCCAGCAAGAATACAAATAATATGAGCGATATTATTTTGTGATTGGAAGTACTTGCCTGAGTATCAAATATTTGAAGAATGAAAGATTAAATTATTTAAGTAAGAATTCAAATAATATTAGCAATATTAGTTACTAACTATAACATATCTTTCACATTAGACTTTCCTTGTGTGTAATTAAATATATGAATACACACTGTATTTAGTTCTATTTTATTAGTATTTAGCTTTTCCCATGCTGGTATGTCTTTCACTTTAGTTTAGTTGTAATTAAAATTCAATCGAAATGTTTCACATTATAACTTTCCAGTATTGGATTTCTCCATGCTGTTATGTTATTTACTTTAGCTCAGTTATAATTAAAATTGAATCGAAATGTTTCACATTATAACTTTCCAGTATTGGATTTCTCCATGCTGATATGTTATTTACTTTAGCTCAGTTATGATTAGAATTAAATCGGAATGTTTTACATTATAACTTTTCAGTATTAGGTTTACCCATTCTGACATGTTAGTGACTTTAGCTCAGTTATAATTAAAATTGAATCAAAATGTTTCACATTATAACTTTCCAGTATCGGATTTCTCCATTCTGACATGTTATTTACCTTAGCTCAATTATGATTAGAATTGAATCGAAACGTTTCACATTATAACTTTTCAGTATTAGGTTTCTCCATTCTGACATGTTATTGACTTTAACTCAGTTATAATCAAAATTGAATCGAAATGTTTCACATTATAACTTTCCAGTATTGGGATTTCTCCATGCTGACATGTTATTGACTTTAGCTCCGTTATTATTAGAATTGAAAAAATCTTTGAGTTTTACGTCGCACAGTTATGCCGGTTAGGCTAAAGGAGACGGTGAAGATGAGAAATGAATGAAATGGGGGAATGAAGAAAGTGGGAGGAAACGGGAGAACCCCTAGAAAACCCACGCACCCGGTGTTTGTCCACCACAAAGTTCACTTGGCGGGGGCTGGGATCGAACCCGGGACCCCAAGCACCAGAGGTAAACGCTCTACCATTGAGCCACCGCGTCCCCATGATTAGAATTGAATCGAAATGTTTCACATCATAGCTGCAAAATAAATTAATGTAGCAGCTCATTGATAGTCCTATAAAAAGAAATAAACATGTTTCGACGCGGCATAATTGTGCATAAGCTTGCTGTCTGCAACACACTATATCAGATATTACGATAGATTTATTTATTAATTTTATGTGATTCTCTTAAATATGTTTTTTCTTACGCAACGTGTGACTTAATAGCACATTGAATCTATGAAATTCAACTGTTATGTAAACAATTCTTAAGAACCAATTTGAATAATGTTATTAATAACTTTGTGTTGTTGCAGATAATCGGATAAAGCTGTACTTTTCGGTGGAGCTGAAACGCAGTATCTTAAGACATCTACTAGTGATGTATTTTCCAAGCACATTACTTGTTGTCGTTTCCTGGTTTAATTTCCTTATTCCACCTGATATGGTACCTGGTCGTATGGTTCTTTTAGTTACCAATCTTCTCAGTCTTATTACGATGTTTTTCTCTACCAGGTAATTTATTTCATATCCATAACTGTATCTTTAGAATCAGTATCTTTAATTCTATTGGAACAATTCAATTAATTCAATTTGTTTGCGACGTTGATATCCAAATTTTATAAAGGAAAAAATAACACTTCACCATTTCAGAACTTAATAACATCTTATGTATGTTTATGTAACTTTTGTTTGCAAGCATTTAGGGAGCGAATGAATGTTCTTCAACTACATTTAAAATTAATTTACCATTGAAATGTTAATGTGAAAGCAAACATGAAAGCCACAGACAAGTAAGTAAGCAGCACCGGTTCTACTCTTTAGGAAAAGAACTTAAAGGCCTTAGTGGGTGGTATAGAAAATTGAACTATTAGCCTTCTCCTCCGACTACATGGTAGTGAAACAGATATTTTCTCCGAAATTCGGTGTTGCCAACAAAATTCGAACTGGACGGCAGCTCTCAGCGAGACTAGGGGGGGTGAGTAAAAGCTGATCTTCTCCGTCACATGAGTAAGGAATTGAAAGTCTTAAATGTTTTGGTGAAGAAAAAAGTCTGGAAACTCCGAGTGCTTGGTGTTGTTTTGTTGTTTGACACTTTCAACCTGCTTTTAACAGAATACTTCTTCTTCCGTTAAGAAGGAACGACCCATATATACTGGCAAGTTGGTCAATGTTTGTTCATTTCTCCCTTCTCTATATTAAAAGAAAGAAACCATATGTATAAGTCATTAATCACAGTGTAACGAGAACCAAAACTATGGCAGAGTCGTTGGACACACATTAAATTACAATGTCAATAATAAGAGGATACGACTGTTTGGACAGTTCCGATTACCACCCGCTAAGGTTTTTAAGTTCTTGCCTAAAGAACTCTTGAATTCTTTGTACAGAATAAAGTATGTAAAACCTATGTTAAGGTAAATAATTCTGTATGTAAAACATATGTATTGGATATATGATTAGACAATGGCTTTATTTTATAATTTTTTGTCCAATCTCAGAATTTAAAGATATTTTAATTCTACTTCTTACATTATAGTTTATTATATTGTATTCTTTACTTTCTCTGAATATCTAGAGATCACGCCCCACCATCAGTATTCATCAAACCGACGGAAGTGTGGATTTTAACATGCATTGCTTTCATCGTTTTCGCCCTTATGGAATATGCGCTGATGCTGTTAAAAGTAAGAAAAGATAGAATTTTGAAGATAGAAGCCAAAACTGAAGATGATAGAATATCATCATTAAAAGATGGTAAACAAGATTGGAGTCTACGCAGTTCCTATCCTTTATTATTTGAGAAAAATCCCTCCAGAATTGAAGCTGTCGATTGGCGAAGACGGAGAAGATTAATCAAAGTAATAAACCACACTATCCAGGTAAACTATAATGAAATTCGCAATAATATATTACTAACACGGTAGCATACTTACATTTATCAAGTATTGACTTCTTTTAGCAGCAAATACATTCTTACTGCCTTAGAAAGTGTTTCTTAAGGAAAGATTGATGGGACCAGAATGGCTATAGACAATGGTGCTATTCAGCCGGTTCGCTAGAATCGGTTGTTAAAATATTTCGAGTTCGCAGAACCGTTTGTTATGCCCAGGCATAAACACACACACGCCGCATGGCCTAACCAAGAGTGAAAGAAAGAAGCCAAACAAATTAGTGAAAACTCTGTACTTTTCCCGATCGCTTGTGTTGATGTCAAAACAACTTTCATTTTTTTTTCAATTCAATGAGCAGATAGAAATTTGAACGGGCAGATAGAAATTGGAATATGAATTCCGGGATTTTGTCCGGGATATTGGGATCTGTGAGTGTAATGAATGTGATAGGTACCTAAGGGATCACATATTACGTAACGCGGCAAAGGAGGAGAGGGAGTTTGGCCTTGCGTTAGGAAGTATGGCACGAGAGAGGAGGGGGTTAACGTCTTCATTACGTAGCGTGTCTTTTTCTGTATTTTTTATTTTTATTCTCAGGTTTATATGCAATCTTTTAAACAAATAATTTTATTCAGTTCTTTTCATTTATACATATATATATATATATATGAAAAGAACTGAATAAAATTATATATATATATATATATATATATATATATATATATATATATATATATATATATATATATATATGTGTGTGTGTGTGTGTGTGTGTGTGTGTGTGTGTGTGTGTTTTGGAAAATTGAGAACAAACAACCAGTATAAATTGAATCATACAGAAGGGATTTGAAGATGCTACTAGACACCAGCATGACTGATGACGAACCCTGCGTGTATTACAATACAATAAAGCTCCGTTTTGTGGCTATCGCCGCAATGCATTTACGGTGCACGCTTTTCTGGAGTTAGTTGTAAGCGATCGTAACTACCGCTTGAAAATGCCCTCGCGTTCCCACTCGTATTGCTATTTCTGAGAATAGATTTAAAACTTTTGATTTGAATCATTACCCACTCTATTCTTCCAAGGGGTTTCACATGTGAAACAGAAGAAACTCTTTTTCGTGAAATAATACAAATTTTCTGCGACAGAACGATCCAAGCAAAATAAGATATTAAAAACCGAATTCGTCGGATATTCATCTCATATTTGAATTTGCAAGAGAAATCGAGTTTAATCCCATTCTGGCACTGATTTAGTACAAGAAGAATTTGAAAAGGGGTAAACTCAAGTCCAAAGAAGATGACCGAAAGCTTATTCACAAACGAGATGTCCCAGCTTCTTCACGTGTGCAGCCACGTCGAATCTGTGATATACGGGGAAGAGAACTTCTTTGTTTCCTCGACACTGGGAAATTTCAAATACAGGAAGCATCCTGAATTCCAGAAAAAAGAGGTCAATGTCAATTCTCTAGATTCTGTTTCGCATGCATCTTCCTACGGCACTTCCTCCTTGCCAATCATCATGTGACCTAAGAGGTTGGGTGCGATCTCCTTGGGAAAACAACGGTATGGAATTTCGAAGAATTAAGGCTGGTTAATTAAACAACCTTATGGGGTTAAAATATTATTACGGTACTACTATTTTCTCATACTTTGATTTGTTGGTAAAAAAACACTACAACATTTTGTTATGAAAAGTTCTGTCATTAGATTTTTTTATTGTGAGAACCCCCAAATTAAGCAAAATTAGTGAAAAAACAAAAATAAAAAAGTGTTACGTAACAAAGAGGGGAGGGGTTCGGCCTTGCGTTACGAAGTGTGACAAGGGAGAGGGAGGGGTAAAATTGATCATAAACAGCGTTACGTAATATGTGAACGGCCCCTAATGTCTATTACGTGTGCTATAACACAACCAGCGAACGAGTGCGGGCGGCCGGTTTTGGAACTAAAATGCAAGCAGCAGTGTTTCTAACCGAACTACTTGTAATCAATCTATCACAGTTCTGTAATCAATCTATCACAGTTCTTTCTGTCTTGTTTGTAATAAACCACTTCACGCATATGCTCAAGTCAGGGGCGGAGCGATCGGGGTCTTGAGTAAGAAAATTCTTTTGCATTGACATCATATTCGGATGTACTTCAAAAATTAGGTGAGAGAGAGAACTGATAATCTTTCACCGTCACCCTCCTAACCGTCTCCCCATGGATCCTGGGTCCACCTCCTGATTGAGATGGTACACAAAGATAATTTTGTCTAATCTCTGTCATTATTTAGCATGGTTTAGTAATTTAAAAAAAAAGATATTACTGCCATATTTTGAAAACTTTCAAATAAAGTTTTCAAAATGTGGCAGAAATATCGTTTTTTTTTTAAAAAAAAAATACTAAACCATGCTAAATAATGACAGAGATTAGACAAAGTTATTTTTATGTACCATCTCAATCAGGGGTGGACCCAGGACCCCTGGGGAGACGGTTAGAACTGTTGCATTGACGGCGGAGGGGGAGCGATTCCTTATAACTCCAGTGCCTGGTGCCTGATAATTGAAGATTCCTTATAACTCCAGTAAAATTCAGACAAAATCCCTGAATTACGTAAAAAAAGAAAACATACAAAATACATTTTCAGGGTAACTCTTACAGCCATTACGTTATTCTAAGATTAATGTTACTTCTAAAATTGATTAGAGCGAATATGTATTTGAATAACAAAACCACTTTCATAAGTTTTTCAAAGTATCAAGTTTGAAAAGAACGAAGTTTGTCTTCCATTGTTATCTCATTGCTCAAAGATACCAGTGATGAAGTAATTGGCTGGAAATCAATCGGCCGTTTCTTACATCAATTTATAAAGAAGATGAGTGCGAATGTTAGATATGTCAGTTCAGTATTTTTTTAAAAAAAGCCACCCAACCTCTTGCAACCATTTTAATACTTACACTTGAAATAAAAATACAACTGAATAAAGACGATTGACTTTGCCTTTAAATTTCATATGTGAATAACAATATAGGACTTTTCAGATAGAGGACAGGGAGGAGCAGGTTTTATTAAACAAGACCGTACATCTGATATGTTTGAACTATAGGCAACTTGTGTTTACGCGCTAAACTCAGTCCTCTGAAGTCAATCGACAAATACCCTTAAGATGTTCAACAGAATAACGTATCAGCATTATTATATACTACAGACACAAATATAACACTAGGCTCCCAAGTTTCAAAATTATATTATGTGTGAAAACAGTTAGAAGATTTAATTCATTGTGACCTGATAGCTAAAACCTGAGAGAAATTCAGAGTTAGTCCAGAGATAATTTCTTTTCTCACAAATAAAATTTATGGTTTGCTGAAGCAATGATACTTACTCTTACACTACCCATATGCTGATGTTTTATCAATACTTTTATTCGAACTCTACCAAAGGGCTGGATTTCTATAATGATCCTAAAAGAAGGGTGCACTGAACCAAATTGTACAAATCAATCCCTAAAGGCAAGCTATCCAATCCCATAAATCTTTAAAAGATGAAGGAAAAATTTCTTCACCTCCTTTTCCCCCAAAGGGTTCACATTTCTTGAACAAAAAAATAAAATTTCTTTATTTTAACGTCCCATGATTATGTTGTTTATGCTAGAGGAGACAGATGATTAATGAAAGTGAAGGATTGTAAAATTAAATTTTGTTCTCTCAATGGGAATCAAACCCAGAACAACATACAATAAAAGCACATGCGTTGGCCAATAGACTAGCGGAAAGGACTTTCACAGTTCTCGAGAGGAAACGTTTCGAGATTCCTCCCTGGCTAAAACTCGAAAAAATACTTTATTTGTCAATCGATAAACATACACTTAAACAGCAGCATCATGAGCCTTAACCTTAACTTGATTTAAACTTACAGTTACAAGATATTGCGCAAAACTCTAAGCTATCAACCCAAAATTAATCTTTTAGTCACTGACATTGTCATTTCTGCGTTTTACAGGCTGCTACTGTTTTATAATGAAATTGAATAAAACGTAATCAATTTTTATACAATCTGCTTAATACACGGTAGAAGCTCACTGAATTGTCAACTGTGCTATGTTGTTCTTAAATTGGTAATTTCCATTCATAAATCACTATTCACAATACATCTGCATTACTTCAGGGATGGTTCACTACAATACATACATAAGTTACGGCGTTTTTTTTTTTTAAGCGTAAAGAGATTAGACTATGCACAACATCTAAACTGCAACTTTAAAAAACCGTTGGATACACTGCAAAGTGAAACTCTCCGCTCCCCTGTCCCACCGCGCTTGCCAAGAAACTGATGTAAACACAATAGCAGCGCCATCCTCTCAAAACCGCACAGCTATCCTGGTCAAGTAATACCTATCTGCAATACGTTTCTGAATGACTCAAATGTCTTCAGTACTTCTCGAGATGTGCCTTCGAAGCAATGTGTACAAAATAAAGTGGTCTTTTCATCGATATCTCGATCGATTGCTTGTCATGACCAATACTATCATTCCCCAAAATACGGCACTTTCTTGATGGTACAGTATATATATATAGGATATTTCAATACAACACCGACAACGTTTGGGAGGTGATTTCTGACACCAAGATAAGACAAAAAGTATAGACCAACCTGGGTGCACAAATGCTTCCTTTCGGAGTTATAGGTTGCCGAAAACTTGAAAAAATGAACTTTAAATGTCCATAGCTCCAAAACTACAGGATCTACCGTACTCGAGTCAAGACTTCACTTAGTAACTACTATGCCCCCTATCCAAATATCCAAGTTTCACAATCCAGCTGTACTTCCACAAAAAAAATTTATAGAGGTAGTTGGTGAGTGCTTCAAATTATATATCCATAGCCAAACTCCCTCTATAAAAGTTGTTGCGTGAGTATCATAGGGTTCTGAAACATGTATTTTTGGATAGTGTACATATTAATTTCTAAGTGAAGTCTTGACCCGACCACGGTAAGTCTCATAGTTTTGGAGCGATGGACGTATAAAGTTCATTGTTTCATGTTTTCGGCAGTCTATATCTTCGAAAGGAAGCATTTGTGCACCCAGGTTGGTCTATATTTTTTTGTCTTATCTTGGTGTCAGAAATCACTTCCCAAACATTGTCTGTGTTATTTTGAAATACTCTCTTTCTCTCTCTCTCTCTCTCTCTCTCTCTCTCTCTCTCTCTCTCTCTCTATATATATATATATATATATATATATATATATATATATATATATATATATATATATATATATATACAGGGTGGGCCATTTTAATTAATCCACGGAAATATCAAAAAAATGATAAAACATAGAGGAAATGTTTGAAGTACACGTTATATATTGCTAAGGGGGAAAACCATTTCCGCCAAAAGTACCCCTCCCCACACCCCGGAAATGGGGGTAACGGGGGGTAAGTTTGAAATGTCAAATGGGAACATGGGTCGAGTAATACCTCGTTCGAAAGGTCTTGGAAAACTAAGTAACGCTGTACCAAAATTTGTTTCATACGAAGCACCAGTTTCAAAATGGCCGCCATGATATAGTTGGGAAACTCCAGTAGCCGTAGTATGAAAACCATGGGAGGTAGATGAATGGAACAAAATTGAAATACGTAAATATCATAGGGCATATCGAATGATGTGACCCCTGCGATCCCAGCGTCTTTCCTGAAGGGATCTTGTGAGCTAACTTCAAAATTTCAATGTCCGACCGGACAACGGTTCGGGCGTACGCTTTACCTACCCAATGCTGTTTGGAAGGCAGACTTCAGAGATAGAGAATTAGTGCACTCAGTTAATGCGGATTGCCACAGTCAAGGGCGCCCAAAAGGGGGGCAAGGGGGGCTCTCGCCCCCTAGAGGAAATTGTGCTTCGGAATATCGAAAACTCAATAGAATTTTTAGAATAGCTACAGCAAAATTTGAAACTATATTTGAAATGTCGCTTTTTCTTGCCTCCCTTGGAAACCACAAAATGGGCGCCCTTGGCCACAGTTACATTTTGATTAACTATTAGCACTCATGTCATATTGTGAGCTTGAGGGACGAAACAGTGTGTACGTATATCCCCGAAATGCTTTCCGAATAACCAGCACGCATTGCATAAAAGTAACTGGCGACGGAGATTAGCAAATTCACACGTTTGTAAGTTCCAGCAACAGCATTATTCGACAACTTCTTTCGTATAACGTTCCGTCTGTTTTCGCATCAAATCATACTTAGCCATACAGATATGCGTTACCATTCAAATAAAATTTCATCTTTTTATAGTCACTACACCGTCATCCTTACAAACAAATGTTTCAACCATACCATACCTATTTGTAAGGTAGCCATAATTTGCGAATTAAGGTAGAGTTCTCATTTGAACTTTCACTGTTACTTTCCACCCCGCTCACATACAGAGCACAGGAAAAGATTATTTTGCAGGACTTGGATATCTCTTTATACATTATGGCAATTTTCTCTAACATTTTTATCTCTGTTGTATCATTCTCGAGCCTTGGAACGCCTCCGTGGTTTTCCTATTTAATTTTCGTTATTTTCATTCATCTCTACCCGTATTCATACTATGGGCACTAGACGTTTTCTTAGACATATTCACCATGTCTTGGCGATCATTTTGAAAACGGTGTCTCATGTCGAAATTATTCTTACAGAAGCTGTTTGATATTCATTTGTCTATGTAACATGATGTTACTCGCTTCAAGTTGCTATTTGAAATTTTCAAGTTGGCCCCGGATACCTTTCAGTGGAGTCACCCCGACAACACCTCTCGATGTGCCTTACGTCAGTTACCTACTCCAGTTTTTCTTCTGTTGATTTATCTCCAATCGCTTTCATAGTACGGGTACTAAACCTTTTCTCTGGCACTGATACTATGTTTCGGCGGCCTTTTGAGAACACTGCCATTTCACCTCAATCGTTTTCTCCTGCAAGATGTTTGATTTTGCAAGATTTATCGAACGAGGTACCACTCGACTCATGTTGCTATTTGAAATCTTGAAGTTAGCCCCCAAGACCCCTTCAGGGAGGCCACTGGGATCACAGGGACCACACTATTCGATATGCCCTATGATATTTACGTATTTCAATTTTGTTCCATTCATTTACCTCCCATGGTTTTCATACTACGGCTACTGGAGTTTCCCAACTATATCATGGCGGCCATTTTGAAACTGGTGCTCCATATGAAACAAATTTTTGTACAGCGTTACTTAGTTTTCCAAGACCTTTCGAACGAGGTATTACTCGACCCATGTTCCCATTTGACATTTCAAACTTACCCCCCGTTACCCCCATTTCCGGGGTGTGGGGAGGGGTACTTTTGGCGGAAATGGTTTTCCCCCTTAGCAATATATAACGTTTACTTCAAACATTTCTTCTATGTTTTATCATTTTTTTAGATATTTTCGTGGATTAATTAAAATGGCCCACCCTGTATATATATATATATATATATATATATATATATATATATATATATATATATATATATATATATATACATAGAGAGAGAGAGAGAGAGAGAGAGAGAGACGGTTGTTAAAAGATTAGAATAGCACCATTGGCTATAGGAGATCTGAATATAAATACAGCGTGTGGACACATGGCATAAAAACTACAGTGCATAAAATACAAACCGAGTTTAAAACAAAAACCAACGTGTGCGAGGTGGCCACTAAAAAGCACTAATGGTATCTAATCAAATTACAGTAGGGGGATCCGGGCAGTAGCACGGGGATTCGTCCGTAGGGAGCATGCGCGTCATTGACGGTGGTGGATAGTGGAAAAACACTTCATATGACATAAAAACACATTTGTGTGCAACATAAATTAAAAGTGAGCATTACATAAAATTATTTTTTTTAAATGTTAATTCTCATCTCTGAAACCAACTTTCATAATGAACCCATAGTTACAATCAGAAAAATCACGACAAAAAATAAAATAGTTGTAAAATACAAACAAATGAAATCAGAGTCGTCATTGTTGTTTTCCCTATATTATGAGAAGAATATATTCTATAATTCTCTGTTATCGTCTCAGTTTAAAAAATTTATTTTTCTAAATTAAATTTGGCCGAATCAGTCTTCTGCTTCACTACGCAGCAACGTCGCTGAAACCTGGTTAGTTTACGTGAGAACAGCCCTTCAAGCCCAAAACTGCTGCGCACTCTGGTAGTCGTAGTTGCCAAAAATGATCCCTAGTAGCAAAAAAGCTTTCGACCAGTTGGCGCTTGCTTGGCGTTTGGCTTTCTACGCTTGCCTTGAAACGCGTGCTTTCATACAATCTGCCTTTTGTTACATATTAATTCCTAACAAAATATATGTTTGCCTTTTGTTATATATTAATTGCAAGCGATGCTTTAGATCCTTAGCAGAGCGTCATAGCATCACAGACTGTTCATTGGCTATTGACTTGACTTGACCTGTAAAACGCTTGCGTCAAGCTTGAATAGAACACTGAATGCAAGGTTGCCCCCATGTAATTTCGTTACTGGAATCCAGCTCTCGGCATGTTTTCACGTTTTCTAATCAAACTGGATGGAAGCTTGGCCGACTTGCAATTCAAGCTTACAGCAAGTGGTTTGCAAGTCGTCTCTGCTACTAGGGGATGTTTTGGAGTGTGATCATAATTCTATACGTGTGTTCAAGTGATATAATTAGTGTAGATAATAACGAAGATAATGTTGAATATTGAATTTTAAGTTAAGCACAGTGTACTTGTACGAAGCGTTTACTAGAAATAAAAATCTTATCATTATTTCATAATTCAAGTTATCTGTATTGATATTCAGTATCTGCCTCATAATGGAGTTCAGTTTCCAAAACATGTTACCCGCTTGGTCAGATTGCTTAATTATCGCGACATGGCCGCTGTATAATTTCAATTCTTTCTACTCGAGCTTAATTCGTGCTTACAATCCCAAGAAAAAATGAAACGAACAAAATTGGAAGAATGGCGTAAAATAATTGGAGGTTGGAGAAACAGATTAGGCATAAATTGATAAACAAAAAGACTTATAAGTTCTGTCGGACACTATGCCGCTTGTCTGTCGTACGCAATGGCTCTGATGGAACATATACGATCACGTGGCTTGTAACACAATAGCAAAAGACAGAATCACAATGAACTGTTTGTACACGAGAACTCTTGTACGCAGCGGAAAAAAATACTTATGGCACTTCGAATAGACAAATGAAGTAAGATTAAAGACGTAAGCGATTATGAAATTTCTTCCAACTAGCCATCGAAAAAAAACTAATTTTGCAACCCTATTCCTTATCTGCACCCTATTACTTATAGTAACCAGGTTAATATCGAAAGAAAAATTTAGGAGATAACACTACATTCATGAACTACAGGGTGGCCCATAATTATGTATGTGATATTTCAAAGACTTCAGTGAGGAAACTAGCAACATAACTTGAACATACAACTGAACACAAACACATTACTCGCATACCTTTCCTTGCAAGAAGTTTAATCTCTGTTCTCCTTGGCATGGTCCACCAATGCACCATGGTGCATCAATACATGCCTGGTGACGAAAAGCAACGTTATCACAAGCAGTTTGAGTGACCCGTACTTGTATCCTGTGGAACTCTTCTGTGATATCCTTTCGTAGTTCGGCCAAATTGCGTATGTGATGTTGATACACTTTGTCCTTTAAAGCATTCCATAAGAAAATGTCAGGTGGTATCAAGACGGGAGATCGAACTAGCCCTCCACAGACCACAACGCACACGCTGTTCCAGAGACAACCCTTCCGCCATTTTTTTCTGGCTACAGTAACGGTTCTCACAAGGTACATTCGCGATGTGTCCCTTTAGAATTAGTGTAAAATTGATTTAAATCCAAAGTTCTCAGCGGCCCAATGTGCATTGTACTAATTTTAGCGGCCCATACGGGTAATTTGCATATTTATGGGCCTTCATATATATCCGGAATTCATACACTACTATAACGCTCGGACACAAATTGCTTTTAGTTTCGTTAGATGTAAATGGACATGAATGTGCGTATTTGCAAAACAAATTGCATAAAGTACGGCTTCTCTGACACATGTTACCCACCCCAACCGCCATCTTGGATTGAACTTTCGGTTATTCAAATGGGAATAGGTGCAAGTGATATATCAAATTCATGTAGAATTTTCTCTGAAATCCACTGTGTAGCTAATTTTACCGTATCTTGTACCGTTTGGAAGATATTGCATATTGAATCCCTCCAGGCACTTCGCGAATAGACATTATAGAGTAATATCAGTTAGGGTAACGATGTTGACAAATCAAAATAATTTCTAACTGCAAAAAACTGTAGGCAGTGGCGTATTTAAGAGGGGCTACCGGGCTTAAGCCGCCTCCGAAAATTTTATTTACTATCTTAAAGTAAATGAAATACTCGTATCTTGCAGAATTTTCACATTTCCAGAAATAAAGTTAGCAAAGCCCCCGAAACAAAATCATAAATACGCCACTGACTGTAGGTATAAACGAACTCTTTATAACATTAATGTTATAATCTTATTACATTTGTGTGAATGAATGTTATTACTTTCAAGTTATACCATAACAAGGAAGTATTCCATTACGGTCAAAATGCCTAATGTAAATGAAGATACGACCAGATTTGGGTGAAGACCTTCCATTTTCGTATTTATGTCTGTGTGTATGTATGTATTTACGTTCAGGGAATATTTCGTCAACAATAAACCGTTTAAAAGATTACATATACACACAGAGAACTATACAATTTTCTATTTGTTCAACATTCGTGAAGTGCCTGATATTTAACATGAAATACATTGCAAACGGTACAAGCCACGTTAAAATTAACTACATCAATGAATTTCGGAGAAAATTTTATATGAATTTGATGTATCACATGCACCTATTCCCATTTGAAAAACTGAAAGTTGAATCCAATATGGCGGATCCAAGATGGCGGCTGGGATGGGTAACACGTGTCAGAGAAGCAGTACTTGATCCTATTTGTTTTGCATATACTCACATTCATGTCCAATTATATCTAAAGAAACTAAAAGCAATTTTGTCACTGAGCTTTATAGTAAAGGTTGAATCAATTCCGAATATATGAAGGCCCATAAATATGCAAATTACCCGTATGGGCCGCTAAATACACATTGGGCCGCTGAGAACTTTGCATTTGAATCAATTTTACACTAATCCCGAGGGGACACTTCGCGAATGTACCTTGTAAGACTAGTGACCATTATCCCCACTCTCAGACTACACAGTGTTGCCACATCGAAACTTTTCATCCAGAATTACAAATATAACAGTCAGTCAAACATCTTATACATAATTATGGATCACCCTGTACATACAAAATATGTACTGTGATGACAATATTTAAATATAATTAGTGTTTATTCTTTACAATTGTAGGATTCGAAATTTGAAGAGGTGCCTGTATCACCTGTTAAGAAGCCACCCACTATCAATTTCGTAAAAGACATGTCTCTCGATCTGTATGCAGTTGTGGCATTTCCTCTCTGTTTTACGATTTTCAATTGTATCTATTGGAGCATATATTTAAAGAAGAGAGAAGAAGACATGACAGAGATCAAGAACCAATTACAAATGCCCTGAATGTTCATCAAACATTTACATTTTACTCAATGTGAGAAATTTCCTGTTATTTAGGTTATATATATATATATATAGGCTTCGCCTTTTTAAATTTTAGTGTCGAATTAAATATAGTGAACAAGACAGTAAGAAGTACAACAATCATTTAGAACGCTGGCCAAATAATACCTCAAAATATTATGAAGTGAACTAATAACTGCTTCCGGTTCTTTTCTTTTTGGTTATGCTCAGTTTGTGACGTCATAATTGTGGGCACTATCTCATAGGCTACGAAATATCATGAAACTCACTCTCTAACGAGAAAAATTGGGATAACAGCGGTTTGAGGTTTTTGATTGTCCATAAATTCCTATGTTAGGTATGTAGTATCTAATATCTACAGAGTGATCACGAAGTCCCGTTAGCCCTTATAGCGTGTCCACATATTCATAGATGGTGCATTGTATTAACGTGGTGTCATGACAGAGGATAAATTTGAGGTAGTGTGACTATTCTTTACTATTTATTCCAGAGTGTCTGCGTGTACGCCATCCTTTTCATAACAGAGTAATTCTCCTCCATGTACGATGTGAAATTCTCCTCAACATTGCTGGCGTGGTGGCAGCAACCTTTTGTTTAATGAATCCCCATAAAGCATTGCAACAAGATGACAGATCAGGACTTCGGAATGGCCATTCGAAAGGTGCAGGCAAGTGGACAGAACCACGTCCAATTCATTTATCAGGAAATACCTCATTGAGATAGTCTCTAACGGCAATAGCTTAATAGGCTGAAGCTCCATCCTGCTGGAAACATACAAGACCGAGCAATCCCCGATTCTGCAGATATGGAATAAGTCAATCACGTAATATGGTGAGATGGTAATGTGATTCGCAACACCGTCAAAGAAATATGGATCTCCCAAGTGGGTTGCCGACACTGCAGCCCAGATCATGACATGTGGTGGGTTGTGTTCAAGTTCTTAAAAAAAATGTGGGGTTTCTTTGCTCCTGAAATAAACGATTCTGGCTTTTGCAGTTTTGATTTTCCTGTACGGGATGTTCGTGAGCCCACGTGCTCATCACGATCCGTTCCTCCATGGTGTAAATAGACTCATCAGCCATGATTTAGATGTATATCAGCACTTGCAACAATAAGAGATAACAATTCGTTTATATTTATGTAAAACATGGTGGGTAATGGGTTTAGATCAGGGAAACAAATAAGCAACAAAATTTTACTCGTCCAAGAAAAAAAGCTACTAGCTCACATCCCAGTCTTTACAGTTTGAAATAAATAATAGTGACTCGCCCGCACCGATGAACCACTCGCCCCAGGCGTGTGGGGGAGTGCTTTTTTGCATCCCTCGTTTAGATGTATATCAGCATCTGCAACAATACGAAACAATTCATTAATATCTTTCTAATACGTAGGGCATAACGGGACTTTGTGGTCACTCTGTACAATTATTTTACGAAAGAAAGAGAAATACTGTATGCTTTTAATCAAACACATTATCCAATTTGACAGTGTGAAATACCTGTGCAATAAATATACTGAAAACTCAACATTTTTTAGTTTAAAATTGGGACTTAAACTGAATTATTTCCTCCAGTTTTTGTGCGTATGTTAAAGAAAGGTCCGTAAAACCGAGGAATGATGCAATTTCATTTCATAGCATTTTGAAGATAAGAAGTGTCATTTTTCTGCGCGTGGCAGAGAATGCAACAGATTAGTATCGACAAATGATGTATCCGTTGACCGGACATCAGCCAAGCTAGATCGTAAATATCGTAATACAACTAAAGGTAAATGGTAATAGGTTTAGTTGTGTCGTTTTCCTCCTTTGAACTGGAATACATAAATTTCTATGATATAATTGAAGTTCTTTGTAATTAAAGTTAATAAAAATAAAATTATTTTCTTTCCGCTGTTGACGGAGTGAGTCGCTCGGTTAATATCGAAAAGTGCTGCACGTAACAAGTGAAAGTGAGATGAAGACAAAAGTATCCCACATCGAAATACGCAATGTGTTTAATAATTTCGCACATAGCCAGTGCGAGCATTGTACAAAATATGGATAAAATTCCAGCAACATGAAACAGATTAAAGCTTTTTTTTATTAATTCATTGTTTTATCTTAATTTTAGCGAGTAGTGAATGTCGTATTAGCTCTGTACTAAGGAAGATGTACCTTTTGGTATTCGGAATCTGCTTGGAATTCAGCTAATAAGTTGATTTGTTTATGATTAACTAATATAACCCCAATATCTTAAGTGAGAAAAATAAATGTGACAACCACGGAAATCTAGATGTGCGCATGCGTAGTCTGTAAAAATGAAAATATATGAAATACGAAATTCTAAATGTTTTCTTTTGTGGTTTGATATCATAACAACTTATAAATACTTACGATATCGAATTATAATTAACTTATTCATTTCTGAGGGATGTATTTACGGGAGGAATAAGTAAAAGTCAATTAATATTAGCGGCAATAGAAGGATTATGTTGTAATTATAAGGAAAGATAATTTACCGATCAGTTGTATGTATCCCTCGGAAAACTATAAATTTTCTACTCATCTCTCACTGTTCACTTAAGAGACAATTCTTTTATTGTAGAGGACTCGGCTTAATAGTTGCTTCCATCGTTAACTCACCTGATGAGGTGAAAGGAAAGAAAGACAGATATTCTCATAATGTAAGTTTATTGTTGCTAAACCAGGGTGTCCTCTGCTCTAAATTAGTTAGTAACGTGTGCTTAACTTAGTCAACTACTACGTGCTAATCAGAAATTCTGAAACCACTTCTGATAACCATGCGTTAGTCAAACTCTTGGTATGGAGCTAATCATTCGTCAAAACGAATCTGCATAAGGCCTCTTATGTATTCCAGTTCTAATGTATTAGCGATCCTGAACGCTTGTCCTGGCTGGTAAACCAGAACTCTTAACAATGTTTATAGACAAGATACTGAGCTCTCATTCACGAGCGGAAAAACAAACTGTGTATTTTCTTACCTATTTTATATTTATTTTTCATGTTCGTCAGTATTTCTTCTTTAAAAAAGTGCATGTGTGTGAAAGGGCATAATCCAAGACTTTTTAAAAAGTTTCCATTCTTTTGTAAAATATATTTCTATGAAATATATTTCAACCACAATTGTAAAAATATGATCTTATACATCTCTGCAAATGTTAATCCATGTTTGCATCAAATAATAAATTTATGTTTAAAATTTAAGGTTCAAAGTGTCTTCGTATTCAGTTAACGAAACTATTGTAAAAACGATTTGTAATGTATTTAATGAAAATATTTTTATATCTAAATGTAATCACTCCCTAATTTCTGAAAAGAAAGAAAAATCGTATACAAGTATATAACTTAATCTTGATGATTGTAAGTGAAATTATTACGTAATAATGAATATTAGTATTTCTGAATGTATAACATCGGTACAATTTGTTCATTTGTAATTTGAACCCCAAAAGATAAGCCTATTAGAATATTTAATGCAAAACTTCTGGAAACGTCCATGTAAATATATATATAAATATCAGAAATTTTTTGTAATTTAATATTGCATATCGGACATTCTCTATAAAGAAGTGACAGCTCTTGAAGGAAGTCACACCAGTAAAAGTTTAAATTTTATAGCTAAAGCTAGCTTTCAATCGAGTAATCAAAGATTAAATATTTAGTATATTTATATAATCTGCACGCTATTATCATTGTATCCAATCGTTAAGTTACAAAAGCTACCGATCAAATTTTACTCCGCAAAATAATTTTAAGTGTATGTTTGAAATTATTGGTCTTGAATATTCTGTTCATTAAGTTATTTATCGTTAAACAGCTCCCGGTAAACAATTGAAGAAAAATGCAAACCCTTAATGAGGACTATAAGAACTTTTCAATCGAAAACTTTTTTTTTTTTTTTTTTTTTTGTTTCTACTACCTCATGAATCTTGGTACACTATGTATGATATATCCAGTGCTAACAATAAATTCAGTTACTTTGTTGATATTTTTCTGCATCACTTTAACATAACCTTTCCATTACAGTTACACAAGGATTCTAATAAGACTGCGAAAAAGCGAGTAACGCATGGAGCAATAATTTGTGAGCAAAAAGTTTTATGTTTTAATAAACTTAAGGAAACTTCCATAAATTTACCGGATATATATTTAGATTCCATATAGAAACATACAAACAATATATCAGAAAGTTATTCGAACAGGCAAAAGAATTCACAATGACAATATAATATACAGATATAAAAACAAAATGAAAGGTTCATGGAATGTGACAAATAAATCCACGAAGAGGAATCCAATATGTGAAATATCGCAGGTAAACTACATAAATAATTCTTTCGCTGACCCTGTTGCCATCATTGAGATTTTTAATGATTATTTTCTTAACACATGCATACCATCTTGCACTTCGGCTCTCGCTATGGAAGGAAACATCTCCTGTAATGGGCATAGTATGTGTGTACGTGACTCTGATAACCAAAATGGAGTTATTAACCTGTATCAAAACGCTTACTAGTTCCCATTCTGTAAGCTTCATTCATATTCACTTAAAAATATGCACATTTAATAGTCCAACATCTCTGTTATCTTGTAAATATATCATGTGTGCATAAAAGAAATATTCATATTGGCCAACTCTTATTTCTATTATATCTGTTTTTTGAAGATTTTTTGAATCAGTAATGATATCACATTTGAGAAATTTTATATCCTACCATAATCTTATCTCGACTTTTTAACATGCCTTAAGATAAATTGATGCGTTTTGTTCAACTTTATTACACAAATTTCTAATATTCCTAAAAAGAAAAAACACGCAGTATGTTTATTTGTCGATTTCTTTAAAGCATTTGATAATGTACAATATTCTCTAAATATATCATATTCTATTGTTATATTGAATATGGAATTATCTTTTGGAGGTCTTCGCAACAACTTCAGGATATATTGAACCAACAAAAATGTATCGTAACAATCATTACAAAATCACCGAAACGAACCAAGTGTAAGAAACTCTTTGAATCATTGAAGATGATGGCAATTCCTTCATTATACGTATTTAAACTATTTAAAACTACTTCGAATTATACTTACAAGTAAACCTTACGTTTGGGTGAATCGAGTTGCTGTCTGAGGCACATATGAGAAAGTAGTACTAAATGTGGTCAGTATTTCAGTGAAGTTTTAGGTGCGAAGCTCCAGGGGTTTAGAAGATACAGCTACCAGAACATCACATGGAAGTACAGAATAGTCTTCATACTGTTGGAGGTGAAAGCCCTGTAAGACCTCTTGTAACGACAAAAGGTGAATAACAAATATATGGGTACACATTAGGACTAGGGGGAAGTCATATAGTAAGAGTATATCTGACGGCGGCCATCTTGAAATCCGCCATTTTGAATTAAGGTTAAGTTTTTAAAATAGGAATAAGGTCATGTGATACATGATTTAAGGCGCAAATTTAATCAGAAGAACAATGGTGACGTTAATTTTGATTTACGCGCAATTGGTAAAAGTTACAGGGAAATTAAATATTGTTGCAGCAGTGTTAGTCCTTATTTGCTATTAATAAGGTGTCAATGTTATGCGTTTTGTTTAAAACTTTTGTCTGATTCAAAATGGCGGACTTGAACATGGCCGCCATCAAGGCAACTCTTACCATAGACCTAATATTTATCCACCTGCTTTTATTTAATTATTATCATTAACACAAAAATTACAAGGTGGGGTAGAGGACTAATACATATGCTGCAACAATATTTAATTTCCCTGTAACTTTTTACCAATTGCGCGTAAATCAAAATTAACGTCACCATTGTTCTTCTGATTAAATTTGCGCCCTAAATCATGTATCACATGACCCTATTCCTATTTTAAAAACTTAACCTTAATTCAAAATGGCGGATTTCAAGATGGCCGTCGTCAGATATACCCTTACTATATGACTTCCCCCTAGTCCTAATATGTACCCATATATTTGTTATTCACCTTTTATCGTTACAAGAGGTCTTACAGGGCTTTTACCTCCAACTGTATAAAGACTATTCTGTACTTCCATGTGATGTTCTGGTAGCTGTATCTCCTAAACCCCTGGAGCTTCGCACCTACAACTTCACTGAAATACTGACCACATTTAGTACTACTTTCTCATATGTGTCTCAGTCAGCAACTCGATTCACCCAAACGTAAGGTTTACTTGTTAGATAATGTTAGAAGAGATGCTGATATCCTACTAGTTAAAAAGTTATTTTTCTACTGTGTATCATAGAATATCTCCATATGGAGAAATCACATATCTATATGAGTGTAAAACTGTATAATAAGCTACCTGGCTATATGAAAAATACTCGTAAAATACTTCTTTTTTCAACTCATTGCGCAAACTACAATTAAATAACATTTTATACAATAGATGTATATCTAAGCAGCTCATTGTTCAACTTTGAAAAATAAATTCCTATTGTACCTATCAGATGGTAAATACAAATATACAATAATTGAAATAATAATAAATCCATATTCATTATTATGTATTTTTAGAAACGATTTATGTAGTTTTCATAAGTTGTTAACAGAAGAGCTTCTATCTATTTCTATTCTAAGTATTGTATCTGTCCTAAGTACTGACCAGTTCGATGCCATTTTGTACAAACATACATGTAATATGGCCTACAGAATGATTAATTAATCTAATATAATTCTCTGTTAGCGAAGCTTCAAAAGTATTGTATTAGAGGTATAGTGCGTAAATGGTTTTCTTCGTACTTGACAAACAGATAACAGGTAATTCAATTTGATTTAAATAATCGTTTATTGCAAAAATGCAAAACATGCAAAGTAGTTGACAAAGTTGTGGAAATAGTTGTGGAAGTAGTATCTCCAAAATCAGTATCTCCACTGGTGTTCCTTAATGCTCCATTCTCAGGCCGGTTCTCTTTTATTGTACATAAACAATCTTCGGTAAATGTTTTGCAGACGGGGTCCAGAAGCAAGTAAAAAATACAAAATTTACGGGAGAAATGGAAGGTGCAAGTACTTAGACTTAACATAACCAAATGTAACCTAAACTAAACTGAACTAACTTAAACTAACCTGAACTAACCTAAACTGACCAAATTTTAATTAAAAGGAGCAAATTATATATTTTTCTTCAAAATTATGCCGGAACCCTACACTAATATAATCTAACATAAAGTAACCTAACCTAACCGAGACTAGCCTAACCTAACCTAAACTAGCCTAGTATGAACAGAAATTGTAACAGTTTTAGGTAAAAATAGCTGGACGCCTTGTGATAAACGTTGTCCCAATCTTCTTATGTATCTTTAGCATATTGTAAATTTATGTATCCTTACCATATTGTATTGTATGCTATGATCATCTTAATAAAAGGGAATATATTGTAGAATTAGAAAGCTATTTGAAATACATTGTTGACCGTTTAAGAAAGATTAGCATTTCAGAACCAGCTGATGATAAGTGCGAAGGAAACTAAAGCACCTAATTTTTACCTCTCATATAAACTTCAAATAATAAATCTGATTGTGTTAAATTCAATTTCTGTAGATTACTTACATTTCGTCAAATATTTAAGTTACAATAAACGGCAAACTTACTTTGAATGAACATATAGAATATATCAGTCACAATGTAATTAGTCAATTTACCTATGCATCTGTTCGATATTTATTAAATAACTCTTGTTTCTTTTCCTCAGTTCCATTTAATAACTTCGCTTTAAAAAACTGAGTTCCAATTGAAACTCCTCTCAAATTTTTCAGTTGTACACAATTACGTAACAATTTAATAATAATAGAAGGCCCAATGCAGGTAGATATTTATGCGTTTGATATCTTATCTCTGACGAAAGCAGATGAGATTTTGACATGACCCAATCTTCTTCTTTTACCTTGTTGGAACTTAGCAATCTCAGATTTCTTGCTTTGTTGAGTTTTTATTTCAAGCTGTAAAATCTGTTATTTATTTTGATATCTTCAGTCAAGGATATCTTAGTCTGAAACTGTTAGCTGCCGCAAATGAAATAAACAATTCAAAGTAATAATCTGCACTTTCACATAAAGAACGATTCCATAAATCCTGCATGTCCTTTATGAATACATTCGACATAGAATGAGCATTCACACAACAAAGCCGTACCAATCGGTTAAATACACGGTGATGACGCTCAACTACATGAGGAGCATACGGTAATGGCATGAGGAGCACACGGTAATGTCATGACATGTGAAATTTTCCAGAGTTAAAAAAATCCGTTCACAAGTTTGAAAGAAACTGCGATCCGTTATCCTAAATTATTTCCGCAGGATAAGGAAAATTGTAAAATTATATTGAAGGAAGTTCAAAATTTCTTTTGTATGAGAACGTTACAATAAGTAAAATAGTAAGCTCAGAAAACGCATGATAGCCGACAATAGGTAATAGTATTATTTACTTGGAGGCATATGCAAGCCAGATCTAGGCACAATCGTTCATGAGGTTGAGTAGCCATAATATTATATTTAATATCCCCTTCTATTGAGGGGCTTCGTCTGAGAACATTCGATACAATTTAGTAGAAAACCAAAATCCCTTTTCATACCTTTGCAAAGAAAACAAGGCTTTACAAAAATCTAAACATTTCTTCACACCGAAATGATCTCAACTATGAAACTTGTTCACTAGTTCAGATACTTTTGGAATTGCCATCTTCCAATTTGTGTTTGGTGTAGATGTAATAAATAAATGACCTCAGTTTTTGCAATTTGGTTATCAAAATTGCCTGATTCTAAATTAGCATTCAATTTATTGAGTATTTATAATCCATTTGTTTTTGTGCGATTAATTTTGGAATAATTAAACAAAATTAATTGAAAACACCAAAGTATGAGCTATAGCAAACGTATCCCTAGGATATCCCTAGGAGGATTTTGCTCATTTACGCATTATTATTATTATTATTATTATTATTATTAATAATAATAATAATAATAATAATAATAATAATAATAATAATAATAATAATAATAATAATACGACTTTCTATTATTATTATTACGACTTTCTTAAATATATCCGTTGTATTTTCTGGATACCATTAGAGACCGGATGTTCAAGCAGTAAAAAATATGAAAATATACAGGCAAATAGGCATTTATAATTCAAAAATTAGGCACTATAATCTAACTTAAAATAATGAAAGCAAACATAATATGACATAAAAAATTCCAATGACGTTCAAATAATCTAGAAACTCATCGGTCTTTGTGAGAACATCTTTTTCTAAACAAAGAAACTTGTAATTCTTTCCGGTGTACCTAATAAATACATTATTTACACCGTTTCATGACTACAGCCAGTGGCGTACGCAATATGGCTTTTCCGAATTTTAACCCTCCCCTTAAGAAAGATATTATGCAAAAATACTCGTGTTGCATGTTAAGATATGTATACAAACACTTAAAATGATCTGAACTTGGATCTTGAACCCCTTCTTCCCTTGACAAAATTTGTGTACACTACTGCGTACAGCAGTCCAGAGTTTTACATCACTTTACAAGCAAAAGTTGGAAGATTATTCGTCACATTTCAAAAAATAGATAAATTATTACATATATTATAATTTAATATTGCATTTTGCTAGTTTGTCACAAGGAATTATTAATTGCGATTTCAGATGATCGCGAGATATGTTTCCAAGTTTGGTTGTACCATATATTTTTAATACCCTTTAGGATGTAACTAGAGCATACGAGTACGAAAAGTTACGCGAGTACGCGGGTACGAAAACTTAAAGACATCCACATTTGATAGCAGTCATTATTGAGCCTGTTTATTAAAAAGTATTTTAACCTAATAATTTGATTTAATGCTTTACTCTGTGCATTATAAACAATATTGCGTAAAGACTGATTAAAGTCAAAAACTTTCCATTTTAAAAAATTTTGAAAATAGAGTGAATCTTGCTTAATTTTAAAAACATTAAGTCAAGAATTGCATTTTGTAATTTAATTCTTGCACTTTCATATGAGCGCCAATCCACTATTTTTGGTGGAAAAAGATTATAATTACATGGGCGCATGTGGTTGATGTTTACAAACAGGAGCACGTTTGATTGTTTATAAACACAGGCACGTGGTACATTAATATTTTGAACTCTTACAGTTTGCAAGTCTATCTTAGATTTAAAAATGAAATGAAACTCACTTGTTTTGACCATTACAAGACTTTATTTTTATTTGTGTGGTCACTTAAAAGTTCATTTTGAAATATTTTACTAATAAAAGGGGAAAAAAATCCAAAATTTTTGAAACTTTTTTCAAAAAAAATTTAAAAATCATAAAATTTATCTATGTACATTTACTCAAATACATTTCTTCAAAATTTATTTTCTTTTGAATATAGACCTCTGTTCTCTCTATTGCCATTCTAAATGACAACGATAGGTACATTTACACGGTTACAAAAGCATATTGTAATATTACTATTCATTCATAGCTTCCGGAAACAAACATTCTAAAGACTCATATGAATTTATAGTCTTTTATCATGTTCTTCTTAGACAAATACTGGATGCATTTACTTGAATTATCCTGGCTGTTGAAGGTCAGTCCTTGACAGTATCTAGGTAAAATCCTTAGGATAATTTCAGGATTATTTGGATCTTATAAGCTTCGATTTTGTACTAATTTGATAAGATTCTAGGAAATCTTAGTACACGTAAACTGTGATATCATCTCATGATGCATATTTATTCTAGTAAACGGATACATTTATTCTCTGCATGTCATCAAACTCCTCTCTTTGTAAATCGAGGAAATTGTTTATCTCCATGACTCTCATTCTGTTCCTCTTTAGTTCGTCACTGGAAAACAAAATAATACTTCATTAAATAACAGAAAATACCATGTTGCCCGGAAAGTAAGATCTAATCAGAAAATAAGATTTAGCGTATATATATATATATTAGATTTCTCCTAATCTTACTTTCAGTACATGCAAATACTAGAAGGTTATTTTTTATATATTGGTTATTATTGACTACATTTTAATATAAATTAACCCCTAAATGCATTATATTTTCTTTGTTTTGAAAAAATCCACGAGTAGAATTTAATGTTATAAATTAAAGGAAAACAAATTTAAAACTCTAGGACCAAAATTTAGGTTAATATTTATTATTAACTGTCTGTAGCTATTTAGCTAATAGTGCAATTTACACTTCAAACCCATGTCGCAATATCTATTTTGTTGTTAGCGTTTGTTTTTACTTTTAGCAATATTAAATGTTAAAAACTTCTTTTACACTTTCACAGATATTAGAATGTACATATATATTGTACTATCAAATAACTAAAAAGTAGGACACAACTATCACTTCACAAAAAAAATAAATAAACAAATAAATAAATAAAATAAAATAAAATAAAATAAAATAAAAGATTTGTAATGAAAGAAAACTTAGTTCTGCAAAAGTCTAGGGACGTTTTCTTGTAGCACTTGCATAAACGGAATGTATACAAGCTGCGCCAAAATACACTTACGAAATGAAATAACTATTGTGAGATTTGTATGCAACAACTAGGTATGTAGCTAATCAGCTACACGGTGCATTTAAGGGTTAATATTGTTAGTATCACGATAAACCTCCCAACAATCAGAGAGCGCACTAGTAACAGTTACGCTTCAAGTCAACAGATACGGTGTTGCCAAATGTACCACATTTCCGCTTATTGTACCGTATCTTGCATATTAAATCCACGTTGATTTTTCTGACGTTAAACTAAGATAAACTAAATACATCTCCTAAATATAAACCTTACTGCGTTTTTTCAAACAATTAATATAAACTCTAGTCTTATTTTCGAGAAAAACAGGTATAAGAGAACATAATTTGATAGAGCAATTCTACTAATCAATAAATAAAATTTGTTAGGTTTAAAAAACGAAAGAAAATTATCTACGTGTGCTTCGCTGAAATAAAGAGTTAGTATTACTTGTCTGTATACATGATGCCTGTCTAACTTGATACTAATAGTTTAAAAGTGACTTATACATTATCTCGAGTAGGACGACTAAAATTCATGTCAACTTGATTTGGTCAAAGATGATCAATTTGACCAGTAATTTTCTTTGTAGAGTTTTTCTTTCGTTTCTTCCAGTTCCTCCGATATTACCATTTTATCAAATCTTTTACAATCATTTATTTCCATTAATCATCCATCATCATCATTAATCTGCCCTTAAGAGGCCCCATCACAAAATTAAAATACCGCTAATTTTACAGTAATCAGGGAGTAATCTCCACCCCCCAACACCGCCCTAATACCCCCCAAATTTCTTTACACACACCCCTGGATAAAATAGGAACACTCCCCCAAATCCAATTGTACCTATCAATCAGCATCACATAGGTTATTTATTACATTAAGTTAAAAAAGGTTTAGTGTTTAGGAAAGAAGGTAATATTCTTATTTATTTCAGTTCAAAATACGAAGCGACCTCGTTCTCATGTACAGCTTCGAGAGCCACTTGAACTCATTGTTTCGGGTGGTGTTTCGATCAAAACAATTGACAAAACAGACCCGCTCATATCTACCCTCCTGGGCTCCGCGGTCGTTTCCGAGAAAAGAGATTGAACAGATGCAGATGACTGAAAGTGGCAACGTCTTGAGCGGTCATTCACCTACCTCCTCCTCAATAAGGAAAATGTGACAATATAGTAATAAGTCTATACCAGATTCAGTTGGTAAGTGCTACTCTGCAAGAGGTGTATCAACGGACGGAAGTTAGAAGGGTGTAGTCAAAACAATGAAGAGATCGATCGAAGTAAGAATTATATACAGGGTGGCCCAAATGTAGAAATACAATACCGCAATGATCAGCTCATTGCATTTCATATCATTTCTTATTGTTATCCATCAAGTAGACTTAGTTTCTTTATTATTTGTTCTAAATGTGTTTTTTACTTACATCTTAAGCTCGGAAGAGACGAAGCAAATAAACCCATAAACTAGAATGTTATACTTGATCAATGCAGGGGTGTATACCTACTTTTGGACCACTCTATATATATTTTAGACTGAGTCTAGTGTTATGCTGGAACGCATTTGTCGCTAGCTTTTTTTTTTTTTTTTTTGTAAAGTATATTTTTATTCACGTAAATTCATTGAGCGGATTATTAAAATTAGTCTACATTAAAAAAGAAAACAGAAAAATACAAAATATTTGTAAATTGAAAAACTGAATTTCTGAAAAACAATTAAATCAATGAATAATTTTCTTATGAAAGATATTCAGAGCCAATAACGTAGCCAGGAAGGGGCAGGAGCGGAAATCAAGAGATCACATAATATTACAACATTTAAGGTTAACAACAGGGTTAGAATATTAAAATAATGAAATTGCAACTATGTACAGTATTAATTACTAAACGAATGTAATTTCAGCATGGGACGAGGGAATTTTTTCCCAATTAATATTTTGGAAGCAAATCACCCACTAAAACTTCTGGGGTGAATAAATTGAAATAATGGCAGAATTTTGTAAAATAATTAGACTACAATAATTCGTACGTAATCGATCCATTTGTAATTACTGGATAAAATAGTGGTGGTCAATTCCTAATACAGTGAAACCTCTCTTAACGGGTATCTCTCAATAGAGGACAAACGTTCATAAGAGGACAAACTTTCTTATTCTTCCATGCCGTAAATATGTGTGGTGTGGTGTTATGAGATGTCGGTATTTATTTTCGCGTTTCTAAATGACTGCAAACGGAAAACTACTAAGTGACTCATGATAACGGTACCTCATGCAAAATAATATTGTCTAGGGCGCTCTTGTTCCATATTTCGATTATCTTTTATCTATTTGAAGATATCACATAATTACTGTAAAATTAGCGATATTTTAATTTCGCAGTGATTAGGCCTCTTAAGGTCAGAATCTTGAGACGTTAAACTACGATTTAATTTCATAAGTTCTATTATACTTAAAATAATACTGCGCTAAAAACAACACACAAATATCTTTCGAAGATAAGTTAAATTTGAGATATTCTCAGAACTGTTAATTGAATTTTGCAGCTGATTTTCAGTATTTTTGAAAAAAAAAATGTACAAAAGTAATAAAATTTTACGCCATAACTGATTGATTTTGAACAAGCTAGTAGTAGTGTAGGATTTACATATGGAAAAAGCCAGGAAATTAACAGAGATATCAAATAGGTTACATATCTGTTCAGAAACCAAATTAAGTTACCCAGAAGCGGATGTGGACAGTGACAAACGATTTAGTCAGGATGAAGAATGAGTTGAAACTTAAGAAGCTAGGAGAAAAAAGATGACTTGATATAGGCAAGTCGAAGAAAAATAAATTCAAGAAAATTTCGTGAAGGAAACAGTAGGTAAGATAACACAAGAACGAACGAACGAAGAAAGAAACTAACCAAGAATTATCATTCATAAAAACTAGCCTACTTACTAGCGCGAAGAGAAAATAGCAAGGAAAGAATAATACACCAAGAAATTTTCAGAATTAATGGATGAGAGAAAGAAACTGAAGACTATCAACAATCAATAGTGATGCTAAGCAGCAGTATAAAAGAATAAGAAATCAGATCATTTGAAAATGCAGACTCGCCGAGAAGTTATGGATAAGACTGCAATGTGAAGAAACAGAGAAAAATATGAAAATAGGAAAATAATATGTGATTTATAAGAAGATTAAGTGGAACTTCAAACAACGGAGACCAAAGACTAACATACTAAAAGATAAAGAAGAAAGATCCATGACTGAAGCTGCAAATGAAGTGAGAACATGGAAGGAATATTTAGAAAGGCTATGAAAGCGACACGCAACGGGAAGAACTAGAAAACACGGAAGAAACAGAAAGAGAGGCAAGAGAGACCTTAGTAATCTGACTGGATCTGTGTACAAAATGCTTCTTTTGATTTAATACATGTGATAGTTGACTTTTAAAAACATGTTAGTTATGCATTGGTTATGTAGCTGAGTCTGTATATGTAACAGTCATCACTTCATCTGCAAGAACCTTAATTAAACGAACGAAGTTAAAGAGACGAAAGAATACGGATGTGATTCAATCTGGAGAGAAGGGTAAACATAGTTGTTTTGTTATATTGATTCTACTTTCCAAGTATTCTGTATATCTGAGCTTTACATTATTGTGACCCCGTTGACATTAATAATCTCGTGAAAGGAATATATGTAGTGATACGTAACTAAGAAATATGCTCGGTAAGAAAGGTAACCCTTACACTTTTCCCTCTCTTTTTGTTTGCCACCCTTGTGGTGAAAACGATCTGAAACTATCTTCACCCAAAAGAATACTATCTAATACCTGTATTACTTTGTCAATAATGTGTATTTTGTAGGTACTAATTTTATAATCAAATACATTACATCTATCATTTATTAAAAAAAAAAAAAAAATTAAAATCACTTCTTTTTTTTTTATTTGACTTAAAGTAATAAACTTACGATTTCAGTTTTTCCGTAAAGTCATCATACCAAGTATTGATTCCGTTCATGAACTTATCTTCACGATTATCTATCACTTGAAGATGAGCGTCATGAGAAGCTCCCAGGGCATTATTCAGAGAATCTTTGTCTACCAAGAGCTACAAGAAGCATAAATAAACAGAAGGATATAAAGTTACGTCAATTAAAAGTCATAAAGCTGATTTTCATTTTAAGATAGTAATTGTCACTAATGCAAATTGGAATTTTTCTTAAATTTTGTTTATTTACTTATTTTTACCTTGTGTAAAATATAATATTATTTACTATAAAATGCTTTCATTTGGCAGAAAATTTACTGCTTCATTTGCATATGCCAGTTCCAGTTCCAGTTCCAGTTATCTCCCTTACGGGAGATTTATATAAAGGAAGTCTCGGCCTTAGAGCCTTGTAGACTGTTTCACTAAACTTGTTTTGAATGAAAATTGTTTAAAATACAATTATGTATTAAAATGGCTCGTGCCAATATGGCCGAATTAGCCAGTTTTAAGTATAATTGTTTTCACTATGTAAATGTAATACGGAAGGATAAGCGGCGCATGAATTCGTATAACTTGAATCACAGTATATTAAAGTTGTAATAAATAAGAAAATTGTCCAAAATATTGTAAAGTAAATAATAAAAATTGAATAAACACTGAGAGCAAAGCTCCCCAATACTTATAGTTTACAGCGCCATCTCTTAATCATTTGCATATGCAAAGAACTAATTTACAGAACGAGTAACCATAGTAATATTTATTGTAATAGTTACTTGTACTTTACAATAATTTCTGTTAATACGGCATGTGGTTCTGGAAGTTCCACTAAATAAAATAAAATATTCTACAAATAAAAGTATTTTGTAATAAAAACTGTTTTTTTTTTTCATTACAGAACAACAAATTAAGACCAATATTTATTTTGGAAATTTTATTAGACACAAATCAAATTTTAACACACAAAATCTGGCACATTTTTAGTAAGATTAACAAACCACTAGCCTTTATATATGCCTTCTCGCTGTGGTGACTCACTGATCTTACTTTTTACATTAAAATCTATTGCAGTGTATAGTAGTTTGTCTAGTGGTACGAGAAACAACCTTGGCCTCTGGAATTGTGAGTTCGACGTGGTCTCTCATGGCTCTAGCCAAAGTGGCAAATATAGATCGTGCTTTTTTCCACATTACGCCAAGATCTAATGGGGTGCCACGGTTGTTCAGTGGTAAAGCGTTCCCCTCTGGTGCATGGTTCGATACCAGCTCGCGCCAAGTGAGCTTTGTAGTGGACAAACACCATGTGCGTGGGTTTTCTCGGAGTTCTTCCGTTTCCTTCCACTTTCTTCATTCCACCATTTCGTTCATTTCTCATTATCATTGTCTCCTTTAACCTAGACGGCATAAGCGAAGGACGTAAAACTTAAAGATTTCATTTAATTTCTCCGAAGATCTAAAGTGAGTAAAGTCATTCAAGTGAAAGTACAAGAAAACGTATTGAAGTTGCCGCCATATTAAATTCTTTACTAACTTGTGCATTCGCATTTTCCCGAGAAAATCCGGACACAATCGGCTAAAATTTGCGTGGTGACATGTTTATCTTACATGTTTATCTCAAGTGGGCACTAAGCCTATTCCGGGCGTCAGTCTATCAGGGTTCACTTGAAACTAACGTATCATCACAAAAAAGTATCAATATTACATAGTACTGACACTACAGAATTACCTAAAATGATTAAATTACTACTTACAAGGACACACAAAACCAAAAATAAAGGTAATACATTTTGGCAGTAGGGAATGTTTTTGTTGTGATATAGGTGGCACTTAACCTGTTAATCTCGATGTATAATTGTCGGACGTGAAACTAAAAATTTCTATTATCTAATTTATCGTGATAATCTAATTTATACAAGGTATCTCAGAAGTCCCCTGACGTAGGGAAACTCTGTTATTATCAGAGTTACAACAAAATGTAAGAGGAGAAACCGTCTCCAAATATGATGTTTTCAATCTAAAGTGAAAGTTTTATTTTTTAATCGGACGAGCCGTTTGGGCTGTACACTCTTTATGTGCCCAATGTTAAATGAAAATGCAACGTTGTCATTTACCGGGAGAAGGATACATTTTGCAAGAGTATGGTGAATGGGGTCATGTTTGAAATCGATGCTGGTTATCGACACGTTAGCGTAAAAGACAGTAACTTCATTAACTTATATTGTGGGTCCAGAAAAATGGCAACGTTGCATTTTCATTTAACATTGGGCGTATGAAGAGTGTCCAATGGGCCCAACGGCTCGTCCGATTTAAAAAAAAATCCTTTACTTTAGATTGAAAATATTATATTTGGAGACGGTTTCTCCTCTTACATTTTGTTGTAACTCTGATAATATCAGAGTTACTCTATGTCAGGGGACTTTTGAGACACCCTGTATAAATTATTATTAAATAAAATATATTATTGTTAAATGTAGTTGTCTTAAGACTTACAGCTTTTAATTCCGGAGACATTGTCTCATCCTCTTCAGCTCTCCCGCTGTTAAGAACTCTAAAAGCGGCCTCCGACACAAGTTCCTGATAGTATTGTTCAGAATTACGGCACTGCACAAAATGCCCTTGAATCTGCTCTTTGCATACTCCTATCATATCTCCAAGGGCTCGGGAAAAATTTCCAATGCTTTCCTAGAAACGTCATTCAAAAATAAGTTTAGATTAAGCTTGCTACATTAGCAACATTGTGGTATTGCTACAATCTAAAAATGCCACAGAATAAACAAAAATACGTATATAAATGACTAGCTAAAGTCTCTGTTCTTCGTACGAGAAGAGTAAGGTTTAATAAATACAAAATCTAAAGTCAAAAATCACCAGAGTTAAATAAATATGAAATCTAAACTCTTCGCTCTATCTTTTTCTCACGATGACGGTCCACTATATGGAGATACAAGCCATGAAATTTCTGGTTTAAACAAATTCTGTATTGTTTCAAAGCAAAATGTCAAATTTTCTACGCTGAAGCTGAATAATTAAGTTCTACTGAAATCGTTTGTTTGATTAAGGAAATATTCAATGTTGTTGTTTTCTTTTAACTCTGGTGCGAAGTGTTTTAAAATGTAGATTAGAAAACTCTAGATTCTCTTGTGATTCATCATGATGTCTCGATATCGTATGTTAGAAAACATGCCTATTCCTTAATGTTAGAAATATAACCAAAATGAACGCACCCAAGTTTTTTGGAGGATCTCGGCGTCAATTTCAAGATAACTTATTTCGCCTGTTTCGCACTATACCTAGGTATTTCCTAAAATTGCCTATATTGTATTGCCTGTATTGCCTATATTATTGCTCGAAGAACAAATATTACCTATTCTTTGTATTTCCTTCATGACAAGGCTTCATTGGGAGAAGGGGCCGCGGTGGCTCAGTGGTAGAGCGTTCACCTCTGGTATTTGGGGTCCCGGGTTCAAACCCTGCTCCCGCCAAGTGAACTTTGTAGTGGACAAACACCGTGTGCGTGGGTTTTCTCAGGGTTCTTCCGTTTCCTCCCACTTTCTTCATTCCACCATTTCATTCATCTCTCATCATCACCGTCTCCTTTAGCTTAACCGGCATAACCGTGGGACGTAAAATTCAAAAAGTTCATTTCATTTTCATTTCATTTCATTGGGAGAACTACGTTTATATCTCGCTTCCTAGCAATACAAAAAAAAAAAAAAAAAAAAAAAACTAATTGACTTTGTCCAGGTCAAGGACAAGCTCCAACCTCGATACATGAAAAGAAAGTCTCCTTGGAAATGAGAGCGAGTTCTTGTGGTTAATAAGGACTTCGAGAAATTAAAGAGACCTGTACACGTGCTCAAAGGTAAAAATATACAAATCAACATGTTCTTGCGTTTTAGATATGCCCTAGTTACATCCTAAAGAGTGTTAAAAATATGTGGTACTATCAAACTTGGAAACATATCTCGCGATCATCTGAAATCGCAATTAATAATTCCTTGTGACAAACTAGAAAATACAATATTAAATTATAATATATGTAATAATTTATCTATTTTTTGAAATGTGACGAATAATCTTCCAACTTTTGCTTGTAAAGTGCTGTAAAACTCTGGACTGCTGTACGCAGTAGTGTACACAAATTTCGTCAAGGGAAGAAGGGGTTCAAGATTCAAGTTCATATCATTTTAAGTGTTTGTATACATATCTTAACATGCAAATGAGTATTTTTGCATAATATCTTGCTTAAGGGGAGGGTTAAAATCCGGAAAAGCCATATTGCGTACGCCACTGGCTGTAGTCATGAAACGGTGTAAATAATGTATTTATTAGGTGCACAGGAAAGAATTACAAGTTTCTTTATTTAGAAAAAGATGTTCTCACAAAGACCGATGAGTTTCTAGATTATTTGAACGTCATTGGAATTTTTTACCTCATGTTATGTTTGCCTTTCATTATTTTAAGTTAGATTATAGTGCCTAATTTTTTAATTATAAATGCCTATTTGCCTGTATATTTTCATATTTTTTACTGCTTGAACATCCGGTCTCTAATGGTATGTATAAAATACAACGGATATATTTAAGAAAGTCGTAATAATAATAATAATAATAATAATAATAATAATAATAATAATAATAATAATAATAATAATAATAATAATAATACAAGGTTCCTATTGGTCTGGAGAAATCTATTTTCTTGACTTTCCCTAACCATTGGCAGGAAATGCCGTGACTTTCATGGCAGGTGCCAGATAATTTTGACATATAAATAAGGAATATTTAAATATGAGAATATTTATTCTATAGAGACAAATAGTAATCAATTGCTCATACGTACATTCCACTTATCTCCCGTAAAAATCTGAACAACGTCCCATACTGTGATTATTAAGCTGAAATTGATGTACAATTAATATTAGAAAAAATATATTTTTTTAAATTTCCCTGACTTTCCCTGGTTTCCAGTCTTTTTCCCTGAGCTTCTCTGAGTTTTCCCTGACTTCCTTGACCAGTAGGAAGTCTGTAATGACAATAATAATAATGTTTGAAATATTTATTGGTAATAATAATAATAATCATCATCATCATCATCATCATCATTATCTCTGGTAGTAAAAAAAGAGTAATAATAACAAACGCCGAATCCTGGAGAACAGAACGTCATTAATTAAATTTCCAGATTTCGATCTTTTAATTAAGATTTTATTACTGAACGAATTTGAGTTTGGAATTAATCTAGCCTAACTTCCTGGCCAGGATGTAAAATTTACCTACCACGATGGAATACAATAACAAAGATACTTACAACCTGCACTCTCTTTCCTTAGCCACTTCTCTGAACCTTTCCCACCTAATTGCTCTCTCATATGTACCAAAGATTTATGAGTATCTTATATTTTGTATTTGTGAAGACAGTTGTAATCCGGTATTGTCTAACATATGTTAATCTGCTGAGACATTATTTTAATTTCAAAATGAATCAACAGCTTATCCATACAATTCAGCTTTTTGGCGGAACAATTTCCATTTGAGAAGGAAAACTGTGAAGAGATCAACACAGCATAAAATATGAAAGAACGTTGTGAACTATTTAGCATAAATATCTTAACGAACTTCATTGCTATTCTCACATGTTACCTACTGACATATTTTTAACCTTCTTTTCTTATTTTTCTAATTTTAAGTAAGACTATTGTAACACGTACAACTAATGTAGTTTTTCTCACCTCCATACTATCAACTAGCTGCATTTCATGTTCCATTAACTGGTCCCACATGTCCTGAATTTTATCATTAAATTGATCTGTTATGGTTTTCAGTTCGAGTAGTAGGTCGTCTGGAGGTGGTTCGTCTTCTTCGAGGGTTTCCACTTGTTCCAGAGCACTTTGTAACTTAGAAAAGATTTTCACTCTATCCACAAAATATTCGTCAATTAGCCTGTTTTAAATATACATATATACAGCATAATGAGTCGGTTTGTAGCACAAAATTGTATTTATCAACAGACTAAAACAATGCCTTAATGTTCCTGCTTGTAAAGAGGCTATGATCAATGAAGACATCAACGGGACGTTAAACTCAACATCAGAAAGGGACGTTAAACTCAAAATCAACTCAAGTCAACTCTTATAATTCTTAAAAAAAAGTGTTAACTTTTCCATGTACCTAAGCATACCATATAAACTTTATGTCGCTATTTCTCACAACTTTGGCAATTTAACTTGATTCCTTTATGCTCAGAATGTCCTATTTCGAGCTCCAATTACTTTATTATTGGAGCTGAAGATGTATTTTCATAATTTTTTAAAAATTTTATTTTGTTTATTAATTTAATTTTTGTTGATGAAATTTGTAATAATGTTATCCTAGTCTCTATCAAGATTTCCTCTATCAGTGTTAAATCTTGGATTCTTAGCTATAATGTTAGGATTAGGAATTAAATTTCTGGTCTTTTAGGCATCTATGGCTATGTAGCCCATCACGTATGACGGGTTACGTCCCTCAGCGATCACACTATCCGAGGAAAGGGAAGGAAGCTGTCTGAAACTTGTAGAGTTAGGTATCATCCCGGCATTTGCCTAGTGTAAATGAGGAAAATCCAGGAAAAACTCACTCAGGATGGCTGGCCTGAAAATGCTTTTACACTTTTTGGACCGAGTGTTTCCAACGGAAATTGAACCCGGGACCGCTCGCATCAAAGACTAGCTATAATGTAATGAGCCTCAAATATATTTCTTTCTTAAATGTTATAGTATTCATTTTATACGCCGTTATTTATGTATAAGGAAATAAATTTATTACATACCTTGCGTATAACGTTTTACTCATATTCTTGTTATTTCGATGCCCCGTCATAACTGACACCTTCTTCTGAGAATGTTATCTTTGAGTGTCTAAATCGAATGAATTATTTCACTTAATGTTTCCTAACACCGCCGAACAAAATGATACTTCTCTCAATGTTGATAATATAGTACCTTAGGAGCCTCTAATCAATGCAGAAATGGTTGAATTTGTATATACGTTTATTATTGCAACAGTCTTGGAAAAAAAATCCTCACACTGACTAAACTTTTAGTAAAGTTTCTTACATAGTAATGTTCCAATATAATGACTGAGAGCGGTAGTGATTCTGTGGTAGTACAAGTAAGAAAGGTGGTTATATTCACAAGAGTCATCAAGATATTTTAATTTAAAAGTTTAAATTATTCGGAGCTTTTGAGAAGTGTTATTTTGTCCAACAATGGTTAAAAACAGTGTGCGAATTAGATAATCTATATTGGGGGGGGGGGTAAATTAGACGAAAAGGACGTAAAGGAAAAAATGAAAATGAAATGAAATCTTTGAGTTTTACGTCCCACGGTTATGCCTATTAGGCTAAAGGAGACGGTGATGATGAGTAATGAATGAAATGGCGGAATGAAGAAAGTGGAAGGAAACGGGAGAACCCCGAGAAAACCCACGCACACGGTGTTTGTCCACCACAAAGTTCACTTGGCGGGGGCTGAGATCGAACCCGGGACCCCAAGCACCAGAGGTGAACGCTCTACCACTGAGCCACCGCGGTCGCCGAAAAGGACGTAAAGGCTGAATGTGCAATAATTCAAAATGAGACAATAATGTCTTACCCCCCGCCACACACACACACATAAATATGACATCTATAATAAATAAATTTATTTATTCAATGTATCTACCGAATATAACTATATACGTATATATTGTCTGACATGCACACACCACACCTGATCTTTCTGAACGTGTTTAAATGTACTCACTCTTGTGCCCGTAGTTCTCTAAGGTTCATTTACTTAATAATTCGGACCGAACTATAGCCATGATCACAAACATATGTTAATTTTTCTACTCATATTGAAATTTTCCATTTCGCGTTATTACACACAGCTTGCAAAAGAAAACCTACTTCAGTGTAATGAAAACCAATAAAGTTATCAGTTAAATCGGATTTACTTTTTAAAAAAAAACTAGGTGTGGAATTGGAAAGAAAATAAAATTTCGAATTTGCGCTTCTACTCTCAGCTAAAGCTGAGCTCCTCATCCTTTTTTATTTATTTATTTATTATTTTTAAATATCGATTCCGTGACGGAGCTCAGGAAGTCAACACTTACAATTACTTTACTGTTAAGTTACAGATGAGTTGATTCACTATGTGCTACGTTATTCAAATAAACTGTGAGTATAAACATTACATTGAAGTTTTCCAGACAACATTATTGGCGTGGACAGCAAACCGTACAGCGAAAAGAAAGATGGAAAAATGAAGAGTTAACTTTAAAAAGCCTGCTCCAGTTGAAGAGCTTTTACATACACGGACAATGACATATATAACCAGTCGTGTTAGCAAATGCTGAAACAAATCTTCAATTATGCGGTTACTCACCTTCACTAACATGTCTGCTCACTAGGGGCGCATCCCCAGCGTGTACGTTAGCATATAACCACGAGAGAATACCTATATCCCAGATTTTGAGTACAGTTTCAAAAGTTCATTTCCGTAAACTGTAAAAGGCAGTGATTACTATGCTAATTACCACAAAGTAAACGCGCCTTTTGAGTTGCATATACGCAAACTACTAAGGAATCAGGACCATGTACTAACAAAGAATATACTGGAAAATGGAATATAAAAAAATTAAAACGGGATGATAATCGATAATAGAAATGTAAAGGATGAATATGACATGTCCGACCTTCGCCAAGTATGGTGGAAGAAGTTATTTGTTTACTTCTTCTTGGCCAACCGCTAAGAGCACATTAAATCCATATGTGACTTCGTTATGCGCAATTGTTGCAAGTAACAACCGTAGTTATAATAATATAGTTCAACTAAACAACAGTGAAAATAGTGGGGAAATTAGAAATGACCAAAAGTGAATAGTTTACATCGCTCACTTAGGAAATACAGCTAGAAGATTAAACTTCCAAGAAATGACAAAAATCAGTGAAATTTGGCGTTATACTAAGCATAGTTTGGGGGGAAGCGAGCATACTCGGTGCGGATACTTCAGCTGACTTCTTTGGGGGGAAACAAAATGTGATTGAGAGGGAAAATCCCCTCCGGTAATTCGCACCCTGGTTAAAAGCATTATGTGAGGTCATCCATTCGCTTTAGACTCAAGCATATCCACTCAAGCATAACATCCTCAGAAGATGTCAGTTATGATTGGAGCATTGAAATGAAAAGGATATGAATAAAACATTATATGTAATGTATGTAATATACTTATGTCCTTATACATTTTTTTTTTTTTTTTTTTCAAATTGAGAAGTTGTGTGGTGCAAAATAGTGTCCTGATCAGTAGACTATGTTTTGATTTTTGGATTTTCAAATAGGTTCTTTATCTTTCGTGGATTTCCTAATGTTTTCCTTGTGATCAACTAACTGCGTAACGTTATTTAAGATTTTAAACCATCCTGATTATGAGCACTCGAGAAAGATGCTCGAAAAATGATCATTTGAAGAATTTTGGCCACAGGAATATTTTAATATCAGTATTGTGATATAAATTAATACATGTTCCTTACGTTCCGTTAGCAATTAAGAATTCAATGATGTTTAGGTAACACGCTTTTGTCCTTTTAAATATGTGTTTTTTCTTCCCAATATTGTCTATCATTTTGGTAACTGCAGAGTCATAGATCTGTACCACACTATTCGTCTGTCTTTCTGTACCCTCTTATATTCTTGGCTTAAAGCGATTTGGACCAAAATTGGCAAGAAAGTGATAGCCTATTTATTGTCTCGCCTGAGGTTCTACCCGTGAGCAAGTTCAACAGGGTTCCTACTGATCTAGAGAAATTTATTTCCCTGACTTCTCCCTGACCTTTGGCAGGAAATTCCCTGACTTTCATGACAGGTGTCGGATGACGTTGACATATAAAGAGGAATAAATAACGATGAATATTTATATATGAGAACGTTTATTCCATTGAGACAAATAATAATCAATTGCTCATATGTACACTCATGTCCAAAATTATTGTCGCATATCTATAACTGTCTTCTTGTAAGAATATAATTTAATAATGATTTTGCAGGGTATCTTTAGTACTGATACTATGTGTATAATCGGGAAATGTATATTTGTGGTAAATTTCATAGAAAAATAATTATAAATACGAAAATTATAATGAGTAAAATAAAATGTTGCTGAATAGACAAGAAAATTTTAGTTTCGTTTTATTGTTCTTATTTACTGCTCTTTTGACACGAAATTTGCCACATACATGTCTTTGCCGGTTATACACATACTACCATTATAAGAAATACCGGGCGAATTCATTATCAAATTATATTCCTACAACAACATAATTATAGACGTGCGACAACAATTTTGAACATGAGTGTACATTCTACTTACCACCCGGGTCAATCCAAATGAAATCGACCAATGATGGTTGCTGACTAAATTTATTTTTTTATTTTTTTATTTTATTTATTTATTTTTTATACCTAAATTTGTATCACATTTAGAAAGCTGAAAACGGATATTCATTTATTTTTTTGCTGTGCAGCAGCCATTTTGTATAGGAGCCTGAGCGCATTTTGAACTTTTTAGTGCATTCCGTTAAACGCTGTAACTATTTAGGTTTTAAAGATAATGAGTTCAAACCAAAACCATACGAAAGATAATGGGATGGACAATATTCTGTGTTCTGTGTACTTTAAGACGTGCTTCAGAACGTCGAGAAAAGAATCTCTGAACATTGAGGTTGGAAACCTAGAATTACCATTTTGGAATGTACATTTTGAAACAAAATAAATGACACTCACCTTCAATTCTTTGTCTACATACCAAGTAGAGACTAGATAATAGACAACGTTCTAAACAAGTTTCAGATATGAGAACTATATACTTGATTTTTTGGAAATTTTTTAACTTTGCGAATTTTCAAAAATCGTGTATTTTCACCATCAAATATCTCAGGAAGGACAAAAGTAAAAAATCCCAAATTTGCACAAAATAGACGATAGTTGTGTAGTAAGAAGTGAGTAAAATTGCATCACTGAGATTCGAGTAGTTTCTGAGTTATAAGGTTTTTCTTCACTGGAACTTAATATAATGAAGCGCCATTGGAGTGAATATAAACTTTGTAGCAAAAGTCAAAATAACACGACAGTAATGTTAAATGGGTAAAGTATGCATAATTTATGAATCATATCTTGTACAAAATACGAAAGTCATCTGTTATTTCTTTTCTGCCTAGAGCGCTGCTGTTAAGACATGAGTGAAGTAAATAGTTGACTAATTTGTGTACAGAGTTTGGTACTGATAATTTAAAGTACGACCTGTAGGATTTGTGAACTCTGTGGGTGTGCGTTTCCGGCGAACCTTAGTGATTGGTACCCACACTTTGTCATTCGTACATAGTTTAAAAGAGGTTCTTGGGCCACGGGGAAGGAAAAAGTTATCAAAAAGATCGTTATTTTCCTGACTGATGTCTTCAATTCCCCCAATCCACCATTTTTGACATAAATACAGACTACAGTATCATTAGATGCAAATGACAACATGCTATGTTCTGGAAGTACTGAAGTACTGCAATCAGTAAATTCATCTGATTGTGAGTATTCTTAACATCTGATTTGTGTTTTTGTCAGATACAAATCTATGATATGATCTGGAATTAATAATTCTTTTACAAGTAGCAAATCTCGAATTTCTTGCTGTTTGACTGCACTTCTTCTGATGAAACATAGATAAATTGTATGTCTGATATACTATATCAACACAAAACCTGCACATCTGTTCAGTTTTTAAAATCGTGAATTTCACATCACTGCAATAACTCAGAAACTACTCAAGCCTCAGTAGTGCAATTGTACCCACTAGATACTGCACAACTATCGTCCATTTTGTGCAAATTTGGGATTTTTTTTCTTCTGTCCTTCCTAAGATATTTGATGGTAAAAATACACGATTTCCGGAAATTCGCAAAGTTAAAAAATTTCCAGAAAATCAAGTAAAAGGTTCTCAGATCTGAAACTTGCTTTCGACGTTTTTTACTATCTATTCTCTATGTAGACAAAGAATTGAAGGTGAGTCTTATTTATTTCGTTCCAAAATGTACATTCCAAAATGGCCATTTCTAGGTTTCCAACTTCAATGTTCAGAGCATCTTTTTTCAACGTTCTAAAGTACGTCACAATGTACACAGGACACAGAATGTTGTCCGTTCCATTATCATTTATATGGTTTTGGTTTGAACTCATTATCTTTATAACCTAAAAAGTTACAGCGTTTAACGGGCTCCTCTGAAAAGTGAAAAATACGCTCAGGCGCCTATACAAAATGGCCGCCATAAACAAACCTGCGCGGCTAAAAAATAAATGAATACTCGTTTTCAACTCCCTGAATGTGGTACAATCCTACGTAAAAAATTAAAAAATAAATAAATTTTGTCAGCAACCTTTGACCTGGAAATTGGTCGATTTCATTTGGATTCACCCACCCATAAAAATCTGAGCAACGTTCCATACTGTGATCATTAATGGTTGGCTAAGATGAAATTGGTGTACAATTAATGTTATAAGAATACATTTTATAACATTTCCCTGACTTTTTCTAATTTCCAGTCTTTTCCCCTGAGTTTCCCTGATCTGCACAATTTTCCCTGACTTCCCTGACCTGTAGGAACCCTGTTCAAGCCCAATTACCCTTTAAAAGTTAGGAAGGAGCCATTAAACCAGGAACACAGGAGCAGGGTGACCAATTACTTTCTCCTTTTTGAATCAAAAAATCCTATATGTTTCAGGCAAGTTTTCTTGTAGGCCTGAACCCTTGATGTAATCAGGACAACTACATATACTGTAGCCAAATCCAAACTATCACTTAACTCAGTATGACGTACTTATTCCGTTTAAAAAAAATAATAATAATAATAAAAATAATAATAATAAAAAAAAAGGGCTGTTCAAAAATTTTGTGGCCCTGATCCAAAAATGCATCAAAAGATCCAATAAATTTCAATCAAAAATTTTCTTGCACGCCTTATATCTGGAGAACTACATATATATTGTAGCTAAATCCAAACTATCACTTAACTCAATACGACATGCTTATTCCGAAAGAAAAAAAAAAAAAACGAAAACTGGATTTATTTCGTTAAAAAATTTACTTGTTAAAAGTTTTGTGGCTAGTTCTGATGTAAAAACTAATTATAGGCCAAGATCGCAATCTTTTGATACATTTTTTTTTATCATTCCTAAAATTCTTGGCCAAGATCACAATCTTTTGATCCATTTTTACGATCATTCCTAAAATTCTTGTTGGTTCATAAAGTTACAAATAAACTGGAAAGTGGAGGAGCTCTGGTGAAGAGATAGACTACGAATTACAATGGAAGATATCATGCATACAAGAACTGAGTAAGCACGAGTTATATGACACAGATATTCACCTGTACTCATTAACTATTTCTGTGAAACAATGAATTATTACTTCTTACAATGTCAAGAAGCAAGATTATTTATAAAAATGTTGTATAATCTGTATTATGCCAAAGAAAGGTCTTTCTTGCGCATTCTAACAGTTAGACCAGTAAGCAGTAGAACAGAGGTAGGGTGGCCCGTTTCTTTATCCATTAGTTCAAAAAATGTATGGAGAACTGAAAACTAAGAGAATGAAGTAGCGAAGAAATAGATTGAGGGTTAGAATTAGTTCAGCTGTGTACACAGAAATTCACCATGGGATGTTCATGCACTTTAACTCATATAGTTTCAGGATACACGAGATTTTTGTATATATCTTAATACTAGCAGCGTTCACCCCGCTTCGCTGCGGTCACCCCGGAACGCAATAAACTTTGTTACTTAGATAATTTTTACTTTTTCGCTTTCAAGTGATATGATAAAAACCATAGAAGATTGCACTAATGTTAACATTATATCGCCTGTCATTTATGTTAACCCGCCCCGCTTCGCTGCGGTCACCCCAACCCGCCCCGCTTCGCTGCGGTCATCCCGGAACGCAATAAACTTTGTTACTTAGATAATTTTTACTTTTTCGCTTTCAAGTGATTTATAGCGCCTGTCAGTTATGTTAACCCGCCGAGTCACAGGGTCATGCGGGTTGCATATAAATACGTTTATTTTTATACCTATGATGAACTAATAACAAAGGATTTGTACGTATGGACACCTGAATGGTCAATTATCTCAAGACACTGGTAATTGAAAATTAAAGTGATATGATAAAAACCATCTAGGGTCCACATCCTAACAACCCCCCAAAAATGAAAGAAATCGGTTCAGCCGTATTAGCGTGATGAGCGGACAAAGGATTTTTTGTACGTATTGACACCTGATTGGTCAATTATCTCAAGACACTGGTAATTGAAAATTAAAGTGATATGATAAAAACCATCTAGGGTCCAAATCCTAACAACCCCCCAAAAATGAAAGAAATCGGTTCAGCCGTATTAGCGTGATGAGCGGACAAAGGATTTTGTGCGTTCTCTTTTATATATATAGATGATGCACCTTGTTTATTTTTCCATAATATCTTGTTGAAGAGGGGGAGGGTTAACATCTTAAAAACCCATTTGCGTAGGCCATTGGGTTAGGTATAGTACATACAGTTTTTGACAAAAGTAAATGGCAGATTTCTATATATAATATTTTTTTATGTCCGTGCAAGGGCAAGGCTTCGTACAAAATGCTTGTTAAATTTGGTTGAGATCGGTCAAGGAGAAGAGCTGAAATGTTCCAAAATTGACCTGAAACTACAAACGATAACAATAGACTTAGTACTACGTTATATGATTTCAGAAATAATTTAATTATCTGCAAGCTATGGGAGGGAAAATGCAAGCTCATTTAAAAATAATAGACAACTAAACACTACACATCAACGAGCCATGATCAAAGAAACTTCGAAATAATATTCTATATGAACTAAAGAAGAAGTTGATTGTCAAGTACAGGGTGGTCCAGAAGTGGGCGTACCCCCCTTTTTAGTTTCAACAGTATAGTGTTAGTTATGGTAGAATGCCTGTATATAGTTACCTTGAAGACTTAAGAGTCATAAACATCGGTATGATCACCATCCATGTCGTAACACAGCTGAATTCTGCGCCAAGTTCTCGCAGATGTTTTGCAGAGATACTCCGGAGTCACGAGGATGAAAGCGTGTTCCACAGCTACTCGTAATCCCTGCGTTGTATGATATCAAGTGTTTCTTACTTGTTGCTTTATGAAACCCCAGAGAGCATTGTCTGGTGTCGTCAGATCGGGACTTCTTGAAAGCCAGCCAAAGGGAACTGGTGAAGATGCACAACCTCTTCCAATCCAGCGGCCAGGAAACGTTCGATTCAGGTAATTGCGCAGAATTCAGCTGTATTACGATATGAATGGTGATCATACCGATGTTTATGACTCTCAAGACTATTAAAACTTCAAGGTAACTGTTTACAGACATTCTATCATAACTTACACTACACTGTTGAAACTACAGGGGGGGGAGGTACGCCCACTTCCGGACCACTCTGTACAATATATGGAGTATTGAACTGTATGGTTCAGGGACTTGGACACTACGAAGTTAGAGAAGAAATATTTAGAGATCTTCGAAATGTGGTGTTGGAGAAGATAAAATGGACAGAGAAAGTAATAAACGAAGATGTTTTAAAAATAATAGGAGACAAGTGGACGTTTTTAGCCAGCATCCTTCGTATGAAAACCAATTGGATTGGACACATCTTGCGAAGAAATTGTCTTCTTCATGCTGTTATAGAAGGAAAGATGGGAGGAAAGCGGGTGATAGGAAAGAGAACACAACTGATCGATGATTGAAAAATAGAAGAAAATATTGGGAGTTAAAAGAGAAAGCTAAAGATCGAGAAACGTGGAAGAAACATTTCCAGGCCCAAAACTAAAAGAATAAAAAAAAAAAACATTAAAAAAACTCATTAGTTCCAGAACCTGCCAACAGGCTGAATACTTAATACTAATTATATATATATATATATAAGATAATAATGGTATATAAAGAACTAACACAAGTTTGCATACAAAACCTATTTGTTTAGGTAAACTCTAGACGAAAGAAAGTGCTCAGTGTTTCTTCTAGTTTCATACTTTACATGCATTTCTCAAGACAAAACCTCACTCATATATTACATACGAAATATTCTGCAATGTATATTTAAAATTATCTTTAAACTTTTTAAAATATCAGTACTTCATCCACTAAATAACAATAAAAAAAAAGAATACTTACACTCTGCTCTTTCTCAGATTCTTCTCTTTGGCCTCCTTTACTGCTTCGAAGTACCAAGCTAAATGCGTTTTTCTCTTTTCATGTTGTTTAAGACCAATTTCAAAAATTGCCCTAGTTGACTTACAAAACTGTTCCTTAAATCTTTATACGGTTAAGGAAATATATTATGCTGTACATACTAAACAATTACAGTGAACCCGTAGGTTACGAATTTAATCCGTTTTGTAACACTCTTCTTGAATGCATTGTTTTTCTCATTTAAATTAATGTAAAAATAATTAATCCGCTCTAGGCACAGAAACATGGTACTGAGTGCATTTTTTAACATTTTTAAAATGTTTTCTGGATTTTATATTTTAAACTGATATTGGGCAGAAATGTATATAATTACTTTGTATATTATGTTGTGTATACTTGTAAAAGCTGTTCTTAGCACCTTAAATATGTAATTAAATTAAATCAAAGTATTATTATTATTATACAACACAATAATAATAATAATAATAATAATAATAATAATAATAATAATAATAATAATAATAATAATAATAATAATAATAATAATAAACTTTAATACGTTACATACAGGGAAGACTTAATATTTGCTTTTAATTTATGTAACTGCTAGCGTCGGACTGGCACATTCACGTGCCCTCAACTACCATTTGTCATTGTCTCTCTTCAAGGGAGTCCTAATGTCAAGGTATTCATAACACACCCAACACTAATGCCCATGGCAAACAACGTTGACATGATATATACAGGCATCTACATTTTGGAAAAATAACTTTACCGTTGAATTTCTCTTCGAACGAGGGTTTTGTTTAATAATGCACACGATCATGTTGTCATTTAAAATAAACAAGTTGGTTCCAATATGGCGGCCACCAAGATGGCGGACGACAATCTTAACCACGTCACACTGTTTTCCCTTCTCACCAACATTGATCCCAATTCACTTCGGATCGACTGCATTTTTAATTTCTCAAATATTTAGCCCGGTCCAGACTTTTGACCATACTCTGTAGTTTGAGGTTAACAATCAGCTAACATAAATGAGAAAACTTGATAGTTTAACAAAAGTGCTAGATATGATATCACTTTTAGATATGACATCACTTTTAGTCTTCGATGAAACTTCAGTCCGCAAGTACCACAGCACAAATGTATTACCTTGTATCAATTGCAATATATACAACAACTGTAATTTTTTTGCCAACCCAGTTGAGTTTAATTTGTATACACACAGGCAATGAATCAAAAGAATAAAAAAAATATTACTGAAAAGAAAAAGAAAGCTGTTTTCCTATAAAAATCTAAAACGCATTCAGTACAATAACTTTTGTTTCAACCCATAACTTGATAAAGCAATTTCATTAATAATATCATTTTCATCAATATTCAAGAACAAATGTTGCTCTACTCTAACTAACTAACTAATTCTATGGCCTATGGAACCCGGAGGTACAATGCCGCGTTCACAAAAGCTCTCCACTGACTTCTATCCTTAGCTAACTGCATCCAGTTTCTACTTTGTATTCCAATCTCTGCGAGATCCATCTTAATATTGTCCTCCCATCTGCGCCTAGGTCTTCCTAATGGTCGTTTTCCGATTGGTCTTCCAGTCAAGACTTTGAAAGCGTTTCTACTTTGTTCCATTCTAGCTACATGACCCGCCCACCTAAGCCTCCTAGACTGACGACCCTAACAATGTTGGGTAAACCGTATAAATTATGTAGTTCCTCGTTATGAAATTTCCGCCATTCCCCATTCCCGTTCCTCTTGGATCCGAATATTCGTCTCAGGATCTTGTTCTCAAATACTTTCAGTCTATGTTCTTCCCTCACACAATAGTAGCGGTATACTCTTACACTATAATCCTTTAAATTGTATACATCTGAAAAAGAAAGAAGCACGCTAGCATATTATAATGTATACAGTAAAACTTGTTAAAATAAGCACCTAAGCTGATGAAAAAAGGATACGTTGCATGTGGGTCTTGTATGGTTTCACCCAATTCAAGAAGAGTCCTTCCTTCAAGGTCATTTTGAAACATTTCAAGGAATAGTTGGTCATAATCAAGGTGCTCCACAAAAGCTTCTGTGTGATATTCCACTTCTTTCTCGCGAGCTTCTTTTTTCTTTTGTATCTCTTCCAGTTCTCCTTCTTGGCGCTGAACCAATTCTAGCTCCTTCCTACGAAATATTGTAAGCATTAGTCCATTATAGTGGAGTCCCGAAAACTGCGCATCGATAACCCAGCAGTCTGGATAATTCGGCCACACCTTAACAGGGTGAAAACACCGCAGACCTGTTCAAGGTCATTCCCCGCATGCGTGTTAATTTTCATCATAGACAGCTTTATGCCTTCAGAAAGTATTTTTCTGAGGTCTGTCTTGTCAGGTAAATTACTGTACAGTGTGTATTCATTTTCATTTTTATGTATAGTAAAGGCTCTTTGCCTTCATAAAATACATATTTTTCTTATTTAAGGGTATTTGGGCAGTTTATTCTCTGTTATATTCTCAAGCTACCAATGCATACAAGTACAGTACTGTATTTTCTGAGGAAACATTCGTACTTATTCTTTTTAAATGCTATTCTTTATAACCCGACATTTTCACAAATTCGGCCACCCTGAGTTCCACATTAGGCCGAATTTTCGGTACTCTACTGTATTTATTTATTTATTTATTTATTTATTTATTTATTTATTCACGATCTTCGGTGGATATAATTGACAGATGTCAAAACACATAGGAATCCTCAAAAAGAGAATATAATTCTAGTTCTTAAATCACCACACACGTGATAAAGTTGATCTAATATAATCTCATAAATTTGGTTTATGTATTAAGAAATGGTTTTGCACAAATTCAATCAAATAGATTGCTATTTAAAATCTTTTGAATACTGTAGAAGCTATTGTTAATATTTTTTTTAATATTCTTTATTAAGAAAACAATATTTTAACTATTAGTTTTATTTGTGTTGGTATTTGGTTAAATAATTGGATTCCCGTGAATATCGAAAATTTGTATTGCAAAGCTAATCTAACAAAATTCATTTGGATAGTCATGTGTTGCCTAGTATCGTAAGCAGTACCATTCCCATATTTTTTTCCGAATTTTGTTATTTCTATTTACTTATGGACGATTTGATAAATATAGAGTGTTTCAAAGAAACACCGGCAACGTCTGGGAGGTGATTCCTGACACCAAGACAAGACGAAAAGTATAAACCAACCTGGGTGCACAAATGCTTCCTTTCGGAGTTATAGGCTGTCGAAAACATGAAAAAATGAACTATAAAGGTCCATAGCTCCAAAACTGTGGGACCTACCGTAGTCTTGTCAAGACTTCACTTAGGAACTAGTATGTGCCCTATCCAAAAATCCATGTTTTAGAATCGTAAGGTACTCACGCAACAATTTTTATAGAGGGAGTTTGGCTACGGACATATAATTTGAAGTACTCACAAACTACTTTTATAAAAATTGTTGCGGAAGTACCGCAGGATTCTGAAACTTGGATATTTTGATAGGGCACATACTAGTTCCTAATTGAAGTCTTCGCCCGACTACAGTAGGTCCCATAGTTTTGGAACTATAGACTTATAAAATTCATTTTTTCATGTTTTCGGCAGCCTATAACTCCGAAAGGAAGCATTTCTGCACCCAGGTTGGTCTATATATTTTTTTGTCTTATCTTGGTATCAGGAATCACCTCCCAAACGTTGTCGGTGTTCTTTTGAAATCTTCTTTTCTTTTTTTAAGTTTTACGTCCCACGGTTATGCCGGTTAGGCTAAAGGAGACGGTGATGATGAGAGATGAGGGAAATGGTGGAATGAAGAAAGTGGGAGGAAACGGGAGAACCCCGAGAAAACCCACGAGCACGGTGTTTGTCCACCACAAAGTTCACTTGGCGGGGGCTGGGATCGAACCCGGGACCCCAAGCACCAGAGGTGAACGCTCTACCCCTGAGCCACCGCGCCCCCGGTGTTCTTTTGAAACATCCTGTATAATATATGTAACATTGCAACACTTGGAACATGTTATGCAAATTAACGAAGAAAATTCTAAGACTCGTGCATAGGTCGTGCCAGAATTTTGTGACTAGGGTGTAAAAATGATTCACACTTTACTGCATGCATTGTTCTTATTATATTCTTTATTTACTTGATCCTGCAAAATATTTCATCTAAGTCAGTAGTTCTCACACTATTTGAGGATCTCCCTTCTCCTCTCTTGAATATCCGTCGCATTCTTTCGTAGTTTGTAAAAGAAAAATACAATACGTAATATTGTCTTTTTCAACGGTAGCTGTATAATACTCTAGTTTTTTTCAGCTCTTATCAAAATAGTAAAATTTACGTCTATTTTGGTGATTTCTTCACTTGTCTCCGGATCTGGTACCATAATAAATGATTATTTACAACTTGGACTGGTGGTGCCGCCTGGCGTGTGCAGAAAAATAAATTTAACATAATGAGTGTGTGTATGTGTGTAAGGGAGGGTGGAAAAACAATATTACTGTAAACGAATGGCTGAAAAGTTGAAGCCTGGTACACAGAATAAATGCAAATATCTAAAACACATAAAACAAAAAAATAGTGAAATACTCTAATCTAGTAATAATTTGCTGAAAATTTTTATTTCACTATACGATAGTGTTACTCTATTTTCCGAAGCATTAATGGTGTATCGTTGGACCAATTTGAAAATAGAAAAAAAAAATGAAAATGTACTGCATTCGGTTATATTTGGTTGGATTACATTAAGTTATGTTAGATTACGTTACATTAGGCGTGTAGTATTACTATATGGATCCATAGTATAAATAGTAGTAGTACTAGGAACGGGTTAAAAGCCCCGCAGAGGTTGGTTGGACTCTGTCCTCGACATAAAATGGGCAAATTAAAGACTTGCCAAAATATTTCTGTACATTTTACACTCTATGGATCTGTATAGTAAAGCAAGTGTATCTCTCCGCGAAATAGTACATCCGCCTCCACATACAGTACCGCTTACAACATCAAAAACAACCAATATACAACCGCTTTCTTAATTTTTAATATTCCCCTTACCTGACTTTCACTCATTCTTCCTCACAAACTTAAATAAATTCTCCAATTCACCCGGTAAATTTCCTAAAATTGGTCCGGTGATACAGCACTTAACCCTTTTCCTCTTTTAAATATGATATTTTTATGAAATTTCTAATCAATTTATTGGGGGGGGGGGGAATAATCGGGAAATTTTCTTCCCAACAAACTGTAATTCTTCGAGAAGAATGTGTCATTTTGAGTGAAGCAGGAAACGATTTTTTCTATATCAAATCGCAATTTTGAAGGTGGCAGGATATAAAAAAATGAAATATCCATGAGCAGTAACTAGAAATAAGCTCAAAGTGAATACATCGAAAACAGAGCTTCAAATTTGTATAAATTAAGGAAAAAGTCCTGGTGGTAGTGAATCTGAAAAAGGTTTCGTGTTACAATGTATGGCACGCAAGGCTCTAATCGAAAGTAGCTCAAAATGAAAAGAACTATCACTAAACCTGCTTTCTTTTGGTAAGTCACAAGTTATAAAAATTTCTCTTTATACGTCTTAACTTCTTATTCTTTTTAAAATACTTTATATAATGAAACAGGGCAGTGCTGTGCCGTGGAAAATCAGCGCCCGGGGAAATGTACAACAGCTTCACCGTACATATGAGTGAAGTTGATAGATCAGCGACGAAGTGCCACCATGGTTGGTGCGAAGCGTAAGAAAATTTCAAAAATAAACCCTGCTTTTGTTTGATTTTGAGCACTCTTTATTACTTTTTTCCTTCCATTATATATTCTTTTTCCTCCCGAATTTTGCGCCCTCTTACTTCAGCGCCCGGGGCCGTCGCCCCGCTCGCCCCCCTTACGGCACGGAACTGCAACAGGGTCATTGTAAGTAAACTTAAATATAGGCAATCGCGGAATATTTTAGTGACAAAAAGGCAAAATGACCCTTTTTGATACTAGGAATCTGGAAGACCTATAAACAAGGAAACAGGAAAGAATAGTTATTTATTAACAAAATAATTACCAATGAATCCCTTCAGCTTCTTCTCTCTCTTCTGGCCTTATTAACTTATATTCATAGTACTTGATTTGCGGAAGAAAAGCATGGACAAACTGAACGAAACCACTTCTTTTAGCACAATCATTTCCTTGCATATTTAACGATTTCAATTCACGAAATTTTCGGAGATACAAAACCTATGCAGAAAGGAAATATGTATAAATTTTAAAATAATTTTTAAAAAATCTACTTACATAGTTATAAAAGAACTTTCTTCCCAACCTCCAAATACGGTGAAATGTATTCCTATGCCACAGAGCTAATTATTGCAGAGTTCTATTTACTGGAATAGTTACTGATGTTGAGGTATTCCACATCGGTAAGAAATATGCTATCAAATCAATTGTGACTTCATAAACTTTGGCTAAGAACTCATTAACAATAAAATTGCACTTTTTGATCTCAATCTTGCTCTTGAATCCAGCCATGGGTTTTTATTTATTATAAAGCAACCCTGAGCTATGACCTCTATTACATATTATTTGTTATAAGTTCATATATGTATTGGATACTCTTGATCGATTATCCATTCAGATTTTTAATCCTGTTCTGTTGTATCCAGTAAAATCCTTGGATAAACACTGAAAAAACAATTTTATAGAGAAACTGTAGGATTATCTTTTGATTCTTATAATAATCTGTGATTTTATGATTTTAACAATTGATTGTAGGCAAGTGATTAGCATTATTGCTTTTCAATGAGGAAGTCCTGAGTTCGAATCAGATAGTTGGCCATTCTAAAATTTTCCTCAGTATCATGAGGCAGATATTGGAAACATACTTTTTGCCTTTACACTTACTGGGACCTGGCCGACTTCTTCCACTTCCCTTTACAATACGTTATTATTACTATTCCAGAGGAGCGAAGTGACCTCTCAGTCTGTTTGTAAATGTTTGTTAAAAAAAATAATAATAACCTTTTGATAAGTAGCTTGGATATTAATGAATGACCAACACAAGACGTTCAATTGAACACTTCATCTAAAATTTAATTTTGTTTTCGGATTATCTTCTGGGCTTGGTTTCTCTTAAAGCATAAATGAATAATGAGTCTCCAAAATATAAAGAAGAAATAAAAATCGATATATTTATCAGTTTTCTTTTTAAGTAAATAAAAAGTACCTTTAACCACGGGTGTACTTCACTCCCCTGAATGTTACGTTTGGCCACGTGACCAAATCCTTCAAACTGATCTACGTAGAGACAACATATATAAATATAGATAAGGAAGTGGAGGAAATGATGACGACTGAGAAGGATGATGCTATTGTTTTAGGTTGTGTTTGGAACAGTCTAGATTCGGTGCGAGCGGTTTCGGGTTCGATTCCCGATGGGGACTCGGTCGATAAAGTGTAAAACTGTTTTTCAGGCCAGCCACCTTGAATGAGGTTTTCCTGGGTTTCCATCATTCACACCAGGCAAATGCCGGGGTGGTACCGAACTTATAGGCCCCAGGCCACTTCCTTCCTTCCTCAATTCTTTCTTCCTTCTCTTTCCCCGGATAGTGTGCTCATCAAGGGACGTCATCCCTCAAAACGTGACGGGCTAAATCACCTTAGATGCCGAAAGCCCAGATATCTAAATCCTAAATCCTGGAACAGACTAAAGTACCAGTTGAGTTTACATAAGAATGACTTTCTTTATCGTAACACACTACCTAATCTAGACATCTAACTTCACGACTACTTTTATACTATGATTAATTGAATCTATACTTTCTATTTACGATTTTTTTTCTTTTTCTTTTATGACAAGCAATAGGGAAGTTTGATGCAAGGATGCTTCTATCTATTGTTTCTATTCTTCTTTCTCATTTATGTTCTACATTTCCCATTTTAGTTTCAATTTCTTCTTTTTAACAAAAAATTGGTTACTTACCAATATATTATTCCATGGGAAAAGTAAATATTCTTCAAACGCATTGGAACAACAAGCTAATTCCGTCTATAGTGGCAAAGTAACAAGGATAAAAATGAATGATAAAAACATAGTATGGAAAAAGGAATGCACACCACTAAGTAAATATAACGTGAGAGATGGACACTAAAAATAATGATCAAAGTACAGTGGACGGAACAAATAATGAGCTGAGTTGAAAGAAACATTGTGTCTATGCTAGACCCTATTGCCGAATCCAAAATACACATCAAAGGTAGGAAGTCAGATTCTATCAACGTTGCCACAATCCAGATTTAAATCTGGTTTATATTTATGAATAAAGAATGATACTTTAATCTCCTTTTTGTTTGTTTGTTTGTTTGTTTTTCCTGAACCTATCAGATTAACCTGCTTTATATTGTGTGTATGTTCCTTTAGGTGAAGTGACAATCCCGACATACCCTTTTTTGTGACTTTCTTGAATGTTTAATGTGTTCTTTAATTTGGGTGCTAATACTACGTTTGGTTTGACCTATATATGAAGCCTCGTATTACACTGAGCCCAATGAATACCAGTACCTATTCAATAGATTACAAAAATAGCTTTTAAAGCCGATGACATGCATTTCTAAACTTCTTGCTGGAAGCAGATCTGTTATGCTGTGCAAGAATAGCTCAATTTTTGTCGATAATTGTGAAAAGTAAGAAATTTCTATCCAAGTTTTCACTTCCTCGGGAATAACTGCTTTAGGAATTTACACCAATCTACGTGTTTGATTAAACTATTTTTGTAAGGTACGCTACTTATGACCGTTCTTATGACTTATTTGATATAAAAACTATGTTTCTTCATTAAGATTACTTGTTCTTTTGTCCTATTTGATATAAAAACTATATTTCATCACTGAGATCATTTGAACTTTCGTCCTATTTAATAGTAACACTACATTTCATCATTGAGATCATTTGTTCTTTTCTTCTATTAAATATAACCTCTTTATTTCATCACTGACATCATTGGTTCTTTTTTCCTATTTAATATTAACACCATATTTCATCATTAAGATCACTTGTTCTTTTGTCCTATTAGATATAACAACTACATTTCATCACTGTGATTACTTGTTGTTTTGGTCTATTTGATATAAACACTATACTTGATCATTGACATCACTTGTTCTTTTTTCCCATTTAATATTAACACTATGTTTCATCATTGAGATCACTTGTTCTTTTGTCCTATTTGATATAAAAACTATATTTCATCATTGAGATCACTTGTTCTTTTGTCCTATTTAATATAATTACTATATTTCATCATTGAGATCACTTGTTCTTTTGTTCTATTTAATATAAACACTATACTTGATCATTGAGATCACTTGTTCTTTTTTCCCATTTAATATTAACACTATGTTTCATCACCGAGATCATTTGTTCTTTTGTCCTATTTAATATTAACACTACATTTCATCATTGAGATCACTTTTCTTTTGTCCTATTGAACATAACAACTATATTTCATCATTTCTTTGTCCTATTTGACATGACGATTATATTTCATCACTGAGATCACTTGTTCTTTTGTCCTATTTAATATAAAATCTATATTTCATCACAGATCACTTTTCTCTTGTTCTATTTAATATAACAGCTATATTTGATCATTGAGATATTTTTTTCTTTTGTCCTGTTTCATATAAAAACTATATTTCATCATTGAGATCACTTTTTCTTTTGTCCTATTTAATATAAACCCTATATCCCATCATTGAGATCACTTGTTCTTTTATGCTATTTAATATGAACACTACATTTCACCATTGAGATCACTTGTTCTTCGTCCTATTTGATATCACCACTATATTTCATGATTGAGATCACTTGTTCTTTTGTGTGATTTAATATAATCACTATATTTCATCATTTTGATCACTTGTTTACTGTCCTATTTAATATAAAAACTATATTTGATCACTAAAATCACTTGTTCTTTTATCCTATTTAACATTAACACTATATTTCATCACAGACATCATTTGTTCGTTTCTCCTATTTAATATAAACACAATATTTCATCATTGAGATAGCTTGCTCCTTTGTCCTATTTGATATAAAAACTATACTTCATCATTTTGATCACTTGTTCTTTTGTTCTATTTGATATAAAAACTATACTTCAATTATTTTGATCACTTGTTCTTTTGTTCTATTGGATATACAAACTATATTTCATTATTGAAATCACTTGCTCTTTTGTCCTATTTAATACAAACACTATATTTCAACATTGAGATCATTTGTTCTTGTTTACTATTTAACACGAACACTATATTTCATCATTGAGATCAGTTGTTCTTTTATCCTATTTAAAATTAACACTATATTTCATCACCAATATCATCTGTTCTTTCCTCCTATTTAATATAAACACTATATTTCATCATTGAGATCACTTGTCCTTTTGTCCAATTTGATACAAAAATTATATTTCATAATGGAGATCACTTGTTGTTTCTCCCATTTGATATAAAAACTATATTTCATCATTCGGATCACTTGTTCTTTTGTCCTGTTTGTTACAAAAAATATATTCCATCATTGAGATCACTTTTTCTCTGGTTCTACTTGATATAAAAACTATATTTCATCATTGAGATCACTTGTTCTTTTGTCCAATTTGATACAAAAATTATATTTCATCGTTGAGATCACTTGTTCTTTGTCATATTTGATATAACAACTGTACTTCATCATTGAAATCATTTGTTGTTTTGTCCTATTTGTTATAAAAACTATATTTTTCATTGTTGGCATCACTTTTCCTCTCGTCCTATTTCATCTAACAAGAAAATGTTTCATTATTGACATCACGTGTTCTTTTCTCCTATTTAATATAAAAGCTATATTTCATCATTGAAATCAGTTGTTCTTTTATCCTAATTGATACAAACTCTATATTTCATCATTCAAATTACTTGTTTCTTTGTCCTATTTAACATAAACACTATATTTCATTACTGAGATCACTTGTTCTTTTGTTCTCTTTAATATAAAAACTATATTTCATTATTGAGATCACTTGTTGTTTTGGCCTATTTAATATAAAAATTATACTTCATTTCTATCACTTATTCTTTTGTAGTATTCGACACAAAAATTATATTTCATCATTGAAACCGCTTGTTCTTTGTCCTATTTAATATAAACGCTATATTTCATCATTGAAACCAGTCGTTCTTTTGTCCTAATTGATATAAAAACTATATTTCATCATTGAGATCAGTTACTTTTTTGTCATATTTAATATAAACACTTTATTTTATCATCATTTTGATCACTTGTCCTTTTGTCCAATTTAATACAAACAGTATATTTCATCATTGAGATCAGTTGTTCTTTTGTCCTATTTGATATAAACACTATATTTCATCATTGAGACCACTTGTTGTTTTGTCCTATTTTATATGAAAGCTATATTTCATTATTTTGATCACTTGTTTCTTTGTTCTTTTGAATATAAATACTATTTTTCATCATTGAGATCACTTGTTCGTTTGTACTGTTTGAAATAAACACTATATTTCATAATTGAGATCACTTGTTCTTATGTTCTATTTGATATAAACACTATATTTCATCATTTTGTTCACTTGTTCTTTTGTCTTATTTAATATAAACACTATATTTCATCACTGAGATCACTTGTTCATTTATATTATCTAATATGAACATTATATTTCATCACTGAAATCACTTGTTCTTTTGTCCTATTAATATAAAAACTATATTTCATCGTCTTGATGACTTGTTCTTTTGTCCTTTTTAATATAAACACTATATTTCATCACTGAGATCAGTTGTTATTTTTTCATATTTAATATAAACACTATATTTTATCATCGTGATCACTTGTTCATTTGCCCCATTTAAGATAAAAACTATATTTCATCATTTTGATCACTTGTTCTTTTGTTCTATTCGATACAAAGACTATATTTAATCATTGAGATCACTTGTTCTTTTGTCATATTTAATATAAACACTATATTTCATCACTGAGATCATTTGTTCATTTATATTATTTAATATGAACATTATATTTCATCACTGAGATCACTTGTCCTTTTGTCCTATTTAATATAAAAACTATATTTCAATGTTTTGATGACTTGTCCCTTTGCTCTATTCGATACAAAAACTATATTTAATCATTGAGATCACCTGTTCTTTTGTCATATTTAATATAAACAGTATATTTCATCATTGAGATCAGTTGTTATTTTGTCATGTTTAATATAAACACTATATTTTATTATCGAGATCACTTGTTCATTTGCCCCATTTAAGATAAAAACTATATATCACCATTTTGATCACTTGTTCTTTTGTCCTATTTAATATAAACATTATATTTCATCACTGAGATCACTTGTCCTTTTGTCCTATTTAATATAAAAACTATATTTCAATGTTTTGATGACTTGTCCTTTGGTCTATTCGATACAAAAACTATATTTCATCATTGAGATCACTTGTCCTTTTGTCATATTTCATATAAACACTATATTTCATCATTGAGGTCACTTGTTCTTTTGTTCTATTTAACATGAAAACTATATTTCATCATTTTAATCACTTGTTCTTTTGTTCTTTTCAATATAAACACTATATTTCATCATTGAGATCACTTGTTCGTTTGTACTGTTTGAAATAAACACTATATTTCATCATTGAGATCACTTGTTATTTTGTCATATTTAATATAAACACTATATTTTATCATCGAGATCACTTGACCATTTGGCCCATTTAAGATAAAAACTATATTTCACCATTTTGATCACTTGTCCTTTTGCCCTATTTAATATAAAAACTATATTTCATGATTGAGATCACTTGTTTTTTTTTTTCGTATTTGATATAAACACTATATTTCATCATTGAGAAAACTTGTTCTTTTGTCTTACTTAATATGAAAACTATATTTCATCATTTTGATCACTTGTTCTTTTGTTCTTTTTAATATAAACACTATATTTCATCATTGAGATCACTTGTTTGTTTGTACTGTTTGAAATAAACACTATATTTCATCGTTGAGATCACTTGTTCCTTTGTCATATTTGATATAAACACTATATTTCATCATTTTATTCACTTGTTCTTTTGTCTTATTTAATATAAACACTATATTTCATCACTGAGATCACTTGTTCATTTATATTATTTAATATGAACATTATATTTCATCACTGAGATCACTTGTCCTTTCGTGCTATTTAAGATAAAAACTATATATCACCATTTTGATCACTTGTTCTTTGGTCCTATGTAATATAAACATTATATTTCATCATTGAGATCACTTGTTCTTTTGTCATATTTGATATAAACACTATATTTCATCATTGAGGACACTTGTTCTTTTGTCCTATTTAACATGAAAACTATCTTTCATCATTTTAATCACTTGTTCTTTTGTTCTTTTTAATATAAACACTATATTTTATCATCGAGATCTCTTGTTCATTTGCCCCATTTAAGATAAAAACTATATTTCATCATTTTGATCACTTGTTCTTTTGTTCTATTCGATACAAAGACTATATTTAATCATTGAGATCACTTGTTCTTTTGTCATATTTAATATAAACAGTATATTTCATCACTGAGAGCAATTGTTCATTTGTCCTATTTAATATAAAAACTATATTTCATCATTGAGATCACTTGTTCTTTTGTCCTATTTAATATAATTACTATATTTCACCATTTTGATCACTTGTCGTTTTGTCCTATTTAATATAAACACTACAGTTGGTCATTGACATTACTTGTTCTTTTGCCCTTTTGATATAAACACTATATTTCATCCTTGAGAGCAATTGTTCTTTTGTCCTATTTGATATAAAAACGATATTTCATCATCGGCATCAGTTGACTTGAAATCACTCAATTTTCTTCTTTGTTCTTTTCCTTTCCTTCTTCATTTGTTTCGTAGACTCGAATTTTCTTTTTAGATATCAAAATGAAGCAAATACTAACTTTCTGTATACACTTTTTTAAAATTAAAATAATTTTTTTTAAGAGCTGTATGTTCTGCCTTTACAATCATGCTTTAAAACGTTAAACGTAGGTTTCCAGGAATTTACATAGTGATTTGTTCTTTTCTTGCATTCATCTGAATAATGAGTCTGTGTTTTTAAACTAAATATTGGACTGTATGTTCTTGAAGCTCACACGATTATTGGACCACAAACAGGAAAACGTACAATTAAAATGTTTACAAGTCATTTTACGATTTACAACCGAACAAGATTATAAATGTTTTCAAGTCTTTCCTGTTTCTTTTTCCACTTCCTTGAGGAGATATATTCCATGATGCAGACTGATCAGTTTGTTTCACCAGTTGCATTATGAAAAACATTTATTTCCATAACTGACACTTCATATTTGTGTCTTCTCGACATTTTTTATATAATCAAACGCCAGTTCCTTATTTTAGATATGGTTATTATTTACGTCAAGTTATTGCATTCGTCAATGATAATAATAATAAAGAAAAGTACGAAAGTTTAAAATTTTGTTCAATTAATATTTTTAATCAAGTTCTCAAACGCAAAGAACAAATTGCTTCTATGTAGTACCTTTGATCGTAAACGGAAAAAAGGGAAATGCTGAATAGAATTAATGTCCGTCAATGGAACCCAAATACTCGAATAAAGCTATTATTGACACAATCCTAACCATTATGAGTGTTGCTCGTGTGCAAATTTAAACCATGCAATGTTTTTTAATATTTGCAGGAGATTTATAGTTAACATGTAAACCATACTTCTTAACTACTTTTCTAAATTAAAACAAAAAAATTGGCCAAAACTAATAGGAAATCCTATGGTTGTTAGGCTTAATTGATATCTTATTTTGTGATGAAAGGTGTAAGTCCAATCGCCGTTTTCCCAATCTGTTCTGGTATCTCTTGAATATCCATTTATTTATCCTAATTTTAAAATAATTTCTAATCAGTTATTTATACCATCCTCATTATGTAAATCTACAAACTCAAATTGTTAGAAATTTAACCATAAGATAGCCTTGATTTCGTAGAAGTGAGCAGATTTGTTACAAGCTGTTGATTTTCTCTGAGATGTTAAAGTTTAGATAAACTTATTGGTCCCTCTACTAAACAGCAATTCTATAAATTCCGAACTATTATCATTTCCATACCCAATAGTGAATTTAAATTTTGAGCTATCAAGTTAATTTCCTGTAGAAACGTCTGTAGCTCATCGGTTTTATAAACTACAATAGTTTGTCAGCATATTTAGATTACTTAATAAATTTGAACTGTTCTTTGTTCAATATTTTACATTCAAAAATGGCTCATACTAATGTAAGATAATAACGAAGAGAAGGGAATCATCTTTTTACTTCCTTATACTTTGTCTTAAAAGATAAGATAATTTGTCTTCAAGAATATGTCTAAAATTTTTATTTTATAATTTTTTAAGTCATTAAACTTACTCATCTTAATCATTAATCATTAAACTTGTTTATTAAGATAATTAATATTAAACATCGCCGGAGACAAACAATATCTAGAAGTCTAGCTAAACTTTTTGCTCAGCTAAATAGATGGCATAGTTAATTTTCAATATTTAAGAATCCCAATTGCAACTTACTATACCAAAAAAAAAAAAGAAAGGATGGGCAAAAAAGTCAGGTTAAAAGGAATAAAAAATATGAAGTAAACCCTTTCTCGTCAAAAGAAAGTTACACACATAGTTCACCACTCACTGGTATCACTGTTCACTCTACTGATATCACTGATTAGTGTTTACTCTACTGATCTCGCTGATCATATGAACACTGTGAGTGACGAACAAACATGCGTAGAATTTTCTTTTGACAAGAATTGGTTTATTATATATTTTTTACTCCCTTTGATCTGACTTTTTATCCATCCCTGTTTCTTTCCCATTAAAATAATGCTAAGAGGAAAATGGAAATAGTAATTTCTTAAAGTACTTCTTAGATGAATATTTGGTCTGCGGTGACTATTAAGCTTTCTATTTATAGTTGTTCCATTAATATTCCAGTTCATTTCAAGAAAATACAAAATAATTTGTTATATAAATACGGATGCTATAGGTTTTCGAAAAATAATCCCTCTCATAAATATGTATGGTACAATATTCAAAAATAACTCCTCACATAAAGACGGATGGTACAAGTATCCGATAAATAATTACTCTCATAAATATAGATGGTAGAGGTATTCGAAAAATAATTCCTCTCATAAATACGATTTGTACAGGTATTCGAAAAGTAATTTCTCTCATAAATACGGATGGTAAAAAGGTATTTGAAAAATAATTCCTCACATAAATACGGATGGTACAGGTATTCGAAAAATAATTCCTCACATAAAGACGGATGGTACAAGTATCCGATTAATAATTACTCTAATAAATATGGATGGTACAGGTATTCGAAAAATAATTCCTCTCATAAATACGGTTTGTACAGGTACTTGAAAAGTAATTCCTCACATAAATACGGATGGTACAAGTATTCAAAAAAAAAATCCTCACATACACAGATGGCGCAGATATTCGAAAAATAATTCCTCACATAAATACGGATGGTACAGATCTTCAACAGCATTAAGTATAATCCTGTATGTTGGACTTAACTCACAAGTATAGATTAACCTCAGACTTACATTGACAATGTTTATCCAACCTATTTCTTATGTAACCCTAAAGACAATACACTAAAATGATTTTGAGCACTTTTTTTTTTGTAAGCACTGATATTACTATACAAACAGGATACATGTAAATAAACCAGTGTTTGGAAACTTACGTTGTCCCATTGCGATATTCTATTATTACCGATACTAAAAATCGTCAATTTCTTCATATGATCCAAGTTTTCAATAGTAGTAATTTGGTTTTGGAACAAAGTCAATGTTTCTATATTCACCAGAGCTTCCAAATTCTCGATTCGTTCAATGTTATTAAAGGAGAGATCCAGCTCTTTGAGAGTGACCAACATATGCAGGTTCTCGATCTTTTCAATTATATTGTTGTCCAGTTGCAGTTTCGTTAATGAGGTCATTATCCACAGACTGTCGATTTTTAATATATCTGAAAGAACATAGAATTGATTAAAAAATTAACTGCGAAGAAACAACAAGATCAAAAGATCCAATATATTTCAATCAAAAATTTTCTTGTATGCCTTATATCTGGAGAACTACATACAGTGTAGCCAAACCCAAACTATTACTTAACTCAGAATGATATGCTTATTCCGTGGAAAGTACGAAAATTTGATTTAGGGACCGTTCAAAAATTTAGTGGCTCCTGATCCAAGATCCAATACATTTCAATCAAAAATTTTCATGTGCGCCTTATATATATCTGGGGAACTACATATAGTGTAGCCAAACCCAAACTATCACTTACTATAACTCAGTATGATGTGTTTCTTCAGTATAAAATACGAAAACCCGATTTAGGGACCGTTCAAAAATTTTGTGTCCCCTGGTCCAAAAACTAATTATTGTCCAAGATCGCAATCTTTTGATCCATTTTTGGATCATTCATAAAATTCTTGTTATTATTTTTTTGTTTATATAATAGTGCATCATTAATACAATAGTAGTAATAGTAAGTTTCAATGAATCAAAAACATTTTATTTACCTTAACTATTATAGTTTGCTTATCAATTAACTATAATAAAGATATTCATAGAATTATTACCATAAAATAACGGCGATTACTATTATTATTATTCAGTCTTTACAAACATTGAATATGGAATTTTATTCTCTATACCTTCACTTTATTATTATTATTATTATTATTATTATTATTATTATTATTATTATTATTATTATTATTATTATTATTATTATTATTAGGGAGTGTGAGAATCATTTCTTTCATTTTGTCTTTTTTGTCCTTTGGTCCACCCCTACTGGGGGAGAGCAGTGACCACGGATCATCTCCCAAAGGGTGACTTACACGTACCATTGGGTCCAAGAGGAAGCACTAAGTGCTTCAACGTATACGTATCTCAATATGTAAGGCCGTATTGTTTGGACGATTCTACTGAGGGAAGGAAGGACGAGATTGACCTACTACCTGTAAAGAGAAAAACAGCGACTGCGGTAAGGTGTACAACGGTTTCCTCCAGTGAAAAGGAGGGAACAGGACGGAAAAGAGGTTAATATCAGACCTGACACGTATTATTGGATCCGAGATTAGCTACAGAAGTATTTCCATGTCTTCGCGATACCTCTACACGGAAGGCGGTTTTGTCATTGAACGATAGAGGTAGGCAGGGCCGGGAATGACCAAACTCCCTCGGGTTCGCATGGGGCTTTCGGATTGAGTTGGACTCTGCCGAGTTGTGGTCAAACTGTAGTCTTCGGTAGCGAATACATGCACTTGCGGGGATGTGAGATGGATAGCCTTACAACGCTTGGGTGCCATGCCTGCAGAGCTTGGATGGACCTGACTCGCTAGAAGGCCGATTCCATCAGTAGGATAAGCTGAGGCTTAAGACTTTGGTCAGGCTGCACAGTGGGAGTATTCCATTTCCTGAGAAAACGGGGTTACTCGCTCTAAGCGAACACTAAGCGCGAGGGACAAATCTTGAAGGTAAAATTAATTCACTAGTGCACAAGAAATAACAGCTCAATGATGGAGGAAATACGGGTCGACTCATTAAGAAGGCTCATAGGCCACAGCTCGTGGGTGGCGATTGAATTTGTGGTGGGAGATCACTCCAACTCTAATGCCCTTTGGTCTTTGTGTATTATGTACTTTATAAATGACACTTTCATCATAACTGTCCAATATGTAATTCATCTGCAGATGAAATCAGAAAACAGTAAGATACCGGTATATCTTGAATTCGAGTAAAACTCATTTAACTTGTTTTGAATAACTTTACAATGATGAAAATAATTTTATTTGAACATTATTCACCTGAAGTATCTAGTGGTTTTTACTTTGGATAAATCAACTGATAATCAAGGTAATGTACAAATGAAAAAAAAATTCTTATGTTTTGGCTGTAAAGGATCCATTAGAGATCTTTAGTCTATATCTAAATTACGAGAACAAAGTCTAAATAGGATTAGACGAGAAAAGTTACATGAATTTAGTGAAAAACCTTGCTTATCAAAAAAAGAATTATGTTTTAAAACAATAGTTGGTTGAGGAGCGTGCCAATAATCAAAGAACTCTACCTTCTAATGTTACTGCAGATTCAGATTCTGGAATTGTTCCGGATATAAATTATAGAGGTCAGTATTCAAGCTTAGTTAAAAATAGTGAAATTAGCAAATATGAACGTTTGGCTCAGTCTTCTCAAAATCCCTCTTAGGTGATAACAAGAAATAATTAGCAAATGCTAAATCGTACAAATAAAATAGTGCAAGGAAGATCAAATCTAAGGAAAGAATAAAGGAAACACAATTGGTTGTGGTTCCTGTAACTCTAAATTGGTTTCAAAATCAAGGGGAAAAAAGAATTGTAACCAGGTTCAGCCCATCAGTTGAGATTGAAGAAGTCGAGAATATTGTAAAGCAGTTAAATATGACTGAAGTGATTTGCACTAAACTGAAGACAAAATATGACTCTTATTCTCCTTGTCATGTTTAAGACAGTGAACAAGATTTCTCTTTCGTAAGCGATCCAGAAATGTGCCCTAGAGGACTTCTTATCGGACCTTTTTAAATCATGGAATTAATATGAACTTGCCAAAAATACTTATTCCACTTATTCTCATGGTAAGTATGAAGTCTTAAGATTTGGTACGAGAATGTTTGTGGATTACGTACCAAAAGTATTTTTTTATATTTTTTTAAGTTTCTTGTGATCATGATATAGTTGCAGTAACAGAAACTTGGTTATCTTAAGTTCATAACAATCAGGATTTAAAAAAGTGAATTTTCCTCGCCGACATGATTTCAGTAAATGTTCTTGGGCTATTGGCCAGGTGAAGATATTGACATCCGACGTGTCAAATGCGGACGTTTCATTCACCTTCAGAAATTCCCTGAAGATAAACGCGATGTTTGCATTCGAATCTTCACCTGGCTGATAGCCCTAGAACACATATTAAAACCAGAATTATTTTCCTGAAACATACACTTGCTTCAGGCCTGACAGACACTGTAGTGAAGAAACAGGTGATAGATATGAAGGTTCTTTAATAGCCACGAGAAACAATTTTCAAGTGTTTTGAAGATACGATCTAGGATTTTAGGATTTAGGATTTAGATTTCTGGGCTCTAGGCATCTCATGACCATTTAGCCCATCACGTTTGAGGGATGACGTCCCTTGGCAAGCACACTATCCGGGGAAAGGGAAGGAAGAAAGGATTGGGGAAGGAAGAAAGCGTCCTGGGACCTATAAGTTAGGTACCACCCCGGCATTTGCCTGGTGTGAATGAGGAAAACTCAAGAAAACCTCATTCAAGGTGGCTGGCCTGAAAAAGCGTTTTACACTTTTTCGACAACGCTTTTTCGACCAAGTGCCCCCACCAAGATACGATCTAGTGTCACTGAATCTGCCTCGATCGAACTTAAGTGCAAATCTACAAAAAAATCTCCTGTGTATATGTTCATCCAGCATTTTCTCCTGAACACCCTTGAGAACTATCTTAATTGCATTTCTATCAATTTCTAGTATTTGTATTTTGAAAAATAATGTATTAAATTTTGGAGACTAATATATTTAAAATAGGCTGGCTGAATAAAGAACTGTTACTTAGAATATACTATTATTTGAAAGTTAACTTTCAGTCATTATTGACTTTTTTATTTGGATAACTTAAATTTTAGTGTGGAACCAACATTCTCGGACTTGGACCTGGTTATAACTGATGCATCTCCTGTGTCTAATAAACATGAAGAGTAGGGTGGTGGTCCCTGACATATACCATTATCCAATTGTAATGAAAGTTTCTCTATTCAATGTTTGTAAACCCTATGAGACTATTGAACGCTTTTTATTTATTAAAGGTTAATATATTTCTTTGTACTCTCGATGCAACATATTATAGGGTAATAATATAAATGAAGTTGCTCGTAAACTTAGAAAGTTATTGTACTGATGAAAAAATTTCCAAAATTAGATTTAATCACAAAATTTAATTCCAAATATCCTTTATGGTATTAGAGAAACTTGATTTCCTTGTTAAGGAGTAAGAATAAGGTTTACAAAAAGTATAAAATTTCTCAAAGTATTAACGATTATTATAGTTTTTCTAACCGTAGAAAATTCATAAAATCCAATTGAATTAGAATAGATAAATTTATTATAGAAAAATAGAAAGAATAATTTAACTTCAGCTTGTGAGAAATTTTAGATATAACTTATGTTAATGGTGTGAAAAGCAATGAATCGATTGGTATTTTAAAAGATAGTTTGTTGACTGAGAGTGAAGTACTGGCTGAACACTGCTTTTCCAGGCTTTTTCGGTTTATGCAGTTAATTGTTATTCATCATTTACAGTATTTGATGAAAATAAGTCTCCCGAAATTACAACTGAATATATATTAGAAGCTATTAAATCTCTTAAGATTAAATCTGTATGTGGAATTTATGGTATATCAGCCTTTATTGTTAAAGGAATAGCGGATATAATTTCACCTATTTTATCTCCCCTGTTTAACTAATGTCTATCCGGATAAATGGAAGATTGTAGCGATCACTAAAAGTAAGAAGGAATGTATCAAGAATTTTCGACGTATTTCTGTATAATGAATGCTACTCCGAAAATTTTCGAAAAACTAATGTATAAATATATTTACAATAAAGTAAAGGATGAAACTGATATAAACCAACATGAGTTTATGAATTGAAAATCTGTAACAACTAATTTGGCAAATTTAATGCATGATTTATTGCCAGTGATTCGTACAGGCGGTCAAAGAAACGCTATTTATTTCGACTTTGCCAAAGCAAGTCCGATTTAAGCCCCCATTAACACCAGGGGATAAAATGGAGACATGTAAAAGCATTATAAACGATAGGTATTAATGTCAAATCATTAGTTTTCAGCGTCGTTAACTTAATTGATAGCAGTCTTGATGTCGTTTAGGTCCAAGTTCAGCCCCCAGTGAGGGCGAGACACCCATGGCACTCCTAGCCCGGAGGGGAAGGACAGATATAAAAATTATTTAAAAAAACAATAAAAGTGTCGAATCCATATTTTTCGGGGTCGTTTAGATAAAGAGTAACATTCCAAATGCTATTTAAGTTCAAATTCAGTTCCTATTAGCACCCCAAGGAGTGAAATTGTGATGTAAAATAAGGAAAATGACCGATATTAGTGTCGAATCCATAGTTTTTAGGGTCCCTACGTTGAACATATAAAATGATCGAAAAAACCGATATTAGTGAAGTCCATAGTTTTCGGGGTTGCTGAGATAAATAACGAGCCTCCACATGCCGTGTAAATCCAATTTTGGCCCCCATTAGTATCACTGGGGGGAAATTGTGACATGAAAAAAATATTAAAAATGACCAATATTAGTATCGAATTCACAGTTTTCGGAGTCCCTAAGTTGGTTCACTCCATATACCATTTAAGTCTACATTTATCATTCATGATCACCCCTAGGTCGGTGGGAAGGGGTTGATGTGTAAAAATAATCGAAAACGACCGCTATTAGTATCGAATCCATAGTTCTCGATGTTTCTGAGAATAATAATTACACTCCGGATAGCGTTAAAGCCCAAGTTCAGCCCCCAAAGGCATGGGAGGTGAGAACGGGAGAAATGTAAAATGTCTCAAGTGACTGAGATTAGTGTCGAATCCATAGTTTGGGTTCATCAAGCTATTAGGTTACAATTGCGATGGCATTTAATCCCAAGTTTAGGCATGAACAGGCATGTATGCTTGGTTGGGAATTTACAGAGTAGCGTTGCTAGCACATCTATATATAGGGTGGTCCAAAAGTAGGTATACATTCTTGCATTGATCAAGTATAACATTCCAGTTATTTGCTTCGACTGTTCCGGGCTTAAGTTATAAGTAAGAAGACGTTAAGAACAAATAATAAAGTAACTAGGTCTACCTGTTTGATAACAATAAGAATTGATATAAAATACAGTGAGCTGATCAATACGGACCGTATAAAAGTGCACCAAGACATAGTCAGGAGACAGTGTGTTGTTGAACAGAGTCGTATGAAAGTACACCAAGGTAGTCAGGAAAAGTGTGTTGTTGAACAAGGTCGTATGAAAATGCAGCAAGACAGTCAGGAGACAGTGCGTTGTTGAACAGTGTCGTATAAAAGTTCACCAAGACAATTAGGAGACTGCGTTGATGAACAGTGTCGTATAAAAGTTCACCAAGACAATCAGGAGACTGCGTTGATGAACAGGGTCTATAAAAGGGCACCATGAAAACACACAATTGTAATTTTTTTCACGACTTCCATCGGGTCATTCTACACAGCAAGCAACAGGAAACATCAACGCTGCATTTGGGTCAAGAATGGGAAATGAACATGCCATTCACCGTTGGTCTGTCAAATTTCGTCAGGAGCGGATGGAGTCAATGGAGCACAGGTACATCGGTACCCCTGCTTGAGCAAATATACAGCTTGCTTCGAATCAGCTTTCACTCTCTCAAGTTAACTTTGTCATTTTTCATTTTTCCTTAACAGATGTTTTTTCTTTCGTTGTATATAAAAACAGTAGAATCACTTTTAACACTACTCACCCAACAATAACTTTATTTCTTTTAATCTCAATGACAATAGTTTATTGTCTGCAGAAATAGAATTGCAACTCCTCGAAAATAACTGAACCCAGATCAGGAGTGCAGAAAAGCTTTGAAGAGTGAAAAAATCCTCGCAGATGCTTACTACTTACGTGTAAAGAAAAAGGACATATTAAAATAATAGTTCTTATAATCATGTTTCATTTATTGCGTAAAGAAAACATTTTTGCAGGAACTCCGACTCACAAAACTTCCCAGCCATCAAGAATCTGAGTCCAATGTTCATTCGTGCAGAAAGTTGCAAGCAAAAAGTGTACAACTACGAGTACATTTAGGTAGAAAAAAAAAATAATAAACTCTTTCACAGCTCAAAGGGAGACTAGTTTTATTTGGTAAAGTTAACAATAAAAAAAATGGAAACAACAAGGAACTTACAATAGCGATATATACAGGGGTAACTGGGGAGAGGAATGGGGAGCTGACCCTCCAAACTATATCCTACCAAATAAGGTTCGCTTGTTGTGTTTATTAAACTTGTTTAATACTTACAGCCAGGGACGTGAGCAGAAATTCATTTCAGGGAGTGTTCAAATTCAATATTATGACAAATTGTATTGAAATTTGTAATATCGCCCCTAAAATTAGACAAAATTTATAGAAAAGTCAGAATTCCGGGGATGGTTGTTCGGACCCTCAGGATCCCCTGACTACAGCAAATGAAGAATGTTTGTAATATAAAATGAAGTATTTTTTTAAAATGAAAATTGAACAACGCTAATACGTGAAAATAATTTTGAAAAATCAAATTAATCATCCAATCTGATACTCCAATCTGTGATACTCTTATTTGCCTAACTGGATGCACAATTGCGAATTTATTGCTATTCTACATATTGTATAACGGTCTGTGAATTTAATCTTCGAGCTAGTTTAATTTTCTTCCAGCTTTTTTCCTTTCATTTATACCCATAAAAACGCAAAGTCAAACAATTGACTTTCATAAATGATTTTTGCTTCCTTGTTAATAGTTTATAGGTCCATTTGGTACAACATATTATTCTAAATTCACGTACTCCGAAGACCAAAGCTTCAATAAGGTAGCATCCCCAACGCATAATAATAAATGTATAGATAAATGAATAATAAGTATTTCCAATTATCGAAAAAAAAAACTTATTATTCTTACAGATTTTAACCATATTTTATACATTATAATCAAAGCAACCATTCCTTGATTTTTAAAACTAGTGTGTTGGAAACATTTTAAACAATCTAGCATTAGAAGATGTTGAAAGTATTTGTCTGTCATTAGCGACTAATTAAGGTTAAATTTTCAAACAAAATATTTTCCCTAGAAATATATACTGTACTTTCTTCTTTATCATGTTGCTGTTTGCCGGTAGCCAGATAGGGCAAGTCCGCTCTTGTCAGTGGGATAAATTATTGAAAAGACAGAAGAATTAATGTTTGTATTCATGTAATTAGATTATTTGTATGCGTATGCAAGGATAGAGCAGGAAGGGAAAGGGATTTTGGAATTTTTGTGTAACTTTGTTTTCTATAAGATGATTGGTTGTTAGGAGCCAATCAGGGAACAGGTTTCCGATTAGATGTCTTATTTAAAGATCTATGTTGCTCAAATAGCTTCATGCTGAGTCTGATGAGTAAAAGTTCCCAATCAGTACTGAGTTCATCACTCGAAAGTGTTTAAGTGTAAGTGTGTTAGTATGTAAAATGACTGTATCTTTTAGCAGGACATGCTGCAAGACACCAGAAATATAAGTGGAGACAATTAAATATTCGCCTGCGTACTTTGAAATGTAGACTGAGTAGTAAACAGATTTCTCTATTGCAATACTCAGATGATGTTGCTCATTGTATATATATGGAAGATAAATAGCATTTTGTACAGATGTTCTGTACTTCTTGTAGTAACTGTGCTTATTTCGTTATATTATAAATAAACCAATCAAATTGTACCTATGAATGTATTTGCAAGGCTAACAACATAAAGTTCGTGTCCAATTAAAGAAAGTAACACCCTGTATCCATCCATATGATAAAAGAAATGAAATTAAATCTTTGAGTTTTACGTCCCACGGTTATACCGGTTAGGCTAAAGGAGACGGTGATGATGAGAAGTGAATGAAATGGTGGAATGAAGAAAGTGGGAGGAAACGGGAGAACCCCGAGAAAACCCACGCACACGGTGTTTGTCCACCACAAAGTTCACTTGGCGGGGGCTGCGATCGAACCCGGGACCTCAAACACCAGAGGTGAACGCTCTACCACAGAGCCACCGTGGCCCCATCCATATGATATGCTGTAATAAAATACTGTCTTAGTAGACTTTGAGATACAATATTTAAAATGATCGCGTCATGCTAATTTAATTTCCCGCCAAAAAAATTAAAAATTCTTGTCAAATATAAAGTGTTGCTTACGTCTATTACATATATATACAGAGTGTTAATGAACTATAGCGACAAACTGCAAGAGGTGATTCCTTACATCAAAATAAGAGATATGTTCCTATGGACCTATGGCGAAAAGTGCATAGTTTCAGAGCTAGGGCTGTCCAAAATCGCGAAAAAGCCAAATTTCAAGAGGTACTATTTCGAATTCTAGAAACTGTGGATGGCGGTCCTTATCAGTTTGAAGGAAGTCACGCATACGCAATTCAAATATACATATTTCATTAATGTTCAATGGGTGTACAGAGTATTCCATACAGGATGAAATTCCCAGACATGCCATCTACCGAATTTTGAGATACGCTCTGACTTTATGATCGATCCGAAGTAGGAAAACGATAAGCCTTGATAGCAGTGAATATGGAATCCTTTGGCACGATGTCGGAAGTGTTAAGGATCGTCAGCAGCATAGTTTCTCGTACTCAGGAGAACGCATTCTGCAATGTGTTCTTTCATGCTTGTAAGTGAAGAAAACGTGAAATATACCATCACGAAATACATCGCATCACACGTTATTCAGAACACAAAAAGACATGAAGCTGCCGGTTTCTAACACTTCCGACTTTCATCCGAAGCATTGGATGTCCATAGCTGTGAAGGCTTATCTCCAGCCTACTTTGGGCCCTCGTTAAAATCAGCGTATATCTGAAAACTCTATTGAGAGCATATGTGAGAATTAAACCCTGTAGGGAATGCCCTGTACACATATTGAAAATTGACGAAATATGCACTTTCGGATTGTGTATGCGTGGCTTCCTTTACGCCGATAAGGACTACCATCCACAGTTTCTGGAATTCGAAATAGAACCTCTTGAACTTTGGCTTTCTCGCGATTTTGGACAGCCCTAGCTCTGAAACTATGCACTTTTCGCCATAGGTCCATATGAACTTTTTCTCTTATTTTGATGTGATTAATAACCTCTTATAGACACCCTGTATATATATATATATATATATATATATATATATATATATATATATATATATATATATATATATATATATATATATATATATATATATATTATCATAGAAAGGTACGAGATGATTTAATCATATTTACCGAGGCACGTATTTATGCCCTAGAATACATTTACCAATATTCATTTTTTTGGTAATTCCCAAATTTCAGGGGTGAGCTAACCCAACTCTCCCAAAATCTAATAGAATGAATGATTACGGTTTAACTGAGGGTCAGCAGTGAGGCTTTTTTTTTTCATCCTGATAAAGCCAATGGGCGACAAGAACTGCAGCTTAGAATCCAAACCAAAGTTTTCTTCAAAAAAAAGTGTACAAAAGTACAAAGAAAGGACGCAATAGAGGTCGTAAAAAGACTAGAAGAACACAATACAAAATTTATAACAAGAAAATAATTAAAAAATAGCAACATTAAAACATAATAGGAAAACCTCAGAGCGCCTTTGCTATACCAACTGTACAAATAAAATCCGGAATGGTGTTAACATTATCTTTAAGAACCTGACTAGAATTTTCAGGCTTTCCTAGCTTTCTCTGAGTTCAGATTATTCTGCGCATGCTACAAGAATGTGCTGAATACTCAATGGAACGATAATCTTTGCTGTTAGAACGCACTAAATAGGAATGAGTGACATAAAAGTGTGCGATACGCAAGTGCATCAGGATCACATCATCTCGGCAAGTAGCACACGACGACATCTGCCAATTGTCCAAAAGATGTTTAACTGCCACGAAATTTGAGAATTTAAAAACCGGGAAACATATAATAATTAGTAAAATTAATTTTGAAACAGACTATACCAGTAGGGCGTGTCATTTCTGAGGGTGAAATATACTTTTTGCAATTTTTCATGATGAGGGGTCTTAAAAGTATGTTTTTAGGTATGAGAAATTCAAATCCGTACTTAGTTTTGTGATTAAAGAAATTCTAGCTAGGTAAATCAAGATTTGAATATAACACAAGAACAGTTTTCAGAATTTCATACTGAAATACTTTCGAAAATGCCATGCGATACTATAAAATAAATTATTTTTCCGTATGAAACATTTTATTAATCATCAAACATATTAATAAAGCTAGAGATACAGTAAGAAAGAGTATATAACCAATACTTTGAGAAAACAGTCAATAAAATTTCTACGTACATAGACGTGCGTACTGAAATACTGTACCGGTATTTAGACTTTATATTATTGCATTGCAGTAACTAAAAACAGAAAGCATTATTTTGATTATGTACTATTATAATTTATAATTGTTTTAGTAAAAACATGTAACATTCTCCATGTTTGAAGTGTGCAGCTTCTGTTACAAATATTGAGAAACACATTTTTCATTGATTTTAAAAATACCTTACTCAACCACATTGGCAAACTACTAATTTTCATTATAATAAATTATTTTGTAACTGCTGCATCATACAGTTAATACACTTCTTATTTACTACTATAGAATTACTATATATATGCTACATTTGTGTTACATTTTGTTATAAAGCTGTCCTTGTTTTACTACAAATGTATTCAAGAAACAGCAACAAGTAAGCAATACTATTAACCCACAAGTTATTCACAAAACAAGTTTCATTATGTCGTGTTTTCATTCATTTCCGGACATCATCTGTGGACTTGCTTCTTGAACTATCATGTACCCCTCACGTTTCTCATGCGTATAGAATTTTGCTGCTGCCTCTGTGTCTTGTTTCATACACCTTTCTATAGATTAATCGTCATTTGGCCGATGAAAATAGCAATCGGAAAGTCTACAAATTTCTTTACTACCACTGCTGAAAGTTTGCATGTTAAGGGAGGTTCATAAACACCTTTAGACCAGTCGATCATCTCTAGCACGAACGAGGCATTGGGGTCGATATCAGGTGTTTTCCTCGAATGTACAGAGAGATTTCCTTGTACTGCCTCACTTCTCAAGTTAAGTAGCTTTTGAAGTACAGCATCCACAACAATTTTCTTCTGCATATCAAGTCACTGCAGTTGAAACAAGATGTGGCGTGGCCCTTTCCCCAGCAATGCTTGATTTTGATGTTGAACCAGCAGGGCAATAGGCACTAGCAATGTATTTCAATATCCGCCTAAGATTTATGAGATATTTGACGTTAAGTTTATGTTTATAAACCCACAAATGACGCAGTCTATTTGCTGTAGTCAACCATCTTGAATGACTGACTGGACTAATTTCAAAAAGCGTCAGATCCCATGGAGTTTTTCCAGTGAGAATGGTGTGTGTAATCAGATATCTGATATCTGATATGCTTGATCTGTAGATAAATCTTTTACGATATTTTCACTCAGCGCAATAAGAAGCTCTCCAATTGGGAGTTTTTGCTATGAAGGATCGATTTCATGTCCAGTAACTGCGTCTAGCATACCTCCACTAGTACCTTTCCACTGATTGCTAGACAAAATTATGCTATCCAGTGTTGTGATTAAGTGTCGCAGAGGTAACCCGTTGGTGTGAAGAGCATACAGTAACCAATTAATCTTACGACCGAGTTTGACTTCTACCCAATGCATAGTACGACCTTCCCAACCAGTGCTGATGTTGATAGAATCACCTCCAATTGCTTGTAAGATTTTATCAATACCCTTCTAAAATCTTCAAGATTATCAGCAAAAATTTCAGCTTCCTTTTTATTGTCACAATCTTTCTGAGGAGTGAAATGATAAAGACAGCGTCCACCTGGCTCGCTGTAAACAAAATAGTGTTGTTCTCATATAATTCCAGGAAACTGGTGATTTGAATTTTCTACTACCAACATAACGTTCGTAATATCATCACAGCCGTCAAAGAAGATGCAGTTTATTATACCTTGCTGAGAGAAATCATCAAATTCTTGGTCCACGGATTTCATTATTTTTTTTCTTGTGCTCTCTTCACTTTATTGTGATCAATCACAAACCTTTGGTCGTTGTCGGTCATCAAGCCAACATCCATAAGGGCGGCAGTAGATATGGCAGGCACATTTACACACTCAAATTTGAAGCTCTTAATCTTATGCCCTTGAAGTTATTAAATAATAAATGTGAGAAATTTAGCACCTGTTTATTAAAAATGTATCTAATTTAATGATTGTAGAATATAAATTTGACATAATACTAAAACTGTAACGCAGCAATGTGCAAATAGATAAAACTAATCTTAACAAGCATGTATTTCTGCTCAATAAATGAAATACAACGCCGGCGCCATCTATGAACAACAAAATTAAATTTGTAAAAAAAAGATCGGAAATGACAAAATTTTGGACTGATATTTACCTAGCAAAATAACATTATATCGAATTTGTAAATATATGCTTCGAAATACAATGTCAGGTCTCAACTTTTTAGCACCCCTCATTTTAGGATTTTGACAATTGAAAAAATCGACACGCCCTACTATACCAGTCAACGTACAGCAGTAGAGACAATGCTCAATATACATGGAGTCGCCTCTATGTAGAAGCTTATAGAATTACACTGTCATAATTAAACAAAATTCAAATAAGTGTGTCGCCATGTCATAAGGGTTTACTAAAGCATGTCGGCAGTGAAGAAAGGTTGGGAACCACTGTCCTATAGCTAGACTAACCTTAAGTGAGTTAAATTAAGGGCTAGTGAACTCTGATATGGGAACTTAAGATAGCAGAAGCAGAAATCAAATCATAACTCATGTGGTCTGACCAAGTGACGTAGAAAGAAACTCATCAAGATGGACTGACACATACAAGCATCATACATATACAGGGTGGCCCAAAAGTAAGTAGGCTATACAGTCCCATATTGAACGGCCCATGGCATTTTATATAATTTGCTTATTGTTATCGATACAAGTTTAGTTTATTATTTGTTTTTAATTTCTTTTCACTCATACATTGAATTCAGAATAGACTGAAGCAAATAAACTCATCTTAGTAAATTAAAATGTCATACTTGATCAATGCAGGGCTGTATACCTACTTTTGGGTTACTTTATATACACTATGTGTTCAAAAGTATCCGGACCCCCCAAAACATACGTTTTTCGTGTTCGGTGCATTGTGCTGCCACCTACTGCCAGGTACTCATTATCAGCGACCTCAGTAGTCATTAAACATTACGAAAAAGTAGAATGGGGCGCTCCGCGGAACTCACGGACTTCGAACGTGGTCAGGTGATTGGGTGTCACTTGTGTCAGAAGTCCGTACGCGAGATTTCCACACTCTTAAACATCCCTAGGTCCACTGTATCTGATGTGATAGTGAAGTGGAAACGTGAAGGGACACGTACAGCACAAAAGCGTACAGACCGACCTCGTCTGTTGACTGACAGAGACCGCGAACAGTTGAAGAGGGTCGTAAAGTGTAATAGGCAGACATCTATCCAGATCATCACACAAGAATTCCAAACTGCATTAGGATCCACTCCAAGTACTATGACAGTTAGGCGTGAGGTGAGAAAACTTGGATTTCATGGTCGAGCGGCTGCTCATAAGCCACACATCATGCAGGTAAATGCCAAACGACGCCTCGCTTGGTGTAAGGAGCGTAAACATTGGACGATTGAACAGTGGAAAAACGTTGTGTGGAGTACGTACACAATGTGGCGATCCGATGGGTGTGGGTATGGCGAATGCCCGGTGAACGTAATCTGTCAGCGTGTGTAGAGCCAACAGTAAAATTCGGAGGTGGTATGGCCGTGTTTTTCTTGGAGGGGGCTTGCACCCCTTGTTGTTTTGCGTGGTACTCTCACAGCGCAGGCCTACATTGATGTTTTAAGCACCTTCTTGCTTCCCACTGTTGAAGAGCAATTCGGGGATTGCAATTGCATCTTTCAACACGCACGAGCACCTGTTAATACTGCACGGCCTGTGGCGGAGTGGTTACACGACCATAACATTCCTGTAATGGACTGGCCTGCACAGAGTCCTGACTTGAGTTCTGTAAAACACCTTTGTGATGTTTTGGAACGCCGACTTCGTGCCAGGCCTCACCGACCTACATCGATACCTCTCCTCCGTTCAGCACTCCGTGAAGAATGGGCTGCCATTCCCCAAGAAACCTTCCAGCACATGATTGAAAGTATGTCTGCGAGAGTGGAAGCTGTCATCAAGGTTAAGGGTGGGCCAACGCCATATTGAGTTTCAGCAGTACCGATGGAGGGCGCCACGAACTTGTAAGTCATTTTCAGCCAGGTGTCCGGATACTTTTGATCACATAGTATATATATATATATATATATATATATATATATATATATATATATATATATATATATATATATATATATATATATATATGCAACCCAACGAATTTAGTATTTTTCAAAGATTGATTACTACCAGTTATTATTATTTTTTTTATTTCATTGAGACACAAAATGCTTCCAATTTGAATGAATTTATTAGAATCATTTCTCAATCGACTACCTGTACCGTCAGGATATATTTTTTGTATATATGTATCTAGTTGTGTCATATTTTTATCTATCACATACATACAAAATATACACATTATATATATATATATATATATATATATATATATATATATATATATATATATATATATATATTTGGTCTAGGAATTAATTCGTGCGGTTTTACAAAAGATGGCGTAACTAGCTTATTGTCCCATAGTTTCGTTGATCCAAACATGCGTTGAAAACTACTGTCATTGAGCATCTTGTTTAGTATATGTCAGTTGCTTGAAGCGGAAACAACAACATTTTTTCTTCAACTGAAAATGGCGCATTTTGTGCCTGATAAAGTGTTTTTGCGGGGAGTTATTCTTCATTGCTTTAACATGAAGAAAAGTGCTACCGCAAGTCATCATATTTTAGTGGAAGTGTTTGGTGACCATGCTCTAGCTGAGCGAACGTGTCAGAAGTGGTTTGCACGGTTTAAAGGTGGTGATTTCAGCTTGGAAGACCAAAAGCAATTTGGACAGCCAAAAGAATTTGAAGATGAAGAATTGAGAGCATTGCTTGATCAGGATTCGTGTCAAACGCAGGACGAACTTGCAGAAGCATTTGGAGTTGAGCAAACAACAGTTTCCAAACGTCTCAAAGCCATAGGAATGATTCAAAAGATGTCTTATTGGGTTTCACATGAATTGAAAAGAAAGACGTTGAAAGAAGAAAAACCGTTTGCGAATTGCTGCTTCAAAGACAGAAAAGGAAGGGATTTTTGCATCGAATTGTAACTGGTGATGAGAAGTGGATTCATTACGAGAATCCTAAACGAAAAAAGGCCTGGGTGAAGCAAGGTGAACCAGGTCCTTCACAACCGAAACGAGATATTCATTGTGCAAAGGTTATGCTGTATATATGGTGGGATTTGAAACGTGTGGTGTACTATGAACTTCTGAAACTTGGTGAAACTATTAATGGACACCGCTATCGACAACAATTAATGCGTTTGAAGCAAGCTCTGGCCTGAAAATGACCAGAATGGAATAACAGGCATAATAAACGTATTTATCAAGATGATAACGCTCGACCACATGTCGCAAAACCGGTCAAAACCTATTTGGAAAATGTCGGATGGAAAGTGTTACTCCACCCGCGATATTCACCAGACACTGCTCCGTCTGACTACTACTTGATCGATTGCATGAATAACGATTTGATTGGACAGCGGTTCACTTCTTCAGAAAATATCGAAAAATGGATCTTTGATTAGATTGCGTCAAAAGATGAGGAATTCTTCCGACACGGAATCCGTAAATTGCCTGAAAGATGGTAGTGGCTAGCGATGGACAATATTTTTGTTAACGTATTCATTTACTTTGTTTTTGAAATAAAGCTTCAATTTTTATTAAAAACCGCACGAATTAATTCCTAGACCAATATATATATATATATATATATATATATATATATATATATATATATATATATATATATATATATATATATATATATATATATATGTGTGTGTGTGTGTGTGTGTGTGTTTTGTGGTACTTTTAATATGTTAATTAATAAGTAATCTTAAATTCAGAACTTTCATTCATTAAGAAATTAAGTAATTACTATAATTTAAAACATATGCAGTAGTCAAACTACATTTTAGATTTTAAATACAAACATTAAAACATTATTCACCTCCATTGATCAATATTGAGAAATTTGCAAAGAGGGCTCCTTCTGAATTTCCATTTCATATCACAAAATATTTTTTACCGTAAAAGAATTGAAATAAAGATGCTATTTTATGGTCACATACAGAATAAAATTACGAAAGTTTACAATTATTACTGGAAATTAATGCTGTCGAACACCCATTTCGAACATTTTAAAAGCACATAGTTTCTAATGTGTTGAAATTTCATTTATTATCGCTAGCATGAAACGTAAATAGTTGTACTGTAAATTTCCATAACTATTCTCCAAGTGAATTTGTATAGATCTATAACCATAGGCGCCCTAAGGGGAGGATAGCAAAGGCGTCATTTAGGGGAACAGGAGGGGGCAATTCCCCCCAGAAGAGTTTGAGGAATACATATACTTTAATAGATTGTCTACTAATTACTAGTACAAAACGTGAAAGTCTTATGTCGGTGGTGCTCTTTTCCCCCTCAAGCAAAGTATGAAATGACGCCCCTGGAGGGCAGGGTGAGGCCCCCTCTGGCTCACGAAAATGTATTAAATTTCTTAAGAATTTCTTAATACAAATATAAAATTTCAAACGTAATATAGCAACTAGGGAGATAACCCCCCAGAAAATTTTCTTCGGACGCTCATGTATACAACCAAAGGTAATTTTGTCAAGTTAACACATCCCCAAGCAATAATATTAACAGAAATGAATTTCTCCTTCATCTCTCCCAATAATTCAAATACGCACTAAATAGAGTATTTTCATATTGAATTTTAGGTATTTACACTCATACATAATGTATTTACTGTATAGGGGAGAGGGGGGTACATTTGAACAGGGGGTACCTTTGAACATTTAAGATAACAGGCTAGAAATAATAGCATATCTGGTGGTTTCAAAATTTTTAGTTTGACAAAACTGCGTTGCGTGACGGTCACCTGTTATCTGCCATTTTAGTGTAACTGTTGATGAACAGCAGTATTTTGTTACATTTGTGGGGTGGAAAGTTGGAATTTTTGTGAAGTTTTGTAAGATTTTTGACAGAAGCCTGTGTTTTGATATTATCTGCCATTCATTGCAGAAGCAAGTACATTAATTTACTTATCTAATGTTGCCCTTTGTATTTCACAATAGTTTGTACTATCTGGGTATTACCAAATTCCGCTTGGTCATGCCGGTTGGGGCAGTTTTGAACAAAAATTAGGGGGCACATTTGAACATTGTTCTACCTCTACTTTTCTGAAACTTATAAGTACCACCAACATGTTTGTGTTCTCAGACAAGGAAGACAAATGTTCAATGCCAACTGCTGATATTGTGTGTAGACTTTCTAATCCCACAACTTCTGGAGAGGCAAAGCGTACTGCAAAAGTTCTGACATTTCATGTTGATTTGCAGAATTTTAGGGTAGAATAAATTTTGTGTCCAGTACCCGGTTAGTGGTGAAAAAAAATGTAATTTCTTAGATCTCTTAGATTGCTAGTAGTAATAGGTTTTCCATTAAGCCTATCAGGTATGACGAGCAAAATTAAAAAGTGAATCATAATCATATTTTCACAGATATGCTACGATGATCGTATTTTTTTAAATTTTTCTTCTGATCACACCTACGCCTAAAGATATGTTGTCCACATATCCTTTTCTGTGTGTGTGTGTAACGTATAACGTACAGCATATATGCAGGCCCGTATTTAGGTAACTACTATTCTGTGCTCGAACACAGGACGTCACAATTTAGGGGGCGGCAAAATTTTGGATTAAAAAAAAGATTCACAATAAAGTTATATGACTATCACACTCAGAGTCCCGCGCAAGAGCGAGAAAATGTTTAATTCGTTCTAATTACAGTAGTTATTAATTAGCTAGCTTATCTGATTATTTTTAAAAAAGTCATTCTCTCCTACTCCCACCCCAAGGGGTGAGGATGAACTTGAACATTATGAAAACTGATACCCTTAAACTCAGCGACCTCGAAAACAATGAATTCAACACTAATATCTGTCGTTTTCGATTACTTTTAAACTCTCGCCCGCCTCACTCGGGAGTTGAGTATGACCTTGAAGTTGAATAGGATTAAAACTGTCACTATTCATCTCAGTGACCCCAAAAACTATGAATTCAACTCAATTCAGATGTGTTTCCGAAAGGGAGGCAAATTATTTAGAGCACAGAGGCGCACAATATACAAATACGGGCCTGCATATATGTTTCAGCAATTATTACTATTATTATTATTTCCTTGCCATACGCGATTGGTTAATTCTTGTGCCTTAAACCGTTAATGGTGCTTTGTTACATTAGCCTTGTTGTTCGTAAACGAATTCATCCTGAAAATAACGATTATTCTAGTAAAATAATGGTTTGTTCAAAACTGCCCCACGTATGTTCAAATCTACCCCATGCTTGTTTAAATCTACCCCCGAAGGGGGTACATTTGAACGACACCCCCTGCGCCCATGCACAGAATGACAAGATCAAACAAAGTACTCTATTTTATGGCAAATATAATGTATATTATATTTAGTTTTTGCTACAGTTCTAGGAGGAAATTTACTGTGTGTTTGGAAGCAAAAACGAATATTCGAAAGCAGATGTTCAAATGTACCCCCCTCTCCCCTACAATTACCTTTGTGAGAAATTAAATTTCTGTAACCTATCAGTAACGGACAAAAATTAATGTCCCATTGGTGTCCGTTATTCAGAGGTTTCACTGTACAAGCTTCCTATGCTTATAGCAAAAAAAAAAAAAAAAAAAAAAAGTCCTAACTTCGGGATAACAAATGGAGGGGTATGTCGGATAGATGGGGACCAAATTAGGTAAAGGCATAAATAAGGAATCAAACCTAATCTGGGTTATGTTTAGCAGAAGGGGTCCAGAAGCATGTAAAAACTAGAAAATTTACAGGAGAAATGGATTATGCACATACTTAGACCTAACACAACGTAACCAAATGTAACCTAATATTAGTATAAATAAGCGAAATTCTATTTTTTTTTTTTTTTTTTTTTTTTTAATATTAGGATGGCATTTAGTATCTTCCACAACTCTTTAAATTACCTATTTTATATTCAGAACAGAACCCAACCAACCCCTGCGGGGCTTCTAACCCGTTCCTACAACAACAACAACAACAACAACTACTACTACTACTACTACTACTACTGCTACTACTACTACTTATACTACTCTTACTCCTACTACGTAGATTGGGGAAGATACTAAATATCAGCCGAAAATTATGCTAGACGCCTACACTAACATAATGTAACATAAACTACTAACCTAAACTAACCTAATGTGAACAGAAATTACCTAAATTTTAGTAGAAACAATTGCTGGAACCCTTCTATTCTGACTCGACATACCGGCTATCTAAATGTTGAAATAACGATTCTGACTCGACATACCGGCTATCTAAATGTTGAAATACGGGGAGGGAATGTTGCTTAAAAGATAGCGTTTCTATTTACATAGTAACTGAAAACCACTATAGAGCTTCTCTTTAGTTACGGGTTGGAGGAAGGTCATGAAGAGATTCTTGTCGCTCACCAACAACTTTATGGGGGAAAATATGCCCTTATATTGTACTGTAGAGAATTATCCACGAAAATGCTCAAAAACCGAATTTTTATATTAACAATTTCCTGCAGGAATGCTCCCGAACCCCCCTCGACTGAGGGGTATTCCAAACCCCGGAAGAATTGCTCCCACAGCAGAGTACTCCTAAATCTGCTCATGCTCAAAATTAGTGATGGGTAAATTTCCGGGAAAATATTGTTCGGTTATATACCCGGGAAGATTCCCAAAAATGGGAATTTTCCGGGAATTTATGTACAATCGCAAAGAAAATTACATTATATTACTATATTATAATTTCAAAGTTAAATTCGTTTTTTTAAATCATAGTATATATTACTGTTGTCTCCAGAGAATTCTTTAAAATGTATATTCTGAACGGTATTACGTTTTTTTATTAATATTTTATTATATTTAGAGAGTACGCATAAATGTATATTTACTTACAATATGTTCTATGCAAGTAAATATGTGGAAAAAATGGTATAGTAAGTCCACATACTTTTACATTGCTAAATTTAAATTTACATATAAGTTGATTTTCTAAACTTGACTCTGCTACTGATATAAACATATTAAATTTTTAAATGTTATAAACAAATTAGGTTGGACAACTGCTAGAAGACATAGTCTCACCATTTTATCAACATTTACGCATACATACAGATGGTGATCAGAAAAATGGAAACACCTGAACGAAATTGCAACTTACCAGATTAATATGGTGTCGGGCCACCTTTCGCCTTCAGAACAGCCTTGATGCGACGTGGGATGGAGGCATAGAGGTTGTGAATGGTAGCAAGTGGAATTTTACACCATTCCTCGTGCAGGGCATCGGCCAGTTCTGTGAGAGAGGATGGAGGTGGAAATCATCGCCGGAGTCGTGTTTCCAAGACGGACCACAGATGTTCAATTATGTTGAGACCTGGGGATTGGGCGGGCCAGGGGAGGTGTTGAACTTCATCCCGATGTTCCTCAAACCACGCTGCAACAACGGCAGCTGTGTGAATGGGTGCATTATCATCCTGGAAGATGGCGTCATTGTCCGGGAACAACATCCGGACCATAGGATGCAAGTAGTCTCCTAAAATTGCGACATAATCGTTGGCAGTGATTCGTCCGCTTAGTGTGACCACAGGACCCAATGAAAACCATGATATGGCGGCCAACAGCATCACCGAGCCGCCGCCATGTTTCACAGTTGGGAGGAGACACTGCAGATCATAAGCTTCTTTGGGCGTTCTCCACACATAAACATGGCTCGTGGTTGGGAATAGGGTGAAGGATGACTCATCCGACCATAGCACACGTTTCCAGTTCTCAACGGTCCGAGTTGCATGATCGCGGCACCATTTGCGGCGTGCGAAAGCGTTATGGTCCCTGATGAGCGGTTTGGCCCGTGCAACACGACCCCGTAAGTTCATGTCATGTAGTTCGCGGCGGACTGTGATTGTCGAAACAGGGTGGGGGAGGTGTTGATTAAGTTCCTCCGTCACTTGCTCCGCAGTGGCACGACGGTTCTGCGTGACAATGCGCTTTAATACCCGGCATGACCTGTCACTCATGATTTTCTTCCGCCCACTGTTCCACTTCCCGATGTGGTTTTCCCGTGTGTTATGCAGGCCGTCATCACCTTCGACACTGTCCCACGTGACACACCTAACACAGTAGTCACTGCCGTCACACTCACTCCACATAACCACCAACAATTTGCCCTCTTTGAAAATCTGAGAGGTCTCCCATTTTACACTACCTCCGTCTGCTGCAGCCACTGGACACTGCTGTTCCACTGCGCCTGACGTAGTATGGAGACCGACCTAACACACCACCACAAGCGGTCCGACGATGCGGGCGCCACGACACCACTGCCAACCCATACATCTGACGTGTTGCCAACTACAGGTGTTTCTATTTTTCTGATCACCATGTGTATTTAAGTTCGCAGTATTTGCAAGATATTGAGTTATCTTTATAATTTTGAGCGTAACATTGGCACACACGACCTTACTTCCTACCTATTTCTCGAAATTTCATGCGTTAATTCACATGAAAGAGAAGTCCGAGTATCTCTTCAGAAATTCGAGTCAGAGACAGGAGACAGACCCACGTCTTTTACTAACGGTGGTTTGGAGTGTATTTATAGTACTACATCTCTATTCAGTGGCGTAGCAGCTGCCCCCGCAAACCCCGCAGTGCGGAGGACCCCGAAGTCTTGCGATGAATAAAGATTTAAACAAGTAGAACTTCAACCTTACTTCTGTCGGCTATACAACTAGGGCCTCTTCTCTATACTTTGCGGGGGCCCCGCAAAAGTGTGCTACGCCACTGTCTCTATTTCTACATAATTTCTACACTACTTTACAAACTGGTTCCTTTTCATCATTTGTAAATTAGTACTTTGCTACTTTTTAGTGCAAATGGAAATGGAGCATAAAAATCATATTGTTAGTTATATAAAGTACAGTCAACGAATTTTATTGTTTTCTAACTTCCAAATTATTTAAAAGCTAGAAGTAAATCATAATAAATTAAAATAAAGTAATTAGTCATATGGTTCTTATAATTTGGAAGATAAAGTAAATAAATTGAAATAAATTCCTTCCCAGGAATTTATATGCCAGGGAAAAGACCCGACAATATTCCCAGTTTTTATTTTCCTTCCCACCGGGAATATTCCCACTGACCATCACTACTCAAAATACGGCATTTATATGAATTAAGACAAAAAGACAACATGGAAGAACACACACATACATACGAAAGAAACAATTCAATATGGCACATCAAAATATAAACTAGATGAACTTCGTTAAAGACATCCCATTTTAAATACAGAAGATAGAAAAAAATTAAAATGTCGGTGTTGTTAACTTAGAAATTATTTCTACATAAGAAATAATAATTCTTTTTACGTGCAAAGGTTTTCGTCAATTACTACGTATAAAAATAGATTTATTACAGATATTCAGCATGTACTCTCCAGTGACGGTATGTCCTGATCACTAAAAAACCAGAGGCGGTATGCCTTCATAACTGAAAAACCAGAGGCGGTATGGCATACCACCGCATTCGACCACTGCCTCCATCTGTCCGACATATGCTCAAATGGAACATACTTTATGTTACCGATTTTTTTTTTTTTTAATAGCCGGGTGAGCCCACTGGTATGATCAGAGCCCTCAGTAGAGTCCACTGGGTCAATATTTTACAAATTACAGTGTAATGTTGATTCTGTCAATAAAACTTACTTACTTTTGAACTCGAGTCTGAGAGATGTTACTTCATCATAAGAAATCCCTTCTTCTCTTGCTAATCGGCCAGCTTCACCCTTTGGCCCTTGCTCATCTATTGCATCCTTTATCATGTCCTCGTCAATGACACCAGGTTCAAGAGACTCGTATGCATTACCGGTATGGTCCATTTTTATATCTACAATTTATACAAATTAATATATAGTGATTACTAAAAAAATATTCAACATATAAACCACTACACCACCAAAACGTGTAATTCAGCGTCGTTGCCATGACAACGATCCATAGACGTAAATCGAACGACTGACTTCGAGTTTTCGATACATCACATGATCAGCAAACATGTCGTTCTTCGGAGGAAACCCATTTAGCACTCCTGTTGGACAGAGAATAGGTAAGTATAATTTATTTTTGTACAATTGATTGTTTAGTTGTCTTAGAAAGTGTGAATTATATTAAAGACGGTAGAATTCTAGTTGTTTGACAACTACGCAGTTGACACAGAAAGCACAGAAATAGACATCCAGTAAAGGGGATAGGACAACAAATGACAGTCGGTGTCAAAGCAAACAAGACTGAATTTCACAACAGAAATTGTTTTTATACGACTATTTACAAAACAAGAAAAAGCAGAGTCGTGAAATCCATCTCTCGTGTAAATCTGCTAAGTGAAATATCGTTACATCAATCTTTTTCACAAATTCTTTAAACATATGGTTATTTTAGGTATGTAAGTTATTGCGCCTACGCTATGCAAACCTAGTTGCACAATAGTAAATTTTGCGAAGTAATGCTAGGGTTATTTAAAAAGGAACTACGACAAAAGTGGATGCCGGAAGAAAGAGAAATGTGCGGTTTGCTTTCAAATAATGCTTACTGCGTGAAATTATAATTTTCTTTTAAAGGAGAAACATGATTTGACGCGAATGAAACGTGACTATGTAAATGTCTTTTTCTTGAAATCCTGTGTCTTACCGATAGTGTTTGTTATTACTGATACACGGAAGGACAAGCCAGTGGATGTCACACTATGTTTAAAATTCATGCATATATTTCAGTCTCTTCGAACTACGTTGAGAAACAGTAGATTGGAGTAATCTTTTCCGATTGTCGTTAGATACATTGAGTGTGCGAAATAGTAGATTACGAATATGGGAACATTATTTAGGAAATTTTACATGTAAAATCTATAAGAAACTTACTTGGTGCCAAACATGCAAGTCATATTTTAACTCAGCGTTAAGAAGTGTGGGATGGTATTTGGTATCTTCCCCCAAATACACACAAAAGTGTTTTACGCCATATACTGTTTCACGCTAATTTCATTTATATGTATACACACCGTAGTTGACGCGCCTGCTTCCTACAGACGCACCCTCTCGCTGACGCTCGAGCCGCTCTGCTGCGCTCCTGCTACGACTCTGTTACATAGTATTCGTACTTTATAGTGGACACCTAGGACAAGTTGGTTAGTTCTTACCGCATACGTATACTGAAGTCCTCCTAAAGTGAATTTGTAGAGAGGAATGATATTCCACACCCTCATTGATGGCTCTGGAACCGGTACCTGATTGAGAATCACTACCAAGTAAATTCGGCGAGCAACTAAATAATGCCCGAGGTGTGTATCATTGCCACGCTGTTGCATGTAAGGAAGAAGCACACGTAAAGGTTAAGCCCGTACATGTAATGTGTAGATTTCTACCCATTTAGTAAGCGAAAGAGCACGCTTGCATCTTCAGCGCCCTAACCCACACTCCTACTTGCCTTCTTCATCTCGGGTCACGTGAAACAGCGAGTAAAATTAGCAGTGATAGTGAATTGACTGCCTAGTCGAATGCAGAGCATTATACAGAGTATCAGAGAAAGGATTCCCCAATTTCACGTACCCTCAGCTGGGGAGCTTGTTGTCAAACAAATATACGTGTGTCAATGGAGAACATGTGCCTTTGTTGAAGGTTTAGGGAAAATGCCGGGTTGCCGGTAGTAGCACAGCGTGCAATTGACGTCTGCTTCTCACTTTGTATCTATAATGGAGGCCACATTTGGGTGATGTTGAAGTTTCGAGGCATTTATAATGGCAATCAACAGTGATATATGTATATCAAGGTAGATACGAAGTATAACGTAATCAGACTCATTCAGTTTAATAAGACAGGGCTCTAGAACACTGGACCGCATCCATTGAGTTGTAATAAAGAAAGAAATCATTCTGGCTACAGACCCACCTTCGCCTGTATGTGCCGACCAGCATTCCATAACCATCCCGATGAATTGTGTCGGGATAAATATAAATAATGTGTCTCATATAAATAATGAGTTTTGGATACAGTTATCTTAACCTATACCGATATAGGAATGTCGAATTGCTATTCAAAAATCGTATTAAGGTCTAAAGAAAAGAATTGCATGAAAACTTCAATTATATTCTCATTGAGGTTTTCTTAACCTGTAGGGATCGTGCGAACGTCTCACTCATCTGAAAGCCCTGAAATTAGATACATAACAACTACTTTTTTGTAAGTTCATTTTAGGTTTTAGAAGAGTCCTCGCCGCTGGTCTAGTGACTAGCGCATTCCGTGCATATGGTTCCGGGTTCGAATCCTAATGGGAGAACATTGACGTTCGAATACAGTGATTCGAATTACACCTTAAACTGTACGTCCATATCTCGTGCAGCATTGATAGTTCAAAGCAACAAAAGTTTCAACAAACAAAATTAGGATTTAGTATTTAGTTCATGCTTGATGGCACACCAAGTAATTTTAATGGGTGGCATTTAGTATCTCTTCCAAATCCACACATAAGGTACCATAGGTTTTCTAAACCATACCGTATATTTGTTTTACACTATCCTTCTTTGTGTATACTTACTCCCTACGGACACCCACCCTCGCTGAGCTCGGGCCCCGCTGTTGCGCTCCTGCTCTGACTCTTACATAGCATTTGTGCTTTTTAGTCGCCACCTAGCACTACGTGATTAGAGTCTTTTGCATAATAATTCTTATCGCGTACGCACACTCATCATTTGCAGAAACAACGACTAGGAATTACCACGATTACCAATACTGAGTAGCTATGTTAGGGAAAAGCAAAAACCTGAAAAAACCCGGCTGTGCTTAGAATTGAACCAATGTACAGTTCCGATATGTTCTGGCGTGAGTGGTTGACCTTTGACTTTAAGAGTGATAGAATGTATGACTATTTACAGAGTGAACTGGGTAACGCGTTGGCACATGAGCCTGAGACCTGAGTTCAATTTTCGGCCCAATCATGATTATTCACTTGAATTCATATCTGTAGAGAATTCGTGTAATATAAAGTAGGTTATTCCCTCATGTTCCATAAGGAATTCTGCAGTTTGCTCCAAATACTGATTTCTGGTGAATCAATTTCTCGGATTGATTCGCTGCTCTGTACTTTCGTTGAATATCCAGGTGATATGCTATGAGTTATCTTGTAAACTTGTATCTATTGCTTATCAGATATAGTGAAGAATCTTAATTCTTTGTAATAAAAACAACTTTTTATTTTTTGGGGTAAACTTTACAAGACACGCTCCAGCTGCGCATCGATAAGTAGGGCTCTTTTAAAAAGTATAGTATAGTAGGGTAGGTTAGAGTAGAGTAAGATAAAAATAAGTAGGGTAGGGGTTAAGAACGGGTTAGCTTAAGGTTAGGTAAGTTTTGATTCATTTTCATAAAATTATTAGAGTGTAATTTCTCGTTTCTGAGTGAGTATATCTGCTGGAGCGGGCGTTATAAAGTTAACCCGTTTTTTGTTGTTGTTGTCTGAATATCTTAAGTGTTAATAATTCTTATTACAAGGCTCCATTCACTATTGCAGATGCCGTGTACGACTCAAATTCTTTACATAGCGACAGGATTTCAGTTTATAATACGGATATAATTATCTGTGCAACAAAAACTACCAAGGTCTAAAGTAATTAGAGTGATCTCACTAATAATTAATATTGAAAGTACAAAGAGAAAATACAGATGTTGAAATGTCAAGCGCATTTCCTGTATTCAGATAGGTAATTAATGAAGAAAAACGGAATATCTGCAAGTTGCACTAATTTTCGAAGATCGTATCAGATATTCCAGATTGTTGTTACTATTATTTTAATTTCCTTTTGGTGAAGGGAAGTTTACATTGAAAATATAAGTTATAAAGTTTTGCTTTCAGCTTCGTTTAGCATTGAGGCGAGCGTGAACCCCCAAATTTTTACACGGTTTGTCGTGGGAATTAAATTGTTAATTGTTGCACATCCTTTGTATCTTCAATTTTTGTTATGGTATACTACTTACAATCGATGGTTTACATATGCACAGTATTATTTACGGCTACGGCATTTTATGGTAATTGACTGCAGTATCTATCTTTGTTCAGAGGAAAATAGTTTATACTAAGTTGTAGTAACGAGTGTCGATGTTCTTGGCAATATATTTGATGTAAGAAATAATTCGTCAAGCATTTTGCTTTATTATTGTATTTTTGGACTAGAATTCGACACTACGGGTGTAGGGTACAGTAACATCAGAGTACTGTGCATTTTGCTACTATTCGAGGAATATGTATATAAGGTTCCAACTAACGGTACCGCAGATAATTCAGAGTAAAATAGCACGAATGGACTAGGAAACCAACGCAAGTCTTCTGTTTAGCTTGTTGGTTCATTAATTACTATTCTACCGAGTCTATTCTTGGAACAACTCTATACTTCAGAAGTCAGTCTTCAAACATTCGGTGAATAGAAAAACGAGGTTCAGATTACGGGTGTACTTGCACTTCGCGCTTTAATTTCATGTACACTGTGCCTATTGAGATTACCGTATAATTAAAAAAAAAAAAAGTCGGTTGTTGCCTCCTTTATCTTATAACTAGAGACCGGATGTTAGGCAAAATGCCTATTCTTTAATATTAAAGATATAATCAAAAATAACGTTTTAAAGTTTATATAGGGGGTTATAGTTTCGATTTAAGCCAATTTTATTTTGCCTATTTCGACCTTTACTGCCTAAATAATTGATTTAATGCCTAATGTTGCCTATTCTATGCATTTTCTTCAAAATAAGCCTTCATTGGGAAAATATATAATTTATATAACATAAATAATACATACATATATACATATATTAGGTGATTGTAAACACAAGCACGTGGTACGTTACAATATATACACAGGGTGAACTTCAAACATGTGCACATACTTCCGAGGTGATTAATGATATCAAAAGAAAACAAAAAGTTCTCTTGTAGTTTGTCGAATTCCGTGTCATGTGCGAGGATAGTGGTGCCAACTTGGAATCGAAAATCGAATCTTGACAATTGGAGTGGAACAGATAGATGTGCACATACGTTGGGAGGTGATTCGTGACATGAAAAGAAGACAAAAAAGGTTCTCGTGAATGTCACGAATCACCTCCCAAAGTTTGTGCACATTTTTATGTCTCGCACCAATTGTCAGGATTCGATTTTCTATTCCAAATTGGTCCCCCCTGTCACTCGTATACGACGCGGAATTCCACAACATGCAAGAGAACTGTTTGTATTCTTTTGATGTCACAAATCACCTCCCCAAGTATGTGCACATCTTCCAGGTTCATCCAGTATATATGGAATGCATAACAAGCTTCGTTTTTATATATACAATAAAAGAAGATATTGAGAAAGAAGTATGTTTCTATATTCTTTAAGCATTATTTATGACTTGAATCTATTTTTTAATGGTATTGAGTATTTATCTTCATTATTTTGAGCTACATTTTAGTGCCTATTTGCCTGCCTATTTTCTAGGTTTTTAGTGCCTAAACATCCGGTCTCTACTTATAACATAGAAGTTTTTTCTTTTTCCTTCTTTGCTATTTGTTCCATTTGCCGAAAGCGCTCCCGGATTCGATTCCACCTTAAGCTGTAGGTCCGCGTCTTATGTAGCCTCGGTGATAGGCAGAGTTACTGAACTCCAACCAATTTTCAACTCAGAACTCCTTCGTGGCTAAGCGGTTAGCGTATGCTCCTTTGGCATGGGAGACCCGGGTTCGATTCCCGGCGGGAGCTCATGTGGTTCGGATTCCGCGTTAATCAGTAGGTCCACGTCTCATATAGATTCACTGCTGAACGGGACAAAACCCAAAATCAACTCAACTCAATTTTCAACTCTTCAATTTCTTTAATACTGTTTTCCTCACTAAATAATGCGAAGCAAATGATAGAAGTGTAGGAGTTGTAGGAGTGGTAAAACATTGGTTACAACAAACATACTATATTTGAGTCCAAAGTAACATTGAAAAAAGTAGAAGTTTCACATAATGGTAGGGCATAATCTGAAAAATATTTTTGGAGCTATTTCACAGAAACCTACGCTAAATTAGTAAATTTTGAATACAAGTCTTAGGCGACACAATGTTACTCAGTATTCATTTCTGTTGATTTTTTTTTTTTTTTTATTTAAATCAAATCTTTCTTCTCGCGTAATACAAGTCACGAACTGAAGATAAAACATTAGGAATTAATATTAAATGTTAATTATGCCATTTAAGTTAAAGTATTGGGCTTGAATTTTGAATTGATTGTCAGTCATTAACTTATTTCAGTCCCAAATAGAGATGCAAGGGTTCGAAAAAAGTCTTTTTTTAGGGGGAGGAAACTCGGTTTTTTCTGCTTCGCTTTTTTGGTTGGATTTTTTTTTTTTTTTTTGCCAAATTCTGCTTTAAAACCATATTTCAAACAATTTTAATTCTTAACACATTTTTATTATGAATCCCAGAAAAATTAATCCATGTATATAATGAGTTGCAGTTAAGTTTTAACTTTCATATGCATTATAATCAATATTTTTTATTGTAAATTAAAAATACAAAAACAAGGAAAAACTGTTACATGATATACAGAATTTATTGTACTATGTGTGTAAGTTCAAACAAATAACACATTGGGAAGATAATAATATATTTACTGAACAAATGCACAAAACAAATTTAAGTTTCGAGGCCCTAGCCTTCTCAAAAATAACATGTTCTTCTCTTTGTTCATTACGTATATCAAGTGGCTCAAGTGCTACAACGTTGGCTCGCATTCGGGAGGTCATGGGTTCGACTATCCTGACTGGGGTTTTCCAGTATTTCCCTCAGTCCTACCAGGCAAATGCCGGGTTGGTACCTGCTAAAACAGGCCCTGGCCGATACCTTCCCAAATCCTTTTCATGTTGTTGTTAGATATCCAGTATAAAATAGCCTCTGAGCCGCATCTGGTGATCGTTAAATAAATAAATAAATATCATCCCCTCGTCAATCTGTTATTGCCTATAAGTCTATTATGTCTGACTTCCGAGACTTCCATAAACATCCGTACTAGAGTAACAATGAAAGATAATCATTGTTTCATTACAATTCAACGTATTACTGTAAAATACTGAAAAAAAATGCAATCTTTGTACGGGACGCTCAAAAATCACCTAATTTGTTACTGCATCTCTTGCTTCCGCCTTTGCTATCCCTAGAGAAACTTTATTGAAATAGAACAGAAATGTTGAAAATGTATTTGCTATTCATTTATTACATACGTAATAATCTGTTGCTACCTATCAGGTGCTTCGGACCTGCAAAATCGGTAAAGTCCCAAATTCTGTAATGCATTGACTGTTCCTTAAGCTTGTTTAGAGTCAGGAAAGTACTGAATTTTCTGTTCATGGATCATATGCGTAATACTGTTCATCTGAGCGTTTGGTTTCCAAGGCTCTGGAATATATAACCACCATCATGGTTTACCCTCATTACGAAACTTTCCCTTAAAAGAAAGAAAGAAAGAAAAGAAAAACTACGAAATACATTTAAGCCAAGCACAACAAACATGAGTGAGTGGTTAGTTTTTCCGCTTCTATTGGGATATTCGGGATTCAGTCCCGCATTCGACCATTCCGACAAAAGTTCTTAATTCCATCTGTGAATGTAGAGATAGTGCGTGTACTGTAATTCCTGGCTGATTTAATTTCTTATGTTTAAATTGTTGTTATTACAAATTACCAGCAATGACGGATTTGCGAAAGGGGGTTAGGGTGGGGGTGTTTTTCGAACTGAAGCCTGTTCTCCGAAATTACGGAATTTCTAAAACAAACGAAATTTTAGTTATGTCTTTACTCATAAACTTCAAGCTGCCCTCAAGTGAAAATCATGCATTTTTAGAAAAAACTAACCATTAGTAAGAAAAAACCCTCCCAAAACACTTTTCTAAATCCGTACTGATTATTTGTATAAAATGGTATTCATGGTTGCATCCGGAAGATTATTGCTACATCATTACACAGCTACAGTATAACAGAAATGTGGAAGTATGCTCTGATGGATATATTGAAAAACACAAGAGTACTAAGCTCCAAGAACTGAAACACGAACAACTAAAAATGAAATGATCTAAAGAAAAAATGTCGATAACTCAGAAGTTAAAATAAAGTTATATAGCCTCTAAAATTGCTCTCAAATACTACGTATTTTTTGTTTAATTCATAAAACATGTGCTCTATCAATCATGATGATGAATTCTAGGGGAAAATATGGTCATGAAATCTTGTTTAACTATAGAGTATACTATAAGAAAGGTATTTAGATAGAAAAATCATGAAAATGAAAAAAGCCAAAATTTTCGTTTTTTTCCGTAAAAAGACGGCGTTTTGTTTTTTTAAAAAATCATCAATTCAAAGAAGCCGGCTATTTTGCATCTCTAATCCCAAACAATGTTTCTTAAGCACTAAGGAAAAAGCACGGCGACGTTTATCAACATAATACTTTTTTTTTTCACAAAATTTACTCATATTTGGCAGGGGCATACCTAAAAAAATTGGAACTAGCTAGCAGCACGAAATACATATAAAATAAGCAAATTTCGCCTAAAGTTATAAAATCTAAAAAAGATTTAAGTTTCGGAGAGGGAATCGGACCCCTTTATAAATACGTCCCTATTATCTGGGAACAAACAAAAGACGCGCACACAAAAGAATTCGTCTTAAATGTCCGTGGTGATTTTCTCGTTGGAATAGTTAACGATTTAAAAACCTTATGTTACGAAGATAAGAAAGCAGAATTCCTCCGTTACCCGTTCAAAACGGGATTTTCCGTAATCATCCTCTGTATGAAACACCCGTTTTCATACTATGCTGTACATACATTTGCATCTTATTGTATTATGATTATCTTCCATAATTGAAATAACACAACAGAGGCTGGATTTTACTTATTTTCACTTTGAATTCATTTATTTCGGAATTTGATTTAAATCAGCGATTTTTATTTAAAAAATCAAGTGATTAAAATCTCGAATTAAATCGTGATTTAAATCAGATTGATCCTGTCAGATCAATCCACCCTGTTCAGCAATTAAAACCAATTATTGTTAAAAGCCGATAACTTATTGAGCGGCTTGGGCACTTCCGGTGAAAATTGAGTTATTAGATGAAATGGGTTGTAATCGAACCAGAGAGGAGTATGTAGGTAGTTTAATTTCAGAAATGTACCTGCAGATGGCAGGGGGAAAGCGTGTTTGGTATGTGTCATTGAGTTGAGTTGATTTTGAGTTTAATGTCTCCTTCAGCGACGAGGCTATATGAGACGGGACCTACTGATTAACGTTGAATCCGAACCACATGAGCTTTCGCCGGAAATCGAATCCGGGTCTGAATCATTGCATTGAATTCCATGGGAATGGTTAACCTTCTTTCCCAGTTTTCTTGAAAGTTAGAACATGTGACACTCGCCCAAGTCGCAGAACTAAGGACGAAATAAATCACAGGAAGGAAGAAGAAGAACATATATACGCTGACAACATTGGTTCAGCTTGTGGAAAAACAGAACTTAAGGTTCCGTAGGAGGAAGTGATCATTCTGAAAAAGTGGCTTATTAGATGCATTGAGTTAATAATGAGTGTTATTTATTTTCTCTCCCAGTCACTGGGTAGTGATAACAGTTCGTTATTTGAAACTGTGATGTAGTCGTGAGTATAAATACAGTGTGGGTGCATGGCATAAAAACTACAGTGCATAAGACTCGAACCTACTTGGGCTAGGTAGCCACTAGAAAGCACGAATGCTATCTAACCGAGGCAGGGCAGGAACACAGCAGAAGGATCCGAGCAGTCGCGAGGAATTGCGTGAGCAGAGAGCAAGTGCGTCAACGACGGTGGGTATACGTATAAATGAGGTCGTTTACAATGGCTCACTAGAAGTCACAGGACAGGTTTCGAAGCTGTCAATGGATTTTGGGGAGATTCTAAAAGCCATCCAAAATAATTCTGTTACGGAACGATAAGAAGCTGTTACAGTGGACTGAAGAAGATTCTCTTGAGTATTGAAAGCTTTGACAAAAACACAGAGTCAATATTTAGTTGTTGCTAGTAATTGATCTCCGTAAATAAACCTGTTTCAACGTGTATTTTAGATGGGGGACAACTAACAAGACATCGTTTGCATGCTTAGTTTCTGTGGAACAATTTCTGCATTTAAAATGACGTAAATGCCAAGTTTGGCATATGTCAGTATAGTTAATTAATTGCTGAAATTTTTTATGGGATTTTCCATTATCACAGAGCGATTTTCAATCGAAAATTCCGCCAATGAAATAAGTATATTGACGTATACCAAAGTTAAAGTTAATATTTCTATACGCGAATGAAAAAAGAAGGAAGCACGGTGGTTCAGTGGTAGAGCGCTTACCGTTGATGCGTGGAGTCCCTGGTTCAATCCCGGCCAATTTTGTGGTGGACAGCATCGTGTCCGTGAGTTTTCTCGGTGTACTCGTGTTTCCTCCCATTTTTTAATTCCACCAATTCTTTCATCATTGTCTCCTTGAGCCTGAAGGGGAAAATCGTAGGATGTAAATATTCCATTTTCACGGAATGGCAAAATGTATATTTGAACAAGCAAACGAATTTCAGCATTATAAATCAAATAAATACGAGGATGACAGAATATGTTATGCCATTTTTTTTTTTTTTTTTTTGTCCATGTTCTTTTTTTGCTCCAGTAGTTGATCCCAAGAGATATATATGTTGAAAGAGTTTATAATGACTTCATTAAAAATTCTTTATTTAGCAATATACAGTATATTTTTTTCACCAGTGAACTGAAAGTATTGTAAATTTAATGCATAAGGGTCAGTTTGACTTATCTCTACAAATGTGCATATGTTTCACCATTCTCGTATAAATTTTGTAATCATCCGTTCATTTAATTCGTTTGGCTCAGTGGTAGAGCGTTCACCTCTGGTGCTTGGGGTCCCGGGTTCGATCCCAGCCCCCGCCAAGTGAACTTTGTGGTGGACAAACGCCGCGTGCGTGGGTTTTCTCGGGGCTCTCCCGTTTCCTCCCACTTTCTTCATTCCACCATTTCATTCATTACTCATCATCACCGTCTCCTTTAGCCTAACCGGCATAACCGTGGGACGTAAAACTCAAAGATTTCATTTCATTTCATTTAATTCGTTAAGCATGCTTTATAGACATCGGAAGATTTCAGAGGCTTAGCAAATAGGCAATATATACTGTAGTATTCCCATGAACATGAATATGAAAATGAAATACGAATCCGTTACTCTGTAGAATTAGTCTTTCTTATCGTTACTGCTTGGATTCTGTGATAATAACTTGCTTATCCTCAGAAAATGTTTTGATCAAATGAACACAGTAAAGTGAATAGCGATGCACAATGCAGATTGACTTTGACTTAAGAATAGTGTTTCTTCCAGCCCTTGTAGTTAGCCGATAGAAGAATGATCGTAAGAAGAAAAACTGTCTAGAAAAAATATAACAGAAATCTCTGATTAAAGCTGATGTGCTGCTAACACACCACTCATCTTAAAGCCATGCTTTTCTTTCCCAAGTGACTAATGCGCGTACATCAGAGTTCGATTCCCGTGGATATATTTGCTTTGAATGGTGGTTCCGTTCCCATTTTAAGGAGGTGGTCTTTTCTCACAAATCCTTGGTGCTGAAAGTAGACGTTAATGTAATCAGTTAACTAAAAATTCGGTGCCAGGACAGATCCCTTTAATGAGATTCAGTATATTCGGGAGATGTCGCAAAGTATGCGATAAAGAGACGAAAATGGGTCTAGTACGTAGTTTTAAATTTGAAGACAAGTTTTAACCAACCCCACTCGAATTTAATTTGTGGTCCCTTGTAGCGTAATCGCTAATGCTCTCACCTTGTCCAAGTGACGAGCGGTCCCGGGTAGTGCTATCGAAATCGGTTTATGAAAAAAGTGAAATTTCATAAAACCGAAATGTCGGTTTTGAAAACCCGCTTTTGCGGTTTCGGTTTTGAAAACCGCAAATGTCACAGAAATTCGACAACACTAGTCCCGGGTTTGATTCTCGGTGGAGAGGCTCAGTCGAAACGGTGTAACAGCTTTTTCAGGTCAGCCATCCTAGTGAGATTTTTCATTCACACCAGGTTTCATTCATTCACACCAGGCAAATGCCGAGATAATACGTAATAATAGTCCCAGGTCGTTTCCTTCCTTTCCCAATCCTTTATTCCTCTCCAATTCCTCGATAGTATGATCTCTCATACGTGACGGGTTAACATAGCCATAGATGCTAAAAGCACAGAAATCTAATTACTAATCCTAATCTCTAATCGAATCTAATTTATATATACTTATCCATCGATTTTACAGACGTGGAAACAATGGATAACATCTGGAGCAAACCAATTCAGCTTGAAACTCCTGATTATAAACTAAAGTTGTACAATTTACTATTCGTCGGTCTCAAGGGAAAAAAAAATCATTAACTACAAATTTTAGTTATGTAAAATTATGGGTTATATTGTATCATTTTGAGCATAACATTTCATGTCAAAGAAGTCACCAACCACTATTCCAATGTTTATAGAGGTAGAATCGGAAGGGTACTATTCACTCAGTGAAATATGTGTACAAATCTTTGCAAAGGTTACCGTTTTTACCAAAATCGGTAAAATATTACGGATGACTTTCCGTAAGACCAACAGTATTATAGTGTATATTTACAGTGTACCAGGTGTTTTATACTGTCATATTGCCAGGGGCTGATCCAGGGGGGCTATCGGGGCGATTGCTTCCCCGAGAAGAGTGAACTTTCTTATTTTATATATAAACAAAACCCATCCCAGAGTTTGGAGCTCTTAAAAGTAGCTCTAAGTAGCAGGATTACAACCCCCCCAGAAGTCCGTCCTGAATCCGCCCCTGCTTATTGGCTAGTATGCTTGATTAAAAGTAGAGTACTGTATTATTATTCTTTATTTTGTAGTGTAGGTGTTGATATTAACCACTGTATACTTATAGGCAGTAGGCAGCTTCGGATCGCTAAAGTGTGCGTTATGTAGTTTTTTTTTTTTTTTCTGATCTTGAAACACTGGTGCTGAAAGAACGTAATGTATCTAACTAGTGTGTACGGAGGTGAATATGAATGACTCAGAGAACAACTACTGAAATTACGAAACTCAGCTTTCGTCATAGACATTAAACATCCGTGTCTCGAATGACGCATTTATCTTTTCACCAGAAACCGCGAGCTTACTGGTATTTGTTTGGAATAATTATGTTCGTTACGTAATGATGTGTTATTCTGGATCGCATCGCGTATGTTTCGTTGTATCTGCCAAACGGTTAGGGTACGCGCCTTTGGCTCTGGAGCCCGTGGTTCGATTTCCAGTGGGACCACGTTGGCCCATAGATTGTATCGCCTTTAAGCTTAAAAAAAATCGTGATTAGGTTCTTGAGCTTGTGTAAATTAACATCTGAAATTTATAGTTTCGGAACAAAATGATTAGTATGAGATGGATAGCAGATATTTTTGTATTGGTCTTGTGAGTTGCATCAAATAGTTTTTGCTTGTTGTTTAGTGTTACACCCGTGATTGTGGCATATATGCTAATAGGCTTTCACTGAGAATTGATTTTATGACTAAATAAAATAGAAAATTCGTCACGAGAGACGAAATATTATTGAGAGTTTCTGTCATGTTCCTAGCCAATTCAGTTAGTGATGTGTACTGTCTGATCTGTTTCATGGCGTCTGAAAAAGTACAGTCCCATTATTTAGTAGTTTTTTTTTTTGTAGCACATTTGAATTTTAATTAATTAAATAATTTATTTATTGTTTTGTTGTTTTGAAGAATGCATAAAAGGAATACAATACTGTCTCATCATAAGAATGTGCTAAGTGAGTGTTAATTTAAAAAATCTTTAGTAGTAACCACTGATTCACTAATTAGTGTATTTCTGTGACTAATATTATTTCCACACTAAACAGATTCTAAATACAGGAATATGAAGGCATTGAACTGTCTCGAGTAGACAGTAACGATAACTCATTGCTAACTGAAACGCTTCGCCAAGTCCAGGCTGATTTCTTTTTAGCTACTCAGGATGAGGTTTTCGAATTAGAAGATTAGAATTGAACATACTCCGTAAACAGTAGGTATCGTAAACTTGGTGGAAGTGTGGATAGTAAATAAATAAATCCGTATATTTGTCATACCATTACATATTTAGTACTTTATTGTATTCATTTGTTGGGAATTGTGTGAAACAATTCAGTTTAACTTGGAATTCGAATTTACTTTTAGGGTTCGAACTCGGCTTTTCCGCGACGAAGACCTGGATACTAAGGATGTAACTCGAGAAAGCTGGAATATTCATTCGTATAATTCTATTATTATTGTTCTCCCCGAAAGTATACTGGCGTGTACGCGCCACTTCGGTGCATGGGATCCGGTTCGATTCTCGGTGTGAAAGCCTTCCTGATCGGGATACTCGGCCGAAAAGGTTTGAAAGCTTTTCAGACCAGCCACCCTGAGTGAGGTTCTCTTCATTCACACTAGGTAAATGCCGTATGGTACTTAACAAAATGGTCCCAGGCAGTGGCGGATCCAGGATATGATCAAGGGAGGGGCTAAACCATAGTTTGCCGCTTTATCCAGTGTAAAACAGGATTGAAGTCCATTTTATCCAGTGTATACCTGAGGGTCAAGGGGGCTATAGCCCCCCCCCCTGGATCCGCTTTTTCTTCCAAAGAGCCTGTTTGGTTGCCATGATGTGAACAGACTGTGGGGAGATGGCTGAAGTTCAGCTCAAATGTAGTAGAGACTGTGTAGATTCTATATTCCAAAAGCAAATTGTCCTCAAATGGATGGAACATAGTCAAAAAGAACGAACCATTAATATCAATGGAAAATCAGTGAAAAAATGAATTCGGCCACATATCTCAAAAATTATAATAAAGAGATGAATAATTGAAAGCCTTTGCAAAGACGTAATGAAGAACTTAAGAACGAGGTATAGCACGTAAGGTAAATATGGATAGAACATTATCAAAAGTCAAATTGTTTAAATAAAATCAATAATAATGATAAAGTATACGCATCTTCGAATTACCCAGGGCGCCCTACGCATAGGATACGTGCTTGAAATATCTCACATCTGGATTTGGAAGCTCCAGACTCCATTTAGGGCGCAACGTCACTTTTGACTTTGGGCCTGATCACGTGACACAGTCTGGTCCTTATGGGAAACCGGATAGGCCCTTTCTCGGGGATATGATCGCCGAAGGACTTCATTCCTCATACGTGACGGGCTAATATGATGGCGATAGATGCCGAAAGCCCAGAAATCTAATTCCTAATCCTAATCGGTGTGAGAACCTTGAAATTTGAACTTACCACGGTGGTTCGAATTCTACCGTAAACTGTAGGTCCACATCTCCTATAGCCTTGGTGCTCTAAAAGAACATCCGCTAAGCCAGCACAGCAATGTGGAATTTCTAGTTTCTTTAACATTTACTTAAATTTTATATGGAACACTGGAAACTAAGAGGTATGATAGGAGTGTGCTGGGGAAACAATATGGTTTAATTTCCCAAATCAGTAACTCCGACCAGTTAATTTTCCGCCAATATGAAAGTGTTACGTCCAGCATCAAGAATTGTCATATCCCAGAGAAGTGAAGCAATAGCGTTCTTTTTCTTCTGTAGTCAAAAGTTCTTTACCGTGTGATAAAGCTTGACATTTTACGCGGTCATGGTGCTGTTCCGGAAATTCATCAAGTAGAAAAGGGTCTAGGTCAATTCACACGCTCTGCGCTTAAAGGTGATACAGCTGACATTTTGTTTCATAATGCGGCACATGGAAGACCTGTAGAGGTAAACAGCATTATCTGTATCTGTATCTATACTAATAATAGAGCGAGATTTGAAACAATTCCGGCGTGACAGGAAAGAAAAGAGCTATAGATAGTATTCAGCATTGTCTCCGTGGAGGTTCATACACTTATTGCAACTTTCTCCAACCCATTTCAATAATAATAATATAATAAATCTTGTAATTGAAATGGCAGTTCGTAATATATATGACGTCATCTTGTCAGTGGGCTGTTATGATCGAGCGGTCTAAGGCATTAGGCTCGGAATTGAGAGTTGTCTGTTATGGGTTCGAATCCCACTAAAGGCAGAGATGTTATGTATTGTACTTTCACCTTCACCACTTCTGACATCATGATATCCTCAGTTTCATCTTTCCCTAAAGGCAGAACTCGAAAACAAATAAATAGAGTTATCGTTGTTATGAAATGAACTCCCTCCATATGTTTTTTTGAAGAGTAGGGAACATACTAGTCACAAGGAGTAAAATCTGGAGTACAAGGTGGATGTTCTAATATTTCATACCCTAATTCGTAAGTTTCCAGCAGTGACTGCAAAGAGCTTTATGATTTCGTCATACCATTTTATATAAAAATGTTTCCTTGGTTACGTCTCCCGTGGTGGAATCCAGTCAAGGAGATTGATATTATTCACCAACCGTCATTTCCTTATGAGATATGTCTGGCCCACTACCATTTCGATGCCTTTATTTTCACGATAATATTCATCACTACGGTTATCGCTATGGTCCCTATGATTCTTTTCCTGTCTACAGACGGCGAATAATTTTATTATAGTGTCAATGTCTTCGACCCATTATGTCATGACAGGCAGAATAAATTCATTATAAATTTTACGCTTTAGACATTGACATTTTACTTTTCAGTGTGAGTATAGTTTCTTCCGAATGCATTTCAGCCTAACTTAGTATCTATTAATTTTCTCTTTAACTGCTATGTATGGATACCGTCTGTGTAAGAAAGATAAGATATTCACATCTTTTATTTCTGATATTTTCAACATGTGTTCTTGACATTACTGCGAAAGTGTTGGACATTACTTTCGACTTTTCGATATTTTTTTAATCTTATCTTGCTTGTATGTGTTTGGGTGTGGGTTCCGCAATTGAAGGAAGTCCTGTTAGCATTGCCATTATTTGTTGTTTCCAGAGCGTGTCATGGTATTGCTTGCGTTTTATTCTTACTTTTAAAAAATCGACTTGTGCAATAGTGATTGTAAAACCTCTTCCCCTGTTTTCAGACCAACTAATTGCTTAATTTAACTCGACTGGTACCAGATGATTTGTGTTGATATTGTTTCCCAATATACATTTTTTTCTTGTAGGAATGTGCCACCGGACCATAGTCACTTGTGATAACCTGTAAGAATATCAGTTTTTCGTGTATGAAAATGGAAAGCGGTGGCTCAGTGGTAGAGCGTTCACCTCCGGTGCTTGGGGTTCCTGGTTCGATCCCAGCTCGCGCCGTGTGGACTTTGTGGTGGACAAACACCGTGCTCGTGGGTTTTCTCGGGTTCTCCCGTTTCCTCCCACTCTCTTCATTCCACCATTTCACTCATTTCTCATTACCACCGTCTCCTTTAGCCTAACCGGCATAACCGTGGGACGTTAAACTTAAAGATTTCATTTTCATTTTTCCTTGCTTTACACTCACGAAGAAATATGAGCGGTCAAATGGCTTTTAGTTTGGCAGTTGTGTGGTCAGAACATTGACTTCCATCTGTTAAATTTCTACCTTTCTAGATCGGAATTGGTTACTCATAAATTCAAGTGGCTCTGTGAATCAACACCGATATATCTTGTGTGACCAACACAGGGGATCGATCCCAAAACTACACACATCATACTCTAGCCATTCGACCACATGTTATGCAATCTTTTTTTTTTTTTTAACTTAGTTTTTCGTGTAATGTATGCCAGCTGTTTTTAAATCAAATGAATTATAATGAAATAAAATACTCATTGTTCCTATTGAAAAAATAGGTTTATGTAAAAAAGAAAAAAACGAAAAGTATATTTGGATTATTTTAACATATTATGAAAATACAGAATTTGCCTTTTTTTCTTGTTAGAAGCGGAATTTTCTGAAATACTTGGGCACATATCCACTTACTTTTAGTAAGGAGGCTACATACTAAGTTTAGTCTTAAAAAAGAAGGCTCGTAAGATGCTTTCATTTTTTATGTATTTTTTAAGTCCTTCAGCTCCTCCTTAAGAGACACATTTTAATGAAGGTAACATCACAAAAACCCGACTCAACCGAAGTGCTAACTAGGCTAACAGGTGTTTCTACAACAGAAATGGGGATACGTAAAGAAATAAAGAAAATTTTGGAGAATTAAATGTAGAAAGTATTGTTCGTGTCCAGAAACGTAATTGAAATTATTGGTTTACATTGATTGTATAGAGGGACCACGGATCACCCTTTCCCTTCCGGACGTCTATAAGGACACCGACATGATATCAGCTTTAATGAATCGTCGTATGAGGAAGAAGACCTATGCGCATTAGATTTCTCACGGTATTCCCGTGTTTATCCGACGTTAACTATTTCCTTGAAATATGTGTTTCTGATTGTCTTCCCCATCTAGAAAGCATACTATTGATACTTGAAACAAAAGCTTCGTTTTGTTTATACACATGCTGTGGTAATTGTTTCCCTATGTTTCTGGTATAGCTCCTGATGTCTGTCTTTTTTATCAGCTTTTTACTTGTTGTTCATGTCACTTTGCGGTTATCTTGTTTTCAATTGGGTTATTGTAATTACTTTGTTACTGAGGCTGGTATTTATTTTGATACGCGCTGTTGGCAGTTAAAACGGAGATTAAACACAAAGAATTAATCCATGCTTGAATAAATTTGCTACGATTGTATGTTCATGAGGAACAGTTTTAGAAGTTGGACTTCACCGCGTAATACATACAAATGTAAATTGTATTTGTATATATTTTACTTGTTACACTTTCAAAATAGCCATTTTTGAGTTTATAATACTACCAGTTTCCATTATTCACAGCAAATCTTGACAGTACTTTTTTTTTTTTTTTTAATTTACCATATTCGTTGGTTATACCGTAAATACCTGGTAGCCGAAGTAAAATAGTTTAAATTACCTATATGATAACGTATCAAATAGTTTTGAGCTTCGCTATGATTATTTCAGGTTTTTTTAAATATTGATTTCTTGTCATCAGGGGTCACGGTGCTCTCAGTGGTAAAGCGCTTACCTCTGGTGTGTGGGGTCATTGGTTCGATCCCCTGCCAAGTAAGTTTGTGGTGGACAACATCGTGTCCATGGGTTTTCTCGGAGTACTCTAGTTTCCTCCCACATTTTCATTCTACTGATTATTCCAGCATTTTTCTTTTGCCTTAATCATCCGTCTCGCTTAGCCTAAAGGAAATAAATCGTGGGACGTTAAACTGAAATATTTAATTTTCTCGCTATCTTCTTTACTCTGCAGAGCGTAATTTCGAGTCTTTAAACTAAAGCTTTCAGAATTTTTAATATCCTGCGCTTATGCTCGTTTGGATCAAGAATGGCCAAAGCAAGTAAAAATTGGTAGAATGAAAATGTGGGAAGAAACGCGAGAACCTAAGAAAACCCACAAACACGATTTTGTCCACCTAACATGGGCTGAGATCGAACCAAAGACCTCTTGCACCAGAGACGAGTGGTTTATTACTGACACACACTGCCCCATTAAATCAGAATGTCGGAGGAAATGAGTAGCTCCGAGAAAATCCAGAGACCCGATGTTGTCCATTACAAGCTTACTTAGCCTAGGATAGAACCAGTGGCATCTCGTATCGGAGGTGTACTCTCGACACCGCCACCACCGTTTCATATTTAATGCCGCTAACCCAGAATTTTCGGTATTGACTCATAGGGCATACTGCAATCGAAAGGGACATTGAACTTTTGGTAACGGAGATAAGCGATGTTTTTCATACATTACAAGCCAACTAAGCAGTCGTGCAACTGTCCAAAGCCCTTTGTGAACTGTAAGGTCAGGAAGATCAATCTTATCAATTTTACGTTCTTTCTTTTTAAAAATATTTAACACCCTTTTATTTGTATGATTCTGAATTGTTTATTTTGTTGTGTGATTTTCGTAATTTTCCTTAATGTGCTTTATCGAGTTTTGCGATAATAGTTCAATATTGTATCAGAGATAAAAATTGTTTTAGTGTATCGAAAGATAATACACTTCAGAAATATCAAATGAATGAATGAACACCTCCGGCTTTCGAAATGTCATTTCTATTTTTACTGACTTGAAAGAAATAAAAGATTCCTCGTGTTCGTGGCCGCGCGGAGATCCGGTTTTCGTATGGCTTGGATTCCATGTTAACCTGTAAGTCCATGTCTCATATAGACTCACTACTGAAAAGGGCTATTAAAACATCAACCTAATCAATCAGAACTTCAGCCTAGGTGCATTGATATGGGAAATGCCTCAGATGCGATTACGTTTTGTTAGTTCGTTCGTTAGACTGCACAGTCTGACCAACGGGAAAGGTAACTAAATGATATATGAAAGGTGATATTTTGTGGAGTAGCAGATTACAATGTAGTGAATCAGTACATGTATTGAAGCAGTTACATAATTTGATAAGACAGTCTTGGTACTCCTGTTTCGAAATTGTCTCCAAAATCGCGGTTGAAGATTGTGGATATATGGAATAGTATCGAAACGCCTTCTTTTCAACGCTACTTTCAGTTTCGGAAACCGCCAGAAGTCGCATGGGGCTAGATCTAGAGAATATGTAGGTGTGATTAAGTTCCATGATCACTTTTTGGCCAAAAACTGGCATACTATCCTGTGCACGGGTACATTGTTACGCAACAAAGTTCAAGATCCTTGTTGCTGATATTCAGATACAAACTCTACAAATCCTGATCAATAGATGTTGCAAAACACGCACGCAGTACTTGGCGTTCACAGGGTGACTCTTCTATAGTAAAGTTCTTGTGGATAATCCTTTTGAAATCGAAGAAAACAGTGGACAGTTTTATTTGACTGTTCGCATACATACTTTCTTCGGTTTTGGAAAGACTTGATTTTCCCATTCCGAGCTCGGGCGCTTTGTGGGTGATTTGTACTGAGTGCACCATGTTTCATCACTTGTTACAATGCTTGACACGAATCCTGTGTCCATAACAGATGCTTGTTTTATGTTTCTGCAGTGTTTCACTTTGCAATGTTTTTGTTCGTCACTGAATATGACTGGCGTAAATCGCACACAAATCTTTCGTTTGCCCAAATTTTCATTTAGAATGATGTGGACAGTAGATTTAGGAATTCCAGTGAAATCCTCGATAACCCTTGAAGATGCACAGTGATCTTTGAGTAAGCCTGCAATCTCTCTCTCATTGTTTGTCCCATAGCAGAACATGCCGCGTCTGTGCAGAAAAATTGCCGGAGGAGAAAAAAAGTAGCCAACAGAAAATAATAACATGCCTGCTATGTGTAGATGTCTTAAATGGACGGACTACTCGCATAAATATAATTTGAACTGTTTTTTACTCGCGTAAATCGTATTTTTAAGAATCACAAGTGTTTCTTCTGTAGAAAATTTTTGCAGAATTCCTGCAGAAAACTTTTGACTTACAATAGCTCATTGCAGAAAGATAAAGTTTTGCCATCGGGATTGTTTGGAGTTTTCGTCAGTTTACATAGCTACTGCTGGTCGTCGTCGTGGACCATCTTCAATGTTGTCCTGACCATCAGAAAATATTGCATACCACATAGACACGTTCTTACGGCTCAATGCCTCGCCACCGTAAATACACGTATTTTGAATCATTTAAAACTTCGCTGTTGCACTTTTATCCAATTTGAGACAGTATTTAATGTAGGCACGTTGCTCCCTTTCTAACTGACGTTCAGCAGGTACTGTCAGTCGCAAAATTAGTACGATTGAGCATCGCTGCTAGTGCTTTGCGATTTTGCGGAAGACAGTCGAATTGTTTCGCTAGTACATATAGTTCTTCATAGATAACACTGCAGGTTTCATGAAGAAGAGAAAATGTCACTTTTGCCACTGGACAGATTATAAGAACAGCTTACTTTAAAGTCAAATTGATTATGTTTTAGCCCTCATCGCCGTTTTAGTAGATATCGCGTATATGCGTTTTGTGCGTGTGGTCCTGGATTCTATTCCAGGTAGGAGAACTCCAAAATGTAAACACATTACAGTGGTAGGGAATTCACCGTATTATAGGTCCACGTTTCGTATAGTCTCGGTGCCGGGAAGGGATGCTAAGTTTCAACAACATAATCAAAAGGACCATTTATTCATTGAGGGTGCCTGACAATATTTATTGTTCGTTTAGCTTTTACTTCGATAGGTTGGTCGTTTGTGTTAATGGAAACAGAGTACCCACCCAGATGAAATCTAAGGCAACACTATTAGAACCGAGTTAACAATGGAGCTCGCATTATTTGATTTTGTTTCATGTTCAGTCTTTCATCATCAAGGCTATGTGAAGCGGTGAACGTACACAGTAGTGTCATTCAAATCATTTTAACAACCGGTTCTGTAATTAATATAATAACTTAGTGTAGTATTAATACTATTACTAGATTATTATATTAGTATTAATTCTTGTGTTATTATTATTTATTCAAATGATAGTAACTTTGTGGTGGACAAACACCGTGTGCGTGGGTTTTCTCGGGGTTCTTCCGTTTCCTCCTACTTTATTCATTCCACCATTTCATTCATTTCTCATAATCATCGTCTCCTTAGGCTAACCGACATAAGCGTGGGACGTAAAACTCAAAAATTTCATTTCATTTTTTCAAAATGATAGTAACGACGAGTAGGATTAAGTATATTGACTCATTGTTGGCAAAACTCACCAGGTGGTGAGGCACGCATAGAGTTGTCTTAGGCTATTTGAAAAAGCGTTACCCCCTGTACCGAACGCGGCCAAAGTGGCTGTTCAGTAATTTTACTTTCACCAGAGTTGTAAATCATACTGTGAGCCAGTCAGGACTTCCGAGTCTTTTTTGCCAGGTCCAGGTGTGTAATAGCAGTTCCAATACCCTGCACAAACCATCTTCCAAGCAGCCGTTTCTTGCTACAATTCCTTTGCCTGGCAACACGTCTTTCCTTTTTTTCCTTCCTTTTGAAATCTTTTAAACAGCTGGCAGTCTTTTGTTCCGAAATGCACCAAATACGCTCGAGCTGACGTTTTCTCCGCGTTTTTATTGCTTTCGCGTTTGTGATTAGCCATCTACATTTAAATACATGGTCAGTGTATTCCAAGCGTACGCATGAGCAATAAATACGCTTTGCGATCGCCTCAAATAGCCGGGTACTAAAGAAGAAAATACAAGGTGGTTTGATGTCTAGAATACTTGGAGGGTTGCTGTCTTTTAACCCGACAATAAGCAGCTGTATAATGCCCTTGACGTAACCACGACCTCATACAAATGGCGTTGCATCACACTCTTCCAAAGGTTTTTCTATAAGATTTACTGTCATGTTTTTCTGACAAACAACTATAGTCATATCGCTGTATGAACTGTCATCCAATCACATAGAAGACTGCGTCAGAAAGCGCGCTTGTCGTTGACTGCTGATGACTTCATGTCCTTGAAAGCAATCGGCTATTGCCACGTTACGCCAATAATCAAAAGCCATACAACTGTAGTAGATGATTGGGAAACTTTAAGGGTGTACGCTTATGAATTCCATGTGCTTCCAGGTCAGCAAGGGTAAACAAGTGGATTGGGCCATTCCGAGAATAACAGCGGCGGGAAGTATAAACTCGTGTTACAAAAACGGAACTGCATCTGCATATCGGCAGAATTACATTTCCATTGATGAGATGCTGCAGAAAATTAGTGTCATGTCTCAACCCAACTCGGGAAGGAAAAAATATATATACTAAAATTTTCGCAAATACTGGATCTAGAGGTGGAGATAGAATCCTAACAACGGTTGCAAGAACCTGATAAAGTTTAAATTGTAACAACCGATTTTGGCGAATCGGTGCAAAGTGGCTGAATGAAAACACTGGAGTACTGCGTATCGTGTGGATCGATTCGCATAAGCTGTGTATCCGTGTCCCTTACCAAAGACAGGAATTCTAACAACTTAGCCACGAGGGATCCCTTCCTTAAAACGTGGTTGGTTGCTTTAGAGGTCAACGTTCCTTTCAACACCGAAACTATATGAGACATGAACCAGTGGTTTAACATGGGATCACAAACACTATAGCACGTTCGATGTTTTCCCAGGAAATTAAACGTGGCTTCTCGTGCACGAAAGGCGCATGCATTAGCCACAAGACCAGCAAGGAGGGCTTCCTTGTAAACTGAGCTCAGGGCCTCCAAAATTACGAAATGCGCCCTACTACTTTGGTTTTAGATGGTCTTTAACAGTGTAAAGTTAACTCTGCAGTCTTATTTTCGAATTTCCTCTCTTTGCAGGCTCGAACTTGTTTTGTTTTAGCAGAAGAATTTTTTTAAATCTTATTTTCTTCAGATTTCTTTAAAATAAAACATTTTTATGGTCGAACTTCTCATGGGAGATGAATGTGAAGAATTCTTCTGAGTTTCCTTTTTTCCTCTCTTAGATCTATCTTTATACTCCTTTATCACGCAATAATTCACTGACCTTGCATTGAGAAACTACATTATCGACATCGAAAAGGAAAAGCCATTGATCACCTCGTTTCGTTGTTACTCACTAGTTTGCTGATTTATTGAGGTCATTTGATAAGATTTGCTTTCGAAGTTGAAGTTAGCCTTATTACGACCGACCGACCTCCCTTGGTAATTGCACTTTGTTGTTTATATAAATGTGATTTAAATTGTGTTAATAAAACATATTTTTTCATAATTTTATTTTCTGTTTGGAATAAGGTACAATACTCTTATGATAGTGAGAAAAGGTTTTTCATTTAAACAAAAAGTAATTTTTGTATATTAGTGTATTTAAGTATGTTAGCTTATAATCAGTGGCGTATGTAGGGGCCTGTCGGGCTCAAATCTCTCCGAAATAAATTTGTTAGCTTAGGAAGGAAAATGAACAAGATTAAAATTTGTCGACATCCAAAAGGAAAATAAGTGCTTATTCACATGTTGTGCATAATTCCCCTCCCCGAAACAAAATCCTAAATACACCACTGCTTATAATTATGCTATGTCGATATAATGATTTACATAAGTGAGGCGACCTGTGGGGAAAAGTGCATACTTTCCGAGCTAGGGCTGTCCAAAATTGCGAAAAAGACAAACTTCAAGAGACCCTACTTCGAATTCGAAAAACTGGATGGTGGTCCTTATCAGCATAAAAGAAGTCACGCATGTGCAATGCAAAAATGCATATTTCATTAATGTTCAATGGGTGTACATTTCATACCCTACAGGTTGAAATTCCCAGACATGCCATCAACCGAATTTTGAATTTTATGATTGATCCAAGGTAGGCAAACAATAAGCCTTGGCAGCAATGAACACGGAATTCCTTTGTGGGATGTCGGAAGTTTTAAAGATCGTCAGCAGCATGGTCTCTCGTACTCTGGTAAACGTAAACTAGGATGTTTTCTTTCACGCTTATTAGTGAAGAAAAGGTGAAAAATACCGTGACGAAATACATCATAACACGTTATTCCGAACACAAAAATACGTGGAGCTACCGGTTTTTAACACTAATACATCGAAGCATTGGATGTCCATTGTTACGGCTTACCTCTTGCCTACTTTGGACCCTCCGTGAAATCAGGTTGTATCTGAAAACTATTGAGAGCATATCTGAGAATTACACACTGTGGGGAATACGCTGTACAACTATTGAAAATGGATGAAATATACACTTTTGAATTGTGTATCCGTGACTTCCTTTACGCTGATAAGAACCACCATCCACAGCTTCTGGAATTCGCAGAAGGACCTCTGGAAATGTGACTTTCTTGCGATTTTGGACAGCCCTAGCTCTGAAACTATGCACTTTTCGCCGTAGGTCTATATGAACTTTTTCTCTTATTTTGATAGGAATCACCTCCTACAGTTTGTCGGTATAGTTCATGAACACCCTATATATAATCGGGAGGTGATTCCTGACACCAACATAAGACAAAAAGTATAGACCAACTTGGGTGCACAAATGCTTCGTTTCGGAGTTATAGGCTGCCAAAAACATGGCAAAATATACTTTAAAGGTCTATAGCTCCAATACTATGGAACCTACCGTAGTCGGGTCAAGACCACTTAGAAACTAGTATATGCCCTATCCAAATATCCATGTTGCAGAACCCTGCGGTACTTCCGCAACAATTTTTAATAAGGTACTTGGTGAATACTTCAAATTATATGCTCGCAGCCAAACTCCCTCTATAAAAATTGTTGCGTCTGTACCGCAGGATTCTGAAACCTATATTTTTGGAAAGCGGACATATTAATTCCTAAGTAAAGTCTTGACCTAACTACTTTAAGCCCCATAGTATTGGAACTATGGACCTTTAAATTTCGTTTTATCATATTTTCGGTAGCCTATAACTCCGAAAGGAAGTATTTGTGCACTCAAGTTGGTCTATACTTTTTGTCTTATCTTGGTGTCAGCAGTCATCTTCCCGGACGTTGTCGGTGTGGTTTTGAAACACCCTGTATATCTGAGAGCTGCTGAACCTAGAAACAATGATCGTACTTTCAAATTTGCAGTATGTTGGTATAGGATATAGCAGTCATTTCCAACTCGCCCGAGTAGGACCCTCGATCGAAAAGGCACAAAAGCCTTTTTTAGGTCAGGTTTTCCTTATTTACTTCAGGCAAATGAGATACAGGTCCCAGGGCGCTTCCTTTCTTGATCATTCATTGTTTTCTTTCTCTCGATAGTGTGCTCGCCGAGGAACGTAATTCCTCTTACGTGACGGTCTTAAGGCCATAGATGCCGGTAATACCTAAAATATATGTATAAATGAATAAATAATGTTAATTGATGGAGATCACCAACAAATTGACCAATAATTAATGGAAGACTTCGCAAAATAATTTCCGAGTTTCCATTCGCTCCTTTTTCTTTGGGTGGACGCCAAAGTGTTGGGTGCTTGAATTAATTCCCGCTGTTTTTATACCAATGATAAATTGTCGTTCCACAAGAACAAAACAATATCTTCTACGGAAAGTACTGTCCCTCGGCAGCTACAACCTTTTCCCATTTTTCGGGTAATAAATGTATTCCGCGATAGGAAATTGCGGGTTTCTGTGAGGCAATCCATCCATCGAGCCAATTTTCGATATCTTCGACAGTTCTGAAGTGTTCGTCAGAAAGGTCATGCTACATGAATCGAAATAAATGGTAGTCGGAAGGGGCGACGTCTGGTGAATATAGCGGGTGGGTAAAAAAATCTCATTGCAATCCCTCTAAAAGTCTCTTTCACTACCTTTGCAACATGTGGTCTGGCATTGTAATGGAGCAGAATCACTTTGTCGTGTCCGGTCGTTTTCTTGGAAGTGCTTGATTCACATACAGTAATTGTATTCGGTAACGATCAGCATTCATCGTTTGACCCGGTGGAAGCAGCTTACAATAAATCACACCGACTTGATCCCACCAAATGTACAGCATGATTTTCATTCCATGAATGTCCGGTTTTGGCGTTGATGTTGATAGTTTTCCGGACCTCACCCATGATTTTCTGCGTTTGGGATTGTCGTAACGAATCCATTTTTCATCGTAGGTTAGAATGCGATGCAAAAACGACTTCCGCTTATGCCTTTGAAGCAGCACTTCACAAATGGTTAAACATTTTGCAGTATTTCTTTCCGTCGATTCATATGGCACCGAGTTTCCCACTTTCTGGATCATTCCGATGGATTTTAAACGCTTACTAACAGTTGATTCATCAACATTAAGAGTTTGAGACAACTGTTTAAGCGCCTGAGATGAATCTTCTTCCAGTAGTGCCTCTATGTCCCCATCTTCAAACTTTTTTCGGTTGACCAGGACGCACTTCGTCGCTCAAGTCATTGTTTTTGAATCGTCGAAACCACCATCTACACGCTGTTTCCGATAGAACATACTCTCCATACGCCTTCACTAGCAAACGATAGCTTTCTGCAGAAGATTTCTTAAGATGGAAGCAGAAGAATAGCGCTTCTTGCAAATGTTGTTTTCTAGGTGCAAAGCCCGCCATGTTCAAAACACTGAAAACAGATGTTCTTTTCACTTCACTAGATGGTCAAATAGTGCTCTGATAGTCCAAGGATAGCACTTCCAAATAGGTATCCTGTCACAGTCCGCTGTGCTGCAATAACACAACTACTGCCCTATGTTCATCAACAACGAGAATTAATTCAAGCACCTAATATGATCTCGCTGCTTCAATAATAATAATAACCTCTTTGGAGGGAATGTGATTTCACAAAGATGAAACGTAACATTGAAGAATTTCTCCCACAATGAAGAAAAACAAAATAGGGTCTGATCATCTGAGAAAATATTTATACTTCAAGCATTTTCCGAGAATATGTTTGTGCATTGTAGGTCCTGTAAGATTTCGATATGGACAATATTTATTTGTAGAACTGAAGTAGAAGTACAAAGCAGAGCCACAAGTTTTGCAATATTTCCACAATTTAAAAAAAAAAAAAAAAAAAAAAAAAAAAAAAAACCAGGCGCGTGAAAAGCCGTGATCGACTGTAAGCTTATGGTCAAACTGGCCCAAGAGGTAGTATGCAAACGGACTATTTAACACTCTGTCATTATCTTCTGTCAGTTGTAAGTGGCAGTGACGATGAGCGTTCGACAACGTCTCATACGTAAACTGTTACTTGAGTGTAACGCTGCTGTAGCAGCCCGAAACATTTGTCATACGGAAAGGGAAAGCATAGCAACGCGTTGGTTCGAGAAATTTCGTACAGGTTGTAAAAATGTCGAAGTTCAGCCAAGGTCCAATTCAGTATTTCATTCAGACATAATGTTCCGGGGGCACACTTAGTATTTCGAGGGGGCACTGCTGGTACTATTCTATTTATTATTATTTTATAAATGTATTATTTTGGTCTTTTCGGGGGCACTCTCAAAGCTTCGGAGGGGGCAGTGCCCCCCAAAAAACATGTCTGGAAGAAACACTGGTCCGGTTACCCCAGAGTGACGAATTCTGACATCGTACTACGTCATTTAGGAAAATCCATCCACCAGCGCACGATGATTGCGAAATGAACTCGGCATGGCTTAGTCCATTGTAGTGCATTACTTTCACGAACTTAGGAAAACCATCAGGAGCTACCGCATTCTGTCACATGAGTTGACCCAATTCAGGCCCAAACGATAGTGTATGTCTACCGACGACTGCTGCAGGCTCCGCGTTTCCTGAAACGGATTGTCACATGGGACAAAAATGTTTTTTTCTAAAATCCGAATGTGCAGAAATAGTAATTGGACAAGGGCTGACTTCCTGAACCGGTCGCCAAATAGGGCCATTTCGATCATGGAGCCATACTCTTTGTGTGGTGGAACTACGAGGGAGTAATTCACTTTGAGTTCGTTCCTAGCAGTCGTATCATCAATGTTAACATTTATTCCGAAAAATTGGAGCGATGTATGCTGCACTACGTCAAAATATCGTGTATTGGTGAACCGGAAGCACGTCCTGGTGCAACAGGGTAAAGCAAAGCTAAACACAACTCGAAAAACGCAACAAGAAATGAAGGGACTTCATGGCATCGAGTTGATGCCACACCTGACGTAAAGTCCTCACATGCCCGCTTTGTATTATTATCTGTTTTGATCCATGGCGCAGTTCTTAAAATCGCGATACAATCAGCGGTAGGTGGAAATAACAATGACTCACTTCTTATCCTCTAAGGACAAGATATTGTATCGACGTGGAATCCAGGAACTGGCAGGAAAATGGCTGCAGACAGTCCAATACGAAAAGCTGTACTTTGAATTTTAACCTGCTATTATTGTATACGGTTAGCATAAATGATTCATTCTCTTTAAAAGGGACATATTTTCAAAAGTATTACACGTACGCATATGAAAGATATATGAAAAGAACCACAAACTCACCGAGTTTGTATTGTGTAGAGTTTGGCACCCTCTCATTGGCACATCCCAGTTCGTAACTACCTAAACGATGAACTTCCGCATCCTTAGATTGGGCGTATTGGTGAGAATGACCTAGCTTTGTTCCCCTGGCCTCCCAGATATCTTGATTTAACGTCCTGCGACTTCTTAGTGTGAGGGTACGTTAAGAACCTTGTTTACGTACCGCGCTTCCGCAATCCTTAGTCGAGCTCAAAGAATGCATCAGTGTTGTAGTGGAAACAATTGACAGAACTGTGGTACAAAATGTATAAAATGAACTCGAGTGTCGTGTCACCAAAGAGGCACACATTGAACATTTGTATAGGGTGTATAAACTTATTGATTGTGTGGTTCTTTTCATATGTATCTTTCATGTGTTTATGTGTAATACATTTGAAAATATAGCCTTTTCAAAATGAATGGATCATTTATGCTAGCCCTGTATTGTAATAAACACAGACATGTTCTGTACCAGAATATTGCAAGACTTATCTCTCATTCTTGTAGTAAAAGAGTTGACGAAGTAAGTACTGTGATCTTAAATCTTAGTGATTCCGTCATTACCGTCATCTGTTCCATTCTCTTTGCGTCAAGTTTAAGGTCAGCTGAGTTGACATTAGTGAATGAGCACAAGGTCATATAAGTGTTGTTTAGAGAGAGGCTAGAGCTTCCTGCGGAGTTGAGAGATAGAATAAAGTTGTGACATTGTGTCAGTATGTGACGTTGACGGACAGGGCGTCATCTGATCTTTTTTGGAGGATACTTTATATGCTACAAACAACACGCCCTCCCTAGTAGGCATTAAAAGGTGCTTGTTAGCTTTTGTGCCGACTTTTGAGGGTTTTTTTTTTTTTTTTTTTAAGATACTAGAAATTAAAGAGTACTACGAAGTTACAGAAAGCATTTGTCGCATATAGGGGTGAGGCGGTGATTCAGATGCAAGGAGTTCCCGGGATAATTTCAGGCCATGTGAGTTTTCTGGTGGACAACTGTTTGTTCGTGAGTTTTTCGTGGGTTCTCCTGTTTCCTTCCATAATAGTATCCCACGAATTATTATTTTAACTTTTGATAACTTGATAATTTGTAAGGTACATAACTTTCATCCAATAATAAAATAATCTAGACCATGAATTCTTAAACGCCTCCGAAATAATCTATCTCGTCCCAACCGCGCCGTTTTGTTCTAGCGTCCCGTTTGGAAACGAGAACTCCTACATTGAGAACCACTGATCTAACCAGTGACATCATAAGGTGAAGACATTTTTGATTTGAAGACATTTTTGACACTGGAGAACACATCGGAAACAAACTATTTTGCAGACTGTTTTCTGAGTACCAAGTAATTATGGGAGAAATGTTGGTATTCTGTGATTTCCCTTTCTCACTGTGAGACAGTTGGCATAATCTTAAAATATCGATAGGGAGCAGTGAAAACTAAGCGATAAAACTTTTAAAGAGACGATTCTGAAGCGACTGTACAACAAACATTTAACTACATTTAGCACTGGTGACAACAGAAATGCAATATATGCATCGCATCATCCGGGGAGTTACTTTAAAGTGTACTGAAGTTGGATTATTGATAGCATTAATACTGAGTTGAACCCTCGAATATTGAATAACCCTCGTATAAACGTATCAACATTTTTTAACATCATAATATGTGAATTATTACTATAAGATTGCGATTGTGCGTTTTTACATTTCCCTGCGAAATTTTCCCACCTGCAATGTGTTGGCGCCCATGAAAGAACCAAAGAAATGGTTGTCAGTTGGTCGTAAATGACTGAGATGGCTCCATTTGATATTGATCACTATGACTGTTTGGGTTTTCCAGGCAGACTAGTTCAGACGGCTTTCTTCACACATTTCTTCCGTGTTGTGGTTACCGATGTGAAAAACTGAACGTTCCTCTATCTGAGTAGCGGAATTGAATCTCCAAGTCTCTTCCTGTGAAAGTATTTACTTTTCTCTCGTTCTCTTTCTTTTGTCAACGAAGTCATCTAAATTAAGAATTAGACATCCTGACAAACTTAGGACGTAACGTTTCATTGATTTCTTATTGAATCGTTTTTCTACATTAAAACAAGTGTTCCATTTTGTCATCAAAGATGCTTCTAAGGATTTAAGACTTACTTTCATCAGAAAGAATATAAACAAGCCTATGTTTTTGTATAGCTGTATTTTGTGGTGTAAGTTTTATATCCTTTTTCAGCGCCGTGACTATATGAGACGTGAACGTACAGTTTAAGGTGGAATCCGAACCGCAGTAATACGTCCATATGTTAATGTCCTTCCACTAAGAATCGAACCCGGGACTTTGTGCAGCAAATAAGCACGTGCTAGCTGCTATACCAGTGACGAGGGTTGTTTTTGTGTATCGTGTATCACACCCCTGGTATATGTAATTAGGTTCGATGGTGTATAGGAACATTAAAATATTATTATGAATTCACTGTTATTATTGGGCAGTACAGAAAGACAGGGATGAAGTATCGAAACTCAAATTTGATGATCTGGTGCGAGTGGTGCGAAGTCATCTAGATTAAAAACTAATCGTCCTGAGAAAGTTAGTACGGTATACGACATTTCATTTATTCCTTATTGAATCGTTTTTCTACGTTGAGCTCCTCCGTGGCTAAGCGGTTAGCGTACGCGCCTTTGGCGTAGGAGACCCGGGTTCGATTCCTGGCGGGAGCTCATGTTGTTCGGATTCTACGTTAATCAGTAGGTCCACTTCTCGTATAGCCTCGCTGCTCAACGGGACGTTAAACTCAAAATCAACTCAACTCGTTTTTCTACGTTGTGTGGGAACCTTATTTTGATTGCCGGGCAACTAAATTTTCGGTGGACAATCGTGCCCATGGGTTTTCTCGGGTATACTTCCATTTCCTCCCACATTCTCATTCCACCAGCTTTTCCATCATCATTCACTTGCCTTAATCATTCGTCTCCCTTAGCCTATAGGGCGTAAACGTGTGACATTAAACTGAAAGAAAGATTTATTTTTCTACATGAAAACAGTTGTTTCATTTTGTCATCAAAGACGCTTCTAAGGACTTGTGAGTTTGTGGTGGTCAGCTGTTGTCCGTCGGGTTCTTCCGTCGCCTCTCGATTCTCATTTCACCATTTTTCCACTTTAGTTAATTATCCATCTAGTTTGGTCTACATGGCATGGCTATGGAATATAAAACTGAAACATTTCATTTTTTGAAAGTAGCGGAAGCCAATACACTGATAACACACTGCTCAAATAATGAACTATTTCAGAACTACGGTATTTCAGTGGCAGAGCACTTATCTCTAATTTGAGAGATTCCTGGTTCCTTTCCGGCCATACTAATTTGGAATAGACAAGATTGATTTTTTTCGATGTTCTGTTTTCTCTCATTCTACTAGTTTTTACATTATCAACACTTGCGTCTGTCCTTTATTTCTTTACTGTACAGTACATAAGCGAGGGACGTTAAAGGGTTCCATTTATTAAGCAACGAAAGTCATTTTGAATAGGGAAATTAGATTTGCCGAAGTTCTTGACTTAATTATGAAACCTAGCGCATTACGAGTGAGCCTTGTTATTTCAAGTGTGCCCTCGATCAATGTGTGAAACATACTTCGGGCCCGCCCCCGCTGTCCTCTTACGGATGAAACCTTCCTTTTGCCTTGGGGATAGAAGGGAATGACTTCGGCTGTGTTGCCAGTTTGTCATTCAGTCGTTTGGCGAGTGAAGATCGTCGGCTACTGAGAGTGACTAACAAAATGCAAAGCGAAGCCCATGAAATAATTCAATGTGGCAACCGTGTCAGCATCAAAGTATTGAAGAATCTCGACCACAGCAACTTGTCCCTCCTCTTTTCAGGAAGGTATGGGAAAACACATCGACAGCAGCCCCAACAGGGGCACACTTAAAATAGAAAGGATCTAGTGGTAGTCATTGTTTGGATATTCGAGTAAATGAGACTGGAAGATATATGCCTTTATTTCCTATAGTGCGTCCAGTAAGAGAACGTCTCTGACAGCTCGCAGTGACATTGCCACTGCTCGCGTGTCAAGTTTTTTTTTTCGGTGCAACTGTAGTGGCAATTTAATTAATGGTATAAGACAGAGTGATCGTGGTTGGTAACACTGGTATCAAAGTAGGGGCTGCAGTGTCCCAACGTATGTGGTAAGAAACGTCAGAGACCATCTCTTGTTGGCCGTGCTATAAAAATCTATGGAATGCAAAAGCACAATGAAAGGCACGTTGGTGGCTTATTGGTAGAGAACTCATCTTTGATGCCAGAGGTTGTGTTCAATCTGAGCTCATGAATAAACTCAGATTCTCCGAACATACTCAAGAGTTCTCAATGGTGTCCCGTTTCCATTCACTTTATTATTCCAGTGGAAGTTTAACTATTATATTGACTATTCCAGTGGTAAGCAATCTTCTGAAGTCTGACATCATCATTGCCTATAAACTAGGTTGTAGGGACAGAAGCATTTTGAAGTTTGAGAAAAGATTAGATTAATGACAAATGCGATTTAGGAATATAGCAAAGGATGAGTTTTGGACTTCCAGCTATCTGTTTCACAACTTAATTCCTTTCTTCGGTTTTGATGTAATTTGGCGTGTTTTTTCTTTGAAATTTCAGAATCAGGGGTATTGATTGGAGTTTAAATGTCAAGCATAATGGGAAAAAATTTTAACTTCGAAGTTTGCTCATAAACATAATGGAATAACAAAACTTTTTCATAAAATTTATCCGATTTTTGAAATGAAGTTTACCTGTCGTCCCTGTCGCTTGGGTTCGATTCCCGGTGGGGGCACACGGTCCAAAAGTGTAAAAGTCATCCTTAGTGAGTTTTTCCTGGGCTTTCTTCATTCAGTTTAACATATAGGTCCCAGGCCGCTTCCTTCCTTTCTTTTCCTCATCGCCGAGGGACGTCTCCCTCATACGTAACGGGCTAACATGGCCACAATATGCCGACAGCCTAGAAGTCTCAGGGGGATAAGTGATCAAGATTAGTGAAGGGGATAAGGATACCAAACATTTCGTTCACGTCTTTTGTATTCTGCACGTCTACTTAGAATTTGGTACTCATTTCTTCTCGGTTCTGGTTACCATGAAAACAGCTACATTTGCTTATGCAAACTGCAAGTCATAGTCTCAAAGCATCTTTAAACAAAACATATGAATTGTAAACAACGTTTGTAAAATAAGTTGCACTCAAAATGACAAGTGAATTAATTACACAGTAGCATTGCTAGTGTTGCTTGGCGCTGAGTAATAAAGTAGGTAGGTGTACGTTATACCACACTTTTAGTTAGATCACTAAGGCTCAGATTTCCATGAACTAAAAGCTTTGTAAAAATATGCAATCGTTGCCAATACTATAGCAAATATCAGTACCAAGTAGTGCTGTTGAATTTTTGTGACATTTGCGGTTTTCGGTTTTTGAGATAACCGATTTTCTGAAAACCGAAGACCGCAGATGCGGTTTTCAAAACCGAAACCGCAAAAGCGGTTTTCAAAACCGAAACCGCAGATGCGGTTTTCCAAACTGAAACCGAAAAAGCTCTTTTCGAAAGCGAAAGCCGCCCGAAACCGTGTTTGCGGTTTTATAAGGGATTGTCCTTTTCAAAGCAGAAACAATGTTTGCTGATTTTAATTACACCTTTTAACAATTGTGAAAGCATCTATCGATCGAGACAAATGTATTGATTTATATGTGTGTTTTAACTTTTTTTATTTGCTCCAAGACTATTATGGTAATATGTGCAGCACAGTGCGAAAGGGATAATTCGATGGTTGTACAAGTCACAGCTAAATTAGGGTGACAAATAATGACGTTCGATCCTTAGCTTTTTTTTTTTAGTTATTTCTTTGACGACACTTTCAATGTACCTTTCGGCTGCAGGGAAGCAAACCCGGTGGACCCCACCTGATTTTCATATATGTTGTAAATTAGACCATATATGTTGTAAATTAGAACACGAATCTGAAGGAATTTTGACATTTCGAATGTCGGAACTCGAGATATTCGAACATCAAATGAAAACGGAAGCAAACTAGACCCCAACTGATTTTTATATATTTTGTAAACTAAACCACGAGAAACACGAATCTGAAGGAATTTTGACATTCCGAATTTCGGAACTCGAGATATTCGAACATAAAGTAACCAGGAAGCAAAAAGGACACTATTTGATTTTTATATATTTTGTAAACTGGACCAAAATTACCAATTATCTGAACGAATTTTGACACTCCGATTTCCCGATCTCGAGATACTAGAACTTATACAGTAGTTTTATGTAATATGTATAAAAGTAACGAAGAAAGTTCTGTCGCTTTTTGACCTATCACTTAGAGCATAGATATGTCACCAAAGACGTACCTGGAAGATCAAAAATAGTACCCATCAGTATCAATGACCTTCTGCCAACGTTCGGGATGGGCATGGATTCCTTCGCGGTAGAACTTGGTTTGCCGTGAAGCGAAGAAGGTATCAAGTGCATTTAGCACCTCTACTACGGAGTTGAACTGGAGTCCTCTAAAGTGAGTGTCCAAGGAAAGGAACAGGTGATAACCGGACGGTATAATGTCCGGACAGTGTGAGCGGGAGGAAGTGAGATTGCATGATATGAATAAATTACCAAAATAATTAATATGCAAAAATGCAAATGTGGGAGGAATCTCTATCTGAATACTGATAATTACTTTAAATTAATGCAACCTCCAGCCACAAAGTTAATTTACTAAAATTAGTCAGTCGGTAGAGTCTTAATTTAAATAAAATTGAAATTTTGAAAAAAAGCAAAATGAGATTCCTGTTAAGCATGAAACTCTAATTTACAGGTTACTATGGTTTTAACACCCATCCTGTATGCGAAAGACACCCAAAATACGCTCATCGTATTTACGACTCGTAGACAGACCCAGCTTCTGGCCTGAAAAGGAAACAAGATAGACAAAAGGGTAACACATTACCTTGCGGCCATACTGCAAACAAGAATAGAAGTCAAAATTCCAAGGGTAATCCTGTTTAATTCACCACTTCGAGAATTTCAGATGCACAAAATATTTTATACACAAGAGCACTCGCGCGCGCGGTCTCGCTATGAGACCTGAGAAAAAAAAGAAAAAAAAATATTTCCTTTTAAAATTTCTTTATCACACTTATGAGCTCTCAATTTTAGTCGTTCGTGCACGTTATGGTTATTGCGCCGCGCTCTTCTTACTTGAAGTGTCTCTGCTTTCACTATTGTATCCACTTCCGGGTAGGGTTTCTTCCGATGTTGGGGACCATGCTCCTTTCCCTCGTGTCGTGCTGCTAGGCTCCTTCTACCGTCATCTTTCCTCTGACATTGGATTCCTGCTACATCAGTGGCGGTTCAACAGGGTAGTCCTTTGTGCGATAAAACTAGTGAATAGGTTAATGTGTGAAGAAAGTTCCCACTAGACTATCATCATGTGATACACTGGCGTTATACTGCACTAAACCCGCATACTTTATACAAGCAAAAAGGCTCAGTTCTTGTATTACGCGGTATTCAAATAAGCTATACTATAAGATAGTATCGGACACTGCCTAAAATCAGGCGTTGAGTTTGTGTTCAATAATGCTATTACTAGCTTAGTCTTCACCGTAAGTGACGTTAACATGTGATACGGCGTGTGACGTCAACCGCAAAAGTTACAACTGTGCGAAGCACTTCACGAAATATACGGTAAAGCTTTGTTTCTTCCCACTAGTAACTTTTAATACATGTTGCACTTTGTTTTATACCACCACATAGCCTTTTCGTAAAACGCACTTTTGTTAAATATTAGTACTACCTCCTACGCACTCATTCCACTAAGGGAATATTAGTTCGGCGTAAATGAAGAATTACCGGAGGTAAATTAGTTATTAATGCTTATTTGAAAGCACACACGCACTAAGTATACGTTTGTTATTAACGCACTGCTATTTCGAACACATAGCTGAATGCTACAAAGTTTCAAGTAACTGACGGTTAAACACGACTCCGAATTTCAGTGTTCGATGTTCACTACATCGCGATTCAAGAGGAACTGTCCTTTCTGGTTGTCCCTTGTAATGTTATATCCACTCAAGGTTCATTGTTTCCTTCAACTTTTGGGTTGGGCCAATCCACTATAGCCCGCTTCACTGGAATAGGGGTGAAAGGTGCGTCCCTCACCTGTGAGCTTCCAGTGACCTAAATAATTTTATGTACAACACTTTTTCATATTCTTTTTCACTTTGTAGATCACTCCAATAACATCGTTGAAGGGCACTATGAGTGTTTGATAGCTTATTATTCAAGCTTCATTTTGGTATATTGCACTCACTCACACTGTGCTGTATTTACAAGGAATATTAAAATAAACACCAAAGTTATTCAAACTTGGTCACTTGACATGTTTACTTACACAACTTGACAGGTGGTACCACCTAGTGGCAACACCAGGAACTGTTTGTACAAGTGACATTGAATATTGTGAATTATTGCAACTGATGCATTGGAGGATTGTGTTTATGAGCTGATTACTTATGTTAATTTGACAATTTAAATAAGCTACACCAAATGCAAACAAATTAAAATGACTCTAAACAAAGCTGTAGTAGCCTGACACATTATAATAAGCATAATAGAACTGTTTGAGAATTCGCTTCTCTCTTGTAACAGTATTGCATCTCGTCTAGGTTTAAAAAAAAACTAAGGTTTGTGTTTAGTCTCTCTGAATACCTTCCACAACCATTAACTAGGCCTAAAACTGCCATTAGTACAAGCCATTTATATCAAACCAAAATATATATCGAACTAAATATATCTAAAACTACGGGAACACCCAGAAAGTTTATTTACATAACATAACACATATTATTATACCAAGCATATATCAGCGGAGCAGACAACAACTATCTTTTTACAGAGACATCTAGCGGATGTCACGGAACAATTACAAACAGCGTTCTAGACAGCTACCACTATAACTCAAGTGGACTCGTCCATAATTTTGAAATTGTCAACTTCTCTTTCTCTGAGAGTGTTCCGTTGACCAAGGGACGCTTCGAGAGTCTAACATGCTAAAAATGGGCGTGTCTTTAAAAAGTAGCACCTCTTTGTATCCAGCATTCTCTCATCGATACGCTAAAAATTTTATGACTTTTAAAGTATTGTATTTGTAGGAACTGTGTCTCGGTAGTGCTAGTGTATGCTACTACCTACAATAACTCTAAGAAATGAGACTAGCAATCCATCTAAGCAAAACCTGAAGCTCATAGGTAATCTATCCTTATGAAGATGGTTACATTGATTCCTACATCTTCCACGACGTGGGAGTCCAACGCTCCGTTAGGAACACATGCTTTCTTTAAGTTTTTTTTTTCTGTGAAGCTTTCTCTGCCTCTCTGCAAGCAAACTAGCGTATCTAAAATGTAGAATTTTCTCTCTTCTCCGAAGTTAATATTAATTAATATCAAAAATCATTGCTTCACTCTGAAGTCCCGTCCTGTTGCTCGTTAATATTCAGTTACATAACAAAATAAACAAAACATACACATAAAAATACAAATAAAAATTATATGCTACCGCTGATACGTATGTAAATATCAATAGACTTTATATGCAAATCCCTAATTAAATTGTAATAATATTCATAATTTCACGCAAAAATTAAATATGTAAATCATCTTAGGACACAGATCATGTGACGTTCACATTATTCCGCTCCTAAGGAAATGCAACCGTTAATCGCTTAATCGTTGCATTTTCTCAGAAGAGGTGCCAATATACTTTACGTAAATCACATACATATTCCGTATATACTAAACTTTACACAAAATTTCCATAAATACATCAATATATTCTAACAATAATAAAATAGTAAACTACGCACTAATATCAAATTAAAATTATCCCTAACATGTCATAATCACTTCACAACTTATCATTATATACGAAATTCGTCTCTTTACATTATATCATTATTCATCTGTAGTATTACACTCCGCGCAACAACTCTCTTGAAAGCCAGACGTAAGGAGGTGCGTCTGGGAGTGTATACTTCTTCTGCTCTCCATCCTGTATGACGCGCTATGTTTACTTCCTGCTTCTCCTACGTCATCAGGTCAGCTGGGTCCTGAGGAGGCGTGGTTTCACGCTGTACGTATTTCTTCAGGTGAAACACGTTTCTCTTCATTAACACTTCTCTAGTCTCAGGATCACCGAGCGTGCAGACATTATTCTGCGCAGTGGAGAGGGTCAAGTACGGTCCCGTGTAAAGGAGCATTATCTTTTTGGTTATGCCAGAGAAAGCGTCAGACTTGGGAAAAGCTCTCACCAGTACCAAATCTCCAACCTCGAAACGCGCTGGCTCGCGACGTTTATCGAAGGCCTTCTTTCTTCGCTGTGCTGAGTTCTTCAGATTACTTGCTGCTAGCTCGACATAATATTTCAACGATTTGTGTCTCTCTACTTCTGGGATCTCGAATAATCTCGCCAATTCTCTAGATGGTGATTCTCCCAGGTGTACTTGATATGGACTTAAACCAGTCGACAGATGTACGCTTGAGTTGAGACACTTTTCGATTTTCTCAAGATGTTTGGGCCATTCCTTCTGCTTGTCATGGCACAATTTTCGTAACATTCTCACTGTCGATTTCACACCCACCTCAGCCATATTTCCTTGGGGATAGTACGGAGTACTATAGATGGGCTTAAGGTTTAAGTCCGAGAGTTCCTTCTTCCACTTAGCACTTGAAAACTGTGTCCCATTGTCCGTCAATATGATCTCAGCAGACGGGCACAGTTTCAGGAACTCCTTCAGCTTCTTTAACGCTGTGTCTGTGGTGGCCCTTCTGCACGCATACAGTCCTATCAACTTGGAGAAAGCATCCACGCATACAAGGATGTACGACACGTTGCCTACCCCCACAGGGAGAGGCCCCAACCAGTCCAAGCATACCATGTACCCAGGGCGGCGCACTAAAACAGGGTTCAGTGGTCCCGAACGATACATGTGAGGGGGGATGCTTTCTGGCACAAACCACAGGAAGCTGAGAATTTCTTTATGGCATTCCTCATCTTCGGCCATACAAAATATTCAGTTAACATTGGAACAAGTTTGCTAGCAGACAGATGTCCTCGCTCATTGTGGTAATATTCCAACAATGGCTGCACAAGCACTTCCGGTATGCAAATCCGTAGACCAGAACGGTCACGTTTGCATAGCCGTCCATTCGAGAGCAAGTACTGGTGGTTCTCGCTGGCTGTTTTCCCTGAGTTTTCCTGGTTCTGCAGCTTTCTCTTGACGTCTCCAAATACAGGGTCAGAAGTTTGCAGCTCTGGCAACACTGCAATCAGTTCCCTTAACTGACTCGGAATGTGCGTCAGTATAGTCATAAGCGATTCATTCAATACTAATTTCTTTGCTTTATCAAATTGAACCCCTGTATTTGGTGGGTACCTGGAGTGGTAATCACTTAAATTGTCCTTAGACTTCACATACTCGAACTCGAAGGAAAGCATGTTCAAAGTTAGTACCCAACGCATCAGACGCTGTGACGTAAGCCTACATAACAGCAGAAAACGTATCGATTGATGGTCGCTGCGAATTTTGAAGTGGTTGCCTACCAAATAGTGCTTAAACTTGCACACGCCATCAATTACACCAGCCATCTCTTTCTCTGAAATTCCATAATTACGTTCTTCTGCATTGAAGATGCGTGACGTCATTCCTATTACACGGACCTCGCCATTGTCGTCCAGTTGATAAAGATGCGACGAACAACTTACATCGGAAGCATCGCATTCCAAAATAAGTTGTCTGTCAGGGAGCGGCTTCTTCAGCACTACTTTCTCTCTGAAGACTTCGCGTATCCTTTGAAACGCTACGTCATGACATGGCAACCATTGATATTTCACTCCCTTCTTTAACAACTGAAACAATGGATATAATATTTCTGAATACTGCGTACTGAATATTCTGTAGAATTGACAGTACCCAATAAAACTTCTCAATTCTTTCACATTTCTAGGTTTACGAAATTCCATGACCTTCTCCAGTTTCTCCTGCGACTTCTCAATTCCAGCAGGTGAGAGGTCATAACCCAGAATTGATATTCTACGCCTCGCAAATTGGCACTTTTTCAGTCTTAGGGTGAGACCGCCTACTTTTAATTTTCCCAAGACAATATCAAGATGGCGCAAATGATCATCAAAAGAAAATGACGATATGGTTACATCATCAACATAATGGCCACAAAATTCACGACACTCATCCCCGAGAATGGAATTGATCGCACGCACACATGAAGCCAAACTTTGCTTGGTCCCAAATGGTAGCTTCTTAAATACGTATGTAATTCCGTCGTGAAGGAAACCTAGATATTTCTGGCTGTTTTCTTCCACTAAAATTTGCTGGAACGAATCGACTGCATCCAAACTAGAAAACCAACGCCTTTCACATAAATCTTGCAACGTACACAGTGCAGGGATTGGTTGATCGAATTCTGAGCGCGTAATAGCTCCGAGCTTGCGCGCATCCAGGCAAGTTCTCAAGGTCCCATTCTTCTTCGGAACAATCACAAGTGGGCTAAGATAAGAAGTGGGATGTTTCTTTATGATACCCCACGCCAACCAACGATTTATGGTATTAGTAACAGCCGTTCTGTGTCGCAGAGGGTAAGGATACATCCTAGTCTTCATGGGTCGGTCATCGGTCACTTCTATGGAATGGCAGTAGTCTCTAATGGTACCGGGCTTCTCGTCAAATATGGCTCGATGTTTGTAGAGCACGTCGTACAACTTTTGCTTTTCATCCCCACTCAAATCCGTATACTTTTCGACATGATCTTTAATATCGTCGGGTGTAGCCTGGGTTCGAACCTTCGCCCATTCCTGTGGCGAGTAAACAACATTCGCAAGTTCGGCTGCAGTTGGGAACTTCCCATCGTCCAACTGGCTGCGCAGGGTAGCCAACTCTCTCTGGTGGCCTCCGCCTGCTGACGCTCGCTCGAACTGCTCTGTAGTCAGCGGTCCTCTCCTCGACACGCACATACTACTAACTGTGGGATTCTCACAATCAACCACATCCTCTTCGAACTCCCAGGATATTTTTCTTATGAAAAGGTCTTCTTCCTCTATTTCAATGTCTCGAAAAGAAACTTCTATATGGTGGGGGTGATTAAGCGAAAGGACGTTTCTCTCATAGTCTAAAATCGCTCTACTTTCTACAAAGAACTGTGAACCCAAAATGAGTTCACGGTTCAGCCCTTTCACTATTATTGCCGAAGTATAGTACTCCTTATCTACAATAATAAGTTCTAACAATACTTGGCCGATGATCGACGCCACGGCGCGACCGAACGCTGAACTGACTCTAATGTTCGCAGACTTGATGAACGCTGGTGGGGGGTCTCGTTTACGTATTTCTTCCCAACATTGCAGTGAGATCGCGGATATGCTAGCTCCACTATCCAATAATGCCAGAATCTTTTATTATTAAATAGACCTACTTCTACCTCGGGAAGTGTTACTAGGATATTATTAGGTAGCTTTTCGGTTGAACTTTCCAGCAAGTCTCTAAAGATCGCATTCGTCTCGTCAAACAACTTTCTGTTTATTTTAATTTTGTCCCCATTTCTCTGTAATAACATAATTTCAGGGTGACGAATGTCGTTATTTCCTTCACGATCGAAATGTGTGGTGCTAATTATACGTCTGCAAGTTTCACAATCCCCATTCTCAAGTGTCTCTACAGTCTTTACTAAGGTCTCACTACTTTCTTTTTCTTCTTCTAAAACATTGTTATTCTCAATAACACAATTACGCATATCCTCAGAAATAGATTTCGCCGGTTGAACCTGAATATCCAGTACGCAAGTATTCACGTCACCGCTCTGAGAACATGCGGACAGTTCTCAGTGGCGTTGACTAGTTCCTGGGCTATTCGCACGTGAGTTCCCTCGAGACGAGACTTGTCTCGAGGACTGTTCAGTCCTTTCGTTATGAACTCGGAGCTCATTAACCTCCGCCGCATAGTCACTGTTACGGTTGTTATTGCGTGGTTGCGTGTTACCACGACCCCTATTCCTTCCACGTCTTTGTCCTCGATTGTTTTGATTTCTCGTTCGAGAATCTCCAGTGTCACGATCCTGACCACTGGAATTTCTCGAACGCCAATTGCCATTATTATTGTTACTTCTATTTCCATTGCCTCTTCTTGTACCCCTATTGTGATAAGGCCCATTGTCCCTGTGGAACCTTCTGTCTCTTGTGGGGTTACTCGGCCTACTGTTTCGTGGGGGGGGGAAGATCGTCCTGTATCTTCTTCTTCTTCCTCTACGGTGAGCGTATTTATTCCCCTCCTATTATTGTTATTGCTTGGTGGCTGGTAGGTGGACTGTAGCTCACCAACAATACTTAATAGCTCATCTATAGAGCGAGGTTTCGATGAAACGATGCATCTATAGATGGAGAATGGCAATTGTCGTGGAAGAACTCTCAAAAGTACCTGGGGAGATAAAGGGGGGTCGAGAATACTGTTGGTGTGCAGTAACTCCAACAAGTATTCCGTCGGTTTCTTGTTTCCCCGTGTCTCAAAGCGTGACGTCAAAATGGAGGCGCGGAGATTAGCAAGTTTCTCCTCACTGAGATATGCGTTCTTGAAATGCCTAACGAGATCCTGGTACGTGTTGCATTTCTTTAAAGTCACCTGTACCCACTGACGTGAGATGCCACGGAAGCAGTGGGAGGAAAATGCTAACCGTCTCTCCTCTGGTACGCCCGTTAAATCAAAGTAGTTCTCTAGCTCTACCAGAAAATTGTGGGCCTGAATCTCGGATTCGCCTCCTGTAAAAACAGGAAGAGACAGATCTCTGTGTAGCAACCCCAATGCCGACGCTACCTGGCAAGTAGCCACGCTACCATTGCTACTACTGACGTTGATGTTTTGAGGGGGGGCAGCCTGCTCGTCTGAGTTCTCACGCCTGGGAAGCTCAGGAAACTGTCCCGCATGGCTCGGTCCAGCGACCGGCGTGTCGACTCTCTCATGCGAGACAGAGGCTGTGTTCTGACAGCTGGAACCGTTTTCTCTCACCGACTCCTTTAACAGTTCCAGCTGTTCCTCCCATCTCAGTTCTGCTCTACGTAGCTTGGATTGCAAATGACCCACTGAACTATCCACTGTTGCCTTCACTCTGTCTATTTCGCTAGAAACGGCGGCTACATTTTCCCCCACTCTCTCCATGTCACCACGTAAATGGCTGACATCCCGAGAGACCTGGGCGAGGTCTGAACCAAGGACCTCAGAAATCTCGCCTATCTTATTTTCAGTGTGTACTTCTAACTCACTGATCCTATTTTCGGTCGCCTCAACTGATGACTTTAACTCTTGGCAGGATGCTGCGATCTTGGATTCCAGAGCTTCCGCTGAGGAATCGATCCTTGGCTCTAGCTCTGTCACATTCTGAAGCATCTCATGCCGGAAACTGGCAGTGATCTGCTTTTCGACAGCTTCTAACCTATCTAGCATCGCTCTGCTAGCGTTCTCCTGCCTACTTGCTAATTCCGATAACGTTTTCTCTTGTACCCTTTCTTGTTTTTCTAAATTCTTTTCCTGTTTCTCTAATTTCTCTGCAATTTCTAAAAGTGATATTTCCTGCTTCTTTTCTTGCTTTTCTAGCTTCTTCGAAATGTCGTTTAATGATTTCTCTTGTTTTTCGGAAAGCTCTAGTAATGTCTTCTCTTGTTTTTCGGCCATTTCCCTTATCATATTAACCAATGACGCGAGACACGGGTCAGTTATAGATGTGACTTGCGCTGAGGTGCTAGGAACTGGTTCCCTAACCTGCTCCGATTCATTAGCCCTATCATTATTAACGGTGCCTTCTCCAGGCGGAACTACTTCCTGGAGAGAGGTGTTTACATTTCCTACAGAATCGCTCACGGTGTCCTGAGACTCCGATGGAAATTCCATTACTTGCGCAAATTGTTCGTCAATGATATTGTCGCCTACAAAGCCTTCCATCGCCTTAGCTTGTCTACGCGTTATTACCATCAAAGTGATTATGATCTCTAGATAAACAACTATGTGCTCTAATATGCCTGATCTGAATTCACTAAATATTATTCCCCTCCAAAAGGTTTAGCAATTTTCAAAACACTTCAAAATAATAAATGCACACAAAAATAATCTATATATATAAAAGAGAACGTACAAATCCTTTGTTAGCTCATCACGCTAATACGGCTGAACCAATTTCTTTCATTTTTGGGGGGTTATTAAGATTTGGACCCTAGATGGTTTTCATCATATCACTTTAATTTTCAATTACCAGTGTCTTGAGATAATTGACCATTCAAGTGTCCATAACGTAGAAATCCTTTGTTAGCTCATCATAGCTAAATCTAACCGTATTTATATGCAACCCACATGACCGTGTCACTCGGCGGGTTAACATAAATGACAGGCGGTATAATGTTAACATTTACTGCAATCTTCTATGGTTTTTATCATATCACTTGAAAGCGAAAAAGTAAAAATTATCTAAGTAACAAAGTTTATTGCGTTCCGGGGTGACCCCAGCGAAGCGGGGTGAACGCTGCTAGTACACACATAAATTGTAAACTTTCTGGATGGCAGCGCGACAACCTGAAAGAAAAAACATCTACTGACACCCGCGTCTGGCTTGTACTAAATTATCGTAAAAAAGAAACGTTGGGTATCTTTCATTTCTTGTGGCAACATATTTTACTGAACAGAAAAATGAAAAAGAAAAACAAGACTTTACTTTAATTCTTTTGCCACAACATTTACTATTAAAACAAAATTTTGAAAAGGGACATTACTATAAAACATACATCCAGGATGGTGTGTGTGCCGAGCCCCACGCGCACGGCAGCCAAGTTCTTTGTGAGCGGGAGGAAGTGAGATTGCATGATATGAATAAATTACCAAAATAATTAATATGCAAAAATGCAAATGTGGGAGGAATCTCTATCTGAATACTGATAATTACTTTAAATTAATGCAACCTCCAGCCACAAAGTTAATTTACTAAAATTAGTCAGTCGGTAGAGTCTTAATTTAAATAAAATTGAAATTTTGAAAAAAAGCAAAATGAGATTCCTGTTAAGCATGAAACTCTAATTTACAGGTTACTATGGTTTTAACACCCATCCTGTATGCGAAAGACACCCAAAATACGCTCATCGTATTTACGACTCGTAGACAGACCCAGCTTCTGGCCTGAAAAGGAAACAAGATAGACAAAAGGGTAACACATTACCTTGCGGCCATACTGCAAACAAGAATAGAAGTCAAAATTCCAAGGGTAATCCTGTTTAATTCACCACTTCGAGAATTTCAGATGCACAAAATATTTTATACACAAGAGCACTCGCGCGCGCGGTCTCGCTGAGACCTGAGAAAAAAAAGAAAAAAAAATATTTCCTTTTAAAATTTCTTTATCACACTTATGAGCTCTCAATTTTAATCGTTCGTGCACGTTATGGTTATTGCGCCGCGCTCTTCTTACTTGAAGTGTCTCTGCTTTCACTATTGTATCCACTTCCGGGTAGGGTTTCTTCCGATGTTGGGGACCATGCTCCTTTCCCTCGTGTCGTGCTGCTAGGCTCCTTCTACCGTCATCTTTCCTCTGACATTGGATTCCTGCTACATCAGTGGCGGTTCAACAGGGTAGTCCTTTGTGCGATAAAACTAGTGAATAGGTTAATGTGTGAAGAAAGTTCCCACTAGACTATCATCATGTGATACACTGGCGTTATACTGCACTAAACCCGCATACTTTATACAAGCAAAAAGGCTCAGTTCTTGTATTACGCGGTATTCAAATAAGCTATACTATAAGATAGTATCGGACACTGCCTAAAATCAGGCGTTGAGTTTGTGTTCAATAATGCTATTACTAGCTTAGTCTTCACCGTAAGTGACGTTAACATGTGATACGGCGTGTGACGTCAACCGCAAAAGTTACAACTGTGCGAAGCACTTCACGAAATATACGGTAAAGCTTTGTTTCTTCCCACTAGTAACTTTTAATACATGTTGCACTTTGTTTTATACCACCACATAGCCTTTTCGTAAAACGCACTTTTGTTAAATATTAGTACTACCTTCTACGCACTCATTCCACTAAGGGAATATTAGTTCGGCGTAAATGAAGAATTACCGGAGGTAAATTAGTTATTAATGCTTATTTGAAAGCACACACGCACTAAGTATACGTTTGTTATTAACGCACTGCTATTTCGAACACATAGCTGAATGCTACAAAGTTTCAAGTAACTGACGGTTAAACACGACTCCGAATTTCAGTGTTCGATGTTCACTACATCGCGATTCAAGAGGAACTGTCCTTTCTGGTTGTCCCTTGTAATGTTATATCCACTCAAGGTTCATTGTTTCCTTCAACTTTTGGGTTGGGCCAATCCACTATAGCCCGCTTCACTGGAATAGGGGTGAAAGGTGCGTCCCTCACCTGTGAGCTTCCAGTGACCTAAATAATTTTATGTACAACACTTTTTCATATTCTTTTTCACTTTGTAGATCACTCCAATAACATCGTTGAAGGGCACTATGAGTGTTTGATAGCTTATTATTCAAGCTTCATTTTGGTATATTGCACTCACTCACACTGTGCTGTATTTACAAGGAATATTAAAATAAACACCAAAGTTATTCAAACTTGGTCACTTGACATGTTTACTTACACAACTTGACAGGTGGTACCACCTAGTGGCAACACCAGGAACTGTTTGTACAAGTGACATTGAATATTGTGAATTATTGCAACTGATGCATTGGAGGATTGTGTTTATGAGCTGATTACTTATGTTAATTTGACAATTTAAATAAGCTACACCAAATGCAAACAAATTAAAATGACTCTAAACAAAGCTGTAGTAGCCTGACACATTATAATAAGCATAATAGAACTGTTTGAGAATTCGCTTCTCTCTTGTAACAGTATTGCATCTCGTCTAGGTTTAAAAAAAAACTAAGGTTTGTGTTTAGTCTCTCTGAATACCTTCCACAACCATTAACTAGGCCTAAAACTGCCATTAGTACAAGCCATTTATATCAAACCAAAATATATATCGAACTAAATATATCTAAAACTACGGGAACACCCAGAAAGTTTATTTACATAACATAACACATATTATTATACCAAGCATATATCAGCGGAGCAGACAACAACTATCTTTTTACAGAGACATCTAGCGGATGTCACGGAACAATTACAAACAGCGTTCTAGACAGCTACCACTATAACTCAAGTGGACTCGTCCATAATTTTGAAATTGTCAACTTCTCTTTCTCTGAGAGTGTTCCGTTGACCAAGGGACGCTTCGAGAGTCTAACATGCTAAAAATGGGCGTGTCTTTAAAAAGTAGCACCTCTTTGTATCCAGCATTCTCTCATCGATACGCTAAAAATTTTATGACTTAAAGTATTGTATTTGTAGGAACTGTGTCTCGGTAGTGCTAGTGTATGCTACTACCTACAATAACTCTAAGAAATGAGACTAGCAATCCATCTAAGCAAAACCTGAAGCTCATAGGTAATCTATCCTTATGAAGATGGTTACATTGATTCCTACATCTTCCACGACGTGGGAGTCCAACGCTCCGTTAGGAACACATGCTTTCTTTAAGTTTTTTTTTCTGTGAAGCTTTCTCTGCCTCTCTGCAAGCAAACTAGCGTATCTAAAATGTAGAATTTTCTCTCTTCTCCGAAGTTAATATTAATTAATATCAAAAATCATTGCTTCACTCTGAAGTCCCGTCCTGTTGCTCGCTAATATTCAGTTACATAACAAAATAAACAAAACATACACATAAAAATACAAATAAAAATTATATGCTACCGCTGATACGTATGTAAATATCAATAGACTTTATATGCAAATCCCTAATTAAATTGTAATAATATTCATAATTTCACGCAAAAATTAAATATGTAAATCATCTTAGGACACAGATCATGTGACGTTCACAACAGTATGGCGGATGCAATAGTGTTTCCCATTCAAGGTGTAGGATGGTGTTCCGGCTCATTCTAGCTATGTGGGGCATAGCGTTGTCCCGTAATGGGGGAACCCCTTAGCGATTGAGAAGTGTTGGCTCCAGGGTTTTGAGTTTTTCTTGAACACGGCTCAACTGCTGACAGTAGACAGTTGCATTGATGTTCTTCTCTGACCGCCCGGTAGCAGTTCCCGATGCACGATGTCGTGAACAGTCCACCAAACACACAGGAGGACTTTCTGGAACCGGAAACAAATCATCTGGGACACATAGACCCAACTTGTAGTGCTTCCCAAATTGATGGAGGTGCTGGCGAATGGTTTCTCGACTAACATTGAATGTTAGCACCAGTTCCTCACATGTCTGTTCGGCTCAATTGCTACCTGAAGATCCTCATTTTGTACATGTGTTGGTCTTCCGGCACGTGTGGTGCGTCTTTCGTGAGTGTTCCGTCGCCGTCCTTAAACTTGCTAAACCACCCTTGCACTGTATGCGTAATCACGATACCCTCACCAAAGCCCTGAGGTATGTTCCGCCCCGCTACAGTGGCGTTTGATCCAAGTTGGAACTCGTACAGCATACACGCCCCTATGACGCTCTGTGGAGGTTCCATATTCACTCCGTCCTTACATACGTTTACGTTGTAACTGAACTTCCACAACCATGTAGAATGTCGGATATACCCACACCAACAACTGACCTTCGCCTTATCTCCATTCGCATTAAACTCACGATATGAGGGTCAATTTTACACAGAATTCCACAAAAAGCGACAGAACTTTCTTGGTTACCTTTATATATCTCTCAGGACATAATATGTTTCGTATAGAGAATATTGTTTTTTTTTTTCATATAACGTCTATATTAAACTTTAAGTTTTAATATCTCGAGATCCGGAGGTCGGAATGTCAAAACGCCTTCAGATTCGTGTTCCTCGTGATCTAGTTTACAAAATATATAAAAATCAGGGGAGGTCCAATTTGCTTCCCTGCATCCTACTTCTCAAACGAATCAGTTTTCCAGAGTGTACATTTTGCTTCAAACTGAGTTCTGCCCTGGCTAAGAAACGTAAATTCGCTTCTATAAGAGTCTTTAAAGTTACACTTGAAATTGTCGTTCGGCATTCTTGTAGCTTGTGAAGGTATGAATAATTCAAGTATGTTTGTTACAACATCTACAAACGAATACTCATTCGTATAGAACCTCCAATACATTACATAGAAAACACATGAACTATACAAAGAAAACCATTGTGCATTAGAGCAGATCTCTTATTAGCAAATGATTCTGCACACGCGCACTGCTCAGATAGCCCAGAGCTTGAGCCTGAGCGCGAGTCCAAATTTAACTCAATCGCGATTGAGATTGTCAAAGGTGTAGCGGTTTACGTTGAATATACCATACCAACACTTTATCAACTAAGTCCTCTTAGATTTTTCTCCAATCCCAAAAAGCGGGTGGTTTTTCGTGATTAAGATATGTTTAAGCGGGGGACGAATATATAACCTGAAAATCGGGTGGTACCCGCTAAAATAGGGTAATAAGCCAACACTCAATAGATATAAGGTATATCCCTATTTAAGATCACTACACATGCAACTCATGAAATTCAATTTGAAATATCATCCACTTAGACTGACATCTTTTATATTATTATTACTCTTTCCCCATATTTTTAAAAATAGTACTGCCACTCTTTCTTTTGTTAACAAAAAGGCACCACCTCCCTTTCTTAATATAAAGAAAGAGAAAAGAAAGAAAGAAAATCTCTATCGCAATACACAATTTTATTGTTGATTTATTGCCACTCCGATAAATGTGAATGTTGTGGTTTTGCATGTGTCGACTGGCTTCTTATCGCAAGTCCCAGACACCTGCAATAGTTTATACTAGACGGAAACACCGATCATATTTTATCCTGTATCTTTTTACTTCCCAATAACGATAGCCGTGCCTCTTTGAGAAATTGCAACTTTTTTTTTTTTTTATTCTGCCAATTGTAAAAGTATAGAATTTCCCTACACTTTAGGACATTCTAAGAAAAACTACCTTCTTTTCCTTCTGCAAATTTTGATCATTTTTCCCTAAGCCGCCGAGGGAAATTTCCCTCCATCTGGCAACTGAGAGCCGGTGTGGGGAAAGATTCTTTGCTGTTTTCTCGTCGTTACTTGATATTAGTGCTGTAGAATTTTTGACATTTGCGGTTTTCAAAACCGAAACCGCAAAAGCGGTTTTCAAAACCGACATTTCGGTTTTATGAAATTTCACTTTTTTCAAAAACCGGTTTTCGGTTTTTTCAAAAACCGATTTCGACAGCACTAGTACTAAGGCTCGGATTTCCATGAACTAAAAGCTTTGTAAAAATATTCAATCGTTGCCAATACTATAGCAAATATCAGAGCGATAACTAAAGCTCACCTGAAATATGCCCAAAAATATACTTTTATATGACTTCGATCCCAAATATGATTACAGCTTTAAAAATTTTCAAATATACAATTATATAACCAATAAAAGTTGCATTTTCATGTTCAAAACATCATTAAACTTGTTTAATTAGATATGTAACAAGATAAAAATATAGGTCAGAATTCCCAGCCTTAGTTGTCACGTTGAAAACAAGCTCATATAATTAATAATTTCAGTTGTCCTTCTTATACTTGACGTGGTTAACCTTATTCTGTATCCATCTCCGGTTAATAAGTAGCATAAAAGCTAAGGTTTCGTTGAGTTCGGAGCAAAGTTTGGGAAACTGTTCATCTCCGCGTGGAGGAAGACGACTTGGAACGTTACTAAATACGTATTTAAACCAGAAGCATCTCCATCAAGTTCTGCAGGTCTTTCATTGCGGGTCTGTGGGCAAGTCACTGCCGCGGGTTCTACTGATTTGGATTTCTAAATTCTTTCTAGTATTAACAGACTTATTAAGCTTATGTTTTAAAAAATATCTTGTCCTTTACAACATTAATTAAAGCACAGTCGAAAGTTATGTTGTTGATCGTCTCACACCAGCGTTGTTATTTTTGAGCGGAAAAAAGCTTCACACGTATATACACTTTTTGTTGTAAATTTATTTAATTCCCGCACGTGTGTTTTGCTCGGTGGATTCTAATATTACATATATATAAGGCCTATAGCACTTGCAGAAAAAAAGTTATAATTGTTATGAAAAGACACATTGTGGTCTTTGAAAAACTTTGGCATAAACAAGCTACTTTTTCTTTTTATTTCCATTTGCGAACCAAATATTTATGAATGAAATCACCTTCTGCAATACGGATTTTATATATATAATTAAATTTAAGAACTTGTCCATGACTGACTTTTTAACAATACCTTATCTGCTGTGATGCACGTATGGAGAAATTCATTTCAAAGGTCGGTGTTCAATATGAGGGTAAATTATATTAAAATCTCTAAAATCATCCCTGAAATTAGGCTGAATTTACAGAAAAGTCGGGATTTCGAAGGGGTCAGGACTCCAGGGTCCTCTCCTTGCGTATGTCCCTGTCTGTTGTTGCATATGAACTTTCCTTGTCGCCGTCGACTGCGCACGTAGTACGTAATTTGCCGCAGCGGCGTCACAAGGGTAGCACATTTCCGCATTTACACATCTATATAAAAAAAGTACTTGTGTAGCAGCATCAAGGTCGTTCAGAGTGGAGTTTCGCAGCGTAGTGTTACAAATGTTGATTGACAGCAAGTTAAAGATGATTATTTATTAGATTTTGTAATTGTTGACATTGTTGCAAAACTGGGTAAGTTGAAAGGAAAAGATCAACAACATTAAATTCCTTTTTAAACACATTTTCTTCAAAAATTTTCTATTCTAATTAAGTTAGAATTGAGTGTATAGGCCTATATCAACTGTAGAATTTGTAGTTACTGACGAAGGTCACGGAAGGTGCTATGGGCTCACCCTTTTGAGTACGTAGTTACTGATAGGAGACTCAGACCTCATAGATTATCCTCTGATAGTTTAGGTGCGAGGGGCGTCCAATAATATCTGCATAGACAGAAGGGAATGCAAATAACCTCACCTGGTTATCACTGTTTTTCGATGTAGTCCCCATGAAGGTCTGTGCACCGCCACAACTTTGTGGGCAGCAAAGAAATCCCAGAGAAAAAAATAGTATTTGTCATGGCCTGCATACCACTTGGAAACAGCCTGTTGAACCTCATTGTTCGACGCAAAACGTTATCCCCGCAGGTGTTTCTTTAGGTCTCGGAAGAGGAAATAGTCACTAGAGGCCATGTCGGTCATCAGGTTTATTGAGAACCTTGATGACCGAGCGGTGCTCCACTTTCTCCAAATCCATTATTTGCGGCGTCACACAAACACTCTGCTCATTGCCAGTGCGTTGCTCCGACTGACCTCAAATTGCGCAGCGGGGTTCCCACAGTGGCCTCGGCGTACGTGTCAAACGTCATTATGCTCCACACCTCCCTTCCGGTCTAGATGAATAACTTATTGGACACTCCTCGTATAAAGTGTGACAATATAATTATAGTTATTCTGTTAGCATATTTTTTTTTGCAACATATTCGTTATACCACCATATCCATTTTCATTATATTAAATTTTTGCCGGACAAGAGCCCGGTTTTTCCCGCCCCAAAACACTTGCTGTTGATGTTGATAACACTTGCTTCCTGTCGTTCCATATCCAGAAACACATATGCCCATAATATCGAACGAGGCCTTTCTTGGGTAAGAGGCAACAGGTGAATCTTTGGAGTCTCTGTAAGGGCTTGTTTGATTGAAGTGTTAGGAGTGTGTGTGCAGGAAAGGGCGGGATTACGCTTTATTTCTTTCCTACGCATGTATGAACGCCCATGAGCAGAATAAAATTTGTCTGTACTTCTGAAACGGAAATATGCGTCATCCATTACAGTTAACTTTTTTCCCTTTCTTTTTTATCATATAAAATAAGTCTATGTTGCTTCTGGAGTTATCCTACCTGCGGGGCCGATGGATTGATGCGTGACAAAACATTGGCTCTACGGTGAGCGTTAGTGGTTTTCTAAACAGTGTGGATTGTGTACCTGTATGTGACAGGTGTCTGTTTAATTACTTTTCGGAAAATAATCATAAAGACAGCGTGATATTCGTTGAATTGTTTGTATGTTTGTTTTTGTGAAGCAGTGCCAGTTATTAGTTTGTATCTAGAGAGAGAGAGAGTTGATGCTTTCTGAAGATGGGGACAAGTCGTGTTATTACTTGTATTGGTAAGATAACTAAATATGTAATTGTTGACGCACAGTAATATTTTATGAGTAGCACACAACTTTCATATAACATGTGTAGCACAAATATTTATTCAGATGGTTTAACAAATAGGTGACATTTTTGAGAATGTCATATCTGTAGTAACTTTTAGTTATTATTATTGTGCGGAAAGAAAGCAACTTTTCTGAGAAACAAATATAACAGTGGCATATGTACACACATGTTAAGTAATGTTTCTTTTGGAAAGTTTTACTACATACTGTAGATGGTGGCATTTCTGATTCCTCTTCTCCCTTGATCAAGTTATTTGCATCATATTTAAATAATCGAAAACAAACTTATCTACAAAGAATATAAATCATCTGATTATATTGCATATTCTGGAATTCCCCAGGGCTCTAATCTAGGTCCGTTATTGTTCCTTTTATTCATTAACGATCTCCCTGATCATATTATTAAGTAAAAAATTGCTTTTTGCTAATGTCCTCAAAATATACGGTAGGATAAAGACCGTCCATGACTGTCTCGATTTACAACGTGGCGTGGAAAATATTGCTAATTGGTGTTCTCTTAACAAACTTAATGTAAACATAAACAAATGTAACATTTTATCGTTTACCAGAAACAAAAGTCAAATAGAGTTTGATTACTCAATGAATCAGATCTTTTTAAATAGATTAAATTCAAAGATCTTGGAGTTGTATTTGATACGAAACTGACATTTAATAACTATATAGAGAACATAGTTAATGAATCTCTCAAGATGTTAGGATTCATAATTAGAACTGGAAAGGAATTTAACAATAGTACTACACTAAAAAAATGTATTATGCCTATGTCCGATCAAAACTGGAATATGCTGTTGGCTGTGGTCTGGAACCCATCACAACAGCAGTACAGACACCAACTGGAAAAGGTTCAGTCTAAATTTATCAAATACTTGACGTACAAGACAACTGGAATCTATCCATATTATGAAAATTATCTAACATTAATAGACAACTTTTGTATCTCTACACTTGAACAAAGGCGAAATATGACAGATATAATTTTTCTCCATAAAATAGTACAAAACGAATTTAATTGTACGGATCTCATATCAACATTAAATTTTCATGTCCCGACACTTAAAACTCGTGCTAATAACTCTGGTCTGTTTTATTGCAAAAAAGCAAGGACCAACGTATTATTAAAATCACTAATTTGGAGAATGTGTTCTACTTATAACAAAATATGTATCAAACACAAAGAAATCGACATCTGCAATATGAACTCTATGTTTAAGAAAACTATTGTAAAGTATTATGTAATACACCAACACTATAATTGGGCTTATGCCTGTTGTGTTGATGGCAAATAAATAAATATGTGTCTAAGAAACATTTTGACGATTGTTTTGGCTGCAGTCCTATTTAGAATTCTTAAAATGAAATCTTTCAGTTTAACGTCCCACGATTATGCTCTTTAGGCTAAAGGAGACGACGATTAAGGCAAGTGAAGGATGATGGAAAAATTGATGGAATGAGAATATGGGAGGAAATACGAGTACCCCGAGAAAACCTACGGACATGATGCCCACCACAGACTAACTTGGCCGAGATGGAACCAAGGACCCCACGCACCAGAAGTAAACGCTCTACCATTGAGACACCGTACGCCCCCCTCAGAATTCCTATAGGAGATTTGATTGGTCATGTCACATTAAGTCATGTTAAGGGAAATTTTTAAAATCTTGTTTGGCTGGTGTTTTTTTTAAGAAAATTTTGTTCTTGGTTGGAGGGGTCATAATATGAGGGAGCTATACTGGGACATTATTTGCTACAGTGTGCACTGCACAAGGGTGTTTTGTGTAATAGCAAATTGATTTGTCTTGGCCGGGGAAGGGAGTTGGTGAATTGCGAGAGCGGGAGGGCGGAAGTAGATCTTGTAGAAGCACTGTTTAGTTGGAACTAGTTGGAACTTAAAGTACAAAACGCGAACTTCCAGTTTTAACTTCAAGTTCGAATTGTATGTGCAACACTTTTAAAGCAACTTCTGATACCCGAGGGGAAGATATTTAAATACATATAACTATAGGCGGAGACTAGGCGAAACGACTCACCCCCTTCCCCCAAAAATTATATTGACATAAAATAAGTGTACAGTGAACAAAAGATGAAAGTCTATGATGCAGTTAATCGCTGGATCGTTTAAACGAAAATAAAAACTAAATACACACCAGATATAAAGATCAAGGAGTGATTAACTGCAATATTGTTGCTTATGAAGATAATGATAACAGCGAATAAACTAGATACAAGATATTTTGTTGTGGATTAACAGCTCGCAATAAAACATATTTTCTTTCTGCATTATCAAATGTGTGTTGATCGAGTTATTTTCGTAACAAATTAAATATAGCTTCGTTATCTCACAAGTAACAACGTTTGAAAATATGCTTTAGAGAGCGTTAAAAACATCTAAATTTCGGAAAGTGGTTCCTTTGTAACAGTTTCCTTGTCAAATATTCTAATATTGTCAGATCATTCTCGGATATTCGAAGGGTTTCACTGACCCACTTTTAATCTATAAGTAGGAACGTGGAGGTACGGTATAACCCCATCTAGGAGCTTGGGATACTTTTTTTTTTTTGCCTTTGAAAGGGGTGAAGAACGTTGTGTCTTTCCTCACGTACAATTTGTAATACATTTGGCATTTTTTTTTCTGAACTTACTGGATGGTAAACTCTTATCCTCTGTTTAGGAAGATCAAGCGTCCTTCCACTTAACAGTGTTTTTAACATGTGTTTAATATATCTTATTTTCTTTTCGAACTTTCCGAGTTAAAATACCTCATTATCTTATCGCATAAGGAATTTTTCAGTATATTCCCTTTATTATTTTTCAGACTTCCGGTTTTTGTTTTCGGAGTTTTCGGATGATGATCTCCCATCATTTGTTTATGGAAAAGATAATTTATCCATTTAGAAAGACAGTCCTTCTTCTCATTACAATAGTTTAACATTTTAATAATTATTATTTATTCGTTTGCAATCCTACTTCTTGTTTTCGAACTTTTGAAGTGATGATCCTTTGCCCCATGCCACTCATATATGTTCACGGTGAAGAAGAACCTTTTCTGCAACAATTTTATTATAAATTAAAGTTTCTTTTCTTTTCTTTTCCTTTTTTTTTGTAAAAAATGTATAATTCCTTTATTCTTTTTCAATCTGCTTTTTAGTTTCATTTTTTGTTAATGATAATCTCCCGTCGTCGTCGTATTTAGAGTGACTTCTACTTACAATAATCTTAACACATGCTAAGGGTGTTCTTTTTTCTATGTACTTCCTGTATTTTTCAAACTAGTGGTATTTTCCGAACTTTCCGGACCATAATCCTAGCTCAGATTGCACTTTCTGACTGTTGCTGAATTAGAACTAATTCGTTATTGAGAAACTGTCTCCATATTCTGTAAATGATGATATCATGATCTGTCTGCGAGTGAGGGAATTGAGTCATCAGACAGCCAGAGAGGGAATATAATGCTTTTTGTGACCCAGGGAGTTATTTATCTCATACCAAACCGTCAAGGAAAAAAGAAAAAAGGCGTTGCTGTGGATTTTAAAGCGAAAGATATAGACAAATTGTCTTCCTTTAAAAAAGGATAGACCTGAAGCATCTGTTCATTGTCTCGGTGGCTGAACACTTCCTGTAGATGCGGTTTATGCACACGTTTCCGGCTTTGGAAGCTTCTGTGTATTATCTGTATGAGCAGCTGCTGTGCTATCAAGTATCATAACTTCTATCTGGTAAACCATTAACTATAAAATGACATTGAATAATCATATTAGAATGAATAACCTGTCCCAAATGCAGTCCGTTTCAAACGGTTTCTGAAAAACACTGTTTAAAATTAGATATAATACAATAATAATTGCGTGGGGTCCTTGGTTCGATCCCAGCTATCGTCAGGTGGGACTTGAGGTGGACAAACACCATATGCGTTTCTTCTCGGGGTTCTCCCGTGTCCTCTCACTTTCTTCATTCCACCATTTGAAGTTTATTATTATCATCTTCGTCTCCCTTAGCCTCGGACCATAATCGAGGGATATTATACAATAAAAAGATGACTATGGTTAGTGTGTGTTGTGTCGATACGAGAGATGGATTTGATACCCGGTAGGAGCTCATATGACTCGGATTTTATGTTACGTTGTAGCTGCACGTCTAATATGGCGTCAGTGTTTAAAAGATATGCTAAACTCCAAATCAAGATACCAACGGAGTTGTAAATAGAGGCCATTATGGCTTAATGGTAGATCGCGGCATTAGAACAAATTTGTGAGTATCCATAATGGCTCTGGAATTCACTAAAGGAATAATTAACACTTCTGACCAGAGTATATACATTTATTTATTAAAACTTAAATATAGTGTAACTGTTTCGACAACTTAACGTTATCTTCATCAGGCAGTAACTCTGATGTTCGCGCCCATTATCCTCATTGAACTCGTGGTTACGCGAGTTTGGGCTCAATTATTATACCCGAGGACCAGGGCCATGCGTTTGGACATCTCTGTTCATGACTACTAGTACATCTCCCTCCTCCTCTCCTCTCCACCTTTTCTGTTTCTCTGTGCTGCTGCTCCGATCAGAAAAAAAAAATCTTTGACGTCACATGTTTGACAGATAGAAGTGACTCAGTGTTATGTGTTATCCTCTTCAGACTAAAGAATATAAGAGAATAGTTGTGGAGGACTCGCTGGAATGAGACTATTTTACGAAATTGGGGAACTCCCAAGGGAACCCACCGACACGAAGTCTCCCACAAGCTTGTTCGACTGAATCGAACCAGGGACTTCGAATTATGGGTAAACATTCTACCACTGAGTCACCTATCTCTTCGCTCCAAAGGGTCTGCGGTGGCTCAGTGGTAGAGCGTTCACCTCTGGTGCATGGAGTCCTTGGTTCGATCCCAGCTGGCGCCATGTGAACTTTGTGGTGGACAAACACGGTTCTCGCGGTTTTCCCTCTTCCTCCCACTTTCTTCATTCACACTATTTTATTCATTTCTCATCATCACCGTCTCCTTTAGCCCACACGACATAATCGTGGGACGTAAAACTTAGATTTCATTTTATTTTCTCTTTCCTTCAACTTAGCAATTATTAGTTTTCAGGTAAGCTCAGAGAGATGGTGGCTGCTGTTATTTTAGTATGAAATCTATGCTGTACCAGATTAATTACGTGTTACGTATTAACTCATTTTTTAAAATTGCAAACAAGGTTGATACTGATAATTATTTCCATTGGAATACATGGAGAACTCATTTTTGGCATCAACTAGATGGATCACCTCCATCAACAAAGTCAGTTCTAAACTTTTATGACACTATACATCGCGTCCAATATTGATTATGTCCCATCAAGAAATTCTTGAGATTTGTTCTCTCTCGGACGAACGGACATGCGGACAGAGTAATATATAAAGGAGTTGTGGTAAACTAAAGTCCTTAAAAACTAGCAATCACAAGACAGTCAGCAGTAGTATATAATTTTTTAAAGATTTTTGTTGAGTGAGGCTTAGAGGGGTCGGTTGGCAGCAATAACTACAGCATTAAGAGTATTTGTCTGGTTTGAAGGACATAACCAGAAATGAAGTGGGTCAAGATTTGTGAGTGGATCGTGGGTCAACAGAACATGACCCACGGCGATCTACTCTGATCCCCCGACCCACTCTATTCAGTGCATTGTAGACAGCATCTTCCGAACACTGGTGAATTTGTCTTATGTTTTACTTTCAAGGCCTCCCATTTTTATTTCTTTTTTCATTTGTTTCTATTTGTTACCTGAGATTAATATATCTAAATGAAAAAAAGCTCCAGGCACTTTTGGAAATTGATATTTGTAATTGTAATAATAGCAATAGGACTAACTACTTGGCTCTCGAGATACAGTCGAATTTTACAGTTTTTCCCCTTTATGTTGGCCTGCTTTACCTTGATTTGAAACTTTAAAAAGCATCCTATTTTCCACTGAAAAATTCAACAAGGAAATAATTGTATATGATAATTATATTGAAATTCATCGTAATATGGCCCGTGACAAAAATTTAACATTCTATATCGTAAAGGTCAGATACACTGGTATTGTAACAGAGAGATGCCTGAGCGATTGATCGTAGAAATTTAAACTCCGATTAGTGATAATTTCACAGCCTTGTTTTATTACAAGTGTAAACTCAGTACAGTCAATGGAGAGGAGGGCGTGGATCATGAGTCAGAGTTGATGCCGATGGGTTTCGGTGGGTTAGAGTGGGTCGTGGGTCAAGTTTTCATTGATTCACGCCATCTCTGGATATAGCTCCATTATGTTGATTAGGTAATTATGTTGGTTGATATTCTGAAATTTAAGTTAGTTTCAAGATAACATTTTGTCTTATGATAATGTGAGGAATGTCTCTACATTTAATTAGGTAACGATTAAGCGTTCTTGGTTACTGACGTGTGTCTGTTCGCGTGCCACAGATGTTCGTTTTAACAAAGCAATTGTTGTACTTTGTTTTTTATTGAGTGCATTTTCGTATTTGCAGTAATTTTCCGTTACAAGCATGAATGCGTTTATTTTTTATTTACTGCAGTCTATTACAACATGATGAACCTAATGATAAAAGAATGAGTGATGAAACAGTCGACAATATATTTTTTTTTAAAAAAAAAGAGAGAGCGACACAATTATACAAAAAGTATAGTTTTTTAATAATGTTCCATCAAAAACTAGTAGAAATTTAAATAGAAATAAGTTGGGAAAGCTGCATAATTACTTATCCTTTTTAGGTTCGAGTATTAGTATTATTTAAGATTAAACTAATGAACCTGCGCTCTCTTCGCAGCGTATCATTGACATATGAATATGAATCTCCTTGTCATTCCCCACATCATCTGTACATGCCCCTTTACAGACGTAAATGAAGGACGTCTTGATAAAAATCGGCAAAGGGTATCACAAACGGGAGATTTTATTATTATTATTATTTTTTCAATATCTCGCACCGTTTGCAAGATTTCAGCCTACTTCTGTTTGGAGTTTCTAATTCATGTATGATCAGTGTTTTCTTTTTCTTGCATCCATTCTTGCATCCAATATGTAATAAGCAAATACATTACACACACAATTAATTATAAGGTCAGTGATATGTTCATTGGACAAAACATTCCAAATAATAAAAATTGATCTTACATTGGAGAAATAGTTATCCTTCGTTTTTCGTTATCATTTGGCCATAGCACAATCGCCGGAAAGATATACAACCCGGTACACAAATCTGTGATGTTGGAATATATAATTCGTAGGATATGATGCTTTATTTTTTTTTAATCTCAACACTTCTAGTGTATGCCTTAAAAATGTAATAAAGAAATAACGGTCATTTTTTAAGTATTCAATTAGTACTGAACAATCTATACAAGGTTTGCAATCGATCAGCGAAAATGTCATCTTTTTGGAGCGTATGGTTCCCGAGAACTTACTGTCGAAAAGATTAGCCACAAACATATAAACATTTTTGACCACAAACATATAAACTAGCATTTTAATATGTAGATTATGAGATTGACAGTCAAAAATACGGCAACTTCCAGACCTAACAAGTACCGGATTTTGAATGGTTATATGTGATGTATATATTCAACCCCCCCCCCCAAAAAAAATGACTTTTATCTGAATAGTCTTTTAAAGAAAGAAAGTTCAGCAGATGAATGATAAAATTAGGAGGAATGCCTATTACCAGAAACAAAAAGATCGAATTGATTATCAGCTGCACCCGATTAATTACGTGTTACGTATTAACTCATTTTTTTAAAAATAGCAAACAAACGGCTTCTCCAGAAATCATCTGTACACGAACGCGGTAAATTTGAAAATGCACTCGCAAAACAAAATTAATCAGATTAGAATGACCAGAAATTTGAATGTCAACCTGTAGTTTAATTCAGTTGAATTTACTGCCTTCCAATTTCCAATGAAATTCAAAGATCGCAGTTAGAAGTTAGTAACTAGGAATTAAGCTGCATTATTTCCTTTCTAACAACAGAAAGCGAAAACTCACTTTATCCTCCATTTGAAAGTACTAATGATTATGTGAACAAATGCTAAACTGCATTTGTTAAATGTAATTTGAAAATAAGAAACTTTTTACATTTCAGATTTTCGCGGAAAGGATGCTAAACCCCAACTTTACCAACGGAACATTTTGATCTTCAAACTTAACAGAAGTACGAGATTTCAGATCCGAAGTTTCAGACATAGATCCATAAATTATAATGAAGTATAACAAGTATAATACTTCCGGGAGAATTCTATAATGAGATTTGTATTCCGCAAAATGTAGTACGTGTATACAAGTAAAAGAAAAAATTCACCGACTCGTTCACTGACAGGTAGATCTCGTTAGTGAACTACTTGGTCTAGAACCTTGAATCTAGAGTATAGAGTAGACGTGATTTTGCGAAACACGAGCCGAGAGAGGCGCTTAAAAGTTTTGTTTGCTGTTTATCAGTTCTTGGAAATCATTATACGTAAAGCTTTTAAATTATTTCCGTGTAGCCTAAACTGCAGACAGGATTTAGCTAGATGCGACTACTACAGCGGGAAAGAGGCCCTTTTAGGCTTCTTATTAACCAGTTCTCGGAAACTATTGAGCGTAGGACCCCTTAATTTGTATATTCTTGTACCCTAGGCTGGCGTTACGAAATGTGTCCCTAAGGGAAATCGGGGGTGAAGGTCTTAACTTCAGTGAAATCGAAGGGGGCACGGTGGCTCAGTGGTAGAGCGCTTATCTCTGGTGTGTGGTGTTCCTGGTTCAGTCCCCGGTCAAGTAAGTTTGCGGACGTGTTTTTTTCTCGTAGTACTCCTGTTTCCTCCCACATTCTCATTCCAACAATTGTTCCATAATCATCCACTTGTAGTCATCGTTTCCCTTAGCTTAAAAGGGCATAATCCATTGGACGTTAAACTGAAAGATTTCATTTTTTTCATTTCAGTAAAATCGAACTCCAAGAAGTATTTTGAAACCAGAAAAATGTTCCTTTTAAATATTTTCCTACATATATAGGGTGTTAATGAACTATACGGACCGAAAGGGGTGATTCCTCACATCAAAATAAGAGAAAAAGTTCGTATGGACATATTGGGAAAATTGCATAGTTTCAGAGCTAGGGCTGTCCAAAATCGCGAAAAAGCTAAATTTCAACAGGCCCTATTTTGAAATCGAGAAACTGCGAATGGTGGTCCTTATCAGCGTAAGGGATGCCACGCATACGGAATCCAAAAGTGTATATTTCATTAATGTTCAATGGGTGTGCAGGGTATTCTCTACAGCGTGCTATTCTCAGGTATGCTGTCAACAGTGGTTTCAGATATGCGATGGGGGGCCGCGGTGGCTCAGTGGTAGAGCGTTCACCTCTGGTGCTTGGGGTCTCGGGTTCAAACCCTGCTCCCGCCAAGTGAACTTTGTGGTGGACAAACACCGTGTGCGTGGGTTTTCTCGGGGTTCTCCCGTTTCCTCCCACTTTCTTCATTCCACCATTTCATTCATTTCTCATAATCACCGTCTCCTTTAGCCTAACCGGCATAACCGTGGGACGTAAAACTTAAAGATTTCATTTCATTTTTTCAGATATGCGATGATTACAAGGTGGATCCAAAGAAGGCAAGATGTAAGCCTTGCCCCAATGCGTCGGAGAGTTTTAGGAACCGGCAGCTCTACGGTTTTTTTGTGTTCGAAATAACGTGTGCAACAATGTAATTCGTCATGGTATATTTCACGTTTTTTGCACTTACAAGCGTAAAAGAGAACATCGCAGTACGCTTTTTCCCGAATAAGAGAGACCGTCCTGGTGACGGTCCTTAACACTTCCCACATCCCGCCAAAGGATTTCGTGTTCACTGCTGTCAAAGCTTATCGTTTGCCTACTTTGGTCCAAGCATAAAGTTACACCACATCTCAAAATTCGGTTGACGGCATGTTTGGGAATTACATCCTGTAGAGAATACTCTACCTATTGAACGTTCATGAAATATCAATTTTTGGATTGCGTATGCGTGACTCCCATTATGCTGATAGCTACCACCATCCATGGTTTTTCGAATTGGAAATAGGGCCTGTTGAAATTTTAACTGCTTCGCGATTTTGGACAGCTCTAGCTCTGAAACTATGCACTTTTCCCTGTAAGTCCATATGAACTTTTTCTCTTATTTTGATGTGAGGAATCACCTCTTTCAGTTTGTCGGTATAGTTCAGGGATGCAAATTACCAACAAAATTTTACTGGCCCAAGAAAAAAGGCTACTAGCCCACATTCCACAATAGAAATCATTTACTTACCTTCAGTATGAAATTACTCGCCCCGCACCGATAAACCACTCACCCCGGGCAGGGACGAGTGGTTATTTGCATCTCTGGTGTAGTTCATTAACACCCTGTATATATATATATATATATATATATATATATATATATATATATATATATATATATATATATATATATATATATTATAATATAATATAGGACCGAATTCAGGGGGTTGCACCGGAGCACATACATCCCCTTCTCTGTAAATATATACTATCTAAAATGAGAACCTAGCAATGAAAAAGCAACACTCTCCGAAACTTTGTTGTCATGTGTCCGTTTGAGGCTTAGTTTTGCAAAAGCAATAGTTGAAGTCGATTTTGTGAAGGTTGAAGGAAAAGGATTCACTGAACATAGTAATATTCCTCATTCACATCACAGATGCTTAAAGGCATTGAAAAACTTTAAAGATTTAAATTAAATGTAGTGGTAGTTATTGGTGCACCCCCCTTCCTAGAAATCCTGAATCCGGCCCCTGTATAATATGTATATATTAGAAACTAAATATTGTATAATAATAAATTGTGTTAAAATAGTTGGTACTCAAAAACTGAATAATTCGGTTATTTGAAAGGTCATTCACCGACTTCAAGTTGTAACTGATAACGCATTTGATTGGAATATCATTATCCACGTGGCCCTGTCATGAAAAGTTGCATGTTGCGGAAGAAATGTGTGCGTACGTTTTTCATATACCTAGGTGTATATATATAATCTTCTTTTCATCAAATCAATAAAAGAAATACTGAAGTGTGTCATTTCAAATCAATTTTCACATGTTCTTGTGTAAGAATTACTTTTTTCTTTCTTTCTTTCTTTTTGTATGTTTATTTCTTGTTAGAAGGTTTTCAAATGGATGAAAAGTACTTTCCTCAAAACAACTAACTAAAAGAAGAAAGTAACGTATCTAATTGAACAAACCACTTAGTGTATTACTATTGTTGATACATCTGTTCTCACTGATTTAGTAGTTAGCGTGTGTACCTTTGGTGGACAGGGTTCCGTGTTTGATTCCCGAAGGGAGATCGTAGGGCGTTGTAATAGCTTCAATTTTTGTGTATTTAGTTCATAACCAGTTGAGAATGCTCCAAGAGCATTGTCAGAACGAACTTTAAAAAAATATTTTTCTCTTATTAACTTCTACAGGCTTTATATCAATAATTGTTCTATGTATTCACTTAATTATTATACTCATTAAGCAATTCTTGTAATACATCTATCCGTTTATGATTTCTTGAGTAAAAATTTTGCCATATGTTTTGTTTAAGAGTTCTGTTAAAACGTTCTATGATATGTTGTTTTACAAAGACGCATGCTCAAAATGGAGAGCTCAAAATTGAAAAATTCGCAAAATATCATCTCTCTATGACGTACGGTTTCCGAGATATGGCTCCTTAAATCTCCCGAAATCGGGACTTTATTTTTTTAAACCAATATCTGGGGAACGGTAAGAGTGGCGCGAAAACTTCCATCTCTTCTTTGAGATAGTTTTTGGTGCTCTATCGAATGGAGGGCTCAAAATTGAAAAAGTCGCAAATAACAGACAGACATAGAGAATTCAGTAACGAACTTTTAAAATTCTTTGAATATATCCTATCAGTTTGTAAAAATTTAAAAAAAAAAATTGAAAGGTTACAATGAATGTTGGTTAGTAATTTGCTACTTCAAACTTCAGTGGGAACGTCCTTGTAATTTTGTTTGCATTTCCGTGTTAATGGTGCTTTTGATGTGCATGTCTGCCTATTAAGTAAATTACTTCTCATGTTACTTGGTCGAGTGGGTTACTATGAATGTGAAAAACGTATGTATGGCTTAACCCTGAGAGTAGACCTTGAAACAACACATCACAGTGTAATCTATGCAAAGGAAGTGAGTTCAACTGATGCTGCAGCTCCCTATTCAGTTGGTTGCTCGCATGTATCGAACCGTACAGGCATTAGGCAAGAATAATTGATACACCAAGCACCAGTTCTGCGAAACACTATAGTGAAAACGGCTTCCAAGTCAAGTATTCCATTCTTAGTGCAGTTTTGTCGTAAATTTCTGTATATTCTCTGCTTGTAAAATGAGTCATCTGTTTTCTCGATCGAATCATGACGATTCACGTTCACTTTCGCTTTGAGGTGAAAGTTCTTGCTGAGTCGGACTATCATTTGAAGTTTTGCTTGGATGGATCTATATTTAAATTTACCATTGTTTAACTTAGATACTTTTTAACCGGTTTACAAAGTGCATACTTAAGTTATATTTATTAGTATTTGTTTTCGTGTTATTGAAAAACAAAAGTAGGAGTTAGTCGTAATTGTCTCGTGATTGTGTTCCATTTTCTTTATCTTTGTTCCATTTTCGAGTATTCACCTGCGTGTGACACGCATTGACCCGAATTCGGAAAGAAACATTAATTTTACTTATTTATATTAGACTAGCTACAACATCAATATTTTGTGCCCTTTTCTGTCGCAGAATCGTCATATTGAATTGTCGTGGAACCAAATGACAAATTCTTATTCTCTTAAACTGGAAACTTCCACAGTATATCGGGTCGCTGCTTTTCCCTTCCCTGTATTCGTCATATTAAATTCTCCTCATTCTCCCACCCGTTCAGGATTAGAATTACTGAAATTCGAGTGAGTGAGTGAGCTGTTCGAATTTTATGTATCAAGAAATCTCCACATTCCAGTTTTATGATTTCACGTCAAAACTTCAACGATATGTAAGGGCGACTAGGTCTATTTTAGGCAAGCGGCTATTTAGAGCGGAGATTTAGCTCAGGAGCACTGAATAGTAAATTATCCGTTAGATCTATTTCTTTCAGTACTTATGGTAAATGTATTTTCTAAGCAAGATTAATTACAGTACTTCACTTGATTTATTTTCTACTCTTTTTATTTAATGCTAGGTGCATACAGGGTTTGTCCGGAAAGTAATAGGACTGAGTCGATTTAAAAAAAAAATATTGAGCCAATCGTTGCAATTCTTTAAAAACTTTCAAAATAGGCTCCTTCTGCGTCGATGGAGCGCTGCCAGCGCGATTTCCAAGCATTGAAGGCGTCACGGAAGTCTTCTCCGGAATAGCCTTGAGAGCCACGGTGCAAGCTGCGTGGATCCCCTCTGTCGTCTCAAAATGCTTCCCTTTCATCGGGCCTTTCAGGCGAGGAAACAAAAAGAAGTCCGGGGGGCCACATCTGGGCTGTAGGGCGGCTGCGGAAGCGTTGGGATGCCGGCCTTGGTCAGGTAGCTGTTCACAAGAAAGGCGGTGTGAGCCGGGGCGTTGTCGTGGTGCAGCTTCCAGTCGGCTCCGATGTCTGGTCGGACTCGATTGACCCTTCGTTTGAGTCTCTTGAGCACTTCCACGTAAAACTTGGCGTTGACGGTTTGTCCAGGAGGAACAAATTCATGGTGGACGATGCCTTTGATGTCAAAAAAGACAATGAGCATCGTTTTCACTTTGGATTTGCTCATTCTTCCCTTTTTTGGGCGAGGAGACGCCGGCGTGTGCCACTCGGAAGATTGCCTCTTTGTCTCGGGATCATACTCAAATATCCATGATTCGTCACCTGTGATTACGTTATTCAAAAATTGGGGTTACTTTCACACATGTTCAAATTTTCTTGGCACAATTCCACTCGCCGCAATTTCTGGTCGTCAGTGAGCACTTTTGGGACAGTCTTCGCGCACACCTTGCGCATGTTCAAATGCTCCGTCACAATTTCATAAACCACAGTTTTTGGTAAATTTTAACATCTGGGCAATTAAACGAATACTTAGTCGACGGTCTGAATTCAAAACTTCGCGCACACGAGTCACATTGTCAGTGTTTGTCGAAGGTCTTCCAGCACGGTCTTCATCGGCGACCTCTTCCCGGCCCTCCGAAAAGGCCTTGTGCCACCGAAACACACCACTTCTTGCTAAAGCATCATCTGGGTAAGCCTGCTTGATCATATCAAACGTCTCTGTCGCAGATTTACCGAGTTTAACACAGAATTTAATCGCGTACCTCTGCTCTAACGAACGCTGCATTTTCGGCTTGCACCACTCACAGAAACACGTCTCGCGAAAAAGCCTGTCCTGACTCTCCGTGTGCTCGGAGACAACTGACCAGCCGCTCGTTCGTTAGCTAGGAACGCCCTCTACCGGATCCAGTCGGTGCGCGCACGCTCCGAAATACAGTCATGGCGGGATAAAATCAGTCCTATTACTTCCCGGACAAACCCTGTATATAAGTACTATAATAGTAAATGTCCCCATGTAGGACGGGCGTCAAACCAGAATTTTAACTCTTTATTACCACAATATAAGTACACATTTATTTAATCGCCTTGAAAATAGACACCTTCGGAACACACACACTTCCTTCAACGCTCCTGCCATTGCTGGAAACACCAGCGAAAGTCCTCTTTTGAACTCTTCCGAAGTTCAGCCGTCGTGTTGGTTTTGAAGTCTTCTAGGGTGACGAAATGGGTACGGACGCTGTTTTCCTTAAAACATTGTCACCATAAACTGATTTTAAGGCTGTTAAAGTTGTTATCTGAAGCAAATTTCCCTAATTTGTATAAAAACTTGATGTTGGCTCGTTGCACGAATTGCGGCATTGCACCAACAGATTACCACTTACTACTCCGTTTACGTACAGTTCTCATAAACTGACTGTTATGACGTGTTCACACTTGACACATGCATAATTAGGGAACCTAAGGACTGTACTATACAAGATTAATTGTAATTGCATCAGAAATGCCAAAATTACAACATTCCGGTATGGCTTCCTCCTTCATCCTTCAAATAGAATCCGCCTAAACTCGAAGCATCGTACGAAATTCGAACACCTCGTATGGACATTTCTGTGAACCAGCTTCCACTCCATTTTCTTTCCTTCTAGGTCAAATATCGAGACACCGAAACAAACACTACAAATATAATGACAGCTGTTCCGCTTTTTTTGCTTCCTACAAATGTTTATAGATCACATCATGCAGCACTGGTTTGAAAATGACACTGTTCAGTGATATTTCGAATTGTTTTGGGCGGAAGCACAGGACCCAAACATGGCAGAAGGGGTGGCACAATAGATTAGTCCGCAAAGTTGCAAAATTCCGTCCAAAGGCTGTCGAATTCGCCATTGTTTTACTGGAAAATGCTCTACATTACAACTCACTGCAATTTCAGGTAAAACTAAATATGACTGACAAGCAAGTAAATGTATATACACAAAGATCTTGGTAGAATATTAGTCTTCCACCAAAGTAGATTTGAACAACATGTGTTCAAGTTCTTCGATACCTTGAGTATATGGTCAAAGGTGAATGAGTGCTTATTTGTTTTCTCCAATGATGATTTGCTTCATGATAACGATAAAAGCGTGACAGGGCTACAATAGGAGCCGCCTAATGGTTTGTCTTGGATGAGAATGGAGATCAGTTTCGTCCATTACAAACTTTCAGGGGGATTGCACGTCATCGCGTCGTAGGACCTGGATTAGTTTTCAGGGAAACCACTAATTTTTTTTCTTTATTTTGTTATATACGATTAGTTTTAATGAGTCGATTTGGCAACAATTCCATCCAAAACCACACCAATTAGGTGGTAACTCAAATTTAGAAAATAAAATAAAATCTTTGAGTTTTACGTCCAGCGGTTATTCCGGCTAGACTAAAGGAGACGGTGATGATGAGAAATGAAGGAAATGGTGGAATGAAGGAAGTGGGAGAAAATGGGAGAATCCGAGAAAACCCACGCACACGGTGTTTGTCCACCACAAAGTTCACTTGGCGGAGCCTGGGATCGAACCCGGGACACCAAACACCAGAGGTGAACGCTCTACCACTGAGCCACCGCGGCCCCAATTTGAAAAAAAAAAACTTCGATGCATTAAAAACATCGATTTTCAAAGCGATGAAATGGGAGCTCAGCTCAGGGATGAAAAGGCTATCATAACCAGGAAAAGCCACATTCGTTTAACGAGCGATGAAGTGGCCAAACCACACACTCTTTTCGAAAAACGATATATTGGGAGGACACAATCAAAATAAGAAATTCGAAATGATCTTTATTTTTCTTCTACTAGGTTCTAATTACGTTCTTTTTCATTTCCCTTCACTACCCCCATGCAGTCTCTTTGCGGCTTCCGTAGGGATCCCGAGCCCCAGGTTGAGAAACTTGGTCTAAGGGAAATGTTCAGCAAGTTGAGACTTAGGAGTCTGAATCATTATCCATGTGATTTCAGTGAGATACACTTTTCCCTTTAATCAATGCTCGCGGCTTCGGTATCAAAGAGAGATTATTATATTTACGTAGATAAGATTAGACATATTTGCGGATGACGAACCTAGCAGCATGTTGTAAGATCTTAGAGGAAAAATGTGCAAGTTGTTTTTATACTCATTCCCATTTCATTCAGTTTTTCAGTACACACACACACTAGTTCTAAATGTATTTTTCAGCTTAGGAATTCCGGTCTGTCCCCATTCCAGGCTTACGGTGTGATACCGAATGTAGTAATGTAGAGAGACGACATAGTTTTCACCTGAAATCACACCTGCAATTACGCTAACTCAATCATTTTTTATATACAGGGTGTTTCAAAACAACACCGACAACGTTTGGGAGGTGATTCGTGACACCAAGATAAGACAAAAAGTATAGACCAACCTGGGTGCACAAATGCTTCCTTTCGGAGTTAAAAGCTGCCGAAAACATGAAAAAACGGACTTTAGTAGTCCATAGCTCCAAAACTATGGGACCTACCGTAGTCGGGTCAACATTTCGCTTAAGAACTAATATGTGCCCTATCCAAAAATCTTTGTTTCAGAATTCTAAGGTACTCACGCACATTTTTTTGTATACGTAGTTTGGCTGTAGCCATAAAATTTCAAGTACTCACCAACTACCTCTACAAAAATTGTTATGGAAATACCACAGTATTCTAAAACTTGGATATTTGGATAGTACACGTACCAGTTCCTATGCGAAGTGTTGATCCGACTACGGTAGGTCCCATAGTTTGGGAGCTATGGACGTTTAAAGTTCATTTTTTTATGTTTTCGGTAGCCTTTAACTCCGAAAGGAAGCATTTGTGCACCCAGGATGGTCTGTACTTTTTGTCTTATCTTGGTGTCAGGAATCACCTTCCAAACGTTGTCGGTGTTCTTTCGAAACACCCTGTATATGTGATTATTTCGTTACTATTTGGTCTAGGAATTAATTCGTGCGGTTGGTGCGCACACATTGAAGCTGTAGTACAAACACAAAATACATAAATATTTTAAGAAAAATATTGTCCATCGCTAGCCACCACTTTCGCCCATCTGTCAGGCAATGTACGGATTCCGTGGCGAAAGAAGTCCTCATCCTTGGAAGCGATCCAGTCAGAGACCCATGTTTCGATATCTTCTGAAGAAGTAAACCGCTGTCCAATCAAATCGTTGTTCATGCAATCGAACAAGTAGTAGTCCGAAGGAGCAACCTCTGGTGAATACGGCGGGTGGGGTAAAACTTCCCATCCGACATTTTCTAAATAGATTTTGACCGGTTTTGCAACATGTGGGCGAGCGTTATCATGTTGAACAATAAGTTTATCATGTCTGTTCTCCCATTCTGGTCGTGTTCTGGCCAGAGCTTGCTTCAAACGCATTAATTGTCGTCGATAACGTTCTCCATTCATAGTTTCACCCGGTTGCAGCAGCTCATAGTACACCACACCTTTTATATCCCACCATATGCACAGCATAACCTTTGCACAGTGAATATCTCGTTTGGTTGTGATGGACCTGGTTCACCTGGTTTCACCCAGGCCTTTTTTCGTTTAGGGTTCTCGTAATGGATCCTCTTCTCATCACCCGTAATAATTCGATGCAGAAACCCCTTTCTGCTCTGTCGTTGAAGCAGCAATTCGCAAATGGTTTTTCGTCTTTCAACGTCTCTGTCTTTCAATTCATGTGGAACCCAATGTGACATCTTTTGAATCATTCCCATGGCTTTCAAGGGTTTGGAGACTGTTGTTTGATCAACGCCTAATGCTGCTGCAAGTTGTTCCTGCGTTTGACACGAATCCTGCTCGAGCAATGCTGTCAATTCTTCGTCTTGAAATTTTTTTGGCTGTCCAGCTCGCTCTTGGTCTGCCAAGCCGAAATCACCACTTCTAAACCGTGCAAACCACTTCTGACACGTTCGCTCAGCTAGAGCATGGTCACCATACACTTCCACCAAAATACGATGACTTTCAGTCGCACTTTTCTGCATGTTAAAGTAATGCAGCAGGACACCCCGCAAAAACACTTTATCAGGCACAAATTGCGCCATGTTCACTTAACTACAAACTGGTGTTGTTGACGCTTTAATCCACTGCCCTATACTACGAACGATACGCGATGACAGGGGTTTGCAACACATGTGTGGATACACGGAATTGTGGGACGCTCCGTTCGTTGCGCCATCTCTTGTCCACCCGCACGAATTAATTCCTAGACCAAATATATACCAGGGAAGCAAGAAAGTTCGTGCGCTTTTATACTATGAAAGAAAACTGTCAATTACAGGGTCTTAACGGTTTATTTATTCGGCAAAATAGCCTTCATTTGCTTCTACAACCTTCTCCCAGCGCTCAACAAGCTTGTAAATGCCAGTTTTGTAGAATATTTGTTCCCGAGACTCGAAAAACTCAGCAACTGCATTTTTGATGTCTTGTTCAGTCTTGAACTGCCTGCCACGCATAAAGTTGCCCTTGGCTAAGAATAAATGGTAATCCGAAGGGGCGACATTTGGGGAGTAGGGAGGATGAGGTAGAAACTCCCAACCAAGTTCTGACATAACTTCAGCGTCTGTTTTGCGGTGTGAAGGTGCGCGTTGTCCTGGTGATAGAGCACACCTCTTCTGTTTACTAGTGCTGGCTATTTCTGGGTCAGTTTGGTGGCTACCGTTCTCAGTTGTGATGAGTACACATCTTTGGTAATTGTCTTACCACGTTCCAAGAGTTAGTAATGCACGATACCGTTTGTAGTCCACCAAACACAGAACAAAACCTTGCGTTCATGTATGTTCAGTTTTGCAGTCAAAGGCTTCCGATCATTCGGTGATAGCCAATGGTATGACCGTTTTTTATTGTCATACATGACCCACTTCTCGTCACAAGTTAATATACGGTCCAAAATTGAACAGATTTTGTTTCTCGTCAACAAAGATGAACAGATATTCAGTCTTAGAACTTGGCTCGTAGCGGTCAGCTGGTGAGAGACCCACTGACCCAGTTTCCAGGTCTTCCCCAACTGATGCACACTTACCCGAATGGTTTCCCTGCTCACCTCGAATCGGTGAGCAAATTCCTCACATGTTTGACTGGAATCATCTTCAATAGCGGCCTTCAGGTTGTCCATATCCACTGATTTAGGCCTCCGAGAGCGAGGGTTATCTTGCAAGGTCTCGTCACCAGTTGAAAAGGTCTGGAACCATTTTTGTGCTGTACGTTTACTTATTACACTCTCTCTGAACGCAACACATAGTTTTCTAGCTGCTTCTGCACCATTTGTCCCCAATTTAAACTTGTAAAGCAAACAAGCTCTAAGAACTTCATTTGACACTGACAAGATCACGAGCGATTTTTACACACCATACTAACAAATGCGTTGTTATATTCACCGTGGCTGATGCGTCAATCAATAAGCTTTCCCAGACAGTCAAAACTTTCATGCTACGGCGACAGATGTCGCCGCAGCAGCTAAATGGACGCGGGAGTGGTTAAAAAGCGCACGAACTTTCTTGCTTCCCTACTAATGATTATCCGGTATAAAAATTCACACCGTTCTCGTGGTATATTTCTAAATAGTTGTATCGAAGAGACCGTAGGCTATTTAACTTTTTTTATGGGGACGTGGTGGCTCAGTGATAGAGCGTTCACCGCCGGTGCTTAGGCCCCTGGTTCGATCCCAGCTCGCGCCATGTGGACTTTGTGGTGGATAAACACCGTGCTCGTAGGTTTTCTCGGGGTTCTCCCGTTTCCTCCCACTTTTTTCATTCCACCATTTCACTCATCTCTCATCATCACCGTCTCCTTTAGCCTAATCGGCATGACCGTGAGACGTAAAACTTAACGATTTCATTTCATTTTTTAACTCTTATTTTAAGTGCATCCAAAATTGTAACACACATATGACGTATAACCTGAAAATACGAGGTAGGATCAAATGAAAACTATAAAAGTGCAATGTATTTTAGAATGTAACAGTGAAAAGGAAATCTTACCTCTTTTCAACGAGTCCCCTTGACGTTGAGTGCTAGTATTCCAAGACTTTGGAGGTGCATGGATACCACGTTGGAAAAATTCTTTTGGTCGAGATTGTAGCCACTCGTGCACCGCATTTTTCACCTCTTCATCACTATTGAAATGCTTGACTCCCATCGCTTCTTTGATTGTCCAAACCAGGGCCGCCCACAGGGGGTACGTATGGCGCAAGCTGCGCCATTGAGAAAAAATTTGGGGGGGATTTTACTCTACTTTCGAACTAGCAATTTTACTGTCGGAATAGCATTAAAACACGATTTTGAGAAGCTAATTTTCAAAAATTTCCCGGGGTGAACCCCCGTACCCTCTGCTTCGATACTCGATGAATGAAGTACCGCGCAAGTAGCCGTATGAAAGGAAAGGTTGGTTCGTTTTAAGAGAGAAGGGCCGCCCACAGGAGGGATGAATGGCGCAAGTTGTGCCATCGATAAAAAAATTGGGGAAGAATTTTACTCTAATGTCGAATAAGTAATTTTGCTGTCGTCAGAATAACATTGGAACACGATGTGATTTTTTTTTTCAAATCTCGAGAATGAATCCCCCTACCCCCTGCTTAGAAACTCTATGAATGAAGTACCGCGCAAATTGCTATATGAAAGGATGGGTTGGTCGGTTTATCGCTTTGTGTAGGTAATTTACCCATTTTCTGCTGGGAGCATTTATTTATTTCTTATTTATACCATGTACGACACTTAATAAGTAATGCTGTTCAATTGCTACATGATGCATAATAAATGAATTAATGATAATATTTTGTATAGTTTTCTTTTTGTGCGATCGATTACATTTTCCAGGGCCTGTGGTAAACTGAAAACCAGCTCAAAAGTGGCATCACTTTGGGGGGGGGGGAGTGCGCCATCAGCTTTGGGGGGGATGGGCACCCCTGGTCCAAACACATGAAAATCATTGGAACAAGGTCTGGTGAATAGGTGGGTAAGACGCTCAAATTTGATGTCATCGGTAGTCACAACGGTCACATGGGCAGTATGCGATCAGGCGTTGCCATGCAATACGAAAACATCTGAGGACAGAAGTCCTCGTCATTTACACCTGATTGCAGGACGAAGTTGATTTTTCAGCAAATTTGACTACGAGGCACTGGGTACTGTCACTCCTTTTTCCATGTATTGTTCCAAAACTACTCCCTTTGCATCCCAGAAGAGAGTGAGCATAACTTTTCGTGCTGATGGTTGAATGTGGATTTTTGTTTTTGTTTTGTTTCGGCGAAGAGCTATGCCGCCATTCTTTTGTCGGTTTTCTGGTTTCTGATTGATGATAGTGAACTCAGATCTCGTCGCCTGACACTTCTGTTCAGAAATGCATCATCCTCGGTGTTGAAACGACGCAAAGTTCTTCACAGGCTTCGATGCGATCTTTCAATTCAGCAGTCAACTGACATGGAACCCATCTTGCAGACACCTTATTGAAATGCAGAACATTATGTACATGTGTTGGGCTGAACCAAAGCTAATATTCATGGTTGTAGCGATTTCTTTCAGCGTAATACGCTTGTTTTCCTTTACAGGCTGTTCCACCAACACAATGTTTTCGTCGGTCATTGCGCGTTGAGCTTGTCCCGATCCTCCACAGACGTTATGCCACTTTTAAACTTCTACACCACTCGGATACTTGGTGCAAGGAAAGGCACGAATCGCCGTATTTGCTACCATCCTGCGATAAATTTCAGTTAGAGCGCGCGCGTCTACTGTGTTGCTCTGGAGTGATAGTATGGTGTATGAAAATGAAGATTTCATCAGCAATATATGCTTCAGTGATGAAAGACATGTGTACCTTGAAAGCTACATCAATCGACAGTTGACTATTGACTTATGATTTGCGCTATGATATGACCCATGTTGTTGTTACAACAACAATGGATGCAGCAAGACGGAGCTACTTCCCACATTGCAAATGAGTCACTTGTCTTTCTGCCCACGAGAATTTGGACATCGGTTGATTTCCGATGGAAAGGATTTTCCATATCTTTCCCACTCCCTTGACATCACGGTTCCAGATGCCTACATATAGGGTATGCTGAGGGAAGCAATTTTTCGAACAGATAACCCCCTACTATTAATACCGGAGTTACGAGAGAAGATTCGGTTATTTGTTCTGTTGCTCCAGCAACCCGGGTTCACTAACATGTTCATTGATCTACAGGACCGCCATGAAGAATGTTTGCGACGTAGTAATCAACATTTTGAACATGTTATGTACAGGCGCGATTCCTCTTAAATTTACAGAATATGTTGAGTTACACTTAGTTGCCATCCATTAGACATTTTTTATATTTCAGTATGTTGTACAACAAATAAATAAGTAAATGTCAACGATGTGATTTCAGTGATGTTCGTTTTGCCGCATATTGTATTTCTGAACAATAAATGGAACTCGCCTAAAACATGACCGAAAATATGCTTTCATATCACTTCAGCTCGAAATATGACCTAAAACTAAAATATAACTGTACATGTTCACAAGAGTAAAAAATGCGTATATTTAATTGGGCATGTAAAACGATGTCAGGATGAAAATTTGACATATCACAGGAATCCGAGCCTTAATAATTAGTATATATTTCTTTAAATTGAATGTTTACTTCAGCATACATGGGTAGTAGCACAGGTGCTTTCGTGTGAAGCAGTTCGTATTTTCACTATCTTAACAGCCAACCTACTCACCCTTAAGAACTAGATACTAAATAGCTGTTGATTGAAACGGCCACTTCCAAGAATCGCATACATATTGATAGAGCGTATGTACTCAGCTTTGTTATTCACACTGAGTCTTCCAAAAACACTTATTTTACGGAGGGACAAAGACAGAAGCATCTCATTAGCTGTTCGTTATCAAAGACTTGCTAATATGTAGTGCTTGGATGCACAGGTCATACCTGAAAGATGTGTTGTCTTTAGCGAATGGAAGTTTTGTAGAGCATAATATTTTTTAATCTTATTCAAGTATTAAAAAGAACCTGATGGGTTTAATAAATAATAATGCAGTATAATGATATTCTTATTTTAAGTATAATCGAGAAACGTAAAGCTTTATTCGATTAGGCAGAGTGTCAACGATAGGTGAATATACATACTATATACCTACTTACGTTAAAACACAGAGTGACTGTACTTGTATTATATTCCAATAAGATTTTTATCTATAACGTAACTTTTCTTACCACATATTAAACTGATTACACCAATTTCAATCTCACGTTTTAAACTCAATATTGTCAAACCCTAAACACCTCAATAAGTTGACGTACAGAAATATACATTCCAGCTACGAATCAACAACAATATATACATCAAAACTCAAATATCTTGTCCGATTAATCTCACTTCCAACTTCCTGAGCAATATCCTTTTGTATCTTTAACTTTTTTTTTTTTTTTTTTTTTTTTTAATGGAGAATTTTTATCCTTTATTTTGATCTTACATTTTGATTGGCACTTGTACCTTATGGCAGCTTTGCTTTATTTACTCAAGCAATATATCGGATCGTAATATTGGATTATGGTTAAAATGTAAAAGTACATTAAAAATAAAGTTTGCAAACGTTATTGCTCTAGGTGGCATAAGCTAAGAAAAAGCAAATATCGTTTGGCTGTAACTAACTATGGTCTTTTAACCTGGAGGTTCAGTCCTCACGTTCACAAAAGCTCTTCATTGCCTTCTGTTTTTAGCTAACTGAATCCAGTTTCTACTTTGGATTCGTATTTCTGCGAGATCCATCTTATTATTGTTCCCCATCTTCGCCTAGGTCTTCCTAGTGGTTGTTTTCCGATTAGACTTTCAGTTAAAACTTCGAAAGCGTTCCTACTTTCTTCCATTCTAGCTGCATGACCAGGCTCACCTAAGCCTCCAAGACTTGACGACCCTAACAATGTTTGGTAAACGATATAAATTATGTAGTTCCTCGTTATGAAGTTTCCACCATTCCCCATTCCTGTTCCTCTTGGGTCCGAATATTCATCTCAGAATCTTGTTCTCAAATACTTTGTTTACGTTCTTCCCTTGGAGTAAGCGACCATGTTTCGCAATCATACAGGACAACACGCATGCTTATCGTGATCTATAAAACTTCAAATTCCTCGACAGAATCAATTCTATTGACCAGTTCTGGTCGTTTCTTGTAAATTGCTAGATACACTCCCACTAATAGTCAACAGTACAGGTCCGAGCCTATCATTCTGTCCGGCGACAGCAGATCGTGATACAAGATGTCCGTCCAGTCTAACCAAATGCACGGCATAACCTTCGTTGCGTGGGTGTCAGTGCGGGATTGACCACAGCCCCTGGAGCATCTCGCTTCGACCACGATGTTTTTTTTTTCACACATTGTAGTTATCAATTTTTCATTACTCGTGATCAGCCGCTTCAGAAATGACTCGAGTTCTTATGTTCCAGTAAAGATTCGCAGATAGAAATTTGACCAAGAAAATATTTTTAATCAGATTATGTGGCACCCAAATGTCTAGCTTCTTTTCGTGGCCAGCTTTCTCTGAATCAGGGTTTCTCAACCTTTTTCACCGGCGTACTACCATAAGTCATACGTACAACCAACTGCGTCTCACGTACCACCAATGGTACGCGTATCACAGATTGAGAACCCCTGCTCTAAATATTTTTTAAGACTGATTTAGTGATAGATTGATTTTAGGTCATTGGCGATGTCGTGACTGCTTACATTATCGTCCATTTTTGCTGTGATTTTTCACTCATTGCGTATAGCATCTTAGACATCGAAATTTCCAGAACGAAGGCGATTGAATCGTGTTTTGACTGTCGTTTTTGATAACTCGTACCCATAAACAATACAAGTTTCTTCATGAGCTTGCACAGCATTTGCGCTTTTGTCGAAATAAAATTGTAAAGTGTAGTGGTGTTTTGAGGAAAGTTGATTTCTTTTCACGGCTCAATACCATAAAGATTATAAGAATTTTATGTCTTTCTGCACATCGACTAGCTTCAACTGTTAAATGACGTTAGACCTGGGAACCCGTACCAATGTAATGCGTTCGATGCTTCCTACCGGGAATCGAACTCGGGACCCTGTGCACCAAAGACATGCGCCTTAGCCACTAGACTAGCAAAATGGGCTATTTGATAATTCGATCCTTATTGATCTAAACTCAGATAAAAAATATTCTATACAGCTGAAAATTTGCACCTTTTATGTTCATTTATCCGTACCAGTTATAGTCGTGTACTGTGAAATAAATTAAACTGCTCACTTAGGAGTGTTTAGACTTGATAAAGAGTCAAAAAACAATTAAAAGTTGCTGTTGTGATTAATCATAGTCAAAAGCGAATGTTTTTATTAGCACACACTAAAAGAATGAATGTAGCGTGAGAGTGGAAAGTTAATTATTGATGTTACGGTGCTTGTAGTAAGAGATTTTTATTGTGCAGAGCAATGCCCTGCTACTGGTAAAGTTAAGACCTTGTGAATGTCAGCTGAGGCATTCTTTACTCACGTTTTTTTACTTTTGCATGTAACATATGTACATTTTTCACAAGATCGTGGGAGCTGTGTAGGTTACAGTTAATATTGCAAATCAATTCTGTGAATCGTTGAAATAAGATTCCAAGTGATGGTCAAATATACATCGCTGGCCGATTATGTACTTAAAGATTTATTTATTTATTTATTTATTTTTATAGCTACGTTCCGGAAAATATCCGTTTACACTTATACTTGGAATTGAGCGTGAAAGCAGCGCTAAGTAGGGGAAAGTCGGACAAAACCGGGACCCAAAATGTTTTTGCTTGTTCCTCAGCATCTATATAGATAGTATAGCTTGAATTAGTTTTCAAATGCTAAATAAATTTTTTATTGACACAAAAATGTTTATTTCAGTGGAAAATGCTGGTAAATTTGGAGAGCAAAAACATGTTTTAAAGGGTATGCAAAAACCCAGTTTTGTCCGATCAGGTCGGACAAAACCGGGTACATGTAAAATAACTATATAAAAAAAAAAACTTTTCTTTTGCAAGAAAAATATGTAATTACTCCCAGAACTAGTACAGTAAGAATCAATACAACTGAAAAGATATGTAAGCTTAAAAAGTACGGAAAATGTAGAGGGCTAGACTATATTAGAGCAATAACATAGAAAAAATAATTTTAGGTCACGATTTTGTTAAATCTAAGAATAAAAATCACAAATAAAAGTTTCATCATATTAATCCACATTGCTACAAGCTTCGTGTGCCCATCCTTTACAGTTAAGACACTGTATCTAACCTTCTCAGGTTTACACTGTACTACCCGGTTCTGTCCGACTGTTAATGTCCCGGTTTTATCCTACTACGCCATTATTCAGAACTGCAGGCCTAGCACCTCTCAAAGAGCACTAAATCCTGATTTAACACATGAAATAACAGCAGGAAGAGTTATTATTATATGTTATATACTTACATAAGTCAATCTTCCAGTGGTTAGGAACAGCAGTATATTATCGATGGGAGACAAATCAAAACTTTTCTGCACACATTCTTCAACACATCGCCAACGACAAAGAAACCAGTTACTCAGCTTTCTCTTAAACTAAGAATGACATGGCGGTTGTTTGCAACTAATTCCATGCGTTGGCCGACATATAGTGGCACTAATATAGCCAGAAAACCCAGGTCCCGGTTTTATCCACCTATTCGGTTTTATCCGACTTTCCCCTATAGACGTTTTAGTGAGTACAATGCGGGCATTTGTGTATTATAATAGTGATGCCATGTTTTTGCGAATGAAGAAGATTGCAAATAAAGGCAGAAATTGTTCACTTTCTATTTAGATCACTCATATATGAGATTCCAATCAAGAATCTCCAGTAAACGGCACTAATTTACACGTGTGGTTTCGGGTTCCATATTTTATTTTTAAGGATTTTATCTTGTAATATTTTACGTTACATATAATTGTCTTCCAACTAATGGCTGTTTAAATCTCTGTATTTTGAAATTCTTGAATGTAGGTATTTTAAGACCTAGGCTATTTGTTGCAAGAGATAATTGTACTCAACCTAGAAGATTACAGGACAAAATTCTTTAAAAAACGAAACTAAGGTTTGATTTAGTCGTTAGTGTACTAACAAAATTGTACTCGCATTGTGTGTAATATGCCACTGCAGTCATGAAAACTATGTGGAGACTTGCATAGATGAAAGTTTTAAGCCTAAGCTCTAGCGACGTAACTAGGCTAGTTGTCGCCCCGTACAAGAATTCCCCTTAGCCTCCCCCTTCCCCGATCAACCAAACCAAAACGCTACCCGACTACACCTGATATTAGTATCAGACAGTAATTCTCGTATTACATGTTATCTTCAAGTGTTAAAGCTTGATTTCAAAATTGTAGTACATAATTTAATTTTTAGTACAAGAAAAACACCAAACTAATTAATATTTGATTACCAAGTAGTCAGAAAGTAGCATGCTTGACATATTCTTATAGTCGTATTACAATCACAAATCACAACCTTTTTGGAATTATATCGGTATGCTCATATGTGTAGAATGAATCAACAGTCTGTTGCTTTAGAATAGAATATTTAATTATGACAAACTGTCAAACTCTTATCTCGAGTATTACTCGTACATTTTGCAAATCTCTTAAATCGATGTAAGTTAAATGAAAACACAATAATCTGGAATTAACATTTAACTTTGTGGGTACTTTTGGCTACAAAAGTTTTTACACTGTCCTCAAAAGATAGCTTTGAAGCTAACTTACGCTCTCTGGATATGATCCTAAGGTTGGAGAGTCGTCGTTGTCTTACTAAGTTTCTGAGTTTTTTTTTATACGATGTTTAGTTTGCTAAAAAGTCATTTCCTTACCTTATAGTGAAAATAAATATTTGCCGTTTTGCGCCCCACCAACTCGGCGCCCAGAGCACAAGCCCCGTTTGGTCCCCTTAGTTACGTCGCTGCTAAGCCCTGACAAAAAGTGCCCACGGGAAGCACTTCAAATGCAGGCTTAAAAACACATGAAAGGTATATCATTCAGGTTATTTTTTAAATTATTATAATGTGTTTCATACGCTCAATAACCAGTTACTTTTTATTTGTCCGTGGGTTTTCTTGGGGTACTCCCATTTCCTCCCACATTCGCATTCCACCAATTACTCCATCATTCCCGCGCCTTAACCATCCATCTCCCTTAGCCTAACGAGCATAATCGTGGAAAGATTTCATTTCATTTTCATTATTTATTTGTTTACTTTTGAGAAGGTCGAAGGATAGATTCTGTGGTGATAACCATGAAGAGCTCGTATCGACGTGAATGAAATAGGTTTTCTGCATGGATCGTTTGCGAGTGATCAATAAGCATATGGTTTATCTACAAAAGTGTCACGCTCTTCGTTCCATCTCATAGCTGTTGTTTTAATTATAATGGTTGCAGCAGCATTAAGTGTTCTGCTCTTGAAGGCACTGGTGTTGATAGAACGCCCTGATGACACAGTTTCTGCTTTTGCATTTTTATTTCCACTTTTGAAAGACGTGAAGGAAGTGGTTTAATCCGTACTACTGCATATAATATTGATTTAACGGACTTCTAGTTAGACCACTTTGTGGAACCCTTCGCGCAAGTATAGTGTCTAGCGTGCGTGCCTTTGGTACATGGGGTCCCGGGTTCGATTCTACCTTAAGCTGTAGGTCCACGTCTCATGTAACCTTGGTCTGGCGCTGAAAAGAATGTTGAACATGAAACAAAGAAACTAGTTTTTTTTTTTCAAAAGATCTGTAAAACAAAGGCAATATTAAAATTGGGTGAACATGGGAAAATTTTAGGAAATGAATAGTATGATTTTTCGACACGTTATCTTCAGCTGAGAAATATACATGGTAATGTCGTAGTGTCATAGTTAGAGACAGGATGTTTAGGCACTAAAGACCTGGAAAATAGGCGGGCAAATAGACACTTAAAACTTAAAAAATAGGCACTAAAATGTAACTCGAAATAGTGAAAATAAATACTCAATATAATTAAAAAATAAATTCAAGTCATAGGTAATGTTGAAAGAATGCAGAAAATTAACTGTTTGTTAATATGGCCTATCTTCTTTTATTGTATATATATATAAAAACGGAGTTTGACTTGTATTCCATGTGTAAATGCATTCTCTACAGCACTTTATCAGTACACATAACAGTCCAAAGTTTTATAACATCTTATCACTACAAACAACACTTACATTTCTCGGAAGCGGCAGAATCCTTTCTTGAAATGTTAAATTATATATTTTCCGCCAATAAAATCTTATTTTGAAGAAAATGCTAAAATAGTCAACGTTAGGCACTAAAACAATTATTTAGGCAGAAATGGGTAAAATAGGCAAAATAGCTAAAATAAAATTGGCTTAAATTGAAACTATAACCAAGGGGCCGCGGTGGCTCAGTGGTAGAGCGTTCACCTCTGGTGCTTGGGGTCCCAGGTTCGATCCCAGCCCCCGCCAAGTGAACTTTGTGGTGGACAAACACCGTGTGCGTGGGTTTTCTCGGGGTTCTCCTGTTTCCTCCCACCTACTTCGTTCCACCGTTTCATTCATAACTCATCATCATCCGTCTCCTTTAGCCTAACCGGCATAACCGTGGGACGTAAAACTCAAAAGATTTCATTTCATTTTTTGAAACTATAACCCCATATAATATTAAAGAACAGGCTTTTTGCCTAACATCCGGTTTCTAGTCATAATGCTGTGTAATTGATGCAGTAATCCCTTTGTTGTACGCTATCGTGTTCTCTTAAGTTGTTATTAGTGTTATGTTCGGTTTTAAAGTTAAATAAAAGACAATTGTGTGAATTTATATATATAATTTCCCTTTAACATTTAGACGCCGGATTATTTGTTTCTTTATTATGGTACTTGAAATTTACATCCTCAGTCAGCATTTCAGTGAACATAGGGGCAGTGGTGTTGCTTAAATACACGCCTAGCAAAGTATTGGAAGTTCCGTGTTTATTGTTTTTTGTGTTTCACAGAACTCTTACTTCTTTTATAGTGTGCAATACAAAATACGTACAATTCATGCAATTGTCAGTCCACTACTTGATGGTCTCTCCAACTCGTTTCTGAATTCATTTTTGGCAATTCATTTCCAGTTTACTCCGCAGTGCTTCTTGATTTCGTTACTTCACATGTATAAGGACGTTTGCTAGACCCCAACGTTTATCTTGCTGGGGCCGCACTGACTCAGTGGTAGAGCGTTTACCTTTATAGTTTGGGGTCCCTGGTTCAATTCCAGCTCGCACCAGGTGGGCTTAGTGATAAACAAACACCATGTGCGTTAGTTTTCTGGGGGTTCTCGCTTTTCCTGCCACTTTCTTCATTCCACCCAGTGTTTAAAAATGTAACGCGTTACAAGTTACTTTACTTTCTCTTAAAATGTAACGCGTTACTTTTAGGTCCGAAACCTTGAATATGTGAAAAAAATCTTATTACTTCAGTTTTCCGTACTACTATTACTACCGCTATTATTATTATTATTATTATTATTATTATTATTATTATTATTATTATTATTATTATTATCATTGCACGTCCTGAATCGATTTATGTAAATGCAAGGACAAATTTTTACTTGACAACTATATGAACATTTTAATGTAATGTAACATTGACTAAAATGCCATACTGCGTTACTCGTAGGGATGGACACGAGTAAATTCGAGCAAGTTTTCTTTGAAACTCGATTCGACTAGAAACAGACATCTTTGAGCTCGACCCGAGAACTCGGCTTGAAATATTTCCTCCAACTCTACTCGAATTTGGGTCCAGTTTCGAGTCGAATCGAGCCAAATCTGGTGTATAGTTTCGAGTACTCTCTTCAAGTATCTTACATAGACAATATAATTATTATCAATGGTACTACTACTACTAAAACTTATTATTATTATTATTATTATTATTATTATTATTATTATTATTATTATTATTATTATTATTATTATTATTATTATTATTATTATTATTATTATTAATAATAATAGACATGAAAGATAGGTGGTTTATATATAAATACTAAAAAGTAGTTGATTGCCAAGCTCGGTAATCGTGAAGTCCAGGAGTCAAGGACATTGTTCACGAGCTTCTGAATTTGGGTTGAGGGTCTAGGTTGAGTATTCGGGCTCGAGCCAAACACTTAAAAGTTATAGGGCACTGGCCAAATATCTTTAAAACTGCTCGGCCCGGGTTTAGAATTGTCAACGACTCGAGCAGATCGGCTCACAGCTCATTCACTATCGACCCAAACCGAGAAGTGAGCTGAGCCAACAGCTCACCCAACCGAGTCGGCTAGAGCCCTTCGCTCAGTTGAGTCGAACCGAGCAGATGGCACAATCCAAACATGCTAGCTCGAGCCGATGGTTCACTCCAAGCGAGCCGGCTCGAGCCATCGGCTCAGTTAAGCCGTGCCGAGCTAAGCTTGTTATTAAAAAAATTCTCTTGTAGTCTCGCTATAGAGACGAGACGAGATGCAAACAGTGTCCTCTCACGTGAGCAACACTAAAAGTATTCCATATTACTGCTTAGCTTACATTTCTCATGGCTTTCGCTTTCCAGTGTAATCAGACCATGATTTCAAAACGAGTTAAAACGAGCGAGTCATTTATTAAACTCGACTCGACTCGAAACTCGACGCCAAAAACAGTGAATTGTCTCGGAACTCGATTCGAGAATATTACTTTTGACTCGACTCGAAACTCGACTTGGATTCGAGTCGAGTTTTAGCTTGACTCGTGGCCATCCCTACGCGTTAGAAAAAATGGTTGCTTATTATTATTCTGCTAAACTAATTATATAATAATAACAATGTTGCTATGTAAAATCAAAAATACAGAATATAGAGAAAAATTACACTACAACTGACAAAATGAGAACACATGAACTGGGGGTGAATGAAAATTTACCAATAACTCTAAAATGGATACATGCTTTTTAAAGCTAGTTGTTCCAAACTCTATAATCAACTGGACTTTAGGATATGCAAACTGATCTAAAAGAAATAATATTACATACCATCAACATTACATCAATCAAGTAGACCTGCTCTCAGAACACAGTTTATTCATATTAACCCCTTACTGAATGTCGTTAATTATGGCATCCTACATTCCCACGGGGGCACCACTTTACTTTTAAATTCTGTTTACCATTATCTTCAGCTTTTAAGAAAAAGTATTCTTTCTAATGTTCGAACGATAAAATATTTTCGTTCTCCATTTTTATAAAAACAACACCAATCAAAGTAAAATACACTACCAGTACCATTGCACTCGTAGTTCACTCACTGAATGTATTCATTTGGAGCTGTCAAAATTTAAGACAAAATCTTCCAGGTGCTTGCAATCAGTACACGTGATTTTCTCATCTTCCAAAAACAGCAAGTGGCACTATATTTTGTTATGTTAATAATCAAATCAAATTGTATCTATGAATGTATTTGCAAGCCTACCAACGTAAATTTCGTAAGGCGAAACGGGAAAATGCACATCGAGATTTCCCGTTCCGCCTTACATTAAGATGAAAAGTGATAACAGGTTTTACATGCAAATTTCTAGAGGCCATAAGGCGAAACGGGAAAAGGCGAACAGTGCAGAAATTGTTGATCACTGACATCGTTCATGCTCCATTGTTCCATTCCGAGAAATTCACTTACAGGAAAGAAACATTTGTTTCCGAAAAAATATACATATCTTGTAGTTACTCATCCGAAATGTAACGCGAAAAAGGTAACGCAAACTAGGTACGTTACTTAAAAATTTATTACGCGTTACCGTTACAGTTACTTTGGAAAAAATGTAACGCGTTATTAGGAAACGTTACTTAAAAAGTAACGCATTACTTGCGTTACGTTACTTCCCAAGACTGATTCCACCATTTCATTCTCAGCATCATTGTCTATTTCAGCCTACACAACATAAAAGTGAAAGATTTTATTTTATATCTTCTCTTGCTAGTCAGTCAAGAATTGTTTTTGTCCATCGATCATTTCTTGTTACGAGGGCCGTTCAGAAAGTAAAGAACGATTGCGCATCGCGCTCGGCGCCGACCCCTCATCATTGCGACCGCCTGCGCAGGAGTTATCTCCTTCCTTCACCTCAGTGTAAGCCGAGTCTCAATGTTGTGCGGTCACGCTACTTGTTTTTGAAGCGATTCACAATAGCAGTGCCAATCAAAAATCCCGCCAAATGTAAAGTACGGAGTGTCATTCGCTTTCTGAACGCGCAAAAAGTTAAGCCTATTGAAATTTATAGGCAAATAAAGAATGTTTATGGTGATGGTGCAATTAACAAGTCGTCAGTGAGGAAATGGTGCATTATGTTTAATCAAGGAAGGACCAATGTGCATGAAAAGATCGGAGTGGGAGGCCATCACTTATTACGAAAGAAGTGAAGAATCAAAGAAAAAATTCCCGAAAACGTCATTATTCCCGAAACTTACGGAATTTTTGGGTGGAAAACAGTTCACAAAGGTGAGAAACTCAAGCAAGCAGTGACAGCCTGGCTGATGAGCTGCAGATCTTTAGCGGCAGATGAGTATAACATCGGCGTTGAAAAACTGGTCCCACGTTCTAACAAGTGTCTTGACAACTATGGCGATTACAGAGAAAAGTAGAGTAAGGTCCTGTGGTTTTGTAAATAAAATTTTGTGCTGATATCTTCTGTTTTTATTTAACCATGCCAAAACGTTCTTTACTTTCTGAACGACCCTCGTATATGATCGGCCGTTCTTGTGCTTCGTACGTAGTATGGAGTGTCTCTTAACAGACCCACCACCAACAGCCCAGTGCTTCGGTCGCCTCCTGATTATTGCCAACCCAGAAATCTGACTTGTTTCCATCTCCAGATGTTTCCAAGCAAATTGATAAGCATATACTAGATATATATTAAATTAAGTTTTTAAAAAAAAAAAGACAAAAGGAAAACTTCAGTGAATTTCCTACTCTTGTTCATGATCAGTACAGAATACCGATAAATAGTTACCGGCGTTTGAAAGCCCGTTCAATTGAAATGAAATTGCTTATGTTTGTTTCCCTTAGTCCAGTTGTACTGTGAGCTACGTCAGCTTAACTTAACTTGAATAAAATCAGGCAAATAATAATAATAATAATAATAATAATAAAAGTCGTTTGACGGTTAAGTCAAATGATAAAACATGGTCATTTGCCGTGGAATCAAGCTAAATTATTACGCACATACTTGGAGAACACAAAAAATAGAATTCTGATTTTGAAGTTAGATGAATCAGTATGGTGATCGATTTAGGGTTATTTTATTTAAAACAAATTTTGTATACGTTTTAAACATGTGCTTATTTTTATTTTATTTTATTTTTGTAAAAAAATCTGCCCTTTCGAGAAAGTGTCGTATTCGAAGGTTGGACTACTTGTAGAATTGGTATTAAAAAATAAATAAAATAATTATAATGAAAACAAATTTTTGTGTTGTATTCAGAAAAGAAACGAACAGTTTTTTTTTTTTTTTTTTTTTTTTTCTGTTCTGAAATTAAACTATCGCAGGCATTCGTTGATACAGTACATGTTGGTTCTCAGTCTCCGTACAACCTGGAATCGTTTAACATGAGTTTAACGGGTAGAAAAAAGAACATCGTTTGAAGCAAATTTATTCAAGTAACTCAAACATCAGATAGAAAACGACCATAAGAGCTCGTTGCAAAACGTGTAAGAAAGAAATATTGGTTTAGTTTAAAGAATGAAGAATCATTATTTAAAAAATGCAAGCTGTGAAAATAACTTGAAACCCAAACAAATGGTAAAAGTGTTGATCAGAAAATTGTTTCTAATGATTTTAACGTCAGTGATGTGGTTGACATGCAACTGGGAACTTCAGGTAAAGATTAATTTTGTATCAACAATATCTTTTTCATTATATTATGAAAATTTTATTTCATCCCTCTTCCCCACCTCAGTTCTAAATTTTCTTAAAAACTTTACACCTTGTCATAGCTTGTATGAAGGGCTCAGGCGAGAAAGCGCAAAGTATGGCAGTCACCCGAATAATTAACTATTAAAGCGTGATACTTACTGTAACATCAGTGCCGAACGTCAGTGTCTGAAACAATTTGATCTAAATTTGTTCGTCTGTCTGTATGTACGCGCCACGCTACAGGGCGCAATTTTCGGTCTTTTAACGTTAAATTTTGAGGGTAGAGGCACAGGATGTCGGAATTTGCTGTATAGTGGTTCGGATCCCACGTTAAACAAAAAGCCCTGTCCCATATAGCCTTGTAGCTGATAGAAGACTGTAATCAATCAAACTAAACAAACTAATTTTATGCGTTTCGAACAAACTTGGGTTGCAGGATAAATTTGGATCCAGCTCAGTTTTTATAAAATATTTTTTAAATATGGAGCATTCAGAGCGCAAGGGATCCAAGTCCATTTTCAGAAATGTTCACTTTTGTTCGGCAAAGTAGTATCTTTGTAGCCAAGGGTACGAAATAAATGAAACAAAAACCACGTGAAAGGGTGTGGACTACAGTTTCATAGAACAATCGCTAGACAAGGGCGTTGATGGTGGTGGAGGAGGACTAATTTCCCCCTCCTTACTTATAAATTTAAGATATTAACATTATATTGTGTACGCTGCAGCTTGGGAATGAATAACAAGTCAAGCTCCGAATGCCATAGTAAATGATGCATAATAACGTTAAATAAATGCAGGGTATGTCCAAAAGAATATACCGATACAAAACGTCATATTTCCACAACTATGAATAAGATTCAAAAAGAAAGAAAAACTACACGGAAAGATGCAATCTAGAATTTTAAATGATTGCAGCTAGAGAAGGGCGTTCGTTTAGAGATCATCCGCTCCCTACCCTGAATTTCAGATTTTGGGAGCAGTAATGCAGATTTAGAATATTTTTGCTGAGCAAAGTCCAACATAAAAAATTTGAAGTCCTTATACCGAATAAATAGGATTTTGATCAGTGAAAATCCATTTCCATTGGCCGTAAGGAGCTATAGGCCTATATTGCTCTCTTGTATAATTTTTGCCCAAGGATTCCAATGGTGGCTCTTCTTTCGAGTTTCAGGCCTACTTAAAATTCTGGAAATTTGGTCCTAAACAACTTTCAAGTGTTAATCATTTTTATGTTCTCCGTATTTATTCGGTGTAAGGACCTCAAGCTTGTTCTGTTGGACTTTGCTGATCAAAAGATTTCTAAAACTGCCTGACTGCCCCCAAAATCTGAAATTCAGGGTGGGGATGGGGGCGGTTGCCCTCCTGTCCCACTGACGTCCCTGTCTAGCGGCTATCGTATGAAACTATCCCACGCCCTTTCGCATAGTTTGTTACATTTGTTTTGGACTCTTGACTGCGAAGATATTACGTTTTGAAATAGAATTCATGTGCTGAGCAAAACTGAACTTTATTGAAAATCGATTTGGATCAATTGTGCTCTGAACGCCCCAAATATTACTTTTCTTCAATAAATTATTGACTCAAAAAACAACCAATTACATACGCTTGCAAGAAAATATTCTAAAGTTAGCACATGAAGTGTACTTCAAACATTACTTTTCGAAAATGTATTATTTTAAAATGATTTTATTAGCATCAGTGTTCTGAAATAGTAATAAAATTTTGCAACAAAAATCTCACCCGCCTCCACGAAACGCTAGCTTAACTCCTAATGGCATAACTTTCAGAAGCAGCAACTCCGAAATGACTTGCTTTAGGGTTAAAATAACAGCACAATCGCATTTCTGGTAAAATTCTAGCCTTAAAACATGTAACATGACTCTCTTTGCATTTGAAATTTCGAATATCAAGCAAAGATGTCCGCAATGATGCTTAATAACACCATCTGATGTGTCAGACCACTTCCAAGTTTCATCATTCTCCCTCAACCCCTTCTCAACAAACAAGGATGTGAAAACTTTTGTTTTGCCATGTATATTGATAGATTGTGCGAAATCTCCTTAGTAGGTAGATTTAAAATATATCTAAAAAGCTTATTACAACCAAGAAAGTATTTATGAGAATCACTAGTAAGAGGGTGTAATAAACGAGGGTCATGGTATGAAATAATTTGAGAATTACTAATCTATAGTGAAATATTCTGTACTCAACACAGTGTAGTCTTAACCAGAATAAAATAAATGTAAAGATCGGTTACAAGAGCAAAAAAATCTTAATAAATACGTTATTACATGATTTTGAAATATGTTTAAAATCATGTTTTAAGCTGTTCAAAATGTTTAAAACATTTTGAACACCTTTTTCATGTTTTAAACACACGTTTTGTTCTTTTTGAAGGGAAAAAAATACTTTTTTTTTTTCAACCCTGGATCGATGTCCTGCTTCTAAACAATTCCAATGTTGACGTGCATGTTTTTATTTATTTATTTATTTATTTATTTATTTTTTATGAGCGTGTGTCATGCAGAAGAAAATTAGAAAGTAATATGTATTTATATATATGTTTCCCACTTTCGTGCCTGTTTTCAAGGTATCTTTCTGCTTCTGTGGTTAGTTATGCAAATAATGTGGTGCTCCATTACACGAAACAAATACAAGTGAAGTTTAACAAAAGCTAACATTCCAGTTGGCTACTTACTGTCAAGGATAAATGTGTTTTCTACTGAAGAGTTAATGGATATTTTAAAAATATTTTTCCAGAATACTTCTTATCATTTGGAATTGTTATATTACATATCAGACAGATCTTCTGCTTGAGATTGAAGTTGAAAAAAAAATACTTTTTAGTATATAAGCTGCATGGTCTGATGAAAGAATTTTCGACGATAAGTTTCATAAAATATATTTTATTTCGATAGACTAATGTGTAATTTTGTTTTGCCAGTTATCTCCATTATTTGGGGTTAAAATTGACTAGGTATAACGGAGTACATTTGTTTTGTCTTCAACAAAGAGCTCCTTCGTGGCTGAGCTGTTAGCGTACGCGCCTTTGGCGTGGGAGGCCCGGGTTTGATTCCCGGCGGGAATTCATGTGGTTCAGATTCCACGTTAACCACTAGGTCCACGTCTCATGTAGCCTTGCTGCTCAACAGGACGTAAATTCAAAAGTTAACTCTAACAAAAATATTTCTTTGGGAATTTCGTAAAACAAAAGAAAGTCCGGTTTTTATGAAACAAAACGTGTTTTGCTGGGACTTATTAATATGATTTAATACCTACTCAGGGGTGTTGAATTCCCATCGTTTAGAAAATTTATTTTAAGGTCACATATCTAAAACTTAGCAGATATTCATAAAACATAGCCTTCTTCTTCTTCTTCTTTTTATTTTGGAAAGGTTTCCCAATTATTGCTTGAGGTTGAAATCTATTAAGCATTAGGAGATAAATTCATCCCATAGTTTAGGATGTAAAAAATCGATTTTCTTGAAACACGTAATGTGTTACCATTGTGGCTTAGGAGTTTTCCTTTGTTTACGATCGAAATTGGTTAAAGAGGTTGAAATTATATTGAAATTTTCTCCATCGCTTGTTTGACTCTGCTCGTCTTTATCCCCGTTAAACCTGTTATCTATAGGTGGGACTTCCGAGCGTAATTGTATAATTGTTGTGTCCTTGTTTGTAAGTCCAATATGCAGGGTATATAAGTTCAGACTCGGCTCATTAGTCCATTAGCAGTGAATAAGGTTTTCTAGGTCTGACTGTCTTTTTATACTTGGAACAGTGCCAGGGGGCTGCGGTGGTTCAGTAGTAGAGCGTTCACCTCTGGTGCATGGGGTCCTTGGTTCGATCCTAGCTCGCGCCAAGTGAACTTTGTGATGGACAAACACCGTGTGCGTGAGTTTTCTCGGGGCTCTCCCGTTTCCTCCCACTTTTTTCATTCCACCATTTCATTCATTTTCCATTATCACCGTCTTCTTTACACTAGTAGGCATAACCGTGAAACGTAAAACTCAAAAATTTAAATTCATTTGGAACAGTGTGAACGGCGAAATTAGGCGAAAACGTTAAACATTTAACTACTCCTGTTCGTTCATTAACGTCAATATACCGATCTGGTGTCTTAAGGAAGAGTTATGGTGCTAATTCTTTGTTGTATGTGTTTGCTTTCTCGTGGTCCTCGTTCGGAGGTTGTTATCCAACACTTAGACATATTATAGACAGATTTCTTTGAACCAAAGATCTTGTAAATATCAGTTAAGTACTAGAAAAAATCTGCTTCACTATTCATTAGCGTATGAATAATCAGCAGTTTATAAATAATTAGTAGGTAAAATCACAGTTCGTTTTAACATTCTTGTTTTCTTTGTAAACAATTATTGTCCTTGCTTTCATAATATTTGTGCTCGATTGAAATCTTACCTGAGAAAATGTATTGTTTCGTTTCAGAACAAGCCACCGATGCATCGCTTGCATCAGAAAACTGGGCGCTTAATATGGAAATATGTGATATTATAAATGAAACGGAAGATGGGCCCAAAGATGCCATTAAGGCTATTCGCAAAAGATTGCAGCAGAATGCTGGGAAGAACTATACGGTTGTCATGTACACGTTAACGGTAAGTAAGAAAAAAGGTTGTGAATTAAAATAGAGCGCGCAAAGTGCGTACCAGACGTCCATACTGTTGGGAGTTTATAGTTACCCGCATATGTTGATGGCGCAAGGATATTCAGTAATTAGGACTGCACCTTGAGTTCGAATAATCTGTGTAAATAAAAGAGGTATAAGAATATTTTCAAGAAACTCTTTAAGATGCTTTAAGTAACAAACATTGTAGACTTTAGTGATATATGAGTAAGCGGTATACAGTTTCACGAAGATTTAATATAATAGGCCGAGAGTGTATTTATTTCTGTGATAATGTATGACGAACAAGGTTATGAATAAAGAATTAAGTGGAATTTCAGTTACAGTTATTGATGGCAGAGGTGTTCTAGTGTTGCAATTGAGAAAGTCTATTATTATAATTTTGAAAGACGGATTTCACGAAAACTACACATGCTTTCACCGTTTTAGATTTAGAGTAAGATATTCCAGTCACTTGTAAACTTAATTACCGTTTACAGTTTACATTCGTATAGTTACATAAAAAAAAATCAAAGGTCTTTGAGAAGTAATTTCTTTGAGTGGAGGAAGAGATTACATATTGCAAAACAATATTTAAACATTCGTTTTTAATAATTTTATTTGTGTCACCAAAATTAGTTATCTTTTGTTCCTAAAACACATAAAGAACATTCACATAGTTTGGATTGTCCTTTTTTGTGACATATAAATGATAATCGTGCGAGACCCTCATCGCCATCTAGTGTCGACGGACCCACGAGAACGGACCTGCGATACCTTTAAATGTTTCGTCAAAATTCTTCCGATATTGCCATGAGAGGATCTGGAAAGTTGGTGAACGATAGCAGTTCGCGATCTGTCCTTCATGACTTGAGATCTTTACAGGAGCAGTGGTGGTAAAAATGGGGTATCCAGACCTTGGTAAATCAACTGTTAAGTTGTTCTTCGCCGTCAAAAAGTTCGTGAATTCACGTGCGGACAATGGTGTAAGAAATGACATTGTCTTTACAAATATTCCTCGAAAAATCAATGGATATCAACAGCCTTTTCGCGAATAGAGATGAAATAATTTTGCCTTGCCCCGTTGCTCTTCCAATGGAATTCTTCGCTTTAGGGGAGTGTCAGAAAACGGCTTTGCTTTACATACAAACCTAAAAAATCTTTCATAATTATATAACTTAGGTCCAAAGTTAATTAATGTGTGTAACATATAGAACGTCTGTGTTTCTAGTATTTTCTCTGTTTATCTATGTGTCTAGTTAAGGATATTTATCGACATGGTAGAAGTTTTAACTGAGAGTACAGTCATTTGGTATGTTAGGATGTGTTGTAATTTTCATTTTGAAAGAGCATGGGATTTTTTTCTTTTTTCTCTTAAGGGGGAACGTCCGTGTTTTAGCCGCTTACGAGAAATTTACAAACCCACGCTTAGCTGTTGCTTACAGAAGTTCAATTTTTGGTCGGTAGATGTGTATAGAAGTTCAGCACCTCTGTGTTAATTTTTCCCCCCACTATCTTGCCTTTCACGCACAAGAAACTATTGAAGGGATTCGTTTAATTTTTATATGATGCACCCTACACTAGCTGGCAGTGCTGCCGAACTAGGATTGTTTTTCTAGGTTACATACAAAGCCAATAATTATTTTTTAAAAATTCGAAGAATTTTAATAATTTAATTTTTAATATTCACTAAAGAGTAATTCAGAGAAATAAAGGAACTATGCTATAATTCTATCTCAGTAAATAGAAGTACATATAAGTAAGATTTGTTTGAAATTTGACTACTTTAGCATTAATAGTTCGTGAGAAAATGGTACATGTATGTCCAAAAAAAAACTACAATTTTAAGAAATTAAAGTTTAAAATTGACAACGGATTTTCATCAATAAGGCGAGTCACAACATTCAGAAAGCATCATAACCATATTCTTCGTCTTCAGCTGTGTCTTCTTGATCTTTCCTATATCTTCTTTTCTTCATTCTTGATTCTCTGGTAAGCTTCAGGATTCCCAACTCCGATTTTGTTATACGCTTTCTGTCCACGTCTCGCAGTAGTCTGGAGGTGTATTTACCGCTTGAAATTTCCATCTTTTCCAGAACACCAGTTCTTGCTTCACGGCAATCATTAAAACACCATACACTGCAGTTTGTACGCTTTTAGAACCGGCAAATGTAGTTTCTGAACATCGTTGCCGTATCAGTGCATTGAAACTTTCATTAGGGTTCTGTGTTTTCCCATGAAAACATTTTCCCAAAAGGGCGGAATCCGCAAGACCTCTGTAGTTAGGTTTGATAGCATATATCACTGCAGCAGCCAATGAATGCTTATGCTACCAGCACCCACATTGCACTGAAATTTCATACGCAGCCTGTTGCCAAACTTGTATATCTATTGCCATGGATCATACGTTTTTTGAAAACACCTTTGCATCTTCCCATATTAAAAAAATAAATAATTACTGATAACACAGAAAATCCCCCTTGCTTGTTTGGCTGCATCCTTCCACTCAAGTCTGGCGCGCTTTCATATAATTATCGCGTGCACTATATTTACTAACACAGATTAATAAGGAAAACAAAGAACTGTGAACGCAGAACGCTAAAAATATTAAGCAAAATGGTGTGTGTATTCTTTTCGGAACGACAAAGCAAAAATATATTTACTACATCACTACAGAAGATGAGATGATTAAACAACCTGGAATGAACGTGAAAACTGAAAATACATATATTTAAGCCTGAAAATACAACAGAAGTACCAATAATTTGCATTTCTCGAAAGGCACCTGATGTCGTACGAACATGAAACTTCCAGCAATGAAACTTTAAAGACCGTAAATTCTGAAAATGATACTTTTCACAAATCGAAAATTTTCACCCCAAACACGGACATCCCCCCTTAATCTATATATATAAAAGAGAACGTACAAATCCTTTGTCCGCTCATCACGCTAATACGGCTGAACCAATTTCTTTCATTTTTGGGGGGTTATTAGGATTTGGACCCTAGATGGTTTTTATCATATCACTTTAATTTTCAATTACCAGTGTCTTGAGATAATTGACCATTCAGGTGTCGATAACGTACAAATCCTTTGTTAGTTCATCATAGGTAAAAATAAACGTATTTATATGCAACCCACATGACCGTGTCACTCGGCGGGTTAACATAAATGACAGGCGATATAATGTTAACATTTAGTGCAATCTTCTATGGTTTTTATCATATCACTTGAAAGCGAAAAAGTAAAAATTATCTAAGTAACAAAGTTTATTGCGTTCGGGGGTGACCGCAGCGAAGCGGGGCGGGTTAACATAAATGACAGGCGATATAATGTTAACATTTACTGCAATCTTCTATGGTTTTTATCATATCACTTGAAAGCGAAAAAGTAAAAATTATCTAAGTAACAAAGTTTATTGCGTTCCGGGGTGACCGCAGCGAAGCGGGGTGAACGCTGCTAGTAGTGTATAAGTAGAGATTATAGATAATTTCTAAAATAAATTCAGAAAACGCTCGGATCCCTACACTGTTTTATCTCCTTTCTAATACTATCTAAATATCGAGAACAAGGCCTTCAGTTGACCTATTCTTCAGAAACTGTGTGTGAGGTGAGTAACAAAAGCATTAACTGAACTCACAAAATCCAACTGCACGTGAAGTTTTGGCCGGCTGGTTGAAGGATAGGGATGATTTGTTTCTTCACATAATGGGTAGAGACGAAACGGACGCTAGTTTCCCGAATCCAAGAAATCCAAGCAAACACATTAAGTCGTAAAGTCAATGACAATCGTGTTTTAACACGAAACACGTATATTTCTCGTGAAATTCTTGAAACCGGGATGAAGAATGTGAATTGCTAAACACTTGTCTACAACCTGCCATTCAAAACCGACGAAGAGGAATGATATGGTTTGGAATTCTTTCGATTCATGACGGCGTCCACCCACACGCAGCTGCATGTACTTGAGACAATTCAAAAATTCCGATATCGTCCTCCCGTATACATCCCGATCTTGCCCCTAGTGATTTTTTGTATGTTTGTTTGTTCCTTTACCTGAAAAGGAGGCTTGTGCCGCAACTTTTCAATGACAGTGTAAAGTTATCAAGACATCAATTCTCGACTGGCTGAAGTTTCGAGGTGGCAGATTTTACACTGAAGGTCCACAAAAATTTGTGCCACACTACCAAAAATAGTTGAAGCTTCATGGTGATATCTAGAAAAATAGCTAAGAAATGTACTGTGTAAAATCAGCAACATTTTTTTTTCTCCTTTTGCTTTCTTCCTTGCAATATCCAATCAGTCTTGCGTATCAAAAAGTCAGCTGATACCAAGTAAATGTATTTCGTTATTAGTGTTGACTGTTGCAATTTGTCGTATCTCCGCGAAAGGTATTTCGTAAATTGATATGATGTTGGTTTTGATTGATTGTATTTAAAGAGTAGTTAAGATAGAACATTTGCTAAGAAGGAAAGTTCATTGCGGAAGTGTTGCAAGAAATGATAATGTTTCAGAAGTTGTTTTAGTATTGAGTGGTAAAAGATTTATTCGTGAGGAAGCGTGACGTTGAAGCTGAAGTTACGTGTATTGGGATTAATATCATTCAAGTGTAAGGAGGTAAAGAGAGAAGTTTGCGCATAGTGTGGAAACAAACTATTTCCCACATGACATTTTGTCAAAATCATCCGATTTTTATGAAATTTTGCTTCGTGGATTAAGAATCAACTCTGTTGCTTTACTCTGTCTCCACCAACACGTGAAGGTGAAGGTAGATCCATCATTCTGTGCACTTCAATACACACAGATGCCGGTTTGGCGTGGGAGACCCGGGTTCGATTCCCGGCGGGAGCTCATGTGGTTCGGATTCCACGTTAATCAGTAGGTCCACGTCTCATATAGCCTCGCTGCTGAAAGGGACGCTAAACTAAAAATCAACTCAACTCAACAGATGCCGGTTGTGCGATAACTTTCATCTATCCAACACATTTTAAAAATCCAGTTATGTTTGCTTCCTTTGAGTCTACGAATTTTCTCTATTGCGTGCAATAGATATGAACCGGTGCGTGATATCAATCCTGCTAACGATATGAGCTACTACGCGTCCTCCTTCGCAGCTTTAACAGTCCTTCATTCGTACGTACAGCGCATGACATCAGTAGTATTTTCTGACTTTTTCAACTTCGATAATTTATTTCGCAATTCCAAATTCTTTTGTACAATATTCATGGAAATTCAAATATTACAGGAGTTTTTAAAACCATGTTTTAAATTACAAATTGCAGGGTTTTAAGAACCTGACATACTTAAAAAATTGCTTGTTTTTCATAAGTGAAAGGAGATAATAAAATGCAACTTAACACGATCATAGATAATGTAATTCTGCAACATAAAATATGAACCTGAAGAATTTTCAGTATTGCCATCCATAGAAATTACAGTGATGCCAGAATAACATCTCCCCCAAAAATCTAAGTTAAGGCAGCGACTAGAGAAACAAACTCAACTGCATTTGACTACGTATCATGTTGCCTTGAAATCCTGTGAACTAATTTTTAAATAATAGTTGTATTTAGTTCGTAGTAAACAAAATAGTTTTAACACAGTTATTAAAATTAAATAATAATATTATTTAAAAAGTAATTCACAGGATTCCAAAACAACATGATACGTAATCAAATGCAGTTGAGTTCGTTCCTTTACTCGCTGCCTTAACTTAGATTTTAGGGAAATTGTTATTCTGGCAATACTGTAATTTCTATGGATGGCAACACTGAAAATTCTTCAGGTTAATATTTTCTGTTGTAGAATAACATTATATATGATTGTGGTAAGTCGCATTTGATTATCTCCTTTCACTTACGAATAAACAAGCAAAAGAAATTTTGTATTATTTTTAGTATGTCAGGTTCTTAAGCATTCTCTATAAGAAAGTCAACTATTTATGGTTTTGTTAGTGTATAGTAAGCCTGGATATCTACTTGCAAAATTGTGATTTCTTAAGGCATGGTCACTCTCAAGAAAGATGTAACATCATATTTCTTCCGAAAAATCTGTATAAACATCTCTTGTGGTAAGATTGGAACACACACGTGATGATCAGCAATCAGTCGTACATGAAGGTTAAAATAATCTAGTTTAGCGCTGGAAACAGTATTTTAAGGACTAAAACAATTAAAAAGGGGTAGAGAAATTCAGACACTTATTTTGGTGAATATTAGGAACAATTAGTATCTCTGAAATCACATGGATTGCATAGTTCCCAATCTTATCTCCTATCGAAGTGCACCTTTTAAAATTCAAATTGTAGTTATAACAAATATTTTAATCGTATGCGTTGAAAATATAATGGCTTTTTATATGTGCATTAATTATTTTACCTTTTCTCTTTTTTTCTTTTAAGGTTTTGGAAACTTGCGTAAAAAATTGTGGCAAAAGGTTCCATATTTTAGCATGTAATAAGGAATTCGTTCAAGAATTAGTAAAGTTAATTGGTAAGTGCCAGAGTTGTAGAAGGTAATTACTTCCGTTAGCAGAAAAAAGCCAATAAGTCTTGTTAAGAACGTATATATACTATTTGCCGGCGTATAAGGTACCTTTTCTTTTCCTTTGTGAATAAGTCCAAAAATGGAATGTGTGTTATATGCTAATGCAGGGATTTTGATTAATTCTATTTCAAAAAGTACTCGCGATTCTTGTTTATTGTTTTCCCTATTCCCTTAGGTGTGCAGCAGCATACCAGTTACGTACTAGCTCAGTGACTCAGTAGTGAAAACTTTTTTTCCTCAAACTGAATACAGAAAATAGATTGCGTCTTATATGTCGTAAAATACAGTAGGCCGATATATATATATATATATATATATATATATATATATATATATATATATATATATATATATAAATGAAAGTGACTACGTTTGTGTCTTCATATCTCTTGACCCACGCTATCATTTCCGATCAAATTTGCCACATAGATGAGGTTCGGGCCTGGGATGTTTTTTATCATTTCACTTTAACGGTGCAACTTAGGGGAGAGGGGAGATATTTTAAAATGATCAGAAATAACCGATATTAGTAACGAATCCATAGTTTTCGGGGTCGCTGAGATGTACAGTGACACTTCCGATGCCGTTTAAATACAAATTCAGTCACGCAATTTGGGGTAGGAGAAGGAGAGAAATATATAAAGATAATCGACAGTGACCGACATTAGTGACGAATCTATAGTTTTTGGTATTGCTAAGACGAACAGTGACACTTCCGATGCAGTTTAAGTCAAAATATATCCCTGTATGTCCAAAATGAAACGTATTCTGGTCGTGCGAAGGACGGGAATTCTAGTATTATATATTCGTGGCTTTTAAAACGGGAGTAGAAAGTTCAATTGATTTGGTACAATCCGCAGCAAAAAACCTGCAACATGAGCATGTAAGTTTATTTTGAAACTACGTCTAACAGCCCAGGGAATCAACATAACGTCAAAGTGGCACGAATCACGCGAGAAGAAACCTCGGCGTCCTCCTCTGCACACTTATTTTGGAGCAAGAAACTTTGTCGTTTCACAATAAACTTATATGCTCATGTTGCAGATTTTTTGCTGCTGACTGTACAATGCTACAGTAATTATATTGTTAATAACTTCTATTTCATCGAAAAGGCTCGTCACATTTTCATTTTGTTCTTCTTTTAATTTATATAACCTCACCCTATTTTCTGTAACTTAAAATGATTCGTTAGAACAGGGAAAACATTAGTTAGTGTACAATAATAGAATGGGGCGCTAACTTGGCTTTGAAGTAGTGTTAAAAGATAAAACGTGATGGCATTTAGAAGACAAACGCTCATTATTGTGTGGCTTGTGGGAGTTTAACTCACAGGATAGACTACTACATATCCTACAGGTCATGAACAACTGAGGATGTTTCTCTACCACGAAGAATAGCATAGAATTTAGACAAATGATGTAAAACGAATTAAATAGAATATGAAATATGTGATTCACAACATAGCCCACATCTCGAAGAATATAACGTGTAAATATAAATCAACACAAGAAGTGTATTCAAATATCTTATCTTCTATCTAATATAAATAAAATAAAGAGTTTGTTTGTGTGTTTGTTTGTCTGTCTGTCTGTGTGCGGCCTGGGGACCAGACGAGTGGACCGAGAGTTACCAAATTTTGGTCAGAGTACCTTGGCCCAGGCCCCAGATCAAGATGAAGCCCTTTTTTTTAAATTTCGAACCAGGGGAGCGTTTACCGGAACCGGCTTGGGAACCAGGCAAATTGGCCGAGAGTTACCAAATTTTAGTCACTAATACCTTGGTCCAGGCTCCAGACCAGAGTTAAACGTTTTTGTCAAAATTCGAACCAGGTGGACGTTTACCGGGACATGTAAAAGTAGTAGAAAATGACCGATATTATTGTCGAATTCACAGTTTTCGCGGTCGCTGAAATCAATGGTGAAACTCCGATCACATTAATTTCCAAATTCACGCTATTCGGCTCCGGGCCGGGGGTTACCGGGGTGCGGGTGGGGTGAGATACCGAGACATTTAGAAGTAATCCAAAATGACCGATATTAGTGTCAAATTCATAGTTTTTGCGGTCGCTGAAATCAGTGGTGACACTTCCATTAGCGATGACTTGCGAATTTAGTTACAATTACATGCGGGCCGGGAGTCGGCGGGGGGGGGGGGGTCCGAGTTGTAAAAAATAGCCCAAAGTGACCGATATTAGTATCAAATCCATAGTTTTCGCGGTCGCTGAAATTAACTGTGATACTCCCACTTCCAAATACAGCCCCCGTGCGAAGCATGGGTATATTCAAGTAGTATTAAATATAATATAAGATAGAGAGAGAGAAGGAATGGTAGCAATTAAAAGGTAAAAAAAAAAAAAAAAAAAATTAAGAATATGTTATGATATTTTGATAACTACCGCAGGTAATTGGACATCAAGGCTACTCATTCATCTTTGAGTTGAGGGCCTATCTTCGGGATAATGGACTAAAATTCGAGGTAATTTTAACTATTCTTTCCGTGTTGTGGTATAATTCGTAAAATAATGTGTCAACCTTGAAGATAAAGCACTCAATCACCGGTGATTTGTGCTGGGTTGAACTTGTATCCCGCTGACTAATCCGAAATCGAAAGTTAGGCATAAAAGTGCAACTAAAAAGAGAAGAGAGGTTGATTGGTTATCAGGATCTCTACTACCAGATTTATTTCTTAAGTTTACTAATTCTTTGTAGTTCAGTATAACATAGTAAACATTGATTAACTTGAAATAATTTCATGTTGACATAATGTTCTCGTGGTTGTAAATGACCTTTGAAAAAACATCTTTCTCACGGAGGCAAATAATCGATGATATGAAGAACAGATAACTTTTTGGTTGGAAGCTGGGCGAGGGTTCTCGGGAACATGAACAGAGATCGTACGGAGCCAGGCTCCTGGATTCGCAACATTAGGGTCACTTCATTCTGCAGTATTTGAAAGACATAGTGATCGTAACGTGATTTTAATAAATGAATCAAATCGAAAGTAAATATCCAAACTTAAAAAAAGCAGTTATTATATAAGCAGTTATTATATGATTTCCCTTGAGTCACTTTAAGATAAGAAAACAGACTGAGAGTATTTGAAAATAAAATCCTGAGAGAAATATTCGAACCCAAGGGGGACAGAAATGGGGAATGGCGGAAACGTCATACGGAACTGCATAATTTATACCATTTACGTAATATTGTTAGGGTTGTTATGTCTAGGAGGCTTAGATCATGTAGCCAGAATAGACGTAAGTAAGGAGCACTTTCAAAATTGTAACGTTGAAATTTAATCGTAAAAAGACCATTAGGAAAATCTAGGCGCTGATAGGAAGACAATATTAAGATGGATCTCGCAGAAATAGGAATAGTAAATAGAAACCGTATATTGTTGGCTAAGGAGAGAAATCAATAGAAAGCTTTTATGAATGTGGCATTGAATCTGCGAGTTACACAGGGCATAGCGTTAGTTGGTTAGTTAGTTTGTTAATTATATGACATCGAAATTTAGTGATAATTGAACAAAATTCTTTGAAAAGACCTGTGTTACATTTTGGTTCATTTTCTTTTTTCAGGACCCAAAAATGACCCACCGACTGCTGTACAGGAAAAGGTACTAAGTCTAATTCAGAGTTGGGCTGATGCTTTCCGTAGTCAGTCTGACTTATCTGGAGTGGTGCAAGTGTACCACGATCTGAAACAAAAAGGAATAGAATTTCCAATGACAGACTTAGACACAATGGCACCTATCCACACGCCTCAAAGGGTATGTATGCATGTTAGATTTGTGTGGTTTCATTGCACATAATGTGCACAGTGCGGCAAATAGGAAATGAGACTCGGTCTGTAAAAAAATAAAGAATAACAAGTGGAATCCGCTTTAGCCGGTGCATGCTAAATAGGAACCCCTTTTGTTTGTACAGCTTTGCACAATCTATTAAGCGATGGAATAGGACTTCGGAAAGTCCTGGACTGTAATTGTGTACAAGGTTCTCGTCATTGCTTTCTGGATGGTTGGAACATCGTCAAAAAAGTAATCTTTCAGTTTTGCTTTTAATTCAGGGGAGGAACACGTAGACAGGTCTGGTGAGTATGAGAAGTGTGGTAGCGTAATCGTATTTTTGGGGCTAAAAATTCACGAACTATGACTACATTCTCTGCTGAGACAACGATGCACTCTCTTCCGTTTCTGCTTCTCGGTTAAAGAATGGGACATTAAAGGTACACAGAACTTCCGTTTCTTTAAACCTTCTGTTGTTATTTCAAGGTCTATTATCCTGAGACTTTCATTTTGGTCACTCAAAATGATATCCCAAACGTTGTCAATCATTTCAGTTGTTGTGACAGACCTGCTTGGGTCTGGGCGGTCGTCATATTACACAGACCCCCTTCCAGCACTGAACCCTTCTTATAGTATTCAAAAACACAGAAGTGAAAAAGGCATTTGTTTCCAAAAATATTTTTTCAGCATCTCGAATGTGTCCTTTAGAGTTTTCTTATTATACAAGCGTACAAAGAACTAGATATTTACTCTTTATTGCACTGTTGAAAAGGTGACATGGTATTCTAATACCAGTCTATACTTAGCCGCATCACGCGCTACACTGGCAAGCGGCCGAGTTGGATCTCAAATGTTTGCATGTGTACCTAAGTTTACACGCAAGATTCACCACTTTGAAAATTTTTCGTGACGAAACTAACTTATTAGTGGAGCAACCCACATTATGCTTTACTTTTTGTTTAATTATGCTTTATTTTTTCCAAATTATGCTTTATTATGCTTTATTGTTAATTGTTTTTACAATAGGCCTACATTAAATATTCTAAGTATCTTGATCTATTTATTAATATTTTATGCAACCGGTTTCTTTCTTATTTAAAGAACTTCCTACTTAATGCACTGTAAGAGATGTGCTTTACTCGAGTCTTTTTTTTTTTTTTAATTATTTTGTACTGCTCTTCCTTCTGATGTTAATGCGCAACGGAAATAGAATTTTATCGCAGTAATGCATCCAAGTTCTTAATGTAGGGAGCCCGTACCCCAAGGAATCGAACATATTTAAAAATGAATTTACTATTAGATAGAACAGAAAATCAATATTATAAAAATGTGATTAAGATTCATTGTATTATTGAATTAATAGCGCTTGTAATGAAACTAGGTAATATAATACATGCATATACATATAGATATACAAACATAAATCAGTAAACAAATCGATGACAGTTTTGATAAATCACATTATCTGTACATAACGGTTTAATACGATTTTTTTTATAGATGGCAAAATTTTACAATTTTATTATATATAGCTCTGTAGGTATTTACAGATAAACGTACCTAGGTATATGATAGCAGTCGTTAAATTGCTTGCAGTATTATTGCAGTTAGTTTTATTTGTATTATATTTACTGGGAATAGCGCTATATGAATATAACAGATGATGTATATTGCTTTAGTGCACAAGATTGTTTATATATATTTTATTTCTCAGACATATTCATATTTCCTTTTATGACTTCAATATTATTAATTAGCATTCAACATTTTCTTCAACTTTGTATCATTATGTTTAATAACATTACTAAATTATACTTTATTCCTTTCATTCTTGTCGATTATTTATTTTTTATAATTAAACATACCTCAAAAATAGCACCAAGCAATAAGCAGTCGAGAGTTCCAGCACGAAATTCCCAATAAAGTGATATAGGTAACATACATCCGATCCATACCATATTAAACTTCAGACACCGCCATCATCATCAATAACCTTTTAAGTGTGGATACTTCTTATGTCTTCAGCGAGAATTATATTGTAGTACTTGCAAAACCGTGCACAGATAATGGGTTATAATTCACTTATAATTTACATGAAGCTCAAATAAAATCTATACCAGATAAAAGGACATCAGATTATTGTCTATGGGAACCCGGAGCGGGTTCACCGGTTAATGATTCATAATTTCAGTTAACATTTTCCATGTACAACTACTTTAAAACGACTTCTAAATACAGTTCTGTGTTTTACTTTGACTATCATATAAATCGATGTTTTATAGGTTAGGTCTTACAATTTAACATTAACAAACAGACATCAATCTCATTTGAACTTATAACAAATTTTATATCTTTATGTTTGTTTATTATTCAACAAAAGAATAATTTTTTAGGTCTTAGTTACTTTCTTCTTTTTCTGTATGTTAGAATTTTATGGTGCAGAATTGTACATTTTTCGTCAATACTTGGAATGATTGTAGCTTTGATAACATTACGTTGAAACTTCAGAATAAAATTAAAAACGTAATTTAGTCATGATTATTGTAAACAAATAAAACATATTGAGTAATCATACTGCCATCTAGGAGTTTGTAATGCCATCACGAAACATGGGGCATTACAATTTTTTTTATTTTTTTTTTATTTATTTATTATTTTTTTTTATATCAATTGTGTGTGCCTTAGAGGTGCATATATACAGAAAGGAAAAGTAACAGATGCCACCAAAAGATACAGAAAGTGCTCAAGTTCAAGAGGTACGCATAACAATATAGTGTGGAATTCTTGTGTACTATTCATTGTTGGCGGAAAGTTTTATCTCCCTTTCCTTTCTTTCCCTACACATCAAAGGATTACACCGAAAAGTTTACAGAAATAAAAGTAAGCTTTTCATTGTTGTATTGTTATGTTCTCAATGATTTTGCATCGTAAATATTGGTTTAAAAAATATTAATACAGTATGTTAAACTTGCAGTTAAACAGAATTTTCCAACAATGGTTCTCTATATTTTAAATTATGCTTTATGCTTTATTTTCTAAGGTTATGCTTTATTATGCTTTTAAAATTAGTTTCTTCTGGGCCCTTAGACAGCCACAATCATGCTCAAGGTACCAACCATATGTGTAAATTGCTATTATGCTTTTGGGCTGCTCTACTCATTAGAAAAAAAAAAAAAAAACTCTGTTTTTAATTGCCGCACTGTGTATTAAGATTGTACGTACAATAATTAGTGTGTATATATTATCAAATTAATATTCTTAATAGAAACAAAACAAAATCTGCGATGAAGTAAAATAACAGAAAAATCCAAACTCTTGACTGGTGGAAACAAGAACCCCGATCGTCCGCTTGTGGGAGGTTGCTTTATCAATTTTGGTACAAATACTTTTCTAGATTGTCTGTGTTTCGGCGATATATCCCTCGGAATTCTTCACTAGAATCATCTGTTGTTCGTAGAAGTAAGTTAATAGTGGTAGATATTTCAGCTGAGGAGACATCGACATACGTACTGTATATTATTCATTTTTGTTTCGAGACTAGTAGGCATTTAAATATTAATAGGCACAAAGCAGCGATGGAATAACACAGAATGGCAGAGGCTCGAATCCAAATCGTTCGCTTACTGCATTACAGTTCCACTCACTGAGCTACCACTGTTTCTGCGTTTGGGTGCACAAATGATAAAGCGGATGGGAGATTTGCGTTAGAGACATTTTGAGATTTCTCCATTTTATTTCAGCATTGTTCTGTGCACTCTCATACCTAACTATTTTCAAAAATAAAATTACTTACAAGTCCTCAATTGAGAAGTAATTGAGATTTTTATATTACCCGTAGCGCCTTGTACACCGTTTGAGATTTGAGATGTAATATATATATACATATATCAGCATTTTATTTTAAGATTTTGGGTTTTGCGTCTCAAATTAATAAACAAATTTAAATTTCTGTAGCAATTTTTAAGTTTTGTATCATATCTCCGTTAGTGTAAAAAATAATAATCTATAATAATAATAATAATAATAAAATAATAATAATAATAATAATCTATTATTACTCCTGTGTTACTATTTGTTTAACTGTATTATATGGATAGGAAATAATGAAAATCAACATTTTTGTATGGCACAAACAATAGTGATAATGGAAAGTAGCACAAAGAAAAAATAATGGCAGTTTTTAAAGTGCTAACTTTGTCGTATTTATTGTCTAAGTTGGTGGTTCGTTTTAAGTTCCTCCATATCGAGTTTTCTGTTAAGTGCTGAATCCGTAACGCCGTCACGAAACGAAGAATCGGAATCATGCAGTCTACAAAATGAGTCTTCATGTGGACAATACGTTAATTTCACTCCTGTTCACTTCGTAATTGATATTATAGTCAAATACTACTCAAATACAGTTCATTTTTCCACTTTTAAAAAGTTCTAACCAAACACTATTTTTCTTTTTCCATTTTGTAGTGTATGAGCTAGCAAGAGGCTTAGCAAAAAGAACATGTCTGAACTAATGCTATGTTAAGAGCTAAATAGATCATTTATGGACCCCATAGCAGAGCTGGGAACAAATGTGAAAGGGCAGAAAAGAGAGTACTGCTAAAGTTTCGTGATTTTGCTAGTGATCTTGTTTGTGGGGTCTTGCATCTCGAAGTCGTATTAAGGTCCTTTATTTCTAGATGCGGTATAGTGTCAAAGTACAAAATATATCTTGTCGACAATTCTATGACCAGTATCCAATAATATGGTGTGTAGTCCATAGTAGACTGGTTTTGGTTTGTATTATTCAGAACCTACAATATATCTGATGGGGAATTATTGGCTTTTCGAGCGGAGAGATGTTTATCACTGAATGTTTACCAGTATATGTAACATCGAAAGAGAGCTGCTCTGTCTTGATTGAAGGAAATACAGTGATACATTTGTGTGTGTGTGCGTGCGCGCGCAGAAGTAGCCCATTTCGGTAATAAGTTATGCTCATAAGTGTATCACTATCCGATGTAATACCACTTTAAAAACTCTGATATTTAGTGAAGTTTTATATGAAAAGTAAATTTACTTGTTGATTACTGCTACTAATACTCTTCTTGGATAATGTATGAAACTGAGCTGTGGATTCTTAAAATTCATTGTTTACTAGCATTATTACATAATTATGAACTTGGTTTTGAATAGATTTCTTACTTAAGTTAGAAGACTACCTAACCTTGGCTTTTATATTACCGGTAGTAATTTCGTATTTAATCTTTAGTTGAAACGTAAAAATTCCTGTGAACATCATTCATTATGTACTGAGATATATTGTTTATAAGGGAAGAAAAGTCATGTTTCGAGTACATAAATTATGTATTTTGAAACTATATTGATCTCAGTACTAATAGTACCATATATGTCGATAGTATATTGGTGGGGACACTCGGTCAGAAAGATGTTACAGTTTTTTAGGCCAGCCATTCTTAGTAAGGTTTTTCTTGAGTATTCTAATTCACACCAGGCAAATGCCGCGATGATACCTGACACAATTCCCAGGCCGCCTCCTTCCTTTTCCACTTCCTCGGGTAGTGATTGCCGAGGGACATCATCCTTCATACGTGACGAGCTTGAAAGACCGTAGATGCTAAATGCTCACAAGGGAGGGTCAAGAAATGTCTCCGCTGACAAGTAACACTTCACATCGTTGCTGCCGGTCTGACGCTAAACTATACATTTTCGGAAAGCACTAGTCCTAAATAGGATAACTACACAGTGCGACGGTCAGACGTTGCCGCGTTCAGGACTTATGGAGCGTCAAACATTAACATGGGGTTTATGAGAGTTACAGGAAACGAAGAAGAACACAAGGTTTGTGACGTTTGAATCGACGTTGTCTGATTGAGCACTTGTTTGCGTAAGTTAAAGGGTACAATCAATGTGCAAATCGTCGAACAGAGCATGAGAGATGCAAAGAGTGCGCTCACAGTGTGCACACTTGACGAACGGTAGTTCGCCGCACGTGAAGCACACGTCACCTTCGTCGAGGGAGTCAAAGCAGTACTCGTGCGGAGAGATCCACATTCCCGGCTCCTCGTCCAGATAGCCAGCCTTGTGGAAAGCGTACCGGATCAGGTTCTTGAATCGGGGTGCGCTGAACTGGTAGAGTGAAAACGACTGTAGTGCCAGGAATCGATCGCGATGCCAGATATCCATGACACTGTCCATGGCCAGTGTGTCGGTCACAAAGCGTACAAAGGACTTGTACTGACGGAAGAAATGCACATCTAAAGGCTGAATCTTTCCAGTGCAACCACCAGGAATCAGTCTCTTGTGCAACGCAACGTCGGCAGGCTTCAGTGCGTTCGATAGATTGTCGTCCTTGTTCAGAGTCCACGAGTCCAATAGCAAAACGATCTTCTTCCGATCATCAGGCATGCTTGGCCAGAACACTTGCTCGTAGAAGTCCTTAAGGTCGTCCCTGTTCATGTTGGACGTTTTGCCAGCAAATGATTTGATGTTCGGTGGATCTGCAGGCTTGTTTCCCGGAAACTTTCCACTTGGTTCCGACACCAGTACATACATCGGCCGCAGAATCTCTCCGGCCATGGTGATCACGGGCATGATCATGTAGCTGTGGGTTGTTGCGCTCATGGATCCCACAACGGCTCGCACGACTGTTGTTCCTTTGGTACGGAGAGTGCGAGTACTCTGCAACAACTTCTTGAAGCTACTCTGATCTGCATTGGCAACCTGCGTTGGTGGGATGCTTTCGCTTGCAATGAGCTCGCGAGTCGCTAATACGAAAGCATCAGCCTGCTGCTGCAAGTCCAACTCTTTCAGTTGCCAGGTCCTGCCGACCCTGTGGGTGATTGCACGGTCCACGATGTTGTTGCGCTTCTTGAATCTGTACACCCACGACGGTGATGCCTTGAACTTGAGACTCTTGTTAGGGTCCAGTTCATTAGCTGTTTGCCTAGCCCAAATTCGCAACGTTCGATCGTGAATGATAGCAGTGTGCTGTTTCTCCGCGAACATGCCCCGAACTGCCTCATTGATCTCTGCCATCAGCGTCTTCTTGTCATCTTTGCCTTGTGTTGCCCCAAAGTGACGTAGCACGCCAATGTTCCGAATATACCTGAACTGATTCTGCAGAGTCGAGTGGGTAGCACGACCGGTCTTTGTGTTCCAAGGCCTACCTGTTTTTGGATTTACCGTCCAGTAGGCATAGGCTTTTGCCTTGTACTCGCGCCACTGCTCTGGTGTCATTTTGGAGTCTTCTGGAGGCTGATCCTGGAACTTCGGCTTCTTCACAGGAGAGGGCAGGTATTCTGACGCTGATGAGCCAGATGCGGAAGACGTATGAGACTGCTGCGATGACGAAGGCATCTCTGCATCCTCCTGCTCTTGGTCTTCCTCGTCTCCAAAATCCATGTCTCCGTCCCCCTGGTCACCATCACTGTCACCGAAGCCGAGCGTACGAATCTCTTCAACGACTTCCATCCCGCTGGTCAAAAGAGACTTGATGTGTGCCACCATCCTTTGCTCTTCCAAATTTGGATTGCGCTCATTTGTCCCGATCTCGGCCACCAGAGCCCAAACGACCACTTTCGGATCCATCTTACAACGCATACCTAAAAAACACAAAAACAACACAAATGTTAGCACAGAGTACAAATGCAAGACGAATTAGCATGAAATAATACGACTGCTACAACACACATGTTAGCACAGAGTTCAAATGCAAGACGAATTAGCATGAAATAATACGACTGCTATGGTTACTCTCATAAACCCCATGTTAATGTTTGACGCTCCATAAGTCCTGAACGCGGCAACGTCTGACCGTCGCACTGTGTAGTTATCCTATTTAGGACTAGTGCTTTCCGAAAATGTATAGTTTAGCGTCAGACCGGCAGCAACGATGTGAAGTGTTACTTGTGAGATCCGAACGGGACAATTGTGTTTGCATTTGATATATTATAACTAGACAAATCTCAAAGTTATACGTGCCACCAGTCGGAATGTCGTGAGTTACAACATATTTTGTAATGTAAAAGCTACAAAGCTGGCAGAATGGTTTGAACCGGGTTATTTGTTCGGAAACGGTTGGGTAAATGGAAAGCTCAGCGAACACGTATCCCGTCATTTTCAAGGAGACACCTTTTGAGATGAATAACTTTGCCTTTAGGAATCCCGCAGGGTCCCAGACGGGATCCAACTCACAATTTTCAAATGGCAAGGGGAGTTAAGTAGCACATCGTTTGAAAGCTGTTGTAATATGAAAGAAAATGAAAGAAGTCTCGACTCTCTACGACAACCCTGTACAAAATGGCGGCGGGTCAAAATGTAGACAAAAATTTAATTGAAAAGTCCATGGTCACCACTATAAATTGGAAACAGTGAGAAAACAGGAAAGGAAGTGTGGCATTAATTTCAAAGTATAACGATTTAAGTTAAAACGTCTCGTCCCAAGGCCCTCACTGTGTCCCAGGTGGGGTCCAACAAAAAAATTTCAAGTGACAAAAGGGGTTAAATAGCACATTGTTTGAAAGCTGTTGTTAAATGAAAGAAGTTGGAGCAAGTCCCGACTTTCTACGACAAGCCTGTGCAAAATGGCGGCGGGTCAAAATGTAAACAAAAGCTTAATTGAAAATCTATGGCCACGTTGAATCCAAGATATATATATGGGCTTCCATTTAAGTCTTTTAACACTAATAATAATAATAATAATAATAATAATAATAATAATATAACTAATACTAAGATTACACATGTTGTATAAATAGAGTTGTGAAACATAGACATTTCCTTGTTAGCTGAGGTTATGTTGTTATCTACCATAGAGCTTGAGCTTGAGGTCAGCGCGAGGGGAGATAATCAGCTAGAACCGAGAAGAGAACAAAATACTTAACACGAATTTATATTTAAAAAGAATTAAATGAAATACTAATTCTGTTACAGTAACGAAAATGCAAGAAAAGCAAAAATTAACCTGAGAAATTTGCGGACACTACACACACACACACACACACATATATATATATATATATATATATATATAGAAAGATAGATAGATAGATAGATAGATAGATATAGATATCATCATTATCATAGGTATTCTGCCAGGTCACTTGCAGCAACTGAGAAGCTTCCATGCTCTGTAGTTTTCCGCTAATCTCTTCTTAATATGCGATTTTTCTCTTTTGATGTCGTCCATCAATTGTAGTCTTCTTCGCCACGTCCCTCTTTCCTGGCACTATACCCTCTAATACGTCTTTCATGATACAGTTCCTTCTTACCTAATGTCCTAACTAGTTTCTCTTCCTCTTCTTAATAATATCTAAAATTGTTCCTTTCTCCCCCATCATTTCTAGAATCCTCTCACTTGTTTTCTTCTCGACCCAGCTAATTCTTTCCATTCTCCACAACACCCCTAATTTCGAAAGATTCCAGTTATTTTTCATCCTTTTTGCTTAATGTCCATGTTTCTGACCCATACAGTACAATGCTCCACACGAAGCATTTTATGTTGTTTTTTTTTTTTTTTTTCCTCAACTCTTTATTCAAATTCCCACAGAATAGTCTTTTCTTTCTCCTAAAGGCTTCTTTAGCCATTCCTATCCTTGCTTTTATATCATGTTCACACTTCATATCATCACTAATAATACTACCCAGGTATCGAAAACTAGTCCCCTGTTCTATTTTCTCCCCTTCTACTTCTATATTTGACACCGACCCCTTCGTTCAAATCACCATGCAACAAGCGCCATATCATCTGCAAACCATATACGATATAATTAATATATGTTGTGAATTATCATCTGTAGTTGAAACTTTTTTTTTTTTTTTTAACAGTGAAAGTGTTTTTTTATAAATACAGTGAACGTCCGACGATTATGCTTCGGGATTAAGGGAGACAATGATGAGATGAATGGTAATGGTGGAATGAAGAAAGTAAAAGGAAACTGGAATATCGTGTATTGTAAATCAAAAATCAAGTCAAAATGTCGCAGTTGGTTTCAGTATAGCTCACTAACTATGTACTATTTGACAGTTTTTTTTTTTTATTATTTGTTTAGTTAATTGTATGTGGATTTAAATTATTGTTACGTGTTGAAGGCATTTTTGTGTCCATTTTTTAAACAATGTGCTCTAATGTTACTATGGAGATTTTTCTTTTTAAATGGAACTTGTGTGATATGTGGTAAATTTTAAACAGTAGGTCTTTTCTTTCATTTGCGTAAAAGGCATAAGTACTCCAAATTATATTTTAATAAGTATTTTTGTAAGAAAGTATTGTGGCAATTTATGGGTTGTAATTTTACTTTAATTCCTAAATATTATGATTGTGGACTGCATGAGGTTCAAGTCAAACTTGAATATCTTACTTTTAGATATTTAACACATTTAAATAAAAAGTAGTAAACTATATTTTATTTGTATTCCTTAGACCGTGTAACGTATTTTTAATATTTAGTTAATGTTAATAGTAACTTTACTTCTTTCACAGAGTGTACCTGATACGGAGCCTGTGCCTGCATCAGTGCCTGCGCCAAACCCCCACCCCCAGCAGCTTCCTGTAAATTCAGGTCCAGCTGTATTGGCTCCAGAGCAGTTAGCCAAGTTGCAGAGTGAGTTAGATATAGTACAAGGCAATATGTCGGTTCTTAATGAGATGCTAAATGAATTAACTCCTGGAAAGGAGCATCCGAGTGACCTGGAACTTCTACATGTAAGTTTAAAAAAAAAAAAAAAAACACTTTCATTGTTATAAATATTGTAAAATTCTTTCAGTTACAAGGGTAGAGCAATTAAATGTACTCGAGATTTGGACTTTCCCTTCACCTTTTTATTATAAAAAATCTTCTTATATACACAATTATAATAAGTAATTCCTCTAATATATATTTGGGTAAGATTAAGATAGGAACCCGGTGACCAAGCGTCGTGGGTTTTGCAGGTTAGGTTCTCTCTCGGGGTCTAGATTAGGTGTCTCTCTCTCGGTGACCAGGCGTCGTGAGAAAGAGAAAAGGAACCCGGTGACCAAGCGTCGTGGGCTTAAGGATGGGTACCTCTCGGTGACCAAGCGTCGTGAGAGGGGTTTTAGGTGGTTTCGATCAACCCGGGTAGATTGATGTTGGTCGAGGCGTTCAGCTCCCTTTTATCCTGAAGTGTCGGCTTCTTCGATGGTTCTCGTCCTTCCGACTGTTGGCGAATGTTGGCGACTCCTCTTCGGGTCCGTCGTCTGCGTTGTTTTGTTTACCATTAACACGTGTTAGTACACATGGTTATCGCATGTTATGGGGACATGCGGAACCTTACAATATTCTATCAGTGGCAGGTTACTTGCTCTACGTAGAAGAACATGTCGTATACTATTTTAATGCAAGAATTAATCTCTCTTAATTCTGATCAATGTCAACAATCATCTTTATCTGTCTGTTTTTCTTTCCTTCAAATTCTTTATTCTCCTCTTCCTAATTTTATATATAATATTGTTAGTGCTTTCTAAGAGTTTCCATATCACGCTTGAAATTTTCTTTCTCCTTTTCCACATTCACATTTCGAAAAGTTATTTCTAATTCTTTTACGAGGATAAGTAAACAGTATTCTCATTGTAGTTATAACTTTTCTTACATTTTTCATACTAACCTCTGTCCTCATTTATTTTATTGTTATGCTATGAAAATTTGACCCTAATCCTTCAATTTGTATTCCTTTTGTTACGGATAGATCATGGCCGCTTCATTAGAATTTTGCACCAAAGAGGAACAGTGAGCAGTGATCCGTTTTTTGTAGTCGGAAGGTTTGTCAGGGGCCGCAATCCATCATCAAAGACTTTCGACACAATATGGGAACAGTGTCTTGCCGCAACGGAGTGTGTACGAATAGATTGAAGAATTCAAAAATGGTCGGATAAGTGTTACGCCCGAGGAAAGAGTCGGACGATCTTTTACGGCCACATATGTTTCAATCCATTCGTAGACACTCCGTTGCGATAAGAAACTGTTCCCATATTGTGCTGAAAGTCTTTGATGAATTGCGGCCCCTGATACCCCTTCCGACCACAAAAACCGGATCACTGCTCGTTGTTCTTCTTCGGTACAAACTTCTAATGAAGCGGCCGTGATCTATCGGCTACAAAAGGAAGACAAATGGAGGAATTAGGATCAAACTTTCATAGCATGACCACAACAGCATAACAATAACATAAACGAAGCCGGAGGTGAGTATGAACAATGTAAGAAAAATTACAGCTATATTGCGGATAATTTTTAACTTATCCTCATATAGAATGCAAAATTATTGCTGGATGAGATATAAAAGCGCATTTTGTGTTCCATTCTTTCGATATTTCTATCATTCGTATATTTTTTCTGAATGATATAGAAGGTCGTTTCATCCTTATGGTAGTGAATTGCACCCGCTTGCTCTAGTCTGTAAAACTCCTTTTCCACCACTGATCGTATTCAATATGATGTTCCTGGCGATGAACAATTGCACGATATCGATGATTTCATTGAAGGAGGCTTCTGTTCAGTAGAGCCTGATTCTTAGTCCACTCATCCTAGCATACTTTCCAGGGTCCCTCAAGTGTTGTGACTCGACGTGTGGTGCTCCGTTTTAATAGACCACAAGCATAAACATCCATGGACGATACATCTAGCGATTTAACAGGGTTGTATTGTCAATAGAATCTCTTTGATCTCTGTTTCCTGTTGACAAGAACCAGTGATTACTGGCTTGTCTTGATGGTTTTGGACTTCGACTATTTCATTGCTATTGGAAACAGGGACATGGCAGTATATGGAATCTAAGATGTGCTGTATATAATAAGTAGCATGTAGTTTCACATTAAATGTCACTCTGTGTATAGGAAGTTTCTTCTTGGTACAGAAACCCACCACTACCGTAAATTCTTTGGGAAAACTTCCCTAGCGTGTGCAAATTCATTGTACTTCCTCTTTTCTATCAATAGAACGAAAAAATTATGCATCTGCTTTGATCTGGTCAAATAGACCTTACCCCACATCTAGGAAAACGGCATAACCCCATTTATCACCCTGTAGGTAGCACTTATACAGACGTTTGCATGGATGTTTGTACCCTTGACCTATTAAAACGGAACATCACAAAACATTGAGCCACAATATATATAATGATTACTGCAGATGATGAAAGAAACCAACGTGATAACCAATCTCCGGAATCGAACTTGGAATCCGCTGAGCACCCGTGGATTGATAGCTTCTCTAACATCGACCTGAATACATACATAGCTATCTACACACGAATGTTGTTTCTCTGCTAATTATGATGCGATTCAAACAAAACGAAGTTTTCTTCCAACCTCAGCACAAACAACCACAATAAACCACTATATGAGAAGTTACAGAATAAGTAGCAACTTCAGCAAGGTACGTTCGCTGGAAAAAAACATAATATAATGAATAGATGGACTATACACACAATAGATAACGAAAGGATCAATGAATGTTTGAGTATATTTGACAAGTTTATAACATCTACACACGTACGTTGTTTGGTTTCGGTTAACAAGATTAAATAAAAATGTTGTTGAGCATTAATTAAATATAAAAGGTGGTACAAGTCCGAAGGATCATCAATGAATTCCGTAGAACAAACCCAAATTGTCGCATCATTCTTGATCACAACAACGCCTCAAACTTTTTTTTTTTTTTTTTTTTTGGTCCAGGAAAATGTCGAATTAATTATTTTTTGTTCGTACTCACCTGGTTTATCACCTAATGACTTTTTTTTTCTCCCATACATTAAAAATAAGATGCGTGGTAAGCAATTTGTAATGCCTGAAGCAGCTGTGGATGCTGTCTGAAGAGTGGTTCTGAGGTAACAACGTGACGAATGGGAAAAATGCTTTCAAAATTGGTTTCAGCGTAGGCAAAAATGTATCTTGAGGTAAATACTTTGAAAAACAATAAAGTCATTTCCAGAATTTCACATTTTATTTTCATATTAATTGGAGAAACTTCTCCAGTAGACCTCGTATAAGAATGAGACAACCTTCTTTATTACTATGAAGTAATTAAATAAACCTTAATGTTAAAAATAAGGTCTTGTTCGATTATTTAGTTATATTTCATTTTGATTAACTCATTTATGCGTACAAAATTTTCTTCCCTTCTTTCTTTTTCTTTTTCTTTTTTCTTTTTTTAAAATAACAAAATATTTCAGAAAAGCTTATATATGTGGTGTAAAACACGCCGCCATTTTGATAAAATTATTTGTATTTTTAAACTGACAGTAGAAAGAAAGCCTGTACAGTTAATGACCCGCCTGTGCAATTAGTTAAGAACTAGCTGAACATGCTCTCTCTATACAGCGCATCATTCACATATGAGCATGAATCTTCTTGTCATTTTTCACAACATTTGTGCATGTCCCTTTACAGACTCAAGTGAAGGAAGTCTTGATAAAAATCGCCAAGGAGTACCATAAAGAGGAAAATTTTTCGATTATTTTTTTCAATATCTCGCACCGTTTGCAAGATTTCAGCCTACTTCCAGTTGAAGTTTCTAATTCAGATATGATCAGTGTTTTCTTTCTTGTATGCAGTATGTAATAATCAAATACATTACACAAAATAATTACACAATTAATTATAATGTCAGTGATATACGGTGCTCATTGAGCAAAACACTCCAAACAAAAAGATTCATCTTAAACTGGAGAAATAGTTATCCTTCGTTTTTCATTATCATTTGGCCATAAAACAAACGCCTGAGGAATATACTAACTCCGTATACAAATGCGTGGATTTGGAATGTATAACTCGTAGAATATGATTCTTTACTTTTTAAAATTTCTATACTTCCAGTGCACCCCTAAAAAATGTAATAAAGAAATAACGGCCATTTTTTAAATATTCAATTAGAACTGGACAATCTACACAAAATTTGCAGTCGTTCAGTGAAAACGGCATCTTTCTTGAGCTTGTGGTTTCCGATATATCATTGTCAAAAGCAGGGTTGGCTGGTTTAAACCAGCTTTTTTAACCAACTGGTTTAAACCAAAAAACGAAAAATGTTCGTAAAAGTGTAAGTGTTCGTAAACTCTTGAACATTTTCACTTCCGTATATTATTCGTATTATATTCAGACCTAAATACTCCATTCATTACTCAAAGAGATTATACTACAAAAACAACATTTTTTTTTTTTTAATAAGTCTATGAATGACCCTTTTGTGATTTATAGTTTGCTATTATTGTTATGCAATTGCAATCAAAGAAAATTTCTAAATATTGTTTCGTTTTAATAATGTTTACTATTGATAAAATACATCGAAATGCCATGCCTTTTGGGGGAGGGGTTATTCAAACCCCACAAGAGGCATTTATTGGAATCAGAAGTATCTTTGGTATCTATTTATGTATAAATGGATCAGAGCCAAAGTGGATTCAAATAATTCGTATCTTCAAACAACTTACAAAGAGTGAAAAAGTGGCCTGACTGGACTGGGACTCGAACCCGGGATGCCGATGCGTTAACCACTACGCCACGCAGTCCACTTCCCAGAACAGCCAAACACACTCTCACTCCTGCAGTCGGTACCATATATGGACACTGGATTGTCCAAGCACAGCAGCTTAGGCTGTGGTACAAGCCATGTGGTCTGAGTGGAGAGCACCGACTGCAGGAATGAGAGAGTGTTTAGCTGTTCTGAAAAGAGGACTGGGTGGCATAATGGTTAACGCATCGGCACGGTATGCCAGAGATCCCGGGTTCGAGTGCTGGTCCAGTCAAGCCACTTATTTACTCTTTGTAAGTTGTTTAATTCGCACCTACAGAGGATTGTGGTGTGTAAAATAAATCGGTTGTTCCCTCCTTTCATTAATGTATAATTCGTATCTTTATTCACTTTTCTTACTGATATGCAAATTAAGTTTTCGTATTTCTTTAACTTGGACTAATAAAAGTCGTAGTGAACTAACTTGGACTAAATTAGTTCTTCTGTACTCTGCAGTATTTTGAAATTGTCCATATGTAATTCTGCATAATGGTTTCACTTGTGCAACTGTTTATCTTTTTGTCCTTCTGAAATGACTCTTGACAATTGTGTTAACAAGTATGTAAAGATCAGTACAACGAATTTTTTATCAGGAGTCCTTCGTGAGTGAATCGGCAGACGTATCGCATTTGTGGCAAATTAGTTCCGGTTTCGAGTTCAAATGGAGGACAGTTTCTCTCGGACTTAAGCCGAGAAGCGGTTTGCATTCCGCTTTAAGCTTACGTAACCCGTTTCAGCATAACCTAGTTGTTGCATAATAACACCAAGGCGAAACACTTATTTTTGTCCATATGTGATATAAATACATAGAGCAAATTATTTAAACAACAAAAAAAAGTTTCTTGGTATTTCAATAAAAACCATCATTTTTGCCAATGGTCAAAAGAAATAACCATAAAACATATAAACGTGCACAAACATATAAACTTATCTTGACCACAAGCGTATAAAAGTATAGCATTTTAATATATAGATAATAAGAGAAATAGATATTTAGTAACTGTTCATGTTCTTATATAATATCTTTAAGAAGTTTACTAGAAAGTTAAAGAATTTATTATGTGAGACTGACAATAATGTGATCACAACTTCCCGATTTTGGACTGTATAAATGAAAATGTTTTCTTTCCCAGGAACTTCATGGAACATGTAAAGCAATGCAACAAAGAATTGTAGAACTTATTGGTAAAATAGCAAATGATGAAATTACAGCTGAACTCCTTAGAATAAACGACGAATTAAATAATTTATTTTTAAGGTAAGTTTTAAAGCATTTTAAAATAAATAATTTATACATTTATTATTGACAGTTTGAATAAGGTATCCAAGTTAACAGTAACTGTACTCACCACTGTTGTTCAATTAGGTTATTGAATCCACTGAAGGTAGACAGAGATCGCAGTGGTGAATACAATTCTATATTTGATTGTTAGGATACGCGTTATTTGAATACGTTGGAAAATAGTTAATAGTAATTCTTAAATCTTATTAAAAAAGCTTGACGCATTTCATTTAAAACCATCTTCCTTTTATTTATTTATTTATTTATTTATTTATTTATTTATTTATTTACTTATTTATCGATCGGTCGATCGATTGGTTGATTGATTGAATATTTTCTTCTTGCCTCTTCAGCCGTACTGCTTCAGATTCATTTTACAATCTTTTTCCAGTAGAAACAGACAAGTTGCTTTTTGTAATTTACCTAATTAAAAGGGATCGAAATGTGTATAGAGACTGTGTAGGCAATCAGAATTAAATCTAAACAGAAGTATTTTCTTCGTGACAATCGTAACAGTCTCTATCTACAATTACTATCATCTGTCAGAATTTCAGAATATGCATTAAAAGAAAATGTATATATTAATATTTCGAATGTTTATTTCATGTTAAGAGCCTGACATACTAAAAATAATACAAAATTTACCGTTTTTATTTGCTTGTTTTTCACAATGAAAGGAGATAATGAAGTGCAGCTTACCACAATCATAGATAATGTTATTCTACAACAGAAAATATGAACCTGAAGAATTTTCAGTGTTGCTGTCTATAGAAATGACAGTATTACCAGAATAACATTTTCCCCAAAATATAAGTTAAGGTAGCGACTAGAGGAACGAACTCAACTGCATTTGATTACGTATTGTGTTGTTTTGGTATCCTGTGAACTACTTTTTAAATAACATTATTGTTTAATTTTAGTAACTGTATGTTAAAACTATTTTGTTTATTACAAACTAAATACAACTATTATTTAAAAAGTGCTTGTGCTAACTTGTATTTCATTATCTCCTTTCACTTACAAAAATCAGGCAAAAGAAAAATGGTAAATTTTGTATTATTTTTAGTATGTCAGGCTCTTCAGAACCAACTGCTATTCACATGTCTCGTTAACTTGCAGGATATATATATATATATATTTGGCCTGTTTTTAATGCTTTTGGATATAATAGATATAGTGTCATTGCATATGCATATTAACAAGACTAAGCATTCTGTTATGTAAGATAAAACTAGGATGAATGACGCACAAATCAGAAAATTGTCACAAATGGAGTACAAGCAAGCTCTTTAATATTATGCAAGTAGAGGGATCGGCGGAAGTAGCGCCCTTTAATGAGCTGGTAATTAACGCTAGATTTTTCTATTATAGGATCAGTATTATACATATTTATGGCAGATAATCATAAGGATGTAATAGTGGAACACAACAATACATTGTGACCACCAATCCAAGAATCAGTACCACCACATTTCACATTTTAGGTGAAATTTTAAAAATACTGCCCCAAGTGTGCAAGACATTCACATTCCGATCAGCTACATTCAAGCTACTCTTACGTCTTAAATGGACGATAATTACTAGCAAATCGTTTGCATATTATGTCTTTCAGTTTATCAATGTTGTGGTGTTTGTTCTTGCACACAAAATCTTTGACACTATACAAATAAAAAGTAGGGGCCACGGCACTAAACTTTCTCGCTCAAATTCCTTGAACTGTATCATGTAATGGTGCACCTATTAATGAAACATTTTGTTATGATATACGAACAAAATTATACTATTTTCGGACAACTTCACCGAAAGAAAACTCTTCCCCAGAAGTAAACTATCCCTTGCAGGTATTTCCACAAGAAAAGAAAAAAAAAAAAAAAACCTTGTTCCATATGTTAGGGTTATTAATGAAATATGTGTTTATATATATATATATATATATATATATATATATATATATATATATATATATAATTGTCCAGAAAAAAAACTCATTCCGAAAGTAAACTGCCCCTTGTGGATATTCCCTTGGAAGTGATTTATGGAATACAAGGTGACCCAAAAGTAGGTATACACCCCTGCATTGATCAAGTTTAGCTTATAGGTTTGTTTGCTTCGGCTGTTCTGACCGTAAGATATAAGTAAAAGGACAGTAAGGACAAATAATAAAGAAACTAAGTCTACCTGATGGATAACAATAAGAAATGATATAAAAAGCAATGAGTTGATCAGTACGGGACAGTCTACTTTTGGGCCACCCTGTATAATAGTAATGAAATATTTATTTATGAAATAAGGCCAGAATCGTCAGAGTCGTTTCTGAGAAAGTAGTCTGAAAAGAAACTCATCCCCAAGAATGAACTACCCCTTGTATTTTTTGGTAAGGCATAATTTAACAATATTCTAGATTTATTAATAAAATATTTATTTACGAAATATGAAGAAAACGGCTTGAGTCATTTTTGAGAAAATCCAGAAAAAAACATCCCCAAGAATAAACTATTCCTCGTAGAGTTTTAATATTAAATGAGTTATGCAGTATTTTCAGGACATTAATGGAATATTTATTTATGAAATATGAAGGAAATTGCATCAGTCGTTTTTAAGAGAGTCGTCCAAAAGATTGAATTAGACAGATGAAGCCAGTCTAGCTCGTTTCAGCGTTTGTGTTATTTCTTCTAGCTTTACCTTGTGTAATAAATGTTCGAAACCTTCAATTAACTTCTTTCTGGTGTTTTTTGTATGTATAGGTACAGTCGTTTCGAGAAGAATCGTGAAGCTGGTAGTCAGAATGTTAAGATTGCCAATCAACAGCCTGCAAAAGATGATACAGCAGCTTTAATCGATTTGAGTGACGATGCATCACAGCATGTAGATGGAACTCTTAACAGTAAATTAGCAGGACTTAGTAAGTAGTGCGCTATATAGTTGTAGAACAGTCTGAATCAGTGAAAGAATTCATGTAAATGGGTTTATGAATATTGCAGTAAAACGTTTCGTACTTCGTCTAAATTTTGTTGAATGTCAATTTTCCTTAAATTATATGTACATTACTTATTATTCTGTAAATTATCCAACAGTGTGTCTTAAAACTTGATCCTAATGTAGCATCTTTAGTCCTTTACTTCACTTATATGTATTGATCACTTTTAGCATTTGACTGTGTACATGGTTCTTATGATATTTGTATATCCTGGAGACTTAAAAGGCCAATATGACGAAGAACTTTGTCGAAGCCAGGTAAAGGAATTGTCAATTGGAGGTGATTTCTCCAAAAATATATTTATTGTCTGCAAGTATATAAGCAGTTCCATTGAAGCTTTTTCTAGGCATTCTTTAAGTTCCTAATCCATATCAGACGGTTGTCAAAGAATTAAGCTTTGCTTTTCTCTCTCTCTCCCCCCTCTCTCGCGCGCGCGTTTTTCTTTTATATACGAGGTACGTTCCGAAACTAAGTTTCGTCATTCTTTTTTACACGAAAACTTTTATAGCCAAACACAAATACACCATGGCATCATGAACTATACACCTTGCACTATTTTTCGACATATTTGCCACGGATATTGAGACGTTTGTCGTAGCGTGCAATCAGTTTAAAGTAACCATTGTGGTAAAACTCAGTGCCCTGCGATGCAAAGAATTGTCGCACAGCCTGCTCCACCTCAGCATTGTTTTGGAAATTACTTCCCGAGAGAGAGCGGCTTTCAACGTGGGAAACAAGTGAAAGTCCGATGGGCCAAGATCGGGGCTGTAGGCAGGGGGGTCCAATCTTTCCCATCTGGAGCGACGTATCTGATGTGTGTCTTGCTGTGGGTGGTTTTGCGTTGTCGTCCAAGAGCACAATACCTTCACTCAAGAGCCCTGGTCTCTTTTATCGAATGGCGAACCTGAGTTTGGTGAGGATGCCGCAGTAACTGCCGCATTGATAGTTCCTTTATGGAAGAAATCAAGAAGAATCACACCTTTCGCGTCCCAGAATACTGTGACCATAACCTTTCCTGCGGAGGGTGAAACTTCGAATTTTTTCCTCATCGGTGGACTGGGATGTTTCCACGTCATTGAAGCGGCCTTGGTTTCTGGGGTAAAGTGGTGCACCCATGACTCATCGCCTGTGATGATTCTGAACAGGATTTCCCTCGCCCGTACCGCATCAAATCATCGAGGATGATTATCATTCTTACACTCTTGTGATCCGGGATCAGGTTTCTCGGCACCTATCTTACAGACACTTTTCGGTAACCCAATACGTCATGGAACATGAGGCCTTAGCACGACCAATACGCAGTGTGGACGTTACGTCTGATACTTTTGTGCGCCTGTTCGCTAACACCATGTCTCGTTCTCGAGCAATGTTGTTTTCATTCGTGGACGTGCAGGGACGCCCACTTCGATCTTCATCCTCCGCACTCTGCTTTCTTTCACTGCAGCGACCAACCATTTGACGAGACATGACCTCTTACCATACACTGTCTGTAGGCGTTCATAGATGACGGACACACTACTCCCACGTGCCCATTAATACCGAATAACAGCACGCAATTCCATTGGCAACCACGTTGTCAGCACACGTCTGTCTACCATTGTGATTTGTACTCGAATAACCTCGGGCACGCCGGTCTGCTGCCACACTCTTTTTCGGCGCTTTGAGCATGCGTCATTCCATCTCCGCTGACGCTTCTTCCGTCATTGAACCAGCAACAGTTGTGGTTTCTTATGGCAATTGCTTGTTTCACCTGGTGTATCATCTCGTTTAAAGCAAATGACAAAACTGACTTTCGGAACGTCCCTCTTATATGTATGGAAGCTTGCACTGAATCATGAATGAATTACATGTTGTATGGTTATTTTTACAGAAAACAGTCGTTAATGCAAAATAATAGACAACGTTACTAAAAATATATAGGCTGGATGAAAAGTAGTGACAACTACTGTTACGTGAGAGGCATACGTCAGATACCTACAGGTGTTCGGTAGATGATAACGGAAGGTTAGACGAACAAGTATGGTGAGTGGGAATGTAGATGCAGAGGAAAATTTTCATTTTTTTTTCTGAATGAATTACAGCTAATATCGATACTTTGTATTGAATAATGCGACTCCATAGATAAATTACTTGTATCGTTGTTATTGATACGCGAATATAGGTTATGTCTCATGAATAATAATTTACTATTGACCCTTAAAAACGGGACAAAATTGGCATTTTTGTTAAAACAACGGAACGGTAATAATACTGTCGCATTTTAGACGGTACGTATGGTCGGTCTAGCTAAATATAATATTCTTTTAATAAGAATTAGCTGGTAATATAAATGGTCATTTCAAACTCTTGGAAGATGTACGGATATTCTCTCAGAAACTCACGATAGCGCTTGATGTTTATTTATCTTTATGGTGGATAGTTTGTTTTGAAGAATACCTTCCAAAGAACTTCCTTAAATAGTATTTTTAAAAATTGCGTTTCGAAGCACGAATAGTAGAACAATTAGTAGAAAATTGGATACTATAGTAAGCTAATTATTGAATAAAAATATGTTTCTAGTTTTTAAATAGTTTTTTATGAACTATTGCTTTAGATATTTTCGTTTAGACTCTTTGTATTCTTCAAATTTTGAAATGAAGTTCTGTTTGTGTTTCGTTTTTAGATATATTAAATTAGAAACAGTATGGTACCTGCCGGTATTATATTATGCTTGTACTTTTATTTTATTCCAAGTTGCGAAACGAAGGATTCTGAATATTAACAGATTCAACATTCATCTTCTCCTTTTCCCTCCAGGTTTAGGTGTTGGAAACGCAACGTCACAGCTAAACAGAATTAGTAGTGTATCGGCGCAGCAAGGCTCCCAGAAGGATAAAGAGTTGGAAAAAGAAGATACGGAATTTGATATGTTCGCGCAGTCTCGAAACGTGACGTATGAAACTACTAAGAAAGGGTAAGCACTTGCTTGCAAATAAGTTAGTTACTGTTTCGGTTTATCCATTTTTAAAAATAAATTAGTGCCTCTTTGTTGGTCGGTATTACGTAAGATCGGTAAATTCTTAAGGTCATGTTCAAGTCTATGTCCATGGTATGAATATTTATGGTAGGTTTAAGTTACATTTCGTAGGTTGAAATATCCAATTAACGGAAGAAAACAGAGGTTCAAGGTAAACCACGTTTCTTGTAAAGTTGAAACGCTCTATAATCACCTGGTTGGGGAAGAACATAATAATGATATTTTTGTCGGACAAGATTCACTGCATTTAATACAAACATTACCTATAAGTGATTACATTGAAGTGTGTGATGTTTAAGATCATCAGTGTGAACATATGCTTGAGATAATAAGGAATCCACTTTTAATGGCACAGTAAACTGGTTTTCAAGACTCCAGCGTAGGAATGTAAGATATTTCTGACAACATTTGAAATCTCAAAACCCCTGTTGTTCTTCCTTCATACACCTTTTAATTATCATGAAAAATTGGATTGACAAGATTTGTGAAACTTCAGAAGTTAAGAAAAGCTGAGTTGATTCTTTAATGTTAATACAAGGCTTAATGCAAAGGAAGTTCTGAGAAATTGAAAGAATACAACAGAGTATCGCAATGTAAATTTAGCTTCACAATCTGATTGCCAAGTTGAAGATTCCACAAAATATTATTCTGTGTGTGTGTGTGTGTGTGTGTGTGTGTGTGAGTGAAAAATATACAAAAAGAAAAGAAGCAGGATTTGCCTGAGAAGATGGTTCATGAGAAAAAATGAAGTCTGTATGAGGGAAAAAAAAAAGAACCTCGACAAAATACAAAAAGCAAAGCGGTGATATGATCGACTGTGCGTAAAAGCGGGGTATCGGCTGGAACAGTTGTGATCGAGTGGGATTAAATTCATTCCCGTCAGCTATTGAAAAAGATAAGAGCTTAGTGGACTGTAGTATATTTTTTAAATGTGTTCGATTTTGTGACACTGTACTGTTAGTGTTAAAGCAGATTTCCAGTGAATCACTGTTAGTTGATAATCTTTTAGAAGAAGCTCTTATTTTACAGCGTATTGTACAGGTTGACTTACAATATGCTGAAAGAATGAGTGTGGACATAGTACTAGAAAGTTCCTGTCTGAAAACTGCCAGGAAAGAGAAACAAAGATAATCTTCAAAGGAAACACATCTAAGAAAGTGAGCAAAATTTAAAACAGAAACACACAAAATAATTTGCTTAACAGTAAAAAACATTTGAAGATAAAGATAGAAAGGTGGTGGTGGTGGATTAAAATTGGTATAGAAGAAGAATCGAAAGTGAATTGGCAGATATGCAGAATTAGAAATTAAGCTTTAGGATGTGTAACGCTTGAGACGTAAAAGACCTGGGTTTGATTCTCGATGGGAGCTGTTGTAATTCGGATTTCACGGTAATTTGTAGGTCCACGTCTCATATAACCTCCGTACTGATGGAATGTTAACCTCCAGTCCAACCAACCAACAGAATAATGTGTGATGAAATTGTGAATTTTCTTGTAGTTTGAAATCTTAACTAAGAACTGTGCAGTCACTTATAATATGGCTTATATAAAAGTTTTTTGCTTTACAAAACTTTTGTATAAAAATGAATTATATATTACAAACCTAGTTCATATTGATTTTTGTACTATAATAAAGTATATATGTCAAAAAGCAAGTGTTTGGCAGTTCCAGAGATTGTGGAAACCTTATTGTTCTACCTGCCCTTAACTGTTGGTGATCATGGGAATTCATTCTGGAAACTTAAGGAAATTTAGGAAAATTAGCTTCATAAATTCTATGGCAACCTCTGCTCGTACATATCTTTTTGCTATACAGGATGTTTCAAACCAACATCGACAACGTTTGGGAGATGATTCCTGATACCAAGATAAGACATACAGTGAAACCTCTCTAAAGCGGACAGCGGTGGGGAATCAAAAATTGTCCGCTATAGAGAGGTGTCCGCCTTAGAGAGTTTTTTTACATAAATTAGTACAAGGTATTATGCAGTTAGAAAAATATTTTTGCATGAATCATGTATTTACGAATATTACCAAAATGTTACTGCATCTGCATTATCTTGCGCCATCCAATACTCTATGTTCGAGGCACAACATGTAAATAAGATGTTATAGTTCTCTGCACTTTACACTTATCGCTACTTACTACGTTTTCGGTGTATTGCTTTAATTTCTGAGTTAATTGCAGTCTAGTAATGACTTTTGAGACAATATCCGTCCCCGCGGGCAAAAAATGCCAAACTTGTCTTTTGCTTAGAGATTCCAGCGGACAGTAGAATAACTTATCATCTCAAACGGCGGGCAAAGGCCAATCACTTTTGTATCTAAAACAGGTTGGGTGAGAGTAGAATGCAAGCAAAGAACATGAGCATGTTGTTAAACGGAGACCTTTCCTCTTGAGCAGACAGTTGAGGAGGCAAAATGTTGTCACACCCTCATGTGCTTCATTGCTGTACGCATATGAATCACAAAAATGTATTATGTTTCACTGTAATTTTCAACTTGTTTTTAGAGAAAGTGTCCGTAATACGGAAGTAAATAATACCTATAAAAGACATGAAAGACTGTCCGTGTCCGTACTAGAGAGTGTCCGCTTTAGAGAGGTTTGCCAATGTGCTTTTTCCTATTACAGTGTTTGGGGATTACAAAATATGTCCGTTATGGGAGGTGTCCGCTTTATAGAGGCGTCCGTTAGTAGAGGTTTCATTGTATATATATATATATATATATATATATATATATATATATATATATATATGCCAACCTGGGTGTGGAAATCCATCTTTTCTTAGTTATAGCCTGCTGAAAACCTAAAAAAAAAAAAAATAAAATAAAAATAAAAATAAAAAATAATAAAAAAAAACTTTAATAGTCCATAGCTACAATACAATGGAACCTACCGTAGTCAGGTCAAGACTTCGCTTAGGAACTGGTACATTCCCTATACAAATACCTATGTTTCAGAATCCTGCGGTACTTCCAGAACAGTTTTATAGAGGTAGTTGGTGAGTATTTCAAATTATATGCCCGTAGCCAAAATCCCTGTATAAAAATTGTTGCGTGAGAACAGCAGGATTCTTAAACAGGATATTTGGATAGAGCATTAACTAGTTCCTAAGTGAAGTCGACCCGACTACGGTAAGTCCCATAGTATCGAAACTATGGACCTTAAAGTTTATTTTTTCCCATAGTCGATAGCCTATAACTTCGAAATGACGGATTTCTGCACCCAGTTGGTCTATACTTTTTGACTTATCTTGGTATCAGGAATCATCTCCCAAACATTGTCGGTGTTGTTTTGAAATACCCTGTATAACTCACTGAGATTTAAAAACAAGTGCTACATGAAATACCGCCCTCTCCCCCCCCCCCAAAAAAAGGGGAAAATAATTATAGCAGTTCTGGAATTCCATTAGGAACTGAATAGGATGCTTACTTAGATTTAAAAAGAAAAGTGTAGAATATTAATTCTCACTTCCTTTTTCAGTGCTTTTCTTATAGTTTTCTAAATCTCTAGTTTTTTCGTGATGAAGATTGAGAAATACAGCCGAAATATAGAATTTCAAGTGATTATATTATTACTATTAACACCACTTTTTCTTTCTAAGCTGTAAATAGACATATTTGAAATATTTTGTTTATATAATATCCACATTCTTAACACTTTTAGTACACAAAAGTTCTATGTGCTAACACCACAAGTGGTTAACTTGGCTTTATTTTGAGACATCTGTTTTAATGTTTGCTTCTTCCGTTGGATAATCTCTAACTGGTACTTCTTGCAGATGTGACTGTTTTTAGATTGTGTTGATAGATACTCCAGTTATGTACATTAATTTGTATTAAATGGGAAATTCGCTGAATACATCAATTACAATAATAATTTGTAATTATTCTTTTAGGGGTAGCAGTTATAAGGATAATCTTGAACCAGATCAAGTGACAGGCGGTTTAGGTGCTGTAACCCAGACACGGTCACAACCGGTAAGCTTGTATTGCAGATAAAATGCTTTCTGGAATGGGTTAGGTGTGTGTTATTTTGTGTTTGTATATACGGATGCACGGTGGTGATGTATGTATGGACTTTATGTGTGTGGGAGAGTAGTAATTTTATTCGTACACATTAAATATATCAGAAATATCACAAAACTTCTTAACAGAAAAATAACCAAATATTTCCGTATCTCTGTAAAAATTAGAAAATCGCACAATACTTTTCTTTTGTTTTCTTGTAGCCATTGTGTTTTATTATAATTGATATGTTACATGTGTGTGTTTATGTAGATATGTGTGCGTTCTTGAGTATATGCCGATATGCATAAAAGTGATAAAACTACGTCTAGGAATGTGCAAAGTGAGAGAGAGCTGTATATTTTTTAAGTGAAACAGAAAAATAATTTATAGTGTAAGCAAGAAATAGAAGGCATGCATTTTGCCATCGAACTTTCAATATTTTCTGCGTATGTCTGTAAATATATACATTGTTTTTGGCAAAATGATAGTTTATATAGGTCATAGTACACAGAATATTTGAAAAACATACGGCAAAACTTTCGGCGTGAATTCCAGACGTTTAGATAAGAAAACTGTATTTGTGTTAACATGGACTGGGAAATGTTTAGTTGCTGAAACATCGAAGGTTTTGTCCAATACTTTCCGACTTTTTTTATTATTATTATTATTTTATTGTTACCGTAAGTTGCTGAAACCCTTTAAACATGATCATATATAATAAAGAAAATAATATGAAAGTTTATACGTATCTTGTCTTGTTTCTTATTTAAGCTTCCTGATATTTTCACTTGCTAGCTGCTGCGAGCATCTTTAGGGGAAATAACCTAGTGAAGATTGTGTAGGTTTTGCAGTGAAAATTGTCTGTTGTCTACGAGGGGACATACAAGAGAAGATGAAAAAGTTACACATGTGAATTCTGACTCGATTACATTTTCATTAGGCTATTTCCTCTGAAGATGCTGGCGACAGCTAATGAGTGAAATATCGGGAAGCTTAAATAAAAATAAAGGTGCAAGATACGTAAGAACTTCTATTTTATTTATCGTCGTAGCTTGCATAAACAACATGAAAAATCTTAACAGATAATCATGTATATCCTTTACTCTTACTATTGAAGTTATCTCATTTGGAACTTCGTAGTGTAGCTGTTTAGAATATGGACTACTTCCCAGGAAGTCACCGGAGACCTCTGCCCGATGCATGAGCTTGGATTTTCCCGGAATACGAATACCAGGAAACATATAATCTGTGAAGTAACTCTGAACATCGATAGGAGTTCAGTTTGCCTGAGGATAGCGCATATACTTCAAGAAAAAGCTATCAACATTAGATGTCATATGTTTGGTTTGTCAGTACAAGCCATCACAGCCATATTAGGGCATCCAAAGTCAACGCTTGGTGACGTAATACGTGCAGGTATCATCAGGGTTGCGAAACGGCTCAGACTTCACATGATAATGAGGGACAAGGACAGAGAGTGCTGAAAAGGGTGGTACGCTTAAATCACCGTCAACCGGCGCACGCCATTCATCAAGAGGTCTAAATGGCGGCGGACAAATCTCTCTGCCTTCATACTGTCGGAACAGAATAGCACACCCGTGTTTTCCATGGGAAACAGCTGCACACAAAGCCTAACGTCAGTCGAACCAAACAGGCGGCTTGATTTGCATGCTATTATACCTATATTAACAATAGACCAATGGAGGAATGCGCTATATACTGATGAATCAAGATACACATGTTTTCTATCAAATGGGAAAGTTTGGGTGTGGCACCAACCCACCGACTACTTCTCAAGCTGACTGTATTCTGCCAATAGTGAAACTCGGTGATGGTGGTGTTTTGGTGCAGGGTACTTTCTGCTGGTATGGTCTGGGTCCTCTGCTCTTCGTCCTTGGTAGTATAAATAGTGTACAGTACTTCAAATTTTGAAAGGGGCCACGGTGGCTCAAGGGTAGAGCGTTCACTTCTGGTGTGTGGGGGTCCCTGGTTCGATCCCAGCTCGCGCCAAGTGCACTTTGTGATGAACAAATACCGTGTGCTTGGGTTTTCTCGGGGTTCTCCCATTTCCTCCCACTTTATTCATTCTACCATTACACTCGTTTCTCATCATCACAGTCTCCTTTTGCCTCGCCGGTATAACCGTGCGACGTAAAACTGAAAGATTTCATTTCTGAAGTACATTCGGTGGCAGTGTTACGGAATGGATCAGTGTCCCTATCAAGATGACAGTGTTCCCTGCCACCGATCCACCATTGTTATTGGGTGGTATGGCTATAATTCTGTGGAATGACTGGACTGGCTTGATGAAAGTCTCGATCTCAAGCCCATCGATCATCTGTAGAGTGAATTGAAACGCCATTTGAGATCCCGTCCGAATCCCAATACGCCGGTAGCACTAGGTGCCACCTTGAGGGAGGAATGGACAACTATAACTGGTGGAAAGGCTTCCTAGGCATTTACACTCTCCGAGTCAGGCAAATGAAGCTCGACATATTATTGGGTAAGTCGTTAACTTTCTTGGTCCGCCAGGTATGGGATGGCCGGTGACCTAGTGGGAAATATTATTATATTACACATGTTCATCATTCAGCTATGTAGAAGAAAAATGTTGAAATATTAAACGATTAATTTGCTTAATTAATATTCACCTCTGGTAGAGTTGACTATAAATGAAAAAATAAAAAAATAATGTAATCATATTTAAAAGTAGTTGGTTTTCGTAAAATACGAAGGAGAGTTATTCTACCAATGTTAGTCATAAATGTTAGAATGATTTGAATTAGATAATTGGGAAATTGAGTTTGACTTTTAATATATATATATTTTCATTGATTTTTCCTTTTACATATTTGACTTGTCGGTTAAAGAAAAGTTCGGAAATTGAAAGAACTACTAACCTGCTAAGGGCCCATATGTTACTTCAGAAGACCAATGTTTCCTTTGTAAAGCCATGAACAGATACCGAGGTATCTTGTTAAACTATGTTTACAATGCTGCGGCTACTTTTATGTATCAAAATATTCTTCTAGTCACATACGCATATTTAAGCCACTATAAAATCATACATGAACTATTCATCTACATGACGAAATTAAGATTTTCACGCATGCATATGAATAGTTTTCTACAGTTAATGTATGATTTTACAGTGATTTGAATGTGCATATATACCTTTTACTGAACAGTCCTGTAGCAGAAAAGTAGCCAGTACATTGTGATTGCGCCTTGAAAATGATCAAGATTCCCCAGTATTTGTTTTTTGACTTTGACAAAAAAAGAAATGATCTATGCTAAAATATTATATCCTAAAATATCACTAAAATGTCATGTGGGCGCTTAGCAGATTAATACTTGTTTTAATTTCAGAATTTTTCTTTCTATACGTTAGGAATCTATTCCTGAAATTTTGCTGTATGTTTTTGAAACACCTTGTATGTAATCAGATAAGTATTAGATGCTGGTATTGAGTATAGTATAGTATTTTTACCGAGCTTGTAGGGTAAAATGGTAGTTATATTTACAGTTGAATTCCGTCATCTGGGAGTGTATTATGTTTTTCTCATATATAATACCGTCGAATTACATTGTGAAGAACCAATAGCAGTAGTAGTTTCAAATTCAGAGAATATTTTTAAATTCCAATCCTTTGTTATACACAGCATATTAAACAATAAAGAACATTCCGTGTTTATTTATTTTTTTAAATAAAAAAAACTTGAAGTTTTACGTCATACGCGATCTTGTAGATAAAAAAGGATGAGTGATAAAAAAGTGAATGATAATTAAAGAATTGATAAAATGAATCTGTGGGAGGAAACGGTAGAACCTTGATAAACTCACGGAAACAATGATGTCTGCAAGAAACCATGTTTGAATAAAGGGGATGATTCATCAATGCAGCTTTTGTCAGATACCAAAACAAGATACTTGTAGTAGGGTACAAGATTGTATGTTGTAATCTATCAGTGGCAACAGTTGCTTGTTACACATGACTTTGAGGAGCACTGATACAGCCTTTAGAACAACTCTCTAGCATGTGCTTATGCCACAAATTTCCTTAATGTTAGCGTTGTTGAATCTCATCTACGTAATTAACCTTCGAGTCGTTCAGAACAAAAATGCCGAGTGTGTCAGAAAATTTCACGAAGTGTTAGTGGACTCACGGTTTAGGAACTCCTCTCTTCGCAAACAAATCGGTTCACGATCAAATTTTGTGAATAGTGTTTTCTTTGGCTCGCAGACTATAGTTGCTGGTGCATATATATACTTGTACCCACAATCTCATTGCTCAATAGTGGTTTCGCACGTTTGCTGTAAACATTACTTGTCAGTGCTGTATGTTTAGAAGCTTTACTTTTTGTTCTTTTTTGCACTTTTTATTCTTTTTTTGTATTAACTACCGAAGTTACAGTATGATATACAGTACTGTTTTATTTAATTTAGGATTACTTACGTGCCTCTAATTAAGAAATCTTACTTTTTTCCCATATTAATCACAGAAGAACTTAAAAATGAAAAAAATACTTATAATATTTCTGTGGCTAGAATAGAATTTATTGTATTTATTGGGTACATGCAAATATTATACCCGTGTGTAGTAGGTCACTGATAAAAGTGTTGTGACCGAATAGATGGCGCTCCAAGAGGTGGAATCGGGGTCATGTTATAGGGAGAACATTACAGCAGCAGAGTGTGTACTAGTTAGAGGTCTGCGCGGGCCGAAATTTTTAGCCCGGCCCGTGAATTTATAATGTGGAACCCGACCCGAGTTCGAAATATATTTTAGCATTGAGGCCCGAGCCCGGCCCGAGCTCATATGATAGTCAAATGAGCCCGAAATAAGCCCGAATTACAGAAACTATAATTTACGCAAAGTTATATTTTTATTTACAGCAACTAGAAATTTAATTTTGCAGTTGTCTTTGGCCTAACCGGTATAATCGTGGGACGTAAAACTTAAACTTAAAGCAGTTGTGCTTTAAAGGCTCTCCAGAAAGAACGGTCCAAATGTCCAATAAATATCGTTGTACAGTACATTTACAAAGTTAGGCCCGAGAAATATAGTTCGATATTTAAAAATTTACGGCCCGAGCCCGGCCCGGGCCCGAAGTGATATATGCTTTGTAGGCCCGAGTCCGGCCCGCGGCTCGGCCGTAGCTCGTGCAGACCTCTAGTACTAGTGCCTCGTAACTGGAGAGAGTGTTGTGTCGATCAAATGGAGACCAGTTTTGTATATATATACCTGTTTACTGTTTGAGTTCGATAGTGCATGGTTAGGATGCACTTAACGAAAGCACATGTCTTCACTGGTTTCGAAAATTCAGGGACGGTGACAGAATCCGTCAAGATCATCCATGGTGTGGACGTCTTTCAGCATTTGCCAAAGAGGACCCGAACCAAGCCATAACAGTCAGTTCGAATCCAACTGTAGAGAAATTAGGGGAATCCTTCCAGGTACACAGGACAACAATGGTAAGAAGGCTTGTGATGCTGGGTTTCGCCACAAAGTTTAATCGTTGAGTACCACATCAGCTGAGTGCAACTGAACGAGTCATGACATGTATTTCGTCGCTTTTCTGGTAGAAAAATGACTCTTCTTGACACGAATTGTCATAGGAGATGAGAAATGGGCTATGTACCGGAACATGAAGAGTCGCAGGACTGTGAGTCGCGTTTCTCAACTGCCTCCATCAGTAATTCATTGCGAGGCATATAATCATATAATTTATTGAGACGTTCTGGAAACTAATCAAACCATTAATTCGACCTCCTACTGTCAGCAGCTAGACAGACTGCAGGAATCATTGCGGTCGTAGCTGTCAGGCCTTGTCAATCTCCAAGGGATTATCATCCAACATGATAAAGCTAGGCCACATACTTCTACTATAACTCGTCAGAAATTAATGAACTTTGGTTGGAAGGTTTTACCCCATCCACCCTAAATCCCTGACTTGGCCGGTACAGACTTCCACATTTTTCGTGCTTTGCAAGCCTCCTTCCTTTGGGAGGACCTTTGATGATGTGCAGGCTGTGGAAGTTGCCGTACGTGAGCTCTTCATCTCCAAACCTGAGGAGTTTTATCGTCATAGGATTTATCTTCTACCGGAAAGATGGCAAGAGGTCATCAATCGTGCTGGTGATTAGACACAATGCTAGGTGAGTTACATTCTGTATTCTTTGCACTTCCATATGGACACCAAACACGAGTAGAACTTCTGCACGTACCCAATGTATGAATTTCAGTAGGAAAAATAGTTTCGGTTCGCCAATAGCGTTACGGAATGGATTAAGTTCGTGACCCGTGTGTCCACTGTAATTGGTATTGAAAATTCAAAAAGTGGAAAAAACCAAAAAGAAAAAAGAGCGACTAACATGGGAAACGAATTCGTGTTGTAAACTTGCCTGCTACCGTGCCAACGCACTGACTGCTATGCTACTCAGTCTAATCCGTAAATAGGTATACACTTTTTTACTCTTGAGGTCGGTTTTCAGACGACATGGATTGCACCACTAGTCCTGTTGTGCTTCGACAACCAATGCCTGTTAATAGAAACCTGTGACGGGTGAACTAGATATTACAAGCACCGGAGTTGTGGTATATAATCCTTATAGTCGCAGTGTTTGAGCACTGACCTCCAGAGAAGAAGTGTGTGGTTGTTTCTTGTATTCGCCTGGCATCAATCGATGGGATTTATCATGGTGCAGACATTTTGTATCATAATAGCATACCAAAATACCATAATCCTAAGCGGTTAGCGTACGCGCCTTTGGCGTTGGAGACCCGGGTTCGGTTCTCAGCGGGACCTCATGTGGTTCGGATTCCATATTAATCAGTAGGTCCCGTGTCATATAACCTCGCTGCTGAAAGGGGCGTTAAACTCAAAATCAATTTAACTCAAAATACCATAATCTATGAAAATATCCACTGAAAAGTGCATTGCTTCTCGAATTATTACTGGAAACTATTGGATGTTCAGTTGGAGTTTGAGGAATTAAGTAACATACAGAAAACCCGATGACATTCTGCCAATTCGGTGTTCTAATTTTAAATTCGGTATTTTGAGAAATATTTTTCGTGTTGTTTTGCGTTGGTGAACTAACTAGTTTTGTGTAATAGAGTTTTTTTTTTTTTTTTTTTTTAACACTCCTGGATGACATTTTGACATAGTATTATTTATGACCTATATTGGTATATTGCATTTCTAGTAGTAGTGTGTAATACAAATATTTTTGAAGTTGCACATGCAGAACGCTATTTCAAGTATTTCACCTACAATTATTCACATATTGGAAGAAGTGAAAATAAATTAAGTAGCGATTTCTAAATAAAAGTGAAGTGGATTCAGAATTAGTTTTAATGTTAATTCGTATCTAGTTTTATATTTCCGGAGTGGCTCCCTGTAGAAAGAATCAGGTGCCATTTTAAGGGTGGTAACTGGCTAAACATCCAAAAGACACTGAACTAATAATGAAGTATAATACGGAATACTTTCTTCAAGCTTACCTGATGACAAGTAAGTACTATGTGAGGGTTTTCGTTTCACATTTATTTTTGTGGACGCTCTCGCTTTTGGTGCGAGTGGTCCCGGGTTCGATACCTGGTGGGGACACGGTTGAAAATGTGTAAAACGCTTTTTCAGGCCAGCCATCCTGAATGAGGTTTCCCTGGGTTTTCCTCATTCACAGCAGGCAAATGCCGACATGTTAGCTAACTTACAGATCCCAGGCTGCTTCCTTCCTTCCCCAATCCCTTCGTCATTCCCTTTCCCCGGATTGTGTGCTCGTCGAGGGAAGTCATCCCTCATACGTGATGGGCTAAATGGCCGTAGATGCCGCAAGCCCAGAAATCCAAATCCTAAATCCTAAAATCGTTTCAGATTTAAAAGAAAAAGAAAAGTTTCAGTGCTACTCGTAAGGTAGCATAACATTATCAGATCCCCATTGTGTATAGAAACAAAATATCATTGCCTGTAATCATATGTTTCGGATTGTGGGCAGATTTGAATCTTGCTTAAGCAAAATTCTCTCCTAGACCTTATGACTGGAATACTGATATAATACTGACATTTAAAAAAAAATAATAATAATAATAATTAAATCAGTTACTTGATACTTATTTCATTTTATTAGGATGTACGTTTAATTAAGAATTTCATAATCACATGAAAAAAATTTCGTTCTTAAGAGTAATGACACAAATGAAAATGATGTGGTGGCTTGGCTCAGTGTTGAGGAACGAATCGAATATAAAGAAATTATTCATTCTAGCATTAGTTTACCTGCAAATGTTGAAAAGAAAATAACATACAAAGAGTGAAAAAGTGATAGACTGTACCGGGACTCGAACCCGGGATCCGGTGCGAGCGGTCTCGTGTTCGATTCCCGCTGGGGGCACTCGGTCGAAAAAGTGTAAAACGCTTTTTCAGGCCAGCCACCCTGAATGAGGTTTTTCCTGGGTTTTTTCTCATTCACACCAGGCAAATGCAGGGGTGATACCTAACTTATAGGTCCCAGGCTGCTTCCTTCCTTCGCTAATCCTTTCTTCTTTCCCTTTCTCCGGATTGTGTGATCCCCGAGGGACGTTATCCCTCAAAGCGTGAAGGGCTAAATGGCCTTCGATGTCGAACGCCCAGAAATATAAATCCTTAAACCCCTCGAACCCGGAATCCTCGGCATACCGTTCTGATGCTTTAACCACTAAGCCACCCAGTCCACCTCCCAGAACAGCCAAATACTCTCTCAGTCCTGTAGTCGGTACTCTCCACTCAGACCACATGGCTTGTACCACAGTCTAGCTGCTGTGCTTGGACAATCCAATGTCCATATATTAAGATCACCTTTTGAAGGTTGTGATTTCATACACATAATAATGAAAAGAAGAAACAGCCGATTTAAATTTATTTTGAATTCACACCTATAGAAGATTTGGTGTGTAAAAATGAGTTTAAACCGGTTGTTTCCTCTTTTCATTGATGTATATATATGCAAAAGAAAACTTCGAATATTTTCATTCGTCAGGCAGAAATAACATAAATGTCAGCTGAGAACAGTCCATGAAGGACTCTGATTGATCTACACAGTGTCATCTAAGAGGTACGGGTCACCGCATTGATTTCGGTGCCATTTTTTGTGGCTTTTCTTGAACCGTAGTACATATTTTTTCAATTCACGGAGGTAGGCCAACACCCATAACTTTATGGTTCCACAGGAATTAAACTCGGGATTGAATATATACGAGCACACTCCATCAAGCAAGAGAATACAGTTTATAAATGGAATTTGAAACTTATTTGGCATAATTGTTGTGGTTTTTAAAAATAAATGAATTAGCGTTACATGTTGATGTTTATATGTATATGGTGGTTCACCTTCGTAATAAAATTTCTGAATCCACTTCTGTATTTGTAATTTGATGGCTTGTAGTGTAGCTTACTGCTTGTATGGTTGGTGTCTTATCATTGTGTTCCTCGTCTATCTCTTTGGTGATTTGTTTCACCCTTGCACCTTTGTTGGGAATCCATTCCTGCCCTGGGTGAATTTTCTGCATGCTGTGTGAAGGATGGTGATGCTATCCAGGATGAAATGATAGGGGTAAGACTGTTGATTTGTATAATTTTTATATATATGAGATTTGTTTTAGATAAAATTTCAACAGTGTCACTTCACCTGAAAGAAATTACTTGGTTTCTTGTATATTATACGATGAATACAAAGAAAGCAGAATGACATACAGTACATAATTTTAAGTAATGTGTTAAGTGAGTCTGCCTTACATAATTGGTAAAATAGCACAGCAGTTATCATCATCATCATCAATATTGTCGTTGATGGCACATAACAGGCGCATATTTAAAGGTTTCTATGCTTGCGGTCCTTCGTCATTAATATTATTGTCTTGATGTGACAATTACCGCTTAGTATCATTCAGATAGAAATGAATTAAGTTACGTTAAAACATAAAAACATGCTATGCCTTACGCGCAGTCAAGTTGAACAAAAAATGTTTATTGAAATCAAAACGTTCAAAAATTCAGTATTAGTTAGCACGGCTTATTGTTTTTCTGCACTAGTATGCTTTTTTTTTTTTTTTTTAATCTATGAAATAAGATTTTTTTACTTTTTTCAAAATAGTATGATACGTATTATCTCTTGATCTACGGACAATTTCTTGAGTGTTCACGTGCATTTTTGATTCAAGTCATAGTTTGTGAATTGATTACGTGCATTTTTGATGCAAGTCATAGTTCGTGAATTGATTTCGATTTCTAAAACGTAACTGTTGTAACAATAGTTCATATATTACGCTTTTTATATACTTCTCTATGGACAGTATTATATAGAATGACTTTGGAGATATAAAAAAGAAAAATAGTAAAACAATTATTTCGGAACCTAGATCTCTTTTTAATTATTTTAAATATGAAATTTTATTTCTCGTATTTATTAATTTTATAACTGTCAGCAGTTAATACAAGGAACATGAAATGGAATTGTAAAAGTCGATCAGAGACTATTTTCATATGTACGAGGCACGTCCACAAAATAAGTGTACTAGGACCCTCGTGGGTAGAGGGAATTTGTTATTGCTATGTTGGTCACACTGACGTGTAGCTTAGCTCCTCCCCTTTCCAGTGAGCTCAATCACGCGTCAGTACGACCGAAACTATGGCCACAGTAACGTCTGTCTTGAAAGATGTCGATGAAATTTGCCGCCAAGTGCGAGATCCGCAGCGTCATCCGTTATTTCGTTGTGAACGGAAAATCTTTGTCTGAAATTTTTAACGAGATCAAAACAATTGAGAAGGACAATTCAGAACAACAGGAGGGAACTGTTGACGAAGGGAGTCTGCTTTCTATACGACAATACCAGACCGAATACGGCCAATGCAACAACATTTTGGAGTCATTCGGATGGGATGTTTTGAAACACCCCGCTCATTCCCCTGACCTGGTGCCTTCAGACTATCGTCTGTTCTCGTCCCTGAAGATGCACGTGGTTGGGGAAAAAATTCAACTGACGAGGAGGTGAAAGTGGAGGTGAAGAATTGGGCAAAAGAGGTGGCGGCAGACTTCTTGGAAAAATAATTCACTTAGGTAGTGATGTAACCTTGTAAATGTTTTGTTTTAAGTAAATTTTTTGAAACCTACAGAAATCTAGTACGCTTATTTTCTGGACGTTCCTCATACTATCTCAACATTAGCTTGATGAGACGAAAAAAAAAAAAAAAAAAAGTCTTGCAGAAATCTTAGGATGATTGGTCGCGAAATTGGAACTCGGGACCATCTATTGCGAAGCGAGAAGAAAACAGTCCATCTATGCCCGCGTTGTCAAATTATTGTACATCCACCCATTATAACGTAAGACTAGTCCGTGTCGGTAGGCTGTATTACTTTTTATACTATTGATTATAGTAGCATAAAGGTAATTCTTTCATGATACTGTAATAAATAGTTCGTGATTGAAGTTGCGTTGTCAACAAATTATTACTTTTGAGCCAATATTTTTTCATTGAATGTTAACTCCGGCTCACTGAGATTTGTTAAGAGCGTCAGAAACGGTACGGAACCGTTCGTATACCTTTTAACAAGAAAATTCTAAAACTGTGGGAGAAAGTCGGTCGATTTTCAACAGTTGCTGGCATTACGTTTGTAAATAAAGAATACACAATTGTGCTTACAATCACCCGTTGTCTAATTATCTTGATCATCATCATCTAAAATAATACTAAAACTGCAGAGGCTTTTGGCTATCGTTAAATTTGAGGTTTTGTTCAAAGTTCTGATCTCGTATCGCACGAAATCGTGTAGTAAGTACCGAAAAGAATTTGTTTTAATCAAAGGTCATATGTTACTCGAATAGTTGAAGTGGTGTCTTTCTTTACTTAAAAATTGGCCAAAATTCATTTTGAGTTTGTTTTTCTAAACATTCTATGGTAAGTGGAAAATAGTGTAGCTATTATGAGTGCTTTTTGCTAGTAATTAGTTTTTTTTTCTGCTTCTACTAACTTCCACTGACTGTTATTTCTGTATTATCATTAATACGAAATTTAAAACTATCAATTATAGTGGTACATGGATTTTGATACGCATTGTTTGTCTTGTTTAGATCTGTATTTCCACTGTGCGCATTTCTTGTGATAACTGATTACCTAAAAGAAGTAAAATCTATGTGCTTTTATTTTCAAGAGCTTTATTATGCTTATGTAATAAATTTAAGCTTTATTTAATATATTCTGTGTATCTGTGTATGAGAGAGAGGGGTTGTGGAAAATGCATGCCTTATAATTTAAATTTACTTATGGTGTCAATTGAATTAATTATTGGCTTAAAGACTTTAGTTATTTAGTTACTCACAGAATGGATGCCGCTATATATTTCTTTCGTTAATATCTTCGTATTGAGTGGGGAAATTTGGTACATGTTTCTGAAATTGGTGTAAAATAACGATATGTACGTTACAGAATACTGATATAAAATCGTCGTTGTGCTGGAAGAAATCGTGTAATATATATATATATATATATATATATATATATATATATATATATATATATATATATATATATATTATTGTTGTTATTATAGGTGATTGTAACTTTAACTAACCAAAGATTAAATTCTTGTAGTTATACGAGATTGTGTTCAAAAAAATGAATTTATCAAAATGAAATTAAATCTTTTAGTTTAACGTTCCACGGTTATGTCCTTTTAAGCTAAGAGAGACGATGATTAAGGCAAGTGAATGATGATGGAAAAATCGGGTGAATGAGAAAGTGGGAGGAAAACAGAAGTACCCCCTAAAAAGTCTCAGACACAATGTTACTCAGCACAAATTGATTTGCGCGGGGATCGAACCAAGGACCCCATGCACCAGAGATAAGCGCTTTAACACTGAGCCACCGTGTCCCCCAAGAGATTGTATTCAGTTGTAGAAGGAAATCATATAGGATATTAATGGCAATACGAAGAATTTTAAGGGGAAAGTATACGAAACAAAAGTAAATGAAAATAGGTGAATAAAACAACAGTATGTAAACGTATAAATAAATAAACGTTGCAGATACGTGTATGAAGCCGTTTTACTAACATTGAAAATTGGATTAAAAAAAAAAAAAAACTGTCATAACTTACATTTTAAACATACTATCAAATAGTGAAACTCAGAATATACCCGCATAAATTCAGTCGAGGTTGCTGATAGCGGAATTTAAACCCGAAACGTACTGATTATGGAACCGTTCTGACGACTTGTTAGACTTAAACTTTAATCGCAATCACTTATTTACAGACCATACTCAACAACGTGTGTGAATAGTATTAATATACAATCAAGCTGGTGTGGCAAAGCGATAGATATATGTTTTATCCTTCGAGTATGTTTAAGGATCTAGACAATAATGCAAAGCTGTCATAACGGTAAAAGAATAATAATAATAATAATAATAATAATAATAATATTAATATTAATAATAATAATAATAATGTACTCTGGAACAAATGCTGCTATCTGTGTATTATGAGTTACTCCTAGATCTTGTAAATTGTCTTCGTACAATAGAATCATTATAATAAGTAGATCGGTCATATAGAGCATAATTAACAAGTTTTCCGATACGGTTATAGGATATACAAGTTTAACAATTCGTGCATCACTTAGTGAATAGTGTATCTATATATAAATAAAAATGAAAATGTTTGTGATTTAATAACTCTTAAACACCCGACCGATCTCGATCAAATATTCAACATAGATGAAATTCGGGCTTGGGATGTGTTTTATCATTTCACTTTCACTGTTCAACTTAGGGGACGGGGAGGGGGGAATATATAAAAATGATCGAGAATGACCGATATTAGTGTCGAATCCATAGTTTTGGGGGTCGCTGAGACCAATAGTGACACTTCCGATGCCGTTTAAATCCAAATTCAGCCCTGCAACTTGGGAGAGGAGATGGGGAATATATATAAACATGATCGAAAATGACCAATATCAGAGAGCGCTTTAGTAATAATAAAAAGTGATTGATCAACAGAACATATTACTAATTTTTCTTATTTTAACCCATCAAACCGGATAATTGACCCTAATGAATGACGGATGTTTTCCTTTAAAGATGACAGAAATTCTGGCTATCTTTGTTTTAATACTTTGATTCGTGTTTCCTGTCCTAATACTGTAATGTAATGAATTATTTGTTATAGAGCTTCATTTTACAATACTTTGAATTTCATTTGTATTTAGAATTCAGAGATATTGCTCGTGTAAAATCTATTTTACGGATATTTATTTACTAGTTATTAATGTAGGATAATAGTATAGATCGGAATTCAATTCTAATATTTTATTGATGATTTCCTTGCAGAGATATTCAAAACGTAGATTATACAAGTAGCTGATGATTGTAAAGGACAGAATCAAATTCTAGTGTATTAGGTCTGGTAACTGCAGAAGTTGAAAAGTTGCCTTTGGTAGTAGTTCTATTAATATATCCCTTAGAATGAGTCTTTGAGCATGAGAGAGTTTCGTCCATGCCATGAAAAAGGATTTTTAAAATGGGAAGTTGAAGAAGGGTTGTGCTAATAATATAGTACGTATTTAGTTTTGGGTTTAAGCTCCATAATACCCACTTTTCAACTAAATGTTAACATTTAAACTAAAAGTCCCCTCCCCAAGTATTGTTGCTTTGTAGTATTAAACTACTTACAGTATTAACTACATGTTTGTACTCGTATCTTGTACAAGCTTTTGAGAAAAGTGTTTAACATTTATTTGGTGCTCTAACGAAATTATTGGGTAATCTAACGAAACGATTTTGCATCGTAGTGAAAATGTTGTAATTATAATACTCGCTTTTTGTTTGTGTTACTGATGTTAGTAAATTAAAAGTCTTTAGCGTTACAGGTCGTGAAGCATGATGGAAAACAAAATCAAGTATAATACTTACCATACTAAAATTTTCGTCATAGAAATTCCTGTCAGTTTGGTTTATTCTAAAATTTCCTACTCTATTCCATATAGAGGGTGTCTCAAAAGTCCCTTGACTTAAGGGTAACTCTGTTATTATCAGGGTTACAACAAAATATAAGAAGGGAATCCATCTCCAAATATGTTTTCAATTTAAAGTGAAGGAATTTTTTAAATCGGACAAGCCGTTTGGGCTGTACACTTTACGCGCCCAATGTTAAATGAAAATGCAACGTTGCCGTTTACCTGGAACCGTAACTGTTGGAATTAGTGTAGGTATGAAGGTTGGGTAGAAAGCGCTTGTGAATTAGGTACTGTACTATGTGTTGTTAAAAGAAGTAATACGTGCAAATAAAATGTAGATATATGATGAATGATTCAAACGGAGTTTAAGACAAGATATCGATATGCAAATAATGGAAAGTTAGAAGATAATTAGATTATATTTACGAAGGGAAGATACATTGAAGAAGAATAAGGTATTATATGATTTCGTCTACTTATGAGAAAGAGTGCAGGTGGCACAATAAAGACATTTGATGATAACGTAATTGACTTAACATTGCTTAATATCATTTTTGGTTAAGAGATTTTACTGCTCGGTAGAACTTAAAAGGAGTAAGATAATAAAACACACACATAAAATTGAGTAACAGTAACATGAGTGAATAAAGTTACTGTTTGAAATGGGGGCTGGTCATCGACACGTTAGCATATAAAATAGTAACTTCATTCACTTATGTAGTGGGTCCTGGTAAATGACAACGTTGCATTTTCATTAGGCACATAAAGAATCTATAGCCCAGGCACATAAAGAATCTATAGCCCAAACGGCTCGTCCGATTTAAAAAAAAAAAAAATCCTTCACTTTAAATTGCAAACATCATATTTGGAGACGGTTTCCCCTCTTACATTTTGTTGTAACTATGATAATAACAGAGTTATCCGATGTCAGGGGATTTGTGAGACACTCTGTATGTAATACAAAAGCTATCCCAAAACATTTGTCAGTGACGTTCGTATTTCCAAACAGCGCCACCAGGCGACTGGCGTGTAGTCTAACTCGTTGTGTAACCATAACATTACGAGTTCAGCAGCCGTATGTTTGATTTTTACACTAATGTGTGTTGATTTTTACTAGTTATAGATAAAAACGAAGCATCATTGTGCAATTCGATATTATGTTCGACGCGGTTTATGAGCCTGCGCGGCTGTTAAAGAGGTGAAGGACGCCCATAGAGAAGAATGTTTAAGTGAGTTGATATTATTCCGTTGGCGTAAAGCGTTTGCCGAAGATTGCGAGACAGCCTCACTAATCCCGCATGGTGGCCGTCCGCCAACGACGATTACTGAGCACAGTGGCGACGAAAAATAAAGGATACTATATATCGTATGAGTTCAGCCGAGCTCTTCCGATCTGAATCAAATTTGGCATGCAGGTGAACCTTGGCTTGACCTTCTATACAAACGTGTGAAATATTACGTGTGCAGGATTTTTGGATTCCGAGGTGTAGATCACCAGATTTGGGGTTTGGATTTGGGAAATTTTCGCAAATTAATTTAATAAAGATTTGCTTAAGAGAGCCAAAATGAACGGATTTTTGGCTCAATAAGGAAACTTATTATTATATATTAATTTGGGAGTTTACAATAGGTGGTGAGTTTAAAAAAAGAATTCAGTTCCAGATTTTGTGTTGTCTTTTCGATTTGAATGCTTTCTTTATATAATATATATAGCATGATGCACTTTATAAGATTATGACTTGAAGGAATGTGGAGCTTGCAACATTAATTGTATATTGTATTTGTAATTTTAAATTCATTTCATTTTTGATATTGTTTTTGAGCCAGTTTTGTTATGCATATTTCATTTATTTTTTATTAAAATACTTAAAAATAATTTATACTATTATTATTGCTTATTTGTAGTCATTGTTTAAGGTATAGAAGGAGTGTATTAAATTTCAATCCTATGTGCTAAATACGGCAACTTAAATGGAATCAGTAAATTTTAAAAGATTGTTGTGTCTTAATGCAAAACTAGAATTTTAGAATTATTAAAAAAAAAAAAAAAAAAAATCCAAAGATTGTGCCTTAATGCAAAACTAGAATTTTAGGAATGACTTTTAAAAAAATCCAATGCGATCTGAACCAATAATTAGCTTTTGGATCAGGGGTCACAAAATTTTTGAACGGCCCCTACGTCGAGTTTTCGTATTCTACGGCATAAGCACATCATAATGAGTTAAGTGATCGTTTATGTTTGGCTGTACTATATGTAGTTCTCCAGATATAAGACGTACAATAAAATTTTTGATTGAAATATATTGGATCTTTTGGTCCAATAAAATTCTCAGAGTTGTTTACGAGCGTTATGTATTTTCTAAAAGCCTTGCTACGTTTCCAGAAATATTGTTAGTTACTTAAACTTCGACGTCACTTTCACTACCGAGGCTGCATGAAACTTGAATCTATAGATATACATGACATCAGACCCACCTATGTTCCCATCAGGAGTCAAATCTAGATGCCCGCACAGAACACAAGAACGCCTACCTTTTAAGTTACTTATATTATAGAAGGGGTTGCTATACATTGTATGTTATTGGGTCATTTAATACGTAACGTCGTTTTCTATCACCAAGAAACAAACCTTGCAAGAAAATTCAATGAGCGCAAACGTTAGGTAAGGCGGCGTAATAGTCTCTCCCTATTTCCGCGAACATTTGCCACCTGTCAACTAGGTGTTGAATTCCAGGACGATAGAAGTCAGGGGTTTTTAATGCAAATAACTTGGACACTGGTGCCGCACATCGTCAGCATCACGCAGTTCCTTTGCATCAAGGTGGTTTTAGAGACTACAAAATAAAGTGAAATCTGTTGGTGCAGATCTATTGAGTACGATGCGTGGGAAAGATTTTGACATTCATATTTCGCTCACTTGGCACAGGTCATTCTTTCAATGTGTTGTTCCCGTGGGTGAGCACACTATGATTGATCCGTACAGGACGTTTTTCCGGCATTGCAGGCTGTAGCTGTACCAGCTAGTGTCAGTAGACCTTTGTCGTGATTTTTTTTTTTTTTTTTTGGTAAAGAAAAAGGTCTCGTTACTGTTCCTGCCGCAACTCCTTTTGGCACCAAACGATGTTAGTTATAGGGAGACATTAGGAAAAGGTAATTTGAAGTAAATTAGTCAAATAGTGTAGAAACTAACCTTTAAAAAAAAGTCTTTGCCATCGTGAATGTAGAAATATGAAATGAAAATACGAGTGTGACATGGGATATATTTATGAATTTTTGGTTACGTAAGTCTTAGATTACTTTGACAACGTTATCTTAATCTATTCTCCAATAACATTAAACAAAAATTCGCTCGAAAGTAAGGTATTTTACATTTCCAATGGAACTCGTGTCTTAAATAATAATGAAATCTTCGAGTTTTATGCCCGACGGTTATGCCGGCTAAGCTAAAGGAGACGGTGATGATGAAATAATGAAAGAAATGGTGAAATGAAGAAAGTGGGAGAACACCGAGAAAACCCACGCACATAGTATTTGTCCACCACAAAGTTTACTTAGCGCAGTCTGGGATCGAACCAATGATCCCGTGCACCAAGATTCTCTACCACTGAACCACCGCTGCCGTTGTGTCTTGAAAGTGTTGATGTGATACATGAAAAGAGATTGATAACGTTCTGTGGTTGCTTACAATGTTTATTACATATCGTATTATAATTTGTTACTGAATGATTTTGGTGGTACAGTTCGTTTTTATGTATTTTGTGATGTGTAATGTACGTATGTAGAAACAAAACTTAGCCTTTATAGAGTTAGAAATGAGAGGTTTGAAAATCATTAATAAAGAGGAACAAATATTAATATTGAGACATTGGATTTCTTTAGAAGTCGTATTATTTCTGCAGATTTTTAAAAATTAATGCATTGACTGTTTTAACAAATACGCAGTAATTTCTTGTGACGTATCTCTGAGTATCGCATAATCCAGGCACATATGGATTATGAATCAAGCCATATAATTCAGAAATGTACTCCTTCTGTACCTTTATTGGAATATGCAGCGTATTATGTGTAGTTAGAGTAGATGCAATGATTCTTTTTTTATTGTGTACTCTGATGTAATCTTCTGTTGCCTGAATTACGTGTTCACTGTTATTTTGTTTTCAAGATGCATAAGGAGAGTGACTTTGACGAAATGGCGGCGTGGCTAGAGAATAGGGTAAGTCTTCAATGAATTGTGAACGCATTGCTTGTGTGAAGTTATACTTTTTTCTTTGAATATACTTCTTGAATGATTAGTATTTCAAAGTTTTTGGTAATCTCGCTGCTAACGCAATCACATTGGATACAAGTTCACAGAATATTGAATACTTACAAAGTTTATCTACTTACTGACTTAAAAAAAAGAGAAGAAAAGAAAAGAAAAAAATTGAAAGTATCCCGAAAGTCTTTTGCTTCCGTGAATATGAAATGAGATACTGTCGTTTCGACAAGAAGAAATGCGAAAATTAGTTAATGGATGCCCAGATTGATTCTGAAAACTTCAGTGTCATAGAGTTAGTTATGTACCAGACATACATATGCTACAGTCACTGACAAATTAAATAATGCATTTCATATATAATTAGATGTAAAGCAGGGGTCCCCCATGCGGGGTGTCCACCGGGTCCAGATTCACCCTCGAACTTCGTAACTCTCATACGAGGGCTGATCAATAAATAAGGATCATAAATGAATAAAACATAATTACCTGTACTAATCCTCCAAATGTTGATGGCCTTTTTCAAAATAGTCTCCATTACATGCAATGCACTTGTCCCGACTTTCTTGCCAGTCATCAAAGACATACTGGAAAGCCATTTTTGGACAGATTCTTCAAAATCGCCTCCGCAGCTTTCACCACTGCCTCTGAAGATGCGAAACGCCATCCCCGGAGGTGTTTCTTCAAGGTTGGACACAAAAAGAAATTACAAAGGGCTAAATCAGGGCTATATGGAGGATGGGGTACACACCGAACTTTGATCTTTGCAAGATAGTCAACAGAATTTCTGTACTGTTCTTCGCGTGTCAGTTCCATGTTGCCTTATACTAAATCGAAACTACGTGTGCTTGAACGGCTGCCAAGGTCACATTCCTGACGTCAAACTTGTTCGATCTATTCGCCACCTCTCTCACTACACAGACGTGTTTCGTTTTCTGTGCCTTGCTGTTGTATTCATCTCATAAACAGTGATGATCAGTCTTTAGTGATGAGCCTACGTACATTTCTACACTTTATTATAAAACTATATTTCTTTGAAATGATGGATATAGTGTAAACATTTGATCTTACATTTCATCTATACTCTTTCTTTTCTTTAAAATAATCTATTCGTATGTGTCCTTCTAAGAATATAGGTGGCAGTACTTAACAATTACATATCGTCTTTGCGGGCACAGAATAACACCAGTTCGATACTACATAAACATACTGACTTGTAATTTTGGATCCCCTCCCAACAAAAATTTGTGCGCGCGAATGTACAGTGTGCTATTTCTTTTGTCAATGACTGTTCAATTTAGACAGAATAAATTGTCTTTTAAGACCACAAAGCCTTACTGAACGTTTTTCAAGAATAAATGAAAAGGCATGTGACATGACCCAGTGATCTAGTTCTTTTGGAGACGAAATAGCCTGATGGGGAACGACCATTCTGCATTGAAAGTCTGTGCACCCGCCAACTGAACCGGAATCAAATTCCACTCGTGGTCCTGTCTTTTATAACCTCGGTGTTGTATAGGTCACAAAACACGAAATGAAGTTCGTTGATGGAGGTATTATTCATACCGGAAGTGGTAGAAATCAACCAGTTTTGGTTTTAACGTTGATCACTGTAGAACAAAAACGCTAATAGGTAGCGAGAAGCGGTTTCCTGCAACCGATTAAGCGTTCCTAGGATACATTACTTCCTTAACTTTTTACTAAAACCGGAAGTTGCAAAAATCCGCTACAACTTCCGGTTTCAATATTGATCTAGATAGAATAAAAACGATAAAAGATAGCGAGAAGAGTTTTTTTAAATCGCTGTAGCATTCTAAGAATAGGCCCCACCTCATGTCTTAACCCTCTATTCAAACCGAAAGTGGCAGAAATCAATCACTGCTGGTTTTAATGCTCATCGCTGCAGAGCGAAAACTGTAATAGATAGCGAACAGTAGTTTTGTACAATCAATTGAGCGTCCCAGGAATATATGCCGTCTCCATTGTAATATCTGTACTAAAATCAGAAGTGGTAGAAACTACCGCAACTTCCGATTTCAATATCAATTGATGCTATCCCACATTATACAATGCAAACTTCTCCACGTAGTGCGCACGTGACTTTGCTACCTGTTATTTGTTATTTATTTGTCTATTGTTATTTTCTTCATATTTCAATCATCTTTCTCCATATTATATATTTTTCTTTCCATTTATTCTTCAATCTATTGCATTCTTACAGATGTACTCTTTCTATTCATTTCCACTAAACTGCAGCTCGCGGTGACTCAGTGATAGAGCGTTCACTTCTGGTGCATAGGGTTCTTGGTTAGATCCCAGCTCACGCCAAGTGAGCTGTATGGTGAACGAATACTGTGTGCGTGGGTTTTCTCCGGGTTCGCCCATTTCCTCCCACTTTTTCATTGCACCATTTAATTCATTTCTCATCATAACCGTCTCCTTTAGCCTAGTTGACATAACCGCGGAACGTAAAACTTAAAGATTTAATTTCATCCCCCCCCCCCACTAAACTGCATCTACTTACAACCTGGTAAAACTCTCACGTGACTCTGCATTCCAGCATGGCGCCAATCTGGACGCGTCTCAACCTTTTTCCTCTCTCGTTTGCTTTCTTTTCTATTCGCTTCTTTATCTGATGAATCATTTTAACGAAAGACTCATAGTATACTGCTTTAGTGTCTAATTATTCACGCCGTTTTCTTGTAGTTAATTAATTTATATTATATATATATATATATATATATACAGGATGGTAATAAACTACTAGAACAAGCTTCGGGACTGATTCCCGAAACCGAAACCAGCAAAAAAAAAAAAAAAAAAAAAAAAAAAAAAGTCATCTGAAAGGATGGTTTCGGCGATATAAGGTGCCGAAAACGTGGGAAAATGAACTTCAGAGGGCTGTAATTCAGAAACAACGCAAGTAGTGCGGTTTAGAACATGGCACTCGAAGTCACACCTGCTTGATTGAAAAATGTATGTTTCAACCTCCGCAAGATGTGTGCAAGGTATTCCCCAATGGAACTTAGGGATTCTCTATAACCTGGCAAGTAATCCCTATGCTGCTTTGGGAAATCCCTCGCACACATCTTGCGGAGGTTTGAAACATACATTTTTCAATCAAGCAGATGTGACTTCGAGTGTCATGTTCTAAACCGCACTCTCCACGTTGCGTTGTTTCTGAATTACAGCTCTCTGAAGTTCATTTTCCCACGCTTTTGGTACTTTATATCGCCGAAACTATCCGTCACTGAACAAAGTTCCAGAGGACTTTTTTTTTTTTTTTTTTTTTTTTTGCTGGTTTCGGTGTCGGGAATCAGCTCCCGAAGTTTGTTCAAATAGTTTCTTACCATCCTGTTTATATACAGGGTGTCCCATAATTTATGTATATGTTGTTTCAAAGACTGCGGTAGAGAAACTAGCAACATAACATGGAACATAAACACATTACTCTCATATCTTCCCTTACAAACAATTCTCTTCGATTTAATCTGTTTTCCATGGCATAGTCCACCAATCCACCTTGCAAATCGATATATGCCTAGAGACGAAGAGCAACGTTGTCATAAACAGTTTTGACAGACCAGTACTGGTATCTTGTGGAACTCTTCTGTGATAGTTTTCCGTAGTTCGGTCAAATTTCGTATGTGATGTTGATACACTTTGTCCTTTAAACACCCCATAAGAAAAAGTCAGGTGGTGTCAAATCGGAAGATCGAGTCTCCGTGTAATTGTTTGTTGCAGAATACAAACGCACACGCTGTTCCAGAGACAACCATTCCGCTAACCTGTTTGGCATACACAAACTTCTAAGTCCAGTGACCGTTTTCCCCACTGTAACGCTACACAGTGTTACCGTATCGATTTTTTTTTTTTGGTCCAGAAATACAAATACTACAGTCAGTCAAACATCATAAGATATACATAATTATGGGCCACCCTAGCTATATATATCTGTTTTATTTAAAATCATGAATAATGGAATTATTTTTTAAAGACATATGAGGTAATCGAAGATAGTATTATAGCACTTCTATATGTTTAGTTATATCGAAGCTATGGCCAATTAAACGTTAATTGAGAGTTCTGCTGGATCAGGACTGCTTGTAGCGAAAAATCAAACAAGATAATACGTATATGAATAAAAAATGAAGTTAAACGGTTGTTAATGCGTGAAAGAAAATGAAATGAAAGAGTGAAACCAAGTGAAGAAAAAGATAATAATAATAATAATAATAATAATAATAATAATAATAATAATAATAATAAAGAACTGTTGGAAAATTGAATATTTCGGTGTTTAGTTTTTGTCTCCGTTGTTCTTTGATTCCATAATTTTCAGCTTTTGATATTAATCTTGAAGTAGGACTCAAATTTTGTTTGTGAAATGAAGTAGGTTAATGATTTTCAAACCTCAAACAAGAAAAACTCACTCGATATATTTTAAACTCGTATGTCAGGGCCACAAAAAAACTATTTAGAAAGTCGATAACAGCTTATCTAGACTGCCATGAATAAACGTTTGCTGTAAACAACAGTAGTTTTTTTCCCTTTGTCTTGAAAAAGAAAATTTCTATTTTTTTCCCCATACTTGATTCCTTTAAAAGGAGGAAAAAATCTATATTGAGTAAACAGTAGTTAACGAATCACGTGAAAATGAACACCATTACCATCAAACACATAATACAGTATGTGTCTTCTTGGAGTACAGAAGCACTTCACGAAGATTGCTCGTGTAGAATTATCTCATTTCCTACCTTGAGTAACTTTGAACAGCGGTAGTTTTGCCTTATTGGTTTTACCAGGTTGTGAGGTTCGGCCGTAGCTATTCGAATTCGCTGAAGTATCAAAATTAAAAAATAAGTATTGAACACAAACCGACAATTAAATAATGAAATAGGATATAAAATGATAAAAAATAAATAAACGAATGAGTAGGGTATTACTCGTTTGTTATTCAAAACAGGTCCAGCTCTACCATATGTGCAACACGTGTTTTTACGGGACAGTGTTTCGAGTGGCAGCAAAAATCAGTCAGAACTATATTAGTTAAAATAAATATTTCTTGTTGGAAACAGACTTCATGATGATGGTTGTTAAATTTACTAAGCTGACCTTCTGTTTGAATACTACATTCATAAATCTTGTTTAGGTCGCATTAGTTTATGGTCAGATTCACAGTGCTATAACAAATGGTCAAACAAATCCCAGCATGAATTGCTTGATTGTTGTCAGATACAAGAACTCAGTTCTTAAACAGTAGTGAACACTTATTCTGTTTAGCTAGTTATTACAGTTTTGATATGAAAACTAATCTTGTCTTTGTCACAAACAAGTTCCTTATCATTGAAGGTGGAAACTTTTTTTTTTTTTTTAATGACAGATATAGAAGGAAAAATTCAGAAATAAAGATAAAAGAGCTAGTTGCACTGGAATTCGAAACTGATATGTTGAGATTGAATCTCGATATTGAATTCTATGAAAAGGATTACCATCGTTCCCCCTGCAGGTGTGTTTGCTTTATCTTTCACTAACATAATAGATTATCGTGTAAAGAAAAAACCCAGACACAACAAGATTGTACTTCAGGGATGCAAATAACCACTCGCCCGAGCGAGTGGGTCATCGATGCGGGCGAGTTTTTAGTATCACTATTAAAATGCCGAAGGTAAGTAAATGATTTATATTGTGGGATGTGGTCTAGTAGCTTTTTTTCATGGGGTTGTAAAATTTTGTTGCTTATTTGCATCCCTGTTGTACTTGTATGTAGGCCCTTCTGAGTGCAAGTGCACTTTCTCTTCCCTTCGATGTTCATGGTGGGGTAGCATACTTAGAATCGCGGCTCTTAAGATTTGTTCTTTCTGGAAAAAGGGGGCGGCAAATTGCCTAGGGTCGTCCTTGATTCAAAATACATCCCTTTTGCATCGATGGAGTGAATGACACAGTGTAACAGACTGAAACGACCCGTGTAAATCTGCTTGTGGTATATCCCGAAGATTTGATGTAACAACCCTCGTGGTTGTCGTCAAAGAGGCGCCCTATCAGTAATAACGTGGGTATTAGAAACATAAAATAATTGCAGCAGGATAGGTATCGTGAATAGAGTGGATGAATCACACACACACACACTAACACTTGTTTTGTTTTCAATTACGAAGTACTGAATATTCACGTATGACTCGGAAAATGTTTTCATGTGGGTTCTCGGTAAACGTTTGATCCTCACGAACAGATTCATGGCAATTCCCTTGTTGTAGAAACACGGGCATTGTTTCCGGTTTGTCTACCCACCCTGTTCTGACACTTTAGTGATAAGAGTGAGCACTTTTGCGTTTGGTGGGATCATAGCAATAGGTCCATGCTTTTTCTTTTTCAGTCATCGTACGAATATTTAAGAATTCCTGTTTCTATGAGAAGTTGAAGCATGTCTTTTTTTTTTTTTTTTTTTGCGTACTGAATATACACATGTTTTTGGTGATCAAATAAAGAATGTGACAGAAACTGAGAAGCGTTTTTCTTTTCTTTTTTCTTTTTTGCACAAGTCCTCTACGAAAATCGGAAGAATCGTCTCTCTGTTAATAGTCTTCGCTGCCCTTATCCAGTTGTTTTGAATATTGGGAAGTCAGTGGATAACATGAAACAGTTAAGAGAGCGACAGTTAATATATCTGAAAATATTATTAAATAAAACTAACAGGTAGGGGTCACGGTGGCTCAGTAGTAGAGCGCTTACCTCTGGTGTGTGGGGTCCCTGGTGCGATGCCCGGCCAAGTAAGTTTGTGGTGGACAACATCGTGTCCGAGGATTTTCCCGAGGTACTCCCGTTTCCTCCCACATTATCATTCTAACAATTCTTCCATTGTCATTCACTTGTTTTTAATCATTCGTCTTCCTTAGCGTAAAGGACATAATCATGGTACGTTAAACTTAAAGATTTCATTTCATTTCATTTCAAATAAAACTAACAGGTAGCAGTATCACAGTTTGTGTGTGTATACTCCCACGTCAAGGAGTTTGGTTTCTCAGTGTACATAACTCCACTCACCCTCTATTGTTCATTCAAAAACGTTAAGGTGAGTTAGCACTTGGAAATAGAAAATTTTAAGGCTTGAGATTTGTCAAGTAGATAATCATTTAGTCTCGTTTTGTTGTGTATTCCACGAACAAATTAGTATTCTCCATCCAGATCATTATGCTAACCCGCTAATCTCAACAGCACTGCGGATAGTCTATCAAGCAAGGATGATATCCATAATTACTTCCATTGAAATACGTGGATAACCAATTTTTGATTGTCTATATCTTGGGATGAACCGGGTGGATCACGTCCTTGAACGAACTCTGTAAATTTTAACCCTCTGCATCCTAGTCATAGTTGTTGGTGGTCCATGAGGTAGTTCTCGAGATTTTGTCTCTCTGGAAAGAACGCACGGTCAGACTGGAAATAAAGAGGTTGTCGAGTAGATTATCATTTAGTTTCATTTTGCTTTGTATTCCACGGAAAAATTAATATTTGCATCCGGAACATTATACTAATCCGCTAATCTCAGCAGCACTGCGGGTAGCCTATTATACAAGGATACCTATAATTACTATCATTCGAATACGTAGGGAACCAATTTTTGATTGCCAGTGACGTAAACCTGTGGCCTGTGGCCCGGGCGCTGGATTAGGAGGACGCAAAATTGGGCAAATATTTGGGGAGCGTTTTGGTTTGGTTAGTCGGGGGGGTGTGCTAAGGCGAGTTCTTGATCTTACCCCGGGCGACAACTAGCGTATTGTTTCTATCTTTGGATCAACTTGGGAACTCTATTTGTATCGTGGTTATAATTGTTGGTGGTCCATCAAGTAGTTTTTGAGATTTTGTCTCCCGAAAGGAGACAAAGTTAGAGAAAATAGATAGATGGTGTGTGAGAAAAGTAATGAGACTAGCAACACTGCGGGCGATCTGGCAACGTTGTGTCTACCGGCCTGAGCTAGACCGGTTTGTTTATCCCTTCCACTTCCTCAGTCCGAGTTACAACTCCGTATAGCTAACACATTATTTTTGACAGCGTCATCAGTGAAGTTCTGTTTTTGTTGTGTGTTACAGAAATGGAGCATCGGAATTTAGAGCAACGTTGTGCAATAAAGTTTTGTTTTAAACTCGGTGAATTCGCGAGTGTGACGTTTGAAAAATTGAAACAGGCCTTGGGAAACATTGCTTATCAAGAGCACAAGTTTTCCGCTGGCACAAATTATTTTTGGAAGGCCGAGAACACGTTGAAGATTAACCTCGCTCAGGGAGACCTTCAACTTCAAAAAACTGACGAAAACGTTGAACGTGTGAGGACTCTTGTGAGATCAGACTTTAGTTACTACAAAATCAGTCTCATTACTTTTCTAACACACCTCGTAAAGAAGTTTAACAATAATGATGATGAGTGAACAGTTACATTTAAACACTTTCACCATACATCAAATTTTGACAGACGATTTGAACATGCGAAAGATTTGTTCCAAAATGGTGCCGAAAAACCTCACAACTGAACAGAAGGACAATCGAAAAAACGTGTGCATTGATCTTCTTGAGAGGATTGCCAATGACCAAGAATTCTTCAATTGTGTGAACACAGGTGATGAATCTTGGATATTTGAGTACGATCTTGAAAGAAAGCGGCAAAGCGAAGAGTGGCACACTCCGTCATCTCCTCGGCCGAAGAAATGTCGAATGAGCAAATCAAAGATCAAGACGATGCTGATTTGTTTTTTTGACAGTAAGGGTATCGTGCACAAAATATTTGTCCCACCAGGACAAACTGTCAACGAAGTGTTTTATAAAAGTGTCCTTGAAAGGCTCAAGAAAAGAGTGATTCGTGTGAGACCAGACACTGCAGACAAGTGGATGCTTCATCATGACAATGCCCCGTGTCACACGGCCATTTCCATCAGTGAATTTTTGATCTCAAAACGCATTACTGTTGTTCCTCAACCCCCCCCCCCCCCCTATTTACCTGATTAAAGTCCTTGTGACTTTTTCCTTTTACCGAAATTGAAACATGTCCTAAAAGGACGTCATTTTGGAACTCTGGAGAACATTCAAAAGACTGCCCGACGAGTTAAAAGCCATACCACTTGACGACTTCCAGCGTTGGTAACAAGAGTGGGAACAACGACTTCGTCGGCGTATAGCTGCCCAAGGGAACTACTTTGAAGGGGATAACTTTGTTGTTTGAAAAACAAAAACTTTAGTTACTACAAAATCAGTCTCATTACTTTTCTAACACACCTCGTAAAGAAGTTTCCGATAAACCAAACTCTGTAATAACTTTTTCAAGACATTTTCTTATAATCCAAATATCTGGGCGTGCAGTTTATTATGTATAATTGGCGAGCACCTAAATTTCGGCACTATACAAAGGTCTTGAAAACAACAGGCAGTTCAGTTAACGTTATTTTGCAGTTACTACCTTTCTGAATGTTCCAACTGTTTGATGTTTTTTCATTGACTTTAAATGATTTACTAAAATTGAAGAAAGTGGAGGTGAGCGTAGCGAAGGCCCTTAACAGCAGTATTTTCATCATCTTCACAGCTAAACAGCGATCTTGTATTCGTTCCGGGGGCACGGTGGCTCAGTTGTAGAGTACTCACATCTGGTGCTACGGGGTTCCTCGTTCGATCCCAGCCCAAATGAGTTTTGGTGGACAATATCGTGGATTTTCTTGTGGTTCTCCTGTATCTTCTTAATTCTCATTCCACAAATTCTTCCATTATTGTTGGTGCCGCGGTGGCTCATAATAGAGCGTTCACCTCTGGTGTATGAGGTTCGTGGTTCGATCCGAGCTTGCGCCAAGTGAGCTTTGTGGTGGACAAACACCGTGTGCATGGGTTCTCCCGTTTCCTCCCACTTTCTTCATTCCACCATTTCATTCATTTCTTATCATCACCGCCTCCATTAGCCTAGTCGGCGTCCTCGCGGAAGTAAAACTTAAAAAGATTTGTTCCATTACCGTTCACTTTTCGTTACTTATCCGTCACCTTTAGCCTAAAGTGGGGCGTTAAACTAGAAATTTCATATTATTTGTACCCCTTTGACTTCCACAATAACTTAATCAGTTTCCACACCACTTTGATTCGTGTATATCATTTGAATATGTAGAGCGAAAATTTACATGTTGTGGTGCATGGTTGCGAAACGTGGTCGTTTACTTTAAGGAAAGAACGCATGAACGCATACTGGAGGAAGTATTTATCCTGAGACGAGGATCCAAGAGGGACAGGACTGTTGAATGGTGGAAACTTCATAACGAGGAACTGCATAATTTATACCACGTACCTAATATTGTTAAAATCATTAAGTGTAGGAGGCTTGGGTGAGCAGACCATTTAGCCAAAATAGAAGAAAGTACTTTCAAAATTTTCGGGAGACGACCATTACGAAGACCCAGGTGCAAATAGGAGGAGAATATTAAGGTGAATCACGCAGTAATAGGAATACAAAGTAGGAAGTGAATCCAGTTAGCGATTAACAGAAATCAGTGTAGAGCTATGAATGTGACATTGAACGCTCAGTTCCTGGGCCACAGAATGAGGTTGTTATATATATATATATATATATATATATATATATATATTACTTGAATGCCTTTGAACGACATTAACAACCTCATTAATCCCACTCTGTCAGCGTCATTTTTTTCTGAGTAAAACAGAATTTAATGTGAAAGTTTTGCTCGATTCTGTCTTCCGTAGTGATGATTTTTCATTAGCTAAAGAAAGTGACAGTTTTTTTTCTTTCTTTTTAGCGAACGAAGTTTCATTGTTCCGTGCTTATAGATAAAAGTTGATATGCCTTACTGTATGGAAGGGATTATTTTTCTTGATCTCGATAAGTCATTCTTATTATTTAATTGCTTCACTGTGAAGGTTTTCTCACTCTTAATGACGCCATTAATGTAGTACGATTATTATTTTTCCGTCATGTTTCTAGTATAGGCGTTACGAAAAGATTTTTTTTTTTTTTAAATAAACATGAGTAAATTGTCCTGACATTGGCAGTGGAGATAATCATAAAATTTACACACGCATTGTTTTTCCACCTGAAAATCGATATGATGGAATTAGGGTACGACTTACAACTTTTGCTGCAGTGTGAATTTCATTAAATTTATGAAATGATATCTTCTAGTTTTATGTCCAACGGACATGACGGTTAGGCCAAAAGAGACGGTTATGATCAGAAATGAGTGCGATGGTGGAATGAATAAATGAAACGGAAGAATCCCGAGAAAACCACGCACGCGATGTTTGTCCAAGTCCACAAAGTCACTTGGTAGAGCTGGAATCGAACCAGGAACCCTTGCACCAGAGATAAATGCTCTACCACTGAGCCACCGCGGCCTCTCATTAAATTTATGGTACGGGAGTACTGATACTAATACATTATAAAGCTAATTAATACTAATTGCATATTCCTAACAGGACTAAATATTCTGTGAAGTGTCACTCGCAAAGCAGCGAATTACGTTTTAAGTTTAAATTTGCAAGTTTTTGAGGCATTTGAAACCGTGATTTGAAAAAGGTTGAAGATCGCTTACGTATACCATGGATCTTAAAATTAATTGTTTTACATTATTGGCCAGTCTTTCGTGCAAAAGAAACAAGTAGATAAACGAATGGAAATACTATATATTTTGGTATATATTTATTTAGTAGAGAAATTCTACTAATTTTGCAGTGATCTTTATCACATTATGTCCAGGGATATAGATAAGATATTATGGTACAAAAATAATAGTATGTTAAATATGAACTGTCTTACCTTGTACTTCAAAGTAGTTGAACTTCATTCAAACAGTTTCGGTGTGCGCTGATATCTTTGTCGATTACTTCTAAATTCTGCTAAACTGTAGACATATGATATCAGCTGATAGACAAATTTTAATAGCAACTTTATACTCTCCTTAGATTTTTGTGTTTCGATTCTACAACTAGCAGAAAAATGAATCATAGTTATCTGGAGATAAATTCCGACTTTTAGTCACAGGAAGGACTTGAAGAAGGAATTTAGCGATAAGTTTATAAACTGAGCAGCGTACGTTTTCAGGAAGGTAGTTCATTATAGTTTTTGAAAAGTGAGTTTTTTTCCCCTCAAAAAAAAGTTCCACAGGAAGGGAGGAACCTTCACATACATCCCCAGTTCAGCAGTATTTATATGTCATCTACAAAGGTGTGAGCGTACATCGAAAACTGTTTGTTTAAAATGCAAGTACTTTGTGATAGAAGGTAAGGCCGTTCATATTTCAAATATTCATTATATATCGTTTAATATCTATGAGAAATTGTGCTATTGTTTAGTTAATTTCTCCAACTTTTATGAGATATTGTTGTTTACAGCCGACTTCAAATTCTGGAGGCCAAGAGGAATCGCTGACAAGCACTGAATTTGAGAGATTTTTAGCCGAAAGAGCGGCAGCTGCAGAAAACCTTCCTACAATTCCAGCAGCCGCAGCGACAACGGGTCCTGTCACATCGACACGGCCTCATCATCGCCAGTTAGACAAAGAAGAAACCGAGAGTTCCTTGTTTGCGTTGTGAGAGGGGTGTGCAAGGATTCCTGGACATTATACACCCATACCCTTCATATACCTATATACTGTACTGTATAAATAATACATACTATATATAGGTATATATATGTATATTCAGATAAAGTCTTTGCATAAGCACATAGTGAAAAAGAATGGTGTTGACTGCAAGTCTGATTAAAGACGTTCTGTGTTTGCAAGGCTTCTCTATTTCCCAGTGTGCGAACGAAGAAAAAAAATCTTAAATGTTGATAGTGAATTCTACAGAAGAGCGAGTTTCATGTGTACTGGAGAATGAATGTGATAACAGATGTAACTGGTGTAAGAAATGTTATTACTCCCCGCAAATTTCTATCTGTCCTTGTAATCCTGTAGCAGTTACATACATCTACAAATATTGCTATGTTTATTGTTCGATCTTGTTATTTACTATAATTATTTTTATTGCTGGTAATTTGTATATATAAGAAGCTAGCAAGTAATTGTATTAGATATAGTTATATATATGTACCAGTAACTCGAAAAAAAAAAAAAAGTACCATCTTTGTTTCTAATCCCTAAAGAGTATTTTCTTCCAAAACATACAAAGAAGTCTGTTATTAGTAGCCATGTGCTTGCACATTTTAAGTGGCTACAATATTATATATATGCCATTTCTGTGTAATCTAAATGTATTTATGGGCATTGTATTGAGGCAAGTAACGATAGTTTACAGTGTTTTATATATAATATATATATATATAAAAGAAGAGAAATGTACCTAAATGTTAATATTATTCCAGTATTTTTTTTTTCTGTTTGTTTTTAGTTTTTAATTTGTGAATCAGCTTTGTATAGTTTTGGCGACCTCAGTAATGTTTGTAGATTTAGATGAAAGAAACAAATAATGAAATGCGTTGCTTTGCAATTCTGTTGTATTCATAAGATTAGTGATCATGCTAATACTCAACCACTTTCCCGTAACTGTAATGGTTGTATATAATCGATCATTCAAATGATGCTATTAAAAAAGTATTCCATTAAAAAACCTTGTTATATCAAAGAAAGAGTTGTTGAATCAAAACTAAATTTAGAAATAATGAAATATAACAATTTATACAGTCAGTTTATTTATGCTTTTTGTTTCATAGGTACTTAATTCTGCTTTACAAATTTTAATTACAAAATCATTTTTGTGCCAAAGTTCATAGTTTCGCTGAAGACAAATCTAAACAATACCTATTAATTAACTATGAAAATACGATAGTTTCCCGTCGGTATATGAAATTAGAGCAAAATAGATAAGTCCGATATGAAAGAATAGTTCACCTTTTTTGTGACATTTAGAATAATAATCAGCATCTACATGATACTAAAATTGAAATACAGTAGACTTCCGAGTATATGGCTCGTGACTATATGGCCTAGTTTCCGGGCTATCTTTTCATATCTATGTACTGTAAAATTATTTTGAGTAATTTTTCTTAAGAATAAGGCCTACGATTTACAGTAACGTTTTGTTTATGTTTCCTTCATTTAAGTTAGGCATTAGAGAATTTATGTTAAAATGTGAACAGTTTACATATACTGTACGTATTCTTTAACTTTTTCTCTAGTAAATTCTTGAAACGTGCAATGCAGTACATAAACATTTATAAACTACCAGCACAGAGCCAAATAAGAAGTAAGAAAATACGTGCTTTATTATAACAGAGAGTTTTGGTATAAAAACTTTCTCTTCTGGTATTGGTGGCACAAAGAAATGAGTTCATAGAACTTCGGCCTATCCGGCTTTTTTGTTTGTTTTTTTGTTGTGCTGCATGCCCTTCCGCCACATTAGGTCAGATACTCGGGAGTTTACTGTATCGCGAATTTAAACAATAAGATACCGTAAAGAATGCTAGCAAGGTGGTTATGAAATATTTTAGATCAAGGGTGACAATCAAATTGCTTCAGCAAACGAATGATTAGATTGTAAAGCACTGCTGTAGATACGTTTATTCAGTTCCATAATGAGGCAAATTAAGTTATCAATTTCTTCTTTTGTTTCTTCGTCAAGCTTCTACTATTATAAGCGTAATAATTCTAAAGAAAAAAATAAGATCGAATTTTTTATTTTACATTTTCTACGACTAAATGACTCAGCGTTAATTTGGAATGTAGAACCAAACAAAGCAAGAGAAACCAGTAATGACGTGTGTGGCACATTAGGATATTAGACTATTTTTTTTTTTTTTTTTTTTTTTTTTTTTGTTTTAAACGAGGGTCACTCCAAAAGTTTTGTAATACAAGAGAACTATACGTCCTATTAACTAATCGTTTTACATATGTTCAAAGTAGTTTTTTCCTGCGGCTACAACTTCATGATCGACCCTTCAGTTTTGTCTTCTGTGTGGAAATGACGTCTCCGCAAATGTTTTTTTAAGATTAAAGAAGAGCTAAAAGTCACACATAGCCAAATCAGAGGAATAGGGGGATGCGGAAGAGTTTTAACATGATGAGCCTATAGATATTCCACTGTTTGCTTTGCAGTGTGCGAGGAGGCATTGTCGTTGTGGAAGAATAAACCGAATTTTCAAGGAACCAAGAATTGGGGTAAACAGACGGTTGTGTACCAGTTTGCTGTAACCATTTTCTCTTTTTGTAACCTAGTAGCTGCAGCGAGACCAGTGCTTCGGAAGAACACAGCGTACATTACTTTCTTCATTACTTTTTTTTTTTTTTTTTTTTTTTAATTAATACAAAGTTGGCGTCGCGTCATCTTCATAGATCCATACACGACTTTCCTGACGAGTGGGGCAGTCATAAAATGAAATGTAGGTTTCATCATCTGTCACAATTTTTAAAATCTCCTTGTGTCCACCTTGTTTTAACATAACCAGAGTTTCACGAGCAATTCTGATCCTCTCTGCTTTCTTAAATTCAAACAATTGATGGGGTATTCACCGAGAAATTACCTTTTTCAGTTTGAGATGCTTGTATAAAATTGTGTACACTGATGAGGATCCAATGCGAAGTGCCTCCTCTATCATCGCATAGGTACACCTTGGATCTTTAGAGACCATGTCTTGCACAGCAGCCACTAAATCCAACGTTGTTGAACACGGAGGTCTTCCTTCACGGGCTTCACCTTGCAATAACCTCCGACTCCTTTGAAAGCCCTTGTAGCATCTAAACACTTTTGTATATGATGGAGCGCTATCCCCAAACTCTGACCTCAATCTTGGTGACAGTTTTTGTCGTTTAGGCCAACGCGAAAATCATAGTAAAACATGGCTCAAAATGCTTCGCGTGAGAGCTCCATTCAAACCACACTTTTGATCACAAATGTCATTCTTACACAAAACTCATAGATTGGACAATACAGTTCCGTATATTTTCAATACTCCAGATGTCTCATTGTAATGTGAAAAAATGTTTTATCTCATAGTACTTGCGTATTGCAAAATATATGGAGTGACTCTTGTATTTATTTATTTTAATATTGTTCTTAGAATTAGTTAAATTACGCTATTCACTCACTGGAAAGAAATCGAAACTTTTGTCAAATCAGTGCAACCAGATGTTAAAATTTATTTAAAGCAGAATGCTAATAAATACTTTCGGATATGCATGCGAACAATATTGAGATGTAAAAATAGCGGTGCCACGAAACGTTTAATAATAATAATAATAATAATAATAATAATGGTAAGTGTAATTTTTCTGATCTGTTGGATTGTTTTAACTTCTCATCACGAGGTACCATAAAATTGTTCTTAAGAATTTTCCCACAGATTGTTATTGTTATTTATGAACGTAATTTAAAAATTTCTCTTCAGATTTTTTAATATAAATAATTAAGCTCCAAAAAATAAATATATGTTCAAGTTATTAGTATGTAATGATGGCACAAGATGATTCGCGGGTATGCATAGTTGAGGAGAATTTTGTTGATTCTTTTTTTTTTTTTTTTTCTGTCCCTCTGAATATTTATTTTTTATCACTGAGCAAAAGATTCTGATGCAAGAAACAAGCTAAAGATTTATATCGTTATGTTTTTGGTTTTGTAGATCAATACAAAGCATTTCACATCAGATTCAATAAAAAAGTAAAACTGTTTAAAAAAAAGTTTTTTCTTTCTTTTTTAAAAACAAAGCGAGTAGAATTTTCGCTACTCATAATGTGTAAAAAATACACACCGTACGTTGACTTAGCACAGAATTGTGATCTCTAATATTTCGTAGATTTTCTGCTCGTAGCATAACATCTGTTCACGTTGATATTGGAACAAGATGATGGTGAAACCATCTCCGTTGGTCTAGTGGCTAGCACGCGCGCCTTTCGTGCACGTAATCCCGGGTTCCCAATGGAAGAATTGAACGAAATGCGGTGGTTCCAGTAAAGTGTTGGTCAACATCTCTCATAGCTACAGCCCTAAAAGAGACTTTAAATTGCAAGAAGAGTAACAAAGAAGATGGCAACAGTTCTCGATTTATTTGTAGTTTGGTTTAAAGGAGACTCTATGAGATCTGGATCTACAACTTAACTTTGGATCCAAATCACATGCACGCGCACTGAGGATGGAAGTCGGTTTCGTTTGAGTTTGAGGTATATATATATTTTTTAATTTAACGTCCCTTTGAGCAGCGAGGCTATATGAAACGTCGACCTACTGATTAACGTGGAATCCAAAATGCATGAGTTTCCGTCGGGATTAGAACCCGAGTCTCTCATGGTCACGAAGAGCTCCGAAGTCAGGTTTCGTACAGAAAATAGCTATAACTTTACCCTTAATGGAGTTCATGTGATAATTTTTTGGAAAGTACAGTCAACCAAGCTTTGAATAATGGTGTTGTCATACTGATATGGAGGAAGATAACTGAAATAATCCAGTCCTTTCCTGTCTCCCTTTCCTCCCCCCAAAAATTCTTTTTACACCTGACACTCAGACGTCTTACTATCCCAGGATGCTATGTAGGTAGTTAACTATGTAATCTCGTAGCTAACACATGTTCATATTGACTTTTCGTAGGACCAATCATGATTCTGTGATCATATAGTGTGTATCAGCATTTCCTATCAAATTATTGACAAATGACCTAGGTAGCGTTTGTATTTGGAACAAAATGCTTCAGTTCATTCAACTTGTAAAGACGTAGAAGGAATTAAAACGTATATAACCCCCCCCCCCCAAATCTCAAAATCACTTCAACATTCATGAACTCACATAAGCACTTAAAGACTGAAAATAAAAAATAGAATAAAAACCTATTGGTTAAGAAGAGTGTAGATTGTTTTTAAAGAGAAAAATTCTCTCAAGTGAACGTTTAACAACTGATATTCGAAGTGGTGTTGAGTGCCATACAACTGAAAATAAGAAGATTATACAACAGGGAGTACTTTCTAATTTTTTTATTTTTTATTTATTTATTTATTTTTTTTTTAAGTGTCCAAGTAAGTTTTTAGATTTATGGGCCTAGATTCAAAAACTTCATGCGTTATTCCTAGTTTAAATCAAAGGCAAGTAGGAAGTCACATTCTGAAGATTGTGAAGTACATTAACTCTTGAAGTGAATTCTTTTTACAAGAAAATTCAGGGCTCTGTCTGGTGTCAAAATATTTTTTTTTTTTTTTTTTCTGAATTGCAGGAATGTTACCGGTAATAGTCCACAAAACAACGTAAAATGGCCTTCATGGATACAGTACGCATTGAAGATGATAAGCAGTCATTAAGCTCTTCTGTGACTAAGCGGTTAGCGAACGCGCTTTCGGCGTGGGAGACCCAGGTTCGATTCCACTTTAATCAGTAGGTCCACGTCTCATAGAGCCTCGATGCTGAAAGGGATGTTAAAATCAGCTCAATAAGCAGTCGTTGAAACGTGTACGGACAGGAAAAAAACACAATTTTGATTCCCATCGGGAGTTCATGTGGTTCGGATCCCACATTAGCTGAAGGTTAACGTTTCATATAGCCTAGCTGGTGAAAGGCTAAACTCGAATAAACGTAACCAAGTAAATACAAGTGTGTAAGTGAGTTGCAAGATATTGTTTTGTTGTTCAGTATGCATCCTATCAGTACATTAAAGGGATTTTTTTTCTATAATATTTGACTCCGAATAACTTTCAAAATATAATTTACTATGTCTCTTGTACAATTATTCTTGACTAAGATGGATATTATTATGCGCTGAAGAAAAAGCCGATTACTAATGCTAATCAATCCAAAATTTGAAAATTTTGAAGATAATGCCATATCAAGTCATATGTACACAATAAGATTTTTAAACGAATATGGCACGGACTTAACATGTTTGCCTCACAATCTTGACTTACAACCATTAATTTTCGTTCTCTTTCTGTGAATATATTTCCAAGAGAGAAAAATAAAGTATATGTTTTCTCATCGCTTATTTAAAAAACCCAGTGAGTATTCAGTATATTATTGTAGAATGTTCGAAATACTCAAGACCTCAGAAAACTTTTGGGTGTACCTAAAACCCATCGCTGGATTTTGGGTCGAATATATATTTAAGGATTCGAATATTTAGGGAGTGACTGTATTCTCGCTTCTATTCGTGCGATTGAAATAATTAACGTTCTCTGAGGTTTAGCTCTTACGTATTTTGTCTTGTTGTTAATATTCTTTTGGTTATTTTTCGTGTTATTTAGTTTCTTTTTAGTTTTATAAGGACTTTGAGTTTTAATTTTAATTTTTTTCTTTGGTAATTATTTATTATGTTTTATTTTATATTTAATAGAGCTTTTACGCGTATTTCTTTGTTTTAAAACTCATACTGTTGTTCATTGTTTATATTTTGGGAGTTCTTTTATGATAACTGTATGTCAGCCATTGGTGTTTCCGTGACGGGACAAATAACCTTATCGCTGATGTTCCCATTAAAAGTCCAATTAATTATCTTATAACTGTATTACTCTTCGTTAAACAACTTTTCCTTATATATATTGTTAAATGAAAAAGTTCACAAAAACTGAACGAAAATTTGTGGTTGTAAGTGGGGATTAAGAGAGAGGCATCGTATGTTGTTCATTGTACAAACTTTGCTTTTAGTAGACTTAAATCCGATTTAAACTATTCGCAGAACAAAACAATACGTTCATTATAAAGGTTATTAACATGTAACAGCTATATTAAATATGTATATGGTGTCAACAGGGAGGAGGGAGGGAAGAGAATTAGCGAGCTTTTTTTTTAAATATATATATATATATATATATATATATATATATATATATATTACAGTTTCGTGTTGAAGTTAATTGGCTGAAGTAGCCTTTGGTAGCCAATCAGGATTCAGGAATTGTTTCGCTGTCTCTTCTATATAATCTATCATCACCTGTGTATTTATAATGTCCGACGAAGCCAAGTGGCGAAACTGTTAGACGTTAATATTTTTTTACAATAAGCGTATTGTTTTGCTCAGCGCGTAGTTTAAATCGGATTTAAATGGTAAGTTCGTTTATATAATACCATATGAAGTTTTTATTTTCCATTAGAAAAGAGCATAATGTGGAGTGCAATAAGTTCTGGAATTTTAAAATTAAATATATCATCTGTACGTAATTTAAAAATGGGTATTTTTTTTTTAATTTCATTGTATTGGTTGTAATTTTATAATTTATTGAATGAACTGTGTATGAAAATGACAATTCATTTATTAACAGTAAAAATTTTTCTCTACTTTTCAAACCAATTAAATAGATGGTGATGCATTGTAAATTATATTTTTATACAAAGTTGTGTGAACGAAGAAAGAAATACAATTAAATAATAACATTAAATAGCAATTTATTCTCCCAATCCTGGCGTAAGTATTAATATATATATAGAGGGTGTTCTAAAAATGACGCCTACGAGCAACAGAGCGCTATTCTACAAGTCAAAGCGAAAATGTTATATGATGTTACATCCTCTAAGGTCTCCTGCAGCCGCTATGAGGAGTTCAAATTTCACTATGTGGCAACATCGCTGATTAATTTGGAACCATTAGGATTACTCTACGAATCCATCAAGCAGGTACATCGATGGTTACACTAATAAGTGATGCTATTGTCCATCTATATCGACTTTAATTATCATCTGGAAAAAATCAATTTAACTGATATTCATAAATTGTTAGATCTACTCTATTGTTCTTTATCTGCGAGGTTGCCATATAGTGCAATTCGCGTCTCCAGACGAAGACCCGAAAGTTATACAAATATATATATGCATATATATATTTGTGCTTTGTTTTGACTTGTAGAATAGTGGTCTGTGGGCACTATTTTTTAGAACACCTGATATATATTTATATATGTGCAAGTATAACATAACATTAAAAATATCAGTTTGGAATGAAATGTTAATATAATGGTAACAATAATTATTTGTTTGTACTTTTTGTTTTTTTATGTACAAATAGGATTGTATCATCTTTTGTGTATAAAAGCTTATTTTGAAGCGTATTAGTAGAGGAATTTTATTAAACTAGCACAAGAATTCTGTGTACAATCAAACTTCTTTCATTGTGTACGTGAGTGTATAAACCTATATTGTGACTAATATCTTGAATTATACGCATTGGCAGACAGCTTTGTGTACTTAAAGAAAAATTAATAGTAAAAACGAAACGCCGTCTCCAATGTACGAATATTACATATGAATGTATCAAGAACTGTTTATGTATATAACTTCTAATAGAGGGTGAATTGGGTACTTGTAAGACATTTTGAGGAATGAATGGCGCGCGTATAAATTTACGTTTATCAGTGTGAGTTGAATGTGATATACTATTTAAAAATGTTGTTGATATACCATATGTAAGGAAGAAAGTATTTAAAATCCGTTGTTTTCTATCTTCCATTGCATGCATCATTCGCGAAGATGATTCAATAAAAAGTATAATTGCTTTATGTACATGGTCTGAGAATATGGCGGGATGATGTCAGTGCCTTGTGGAATGTTTACAAAGTATATCCGTAATGCCAAGTTGAAACGCTTGTTGCTTTACGCGGACATTTTCTTCCCCTTATAGAAATATTACCCATAGACATATACATATAAAATGAGTTTTTAAAAAGAATGAATATTCAAGTATTGGTATTGTCATGTTTTGATTTGAATTCATGCATGAAAGTGTAGGATTTTATGTGTGCATAACTGTAATTTTAAAATGGTCGTTATCTTTTAAAGCTAACATTGATTCGACACAAATAGTTAAAATATGAGATGGAGTTCGAAAATAAGTTTCCCCAGGCGACTGTCGTCAGAGGTGGGGATGCAAGACCAAAAATAGCATGTGGCATTAAAGATCAGACATACCTTTATTTTTCCACATAAGCACCACGTACGTTGAGACATTTGTCAGACCAGTCTATAAGCTTCCAAACCCTTTCTAGGAAAAAGGACGAAGCGTCGAACAGCTTCTGTGACTTCAGCAGTACTTGAAACGCGCCTGCCACTGAGAGTTTTCTTCAAATCCGGAAACAGATGGAAGTTACTGGGTGCAAGATCAGGACTCTATGGCGGATGGGCAGGGCACTGCCGCCCAAGAGTTGCAATACGATTTTGTGTTGCCGTCGCTGAGTGTGGTCTCGCATTGTCAGGAAAAGGTTTCCGTTCCGATACGCCACATGCTGATTCATAGCGGACAACCGCTTCCACTTTCTCCTTTGACCACGACGTCAAAAACACGTCTTCTCTCCATAACTACCAGGCTCAAACTGAGAGCAGATTTGTCTCCACTTTGCGACGACACCCACTTGTGTCCGCAGGATCGCGGGCGAACGATACCCACTTTTGTCCGGGCGTGTTGGCATCCAACCGATGTCTGGTTTTCTCCATTGCTGTTCGCTTTGCTGGGAAAAACGAGAGGGGGAAACTAATTTTCGGACTCCCCCTCGTAGATATGCAGTTATAGTCTTCAACCAAACCAACGTTACAAATGTACTTGTCTACACGACCTTTTCTAGCGTTGCAGCCTTTAATGGGAAAGTCGCGAATGCATTTGACAAGAAGAGAAATGGCGAAATCGTAGTGTTTCATACGCTTGATTAGGATCAACAGAATATAAGAAAATAAGTATTGTCCGTGTATGGATAAATGTTTCTGTAATAAAACAAGAGTATGGATCAAGTAGTAGAATGGTTGATCCAATATTTTTTAAAAAAATTACTCTGACATCTAAGATATTGTATCGATGAATATGTTGTAAAATAAATCAGAACTGCTTGCATTTAAAAGTTACGTTAATAAGTACCGGAAATATATAATGTTGGTAATATTTGATATTTGTATTTTCTGTTTGCTTTCTTATTTTCATAACCATCTCCCTCCATTCTATTATTATATTCGACTGTCTTCGATACGGATAGCGTGTGGGGTGTTGATAAAGTATCAAGAATTTAGACTCGAAAGATAAGGAAACAAAATTTCACATCAATTTCTAAACTAATTATTTTATCTTATCCTGAAGTCCGAAAACTGAATTAGAATTACAGCTTAGAAGCTTCATTTTGGAAAGTGTATCTCTTAATGAACGGATATATAAAAAATGAAAGCATGACTAAAATTTATACTCCTTTTTATATTTATTTTTTAAAACAAGAGAAGGAGTGTAAGTCAAATGAAGACACAGCTGGTGTGTGGAAACTGCTACGTTATCACATAGTCTTGATCAGTTTATATATATATATATATATATATATATATATATTACAAAATTTATGATTTACGGAAAAATGTAACATTTATAAAGCCAATGACATTAAAATAACTACCGTCAAATGGGGTGAATAGAAACAAAACTTCCAGATTAGTTTTGGATTTATCTGGACGATAAATTAATCAAGAAAACTGAAATTTCTTAACATAGTCTTATACGGCTAAAGTGTTCAGGGCAGAGACAAAATGTTTTACTGAGTTGGAAACACTGAGGTAGACGGCAGTAGCATTAATGTGTTAACTGAAATCTTACACGGTATTTTCGCGCTCCTCAAACTTTCTTGGTAAGTATGACATTTTCATATTTGTTGCATTTGAAATATGCCTATTTTGTAGTTTGTTGTTTCATTTACTGACGTTCATAGTAAAAGTTTTCCTTTTGTAAATAATTTTTAATCAAAATTTAACTTTACTGGGTTATTGTTATGATTTTTAATTAGTGGGGTGAATAGAAACACTTGGAAAATTCTTGGAAAATTCTTGAGGAGCGGAAAAAAGGACAGGAATGAATCAACAATCTCTAAGAACAAATTTCCAAGTGTACTAAAAAAAATGTGTGACAAACTGAAGGAGGAAAATATCAGAGCTGGATTTGAAAAGTGTGGAATTTTTTCCCTTTGTCGAGACCAAATACTGAGGATGCTGCCAAAAAGAGACAATGAACGAGAAGAAACAGAACAGCAAAAGACATCTCAGACTGTAAACCGTTCCTTTATGGATCTTTTCAAAAGCATGAGAGAAGATGAAAAAATTAAACAAGGAATGAAGAGAGTACGAATAGATGTTTCTGGTAAGAGTTCTGGTTTGTTTTCTGAAAATGATGCATTTTCATCAAATCACAACGAAACTCAACCTACCCTTGTATTGTCGGAAGAGGAGAAAAACAACATTCCAGACGATCACGAACTAGATGATGGTTTTCTAAAGCTGGTGATTTTGCTGTGGTAAAGGTTTATGAGAAGCTAAAACTCGATGAGACTATTCACTACCCAAGTGCGAAAATGTGAACATGATGGATATGTGGGAGTGTTTTATAAGAGAGCACATAAACAATAAAATTTTCGGAAACTTCTGAAGAATCGTTCTTTCTACATGAGGATATTGTTACGAAACTGTTGGGTTTTATTAGAAGTTCGTCAGCACGCTTTAAGTATATAATAAGTTTCGGGCTCCTTCGTGGCTAAGCGGTTAGCGCACGCGCCTTTGGCCTGGGAGACCCGGATTCGATTCCCGGCGGGAGCTCATGTGGTTCTGATTCCACGTTAATCAGTAGGTCCACGTCTTATATAGCCTCGCTGCTGAACGGGACGTTAACCTCAAAATCAACTTAACTCATGATAAGTTTCCCTGGTGATTTCAGTGGTTTATATCTTATTCAAATGTCATCAAAACTGTATGGTCGTTTGTACCTATATTGTGCATTGTATTGTTTTATAAGTTTGTAACTTATGTAATACTGGTCTTATTGAACTTATATCTTGCAGGTATCAAATAAATAGTTCGTTTCAACAAATACGCTGTTTCTTTTTACCTTTCCAATAGTATAAAAAAAACAACAATGAAAATAAAGCCATTGTTTCTATTCACCCCATGGGTAGGGGTGAATAGAAATATTAAGGAAAATCAAAGTGAAGAAAAGTGGAGCTGATAAATTAATATGACGTTTACTGAACTTCATTAGCATATTAAGACCTTTTTTTGGAATAATCTGATACACGAAATCTTTAACATCACCAGACTTATATACTCATATAGCCAAAAATATGTTTCTATTCACCCCATTTGACGGTATACAAGGAAGAACTGTTGAAATAGAATGGTATTTTTTTAAATTTAAAAGCATCCTCCATATTAATTGAAAGAATGTATTTTCTATACCTAGGTATACTTCGGATAATGTATAGCTATAACAACCTTGTTAATATATGTAGCTATATTACTATTAGTTTGAAAGCATTAAGAATGTATAGATAATAATTGTTCCCTGCTGGCTGTGCACTGTAGGTTAAAATCGTCCTTAAATAAGAGTTGTAATTGTTTACATTTGTCTCCCCACCAACTGACTTGCAGTTACACTAATATTAATACTAAAATCTAAATATGGTCATATTCCGTGTCTTATGAACGAAGCAGGTTGATGTGCAGCATTATTATAATTCATAAGCAGAAAGAATACAGATACAATTTTTAAGTTGCAGTTAAATCATCACAATAATTTTAAATTTGCAAATTACCTGCATGCAAGCACCATCTATTGACGTCAGGTAAGCAGTGCACGTAGCGGAGCGACGAATGTTAACTATTAGGAGATAGCGTTACTCACAGACTGAGACATTTTCCTTTTATAATAAGGATATACGATCGGTGCATTAGTAATACCCGCCTAGAATGGACTGGTCCTGGAAAGGCTAATAACACGTGGCTCTTATCATGGGCAAGTAGTAAAGAAGACGCACCGTTACCAAATACATTCGAACGTATTAGACGTCCTCATGAGCAAACAGGGTGATATGACTGACTTTGACCGAGGGCAAATTGTAGTGGGAGCACGAAGGACTGGTGCCAATATATCTGTTACAGCCGCATTTGAGAGAAGTTCAAGAACAGTCTTAGCGGAATACAGTCACGAAAGAAAGTATTCTTCAGTTGACAAAATTTCTTTTCCTAATAACTCAAGGATAAATGAACCTATTAAGAGTAACGATTTTGGCAAGTTATCAAATTATAACTATTTTAAGGATAACGACAAAAAGATCCAAATTTAATTCATTTGTTCCCGAATTATTGGGAAAAGAAAATTTGTGAACTGTCAAATACTTTCTTTTTCCATGTGTACAACAGTGGTTGAATAACAGTCAGACGTCCGCCAGATGATCCCACTTGGGCCAGCCAGTTGTAGTGGATGCAGGAGGTGAACGACGAGCAGCGCTTATAGGCATATGACAGTGGAGCGATTGACCCACTAGTACAATGTTATAGCACGGCCAACAAGAGATGGTCTCTGACGTTTCTTACCACATGCGGTGGGACATTGCAGCTCCTACTTTGATACCAGTGTTACCAACCACGATCACTCTGTCTTATACCATTAATTAAATTGCCACTACAGTTGCACCGAAAAAAAAATCTTGACACGCGAATAGTGGCAATGTCACTGCGAGCTGTCAGAGACGTACGACTAATTTGACCATATGGCATACTTTCCATCAGCTCAAGTATAACTATACATCAACAAAACTATCTATGACAACACAGCAGAATCGACAATTACGGCTGGTATGGGCGAAGGGAAGGCGTCATTGGACTATGGAACAATGGAAGAATGCTGTCTGGAGTGATAAGCTCTTTTTTACTGAGCCATGCCGATGGACGAGTTCAAATCTGGCGTAAACAGTATAAGATCATGTCTCCGAGTTGGTTCATGGAAATTCAACAGATCGGCGACAATCGTGTCAATGTCTGGGAAGCGATCTCCTGGCATTTCTTATGGCCTTTAGTCATCAATCAGTCATTCGTCAAACTTTGTACCTCGAAAAGTATCACAATCTGTTAGCTGATCATCTATACTCATATCTCCAGGCTGAGTACCCTGACAACAGTGTCATATTCCAGATAATAATGCGACGTGTCATCGGGCGGCATTCAACACTACCTTGGCCCAAAAACTCTCGCCAGACCGTAATCGCATTGTGTAACGTTATTATATTTCTTTCTTACCTATCTTGGCGTTACATATGTCCACAGTTCGAATCGCTGAAGTCAACACGCTTAAACACCCTTATTGTTACCTGAAATTGTAAATTAAATTCCTGGAAAATCAAGCACATTAAATATTAGACACCATTAACCTCTTATTCTTCTTATTATTGTGAATATATATTATTCTGTTGTTATAGCAACGACAGACAAAAACCTATCTTCTTTTCAATAACTCACATTACATGATTATCTATATAAAATCAACATATATTATATATTCTTCTTCTTATCAACAAATTGTGCACTTTTAAGCGCCGTTGCCCAAAATAGCTACAAGAAAATGGAAGTAATTCACAGATTAGATATACAATCTCGTTATAATTGGACACGTATAGGCCATGCTGGGACGTTTGTGCAACAAGCTGCATCATTATTCCAAAATATGCCCTTATTGGAGAAATGGTACAGCGGGCAAGGTTTGGACTGAACCTGCAGGATGTTCAGCACCTTATAGAATCTACCTGGCTGTTTGAACTCAGTGATTACCCAGAAAGGTGAACCAACACGCTATTAGGTAAGGGTTCCTAATACAATGATCGTTCGGCGTGTATATATAGGACAAATACCGGTATTATATATACACACACAGTAACACCTATTTACTTAGACTTATTTGTATAGAACTAACAAATTCCGTAGAGCATACAGTGCATTACTTATTAATCTGTAAGTGGATCACTTTGCGTATCTGTATCTTGGAACTTTGCCACACTATAACAGGTTTATTGCTATACTTCAAATGTTAAAATTTCCTGTCGATTTTACCCACATAAGTCAGCCTATTGCTCTTTACATACTTCTTAATGCCACTTTGATATTTGCTGTACGTGAGGCAGATGTGTTGAAACTACATACAGTTCTTATAGTAAAGTTATTGTTTATTCTATATCAATTATTTTAAATAAAGAGGGTCGGTGTTAAAATACATTAATCGCACTTATTTTCTGTCAGTTTGCCACATATAGAGGTTTTACTGCATCATGTTACATTTCTTCTGTCAAAATAGTAACCTTTTAGTGTGTAGATTTCTAAAAACATAATGGTATTAAGTAACACTGTCATTGACATTTATTGCTAGTATTTTTTAATCCTTTCGGGATCACTGTATTTTTCACGAAATAATATTTTATTTTTATTTAAAAATATCAGATCCCATACTATAACACAGGAAATAACTCGTGTGGCAGTCCGTAGATAAACTGATTGCAAAGTTGTGAAATTTAGCTTCGTTGAAAGATCTTCGGGATATTCTGTGGAATATCGCTGCACGCTTGTAAGTATGAGTGATTGGTCGAACGTGCTCAGTTGGAAGGGTTGTTTAATTGACTTTGAGTTCAACGCCCTGTTCAGCAGCGAGGCTATATGAGACGTGGACCTACTGATTAATGTGGAATCCGAACCACATGAGCTCCCGCCGGAAATCGAAGCCGGGTGTCCCACGCCCTCAATTGGAAGGAAAGAAGAAAAAGCAATTCATTAGTTTGGAAGAACGATGTAGTCAGCCATCCTAGTTGATTTGGGAAATGTTATATAAACTGCCTACTACATCGGTGTATTATTATTATTATTATTATTCATTGTTGTTTTCAAGAAGTAAAATACTAATATGGAATGCAACTGATAGGATGGAGGATATGTTTCATTAAAGTTACATGTGTGATGTTTCAGTAAAAGCTGGCTCTTTAGATTTGAATAGACGAATGGATGAGAGGTTATTAGTCCACTTTCTCGCCCAAAAGCATTACTTATTCTATTTTGCTTCACAATTATTGATGAATGTATTTTAGCAACAAAAGATATACTGATAATGCATGTATTCTGTAATATAACACAGTTATTCATCTTCATTGTTTGTACGTTGAAGTTTAGCGTCCCTTTTCAGTATTTAGGCTAAGGTGGAATTTAAACTACAGTTAATGCGTTCAAATTTCAGTGCTCCAACCGGGAATCGAACCCGAGACCACGTGATGTCCGCTAGATCGACAGAAGGGCTATTGATCTTAAATGTTATGTGACATTTAAGCTGGTTGTTATGTGACAATCGTTCATGGCACGCAGTTTAATTAGTATAAAGCAATGAGTGACTACCTCGTTTTGAACTTGTTCTTCCATTTTACATATAGACCTATTTACATGGTTGTAAGTAAATTGGGATTAGCGTAATTATTCCAGAAAGATTAAAAACAGCAGATAAATCATGTTGCCTTGGTATCTTGTAAACTACTTTTTAAATAACATTATTTAATTTTAATAACTGTATGTTAAAACTTTTGTTTATTACAAACTAAACACAACTATTATTTAAAATCCTTCAATAACTATATGTTAAAGCTTTTTTATATATATACAAATTAAATACAACTATTATTTAAAAAGTAGTTCACAGGATACCAAAACAATGATATGTAATCAAATGCAGTTGAGTTCGTTCCTCTAGTCGCTGTCTTAACTTAGATTTTCGGAGAAATGTTATTCTGACAACACTAATTTCTATTAATGGTAACACTGAAAATTCTTCAGGTTCATATCTTTTGTTGTAGAATAACATTATCTATGATTGTGTTAAGTTGCATTTCATTATCTCTTTTCACTTATGAAACAAACAAAAGAAAAATGGTAAATTTTGTATTATTTTTAGTATGTCAGTCTTTTAGCGCAAACTTGTTTATAATGAAAACAGGTTTGGATGTGTAATTCCAATAAGTATAAGCATCGCTGTTGTAAGAAATGTATTAAAGGGTTACAATGGATTTCATACTGTAGATAGCATTTGTAGTTTTGTTGATGTAGTGTATTTGTACTTATGGCTTGCTTATCTTTTTATGACTATCCGGTTTTATTAGCTCCGTTGATAGTTTTTTTTTCCCCTTTAATTTTCATATCAATTTTATGGAGGTAAATTGCAGTAAATAATATGAACGTTGTTTGTATACATACTAGTAAAGGGGGAAAATTGAAATAGAATAATACTGAATTTTTTGAGTAGCTTTTTTAAGGATTCTAATCAATAATTGTCAATCACATAATAACTCCAGATATGTTCTATTTTCATAACATTTTCGGAACAAATGAATCAATTATAACAACGTTTCCTTTGCCACTGAAAGAGTATTACTCCATACGAAGTAGCGTAAGACGGAGTTACTTTGCACAAGATTTAAGCAATTTTAAAGAAAATCGTCTGTAACTTACAAACGTAATGATTTAGAACACTGTATTTTAAACATATAATAGCCACATATATATATATATATATATATATATATATATATATATATATATATATATATATAGATAGATAGATAGATAGATAGATAGATAGATATAGATATATATAGATATATATATATATATAAGGAAAGGAAAGCATTAGTGCAAGTTCAATAGTAAACATTCAGTATGACCATAGTTATTGAAATATAAACTTTGGTGCAAAGTAACCCTATATACTTTGCAAACATACAAAAAAGTATGCTCAACATACAAAACGTTCCTGTGCAATGTTTTCCCTCCAGTATTTATACATTTTACATTCTACACAAAACTGCATGCAGTCTACAAATATTGATATTAGAATGATGATACTGGTATCAGTTCTTAGTTTGAATTATCGATATTTGTAAAGAAAAGTATGTATTTTCTGGTACCGGCACAGGAACCACATTCTAGTAGTTTAGCATGTCCCACAAAAATGCCAACTCAGGAACAGAAAATAAATCCCCGTGAACTGATTTGCCTGGGTTATTTCTTATGTCCAAGAATATCATCCCAGCCGTAATCAGTGGAAGATTTACAGGGTTTGGGACTTTCAGGTTAAAGCCCACCCAAATTGCCTGATTTATATATATATATATATATATATATATATATATATATATATATATATATATATATATATATGTTAGTCATTCCTATGCGTATAAGCTTCAAGGCCCCCCAAAAGTCTAGTGATTTCTGAAAAACGAAGCCTTTGTGAGTGAAGCCCCTCTCCAGCAAGAAATTCATTCCGGCATCTACCTAAACAGGAAATTTACCTAAATTTTAGAATGCAGGAGATTCCAGTAGTAATAATTTCCTATCTAAGCGGAACTTTGGACCAGTGCAAAGTAACCCCGAGTAGAGGCTAAAACCAGCTTCTTCCAGTTTTACTTTTTTGACTTTAAAACGTTTCACATTTCAACTATTACATCTAAGTCCCATTATATACAGTAGTATTCTACGAAACTGACTTAACTTTAACGGAAATTCTTGTACGTGATATCCTTCAAATTTTGGCGGTCTTTACAGTGACTGCTTTCCATATCTCTACAACAGCGAACCCTCCTGGTAATTAGAAATGATTTTAACTCCCAACATTATAGCCAAAATACTGTTAGATGTTCTATCTTACGGTGGTAATTGAAATTTCCTCATTACTGCTCATGGTTTTACCGAGGACTGTAAAACTTTTCATATTTTGTGCAGAGTAACACCTGATGTGCAAAGTAACCCCGTCCTACGGTACCGAAAAGTACTCAAATTGGTCAATTAACAAAACATAAAGGAGAATGGGCTATGTTAGCGATTTTTTCTTTAAAAGATTGCGACCAGGGTTGTAAAATAAGATGTACATTATTTAGACAGTAAAACTTGTCTATCACATGGCTGTACACAATTGATTCCAGAGAAATCTGACGAAATTAAGCAGGCACTCAAGTTTTAAAGAAATGGCGGCCAACTAAAGAATTGTTGTACTAAAATTGTAAGAAATAATTGAAATATAATAAAAATTTATTAAAATAATTTTGTTTAAAATTTCTCTCTCTCGGAGTCACGGATATAACTCTAGCACGCACGGAGTTTTCCTTACTTTCTCCTTGTTTCACTGCATATAGCAAGTCGAGACGTTGGGTGTTTTTCAGTGTTTCCAAACCAATCCGAATACAATGAGGTATGTTAGTGTTTCTAATTCTAGTTCATAAGTTAACAATCTGTTGATGAATAAAAATGAAAATTCAAGTTTGAAACAAGAGAAGGAGAATTAATCATCAATGTAAATCCATTATATTCTACAACATGTAGCCATCGTTGAATGAAAATTTTGATTGCAGCGCTGCACTACGCAGAGGAGTTAATGGCAAAGTACTCCTGAGCCTCTGTTTCCACTTCGGTGAGCTTCCCAAAATTTGTGCTGCGGGGAAAGTATACCATCGACTAGAAAAAAGATTAGTCGCGAAGTACAATGTCGGGTGAATAAGCTAGATAAGGGAGAAGTTCGAAGCCTTCTAGTTCTCAGGTTGGTTTGGAGGGTTACGAAGGCAGTAATGGCTGGTGTCTTGTCCTCTTGGAGAATGGTCCGTCTTCAGTTGACTAAAGCACCGTACTTTGGGTCATAGATTCATAGATTCGATCCAGTTGTTGCGAGTAAACGTCGGCATTCACACTTTCAAAGTTTCTAGCACGCACATACACTATGTGATCAAAAGTATCCGGACACCTGGCTGAAAATGACGTACAAGTTCGTGGCGCCCTCTATCGGTACTGCTGGAATTCAATATGGTGTTGGCCCATCAGCCTTGACGACAGCTTCCATTCTCGCAGGCATACTTTCAATCAGGTACTGGAAGGTTTCTTGGGGAATGGCAGCCCATTCTTCACGGAGTGCTGAACTGAGGATAGGTATCGATGTAGGTCGGTGAGGCCTGGCAGGAAGTCGGCGTTCCAAAACATCCCAAAGGTGTTCTATAGGATTCAAGTCAGAACTCTGTGCAGGCCAGTCCATTACAGGGATGTTATGGCCGTGTAACCACTCCACCACAGGCCGTGCAGTATGAACAGGTGCTTGATCGTGTTTAAAGATGCAATCGCCATCCCCGAATTGCTCTTCAACAGTGAGAAGCAAGAAGGTGCTTAAAACATCAATGTAGGCCTGCGCTGTGAGAGTGTCACGCAAAACAACAATGGATGCAAGCCCCCTCCAAGAAAAACACGGCCACATCATAACACCACCACCTCCGAATTTTACTGTTGGCACTACACACGCTGACAGATGACGTTCACCGGACATTCGCCATACCCACACCCTGCCATCGGATCGCTACATTGTGTACCGTGATTCGTCACTCCACACAACGTTTTCCACTGTTCAATCGTCCAATGTTTACGCTCCTTACACCAAGCGAGGCGTCGTTTGGCATTTAACTGTGTGATGTATGTCTTATGAGCACACGTTCGACCATGAAATCCAAGTTTTCTCATCTCACGCCTAACTGTCATAGTACTTGGAGTGGATCCTGATGCAGTTTGGAATTCCTGTGTGATGGTCTGGATAGATGTCTGCCTATTACACTTCACGACCCTCTTCAACTGTCGGCGGTGCCTTTCAGTCAACAGAGGACGGCCTGTACGTGTCGCTTCACGTTTCCAGTTCACTATCACATCAGACACAGTGGACCTAGGGATGTTTAGGTATGGAAATCTCGCGTACAGACTTCTGACACAAGTAACACCCAATCACCTGACCACATTCGAAGTCCGTGAGTTCCGCGGAGCGCCCCATTTTGCTTTCTCACGATGTCTAATGACGACTGAGGTCGCTGATAATGAATACCTGGCAGTAGGTGGCAGCACAATGCAGCTAATATGAAAAACGTATGTTTTTGGGGGTGTTCGGATACTTTTGATCACATAGTGTATATCACATTGTGCTCGAGCTTTCCTCGATTGACCCCCGGTTCGAAGGTCCCCGGATTTCAGTCACTGGTTTCTGCTGTTTGGACTGCGGTTGAAGATTTATTTTTCATCACATGTTTGTTTGATATTTGTCATCAAACCTCTGAGCGAATAAGTGACAACACGTCACCCACTGTTGTGCTTGAGTCAGCTCATGGATATCACAGGACAGTTCCTATTGACGTTTCGGAGCTCGACGAGTTTTTAATGCACAATGGTACTAGAAACAGTTAGTTCTGTCAACAGTCTGCACGTGCTTGTCTGGGCCCTTGCTTCGACTGTTTGGTGTAATCCCAGGCTACGAGTCTTTCGGAACGTGGTTGAACTTGAAGGCTTGTGTGTCCGAGATTCGACAATTAATCCGACAGCATCCGTGCCTTACACAGCATAAATTTCTTCAGGTTTTCGTTCTAGCGCTTTTTCACAATGGACTCGAATAACTGGTCTCATGGCAATTTTTTGGTACGTCATTTGCGAGGAACGTGATGAAAATTTAATTAATCATGAGAAATGCGTGTGATATTCAAAATTTACAATTAAGTGTTATGTGTGAGTATGTTTACATGTTGTTACATAATCAGTAGGAGTAGCAGAAATATCGAAACAAAAGTCACGAAGAAGAGATCGCAAACTTATGTAACATTCTTGTATATTCTAGTGTAAATAATAATAATTAGTGTAAGAAGATATTCACCTAGTGACAGTGTCTGAAGTCATAGTCACTATTGTCAGTTTTTGGAAGAATAATAATGTTTTAGAAAGAAATTGAAACTCATTATGAAATAATATAAGATGGGATAATTTTATCAGTTAACGATCCTGGTTACAGGGTTACAGGTAGCCACAATATAATTGGTCGATTGCATCGCATGATGCGAGGGCTGTCCAGAAAGTCCCGTACGTTTTGACCTATCGCGGCAGTGGGCGGGGCTAGAGTCGCCATCTTGGTGTCAAAACGTTGCCACACTCAGTACACATCCAGCTGGGGCAGTGTAAGGACTGAGACGCTCTTACTGTGCTTTCTGTGAAGTGTTACAATGTGTGCTGCAATAGAAAATCCCGCCTCTTGTGAGGTGCGTTCTATGATTAGGTTTTTGTTGACAAAAACAACGAGAAAGTTACGGTTCGCGATTCAAAACAAGCACCTGGGAAAACTTAGCGCGAAGGTGTTTATTCATGACAATGCACGTCTACACACGGCCAAGCGTACCGCGAGCACTTGGATGGTTTTGGATGGGGGTTCGATCATCTACCATACAGCCCGGATTTGACGTCGAGTGACTACCGCCTCTTCCCAGTGATGAAAATATGGCTCGCTACACAACGCTTTGCTACTGACTGAACTGCATGCAGATGTAAGCCAGTAGTTGAAATCGCATGCGGCCACGGTAAGATAAGTGCTTTAATTTGCATGGGCGCTTATGTGGAAAACTAGCTTAAGGGTGTACCTTTCAAATGTATATAATACAATTTGTTTTGTTCATTCTGTTACTTCTTTTATTTCAAAACATCTGGGACTTTCTGGACAGCCGCCATACATTGGGGTAAGCAAGAGGAGGAAAGGATACTACGAAGGTGTGACTTAAGACGCAAGTTGTTATCTAAAGTAAACGACAATAAGCTGGCCACCTATTTAATTTAGCCGGATTTCTTCAACTATCTATATATGTAAACAGTATTGTTATTTGTGTAGAAATTAGGAGATCTATGTGATCAACTTAATTGTTGAGAAGTTCCATTATTAAAATTATTTTATTTTGAATGTGATAAAAGAAAGGATATAAACACACAATAAGATTAGCACATTATTAATTATAGTAAAGAGTGATTTGTAAGAATTACATAAAAATAAGCCCGTGTATACCTCTCTTGTGTCAGTTGGGTAGCAGCTATATCAGTGTTGTAAAGGGTTTTTTTTTTTTTTTTTTATCTACAGATGGACTAAAATCAAAGTGAATGAGGTTGTGGTATTGTGTATTTAAAATGACTGGAAATCATTATAATAGAATAAGTGAAGAATCTCTGTTAGTTTTCCAGTGATTTGAAAAAGAAATGCAGTAGGTGCTTTTCAGTGTAGACAAAATAATCAAGTGTATATATATATATATATATATATATATATATATATATATATATATATATATATATATATATATATATATATATATATATATGTGTGTGTGTGTGTGTGTGTGTGTGTGTGTGTGATTAAAAACAACACGTATATATTGTAGTCAGGTCAATCTAAAAAGAGAAAAAAATATGATGTAATCTTGTTTGTCTTTGAAAAAAAGTTTATATTTTTTTCTGTTTTGTCACAGATTGGAATATGAAACTATGATAAACGTGATTTATGAATATAATATATAGGTATTTCAATTTAGAAGATTGTAGATTTGAGGATTTCAAACACACATTTTCCTAACGAACAGTCGCAGTCGATTTAGCCTAGCGCTTCCTTTATTCACCCGTTCCTTCTAATCCAGAATTTACAGCTCTCCCATGGCTAAATGGTTATCACACGCATCTCCGCGAGAGATATGAGATCATTTTCATCAGGAGCTTGTGTGATATTGATCCCACCTCAGCCTGCATGTCCACTTTTCGTGTAGCCTCTGTACTGAAAGGGACATTTAACTTCTTCAGTCAATTAACCATACGTTACCTGACAAAATGATTTTTTTTTTTTTTTTTTTTAAATTTCAGTTGACTTTCTGCACCACTGATTTCTTAAAAGTGAATTCTTTTTCGACAGCGTATTGTAGGGTAGTAATAAACTTCTCGCTGATCTAACAGCTAGCGCATGTATTTTTGGTTGATTTAATCCTGAATTCGGTTTCTGGCTGAAAAAGGTTGAATGCAATATAATAGTCTGGATTCCGCGTTAAACTGTGGATACATGTACAGGGTGGTCTGGAAGTGGGCGTACCCCTAATTGTGTTTTCTTCGAAGACAATGTTAATGGAATTCTTACCTGGAAATTCTTAATGAGAAGTCGGTGCCTCAACTGGAAGAAAATGGTATCAAAGACATTGTTGTGATACAGCAGGATGGAGCACCAGCGCACTTCGCGATTCACGTGCGCAATTACCTGAATCAGACGTTTCCTAGCCGCTGGATTGGAAGAGGTTTTGCATCTTCACCAGCTCCCTTTGCCTGGCCCTCTAAGAAGTCCCGATCTGACGACACCAGACAATGCTCTCTGGGGTTTCATAAAGCAACAAGTAAAAAACACTCGATATCACACAATGCAGGAATTACGAGCAGCTGTGGAACACGCCTTCATCCTCGTAACTCCGGAGTATCTCCGCAAAGCACATCTGCGAGAACTTGGCGCAGAATTCAGCTGTGTTGCGACACTATGGTGATCATACCGATGTTTATGACTTTTTAAGACTTCAAGGTAACTGTGTACAGACATTCTACCATAACTAACACTATACTGTTGAAACTAAAGAGGATACGCACACTTCCGGACCACCCTGCATAACATATCCCAGGCGGGGGGTACTGTTGCTCAGTGGTAAAGCGTTCACCTCTGGTGTGTGGTTCCCTGGTTCAATCCCAGCTCGCACCAAGTGGACTTTTGGTGGACAAACATGGTCTTCGTGGGTTTTCTCGGGGTTCTCCCACTTTCTTCATTCCACCATTTCATTCATTTCTCATCATCATCATCTCCTTTCGCCTAGCCGGCATAAGCATGGAACGTAAAACGAAAAGATTTAATTTCATTTCATAATATACCCCAGAAAGTAAAAGGTAAATGAAGATGCATTTTGTAACTTAGCGCTGGGATAGTAGTTATGCGTTAATTATGAAACATTCAAATCAAGGAGAGAAATCATATACAAGAAAATTAATTACAGAAAATCTGACAATATTGCCATTCAAGATTTAAAAGAATGATAATAGTGCAATATAAGTTTGTAAGCTATCTAACGGTAGGGAAAGGAAAAATTTAATTCCAGGTTGGCACGAGATAGGAATGGACTTTCAACTTTTCACTGCTTTCTGGTAAGTAATTCGAACGTGATGTCTGCTTCGGAATATGCTATATGTTTACAGGTAATTAATTCCTGAAAACACCTTGCACTACGTAGCTTTCGGCTATATTCTGGAGCCTTGGTCACAGGTTAAAACCAGGAGAAAAAAATAATAATATATCGAAAGTAAAAGGAACCGACCCATCAGGATCGAGCAGTGCGAAAAGACACCTTGTCAAGCTTTAGGTAGGTGGAGAAGTACATTGCAACATGGTGGGTTTAATTTGTGTATTCTTTTGTTTAATAGTAGAACGTTGCCAAATCATATTGATGGTTTTATTTCTATGTCAGTGTTGTGTGTATTTTTCAATTACTGCTTCCCATTCCTTACTCAACCACCCTTTATCTAGGTTCAACTTTGGACCTCTTAAACGAAGTTTTCGAAAACAATTCTCTCATTTTCACTTTTAACCTCGATTAAAATTCGTTAATATCAATATTGTGTTGTGTTTCTTTCAAATGTTTCGACAATCCTGAAACCGGAGGTTTTGTTTTGGGGTCTCATATTTTGAGTTTTTTTTTTTTTTTTTTTTCATACCTATATATTCTTCTTGACAACTGCCTTTTATTTCATAAGCACTTGATTTTTCGCTGGAATTAGTTTAGTAACTTATATATATGTATGTATATATGTATTTAAAGTTCATATTGTATAAAAATGTGACTGAATGCAGTTGACAACAATCGGTAGATCAAAGCCCAGGTTGACAACTGCATTAAATAAAACTTTTACACAATATAGTTTTCGTATCATCAGAGTTCAGGTGTTTATTTGGATTACGGTGTAGTATTTTTACGCAAAATGAGTTTTACGGCATAAATAACAATGTTTGGGTATGAACTAATGTCTACACAACGTTTAAAAAATGTAAAATTTCTTAATGGGCCTTTATCCAAATCTCTTGAATTGAGTGGATATATGAACAACGAATTCGTTGAGGAGTTAGATTATAAAATAATAACAATAATAATAATAAACGGTTTGATGAGAGGCGCCGAAAGCAGCGGTAACTGAGGGTTGGACGACAGCAGCTCTTTCTGAATAAGGCGTTAGCAATAGTTTACGACCTCTTTCTCTATATTATTCAGTGCATGTAACTGAGTGACATATTTGTACTGTCAGAAGTAAAGGCCTCTCAAAACAAATTTCGTGCACGTATGTCCAACAGTTCAAAACAAACATAAATAACTGTAAAATTTTCTTCTTTTCAAGGTAAAAATTCCAGAATTTATATTAAGACTAGATAGTCGTATACTGAGATATTCTGAGGTAACTCTGGCTTATACAAACAAGAATATTATCGAGATATTAAATAAGCTTAGCATATAAATATTTATTATGTTTATCTAAAAACATAATTAACCGTTACTTCTTGGATTTTTATTAATGTTTACCAATTTCTCGATAGAATAGTGCAAGGCTCCACGTGCTGGACGTAAATACGCTTCAGACGACAACCACCATTGGCAAGTGAAGAAGATGCAAGCAGTCAGCAACACTTGTACATAAAAGGAGACAGAACACTGTAGAAGGCATTAATCTTCACCGATTAATCAACCATCAACACGCCTTAAGACACATGGTCTTTGGGCTTTGACTATTTACCAGCAAATCACCAAGTTATTGGGAGGAACTTATTACTGTGTACAAGAGTAAACTTTTATAATAAGAGCCCTGTGGGAAATCCAAAACTCCTGTGTATCATCTTTTAGGTGTACCATAAAAAGATAAAAATCTTTACAATAAGTAAAATTCTAAGACATTTTTATTTGGAATTAAAAAGCACAATATAATAGCCAATGTCCGTCGTAACATGTGGTCTCACCACACTTTTCAGTCATGGGTCAGAAGTTTCTTTAAATATTGGGTCATCTCATAAATAATGTGGTTCCTTCAAGTGCGTAGACTAACAGCGAAGGAGAGGTTAAACTTCCTGCAGCAACTTAGTATGAAAGCATGTTGGACATTTACCTTGTTCTTTGAGTTCAGATTATGAAGAGTTATTTTTGACAGTTCGATGGAACAGTTATGTTTTCAAAGTTCGATTTGATCAGTTAATTTTGCAAAGTTACAATGGAAGTGAAAAAGGAGTATATTCGGCATATTTTGCTTCATGTGTTAAGTAAAGGCAACCATGCAATGGAAAGTGCGAGAGGTATGCCGTATATGGGGATCGAACAGTGAGCGTAAGCCAGTGTTAACGGTGGTTACAGAATTCCGAGCTGGAAATTATAACCTAGAAGACGAGCGTCGTTCTGGAAGATACATAGAGCTCGAAGAGGATTTCCTGAAAACCGTGGTGGAACAAAATCCCATCGTGTCTGTTGACAAACTAGCCGAAAAACTTGGATTTGGCCATTCCACTAGATATCGACACCTGTGTGCCATCGGAAAATCAGGAAATTCAGTCAATGGGTTTCTCATAACCTTTCCGATTCTAAACACGCGCAGACAGTGAACATGTCTTTTTCTTTGTTGTTACGTCTCAGGAATTAAGCTTTTTCTTGGACCAAATAGTGACTGGTAACGATTTTTTTTTTTTTTTTTTTAAATAAAAATGTTGGAAGTATCGAAGACAGTGGGTAGAGGAGGAAAAACACTGGCTCCCCGGGCTAAGAAAGCCTTCCCATCAACCCACGTAATATGTTATCTGCCTGGTGTGATATGAAAAGTTCAGTCGACTCTGAACTTCTAAACCCAAACCAAACGATAATAAAAGAGATCTACCGCGAGCAACTTGAGCAGCTTAAGTTAGAACTAGAAGCCAAATGACCATCTTTAGTTTTAACACGAAAGGTGTTCTTCCGTCAGGACAACGGTCGGCCGTATACAGAGAGGATGACATTACAAAGGCTGGAAGAGTTGGAATGGAAAACGATGCTCTACTCATCACATTCTTCAGGCATTGCCTCATTTAATTATCATTTATTCTACAGATTTCGAAATCATTTAGACAGGCAGGGCCGTATTTAACATTTTTGCCTCCTCGGGATATTGGTAAATGCTGCCCTATATATCAATGCTTGCCGCCAAATTTCCAGAGCTGGAGTATGAAGAACAACTAGTCAGAGAAAATTTGCTGTTTTCCCGGAAAAAAAAAATCGAGACTGGCCCTGTAGACAGAAAAAAAAAGAATTTTATAGACTAGGTCAGAATGATGCTGGATGAGTATTTTGCGTCACAAAAAAGGAATTTATGAAACAGAATATTCTTATCTAAATTTTGACAAGAGAATTATGAAAATTTCTACTAAGCCTTCGGCTCATCTGCAAATTGTCTACACACGCTAGCGACATCTTGGCGTCAGGTAGGAGGTAGTGCAGCTAGCGACAAGTATTAAGAGCGTGACTGACACACTGAGGAGTCTTGCTTTTCTGATAAAGATATCAAAGGCCGACTCTGCTTTTTAAAACATAATCATTATTATTATTATACCTTGCGCTAAACCCACGAAACTTATGGCCCAGTAGATGTTGCATCTTAAATTAAGTAATGCGTGGTCATCCTTCGGCTTCCAATGGCATTTTTAGCTTTCTAGACTAGAATTTCCTGTTCAAGTAATTGCCTAGCTGTCTTTAGGAGAATATCTTATTGCTTTAAACCAAATTGACTGCATCAATTTCAAACAACTGAAAACTAGTTCGGAGAGACTGGTCGACACTGAAAGGTGCTGTTTCTTCCAATAGAAATGGAACCCGATTAATTATTTGAGTAAATGGAAGCATTATTATATGTTACTAAAAAGTGCTGATTACCCGCTTCACTGGGTGGAAATATATATATATATATAAAAAAACTGTGAATGCACAACTCCTTATATCATGGGTTTGGTAAAAATGACAGTAAAAAATGAATATTACTACTGTGAGCTGAATTTAGATTTAAACGACAACGGAAGTGTCACTCTTCATCTCAGCGACCCCGAAAACTATGGATTCGACACTAATACGGTCATTTTCGATCATTTGTATATATTTCCCCCTCCCCAAATTACGGGGCTGAATTTGATTTAAACGGCATCGGAAGTGTCATTGTCCATTTCAAAGACCCCGAAAACTATGGGTTCCGACACGAATATCGGTCAATTTCGGTCACTTTTAAATATCTACCCCTCCCCTAAGTTGTACAGTTAAAGTGAAATGATAAAAAACAATCCAGGCCCGAACTTAATCTATGTTGAAAATTTGATTGAGATTGGTCGGGTGGTTCACGACTTGTTACAGAGGTAGTCACGTTCATTTTTATGTATTCTTCTATATCTCCCACTCTTATCCCTCCCCTAAGTTGCACCGTCAGAGTAAAATGACAAAAATCATCCCAGGCCCGAACCTCATCTATGTAGCAAATTTGATCGAGATCGGTCTCGTGGTTCAAGAGTTATTAGGTTTTATTTCCTTTTATATATCCGTCCCCTCTCTTTCTCGTTGTACCGTCAAAATGAAATGATGTAAAGCTTCTCAGGCCCGGACTTAATCTATGTTGAGAATTCGATCGAGATTGGTCGGGCGGTTCAAGCGGTGCGAAGTGGGAGTCACTTTCATTTATATATATAACTATTATTTATTATTATTAAATGTTCGAATGAAGAATGGCTCAGTAGTCTTTACTACAAAGTGGGGCAATGCTTTCCTTGGAATAGGAAATTTTCAAGCAAGGGAAACTGCGAAAGATGGAGTCCAACCAACCTGGTTTCTACTCACTTCTTTAATTGTTCATGAAAACAAACGTTGGTCACAACAGAAAAGGCAAGGCCGGATGTTGCCCGCGTGCTACCAATTAAGCCACAACTAATGAACGTTAAGGATGGTTAATAAAATAACACTATTCAGAAAGCATATTCCTTTACAAATAAAATACTTTCCATTCTATTATTTTGCCACATACATGAATAGAAAATAATGAAGTTTAAAGCGAAGTACGTTCAACGTCCAGTAAGTTACTAGGGCAGACTTTAATCCACCTAACTACACAGATAATGATTTAGAATGCCTCTACACTTCAGTGCAAAAAATCATGGTATAGCGGTAGGAAACGAGTTGGTCGTGGCAAACTGGTTTAACGGTGCAAAGTAGCTCCAGTACTGTCAGTTGGACTTCTGTGAGTGCAGTGAAAGTCGGGTACCGTAGTATGGAAAATCAAGGGAAATTATTGGCGTTTTACTGTGGAATGATAGTTGTGTGGGACAAATGGGGGATTGGATTTCGGTAGTCGTCCGAACATTGAACTTTTCTCATTCTAGAGTATTAAGGGTGAATAGTGAGTACCGTATTGAAGGTATTACGATCCATCAAGGGCAACGCAGTGTCCACCCACGTGTGCTGAATGACCACGACAACCGAAAAGCAACAATGTGTGACAAGACAAGAATCGATGTAGGGCCCAGCAACGTATCTCAGAGAACACCGTAACGCAATTTCGTCTGTATTTAAGGCACCGCAGACTGACGCGACCACTGACCATCGGGAGCAGTGACGTGGTCAGATGAGTCACATTTCCAAGTGGTATGCGTGGTACGGCCTGGATGTGGGGCAGACTCTTTGGCCATGGATCAAGTTGTCAACAAGGTACTCTTCAAGCTGGTGGTGGCTCCGTAATAATTTGGGACTTTTACATGGCATGGTTTGTATCCTCTGGTTTGCTTGAACCAGACAGTGACGTATCATTGCTATGTTCAGCTGCTTGGTAACCATCTTCAGCCCTTTATGGATTTAGTGTGCCTTGTCAATAATGGGATTTTCCAGGATGACAATACGCCATGTCACCGGGCCGCAATGGTGCGTGACAAGTTTCAGGAATATTCTGGCTACTTCCAACGCATGACTTGACCCCATAGATCACTGGACAGGAACACTATCGAGCATATGTGTGTGATATTATCGAACAGGTCATTCGTGGCTAGGATTCTCCAATTGCAACTTGCTTCTGAACTGTGAACGGCAATCGAGGCTACGTGGCTCCACATTCTTCGAGCGGACTACCAGCGACTTGTCGCGTCCCTGACTCGTCGAGTTGTACCATTCTGCTGTGCTCGGGGAGGTCCCATACGTTATTTGGTAGGTATCAGGCCGGTAGCCAGCCCAAAAATTTAGGGGGAGGGGCGATCCAATCATATTATAGTTCATTTGCAAGCCTATCGTGAAAATTTTAGGGGGGCCGGCCCCCTCCGCCCCTTTGATACGGGCCTGGTAGGTATCCCATGGCTCGTTGACACTTATACAACGATAACGCTTTATATTGTTTATTTTGTAATCAAGGCAGCCGTGCTCAAGCACTATCTACAGAAGAAGAAGAAAATATTTAGTAGATAGATACTTTTAATTTGTGCGTTGGTATGGTGATCTTAGCCGTTGTCAAGGAAATGTTTATACAATACGATTGTGAGTGTCGCCATATTTGTTAGAGGTATAACTTTGAATGGTGCGTCAAAATATAGAGTTTTGTCCATTCTAAACTGGTATATATGTATTGAAGTTATCTTTAATTTACGTAATAACTAAAATGTATGTTTTAATCTGAAGGATAATAAGATTATCAAAAAAAAAAAAGTTTTCATGCTATTACGTAATCAGCAAGTAATCAATAACAATCAAAAAATGGAAAACCGAATGGAGAATATTGGAAGAAGAAGTAAAGTGATTTCGGAAACACCAAATTCTGAATTTCAGCGTTTTATGCAGCAAATGAAAGAGCTAATTGAAAGGAAATTGGAATATCAGAGTAATCAATTATCAAGTCAATTTGGGAATCAATTAGAACCAGTGACAAGTAAATTGGAATAGTTAGAGCAACAGCTACGTTGGAATCTCATACCCAAGTAACAAGCAAAATTACAACTAGCTCACAGTCCTAGATTTGAACGATTAGAACAAAATCACAATGCCAAATTTGAGCAATTGTCACAATATCTAAGAAACAAGTTTAATAGAATTGAAGACCGATTGATAATAACTACCCTCAAATTCGTGGTTGCAGCGAGAATGCTTGAATTTCAAGAATAGAGTCAATAGAAATAGCCATTTGTGCTGTTTCAAAGCAATATATTTTAAATAGGTCTTCGTTGACATAGTGGCCGCAAGCAATAATAGAAAGTATATTTGCAAATCTTTCTATTAATTCTTTATCAATCCAGTTATTTGGGAAACGAGAGAAGGATTTTGGAAATACTTTCACGCTGTGTTACCATCATTGCTATTGCCATCACCTTGTTTTGGCTGATTAACAACGAGGCCCATTTCTATATAAAACGCAGTCCACGAGTTTAATTTTTCGATCTTTCACTCTTTCTTTTGCATTTGCTCTTCTGGCTTGCCACTGTTGTATTTCCAGTTTGTACGCTATATGTAGCAAATGTTCAAAACATCTAAGATGTGCATGTAAACGGACAGACCATATTTGAACGGGTCTTCATCACAGTCTCTGTTCCTAATTTGCTTTAGATCGTAAAAATCTTTCTGAGTGACTTTACAAACATTGCACGCTTGCGAACTTACAGTATCAGTCAAAATGTTGACACTCTTTCCATCCAGCATTGTATAAACGGGAATATGCTTAAATTGTATTGTCTTATTGCCGAGAACGATTCTTGTTGGCTGCAATTGCAATATTTGTATCTGTATATTCTGATTTCATATTGTGAACCGTTTCCCTTCTTTTTTTCTCTTTCTGAAAGGCAATTGGTCGGCAGTACTTTGTTAATGATAGAGTCATGTTCTTCCAAAATATTACTGTGTTCTTACAATTAGATTCACACATGTGCAATGACACAATAGTACATAAAAGTATGTTGGAATCCGCGTATTGTGAATTATTCGCGAAAGTTTATATATGCTGTGGCCACCGCTACCATCTAGGCCCCATTTATAATAAATGTCGATAGTATCACAGTCCTCCGAAATGTTCTGCAGTATCACATCCACTCCATCCTCTCATCGTTTTATAATTTTTCTTTGTCAAAAGGCCTAAAGCTTCGTCAGGGCTGTACGGTCTTATAGAAGCAGATATGTCATGGATTGCTTTCATGCGTTTCAGTCTCTTAGGCGAAAACTGGATCGCTAATTTCACAACTTCTTCTGCAATTCTCTTGCCTGATTTCACCAAACTTGATTCTGCAGCCTAGCACAACTTTTCGGAACTGGTATTCTTTACAATTTCGTTCACATATCTTTGCTTACTTCGTTGCGAACTCTCTTCGAACACTTTTCTTGGTCTTCCTCTTGTCTTTTGCTCCGAAAGCCGTGGTGTTGACGAACCCTGTGATGGTTGTAACAATGGAAGCGTTACGTCTTGATGAAGTCATTCCATATACTTATTGCTAAACTTCTCGTACATGTAATTGCAGTCCCGCCATTTTGCCAAAAGCATTGACACAAATACTTTCACTACAGTTTTCAGTTTATTTCTGCATTTTCAGTAAGTTCACTGACACCACATTTGTTTAACATATACTGTAGCAATTGTCCATTACATTTTAATGAAGACCTATTGTAAAAATGCTCTTTAAATAACACTATAAAGAGTTCTCTTAATTTTAATTTTCTTCACAGCACGTTGCCACAACTGCATGCAAACAATACGCTTCACAGGGGGGACTGTGTTTTCCTGTTCTATGTTCGATATAAGATATATTGTCAAACTGTCCAAAAATAGTCACTGTAGTTTTTGAAACTTTTTTTTTTTTTTTTTTTTAACTCTGTATAGTAAATATTTCTTCCTTGTTTTGACACCGCACTAGTCCTTCATACCACCTGTACTATATTTACACTAGGCTCACTTGTTAGGTTCACAGTCATTTCAGATGTACACTATACGTATAAGGCGTTTTTAGTGAGTTTTAGTGAGTTTTTAATGAGTGATCTTTTTCCAACATATTGGGAAATGTGATAAAAAGTGTGCCTTTTTCGTTTTTGTGTGATATTGTATTCCAAGTCCAAAAATTGTATAGTTATTATCACTTTTCGTTGAAAGAATTCGTTACATTTCCTCAACTGATTGAACTCCAACAATGGAAAAGACATTTCAATTTTATTTAAAAATAATTTTTCAGTTATTTGCTATAATTATAAAAGTTTAATTAGTGTTTCATGGCAAATATTACTATATCGGAAACTAATTTACAGTTATCGGGAAACACTGTGCATACCTGTCCTTCATGTTTAAAAACGTTTCCAACAAGAAGAGGATTAAATATTCACAACACTCGTAAACATGCTGAACTAGAAATTCATAGTGTTTGTGAAGCAGAGGAATTTGCGACAGAACTGGGAAAGTTAAAATCTAATGTTTTCATTCTGAAAAGAATTCCCCGAGGAGCTCGATATGCTGTTGCGAAGAAGTTAGCTTCTATCATCGCAGATTGTGTAAAAGAAAATGACACCTCTGCCTGGAAAAAATTATTAAGTTTCCCTTATTATGGACTCCATATACCAACTGACAGAAAGAACAAATCTCTCACAAACCTCGTGAAAGAAACTCTAAATTTGTCTTCTCCACCAACAAATCGCTTCAAAAAGAAGAAAAAATCAGAGCTCTCCAAAAGAGTGGCAGCGAAAATTTCGGATTTTGACACAAAAGGTGCAATTCGATTGTTAAGTTCAGATGACACATTGGCCCCAGTGAGCGAGGAGACCTATAAGCTTCTCACCAATAAACATCCCATGCCATCTAGGGAACTCTCGTTTCCAGATCCTCCTTTGGAAAGTGACCCTGTATTAACTGTGGATGCTAAGATGGTTTCGAGAGCTATCTACAGTTTTCCCAGTGGTTCAGCTCCAGGCATTGATGGCTTATCTCCACAACATCTAAAGGATCTGTTATCCAAATTGGCAGGGGAAGCAGCTGAAATATTACTGAATAACCTAACGAGGTTAATTAATCTCATTTTGTGTGGAAGAGTGCCTCAAGATATACGAAAATATTTCTTTGGAGCCACACTTTGTGCACTCCGTAAGAAAGAAGGCGGAATTCGTCCAATAGCATTGGTTTAGAAGTTAATCCTTCTAAATGTGAACTGTTTTTCACATCTGGACAAGTGGACACCACTATTGTATCACAATTTCAACAGCTTCTTCCTGGACTTCGAACAGTTAATGCGAACCAGTTATTTCTTCTAGGTGCTCCACTGCATGAAAGAGGTTACGAAATAGCTTTTAATGAGCACCTAAATCAGCTTAAAACTGTTATTGAACGGTTAAAAATTTTACCATCTCACTTGGCATATTTCCTTCTAAAAAATTGCATGGGTATACCAAAGTTACAATATTTTCTTCGAACTACTCCAACATGGTATATGCCATCTCTACTTCTCCAAATAGATGCCTGCCTGAAAAAAGCATTAGAGTCTATCGTAAATATATCTATGAATCAAATACAATGGACACAAGCTAGTCTTCCAATTCGATTCGGAGGTTTGAATATCCGCAGAGTCTCCGACCTCAGCCTTCCAGCTTTTGTTTCCTCGTGTTATGGGGTGAGACCACTCATCTCCAACATTCTTAACATTCTCGTTGATGATGTGGTCATTCATCACTTGATAGAGGCAATTGACGTATGGAAGTTTTTATTTGGACAAGATATACCATCCACATTAGAAGTACAGAAAAGCTGGGACAAAATAATCTTAAAATCAATTATTGAACAAGAGTTACTTTTGGATAATGTATTTGATATAGCTCGCTTTAAGGCCTTACAAGAAAAAGAATCTGGTGCATGGTTGCAATCTATTCCATCGAGGAATATTGGAACTTTCATGGATAACAATGCTTTTCGTCTTTGTGTTGCTCTACGCCTTGGCATGAACATGTGTAAAAAATTTACATGCATTTGTCGGGAGCAAGTCAATGAAAAGTGTTTGCATCCATTGAGCTGTCCCAAAAGCGCAGGCAGAGTGTCCCGTCACGCTGAATTAAATGATATCCTAAAACGTGCTTTGGCCAGCATAGACGTGCCTTCAATGTTAGAACCATCAGGTTTATCAAGGGATGATGGGAAAAGACCAGATGGCATCACGTTAATCCCCTGGGAAAATGGGCAATGTCTAGTATGGGATGTCACTTGTGTTGATACATTTGCAGCTTCTCATATCGTATCAACATCTAAGGAAGCTGGAAGTGCGGCAGAAACAGCGTGCAGACGGAAACATTTAAAATATAAATGCTTAAAAGAAGATCATTTTTTCATTCCCTTTGCTGTTGAAACAATGGGTGTTTTCAGCAAAGAGGCAAAGAATCTAGTGAAACAAATAGGTTCACAGTTGGTTGCGAAAACAGGAGATCCACGGAGCAAACAATTTTTAATACAGAGACTTAGTTTAGCAATTCAGCGGGGAAATGCAGCTTGTATTTTTAAATCATTCCCCTCTGCTCCTATTATGGAAGAAGTTTTTTATCTTAATAGTTAATCCGTTCCACGCTAGCCACATCTACCATCAAGTACTGCTATATGAAGGTTCAATTATATCACATTGCACAGCACAGTGTTGCCTGGAATTTCGTATATTATGTGATGCATTGATTCTTTGTACATCATTTTGTATATTTCGGTTAACTTTTTATCTATGACAGGTTGAGGATATTTCTTTTAATGTTTTGCATGTCTAATTTATTTTATGTTCTTTGGTTTGTCATTTAATTTACATTTTTATATTATGTATGTCCGTTTATAAATTTCCTTTTTGTTAAATTCTAAATGTAAAATAATTAGGCAAAAATTACATTGTTAATTATGAAAAAAAATAATAATAATAAATCAGTAATTGCTCTTTAGGATAAGAATTAAGGATAACAAATGAAACAAAGCTGTTATTAATTTGGGGTTAAATGTTAATGCATTTGCAGTGTGTATTTAGATTTTCCAAAATCAATAAACGAATGTAATGTAAAAAAAAAAAAAAAAAAAAAAAAAAAAAATCAACAATCAAAACAATTATTCTATTTTTCTCACAATATATTTTCATATGGTCATGCATATAATTAATGTGATTCTTTTTTTTTTTTTAATATATAAATAGAAAACGTTTTATTAAGAGTTATAAAATATTACGGTTAAACAGGTTTTAAACTGATTTAAGTGAAGTAGTAAATAAAGTTAAATTTGAAATGAAGTGAAATAACTACAATTGTTGATACATACTAATACATTTTTCAAATTTAAATTTTATATTTAAAAAAAACAACAATTAAAATCAGGCCATATATGAGTTTTCTCTGACGTTTTAGAAGTACCTGTATCGTTCATTTGTGCTGGTAAAGATTTTTAAATCAATATGGATAAAATATTTGTTTTTTCATCACACACTTCTACACCTAGCACTCAATTGTCGACAACGACAAACACATTCAATGTTACCAGAACACAGAACAGAAACTGGAGACCACAGTTTAGCACTACAAATTTTTTTTTTAAAGAAAGAAGTCCGTCTAAGTTCAATATCTTAGGCAAATCTTTTCGGAATTAGTGATAAAAAATTGAAATAAGAATATCATCCCAGCGAAGAAATATAAAGGGAAATAGAACGGATTTACTAAATAAACTTAGAAAGCAAATCGCTGTCCATCACCATGTTTATACTACTTATTTTAAGTAAAAAATTTCATCCAGTTCTTGTGCTGATGGGAAGGATTTTAAAATGCTGACTGCATTTCCTCTCTGTATTGCTAGGCTTATTCGTTGTATTAAATAGTGTTTGCTTCTTGGGTCGCCTGACTTCTTAATTAAAGTTGATCCTAACTCATTCAAAAATTCACTGGCTTCTTTGCTAAAAACTCCCATCGTTTCTGTAGCAAAGGCAACAAAAAGATGGTCTTCTTTCAGTCTGGCGTACTTTGTATGTTTACGTTTAACCGCTGCTTCTGCTGCATTTCCTGCTTCCTCACATGTTAGTGTTATATATGAAGGAGCGAAAGTATCAACACATGTTACATCCCATACAAGACTCTGGCCCATTTTCCAAGGGATTAAAGTTACTCCGTCCGGTCTTTTACCATCATTTCGATACAATCCTTGTGGCTCAATGATGCTAGGAACATCGATGCTGGCAAGTGCTCGTTTGATTATTTGGTTTAATTCCGTGTGTCGTGTAATTCTACCACCACTTCTAATGCAGCTCAAAGCATGTAAACCTTTCTCGTCCACTCGATCTTGACACGCACATGTGAATGGGTGGCAAACATTTAGTCCCAAGCGTAATGCTACACATATTTTGAAAATATTATCGTCTAAAAAAGTTCCGATGTTTAAAAGATACTTTTATTCTATTTGTTTAAAAGATACTTTTAGAGTTTGAATATTCAAACTATTACGGATGAAAATTCAAAACGAATCTCTTCTATTATTGCAGTAGTTATATATTGTAAAAATGAAAGTAATCATTCTCTGTAATTTTACTTTTTTAAAAGAACGCAAATTTGTAACATTCTTTGCAGTAGACACAAACTGAAAAAAAAAAAAAAAATCCATTAAACTTTATACAAAAATGTTGAAACTATACGTGTATATATATATATAACGCTTCAATATTCGTATTGAAACCTTGCAGGGGCGTCATTTCAGATTTCGCTTAGGGGGGGCAAGAGCACCACCGACATAAAACTTTCACGTTTTGTACTAGTATGTTAGTAGATAATAGATTAAAGTACATGTATTCCTCAAACTCTTGGGGGGGGGGGCAATTGCCCCCTCCTGCCCTCCCTAAATGACGCCCCTGAAACCTTGTTACTATCACTCCAGGGAAATTTAGTGAGAGCTATTTCCCAGTCAGCAACTCAAGACACAACTAACTGCTGTAGGCCGTTCGAAAGAAACTCCAACTTTGCTTGCATGCGCTGGTTACTATTTTGCGTTCACAAAACAAATTCTTACGGTACACCACGAACTGGTATATAGGGACTGTATTGAAGGCATTTCTGATTAGTTTCATTACAATATTTTTTTTTTCTATTTTTGGCCCCGTAATTTCGTTTTTCGGCCTTATGTGCGACGATGCAAAGATCATCGATGGATGCTGTTGTAGATAATAATTCTTCCTCAATACATAATGTTCCTTTCAGATCATGATATTTCGAATTCACAGTACGTCACAGTTGAATAACTATTATACTACAATTCAGTCTCACGATGAAGTTTTTATAGCGCACTTGATAATGTTCCATAGAAAAGAACAACCAGTTGAGGTAGCTTATATGAGGTATATACTCACACTGAAAACCAAGCGAGTGATTTCTCAGAGTGCCTCATGCGTTGCTCATTCAATCGGTGTGCCCATACGAAAGTCCCTAAAGGTTGACAGTAGTTTTGTTTACATTCTCACTGTCAGGGTGAGAAAATGAAATTGCATATTTAGAGCCTATGTAATCCATATTCCAAGTAAAATACTCAGTCATAACAACATTGATTTTCTTATCTCAGAACGGCATTCCATGAGACAATTGATGGCCATAGTTCCTTATATGTGTTAAAATGTTGCTAACTCTTTATATAAAAGTGAGCAAAAAAACACTCAATTTCATAAACAACGTATATATAAGATTATTTTAGTTCAAATAAATTTCGATTAGCAATATTGTTGACGGGTGCCTGTCCGTCTTTGCTATACTTCGTACAATGAAAAGATGATTTTTGTGGTGTTGACTACGGCGAACTAAAGGGGTTTGATTTCTCATAAATGTTCACCAACATACAGAAAGAGCTTTAGTGATATTCACAAAAATGAAACGCATTAAAGAAAAATGTATTTTTTTTTTTCCTAAGTTGCCCTGTATGGTCGGGGACAAAAGAATACAATTATACTGTTTAGTGCACACATTTTGGACGGATTCAGCACCTCAAGATTCTTTCTTCCTTCTTATCCTCTACTGAAACCGGAAATAGTTGAAATAAGTCGCAACTTCCGATTTCAGTTTTCATTCCCGTAGATGCTGTCGATGCAGACCAGTCCATACCTGTTACCGTATTCTAGCGTCCAGCTAACTCTGAGGACAATGTTGTGCGGTCCACTGCACGATCGTGGCAGCATGCACTGTGCGAACACCAATTTCACGTAGGCCGATCATGTGCCATTTCAACGCAGTCGTCATTTAACGACTGTTAAGGCATAGTGACAACTGTCCACACGTTTCCTGTTTACTTGGCCACTTTCCATTACAGGATTATCTATTACTATGTGTCTATTTTCTTAAATTTAAGGTCAAAAAGAATTTTTAAGAAAAGTCAAATATTGAGGAATATTTATTTTATTTCAATTCACCACAGTCAACCCAGTTACAAGGGTTCTTTTTTAATGTATCTAGGTATTTACAAGAGGACAAACCTTTACAATAACTTTACAAGAAAAAAAAAACTATTAATCTTTTTTTCTTCTCTCTTAAAAAATATTACTGGCTGCCTGGCAAGGAAAACTCACTGCGTTATCTGCCCCACTCCATTTCCTAATAACTCTACAGAGAGCGAGAGAGCAGGAATCTTATATCAACAGTAAGAAAAAGTCTATTTTTTTTTTTAATAGTATTCCCCTAATCAATAATATTACTACCGCAACGACAATCAAACCCACTCCCAAACTGTTACTCTTTTATTTTTCCTCCCCTTTTTTTTCTGATTGATTGTATTTTCTTGAAGAGCACACATACGAAGTAGTGTATGCCTTCGTTACTTATCAGTGAGTATTCCTAACTGGTCCCAATCTTTAATTATTTCACCTCATAAATTGGTTTATTCGGAGAACGAATTATACGGAGGGTGATAATACATAAATGTGCCAGGACACTCGTTAAGCCATATTATTTCTGGTAATTTATTACATACTATACATATATATATCTTTTCTCCAAGTTCAAAACTTTTTTTTTATTTTTTAGAAAATTAAAAGGATACTGTTTTCACTTATTTAAAAGGGGTTAGTGTGACACTACTAATTTCACAACCAGCCATATATGTTCTTTTTAGTAACAACTACTTCAAAAATCTCATTCTATCAATAGTACTTCATTTTTTTTTTTAAGTTTTATTGTTTATGTATTTTTTTGTACCCAAGCTGTGAAGCACCAATACATACACGCACACACACACTTAAATACTAACAGTGAATACACCCACAATGGTGTACAGAAGAAGAATTTTCCGAACAGGACCCGGCAATAATCGGAGTTCAGAATTACTATAAAATGACAATTGATTAATTCACCATATATAGATATTGATTTAAAAAAAAAAATAAATAAATAAAGTTCTAATTCTCGTTCTACTGTTGCTTTAATTACTATTCCATAAAATACAGAAATTTGAATTTTGATCAGTCAGAAGGTGTGTTCTATACTGCTGACTTTTCTTTTTCGGATATAGGAAATGGGAGAAATCTTGTATTTCAGATGCTAATAAAATTATCATTACGATTTCCTGCTTTATTATATGCACTGCAAAGATTATCAAAATGACATTATTATAAAAAAGAACTATTATACTTAGATATAAACAGACTGAAATTATTAAGTACTGTAATATAACACGAGATAATATTTTATTTACTTCTCAGTTTGTGCTAGGGTTCATAAATTACTGTTAATTACCATGATAAAAGACAAACAGAATATACGTAAAATTAGTCCTGATTTAGTATCGAACTTAAAACTCTATCCGGTCGAAAATTTAAGTTTTTGCTAATATTCAGGGAAAAAAAATCAAGTAAAACCTTCTACAAACCAAAAATAAATGTAAGGCTTAATCTCACAAGACTTACTATTGAAAGGGGCTAGACATTTTAGTGATCTCATTTCGCTTATTTCTCCTATATGGTTTAATTAATATTCCATTCTCTGTAAAAGTGAATTTATTTTCTATAAATTTAGATAACACATAATTGACGTCATATTAAATTTATGTACGAAAACAAGAAATAAACGTAATTTTATGAAGAAAAGCACTAAACAAACTATGTGAACGAAATAGTGAAATAAAAACATTAAAATCTGATATCACACCGTAGTTTAGTGTGTTGTACCCATGTCCCGGGTTCGATTCCCGGCCGGTGCTTCCCAATTTTCAGCGTCACGTGAAAACAAGACATAACGGCCACCAGGTCTAGAAAGCTCTTGATGCGCCTGTTAAGAGATCACGTGCTCGTCCCTGGAGCAGGCTTAGCTCACAAATGGGCCGTTACGCCAAGATTCACCATCATTCATTCAATGACAAAAGAATGATTCTTCTTTATGTAAAGCAACTAACCCAAAACCGAATATGACGCAATGCTGCACAACTTTTTAAGTATTGTTTTTTTTTTTTTTTTTTTTTTGTCGTTATTTTACAGTAAATTTAAAATTTTATGAAATGCTAGCTCATACTCTTCTTCTTTTTTTAAACCTAAAATAGATTAACACTAAATGTAATGTCCAATAATAGTGTAATTTGATATAACCTACGAAAAAATTCAAGCATATGTGCTTATATTCAGCCCTTACCGCGTTACCAACACTTACAATCAAACAAAAGAAAGAAAAAAAAAACTTTACTAGTGAGTCGGAAAAGAACTAAATTTCCAGTTTAACATTCTATGATTATCCCTTTTAGTTAAAAGAAGGCTGAATACTGAAACTTTGGTAGAATGGGAAGCAAACAGAAGAACCTCGAGAAAGCTCACAGATACTATGTTTTCTATCACTGCCCTAGTACCGAACCAAGAACTCCTCACTACAAGAGATCGCTTTACCACTGAGCCCCTAAGTCGAGATTGTTCCTTCAACAATCTGATTCTTGAAAACATCGAAACTATTATATTCTTCTCTAACATAATGCAAAACCAAACCACAAAGAAATAAGGTATGCGCTCTACATACACCCTACACACATATGAGAAGTAAAATTAAATTAATTATAACAAAAGAAAAATTCAGTTTTATTGCTTACATGAATGATATGCTCCACATATTTGCTGGAATGATTTAAATATATTATATATACTGTTGAACAGAGTAGCATACAGGATGTTACTGCAAAAATATGTCTGCGGAGAGGATTACTTTGATACTGGAATGTACATATATACATCTACATATACAAGGCATATAGGTATACTGAATCCTAGTTCTTTTAATTTAAGTACATAGTCCTTCGCAGTGCTTACACTTCAACAGTTTGTTTATCAAAGCAAATTCAATCGTTAATCAAAGCAGATTCGATCAAAAACCGAACATATGGGAGGATGTGGGTGTATTCGCAACTGTTAGCATTCCTAAGTCAATATAATAAGGAAGAAATATTAGGTTTAGATTAACTTCAAATGAATTTGTACATGGAATGTAATAAAAAGAAAACAGAAAAAAAAGAGACATGGTCAAACAGAAAGAAACAAAATTAATCTAAATTACATTTTCTCGATTTCTATATTTAAAAGCATTTTTTAATATTTTCTTTCCTTTATAAAACAAACATTGAGCTTATTTACTATGAAAGCATGTAAAACTAAGGTTCTTTTTCAAATATATATTTTTTCTTTAATTCTTTTTAAGGAAACAGAAAGCACCATCAAAGTTTGTTGGATTGTTTTCTTGTCAAATCATTTACAAAATACAAAGCCACGCATCTATTTATTTTTTCCTATAGCTTGGGCAGCAAAAGGCATTTTTTTTAAAAAAAGCCACAGAGGGAAGACACTTTCCTCAATTGCAACAATTTTCGTCGTTGTCAATTTACTTTGTAAATACTTTCATATAAACATACGAAATTTAATGTAGTTAGTTTGACTATACAATTACATCCATACGCTCATTCTTACAAGACAGAACGAAATCAATTAAAGGTCGAAACTCAGTGCTATTCCCCAACGTCATTTTTTAAAGCTTTTTCAAATCTTACGTAAAGTACAAAGTGATACGTTAACCAAAGGATATTTCATAATTTGATTCAATAATAAACTCATGTTCGGGATGTTTCTTTGTACCAGAAAATATCTTATTATTATTATACTGAGTAGTACTGATACCAAATACCTCTACAAATCATCACGATCAATATTCTAAGCTCCCTCCCAACTTTTAAGAGTAAAATATTCTGCTTTTGCGTGAAGAAATAAAAAAGGGAGACATGATAAAGTGCAATTTTTCATCTCTTCCTTGCTTAGAGTCCCAATTTCCAAAAAATCGGTATGGCAGAAACGCGCTGCACGCGGTGACCTAGGACCGGCAGTCAAAAAGTTGTAGTTTTGGCATTTATGATACAATCACAATGGATCTTGTCCAGTACATTTCTTAGGTTATCTAACTATGAAACTGACAAGTGTGAACAGGTCATAATAGTCAGTTTACGAGTGGTGTACCTAAATAAGAGTAGTCGTCTACGTGGTGATCAGTTGGTCCAATGTCGCAGTTCGAGCAACGCGCAAACATCAAGTTTTTGGGCAAATTGGAGAAATCTGCTTCAGATACCTACTTTGATAGCCTTAAAGTAAGTTTGCGGTGACAATGTTTTAAGGAAAACAGCGTCGGTACCCGTTTCGTCACCGCAGAAGACATCAAAACCAACACGACGGCTGAACTTTTGAAGATACTCAAAGAGAACTTTTCGTCGCCGTTTCCAGCAATGGCAGAAGCGGTGTAGGTAGTGTGTATGTGTTCCGAAGATGATAAGGTAAATGTGTAATTATATTATGGGTAATAAAGAGCTACAACGAAATTCCAGGATATAATTATATCAAAAGTGATCTCGATTCATGCATTAGTTTTCCGTGATAATACGGTTTTCAAGATTGTGTATCTAAAAACATGTTAATTTTGTATAATACATGAATTTATCCCATTTCCTTCCAAGAGTTAAATTTCCTCTACTCGTGAGATTGGATATTATTATTCGAAGGAAAAAATATCTTATTCTTGGCTACATCATTAAACAGACTGATTCCCTAAATTTAAAGTTGCTGAGTACAGACCCTCGGTCGGGAACTGATATAGCTTTTTGTGTTTATTGTTAAGGTATGAAATAACCTTTAGTTTACAAACGTCATTCACAAAGGGGAAAGAGGGGAAATTCCTCATCACTACCCTTAATTTTGCTGGTCACGATAGGGGAAAGATTAATCAGGTTGAAAGCAACAGTTAATTACCAGAAATCCAAATAGGCACTAATTTTCTTTACTGAAGTGGTAGAATCAGTATTAGAAAATACAAATAACATGCGGGACACCAACATCTAAGTATTGTCTATCCACATATACTGGGGAAGTTTTAGGAAGGAATGGGGGAAATGCGAGGCATTTCAACATCTTCCCTTCTAGATAAGACTTTGCTAGAAATAATCTGCAGAAGCTCAGTAACACAAAGAAATGTGAATTTGTACGGAACCATTACTTAAATATGTAATACGGAATTTACGTCTTCCAATACATATATTGTGAATCACGTATTCAAGATACAAGTGTAAGTAATGTCTAAAACGTTGACATTCCGAATGAGAGTACTATGATTCGATCTCGAAACCAATCTTACTGAAAATTTTATTTGACTTCTCTCTTCATATCAGCATTTTATACGGTAAAATTTCCTAATGTGTTTTTATAATGAATTGCAATAAAATAACGCACTCTATACTCTGAATAAGAATAAATTAAGTTTTATTTCGTATTGCGTATAGCATATAATTTCCTTATGCGCCTCCAAAATATAAAAAAACGAGATAGTAGTCCAACTGGAGGCATTGTGTGTAACAGGTGGCGTTTACGTACCATCCTCTCACGAGATCTGTCGGAATTACTGGTGCCACTGATACTGCTAAACGCGGACGTATCTAATCATTGTCATAAACGGCACAAATTCATTATCGATATGTATCCACCTGGCAGCAGGTGCCTGCATTACATGAGAGCCGCGAACTACAACTTTTATTAGCTTTTCTTTTCATTGACGTATCGGATGCACATTAAGGAGTCATATATGTGTCACTTAAATTTGTAAAGAGGTGTCGAGAAAGAAAGGGTAACTGTAACATTTAAAATACAAGCTAGCACGAAAAACTTTCATGTAAAACTATAAAGTTGTGTAAGAGAAACACATTTTTACATAAAGTAGTGGAGGGATGAGTGGAAGTCAGAACTATTGAGAAAATCAAATATGAACAGTCTTACCATGTATTTTAAACTGGCAGAACTGCAATCATTCAGTTTTGGTACGCGCTGACACTTTTCTCGATAACTTCTGAGTACTGCTAAATTGGAGTTAGATGTGGAAGTTCCTACCTTATTAATTACTACTCCTACGAAAGACAACCAGTTAAAACAGTGATAAATATATGAACTGTGCATCGTATTTTTCTTCAGAAGTGAAGTTCTTTTCTCTCAGGAAAATTGCACAGGAAGGCAGGTACTTTACATACAATTCCAGTTTAGCAGTACTCTCAGAAGTTATAGACACCAGTGTCAGTGTATACCGAACCTCCATGATTGTAGCTTTTCTACTTCGAGATACAAGGTAAGACTGTTCATATTCAGTATTATGTATCCTACAGCATCAATCAGCATTTAATTATAGAGAAGGTTTAAAAGTTATATATATTCAGAAACTCATTGCTACACAGGTACCTTTCATGTGTATCACAATTCATTGCAGAAATGCGGCGTTCCGAAAATGTGAAGAGTTTTGCGTACCGTGTCATATTTTGCAGTAATTTCTTGCAAGTACTACAGAAGAAAGAAAAAATGCCGAGGCAAAGTATTAAGTGGAACGTGTTCTTCATTCGATAAAACACAAAACTTTTGACTCAATGACTTTCTTCCTTTTCTGAAAATGTTTATCATGTAATTTTATATAGTCAAGATTGTACTCTTCAATAAGGTATTTAATTCCCAATATTAACTACATGCTATGCTCATATTCAGTAAGTGTACGGACTTCATACGCGATTTTATGTTTATTATTATTATTTTAATAATGCACAAATTTTTGAAACGAATTAGTTTTCCCCTCCTTCCCCCAATCACACACATATTGTAAGCAGTTCGCATACAAGGAATAACGAGAGAACATAATGGATACAATGAGATCAAATAAACAAACACAGAAACAAAACAAAGAAACAAACAAACGAACAAAAGGAAAGACTTCTACACTATAATGTTGCAGTCTAATCTATACACTTCGTATTCACAAGTATAAAAAAATCTCTTTTTATACAATGCTGTATTATTTACACAAAGACAAGAAAGCTGTCAATGGAAGAAAAAGCCTGCACAAAAGTAGTGCCTGAAAAGGTTTTTAGATACATTTTGATACCTTCACAAGCAGTGTATCAATATTTATATATATTTTCTTTCACAATATATATTTATAATGAAACTGAAATTAAGAATTAAAATAGCACCAGGGTTAACACTTGAATTTTTTTTTCAAGTTGGAAGCCTTACTAGAACACAAGCCAGTCTTAAGCAGATACTGGATATTCTATTTGGGCACAAACACTTGTACAGCAATACTGCGCAATTACAAGCCATTCGTTAATAAAAAGAGAGCTGCTGAGTCAATGCATGGTTAATTTTTCTTTTTATGTACACAAACAAGACAGAATTATGCATTTCGCCGATTACATATCCTCTGTTCTTTTGTGATACACTTTAATATACAAAGAACACTTACTATTGACAAAATAATTTTGTTTACATCGTTAAGGCACTTCAAGCAAAACCAATTTTAAAAAAAATTAAAAAATAAACTGGTGGTAGCCTTGTATAATAGAAAAAGAAAGAGATTTTTCGTCATACTGTGTTTAGTTTCTCCTGACAACGCACAGAAATTAACACACACATTCTCAATGCTCAGTAGAATATTTTGCTTTCAACTGTACAATTTCACTGTTTATTCTTACCAGACACTGTATCTACAGAAAAAATAGAATACTGTAAAATTTACACGTATTTCAGTGTGATATCTGAATTTTACTGTACAAGGGAGAGAATATGATTACCTTATTCTTTCCTCTCATAATTCTCTATTCAGTATCACATATCACCTAAAGGGTACCATAGTATAATTAAATTCAAAAATCACAACTAATTATTTGGGCCGAAAATGCCTTGTGCACTTAGTGTGCATCATGAAACAGACACTTTTCACACAATTCAAATGAACTGAATTGGTCACGAACGACCATGCGAAGCTTAAATTTGATTGCACAGCATGAAATTACGTAGTTCGTAAAAATTGAGTGATATAAATTTAGATTTTTACCAACGAGGATGCAGAAAGGCGAAAATTAAAACCATTGGGTACCGTCAAGGTTAACTCGAAAAATTATGGGTACAGAAAGCTTGACATTTGAAGAAAACAAATCGTTCTTAAACAGTTGGCTAACCTCAGTCATTCGCCTCGTAACTTTCCTTTATTGTTTACATGGCTAAGCAATACAACTGAACGTATGCTGCTTCTGTAACTTGTTTTAAATTACGATCAGTAATTATATATTTAATAGGAACTGGGATTGATAACGGAACTAACCAACTGCATTAACAGTTACTAACATGTTATTAACGTAATCCTAATAGATTAACAAGACAAGTATTTTGCGTGTATGGTCTTAGGTTTATCATATTCCACTGTACCTTGAGCTTCTTAACAAGGCACGTGCAACCAACCTATTTGTGAACGCAAGTACTCACATACATCAAAAATGACAACTGAAATCCGTTAAACACAACTGACACAAGCAAAATGCATTTATAACATAAGAGCATAACCTTGAACAAATGTTTTTACATGGTAGTTGCGTATGGGCCCAAACAGACGCTTATAGTTTGTCTGTAACTTATCTTGTATCGAAATACACAAAAGTTTGCTACATTTTATACATACAGCTTATCAATTTTAACTTACTTTCACTCGAAATTTTACAACGAATAACAAATACTGGTACAAATTAATTAATTTGTATCTTCTTGAGCATTCTTCTTTTATAGCAAAAAGTATGGAAGATTTCTTACTTTTCCATTAACATGAACAATAAACAAGTATTTGCAGTTTACCTATTAGCTTATAAAATCCACAGTTGGATTTCGGCACAAAATATTTAGTCCGATGAAGAGCACGTTTAACCTTGAACAGAGATTTTAGTTTCTCTCATTCTACTGTAATACATCATTTGCGCAAATGTTAAGTAAAACGAAAAGTTTGTTCACAGCATCTATACTAACTCATGCATATAAAAATAGTTGTTATGGTGTTTGTCAATACATTTAGATACTGACAATGAACAGGGTTATTAAGATTGATACTGTAGTTAGGAAACCACAAATACGCTTCAAATGCACATACAAATATTTCTGTTTGTTCTGGTAGATAAGTTGATTATTAACACGTATAATGCGAGGATGAGATTTTTCTTTTAGACAATTTCTATAGATTGTTGCATTGTAGAAAGTGCCTCTTCCGATATGTAATAGAATGGATAACATCAAGGTTGTAAAGAAAGAGAGATTTACAGATATATATAATCTTCATTACCGGCAACTTCGGGAGACTGTTTTCGGCAAGCAAAACTCCATCTTTGCAAAGACTTAACGTTAACATAACTTTAGTGCCAGTGGAAGTAGGGGAGGAGTTCATATCATGTGAAACATGCTGGCTGCTGCTACATGCTAGAAAGAGTGGTCCGTCAAGCCTTCATGGTCCACCATCTTCTGGTCCGAACATGCGGGGGGGAAACGCAACAGGCAGTGACGTGCACCGTGGGAAGACCGAAGAGTTAAACAGTCGAAAAAAAAAAAAGAAAGAAAAAAAAAAGCTGTTTACACTCTTCATAAGGCACAAATCTTGTAACTAGGAAAAAATAATAACTATTTCGATGTTTTTTCTCTTATTTATGTCACCTCAATGTTTTTTATATATATGTAAAAAAAAAAAAAAACCTTGCAACAACATTAATATATACTCCCCAAAAACACCACGACAGAAACAAAGCAAATACTAATGCAAAAAAAAAAAAAAAAAAAAAAAAAGTATTATTTTTTGCTGATTTTCTTTGAGGAGACTACTATAATTATAAACAGTTTTGTTTCAACGTGTTCCACGGTATATCTTACACTCGATTGTTTCTTCATATACATTCTGAAAGGTGCTTGAGATAAACTGATGGTTGTAAGGAGATCTTATTGAGTTTTTCTTCCGCACTTGAAAATCACATCACTGCACTTTGAATGAATATGTGAATGAAAAAAAAAAAAGTTTCGTTATTAATAAATCACTGTGAATACTGTTTCACAGTCTTATATACATTGTTTCTTTAATAACACTGACAAAAAACAAAACAAAAAAAAGTTCTCATTTTGCAAATATACAATAATTATTGTTCCGCTAAGTAGCAAAATCTACTTTGTCCCAATTCAGGGTATTAATATCCCCACCCAATTTCAAGTCAGTGTCATCAATATTAAACAGTTCTAAAGGATCTTGGCTATTTGACAATAGAGGGTCATACGTGTCTAAATCACTTGAATTGTTAAACGACATATGATTAGAAGCCATAGAGCCAGGAAGACCACTCGACGTTGGCATTAGAGACTCCAACCACTCCGTAACGTCCATATCCATCGGCATCTCACCCATATCCATCAACTCCCCACTCGGCGGGGTATCCAGTTCCAGTTTCGAAGGAATTTGATAATGATGCTGTTCTTGTTGCTGATGTTTTTGTTGTTGTTGTTGCTGTTGCTGCTGCTGTTGATGATGATGATGATGATGATCTTGTTCATTGTTATTTGAGACACCAATTTCCATGTCTTGCACTATATCACTAGCACCAAGTAAATCCGGTTCGATTTTCACTTGTAACATATCATTTGATTCCAAGAGATCGGCTTCTATTTTCAAATTGGAGTCTAGGGTCGATGAATCTAACTGGCTGAAGTCCATTGAATCTAGCGTTTCCAGATCAAGTCCTAATTCCTTCAGATCCAAATGCTGGGAAGCTTGAAGAATATGATGCGACGAATCTTCTGATCCTTCGTTGTTATTGCCACCTAACACGAAATCCAAATTGGAAACACTGCTCGAGGAGAACTGGTTCGCATCTGACGATGGCACCTGGAACATATCCCGTGAAGAGTGACTACTTACATCGTTAGACATGGATCCTGCCTGCGTGAGGACATTTAATGAACCAGTCGGTGTTATGGAGGAAGTGGTTAACGAAATGGCCGTCGGCAGAGTAATAGAGAACGTAGTATGTGGAAGTGGCGGGGGAGGAGGTGGAGTAGCGTTGGATGACGTATTGGATGTCTGTGTATCGGCTGACGAAAGGCTTGCGGTGTTGAATAGCAGTCCCTGTGGCAACGACCTACCAGGTGTCGTAGGAGTGGATGGATCCTGGGCTGCGCTCGGTGGAAGCTCTGAAAACAAATAATATAATGTGTGATTACAATTGTGAAACAAACTTTTCTTTTTCTTTTCAGAAACACAAATGAAAATATTTATCTTTTATCACCAGATTCCCATCCCCTTAGTCTTATAACTAGAGTTTGCTCCCGAATAGCATGATCGCAAGTTCAAATCCTGTTGGGTATTTATTGTCACGGATACACTTCCATCAGTTATGATCTTGCAGTTGCAAAAGAACGTATTCTAATGAAGCACAATGTTTGAATTAGGATATTGTACAAACAGTCCCCGAGTTACGTAAATTGATACTTACAAAAGAAATTTCTGGTATAATTAAAATTTACGAAAATTTAAGTACTGTACACATCTAAAGTAAGTAGTAGTAATACATTTTTAAATTCTTTTTTGATAGTCTCAGAATAAGTAAGGCATGAATTAGATAATTAACTGTTGTTCAACTCTTATTAACTGAGTATTTTTTAAATTATCAGCGTTGAAAGAATATACGATTCTGTGTCTTATTTATAAAGCATGTTACGTAATTCAGTTTTTGCACTGTAGTATTATTAAATAGTATTTTTTCGATTTTTTTCGCATTTTTCATACGTGTTTGCGTCAAACCAAGTAAAAATAATAAATAAATTAAAAAATGAAAAACAAAAACTGGAATTTAAGTAATTACCATACTTTATATATATTTTGACTATTCTGGTCCAGCTGTTAAATAAATGACCTAAAAACCTGCTTTTGAATTGAACACTCAAACAAACAGATAACACACCACACTAAATATTTACCTCCATTTTTAATTAGTATTTCTAGCACATCATCAACAATTTGACTTTTAACATTCTTCTGCTTTGTGTTGCTTCTAGAGGAGTTGTTACTAGACACCATACACGTGTTAGGAATTTCCTGAAAAAAAAATATATATATATATATATAGAAACTTTATTTTATATTGTATCGAAGAACAGCGTTCTTCGTTATGAAAAGAATGCTAATATAAATACAAACAAAAAACCCACTGAGAACGCAAAAAACACAAAAGCCTTTTAGAGAAGCGCTTAATGTCTGATGAAGACACTAACACAATATCAAACCTATCACATATTTTAAGTTTTTATGAGTTCTGTTAGTGCTTTGTTAGTTTATTTTCATTTATATTGTACAAAACCATTTACAAAAGGTCAAAATGTATTTCAGTCAACGCGTTTTAGAAGTAGATATTGCATATACTAACTTGATTACACTTAGCAAAATAACGCAGAACAAATTTCACCGAGAAGGTTTCAGCAAAGTGTAATTATCTTCCTTAACACGGGTTCTTTTAGAGATTTATGTAGCTAGAACTACATTCCTGCTGATTATATTTACTGTAACGACAACGGTATACAGTTCCAGAAGTAACGTTTTTCGTTTTTAATTAAAAGTTCTTATAGTGCAAAGCAGCGGAAGGTGTGCCTGGTTTGGGTATTGCAAAATAGAGCTTGTTAGTTGAGCTATTCGTTTACATATGCCAACTTCTATATCCTGTGAAATAACCTACGGATCTGTGCTAAAGACGTCGATACCTTTTGCTGAAATCTTTACGGTGAGTTTACCTTTGTAATGTTTTTTTTTTGTAAGTACAGTTTCAGTTAGTATTTAATATGCCTCCTATTAAATAATTAAGTAACACATATTTTGCAACTTCAAACCATATTTTTTAAACAAAATCCTATCATTTTCTTTCGTGTAATCATTTCTAAGGCATAATTACGTAATAAAACATCCAGAAACTGTCAGATTGAAAAGTTATTCCACGAAAAACTGAGCTATTTCTATTCCAAAAAATTCTCTCCCGATTTCTGTTACTGTTTTCAAATAAAATAATCTCTTACTATAGTTAGAACTTCTGTAAATAAATTAATAAATTTCGGTATATGTATTTGATTTGTATAGTAGCTTTACCTATACCTGTATTGATCTTGCAATTCTACTTTTATTTTAGGAATAATATTTGAAGAAAAAGGCGTACTATATTTCATATGTACACTCATGTCCAAAATGATTGTCGCATATCTATAACGGTCTTCTTGTAAGAACATAATTTGATAAAGATTTTGCAGGGTACTTTTAATACTGATAATATGTGTATAATCGGGAAATGTAGGTTTATGGTAAATTTCATAGGAAAAGAATTATAAATACGACAATTAGAATGAGTAAAACAAAATGTTGCTAAATGGACAACAATATTTTATTTTCCTTTTATTGTTCTTATTTACTGCTCTTTTGACATGAAGTTTGCCACATACATGTCTTTGCCGATTATACACATACTAACATTATAAGAACTACCGATCGAATTCGGTATCAAATTATATTCTTACAACAACATATTTATAGACATGTGACAATAATTTTGGACATGAGTGTACAATATAAACATTGAAAATATACAATAAATAAATAAAATAAAATCAATTCGAGTTACCTGTTTCAACTTCAATTGTTTAGTTGCTTCCTCATACTGTGGCGGAGGTTTTGTTATAAGGAACTGTTGTTGTTGATCACCTCCTTGATTTGTACTATTCTTTTCACTATGTTGTTGGCGCTGCTGCTGTTGCTGCTGGCCGAACGACCCATAGAAGTTCGGGAGGGAAGATGTACTACACAAAATGAAAAATAAATATTCTCACTAACACTATTAATAGTAAGTATACTGTGTAATATTGCAGCAGAACAGGGTAGAACACATCTGGAAATTAGTCGTACTTGTTATTCCCCCAAAGAAAATTGCCTACATGTAAGCGATATCATTTCGTGGCGCAGCTAGCGACAACTATTAGCCTAACAGTGAACTATTAGAAGCCGGACTGAAAGGATGAGGGGTCTTGCTTTTATTATAATAAGACTAGAACTCTAGGCAATCATCTATATTCCGCGTCACCCGAATTGTCGTATGGCATCAGCCAATAAGCTCGCAGTGCGCTGTTACCAAACCTTCAGTGACGAATCTAATCATTCATAATTTATTTTGTTCGTATTTGTGAACAATTATGAATGATTAGATTCGTCACTGAAGGTTTGGTAACAGTGCACTGCCAGCTTATTGGCTGACGCCTAAACCAATTCGGGTGACGCACGAGTATAGTAGCCACCGCTATCTAGAGGATCGCGCATTTTAATTTTAAAGCAGTATAATTTACAAAACAATTGAGATGTAATATACTTAGTGGGGAAAAAAATGCACAATACTGAGTAACATCTCGAAAGATGTGACAACCAGACGTACGAGTAACCCGACTCAAGTTTCAATGTTATTCTGAAATTTAGTCAATTTTTGTTACGTAAAAAAGGAAGGAAATAATTCATGATTTCCTTAAGGAGAACTACACTCAAAACAATTTGTTCTAATATAATAAGGAGACCTACAAGAGTATATTTTGTTAAAAATTTTAATCTTAAGATTCTTACTCCAAATAATTTCCTTGAGTAATCCATGACTGCAGTGGTGCAGCCACTATCTGTGGAGAGAACAATAATGATGGGATCAGAACGTAACGCCAAAATCGCGTTGCCGATCCGGTAAAGAATTTTGAAAACATGGCTATTCGTAAACTTTGAGCGGACATTTTCTCTTTCCTCTGAGGAGATGACGACGACAGGATGGATAGCTTGAAGATGTGTCTTTGTAATGCTCTTTCTGTCCATAGCTGTGTTGTAAGCACTCTTTATTTCGAGTGGATACGCCTGTCTCTAAATACACAACAAGAGGGTGACAGTATGGATGTTTTTTGAGTATTCCCTAGAATTTTGACGATCTCATCAGCATCTAGTGAAAAGGATCTGCCGCAGTGTGTTGTAGATAATGTTAAAACTAGGAATGCAATGGATATACTCGATTGCAATGAAATGAGCTGAGCGAGCTTAAGCAACGTAATCAGTTTATTGTGACTTTTTAAAACAATCAGTATTTTTTCATAACAATCGCACAATTCTTCGTCTTGACCTTTTGTTCCGGCTAAAAAAAGTTTAAAAAATCGTTAATTTGTTTTTAAATTGTGATTAAAATTGTAAATTTTTACGCTAAAAAAATAAAAGGGCTTCGCCGGAATTTTTGAAAATCACGCGCAGATTTTAATTGTTGACAAAAAAATCACGTGAAAACTTTTTCCCCATGTTAAGTCTATGGAAGCGTTTTTCGGTGATTATTCCTCGATGGTACATCGGATTTTTGATTTCGACCTATGTTCTCACTCAGCACGACATACTCTATCAGCGTGCTAAGTTTGGTTGAGATCTGCCAAACGGTCTAGGAGGAAGCGTTTTTCGGTCATTATTCCTCGATGGTACATCGGATTTTTGATTTCGACATATGTTCTCACTCAGCACGACATACTGTATCAGCGTGCTAAGTTTGGTTGAGATCGGCCAAACGGTCTAGGAGGAAGTGTTTTTCGGTCATTATTCCTCGATGGTACATCGGATTTTTGATTTCGACCTATGTTGTCACTCAGCACGACATACTCTATCAGCGTGCTAAGTTTGGTTGAGATCGGCCAAATGGTCTAGGAGGAGTTCGCGGACAACCAAACGGCTAACCCGAGTATAAGAGCTTCGCTCGCTCAGCTCAATTAGATTTAGATCAGTGTGTACGAATGGCAAACTAAGATTGGTGTTTATTGCATAAGATGTTTTTATATTGAAGAATTAATTTCTACTATATACTATTTATAAAAAATAAACTAATATTTTATGATTATGTTAGAGGTGCCTCGTGTTTCTATTACAAAAAATGAAAAAAAAAAATGAAATGAAATCTTTGAGTTTTACGTCCCACGGTTATGCGGTTAGGCTAAAGGAGACGGTGATTATGAGAAATGAATGAAATGGTGGAATGAAGAAAGTGGGAGGAAACGGGAGAACCCCGAGAAAACCCACGCACACGGTGTTTGTCCACCACAAAGTTCACTTGGCGGGGGCTGGGATCGAACCCGGGATCCCAAGCACCAGAGGTGAACGCTCTACCACTGAGCCACCGCGGCCCTGTGTTTCTATTACAGTCTTTCATAGGTTTTACTTCAAAAACATGGATTTTATGTTGAATGTAATTTTGTCTGGGCCCAATGGTGGCCAACATGGACAAATTTCATTGTAATTGAATTAAAATTATTTCCTACTTAACTATATGGGTTTTCTACTTGCCAACAATGTACGTATTTCAATATTCAATATCTGTGGGAATTACTTTCTGCATCGAACAAACTACTTCTAATGTTTATAAAGAGCTAACAAATATATTTACATTTATTTATTTTTTCTGACACTTACCGTTGGTGACCTGTGACTCCATTCGGCAGTGACCTTGATCTTTGCTTCTGCAAATTAATTTGATTTAACACAATCTGTTGGTGGCCCAACCAGTTCTTTTGACTGTTTTTGTTATTCACATTGGTAGCCGAGGGCTGCTGCATTAAACTGATCGCCACAGAATTAGCAAGTTGAGCTTGGTTTTGTTGGTTATTTTGCAAAAAGGCAGCCAGGCTTGCTTTCGCACTAAGTCCTTGCGGCACATTTTGTTGCTGTTGTTGTTGTCTTTGTTGCTGTTGAAGTGACTGAAGTTGTTGCAATTGTTGAAGTTGAACTTGCAACTGTTGTTGTTGGATTTTGTGTTGAATGTGTTGTTGCAACACTAGTTTTTGATTTTTCGAGTCTGTGTTCAACTGTTGCTGTTGTTCCTTCTGGCGGATCTGTTGAAGTTGCAGCTGTGACTTCTGAAGCTCTCGTTGCAACTCCTCGATCTTCCTTTGTTGTTGCTGAATAATGTCTTCACTCACCAACTGCACTTGAACCGTTTGGGGTTGTGTGAACTCGAACTGCAGTGGTAGAATTTGTCCGGAATTTTGCAATGATGCCGGAGGTGTTGTGGAAGCAGGAATCAACGTAGCAACAGGAATTATTGAATGTGACGGTGGCGTCGCCGGAGGGGGCGCTGGGGTTACACATTCACTAGTGTCCATCACAGCGTCGTAATCCACATCCATGTCCATGGCCGCTGTGCTGGCAGGGCGACTCGGTGAAGTTTGTGACATAGGACTGGCCCCCCGACCGTGGTGCTGCACAGAGCTTGGAGGAGAAGGATGAGAATAAATCACATTAGTATCTTGATTGGCATCCACACCAGTCGACGCAGAGCCTTCGTTACCAGATGACTGTTGTGGAGAGACAGGTGTGTCCACAGAATAACCTGCAAACATGTAAAAAATCCAGAATTAGCACAGAATCAAGTATATAAAAAACATTAAAGAATTTGTAAATTCATTCCGTATAAGCTACATTCTGTGAATTTACTACATTCACTATATAAGCTGATTTTATCTGAAAAAAGGGATGACCTCGTTGTCTTATTGCATATATATATATATATATATATATATATATATATATATATATATATATATATATATATATATAATCTATTATAATGGCAAAATATGTGTGAGCGAAATGGATCTTTGCTCTTATGCAAGTTTCCCTTACATTTCTTTTTTTTTTGTTGAAAGTACAATCGCGTACATAACAATCTAGCCACTCACTTATCTCTTACAAGGAGCAAATTCTCACAACCATAAAGAACACTTGGCGTAACAATCCATTTTGTGGGCCTAAGCCTGCTCCAGCGCCATCTGCTAGCGACCAGCCGAACTACGTCCAGTGTAGCGGCGAGCACGTGGTCAGTGCACTGCGACGGCCCGTCCCCAACGAGCGCATCTGGAGCTTTCTAGACTTAGTGGCCATTACGTCTTGTTTTCACGTGATTCCCCAGTTTGCCTCATGACGCTGGGTGGACGCCGTATTCTCACAACCATACGAGACTTAAAATACGTATCTTAAAAACCCTTAATACACATAAGACTATAAAAATTGTATATCATTGCTTTATTTTTTTGTATATTCTTTCAAGTGCCCGAATGAATAATATAGCTATGAGATTAAACAAACAAACAAACAAACAAACAAAAAGTATGAATACATGACTGGTAAAAAATCAGCTTAGAGTTCCGTCGGTCCAGCGACTAATTTTTTTTTTGTGTAATTTTATATTCACGTAGAACTGAAAGGAAAATTTAAGCTACATCTCATTCTCCATCATTTTTAAGGAGCTTGTCTATATAAGAACACTTACAAACGAAGACAGAATCATTCTACAAAAGAGAAGAAGTTAGAAGAAGATATGAAATACCCATACAGTCTAGTTCGTCCACATAAATTAGTAATAACAGAAATAATAACCGTAAATAGAACTTCTACAAACAATGCTCTTGTAAAATGCATTAAAAAAAGGACAAAGTAATTTTTTGGAAGGGTAAAATGAAGAAATAGAACTAAGACAAAGACCATTGGGTGTCCTTCCTAAGGATAAGGGATAGTTTTCATAGAATAAAACATTAAATCGGTCCAAATGCTTTCAGTTTTAGTTTAATCTCAGTATTTTCGCAACAGGTGACCTACCGCCCATCAAACCTGAAAAGTTTATTTTTGAGTTTATAAGTACTTCTTATACATATCCACCATATTGAAAAATTAACCACCAAACGGCGAACGACACATTCAATATGGATGTTAATGAAATTTCTGTTACAGCATTACCGATCTGTCTCTGACAATGACTGACATATTAGCCATCGCATACTTCTGCGTTTCTCTTCTACTACATTCTTTATGCTAACCATTGGCTTTATACGATTTCGCCTAACAATTTCCATTATTTCACACCCACATTAACTGTATTGGTAGATTATTTGCATCTAGTGTTAAACATTGATCTCTAAGATAAATGAATGCAGACCGCTCAGTTGCAATTATAGGGTAGAATTCAGTGGCTGTCATTTTAATGGCGCTATTCCCAATTATCAAAAGACAATTACTTCTTTTGGTGAGGAGGGAGTAATAATAATGCTGTGAGTTACCTTGATAAACAATGTCACAACGGGACAAGTTACACCAATGCACATACCAAGTAATTCATACTCATTAAATAATAATAATAATAATAAAAAATCCTTTTCAGCACATCTTATACAAGCATTGTTTTTTAAAATTATGAAGGGAAAAAAGCTCAAACTTGTTGATGTACAATCAACAGAACGCAACCAACCACACTTCTGTGAATATGGGTTGTAGTATAACCATCTCAAAAATTAATTCTAAATAATTAATTTTACAGTTATTTTAAACTACACAGATAAAAATATTGTAGTGTCATCGGGCTTATAAATCTGTACAAAGTTTCAAAGATCTAGTTTACTATGGAAGTACGTGAAATTTAAATTGCAAGTTATCACCCTTAACAGACAGAAAATTAACCTAATAAACGAAGTCTGAACGACTTACCAGACAACTGTTCCTCACTGACTGCAGTCTGAGAATGCGTGTTTGTGACTTGGCCACTGGCATCCACCAGAATTTGGCTTACACTAACTGGAATGGCTGTAATGTTTGTTAATGCTTGATTCGCAGAGCTCGTAACAACTTCTTGTTGACTGGATTGTTGTGTCGTTTGCTGTTGAGAGCTGTTGGAGGCCCCACTGGAATTTCCTTCACTGAATGGTTTCAACCGTTCAATCAGTTGAGGCTTGGACCCTGATACTGGCAAATTACGTCGCTTCAGTTCTGCTTTCAGATCACTCACTACAAATTAAAATTGAAAATAATAAATGATATTGAGGGAATATACTGTAATAAATAAATTTAATTTTGAATTTTACATGTGGATAGCTTAATATGCCAATATACATGGGCTGGTATATTACATGAAATTTTGTGCATTTAATTAAAAAATTAAAACTATATTTATAAGGGCGTACAAGTGTCTTTTTCTTAATTCATCTTAACAGTTTTAGTCTGCGCTGACACCTTTTTAAATGACTTCTAAAAATTGCTACTAATAGACATATGTGAGGAAGTTTTTGCCTATCTGCGGAACATCAGTGCTCATTGAAACTGTTTCATAAATGTGACTGATTAAAAAACACTAATTTTCTTTTCATTTTCCATTAAAGGTTCATTTCAAATGCTTATGAACAACTATTATTGTCAAAATTAAGTTAATTAGCATATTCTTGTAGCTACAAGGTAACGGAAATTGTGTATGGTTTGCGTAGCGGTAGTGTGGCGTATGGTTTGCGTAGCGTTTTTAATTAACCATAAATTTGGTGTATTATACCAAAAACTTTAATGTTTTGAGGATTTATCCCCCAAGGCATGAATAGTAAAAATGTAATTCAACATACCTTTCATATCTTCTAACTTCGTGAGGCTTCTTATTGATTCTGGCATTGATACAGAGGCCTGAGTGACTGGCTGCGTGACTATTGCGGCAGCGGAAGGAGATCCTTGCATCGCGGCACTCACAGCAATAACGCTCGGTAGCGTTGACGTGCTTCCATCCGTAGAAGAAGGCTTTTGGGCAGCTGGAAGGATAATCTGCGGATACTGAAATAAAAAAAAAAAAAAAAAAAAAAAAAAAAAAAAAAAAAAAAAAAAAAAAAAAAGTGATTTTATATTGCGATCGAAATAAAAACAAAGATATTTACATGACAGTTATGGACAAAACTACATTGAACAAACGAAACCAATGCTTTCCGCAAGTTCCAAGAACATCGTCTTTTCGTCACAGAATAGACGGAAGAGAGAAATACGTCTCTAGCTTTTCAATGTTCTTTTGTGTGTCAAATATAGAAGTGAGAGGAATTAAAATAAAACAGGTGACTAATTTTCGATACCTGGGTAGTATTATTAGTGATACTCAGTGCAAACATGAAAGAAAAGGAAGGATAGGAATGGCGAAAGAAGCCTTTAGGAGGAAGAAAAGTCTATTTTGTGGGAGAAAAAGGCTTATAAAATGCTTCGTGTAGAGTTTTGTACTGTATGGGGCAGAAACATGGATATATTACGCAAAAATGATGAAAAACGAGTGAAAGGAGAGGAGACCATGAAATCCCGAAATGTGGGTGTGGAGAAAAATGGAGAGAATTAGCTGGGTCGAGAGAAAAACGAATGAGAGGGTGTTGGTGGGGAGAAAAGAACAATTTTAGATATTATTAAGAAGAGGAAGATTAACTAGTTGGGACATTGGCTAATAAGGAACTGTATCATGAGGAAGGTGCTAGAAGTTATGGTGAGGAAAGAGACGGAGGAGGCAAAAGAGTCTACAATTAATGGACAAGATCAAAACAGGAAAAATCGTACGTGAAGACGAAGATTTACCGTGGAAGACCGTGGAGCACGGACACTTCTCAATTGCGGCAAGTGACCTGCTAATAATGGAAGAATACCTATGATGAGGATGATGTGTTTTTGTACACAACAATCAAATCAATACCATTATTTTCCGTTATATTCTGCTGTGATGCATGTATATAATTCGCATAACTAACTATCAGGCTTACACCGTAAGAACTTACACTATAGTACAAACAAACAGCAAGAAATCCGATGTTCTATTCTGTATAGTAAAATAAATGAATGACTAATCCATGTGTTACAGTTTGCTGATTTCGAAAAATCCTGATACCATGATTAGGTTATCAAGTCAAACAAAGAATGACGGACAGGATGAAAATAGATGCAAAAATAGGTGTTATATTTGAAAATAAAAACAAAATTTACAGTATTTACAATCGATTTCTTATTGCTCTAAAGCCTTTTCACCAACCAATTTAAGTATATAGGCAGGTGTTTATCCAGTTTTTATGTATGTGTCGAAACATTTAATGCAGGTATGGAGAAAATTTATTAAATAATAATAATAATAATAATAATAATAATAATAATAATAATAATAATAATAATAATAATAATAATAATAATAATACTAATAATAATAATAATAATAATAATAATAATAATAATAATAATAATAATAATAATAATAAACGAACATATTCAAGATGCCAAGTATAAAGATTCTCCGGTTATGCCTTTCAAAACACCATAAAAATAATGTCATTTAGAAATCATTTATAGACAACACATGAAAATGAATATTCGCACAAAAGAATATCACTACTACGGACACAAAGTGGAAGAAGAAGAAGAAAAAAAAACACCACAACTATTTCCAGTATTATAAAATGAGTTATGATACTTTAAAGTACCAAGATACTCGTGCATACTGTGAATCTTTTTATCTATTTTTGGTTATTAATTTTCACACATTTTTTATCTTATCCTCATTAAAGCCTATCTCTTAGTCTTGTGATGATAACGGCATTTGAGAAATTTGACGAGTTCTATTCCATTAACTATTGTAATAATAGAAAAACAGGTTTGTTGAATTTTGTTTATGTATAATACAGTTCTTCAAGAAGCTTATGTTATTGACAACTGGCACTAGAGTTCCTTTATAATTTCTCAAAACAATTTTAACTAGGACCCATATATATTTTTTTTTTCAAGCCATGGAGTTTTATGCGAGGGTTGTCCATAAAGTAACAGACGTTCTGAAATAACAAAAAGTAACAGAATGAACAAAACCAAATTGTATTATATACATTTGAAAGCTATTTTTCCACATAATCGCCATGCAAATTAAGACACTTATCATACCGTGGCACAAGTTTTTCAATGCCGTCGCGGAAGAAATCTACTGCCTGCGATTTCAACTATTGGTTTACACCGGAATGCAGTTCGGCGTCAGCATGAAAGCGTTGTGTAACGAGCCATGTCTTCATCGCTGGGATGAGGTGACCGTTGCTCGGCGCCAAATCCGAGATGTAATTATGATGGGTGATCGAACACCTCCCATCCAAAACCATTCAAGAGCTCTCGGGTCGCTTGGTCGTGTGTATACTTGCGTTCTGGTGAATAATAATAATAATAATAATAATAATAATAATAATAATAATAATAATAATAATAATAATAATAATAATAATAATAATAATCGCGCTAATTTTTCTGTGGCAATTGTTTTTAATCGTCTGCCTTAACATTCTCAGTGTTTCATCTAATCACAGAACGCATTTCACAAGAGGCGGAATTTTTTATTGCAGCGTACATTGTAACACGTCAGAGAAAGCACAGTAAGAGCGTCACAATTCTCACGTTACCACAGCTGGATGCGTACTGAGTGTGGCAACGTTCTGACTGGACTGTAAGATAGGGATTGTAGCCCCGCCCACTGTCGCGATAGGGCAAAACGTCCGGGACTTTCTGGTAGCCTTCGTATTTTAATCTTTTCTTACTTGTAGTAGCTTATAGTTTTAAATCGCAAGTCCTTATTGATCCTTATTGTCTAATTTGGTATAGGGAACCATCTTACATTGTTTGATTATTTAAATTTCGTCTACATGCCAACATGTATCAAGTCACACTATTCATGTATAAACAACACACAACATTAAAACAACTTTGAACAAAAAAAAAATATATATATATATATAGAGTGGAGCTATATAATAATATTCACACAAGTCTCATGGTTTTGTGTACCATTAAGATCGCAAGTCCCATACCTTATGTTGCCATTCTAACTGCCACTGGAGGAACAATTGTTGCTGCTGTAACAGAAGCTCATACGAGGTCTCCACAACAGGTTGGGTACTTACAGACTGATTCTTTTGAGCATTTGGGGGTCCCTACAAATACACAATAATTTAAATATTAATATAGTAATAAATTATTATTATTGTTAAATATAATTTAAAATCTTCAAAAGTTATATCACAACAAATACTTTCTATACATAACCAATATACAGGGTGTTACAAAAGTTTGAGACAATACTTTGGGAATAAAGTCCTAACATCAAAATTAGAAGAAAAGTTCATATAGACCTGTGGTCGGAAGTGCATAGTTTCCTAGTTATAGGGTGCCGAAAACGTAAAAAAAATTAACTTTAAAGGTCTAAATTTCCACTACTATATATAGAACCGATTGTAGTCGGATCAAGACATCACTGAGGAACTAGTATATCAGGGTGTCTACTAAAATTCCAAAATTAAATTTCGTGACTTTTTCGTGACCTTTTCTTTACCAAATTATAAAATTTTCTAACATTTTGAAGAGCGAATTTGGGTGCGAATTGGGCCGAATTTTCATCCATGCGATAGAAACGTACTTTGCTTGCGATTTGGTAGCGTCTAAACCTGACCATAGACATTTTTGGTGGTGAATTTTGACGTTTTATACAACAAAATTTTCCAATCTGTACTTACATTTGTACAGTTAAAAAAGATCGTTACCTAAAAGCTAAATTTCGTGACTTTCATGACCGTTTTCTGATTTCGTGACTTTTTCGTGACTTTCATGACCGTTTTCTGATTTCGTGACTTTCATGACCGTTTTCTGATTTCGTGACTTTCGTGACCGATGATATGAACTGTCCAAAAATCCATCTTTTAGCACCTTCGATACTTGCACAATCATTTTGAGAGAGGCTGTTTGGGAGTACTTGATCACTCTCCACCTACCTCCCTAAAAACTAGTGTGCAAGTACTAGAGCAGTCTTAACATGGATAGTTCACATACCAGTTCCTCAGTGATGTCTTGACCCCACTACGATAGGGCCCATAGTAGTGGAGATATGAACTCTTAAAGTTCACTTGTTTCACGTTTTCGGCACCCTAAAACTCCGAAACTATCCACTTTTGAGCACAGATCCATGAACTTTTTTCTTATTATAATGTGAGGATTCTGTTCCCAAAATATTGTGACCCATTTTTGTGGCACCTTGTATAATACGGACATTAATGTTAGAAATACTTTTGTGGCACCTTGTATATATGGACATTAATGTTAGAAATACTTTTACAGCAATGCAATTTATCTTTTAATGCTACTGTCAAACTAAATCAGTGCTACGGTCACACGCGAATAAAACTATTTGTTCTATATATTAGCTCAGCGTTTCCCAACCGGTGTGCCGCGGCACACTCGTGTGCCGTGAATGGTTCGCTGGTGTGCCGCGAGGAAATCGAAATAAAATTATTAATTCATGGCAATCAAATTGCAAAACACAGGGGAAAATGTATGTATTTTACATTACTATGAACCTCCACTATGAATCTACAATTTTTATTTTCATACTTGGTTACTTTTATGTACATTTTTAATGTTAAAAAAAAGTATTTGTTATCATTGTTATGATTATTAATTATTGCTTTTTTATTGTTGCAGACTGATCCCTAATATCATTCAATCTTTTCGACAAATCAAACATGCATATAAATGTGTTTTAAAAGTAAAAGAGATTTGTTTGTTGGTTCGTTATTTAGTGATCTTCCTTCTTTGTGAAAGGTTGGATACAGTTTTCGAAAAAGAAAGTGTATTTTTAAAAACCTGAGTCTTATATCTCATTGCAATTGTTTTCTATTTTCAAATTAGAATGAAAAATAAACATAATAATTGACCGAAAACCAGTCATCGAGCTTTCTTCTCTGTGAGGAGATCAGTAATCACAGAAATAAATTACCACGGTATTTTATATTTACAAATAATAATATCTACATGAGTGTGCCGCGAGAATTCAAGTTACACCTGTAGTGTGCCGAAAGTTGAAAAAGGTTGGGAAACGCTGTATTAGCTGAAAATTTTAACAACAGAAAACTAAAAAACTGTTTCACAAAGGATTGTACCGGATGATTTTACTCAGGTATTATTCACTACTGCTAATGTATGTTTACTGAGTTGTAGTCTACTGACCACATATTTTCAAACATAACAAGTTTAAATACCTCGAACATAGTCTTACCGTGTATCACGAAGTATTTGGTTTTAAACATTTTCATGGAAGTGAGGCTACTTCAGTTTTCTTTCAGAAAGGTTACATAGGTAGGCAAGGACCCACACATATGTGTCAAATTCATCATATTTTTAGAAATCATTAAAAAAGGTGTGGGCGCACACTGATAAAAATATAACTACTTCGCAATACAAGGTAAAACTGTATATTTGAGTCATTATATATGCTACAGAATCTGTAAGCCACCATAAAATATACTGCTGTTTTAAATCTTCCTATTACTGTATTGAAACTTGATAGTGATGCTTACCTTATACTCATGAAATTTGATTGTTCTAGTTTTAGGTTGAGACTTAGTTTTGGATTTTTTTCTATTCTTGCTTTGGTCCTTTCCTGGAGTGTCTGATTTATGTGAAATTATAGGAGGTGGAGGAGGAGGGGGTGGAGCCGTGGCCGCTCGCGTTACGGTGACCACAGAGGGCGTTGGGGTAGCAGAAACTGCTGTGTGAGCAACCACCGGAGATGGAGCCACGCTTTGCGGCGAGGAAACAGAACTTAGAGGGCTTAGACTAGATGTTGTGGAACCTAGGCTGGGACTGGGTGCAGGAACACTGCATAAGCTTCCTACAGTTCCCCCGCTGTCCACTGCCATGGCCACGTAGGATTCAGTGCCTCCTTGAGAGACTGGAGTGAATGCAGTGCCTTCTCCCCCTTCTTGAAGCGGCGACAAGGCACCTTCAGAACTTGAGTCCTCTTCAAATGTTATATACATATTTGGATGCTGAGGTTTTGTGATTTGGCCCTCTGAGGTGGCTTTGAAAGGAATGTGACCCTCTGAAAGAAAAATACAAGAATTGTTACTATACATTTTAGGAAAAATGTAAGCTTAAGAAGCAACTTACAATAAGTTTTACACCAGGATTAGTCTTCGAAGTGAGTTTTCATAGTTTCAAATCGCATTTGAGTGTATCCCATATATGAAAATATTGAATCTAGAAAACTGCTGAGCATACAGAAGTTATCGTTCGCTCGCTTCTTCTGTATATGGTATCACTAGCTACAAATATTAATCAAGGGGCACAAATTAAGTAACAATGATCGTAATTCATATCCATCGGATAATGAGAAAATTAACTAATGAGTCGTATTAACGAGTAATGGCTTTTTTATATCAAATATTTTCAACAGACTTTTGTAAGCCAGTTTTTAGTCATTACTGCGACTTTCGTCAGGCAGTCTTATGACACTTTCGATCCTAAGCCCGAACAGGACATGAGGTAACTTATTAATCCAAACGGACGAAGACAGTAATGGTGTAGCAATTCCACCCAAAAACAGCAATAAATCTGCATTTATCTTAAAATAAAATGTTTAAAAATCTAGTGGTCATGTAGTGTACTAAATTGACAGGAAGGTGGAATATGCTTTTTTTTTGTTTGTTGTTTCTCACACAGAGCAAACTAGTTATTATTATACTGATGATTCTTCTGTTTCTATGCTGCTGTGTTAAGAGCACACATATTACGTCGAAAACATGTTTGAAGACAAATTGTTTTAATGTTTTGTTCGAGGACAGGAATCAGTTGTGCGCCAGTTACACTAAAACTGCTCCTGATCTTTACCATTAAAATTTTGCAGCAAATATTACAGAGATTATAGAACTAGATATGTAAGTTCTTTTATACTAATGGAAAGGATAAGGATAATTATCAATATGTATCTTCTTCCAGCTACCGCTTCAATTTGAATTTTTGTTCGATGTAAAATTTTGACATTGTTAATATTCTGGATGGTTTAAAAAAAGTTCTGAAACATACCTAGCATGTTCTCTTGAAATTCTTCTATTGCTTGATTCTGACTTTAATCTTTCTTTTTGCCATACCTCTCTCTATATATACACACATTTCCTGACATTTTACGGAGGAAGAGGATGCATGAAATCAGTTATGAATGATTTCTGTATATAATGATACTGCTTTCATAGTGATGACTAGAGTTGTTTTGAAGACTTAATAAAGGATTATATATATATATATATATATATATATATATATATATATGTGTGTGTGTGTGTGGGTGGGTGTGTGTAAATAAAAAGTATTTTACTGAAGGTATTTCTCCTGTATGTCACATACAAATAACGAGTCATATTTTACCCCGCTTTAACAATTAAATTATGTTTAACATTACAAATATGAAACATTAACAAAATGCACCATGAGGAATATCTTGGACAAACTAACGTTTTCAAGATTTCGGTTTAAGTACAACTGACTCAGAGATTCAGTTTTCCTGCAATAAATTAATACAGAAAGATAATGGAAAGACAAATTATGGAACAATTATTTAGGAACAAATCCTACAAATTTCTCTGCTCTACAATATAACATTTTAAAGATTGTGTTATAAAGCAAAGTACGGTTTCTGAATTATTAGTCCACTAACGCCAGCTCTGCCCATGATTGTATAGGTAAGACATAGTTATGAATGTATAATAATTTGATTAGATGTTTATTAGCAATATATTTTCACAGTTTTAAAGATGCTTCGTAGTGAAAATACATTCATAATTCATATATTTTTTTATTTTTAAAATTTATAATTATTTATATTTTGTTAATTTCTTAATTTTCTTTTTTCAATCTTTTTTCCACTTTATTTAAACATTTTTTTAAAATGTATTCTTTCTCTCTATTGCACTCTTACTCACCTACCCATTCTAGTTTTTATCTTCTTCCACTAAACTCCTTCTACGTAGACCAGGTAACACTACAACGTGATCCTGCAGTCCAACATGGCGCCTTCTGGACGCTTCTCACTTTTTCTTTCTTAGTTTTTAAGAATTCATAACGTACTTTTTTAATATTGTGATTACGTTTTTACTATTTTCTGAATAGCGATGCATCATATATGTATGACAATATGATGACATAAACTATAGCAAACGGAACCGTTATATTTTTGACTGTAAGTAAATACTTTAAAAATAATCAATACACATAAATTGTGAATAAATAAACGATTACTTTTGACTTACCTTTTACTGCCCTTTCGATGGGTTCATCTGTGTGAAGAATATTCTTCTTGATGAGCTCCAAGGGTCCGGGCCTGTGAGATAATTGGTCGTTGAGGGAGTCTGCTAGGCGAGCTTTCTTTAGCATCCTCTGTCTTTCGGCCAACGATGGGTCCACGTTACCAACGTCAGCTAGAAAGAAAATTCAACATACACTGTATAATTTGTTTACATACCAAAAAGCGATTCTTTACAATATGAATAGGCAGAAAATTAGAGCAACTGCCGAAATGATCATTTACTAAATTACTTTCTTGCAAGACTCTAATGAAAATAATAATAATTAAAAAAATATTAGGTAAAATTACCCAATAATAACCTTGCAAAAACCACCGATTTCCCGGTATATAAATACGCAAACATATACTGGCCCCTCCTTTCCCTTAATATCCATAACGCATAATGATTACTTTTATTTTTGTCATTAAGTAGCGTATTATATATCATACTTGCCGGCATATAAGATGTACTCCATTTTCTGTTTCATTTAAGAAAAAAAAGTTTCATTGCATATAATACATATTAAATAAATATGTATAATATGTATTATATAATACATATACATACATATTATAGTACGAAATACAGTGTATATGACGAGTGAGCAATGCTTAACTAAATGTAGAATCGCATGTGCGTCTAAGGATGTCTATAGCACATATGTATCAAAAGAAAAGCACATGTACTATGAAACGGTAACTAAAGCGACTGCATTTAAACTACACTTACTGAGTCACTGATCTGTAGTAGCTGCAATGCTGTTGCTATCGGAGGGACACAAGGACGACACCAAACAACACGAAATCGAGAATACTTGTTAAAGTTGAAATAAACAAAATCTCTGTAACGGTGAATAAGATGCATTCTATTTTTTGACTTATTCTCAAAGAAAAAAGTGAGTTTTATACACAGTGAGGCAAAGACGGTACATATGAAAAAAATGTAGATGTACTTTGATTATTTTTAACTATGGTCATTAACAGAGTGCTTCATATTAATTAATACTATATATTGAGTTATGTGTTTAGTAAAAGTTGTAATTTATTTTATATTTTCAATTTAATGTTAAAGAGGCTTTATACAATGTTTTATTGTAAGTAAAATAGACGATTTACTGTAATGTTCTAGTAAAATTATTAGTACAAACTTTTGCTTAAAAATACATTTTCATCTCTTTACTAAAATAATAATAATAATAATAATAATAATAATAACTTTAAAAACTTGGTAAAATTATAGGTAGATAATGAAGTTCTGTATCCACCAACACTGTTCGTACATATCCATGTTACTTGCATGTAATTCTCTGTTAAAGAAGGAACTTATGTCTGCTCAATTTCGTGTAACTGTTCTATTAGTTTCCTACGAATTAACCAGTCATCTAACTGATCCTCGACCTTTTCTAGAGCCGCGGTGGCTCAGTGGTAGAGCGTTCACTGGGGACCCGGGTTCGATCCCAGCCTCCGCCAAGTGAACTTTGTGGTGGACAAACACCGTGTGCGTGGGTTTCCTCGGGTTTCTCCCGTTTCCTCCCACTTTCTTCATTCCACCATTTCATTCATTTCTCATTATCACCGTCTCCTTTAGTCTAGCCGGCATAATCGTGGGACGTAAAACTCATAGATTTCATTTTCATATTTCGACCTTTTCTAAGATGATTGAAGAGCTTTTCCAATGAAAGATTACGTACGTAATTTCTATACAATCATTCTTGGTGATGCAGCGACATGCACATTGGTTTGACCAGGCTTGGCCATATTAAACGTAACTATACTTCACATTAATCTACCTTCATGTATGAACTTACACATTACGCTTTTGAGCAAATACTATTATTTCTTACATCATTATGTATCAAGAGACTGGAAAGTTCATATTTGACGAAACTGGATATTTGTCATCAACCTATCGTCTATATTAGATATAACAAATATGAAACACTTACCCTCTAATATATGTTGTCTGACAAGTTCTTGTCTATCAGGCCGTTGCTGGATTTTGGCCTTGAGGAGGTCACCCATTTTAGCTCGCTCCAGCTTTTGGCGTTGTTCATGGAATGCAGGTGGCGTCTTCAGCGCTGAAAAACAAAATCAAAAGGTAACAAACAGACGAACTTTGATTGCAATATATATATATATATATATATATATATATATATATATATATATATATATATATATATATATATATATATATATATATATATATATAGATATATATATATATATATATGTATGTATGTATGTATGTATATCTTAGTATGAAAATCATAAATTATTTCCCTCGCTATTTCTACATAGTAAAAGTCCAACATAAATATAGACATAGTGTTGTGTGGAATATCTTACGTCGCTCGTAACATTCGAGCAATTATGCGAATTATAGTATGAGAGTCAGCAGTAACTGTGTTTTAAAAAAAATATATATATTAACCCTATGTACACCAAGGTGGATTAAAAATTGTCCACACTTTTCTTAGAAGAAGAATCTTTATGGACGTTTCTTTAGTATCTGTCACAACTCAGGTTTTGTGTCAAAAATAATATAAATTTTATTTTCTGTCATCAATACTTTTAATTTCTAGAAAATATTACCATAACATACATGAGGTTATTTCCAGTTAAAGTTCAAGATTGGGACACTAGACGTCGCTACGAGTACAGCTGGTTTCATGATGATGATATTAAAAGTGGAATCATACGTACACCACAGAGTTACGCATAACACCACACAACAAGGGAGGGTTAAAAAAATGTCTACCACAAAAATAATTATTTCTGTCCCAGTAAATGTAATATTCTTATCCTATTTTGAATTAACTATAAACTAAGAGAACTGAAGGCACAAAATAGAGAAGAATATTGCATTTTCAGGGACAGAAAATAATTATTTATGTAATGGACATTTTTTAACCCTCCCTTGGTGTGCGGTGTTACGCGTAACTTTTTGGTATACGTAGGGTTGAAGAAAATAATATTTACTGTTAACGGACAAAATAAGTGCACTGAGGCATTTGCGGCTAAATTATTTATAGACATTTAACAATAAGATTCTATTCCTTACTTTCAATTTCAGACTATTAACATCTATTGTAACTTTAAAAAAATCTGACTCTCAAATCTGATATATAATTACTGGATGAGTCAGTGAAATCCTTAAAGGCTACCAGACACACCCTCCAGCACAAACCCTTGAAATTAAAGCAGAAATGGAAATTAAGATACCGTTTTTGGAATTTTGGATTCTAAACATAATCCCTATTAACTACAAGAGAATTCGATAAACCAAGAAAAAATATTATGAATAAAACCAAGGCATTTATACAAACACATTAGTGAATACATCTGTATCATATGCTGTTGGAAATAACTTCCGTACTACCAGATACAGGGTGATTTAAAAAACGTGAATTTTTTAAAATTAAATAATTTCATGAAAACATTTTTTAAAAAAGATATTTATGTTATTTAATAGTAAAAATAATGCAATTTTAGAATACATACAGGATAATTTTAGTAACCGGTGGCCACTGGCCAACGGTTACTATTTGATACCAAATGATCAGCATCCTCTTATATCTATCTGTGTATCTGACCAATATTATCTCTCTATGACTTACCGTTCCCGAGATATTGGCCAAAAAACTTCCGATTTCGAGAGATTTAAGGAGCCATATCTCGAGAACCATAAGTCATAGAGAGATGAAATTGGTCTTGATCAATACCTAAGAGGATAGTGATAATTTTCGTACCAAATAGTAACGGTGACTACTGGCGTACCAAACAGTAACCGGTTACTAACATTATACTGTATGTATTCTAAAATGACATTACTTTTACCATTAAATTAGATAAATACTTCTTTTAAAAATGGTTTTCATGAAATTATTTAATTTTCAAAATTTCCCATTTTTTGAATCACCTTGTATTATTTATTAATCAAGAATTTCAATTTAGCTAATTCATCCAGTATTTCAATTTTTGAAATTAACTTTCTATCTTTTTGCAAATGTAAAAAGGCAATTTGATTTTTTTAAAAAAACAGAATTCAAATATCAAGAAATTTAGAGAGTCAACTTACGTGGCATGATTCCTTGATCCACCAACTGAGTTATTGGTCTTCTTAACATCAATTTCACTTTCAAAGCTGAAATATAAGAAAATACAATTAAATACATCATGTTTAAAATGAAACCAATATTTTATTGTACTTAATTACTCCACAAAATTTCAGTTAAAGCCTAAGAGGCCACTTCATACTAGACTCTATATATTAAAATGTTAGGTTTTATGTTTGTGATCAAGAAAAGTTTATATGTTTGTGGTTTTCACTGTCCTTTGTGGATGTCATTTTCACTGACCCATTGCAAATTTTGTATAGATTGTTCAGTTCTCATTGAATATTAAAAAAAAAAAAATGGCCGTTATTTCTTTATTACATTTTTAGGGGTACACTGGAAGTGTTGAAATTTTAAAAAAGTAAAGCATCATATTTTATGAGTTATACATTCCAACACCACTCATTTGTATACGGGGTTAGTATCTTTCTGCGGCGTTTGTTTCATGCCCAAATTATAATGAAAAACGAAGGATAACCATTTCTCTTTGGAGTGTTTTGTCCAATGAACACCATACACATCACTGACATTATAATTAATTGTGTGTGTAGTATATTTGCTTATTACATACTGCATGCAAGAAGAAAGAAAACACTATTCATACATGAATTAGAAACTCCATCTGGAAGTACGTTCAAATCTTGCAAACGGTGCGAAATATTGAAAAAAATTTATCAAAAAATCTCCCCTTGCCGATCTTTATCGACCGTCTTTTACTGTCTGTAAAGGGACATGTAAAGATGTTGTAAAGAATGACAAGAAGAATCATGCTCATATGTGAATGAAACACTGTGTAGAAAGAGCAGGTTCAGCTAGTTTGTTCTTAAATTGCAATTTTTCTATGTTTATTTTTATTTAGCTATTTATTTTAAATTCGCTCTTACTATGGTGATCATCTTACTACGACGCATTTTCGGAAAGACAGGAACAAATCGAATAAGAAATGAAATAACCATTAATTAGGCTTAACCAAGAGAGATCCGAAGAACAGATGGCAGGGTAAAATGCAGAAGGATGTGGAAAAAAATGGGGGGGGGGGAGGAGATCGATGATGGTGTGGACCTGAACACTGAAATACGTCGTTGGACAGAGCCCTCGTCCTACACATTGACCCGGCAGTATGCTGGAATCGGGAACCTATGGTGATGATTCTAATAAAGAATGGATACTGACGAATGAAAATAGAAAATTGCAATTTTTCGTGTACGTTACTCAGTTTACTTTACACTCACAAATCCACACCACTAAAATCCCACAACATATCAGTTATTACTTGGCCTTCTAGTCCAGAAAGGGCATCTTACTAAATGATCGAAAATAATAATAATAATAATAAATTAATCAAGAACGGAATTTCTGTGTAGGAATACCGTTCTTACATAGGGGTCTATCCCGTCTTGTGTGTACAGTCAGTCCTTCCCGTTTACTGATTCGCGTACGTGCCTTTGGTGCACGTGTCGTGGGTCGATTCCCGTGAGACAGCAATGAACGCATCACAGCGGTTCAGATTCCACCTTGATGGGTCTACGTCTCATACAGCCTCAGTGCTGAAAAGAGGCGCTAAACTTAAAGAAACACACAAATAAACAAACAAACAAAAAAAAAAACTATATGGTTCTTACACACTGATATTTCCAGCTCACATACTGTAACTGGGAATCGAACAACCAACCTCGAACACCGGTTCACACTTACCCGCTAAACCTGCAGCTCTGAAGCAGAATTTAATGCAAATATTTTAGATATTACCAGCAGAATACATGTTCTTTGCGCGGGGAAAATACGTTTCATTTTGGAAATAAAGGGCTAAAATTTCTACTTAAACGGCATCAAAAGTGTCACTGTTCGTGCCAGCGACCCCGAAAACTATGGATTCGACACTAATATCGGTCATTTTCGATCATTTTTGTATCTCCTTCCTTCCCTCCCCAAGTTGCGGGGCTGATTTTAGATTTAAACGGCATCGGAAGTGTCAATGTTCACCTCAGCGACCCCAAAAACTATGGATTCGTCACTAATATCAGTCATTTTCGATAATTTTTTAGATACTTCCCCTTTCTTCTTCCCGAAGTTGCGACGCTGAATTTGGACTTGAACGGCATCGCAGGAATCACTCCTCTGCTTTTGTACAACGAATTTAGCGCCATACTATATATATTAGCGCCATACTATATATATATAGATATAGATAGATAGATATGTTGAAATTGAAACTACGATTCAATAACAAAAACAACCATAATGAAAGAATGGACCAAATAATAAGATACTCATGAACTACTGCTTCGCAGTACAAGTAATTTCTTTCAATATTGTACAAAAAGATACTAACCATCATGAAAACCTGGCGACATCAATGTGTAATCCCATTTCTGCCACCATCGTCCATAGAACCGAGGCATGCGAGAGCCTGAACAGTGGCAGTTGGGAGAACAACACTTCGATGGAATCACACTTACAGATGATCTTCGGTTAGAAATGTTTCGACAAATTTAGTACGTACTGACACTATCGACCGACTTAGAAATCACTTCATTACTTGCTGAGACTTGTTCTTTCACATATAACATCACAAAATGTGTAAAGCAGGTAGCATTTGAAATCTCTTAAAACATTCGAGTTACCAACAGCCATCACACAACACTTGTATACACTAATCACTATTACTTCTTAATATCATGATTAAAAGAAACTATTACGAAAAAGACTATCCACATTTTTCTTTTCTTAAAATTATATTATTACGATATTTCTTTCAAAAGAATTAAATTTTCCTAACCACATCACATAGCACTTTGATCACAAAGCAGTCACTAAGTTGTTTACTTCTTTGATAATATATAGTGAAGTAACTGGTGGGGGATTATTAGGAAGCTGTGGAAGTCATAACAAAATACAGGAAATTTCAAAGCACTACTTTGTGAGGGAGAACCCACAGGTGATTACAACTGTCATTAAGGTCTATCATCAAATGATGTTTGGAACCGATAGAGGGCTCGATGGATAATAAGCGAGCGATCGAGCACCCAGGTAAGTTGCTGGGCACTTGGTTGGTGACTGTCTTCCCCATCACGATCCAGCAACGTCCGGCCGTTACGCACATCCACTTGATTCTCAATGCGTGCTCCCTCCACAATTGTTTTTTTCCGATCGACACTCAAAGCACGATTCTCAAAATAAAAGGGGAAGGGAAAGGGGAAGAGAAGGGAATCGGTGGATTAGAAGAGGAAGTGTTCAGTTCTCGATGCTACTTCCTTCCTTACAACAAGCAAACTGATAATTTTATACTCATATATACCTATGTTGCAAACTACAAAGAAACAACACAAAATACAATACAATATCAGAAGCTACTTTCAGACAGCCTTATTTTACGTAGAATCTATTTGCATACCTCTATGTCAATATCTACACTGTATGCTAGTATTACTATTTTAAAAAAGAGCTTTCAAAACAAAATTCTACATTCACTGATTATACAGCGTATTACGTATTTTAACAATGAAAGGTACGAAAATATTTTGGATAGAAGCCGCCTTACGACTAATTTAAAGATGCTATTCGTCTAGGGAAACTAAGGAAATTACCTGGAATTAATTCACGATTCTCTGGAACTTCACATTCTGAACCAAGAACACTGATCATTTATTTACCTATGCCCACTCGGTTAAAATAATTCGCAATCACTTTTTCCACCTTTGCTCAATGGTCTTCACTAACAATCGTTACTCAGCTACCTCTTGTCACTGACGCTTGTCTTCCATCTATTTATCGCTAATGTTGTTTAGCCATAATCACCTTGGATACGGTTCTTAGCGATATACCCAACACACTGACCAACTTAGACGCAACAATTTGTCTTTTCTGAAACTCACTGAAGTCTCCCATTTTGCATCACCACTGTCTGCCCGCTTCAACGTTTGCTTCCGTCCTACTCCACCTGACGTACTATAGGCGATCACCTAACACACACTAGCAACGACCAGGCTGTAGACAAATCCATACTGTTACAATCTCACATATGTTGTGTGCTGTAAGGGGAGCATGGTAGTTGAATGGTGCAGCGCTTACTTCTAGTGGTGAGATCTCTGGTTCGATCCCCAGATTGTAACTTTGTGGTGTACAACATTGTACCCGTGGGTCTCCCGTTTCCTTTCACATTCTCATTCCACCAATTCTTCCATCATCATTCACTTGCTTTAGTCATCCGTCTCCCTTAGAATAACGGGCATGTTTTCCTCCTTTCTTCACACATTTTGGCAATAATTTCTTAATCATTCACTCTCACTGTTTAAAGTATTTGATTTCAAATCTCATCAAAGTGGAAAAATTTACAAAATTGACTGATTTATTGGAATCTGGTTAAAATTGTGAAATTTATAGTGAAGGTTCCTCTAAGCGTTGTACTGTAGTTAAACTTTTTTTTTTTAATCTGTTGAGTGTAATAATTTCACATGGCTTGAATGGAAGCTCAATTAATCGAAAACAAATTTTTACACTTTGTACGAGGGAGGATTAGAAGCTAAGGTTACAAGGTTGATATTTCTGGAGTCTCGTCTGTTCTAGAGGAATGATGAGTGTGCGGTAATTGTACTATATGGAATAGGCAACTGTGCAGAGTTTCAGGCATCCGCTACCTAAGGCGTTAGTTGTACGTAAACACAAATGGCGATTCAGTTGGAAAACTGGACTCGCGCGAAGAAGTCTGCTCAGTTATTCGATTTCTGTGGGTGAAACATGTAACCGCGGCTGAAATTCACCAACAGCTGGTATACATTTACGGAGAGACTGTAATGTCTCGTCAGCATGTCGCAGAATAGTGTCGAAAGTTTGTAGCTGGTGGAGAAAACATCACCAACGAGGGGCGCAGTGGCCGAAGCAGTTTCGCTGGGACATAATCGACCACCCTTCTTAGAGCGCGGACTTCGCTCCAAACGACTTCCTGCACTTGAAAGAGCACCTAGGAGCCGTCACTTCCCTTTACACGAGAAGGTGAAACACTTCGTGACAACTTGGCCAAACACGCAAGAACAGGATTTGTACCAGGAGAGAATCTTCAAACTCATCCTACGATGTGACAAATGCCTCAACCGATATGGAGTCTATTGAAAAATAATCTAATGTATGTATTATCTTTTGGCTGTATTGGTTGTATGAAATAATATACCGGTATACACGTTTCACTGCAGGCTTTGTAACCTTACTTTTTGATCACTCCTCGTATAATCTACACGAAATTTTCAGGGTTTGGGCGAAAACAAAAGGAATCGCCGTAGGCAGCAAAACTTGGAACGAAGTATGAATTTAAACGAGAATAATTAGGAAACAAGGCATAATAGTAACTACGAGCACATACATCTGTTAAGTGTCTAGTTTTATTTTATCTTCGTTCATCACGTAACAAGTGTGTCCCACTTTGAAAAACTGGCAATCTTATGTGAAAGTACCTAAAATCGTTGTTCGAATTTTTCATATAGCTTCGGTGCTATAAGCGGGAACTGAACACTAACACAAATGCATCCTAAACTGAAGTGACACTAAATACTCGCATTCAAACAGAAAACTACATTCGTGGAAACATATGACATCGGCAATCTTACTCAGAAGCTTGTAATGCAAGCATATGTTATTAACTGATTCAGGTCATGCTTTTAAATCCTGCCTATTGCAGTTCTGAAAATAAAACATCTACAGAAGAAAAATTTATAAAGGTTACTCCTTCACTTGACGTTACATTGAAAAGGAAAATCTAAACTATAGTCTGACAACTATTTTGTAACACTTAACTGACATTTAAGATTTGTTTCAGTTTATTCGAGTGACTGCGACACAAATTATTTTATTTTTTCCTTGAAAAACTACATCTCCGAATTGCCAGCTACAATGATTTCCGTAGTGAAAAACCTGTTCCCTGACCACAAGGAAAACACAGCTGTATATTTTTATGCATTCAGCGTCCTCCGCATCCCACACGGATAAATGGATATGCATATGTTGTTATTACGATAGTCCAAAACACGACGTAAGCTGTAAGGGTAGCCACTACTTCAATTCAATGTCTTTTTATTTATTTATTTATTTCTCGGAACACTACACCAAACAGGTTTCTTTCTTTTACATTTTAGTACAAGTTTTGCTGTTAAGAAAATAAGTTTTCCTTACGATTAACAGTAGCTGTGAAGAGTATATACAGGGTGTTACATAAATGTGTCATAATATTTTGGGAACAGACTCCTCAGATGTAAATAAGAAAAAAAGTTTACATGGACCTGTGCTTAAAAGTCGATAGTTTTGAAGTTATAGCTTGCCGAAAACTGAAACAAGTTCGTAACTCTACTATTATGGGCCCTATCGTAGTCGGGTCAAGACTTCACTGAGGAACTAGTAAGTGAACTATCCAAATATCTATGTTTAAGAATGCTCCAGTACTTGCACATCAATTTTTAGAGAGGTAGGTGGAGAATGATCAAGTACTTTCAAACAGCCTTTGTAAAAATGATTGTGCAAGCATCAGTGGTTCTGAAAGATGAATATTTGAATAGTTCACATACTAGTTTCTCAGTGATGCCTTGACCCGATTACGATACGTCCCATGGTAGTGAAGCTATGAACTTTTTAAGTTCACTTGTTTCACGTTTTCGGCACCCAAACGATCCACTTTGAGCACAGGTTCATATGAACTTTTTTCTTATTTTGATGAAGGAATCTTTTCAGAAAACATTGTAACAATTTATGCAACATCCTATTATACAAAGAAGATACGACGCAATACTGCAAACGGAAGCGGTATATTTTCTGACCACGAACGAAGTAAAGAACAAACATGATTAGCTGCCCATTTAATTTGATGTTCATATTACACTAACATCTTTGGAACACAGCAGACATAGAAGACCAAGAACAGAGTATTTAGACAATATCAACAAAGGATGACCTATCGATATATTAAACAGATAATAAATAAGTTGAAAACTTAGTTCTTTATTTTGTCTACCAATTGGTTAAAGAAATATTACTAATACGAAATTCACGATTGGATAAAAGATCTGGAGTGCCGCTAAACAGCTATTTTTGTTTTAAATATCGATACCAATTATTTATAATACATATTAAACATAAATATATGAGGGCAGTCGAAAAGTTCCCGAAATGTTGTAGTCCTGGCATTTGTAATGCAATCACAATAAATCTTGTATAGTATGATCCTTAGGTTATCTAATTTTGAATTTAACAAGTGTGAACACGTCATAACAGGCAGTGTACGAATAGTGTAGCTAAACAGAGGAGTATGTAGTGATAAGTTGGTGCAATTTCACAGATCAAGCGAACATCCAAGTTCATGTGCAAATTGGGGAAAATATGATTCAAAGAGTTTAATAACCTTATAAACAGTTTAGTACCATCGAATATTTGGCGCCTGCCAAAGCTAAAAATTGTACTTTTCCGTTTCGCCAACGTAAAAGAAATCTAAACCAGTTGAGACAGCTAAACTTCGGAAGATACCAAAAGAGAAATGACAGGAGCGGTGGAACAAGTGTGTGTGTGTGTTATACAGGTACACTCATGTCCAAAATTATTGTCGCATGTCTATAAATATGTTGTTGTAGAAATATAATTTGATAACGAATTCTCCCGGTATTTCTTATAATGTTAGTATGTGTATAATCGGCAAAGACATGTATGTGGCAAATTTCATGTCAAAAAGAGCAGTAAATAAGAACAATAAAACGAAAATAAAACTTCCTTGTCCATTAAGCAATATTTTGTTTTTCCTATTTACAATGCTTTTCCTATGAAATTTACCACAAATATACATTTCCCGATTATACACCTAGTATCAGTATTAAAAATACCCTGCAAAATCATTATCAAATTATATTCTTACAAGAAGACAATTATAGATATGCGACAATCATTTTGGACATGAGTGTACCTACTTTGAAGGCGATTAAGTAAATATGTACTTATATTGTGGTAACAAAGAGCTAGAACACAATTCCTGGAACTTTATGACTGCTCCTGATACAATACCACTACACACTGCATATATGGATCTAGGATTTGATGAATAAAAGGGATTATACACTGTGTGTCGGAAAAAGAAATCAACACTACAGAGTACGATAAAGCGACATAAATAGGTCTACAATTTTTTCGACAATGAATCTGGAGCTCAAAGAGGACGACTACAGCCTTCCCTTGGACCCACATATATATCTACACAACCTCTACACTTTCGACTAAATCAGTGAAACCAAGTTTTCCTTCAAAATCAAAGGACAGAGCTTTCTTTGTCAACTGTATGATAGTGATAACAGAACTTCGCAATTAGAAATAAGCAAATGAAATGAATGAAAAACTAATTGTACAATTGGAAATTTGATCCAAACAGAGGAAGCAAATGAAATAAAATCTGTTAGAAAATGTACTTACATCTAAGTAGAAAGCTTTCCAACATAACTATTAATTAAAATAATAATACTTATTATACAGCTACCCAAATACCTTCAGCACCACCATTCTTCTACGCCAGTGATGAAATACAAAATAGATAAATGAGGTTTACACTATGGAGCATATAATTCTAAGAATAAAAAAGTCTCAAACAGTTCTGTACATATGATATACTTACATTCTTTATTTTTATCCATGGATTTCTGGAGTGGCGAATCATCCACTTCAGCTTTTGGGGGAGAGAGGGGAATGACAGTTTGATTGGAGGAGTTGCTGCCGGTTTCTGAACCACCCCCAGCAGGGGAACTTCCCGTTCCACCTTCGGCCATTGTGGTTAGATTCAGGTTGCAGTCCTGGAAAATAAAACAGAATAGTAGTATTTATAGAGTAACTATTCCGGAGAGTAAAATGCAAATTTTATATATTGTCAACTTGGGTTGTTATTGTTTTAAAATTTACCTTGGAATGTAGCATTTTTATCAACAGAGCATTTTGCATAGACTTAGATTGTTACATTAGCTGAAGGTATATTTAAAATTACTTATATTGCTAATGTTAAAATGAACACACCTAAAATGTGCTATAAGCAGGCCTGGACTGGCCCAGGTGGCTAGGCGGTGATCGCCACCCAGACAGGGGCCAAATGAATATTTTAATAAAGAGAGGAGGTCACATAAATTTGGAATAAATTGAAATGAAAATTCATTACATCAATTTCTGGTAGCAATATTAAGATTTACTATTGATAATTTCTTTGTTGATCTTTTATCACGTCGCAACCATAGTGGATAATTCCATTACGACCACCCTATAGGTCTATATATGCACACGATTTGCATAAGTACACACAATCTGGTCACTTTACATAGTTTGTGGACAAGTAAGTGCTTACTGATATTAATGTTCTTACGAGAAGATTCTGTCGTGCTTGCTCCGGAAGGTATACCCCCCGGAAAAATATTTCGGGTTGCGTGAAGTGGGTGTTCCTTTACAGCTTATTGTATCCCTTGTTCACGAATACTGAAACTGCCTGTGCTGACCATACTTTAATTTGTCAGTAGTTCTTTATTAACAAATTACACATTTCAGCTATCTCAAGGCGAGATGGAAAAAAGTATGCTTATTGTTATTTTCATAAATATTGTTACATAACATATACCCTGATTTTATGTTACATAACATATACCCTGATTTTATGTTATGATCTTTATGGTATAATGTACGATGTGGCTACTAAAGAATAGTGTGCTTTTATCGTGGGAAAACAGTGGGCACTGGGGGTAATGGTGATTGCGGGGATTGGAAATTCGGGGCCAACACAGTCGCCGAGACCAACTAGTAGCCAGTCCGGCCCTGGCTATGCGGTACTTTTGGGGATTTTTACCAGTTTTGAGTCGGCAAAACAGAATTGTGTGCGTGTGTAAATGAGGAACATTATTTAATAGTTAAGATTTATTTTGTTTCATTATTAATGCATTTGAGTGTATGTTTGTGTAGCAAAATGTCTATTATGTAAGTCAGGGCCGTGCCGTGGAAAATCAGCGCCCGGGGCGAGAGTATACGACGGCGTCCCCACACATATATTCCAAGCAATTTTTCCTATCTTTTTTCCTTTTTCTCCCGAATTTTTCGCCCCTTTACTTCGGCGCCCGGGGCCATCGCCCCGCTCGCCACCCCCACAGCACGGCCCTTATGTAAGTCATAACTAACTGCAACAAATTAAACTAAAATATTTGTACAACAAAAATACTTGCACTACTATAAATTTTACATATGTAACTTACATAACGCTTTTTAATACAATATATTTGTATTAACAACAAAACATAAAGTTACAAAAATTCTTTCATTCACAAAACATCTTTCAAACAATTTACAACATTAATAATATTCACAAACTGTTTTTATAAAACTAAAATAGGCTTCCAATAATAATAATAATAATTTTCCAAAACTAAAAAATAACATACGCAATATTTTCAATAGTATTATTTTTAAATATTAAATTATTAAAACTCCTTAACAATATATTTTATTTAAGAGATAATTCGATCTCCGGTTTATGCTGTTTGCTCAACAAATTACAGACCTATAACGTTTCCATCCATCCTCAATTGGCATACATTAAACGGCATCTATTCACGATTGATTATTTTGTATTTCTTCCTAATTTTACGTTAGTTGTATTATTATTACGACGAATGTGTTTATAAACAATGAGTTACTAGGATGGTACGAATAAATGTCTACAAGTGCGTCATTTATGAACAAAAAAAAAGAGCAGAAAATTATAATACTGTATATGATTAATTATAATAGTCCGTGTCTATGAACACACATTTTAGCCATCCCTGAGTCAACGATTGAAGGTTTTTGGATGCATTGGCCAATCCTCAGGGACAGTCTCTTCCAAGAAGTGCTCGAGATGCTGGACAAGACTGTAGTCGGTGGGAGAGACGTAGAGAATACGGTAGATGATGAAGGGCTTCATACTGTAACACATGGAGAACCTACAACGTCGTTTGAGTGACATTTGCGAGTAAAAAAAACGTGCAGCGTGAGGACATTAGTGATGATATGAAGAGCGAACGTGAAATAAAAGCAAGGATAAGAACGGCAAAAGAAGGCTTTAGGAGAAAAAAAGTCTATTTTGTGGGACTTTGAATAAAGAGTTGAGAAAAAGACTCATAAAAAGATTCGTTAGGGGTATTGTACTGTATGGGACAGACATATGACATTACATAAAAATGATAAAAAACGACTGGAAGCTTTCGAAATGAGAGGGTGTCAGAAATAGTGGGGGAGAGAAGAACAGTTTTATATATTATTGAAAAGGCCCAGAGAAGTTGGCTAGGGCATTGGCTAAGAAGAAACTGTATCATAAAGGATGATGACTGGAAAGAGAGGGAGCAAGCGAAGGAAGTTACAATTGATGGACGATATCAAGACTGAAAAATCGTAGGTGAAAATGAAGAGGTTAGCAGACGATCGTGGAGCATGAAAGTTTCTCTGCTGCGGCCAGGTGACCTACCAATAATGTCACAACATATGTGATAATGATGTCTTTTGAATGAATATTTCTGTATGTTTGCGAGCAAAGTTGCAATGCATTTCATGGAGTTCGGCACTGTTACGATCAACAGTGGTTTCACGTCGAAGGAGAAAAACATGATGAATCAACTCACCATAGATCATTATAGCAACAACAAATTTCTAAGGATTTTGGAAACCGTCCTGGACTTTGATCAAGATCCAACCTCTGTCCTGACCGTTTACGATTGTCGTAGGAATATATATATATATATATATATATATATATATATATATATATATATATATATATTTAATCCAAAAAGGATATTTCCCCGGTTATTCCTTAAGCTGGGTTGTCACTTTCTAGAATCTTGTAGCTGTCATAAAAAAAAAAAAAAAAAAAAAAATCTTGCAACCCTACAATATTTCTCCATGTAAACATAGTCTTGAAAGACACAACAACAACAAAAAAAATGTTTCACCTCTTCCGAAAATATGGATTCTTTTGGACGGGGACGGGAAGCGCGCCAAAAGACACGTTTTTAATGAGGAGGTTCACTATCCACTAGAGTGCAGTGCTGCATGGGTGCGGATATCTTTCTTGCTTTCAGAAAGTTGCAATGTGTATACAGTATACAGAAAGATCGGGTTACAAGATGTTTTAATGACAACTACAAGATTCTTGTAAAGTGACAACCCAGCTTTACACTGAGAGAACTGCACCCTCCAGATGGCGATTCTTGTTCGCCGATTCAACTCACGTGGCACTCATGAGTCAAAACGTTTTCGCCTTATCAATTGCATGGAGCCGCTGCACGATACTGGTATGCTATATGTATGGTAACTCATTTCCAATTACATGAATACTTTCCTGAGGGTCCGCTTCCATGGTGTTCCTGATGACGGCTCATTTTGGAATCATGTGTCCCAAAGTTTCAATGGATCCAAAGTAACTTTCTCATTTCATATTTGTATATTGACTTCCTAAGTTAACCAAATAGAGAAAATTGACATCGCATACGTGCATATTCTGATAACTGTAAACTAATACCAAATGTGTACCACCTCGCATGCTAATGTTTATGTTCATTGAAATGTTCGATATTAGAATTTCGGCGATATACAATGATTTAAGAATATCTATTCTACTAAAGTGTTTAGAAATCTGCAAAATCTATATGAAATCACAAATGACCTTTGGAAATGAACAAACCACTGTACGTAAGTATTAAGAGAACTTACCTTGAACCACTCAGGATAAATGGCAATGATTGTTTCTAAGAGGTCCTGGTCCAAATGAATTCCCCAGTACACCGTTTGAGAGGTGTCGTTTTCCAATTTGATCCCAGATTCTGAAAAGAAAGAAAAAAAAGGGCTCATCAGTTCCAAGAACATTGAAAGAATTTAAAAGAAAGAAAATCAATTTCTAAACATATAATACAATATGTATTTCATAAAAAAATATTTGTTGAACATTCACTACAGTCACATTAATAAGTCAGGAAGACCTTAGCAGAGTTGACAGTACTCATAATTAGAAAATATGATATTTCAATTTAATAAATTTATATGTAAGTGTATGTTTTCCATGTTTTCGTAGTCACTTTTTACTTTTCTACGAGGGTTCTTGGTTCGATTCAATGTCATGAGAGGTTGTGGTACGCAATGTACCAGGAATTCTCCGGTTCTCTCCTACATTTCCATTTCAGCAATCTTTCATATTCATCCAACGTCATTAATCATCCATCTTACTTAGCAAAAAAAAAAAAAAAAAAAAAAAAAAAAAAAAAAAAAAAGTCATAACCACTGCACGTTAAACTAAAGACGTCATTTCACTCCATTTCCTATGAGTAACATTCATGAGACAATTACAATAAGCAACTATATAATTAGAATTGAATAAATAACAAAAGTGTCTCTTTTAATGAATAACACAATCTTTACTTGACGAAAATCATTTCTGTGTTTACATGCATTCGTCTTTGAGTAGTTTGTCCCTTTCAAATCCAACTTTGAATTTTTGATAATGAAAAAGCCAATAAGGAATACTGCGAGTCGTAAAATGCTGCAAAATAAACTATTAATTACGTATATTTATTTAACATTTATTGTAAATTTTTAAAAGCCCTGTATCAAATTTCTAATAACGGAGCTGCGAAATTTCTGCCATGTGCTAGATAAGCTCTGGAATCGCTTATTATTTCGTATCACAATATTTTGTAACTAGGGTGAACTATTTTCTCGAAATTTTCATACTGTTACGAAAATAACGAAATAATAACGTGTTTCCAAATAGCACCGTGCTTTCCGGTGGAAGCGCACATTGAGTCGTTCCAAGTTGTAAGGGCGAACTTTTGAAAGCCTTGTTCCCTGGAAATAGACTCTTAAAACCAAACCATTTGGCGTAATTTGTGGGCCTAAGGCGGGTTAGACTACGGCTTTCCCCGGAAATAGACTCTAATTGGTCAAAATAATCGTCTATTTGGAAAATATATTTTCTAATAGAAAGAGGGACGACTTCCAATACACGCAGGAGAACTAGATGCCACAGAACACTTTGCTATCATAATTCGAACACTTAAAATATAATTTCCGAGCTTTTTTTTAATTTTTTTTTTGAGCGTTCAGATTGCACGTAGGAATAATTCTGGCTAAGTTCGCTCTTATTATTCAGTATGTCTCATATGTTCAGTGAAGATCTTATCTCATATTGCTTGGTGCTGGTAAAAGACATTAAACTAAGCACAGAAAAAGAGGGGAGAAGAATCTCGAGGGTTCATTGCTCCAATCCTTAATAGAAAAATGCCGCCAACAATCCTCCTTTTGTTCTAATTCCGATCACTTGACTGCAAGATGCTAGCGACACACATAATGAAGCAGTGGGGAAACACCCTCTTCCTCCAGGTGTTTCTTTCTCGTTTCGACTCACGTGCTGGCTCCGAGAGTCGGAGGGTCCTTCCTTTCCTGTCTGACTCAACAGCATCTTCGTCCAGTATCACGAACTAACTGAGGCAATGAACGAGGAATTCTTAAATAGACGTTTATGGACAACGGACTCTTCTTCAATTCCACGTGCATTTTAAATTTGCTTCATCTTTAAGATTCAGTGTCACAGTGAAAAACAAATGAAGGAAGTGTGGTTAATAACCATCTCAAATTGTATGCAGGGTGTGTGTTAATCAGATCCTACAACATATGACTGTACAGGCTCAGCTGTTGTATTTTATTTTAGGTATCTACTGTCGTGCTTACCGATTGCAAATTACAGAAAAATCCTGTCGAATATTTTTACATTTTTTATAGTTAATAATTTTCTTAGACACATTTCATGCTGAAAACAGTTGGAAGTAATAACTATTTTTTTGAAGATTCATTTTCCAACATATAAGAAATATTCTATGGCTAGTTTACGCGATTTTGGTACGGGAGACCCGAGTTCGATTCCCGACGGAAGCCAATGTCATTCAGATCCCACGTTTCAGCTATAGCTCCACGTCTCATATATATTCTCGCTGCTGAAAGAGGCAGTAAACTCACATATCAACCAATCAACCGTAAATGTACAGGAAGAAGAAGCAGATCAATCGAAGTTTAAAAGTTGGTAGAGATAGTCAAAATATTTAAAGATGTTTCGTAAGGATTGAAAGAAATCAACCCAATATTTGTCTGGTAGAACTTAAAAAAAAGGAAATAAAGAAAAAAGAAAAAGAAAGAAAGAAAAAGAAATGGAAAAAGTACTGTACAAGTACGAAAAGCGTGAAAGTCATATATTTCTTTGTTAAGTCGGATAACAGATTCGAAAACTGCCGGAATTACGATTCATATAAACATAAGTAGGATATGGATTTCACACATTTACCTATATGTTTTGTCAAGACATGAACCATAATGCACGGTCACAAGTACCAAGCGGAATCCTTGGATTACGAAATCAGAACGGTGACCGTTTACCTATCTATGCTCAGTAGTAAGACACTTAATATAGCTTTTAACAACACTTTTCTAGTTAATAATGCAGTTAAGAATTAATACCTTTAATAGAAATACGTGTATATGGAGGAGGGAAGAGAACAAAGATATTATGGTGGGATATATTAAAAAAAAAAACAATTTTTAAAAAAGCCACTAATTAAAAGGTTTAGAGACAGAAGTCACAGGAAGTATAATGGAAAGAAAAGCATGAAAAGTAGAAGTATGAAATGAAGGTAGAAGTATGAAATGAAATCTTTTGGGTTTTATGTCCCACGGTTATGCCGGCTAGGCTAAAGGAGACGGTGATGATGAGAAATGAATGAAATGGTGGAATGAAGAAAGTGGGAGGAAACCCACGCACACGGTGTTTGTCTACGACACAGTTCACTTGGCGCGAGCTGGGATCAAACCAGAGACCAGAGGTGAACGCGACCCAAGTAGAAGCATGTGCAAGAAGATGTGGTTACTGCATACAAGCACGTAAATTTAGAGAATATGAATATGTTCAATTTTTAAAATAACCACAGAGGCTATTTCTTTATTCTTTTCAGCAAAATCTCCACGCCTGCACACAGAACATTGATGACAGTATTACATATTTCTGGATAATGAGATTCGTCTTATTCAGAGGAGCCCATACTTAAGAAACGTTCGGAAAGGAGCAGCGGATCAACTGAAGTTGAAAAATTGGTAGGGATACCCAAAACAATGTGTGTATATGAAGTTTATTTGTTTCATATTTGGTTGGACATATGGCACTTCAAAAATCTCAAAATCAAAATTATCGTTTACGCGCAAGTAACAGATAAAGGAATCTAGTATTTAAAACAACTACGTCAGCTTAAGCAATGGTGTACGTAAGGGAGGAAGATTCCCGGTTTTAATCCTTCCTGAACAAGATATTATGCAAAAATAAACTTTTATTATATTAAGATATGTACATAAAAATCTTGAAACGATATGATCTTCGGAGCTTGAACGCATTCCATCCGTGATGGAATTCTGTGAACACTATTTGAGGCCTGGAAATAAAGTTTCAAAATATTTTAAAAGTAACTAGCAGCGTTCACCCCGCTTCGCTGCGGTCACCCCGGAACGCAATAAACTTTGTTACTTAGATAATTTTTACTTTTTCGCTTTCAAGTGATATGATAAAAACCATAGAAGATTGCAGTAAATCTTAACATTATATCGCCTGTCATTTATGTTAACCCGCCCCGCTTCGCTGCGGTCATCCCGGTGCTGGCATATTGTAAAAGTGTCTGTAAAAATAAGCAAATCAATTAAAAAATTTTAAACAGAAGATTCAAGCTATTTTCCGCTGTATATCGCCTGTCATTTATGTTAACCCGCCGAGTGACACGGTCATGCGGGTTGCATATAAATACGTTTATTTTTACCTATGATGAACTAATAACAAAGGATTTGTGGACACCTGAATGGTCAATTATCTCAAGACACTGGTAATTAAAAATTAAAGTGATATGATAAAAACCATCTAGGGTCCAAATCCTAGTAACCCCCCAAAAATGAAAGAAATTGGTTCAGCCGTATTAGCGTGATGAGCGGACAAAAAATTGTACGTTCTCTTTTATATATATAGATGAATATATTAAAATGATGTTGGTTTACAGCTGGCTAAAGTTTGGCATAAATCAACCAATATTTCTCGATAATTGGATAACAGGTTCAAACACTGTGAAATGACAATGACTCGGACGCAAACATAAAATTTACATAGTGATGCCAACCTGGAACCTTATAAAAAATCCCACCTCGAAAGCCAGAAATTCCTATTTCGCTTTCAAATTTCCCGCATGCTATAGACCCTACTAACTACAAAATTTTCAAAATATATAAAATATGGAAATTGAAACTACTGTATGTCACTTAACTTTTTTCCAATTATTCGTGCACTCTGCTTTTTCTAAACTCTTATTAAGTAGAGCTCCTTCGTGGCTGAGCGGTTAGCGTACGCGCCTTTGGCGTGGGAGACCTGGGTTCGATTCCCGGCGGGAGCTCATGCGGTTCGGATTCCACGTTAATCTGTAGGTCCACGTCTCATATAGCCTCGCTGCTGAACGGGACGTTAAACTCAAAATCAATCAATCAATCATATTAAGTATTTTCCTTAATTAAAAGAGACCAATTGAAATTGTTGATGAAAACAGTGGTTTATTTTGTTACCAGAATTTAGTATTTCCACCACGCGTTTGTGCCACAATCTTCTACTGAATGTAGTGAAAATAAATAAACTTCATTCTTTAGTTATTTCGTATAGAACGGTTTAGAAATTGGCTGTCTGTCGTTTGGTAATTTATTTTCCTTCGTTCACGTTTTCTTCAAAAATTCCAGAGTACAATTTACGTTCCTGGGTGCTTATTTTTTGAGATTCACAAGTTCCTGTGTAAGTCAGTTTTGTCAAGATTCAGAATAACAAACTTCCCGCTCAAAGCCCTGAAATTTCCCGATCACTTGCAAAACTTCCCGCCAAGAAAGAATATCAATCATTAATTAATTTAATTAATGATTAATTAACTAATCATTATATTAATAACTTCAAGTTAAAATCAAATAACTATGAGCAATCAATCAGAAGTACATCTTATCCTGCGGGAGGAGAAATCTCTCATAGGGCCATCCTTCTATTTTCTATCTGTAGTTTATTTGATATAGAAAGAAATATACATTTTGTGTGTGTGTGTGCTACTTCCAAGCATATCCATTCTTCCTACCCCTCACTTCATGCTAACATTCCCTGAATGACTGGCCATAACAAATATTGTAAGCAAAGGGCCATAAACCCTCCTTCCTTTTTTTTTTTTCTCGCAGAAAGTGTATACTGGCGCGATTAACAATCAGTTCTATTTGGTTCGGTTTGTAAACTTCTCTTCCTGTTCTGGTTCTTCTAACCTTCAAAAACGCTTCAATTCCATGTAAAAAGAGATGAAAACAACGAGTGAGAAAGGGACGACATGAATGAAAGGGAAAAACAGTTGACAGAATTTCCCATTTCCAACCAGAATTTCCCGCATTCCCGCCAATGTAAAGAATTTCCCGTTTTGTGGGAAATTTCCCGCCATCTGACAACACTGGCTGTAAGTCACTTTGGCACTAACCCGCACTTTCCAACAACAAAATTTGACAATTAGCACTGATTTCACTTTTATTTAAGCGTGCTTAGTTTATTTGTCGCTTATTTAAAGAATTATGTTGGCTTCGATAAAATAAATATATGAACAATCCCATATATGCTGCCGATTTTTGACGAAATTCCCTTTATCCCTATTCGGAAACTTAATATCCGAAAATCCCACAAAATGGGATTTTTCCCACGGGTTGGCATCACTGAATTTAAATAAGGTTTGGCTCCAGTGATGCCAACCTGAAACAATATGAAATTCCATGTCGAGAGGCAAAAAATCCCATTTTACGTGTAAATTTCCCACGTTATACTAATTAAAAGTATGCTGTAATATTAAAAATTAAATTTCTTTGTGTTAGTCACTTTTTACAATATCTAAATGAATAAGAAGTAAATTTCGATCTTCTCGAAAAATTCCATATATGCTGCATATTATCCTTTTCCGAGAAAATGAGGTCAAAAACTCCCACGATATGGGATTTTTCCCACAAGTTGGCATCACTGTTTGGATTCCATCTGAATAGTAATTTATGCACCTTTTTAACACAGGTGCCGAGTAACGATATGAACTACAATCAATCATTCCGTCAGTAATTCAGTAATTAAGCTAAGCTAAACTTAAATAGTGAATATCTTATTTACACAAAGTAATTTCTTCCAATTTCACTGACACGAAACACTATTCATGTCACATTGAGATGTTGAGCTAACACTGGTTGAATAACGGGTGTACGGGCTGACTGAAGCCTTAAGAAACGGCATCTATAATCTCACATCTTCCTGTACGATGAGCTGGTAAATACATATGGTTGGCGTACGTGCCTTTGATGCGCGGAACCCGGGTTCGATTCCCGTGAGAGTTTATGTGGTCCGGATCCCACATTAAGATGTAGGTTCCTGAAAGAGATACAAAACTCCAATCAATATACTGTTAGCCTCTGATGATGATACCTTAAAAACACTGGTATGAGAAAACTTTTTGCTACTACGAAACAATACCGATGACCATTTTTCGCAATTTCTTACTTTAACTACGTTTGAACACAATGAGGACCTTTGCAATGTTTTGTAGCATCACGTAATTCACGAAGACACATGAATAAAATATCCGTGGCAACATTGCAGCTGAGGAGCACGTGACTCCATCAGCACGAGCCATGTCAGCTGAACGGAGAAAATACAATTGAGCGGCACGAGCCACACCGTGTTTCATCAGGAACATAATCCCACTTCCTGTTTCTCTTCTGCTATAACAAAAAAACACTCCACTTCTTGTAAGCATAAACTGAATAACAAGAAGGAAGGAAAAGTTTGAAGCGTGTTCTTGTATTTTCAGCATTGCTTTACCAAAGTCACATTATAGTCTTCCAGGAAAGTGGACAATGATTAATACTGTAGTGACAATGGATCCACGAAAACTATCTCCTAAAGTAACATTTGTTGGAATCTTCTATGAACGAATTCCAGAAGCTCAATAATACGGCAGAGAATATGGTAACTATTCTGTAACCATGGGCCAGTTGCCGAAAATTGAGAATCTTCAGCTGTGGTTCTCAGTTAACTATTTTGTCTTGACGTTAATATTTTTTGGTTTGACGAGTTTACTGTCCCTTTCAACAGCGACGCTATATGAGAGGTAGACCCACAGCTTAATCTGAGATTCGAACCACATGAACTCCCACTGAGAATCGAACCCGGGTCTCCCACGCCAAAGGTGCATATGTTAACAATACAGCCATGAGGTAGCTCTGTCCTGACGTAAGAGTTATCAATTTTAACATTGATCATTAATTGTAGTCTTTTTAAGCCCTCCTTTATTTAGCTTCAATTCCCAGCCATTTCTCTATTTTAAAAAAAAATGCCCAGATGGAGTAACGTATTGATGGTAGTGCTGTGTATGTGTGTTTTCCTTTAAAAACGGCTCGAACAATTTCACCAACTCTTATGTTGCATTTCTTGAAAAATCCTGAAGAAGCACTTAGTAGTCAAGTGATTGTTTTCGGACGACTTTCTCGCGAGCAACTCAAGTGATTTTAAACATATTTTACAAATACTTCATTAACAATCCACAATACTGCACAAAATTTTCTTAGTAAATTTCAAGAGCGATTTCAAGAGTTTTTCGGGTAATCTTGAAATGAAATGAAATCTAAGTTTTACGTTCCACGATTATGCCGGCTAGGTTAAAGGAGACGGTTATGATGATAAATGAATGAAATGAAGAAAGTTGGAAGGAACGGGAGAATCCCTAGAAAACCCACGCACACGGTGTTTGTTCACCACAAATTCACTTGGCGCGAGCTGAGGTCGAACTTAGGATCCCATGCACCAGAGGTGAACGCTCTACCTGAGCTACCACGGCCTTCGATCTGGAGATGTTTTAAATTTTTAGTTCTCTTTCAGCAGTGAGGCTATATGAGAGGAGGACCTACAACTTAATGTGGATTCCAAACCACATGAGCTCCCGCCGGGAACCGAACCCGGATCTCCCACGCCAAGGGCGCGTACGTTAACGACTTAGCCACAAGGGAGCTCATCTGGATATATTGCTCATTTTATATTGTTCACAATTATATATATATATATATATATATATATATATATATATATATATATATATATATATATATATATATATATATATATATATATATATATATATATATTTGATGGTAAACATTTCATTCTTGGCATCAGAATATGGTGCAAAACATTCTTTTTAAAACATCTTTTAAAGGTATTTTAGTGACGCAGTTAGTTTCCTTTAAAGGTAATTTTCGGAAAACGTACATCTCATTTTACTCATATTTTGCTCATATTTTACTAAACAAATATTTCAGAAGTAGCTCTAGTTTGTGGCATTTATGTTTTTTAAAAATAATGTGAGCGAGAAAATTTAATACAATGACCCGTACCTTTTATTTACATTCATTTTAATTTTTGTGAGATCTTTTGAGAGGTGCAAAACGTATTTTCTAACATGAATCATACGATGTTTCATTCCTTTCTACTTTAATTTACCTTCCGTAAGTTCACTTTAAAATGACTAAAAATTATCTACAGCTTTGAAACTGTAATACGTGTTGGAAACCTTGATTTAATGATCTCAAGTTGTCATATGTAAGTACCGTAAAATATAAACAGTTACATAGGACGACGGTGAAAACGGAATGGTAGGGTATCAGCTGATAAACCCCTAAAATGTTACGCCTATTATAATGTGCAAGCAAATGAGATACCTTGAACAACGACAAACATATTACGAAACACGAAAGTAGAACGAAAGATGGTAATAGAGATACCAAAACAAGAATAATAATAAAAAGCAACAGAGAAGCACTATGCAGGGAACACTGGCGCATTGGTCACTATTCCTTCCTAAGCTGCCTGTAAATTCGCATTCAACCTAGCATAAGCCATCTGCTCCAACCTTCTAAAACTCGTCTGGAAAACTAGGATGGGATGAGGGGCAAACAGTCCTGCTAAGAAAAACTCGCATATGCTATTTGATTGGTGAATTGTGGCTGAACTATATTTGCCATTACGTCATTCAGCTGGGACACAGAGGAATATATTGATGTGGTGCCATACCACCAGGGAACTCAAATAAACAACGCCTGCGAAAATTGTGATCACATCATGCATGAAAGCACAGAAACTCCATTCATCAACTCTTTCGTCGATCAGCGCTGCTCACAAGAATACGACGAAAGCAACGCTCAATGTCTAAATTGTTTATCCAACAGATAATGCATAGTCTCACTGACGTTCTTTTTTTGCATTTCAAGATGTATTATGATTTATTGCCAATATTATTAGCAATATAATTAATTCATAAAGGAAGTTCCAACAACATACTGGTCGCAATGACATTACAGATCTTGGAACACATAGTGCACTTTGTAAGAACTTTGGCACTCATCACTTTAATGCATTTTTAAGACCTAGCATTCTGAGCATTATTTAAAAAATAATAAATAAATAAACTGTAGATTGGGTTTTGTTTCACGTCCTTATTCAACACTACGACTAGTAAGAACAGTTCCTGCTATTAAGATGGGCTCCAAACCACGACCATGCCGTTGGCGGATAAACTGGATGATCATGTAAGATCAACAACCCTTACAGCATAGAGCCGTCCCCCACCACACTATATCGCCACCAAGAGAGCGGAGTCTCCGGTCCCACAAATCAATTGTAAAGTTTTGTTGATTTTTCTAACTCTCTCCCAATGTGATGGCTCAGTAGTAAAGCGCTCAGCTCTGGTGTGAAGCATCAGACTTAGTGCACGGCTACTCAATGCGTTCGCAACGCGTTTTTATGGCTCATGCGTACGCTTGGAATACGTTGACCATGTATTTAAATGTGGATGGCTAATCAGAATGCGATGCAAACGCGAAAGCAACAAAAACGCGCAGTACACATCGGCTCGAGCGTATCTGATGCGTTTCGGAACAATAGACCGCTTGCTGTTTCGGATCAGTAAACAATGTCATGCCTAACAAAAAAAAAAAAAAAAAAAAAAAAAAAAAAAAAAAAAAACGTGTTACCACGCAAGGGGATTTTAGCAAGAAACAGCTGCCTGGAAGATGCTTTGTGTGGAGTATTGTAACTCTGATATTATAAAGTATATGCGTGTATAACAAAAGAAAATTCACAAAAATACAAGGAAATTCCGAAAATTAGCTAATCGTAGAAAAATCTATGTAACACAATAGAGTTGTTTCTCGTGATTCGCATGAATGAGAATAAGGATGTGGCAGTAAAGCTGGATACCCTGACTGGCTCACAGTATGATTTATAACTCCGGCGAAAGTAAAATTACTGAGTAGCCACCTAGGTGGGATTCGCTGCGGGGGGGTAACGCATCGGAAATGCATCCTCGTAGCGCCATAGCCTTAGAGAAAAGCGTTGAGGCACCCCGGGTAGGAAGGCCGGGGAGAAAATTTAACAGGTAACCAGTTTTCGATACGTTGGTAGTATTATTAGTGATATGAAGTGTGAACGTGAAATAGAAACAAGGATAGCAATGACAAAAGAAACCTTTAAGAAGAAAAAAAGTATGTTTTGTGGACCTGACTCATAAAATGCTTCATGTAGAGTACTGTATTGTATGAGATGTTAGCGGGTACCGGTGTCTATCCGTATCCCATACATGGAAATACTTCGCGTGAACCTTTTCAATTACTTTACCATAGCTTATTATTAAGTAAGACTGAACGAATCAAAGGAATTTCGCATTCACGTAAATAGATTTCGGTTCTAAACTCACATTGTTCAGGTTAAGACATTATAAACATATCCAAGAATTGATTTATATACACCAAAAATACAAACTAAATGCATTTTCCATTAGCGATCTTCATGATATGCACGATATACACACAGTGACAAACTGGGAGCATTCTTAAAGTAACGAATCTTGATTCAGGGAAACCTTTATCTTTATTCAGTTTTACGCTTAGGAGTGGGTACTGTCGACCTCGGGGAGAATCGCGTTTTACCATATGGAACAAATATTGAGATATTTCCAATGGTAGCGAGTTTACTTACACGTTTTTGTGTTGGGTTCATAAACTATCAGTAATCTTGACCGATTTTACTGACGTAAGAAAAAAATAGCGTTGTGTGTACGGGGTTAATAGTACCACCTCTATATCCGTTTACCGTAATCAGGGGTAAAGCAACAAGTCAATACGATGTATTGGTAACAAAACTCGGGGACCGGTGATGAATAGCTTCGTTCTTTCAACTACTGTATTTTTCCGACTACGTAAAAATAAATTAAAATAAAAAGTGAGCAAAGTAACTTTCACTTTTAGAAGATACCATCGAATTTTTGTTTTTATGAGAAGTGAATTTGACAGTTTGTTGATGATACGCCTTCATACATACGCTTAATTATTTGTTTGGACAATTACCTACCCATAAATAAAAGTGTTCAGAGGACTTACTGTTTCTCTACTACGAACTTGGGAAATTACGTGACTAGCATATTATCTGGTGCCGATGGCCTTGGCAATTTCTGTTGGTAGTACTTTTCCTTTTTCTTTTTTATTCCTCTGGAAGTTCTATCATCAATATACTTGAAGACTTAGGTATCAACGCTCCATGATTTGTTGTTTAACTAATAATCTAAGCAATTCCATTACTCTCTCGCCCACTATACTTTTTTTGATTTCTTAAAGGCTGTTTTATGATCCTATCCACAATAGCTGTTTGAGATTGAGAATATGCGAACAGTAATTAAATGGCAAAACGCAAGTTTTTAATACTTCGACACTGACAAGGTGAGTGGTGTATTGGCTAACGTTAATACTTGCTAAAGCAACTATCTCACAAGGGATCATTCCGATTTAGTGAATCCAATTGCTGAAAATGATTGGTACCATTGGATTCAGGGCCAAAAGAAATAAATATGGTATTTAGTGCAAGAACATATGAGAAAAGGTGATGTGACATATGGCTCTTAACCAGGGGTTTCATTTAGGGGGCAGGGGTTTGAGATTTATATAGATTTTATCAAAAGAACAATAGTAAATCAGTAAAAACGAGGAATTTCACTTAAATCAAGGGGTCTTGTCCCCTCAAGCAAAATCTGAAATGACGCTCCTGCTCTTGACGCACACCGTCTATTGAAATCAACAGTGGCCAATACGGTTTGAGACCTCTGTAACAGGAGGTGTTCCATGCTATGACAATGTATCAATACTATCGTAAAGGTGACGTGAATGAGGAACTAGAGACCCTGTAGTACGGTTCATGAACACATTGTATGCACGAGGGGTAGAAAGAGATAGAATCGAATCCTGGAACAGAAAGTTTGCAACCTGTAACGGAATGAATAGTTCCACTGGATGAATGATGGCGTGGTACCTTGCACAAAGACACCTGTCCCATGGGCCAAAAACATTACACCTGCTTACATTCATAGGCAGATTGTAGAAATGTATGGAGAAGGCTGAATTTCAAAGCAACGTGTAGGGAAGTGGTGTGTCTTGAAAGAAAGACGGACATATATTGTTAATGACAACCCTGGATACAGCGGAAGACCCAGTACTTCATTCACTGATTATGCTTGGAACGACTACAGCGTCCTTTCTATAGCACTAGCGTAGCCCCAATGACTTTCATCTTTTCCCTTTCTAAAGCACAAAAAAAAAAAAAAAAAAAAAAAAGCTACCATTATCTGGTATGTGATTATGAAAAAAATGAAGAAAAAAAAAACGCTGCCTCATGGTGGCTACGAGAACTTGACGTGGATTTCTATGCAAATAGTAGAGAAGACTTTATCTGCCGTTGTAAAAAGCGGTTGAACAAAAACTGTGGTTACATCGAGAATTGGTGTTGAATGCCCTCTATCATCAGGTGTGTTGATCTTCCACACATTAGCCATAATAAACTTTGTAACTTTTTTTTTCTTTTAAATCATTCTTCGTAATAAAGCCATTACAATAACCTATTTTCTCTGATCAAATCTAAAATCACAATCTTGCTTATTCCATGCGTACACAAGTTTTCTTTTTTTTTTTTCTTAAAGTATCGAATGAGTCATTCCATACAACAAAAACTATTCAAATACTGAAAACGTTAACTATTTATTACCGATCTAAATTATTTTTAACGCTTTACAGAGTGTATTTTAATTTCAGAGTCCAACATCAAAAGGTGTAGAATGAAAACGCCCATTTCCGATATTGCTAACAGAGCACTGCACTTTGTGTATCAACAATCCAGGTGTCCCCAGAGTTAACAACCAATAAACTCAGATGATGCAGCTCAAGGAATAACTGACAATGTGGGCGGACTTGCCTGAAAAGAGGCGGGACAGACAGAACTTGTTGTGCGGCCTTGTAGGTTGAAGCACAAGCATAAAAAAAGCATTTAAAAAATCGGTGTTTTACATATGCTGCAATAACTTTAAAAGAGAGAGAGAAAAAAGCTGCTAACAGAATAAAGGAATAAAAATAATATTGATTCAACGAAGACGTGTATCTGAATTTTCGGCAAGTCATAGTGGATTTAACTGTTTGCAGTTATTGTCTCTCGGTTTCCGGTGGGAGAGCGCCGTAACTTATAACTTCTCATGAAGAAACAAATATTAATATTTGGATCTCCCTAGTAAAACAAAAAGTTGGGGCCCCACTATTAAAATATGAAATTTCCCCCTCCCCTCCCCATAGTACTTAAAACCTCAATAACACTATTATTGCTTCTAGGATCCCAGTTGACGTTTACTGAAGTCTTTCCCAGTACGTTATGTATTTTATACTTTATCCAGTCGTTATATATTTTATACTTTATCTTAAGAGGACCCATCACAGCGAAATTAAAATACCGCTAATTTTACAGTAATTATGCGATATCTTCAAATAGATAAAGGATAATCGAAAAGTGGAGCAAGAGCTCGCTAGACAATATTATTTCACACGCGATACCGTTATCGTAGCTCACTTATCTACTTTCCATTTCCAGTCATTTTGAAAATCGGCATTTATTTTCGTATCTTTAAATGACTGCAAACGGAAAGCTACTAGGTAACTCGTGATAACGGTACCTCATGCAAAATAGTATTATCTAGCGCGATCTTGTTCCACATTTCGATTAACTTTTATCTATTTGAAAATATCACATAATTACTGTAAAATGAGCGGTACTTTAATTTCGCATTGATTAGGCCTCTTAAGGAAATGCATTTTGTTCAGGATGGGGCAGCAGCAGTATTTAAAACTATTTTCAGTTCTTCTGGAAATGGTATGGTGGCCCTATTACACGCTTCATAATTTGAATTGATGAGAAAATATTTGAAAAAACCTAAAACCTTAAGAAATATATATTATTTCTGGGAACACTAATAGTAAACATTTTACTTAAATTGGCCTAGATTACGCGTTCCTTTCACTTACGAGATTTTTTCGGGGCAGGGGGACGTGGTGAACCTATTCCATACTTCATTTATACATTCATGTTCGTATCATATTACATCGAATAAGAAAATTTATCTTAAAGTGGGCCCCTTCGAACGCTGAAAAGCTTAAATGTACGAAAAAGTTGTCCTCTGACCCTGCAACTGGGCGAGAACACGGTTTTCATATTGACTAAGCACCATGAGGGTCACCGCGGACCAACTCGATTTTTTTTTTTGAAGTCCAATTTAAAAAGCAGAAGTAATGCAGTTGGAAGGAGTGTGCTGACCACGCATCATTCAATTAATTGTGGGGGGCCGCGGTGGCTCAGTGGTAGAGTGTTCATCTCCGTTGCATGGGGTTGTTGGTTCGATCTTAGATCGCGCCAAGTGAACCTTGTGGTGGACAAACACCGGTGCGTGGGTTTTCTCGGGGTCATCCCCTTTCCTTCCACTTTCTTCATTCCATCATTCCATTCATTTCTCATCATCACCATCTTCTTTAGCTTAGCCGGCAAAAGCATGGAACTTAAAAATTTGATTTTCACTTTTTTCAATTAACTGTGTATTATCTAGCTGGTTCTAGCCTATTGTAAGTTGTATTGCATTTTGAAGATCAAGTCTGTCCCAGATGATTCCCGTGCAGCCGAATGGCTACAATGGCGTGATCGCGGATTCGATCTCCATTGAGAGTACAGAATGAGTGTTTTGTTGCTTGTTGAGGTTTAGCGTCCATTTTTAGCACTAAAATTATGAGATGTGAACCTCAGTTTAGGATGAAATTCGAATCACTGAAATGCTTTCAATTTCTTTTAACACTTTCCTACTGAGAATCGCACCATGTGCACCAAAAATGCGCGTGCTGGCCACAAGGCCAGCGAAGAGAGCTACCGAATTGTAAGTATAGACTTAGAATGTTGAGGTACGTGGAGAATAGTGAATCGTACGCCAACAAAACTAAAAGTAATGCCGGCGAAGTCCACATGATGACCCTCATTAGCTAGTCGGAGATTAAGAGTCTTCATCCCGGCGAAATTAAAATACCGCTAATTTTAAAGTAATTATGTGATATCTTCAAATAGATAAAATATAATCGAAATGTGGAACAAGAGCGCCCTAGACAATATTATTTTACATGAGAAACCGTTATCACGATTCACTTATCTGCTTTCCATTTCGTACCATTTTGAAAATTGGCATTTATTTTCGCGTTTCTAAACAGTTGAAAACGGAAAACCAATAGGTGACTTGTGATAACGGTACCTCACGCAAAATAATATTGTCTAGGGCGCTCTTGTTCCATATTTCAATTATATTTTATCTATTTGAAGATATCACATAATTACTGTAAAATTAGCGGTATTTTAATTTCGCCGGGATGAAGACTCTTAATGCACTTCCACGTTTCACCATTCACGCAGTTTGATTTAGATAGCCATGCTACATGCTAGTCAAATGTTGGATCCATTTGTATTGTTGCAAGTAAACACGTGTGGAACAAACGTGAAGGACGAAAGAGCGGATCTCTTTTGAACGTTTCAATTCACTAATAAACACTTTGCGCCGTTGTTAAACATTGCCCCTGTATTGTGCTGGAAGTCTTCTATGGATTTTAGCTCCTGGTACACCCTAAGATCACAAAAAACGGATTATGGAGAGCTATTCTTCTGTGGCGCAGCCATGTTTACTTTGCAACAGCGCAAAGCGAGTGAAGGTGATAACGCTGAAATTTGCCACAAGCAAATACAATGATGTTAACAATCGACTTGCGAGCGCACAGTAAGTGCAGCCAATCTACACACAAATTAGAACAAAGTGCACATATGTTGACTTACCCTCATATATACTAGTACTATTCATATAGTATATACTATCTACTGCAAGACCGTGACGAACAATGCACCAACCAACCACATCTGCATCTGTTCGATGTACATGTCAGGCGACAGAGCAGGCCAGAGAAACAGCGGTATCAGTCATACCTCTCTCCCTCCATGAAAGAGTGGTTTGCACATTCTGAGATACATGTGGCCGGGCATTGTTCTGCAGAAATATGACGTCTGGAGTTGATGAAGAATACTGACCTCGGCTTCTAGAACTTATCTGATTCTGCGATCATTAGTGAAATTATCATCAATACATAGGTGTCAAAACTGCACGCCCCATACCATCGCACTTGCCGTTCGGCTGTTATGACGCTCGACAATGTACGCTAGCAGATTGCGAGCGACTGTTCAACGTGGCCATTGTAGCCTGAGATGTTTATGGTCCTGGGTCAATGAAAGCTGAAGAAAAGACATGTGTGCCACCAGTCCAGATTTCAGCAGATGCAATCGAAGAACCAATGCATACAAGTTCATACCCATTATCATGCCTCAGTGTTGAACTGGTACAACTCTGTACGGTCTGTCAGTGCTCTGGAATTGTGAAGAAGTGATCCTTACCAACTATTTAAGTAAGGTCATAGTCACTGGAAGACTACAAAAATGAATGGCGCAGAAACGTCATGGTGATGTTATTGGCAGATAATGTTCACAACATAATCGCCTCACAAAGTGCACAATATAATCGTATTCGTAAGGTAGCTTATTTTCTAACAGTTGCTTTATACCTTTTATTTACAAAGCCTCACCACTTCGCACTACTACTTCCTCTCCCCCGAAACTAATTAAGTCACTGAAGGGGTAACGTTTTCAATAATGAATTACTTTCAGCTGCAGAGAAGTGGGTTAGCAGGCCATGACAGGGCATTCATCGATAATGCATTACATAATCTCATTCATTGGTTGAAAAAACGTGTCACTCTCCATAGTGATCATACAGAGAAGAATTAATAAATTCTGTAAATTTCATTGATGTGGCGCCATCGTTTCTACGGAAGGACAAAAGTATATTGATAATCTCATGCATTTGTGATCCAAAACGACAATTTAATATTTTAAAATATGGAACTACTACCTATCAACCTTCGGTTAACAGTCACAGGGAAAAGGAGAATAGTGAGTGCCTCAAACTTTTGACGGATGCTGTACATGCTTAGTAACTTTATTTATATGCAATTATGCTGTTTGTATTACAACGGCCTTGGCATTTTTATTTGCCTGAAGACAAAATTTAATGTGCTTTCCTAGAGATGGAAAATCTATTTATATTTACACACAAGTTCCTCAATAATTTGGGTGTTGTGGCTGTCGGGTGTTTTATCTATACATAGACCAAATTCAAGACATTTGAAAGCGAAGGCTCCTTCACAAGTTGGCAAACCATTGTAATAACAGTTGGTGGCAAATGTCTATTCTTTTGAAGATGTCAGGTCATAAATCATTGCCTCAAACGTTAACTCGTAAACCTTAAAAAACACCGCTGCTAACATCACCTGAATATGAGTCCTGTGGATGCTGGTTACTGGATATTCATTAGTATTCTATTCGAGATGAAATATGTTTGTACCTTCTTACGAGAAGACTGAGAAAACAACTATCATCAAAACACATTCACGACCACTGTGTATAAAATGAATGCTTATTCAAATGCTTTTTTTTTAACAACACATATGCTATGGGCTGTTAGTGGTTAAAAGCAATGCCAGCATATGAAGCTTATACTGTAGTGTCTTTACTCGCGAAGAGTTGGGTGTGCAGCTCACATTATCGATTTAGTTTGGTCTGTAGTTTTCAAGTAGCCACTGCTATATTCGAAATTTCCCAAACTTTGCAAGAAACCTTTCCGAGGAAGAGTAATGATATACACCAATTACAGCGATGGATCGAAGTTCATCTCCCTGCATCTCCAGTCTAGATAGCGGAGCGTTCTTCTTTTGATGCTAGGAGGCGTCCCGACCAGGGGCGGCTTTAGGTTTTTAATTTTGGGTAGGCACGCTCCCTCGCTTACAGATACATATACGCATTTGATTGATTAATGCCAATAGAAAATTACTTTTACAGTAGTGGTTGATGCTATTTGTTAAATAATTATATACCATTGATAAGAAATAGTGGAAAATATATATACTCTTTATTGCTTTTTTTTAGCTTTTATTTATTTTTCAAAATTTTTGGGTAGGCCGTGCCTACCCGCTAAAGCCACCGCAACAGGGTACTGAATACCACGGTATTACCATAATCTCGCAGAGTCCAATCCATGATCTGGAAAATTATGGAAAGCAGGGGAACCTACAATTTCGATCGTGTCTACCTCAAATTTACGCTTCATTTGGGTCAAAGGAGTATTCAGAAAAGATGACCACGGTATTATTTTCAAAAGATCCTTTGATGTATTCCAAAAGACACCTCTCTACAAGCAGAAGGATAACTCATACTGGAAATAACGGGAAGATAGCTCTTTTCATCATTACATCTACAATTGTATTACTCCTTTGTGAAGGACTTGGTTTCTTCAAACTATGTAAAAGTGAATGAACATGTGTAATGCAGCCATAAGTACTCAAGTTCTTTTATATGTGCGCCAATGTCGTAACTATACTGGAATATTGCTTCTCGACAGATCAGCCAAGTCCAACAATGCAAGATCTGATTTTAGGAAAGATGGATATTTGTGATATCCATTTTGCGCTGTTCACAGCGTCGTGAGGACAATTGGGGAGCAACTTGAAAGAAAGAAGTAACGAACTTGTCTAGAAAGCGAACTTTAATGGCGAGGAGAGCCAATGTGCTGACCACACACTATCCTTAAGGTTGTTACGTAAGGAGCTTATTTGAGTTTTACTTGTACAGTTGCTGTTTCCAACTCTTAATTCTCAAATTACCTCAATACTGTTTTTCAATATACTTTTTTGAATCTCTAGGGAAAGAAACTAACCATCCTACCCGTGTTCTAGCTGCTTAACATTATCATTAGATACACTAAGTGGGTAGAGCTTCCTAGGCTTAAGACAAAAATCATGACAAGATAAGACAGTATGATGTGTACCTACTCAATCTTTGAACGATTTCCTTTATCGCTCCTGCATATCTCTTCACCATAATTTTTTTTTCTTATCGGCAGTATATGTCAGCAATGGAATTTGGTTGCTTTCGTATTGTTTGCAGCATTATTCATTTCGGCAACAAGGAGGAACTTCGAACGATGTTTATTGGATGCTATGCATGTAATAGCCTGTTTTTCTAATGTAATAAATTTGACTTTTCCTTTCTTTGTCAATCTGCCTCTCTATGTATTTATTCAGGGTCGTTTCATTTGGTATGTGGCCACTGGGATTGTAGACTACTTCCGCTAATCATAATGATATCAATAATATCACAGACTCACGGTTTTCAGTAGTTGTTTCTTTTGAGTTTCCTTAAAGCACAAGGCGGCAAACGATCTTACGCGGGACTAGAATCATTTGAAGCTGCCTATCGTAAGTGGCGACCACAGTTTGTGGTCTTGTTCCGTTGGCGGCGCCAGACATTACGTGACGTGACAGTGAAAAACCACATCAGAAAAAAAGGGCTCCTCCAGATGAGTAGTGTAGAACCGGTTATGACTGGAATAAAATTACCATTAGCAAAAGGTGTGAGTGAATATCCAAGGAAAGGATAGTATTATGGAAGAAAGAAAAAAAAAAAAGAAAAAAAAAGCAATACACCGGAAAAGAACACAACATTGATTAAAGATTTTGATTACATTCTGGGGAGCTAGAAGCTGCTGTTGGTGCTGATGACCTCTGCTGCTGGTGTTGTGGAAGAGCTACTGTGACAAATCGCAAATATTGTATATCATTGCATAATGAACTGGAACTTTCCCCTGTAGGCTGCTTGCTCTTCATCACCACGCACCATTTCTCCTTCATTTCTATTGTTGGTCTTTCATCATACAAAGGAGTAGATCTGATTGCTATAAATAATAACTTTGTAGCAAGTCCGAGTTTTTATGTTTTGCATCTTTATGCAACACCGAGGTCATGAAGTACAGAACATACCACTAACGGGGGCTCCAAAGCTTAAGAAGTCTCATCACGAGGTCTCATATCGTTAATTTTACAGTAATTATGTGATATCCTCAAATAAATAAAAGATAATCGAACAAGAGCTCGCTAGACAATATTATTTTACAGATATCGTTATCATGACTCACTTATCTGCATTCGATTTCCAACTATTTAGAAAATCGGCATTTATTTTCGCGTTTATAAATGTCTGCAAACGGAAAGCTATTAGGTGATTCGAGATAACGGTACCTAATGGAAAATAATACTGTCTAGCGCGCTTTTGTTACACATTTCGATTATCTTTTATCTATTTGAAGATACTCCATAATTAGTGTAAAATTACCGGTATTTTAATTTCGCAGTGATTAGGCTTTTTAAAACCAGTGCAGTTGGCATTACCATGCAAGACCCACCCTCACAGTATACGCCGTTCCTTACTGCACTGTCGCCTACATGGTAGCTGGATTACAGGATGACGCCACTGGCCCTTGAATAACTCTAAAGAAAGTTCAAATTGCATTTATTATACTATATGGTCAGAACCATTAAAATGTGGTTTGGAGTTGAATGCTGGTAAAACGGACAAGCCACTAAAAAAATCTTATAAAAAATTACGAAGAGACTACAGTACTGAAGACGTAATGATGTTTGGTCAACGGTATAAATTATGTAGTTCCTCGATACGAAATTTCCACCATTTCTCATTCCCGTTCCTCTTGGGTCCGAATATTCGTCCCAGGATCTTGTTCTCGAATACTTTCAGTCTACGTTCTTCTCTCAGAGTAAGCGACCATGTTTCGCAACCATATAGAACAACGGGCATGATTATCGTTTTATATATTTTAAGCTTCAAATTCCTCAACAGAATTCGCGACGATAGAAAATTTTGAACTGCACATAATGATACAAATTCCCTGCTTTTAGTAGACATTTAATTTCTTCATGATATGGTCTTATAACAGTATTAAAAGACATTACTGACATATTTCAGACGTTCCATATTCTTAGTACGTAGCTTAAACGAGACGGATAATCAATGATAGCGAATAATTGTGGGAGAATTTAAGTCCAACGAATACGATGTTGTCTACCCTGGCCTGGGATCGAACCAGAGACCTCTCTTATTAGACGTTAGCGTTCTACCATTGAACTAGCGTACACCCTTTTATCGATAAGCAAAGTCCTAAGGACATTATCTGACAAGAAATTGAATTTGAAGGACAGTAATTAAGGTTTCTCGTTAATTTTACAGATACACACATTTTGCAAATTGCAAGAAGAAATGTATTTTTATTTATATTATTATTATTATTATTATTATTATTATTATTATATTTTAGTTAAACCTAATGCAACCTAAAACAATAACTTTTGCAAAACAATTTCTCACTGTTCAATAGTACGTTTTAATTATGAACAGCAAATTAATTGAGAACTAAAAGTGGTAAACGTAGTAGGTAGTGTCAAAAGCGACAATGTCGTAAATAAATAAATAAATAAATAAATAAAGCGCACATATCTGGTACTTACAATAATCTAAAAGGGACTTTTCACGATTACCACGTTCTATAGAATTTCTCATTTGACACTTTAACGTGACAAACGGTGTTTGCACTTCTTTACACTTACATTGTTTACTACTTTTAGTCTTTCATTATGAAATTATGTGTTCGTGAGATCTAGGGATGCTAACATATCCAGCAATACTATTACTCAACACTTCGTTTTCTTTTTGGAAAACATTTATACCTTTGAAGAACAGTGTTTTGTAATCAGGATAAAGGTTGATAATATTATGATATATGTAACACCATGATATATTGGCAGCTACCACGTCATTAACCATGCGTGGATGTTGCTAACATATCACAGTATTAAATATATATCACGATATTACTATTCTTCATCCTATGTAACGTCATTGTTACAGTACTGTTTTAAGGTACAATTCCAATGCAACGTACAATTCCAGACCCGATGTTAACAGTCTGCGTATCAACAGGATAATTTAAATTTGATACTGGTGAAACGGGATTCATTTTTATTCTATTCTCGTTCACAATGTGACTCAGTTCATCTCAGCAGCAATGGTATCAGCATCTGATCTATGTGGTGAGATTTTGAACAAGTGAAGCCGTACTTTTACACCGCCCGAATTAAAGTATGCAATGAAAAACATCAAAATTAGAAAATACATCAAACGATCTCATATTACACAAAATGGCAGCAGAATCCTATAATAAGAAAACACAGCTTTGTAAAAGTTTGAACATAAACAAAACTAACTTGTTTCTTTTAAGGTCAAGAGTTACGGGTGGCATAATTTGAAGAAGATACACTTCTCTTGTGTCTTCCAGTGACAAAGACAATGGCAAATGACTAACCCTTTACAACAGTAGCAACATTACACTCATGAACAGTCCGCATCTGGCCTTATTTCTACCTTGATAGTTTAAAAGAAAGTTGATTTAGTCTGTAACTTTACTTTAAACATATTTTGTACATTACATGAGTAATGTCAGTGAATAATCCGCTAAATTTTCCTTGTGTTAGAAGTGCCTTGAAATGGACAGAAACAACTGTATAAATCGAACCAAGATGTATTTGAATCGTATAGCAAAGTTACGATAAAAATGATTGAAGTTACAATTAATTTAAAGTATGTTTTTGATTTATAGTAGGGATGGCCACATCTGGATCACAGAAGATCTGAATATCCGAAATTCGGATTCGTGTCGTCTCCCTAATTTACGAAAGATGCTGAAAACTACTCATAAAATTGTACTCTCATAGAGCTTAGCTCGCAGAACTAGCAGAGACCACATCTTTATTACCTGAATGGTATAGCTTATCCTATATTTTTGACCACTATAACGAACGAATAAACGTTAATATTCCAATTACGGTATGTGTTATCTATAATTTACATAGAACGAGACGTATTGTAGTCATAGCAATAACTAACTTTTTGTTAGGAATTTAAACACTGATAATTTTTACGTCAATATTTATGAACATTTTGTTTATGATGAAATGAAAGAATAGTGGTTTGGGGTAATGTTTTTAATGCGTGTAGTTTTACGTTAATTTGTTTTTGTTGAAACTTCAAGCACTGATGACTAGGCATTGACAAATATGAAACGAGTACGATGTAGAATACGGCTGTAGAACACGAGTCTTAATGTTTGGTATGGTCCCAGCTCTAGTATGATGTTTCTCTAGGTAAGTTGATCGTTGCAACTACAACCGGCCTTTGAAAGCGGTTTTTTTTTTTTTTTTTTTTTTTTTACTCGAGCTGAGATCATGTACTTTTTGTACTTGTGGTGAAATTATTAGATGTACACTTATGTCCAAAATGATTGTCGCATATCTACAACTGCCTTCTTGTAAGGATATAATTTGATAATGATTTTGCAGGTTACTTTAATACTGATACTATGTGTAAAATCGGGAAATGTATATTTGTGGTAAATTTCATAAGAAAAAAAATTATAAACACGAAAATTAGAATAAATAAAACAAAATGTTGCTAAATGGACAAGAAAGTTTTATTTTCGTTTTATTGTTCTTATTTACTGCTCTTTTGACGTGAAATTTGCGACATACATGTCTTCACCAATTATACACATACTAGCATTATAAGAAATACCGGGCGAATTCGTTGTCAAATTATATTTCTACAACGACATATTTATAGACATGCGACAATAATTTTGGACACGAGTGTATCTATGAATTTACTATTTTCATTATATTTGTTAATGCATGAAGTCACACGATGACTTGTAAAAGGTAGCTGATTATAGTACTTGGAAACAATTTCAAAGATTTTTATAGATAAAGAATTTATTAATTAATCACAATTGAGTTTTGAAATATCTTCTTTTTTTTTTTTACTGTTTTTTGAAAGTCATTTAAAGAGTAATGAACTAAAAATGCAATCACAGACAATTAACTTTAAAAGCGTTTGTGACAATAATAAATAAAAAAAAAATTAGGGTGCACTGCTCTCCTATATCGTACAGAAGCATATACAGGGAACGTTTCATATAAATAATTTTGAAAGGCAATGCTCTAAGCAATACGGACATATATTGAGTGCATGGCGCCTTCATATCCATTCAATAGCTTTGGAAATGTTTCATCTGGAAAAAAGAAAATAACTACATTCTATCTGACATTTAAGTTTTGTTGAGTAGCGAACTTGTTTATTCATGTGGTTAAAATATCCAATAGAATAACAATATTGTGATATCGTATGTGGGTTGTCATATTTATATCCTATGTTGAAAGGAATTTTTTTTTTCCAGTGCACCAAGTCAATTAACTACCAGAATCTTTCTATATTCGCAGTTATAGTCTGGAAAAATGAATGTTAAAACTTGTCATAAAGCACTCTAAAATTCAACTGCTTCCCCGTGGGGAGCACAGTAGTTCCTGTGCACTTAACTCCATTCTGTAATATTTATAGGGTGAGACCAGATAGTTGAGCAACCTACAATTTGATAGATTTGTTGTTGCTTAAGAAGTCGTTATGGTGCTCTAGAATTCTCACAGTGAGAATAAGTGATATCGTTACTTGGATTCGGTGGACCATCTTATTTCTTCCAGATACCATACACACGTCACATCAGTTAATGTTAACAGGCTTCGGGTGGCACAGTGCCAACAAAAGAAGTTTGAAAATATTTTCTCAGCAGTCTTGGTATAATCTCCAAGATAAGCAGCTGATTTATTATAGAAACGAATATCAATGTAAGTAACTTCTTTTCTTTACAGGAAATGCAAATCATCTGTTTATTATCTAAGCTTATACGTAACCGTTTAAAACAAATATTTACTGATACGTTTCCCTATTGAGAGACAAAATCGACTTTCACTGATCTCATTTTTTAAAAACAGGGGCTGCGGTGGCTCAGTGGTAGAGCGTTCACCTCTGGTGCTTGGGGTCCCGGGTTCGATCCCAGCCCCCGTCAAGTGAACCTTGTGGTGGACAAACACCGTATGCGTGGGTTTTCTTGGAGTTCTCCCGTTTCCTCCCACTTTCTTCATTCCACCATTTCATTCATCTCTCATCATCACCGTCTCCTTTAGCCTAACCGGCATAACCGTAGGATGTAAATCTCAAAGATTTCATTTCATTTTTTAAAAAATTCGTTATAAGCGGAGACTGCACTTACTACACAACTAAGCTACCATCTCATCATTCATTTTGTTATGCCTCAAATTAGCCTTTAATAACAGGTTTGTTCCATACACAGTAGAGTCCCACAAGCTCAAACTAATGTGGATTAAGAGGGTGTCGAGTTACCGAAAATGTAGAGTTTTACATAATAAGGGCTGTTATTTAAAATTCATAATATTTTACCGAATGATACACTAATAAAATTTGTAGCACACAGAAAGTACAACGTACCCTAAATTAATTGTAAAAAGGTCTACGAAACTAAAGAAATGACTAGTTCTTTGTTGAAAAAAATATTGTGATTCTAGAATGTCTCTGGTCTCACTCCCTCTGTTACCAAGAGGAAAAATCGGGTAGATTGCAATTTCTACGAAAAGAACAAAACCTGTCACCAAACTTTTCAGACAAGCAGAAGAATTAGGCAAAGGGAAGGGGATACAAATTACAAAAGTTGAATACCGTAATGAATTTCTGAAAATAATAATTAAAAAAATCATTCACATACTCATACCCACAAATACGAGTAAAGATCCCAAAGAAATCGGACTTTTATTCTTTAAAAAATATTATTATTATTATTATTATTAATAATAATAATAATATTTTACAAAATTCTTTCAATTTCCTTTAAAGTATTCTCCAATGCGATACACTTCTGCAGTCTTTTTTCCCATTGTCTGAAGCACCTCTGGAGCTCTTCAACCTTGATATCGCCTAATGTCCTCAGCGAAGCTCTTTCACAGCTTCCACATAATCAAAACGCTTCCCTTTTATTTTATTTTTTTCATTTTTGGAAATAGGAAAAAGTCCCACGTGGCTAGATTTGGCGAATACAGAGGGTAGAGAACGATAGCCCACCTCCTGAGAGCCCAAATAGCTATTTATACATAAGGCTGTGTGAGCGGGGGCGTTGTCATGGTGAAGAAACAAGTTTCCTCCGCACATCCTCTCGCAAATGTCTTAAAACTTCCTGATAAAGGTGCTCGTTAACAGTCTGACCAAATGGGACAAATTCACGGTGCACAGTTTCACAAACATAAAATAATAATAATAATCATCATCTTAACGCTCGACCTAATATATGATTAATGAAAATGAATTGTTATGAAAGAACTAGTGAAATAAAGAATGTGGAAAGAAAGGAAACGGAAAAATCGCAAGAAAACCCACAGATATGGCGATGTCCAGCACAAACTCATGCCCTGGGACCGAACCAGGGTTCCTCACTCCACAAGTGAGCGCCCTACCACTGAGCCACCCCTTCGTACGATACTGTATCAGAATAATCCATCTAAGAGATAAATGAAAAGTCAGGATTTAAACGATAATTACATATCACTTTCTCAATGCAGCTGCTTTTGGTGACCGTACATTGCTATTACTCCTGACTTAGTATAAACAATGACGTTGAAGAAATAACAACCACCACCAGCGATTTCATGCAAAGAGGAACCGCGTCATTACGAATTTCTACCATGAGACGAGTTCCAGGAAGCAAATGAGATTTTCTCCAAAGGAAGGTTGTGTTGGCCTTCATCCAGTTGTGCGTGGGTAGGGGCGGTGAGACAGGTATTACATACTTTCTACGATTTATCTTCAATCCACGGTTCATTTTCTTGCAAACTACCGTGGGCACGACACTGTGTTTTGTCAAAATTAGTTGCATTTGCTCTCCTTTTTTCCTCATGCAAAACTAAATTAGACACATTTACAAATCCACTTATACTTTGAGCTGCTTACTTGCTACAGGATTTGTTTTCATGACTGTTTGACGGTTCTGGAGATCTTTTTCTTTTCAAAATATACGCTGAATGGCTTACACTAAATGTTGAATACGAAAAATAAAAGCTACTCACATGACGATTCTATTCTGAATATAAATTATTCTCAATTGAATTTAAGCATGCATTTTCTCAATTATTGTTTATTAGCTTCCAGCTCTTTCTTTCTCTCCCTTGGGAGAGCTGTTTTATACTTTGATAAGGTGTCTTCTTCGTAACTGCATCTAGATATTCTATCCTTGGTCTTCCTTTTCCTGGTTTTCCTTCTCCTATCCATATATCAAACGGTGATCCAATCGGAGTATAGAATAAGATGGCCAAGCACGCTGTTTTTTTTCTTTTTTCTATTATCTTCATGATCTGTCGTCCTTCATTGGCATCCTTTGGTACGTCTTCATTTCTTTTAATTTCGGTCCATGACAAGCGCAGCATTCTGCGTCAACACCACATTTCAAATGCTTCCCGCTGCAATACTAGAATACAAAGATATATAAGTACAGAATCTAGTCCAGCGTTTCCCAGCCTTCTTCAAACGGCGGCACACTACGCGTATAACTTGAATTCTCGCGGCACACTTACAGATATTATTATTTGTAAACATAAAACACAGTGGTATTTTTTTTCTGTGATTACTGATCTCCTTCTCACACAAAAGAAAGCTCGATCACTAGTTTTCCCCGGTGGTAAATCATTATGCTTATTCTTCATTCTAATTTAAAAATAGAAAACAATTGCAATGAACTATTGGACTCAGGTTTTTAAAAATACGCTTTCTTTTTCGAAAACTGTATCCAACCTTTCACTAAGAAGGAAGATCACTAAATAACGAACGAACAAACAAACAAATCTCTTTTACTTTTAAAACACAATTTGTATACATGATTGCTTTGTCGAAGAGATTGAATAATATTTTAAATTTTCAAGTTACGAAATAGTCTGCAACAACAAAGAAGCAATAATGGTCATAACAATGATAAATACTTTTTTCAACATTAAAAATGTACAAAAAGTAACAATGTATGAAACTTAAAATTGTAGATTCATAGTAGAGGTTCATAGTAGTGTGAAATAGAAATGTACATTTTTCCCTACGTTTTGTAATTTTATGCTATAGAATTAATAATTTTGTTTCGATTTCCTCGCGGCACACCAGCGGCCCATTCACGGCACACCGGTTGGGAAACGCTGATCTAGTCTATCGTGACCTATCAACAGACTTTGGTTGGTTTTAAAGCCATAAAAATGGGGTTTTAAAAAATCTCCAATGTCTAATCGTTTTCAACATAAAAATATATACGAATGGTGTTTATTCTTCGTGTTACAGCTGATAAAAGACTATGATCAAATATAACAATATTAACACATAGGTATGATGGTTTAAACATATCACATTAGTGACAAATAATAATGTTGTGGCACACAGTGAGAAGAAGAAACAAGAAAGTCTTTCAATCGGATTTATGTTTCTCTAAGTCAATTCTGAACGTATGAAAATTGTTTGCAGGAAATAGTCTACATCCCAGCCCGTATGTACGAGTAAATATGGAAAATTATTCGTGATCTATAGAAACAAACTCTGAATCTGACAGTAGAGCCATGTGACAATAACGAAGCACCTGAGTACTTAAGTGTTATTGTACTCTCACAATGTAAAATATTGGCAACAATGAAACCATTCTAAGAGGTTGCAGATGACAGCAACAATACGATATGCGAAGGTCCACAATTTCAAAAGAAGACACCTTACCTACGGTCGGACATAATTCGTCAGATTCATGTCCTTGTCTCCAGTCAAAATCAAGCAACACAGGAGCCATTTCACTATTGTAATGAAACTAGGGCTCCCGGTGATTACAATAAGCACAATTATTAACCGGACTAAGTTAGTAAAGCGGCATAAAACATGGATCTGTAAGTAGCTGATTCGCCATATTAATGAACGTGACATAAACAGCATAAAACTGCGAACATCACATGACAGGTCAAACCGGTCATTAGTTGTTACATTATTGATAAAGCACATATATATTTAAATGACTGCGTAATGAGTGCCTAAGTAATGTTTTATCGGCCAAAGGAAAACAAATTCAATCGAAATATTATATATATAATGCACAGAAGGACACACACACACACACATACTGATAGAGTAAACTGAAGAAATGGTACTAAGACTATAAAACCATAAAAACATTGGACGCTGCAAATGGTCTATTATACTCATTCGCACCCAATGCTTCCCATTCCCATTCTTATTCCCATTTCTTCGTTTTCTCTCACAAAAACATCCTTTTTGTTTATGCATTTGAAGAAGGCATTGTTTTAACAGTTTCTTTTATAGTTATTATTTTTAAAGTTCATTATTTCGATGTTTTGACATCCAATCAGGCTTTAGTTTTGCAAACGAACGTATGTAATTCACGAATATCTCCTGCAGGTTATACTGTACATGCAAACTTCAGAGCATTTCGGTTGCATAATATAATAGGATATACAGGTAGAGAACAAAAACCAATATATTTCAATCAAAAATTTTCTTGTAGAAACCCAAACTATCACTTAACTCAGTATGATGTGCTTATTCCGTAAAAGAAATAAGTAAACTCGATTTAGGATTTGTTCAAAAATTTTGTAGCCCCTGATCCAAAGACTAATTATTGGTCAAGATCACAATCTTTTGATGCATTTTTTGGATCATTCCTAAAATTCTTGTTTATATTCTTCATTGTCTGTTTATCACTAAAATTTTAAGAAAAGTGGGGATGAGGTTGGGGAAAAGCCTTAATTTTACAGTAAACAATAAGCTACATCAAAAATTATGTTTGTAGTCAAGTTTATGTATCTGTACAATATTAGGATTAGGATTAGCAAACAGATTTCTGGGTTTTCGGCATCTACGGCCATGTTAGCTCATTACGTATGACGTCCATTGGTGATCACCAGGGCCCGGATCTTGTTGACCTAAACTTTTCTAAAAAGTGACCTATAAAATGACACTAAAATTCCTGTAAAATGACCCTAAAATTCACAAAAATTGACTTTAAACTTGCGTTTTTTAAAACTTTTACTTCGCTAAACCTGGACATTTTTTGAATATCTATTGGATTTTAAATATCATTTCTGTCATTTTCAAAAATTTTGTTTCAGTTAGCTGCAGCTCATTGATGAAATGTTGTGTTCAATGATCAGTCCATTGTACTGTATTGTAAGTACTGAAAGTGTCAATTCACTCGCGAGTTGAAACTAGGAAGTACAAGTTCAGAACAAGTTTGAAACTAGGAATCAAAATTCGCAAGTGTAGACTGTATACACGAGAATAATAGATAAGAAAGTTTAAAATCTTTGAACGCCTTCCAATTTATTTTTAGTTATTCACTTGATCATATCTTATGTGGTCAACAACCCAAACTCATCTGTTTCACCACCTATCAACCCCCACCACTCGTCAACCAGCTATAGCTTAGTATTCGTTAGCTTGTTAGGATTGCATTTTTTCCACCCCAATAATCAGGAAGCAGAAAAAGAGATAATTTAACTTCGTGTTTTTCAAATCCGTAGACAGTGTTTATTTTAAGATGTCTTTATGTTGAAGAAAAAGAATACAAAGACCATAAGTGACCTAAAAGTTACCTTAAAATATTTAAAAAATGACCTAAAACTTCAAAACGGCAAAAAGTGACCAAATGTTGACCCTAAAAAGATTTATTTTTAGAACCTAGAGTTGATGAATAACGTTTTTATTTCAACTTGCCTTGTCCTATGCGTAACAGAAAAAAGTTGACTTGTCAACAAGATCCGGGCCCTGGTGATCACATTACCCGCGGAATTGAGGAAGAAGAAATCAGCCTGGGACCATTATGTTAGGTGCCATCCCAGCATTTATCTGGTGTGAACGAGGAAAACTCAGAAAAAGCTCACTCAGGATGGATCTACACTTTTCCGACCGAATGTTCCCACCAGATATCGAACTAGAGACCATGTATCTGTACGGGAGAACCCCGAGAAAACCCACCCACACGGTGTTTGTCCACCACAAAGTTCACTTGGCGGGGGCTGGGATCGAACCCGGGACCCCAAGCACCAGAGGTGAACGCCCTACCACTGAGCCATCGCGGCCCCAGGAAATTAATGAGAGTTCCTGAAACGGTTTCAAGGTACAAACAAGTTACAACTACAATACAACACGTTAACACACTGACAAAATTTAAAAGTCAATTCGGATTATTGGTCCGATATATATCTCTACGGTTAATATACACGCCTTCAGGCCAGTGGACCCTAGTTCGAATCCCAATGGGACTTCATATGATTTGGATCCTATGCCAGGAACAAGGTCCACGTTTCATAGCCTCTTTGCCGAAAATAACGTCTTTAAAAAAAAGTTGGCCTACAGTGACCAATCCAATTTAATTTACCGAACAGAAATCCCGGCTCACTATGATTTGAGCTGGAAATCAGGTGCGGATGCAATAAGATAAGGATTCAAACCAAACATCAACTTTAACACTCCACGTTTTGGCTAGTTCAATTACGTGCTCGTACCATCAACGATCCCGAAGAAAGTTCACTAAAATGAAATAAAAGTTAACATAATGTATCATTTAAAGACAAAATTAAATATTGACTTTGTAAACATCTAAATTCCCATAAAGAAAAACTAACTAACTAACTAACTCTATGGCCTATGGAACCCGGAGGTTCAGTGCCGCGTTCACAAAAGCTCTCCACTGACTTCTATCCTTAGCTAATTGGATCCAGTTTCTACTTTGTATTCCTATCTCTGCGAGATCCATCTTAATATTATCCTCCCATCTGCGCCTAGGTCTTCCTAATGGTCGTTTTCCTATGGGTCTACCAGTCAAGACTTTGAAAGCGTTTCTACTTTCTTCCATTCTAGCTACATGACCTGCCCACCTAAGCCTCCTAGACTTGACGACCCTAACAATGTTGGGTAAACCGTATAAACTATGTAGTTCCTCGTTATGAAGTTTCCGCCATTCCCCATTCTCGTTCCTCTTGGGTCCGAATATACTTCTCAGGATCCTGTTCTCAAATACTTTCAGTCTATGTTCTTCCCTCAGAGTAAGCGACCATGTTTCGCAACCATACAGAACAACAGGCATGATTATCGTTTCATATATTTTAAGCTTCAAATTCCTCGACAGAATTCGCGACGACAAGAGATTTTGAACCGAATAGTAACACGAATTCCCTGCTTTTAGTCGACATTTAATTTCTTCGTGAATATGATTTTCGTCTGTTAATATTGATCCTAAATATTTGAAAGTATCCACTTTATCAAAAGTATTATTTAATATTTTAACGCATCCACAATTTGCCGTATTACGGTCCCGACGCACTTCCATGTATTTAGTTTTCTCTGCATTTACTTGTAAACCCATGTCCCTGCAAGCGTTTAATAAGATCTCTGCATTTATTTCTACTGTTGTCCTATCATCCCCTATTAAATTTACATCATCAGCATATGCCATAACCTGGTGAATGCCGTTCAACTCTAGGCCCTGGTTGCTATCTTTGATTTTCCTTATGGCGTATTCCAGCACAAAGTTAAATAATAATGGCGACAACGCATCTCCTTGTTTCAGGCCATTTTCGACGTGGAAGCTCGTGGACAAAAATTTTCCTACCCGGACTTTACATAAAGAAAATGAACGTGGAAAAATGTTGATAAGATTAGAACACTATCTTCTAATGAAAACCACCTCGCACACCTCCACTTTACTCCATCTCACCGCCCACGTCGACTATCTATTTCTTTGCGATTTTTGCTGAGCTTCTTTGGTACGACTGTCACGTGTGAGAACACTGGTGGTTTACAGAAACGACAAGTTCTTCTAGGTCCGCCTTTATCGCTCGCTGCACGTGCTGTTTAGAAACGGCTGCAGCTTACGTCGTTTAAACAGCTCCAATGACGTAAGCACTCAATGATGTGTCTGTTGACTTTCAATTTAGATGACAGTTCTGCAATGCATAGGCCACACCAATCTCCAGTTACCCGATCACTACAAACATCGTTTAGGTTTATTACAATACAAAGCATTCCTTTCATGTTTACAACGTAACATCATACAACTACCTTAATTTTGTTGACTTGTTTTGCAATCGTACGCAACCACATATACGTTTTACAGTATAACTGGAATATAAATAATTAATATAAGTGCGCGGTTGCGGATATTCATATTAATATAGATTTTTGCATATACGTAAATTTTTGGTTCATGTGCGGATGGCAGACATGATTGCAGATATCCGTGAAATGATAACAATTTCTTGATCATCTTCTAAACATAATTATTTATTGGCATCTTATTTCGATTAAGGATATTTTTTTCGAAAGTGTTTAGATAAGTATCACACCCGATTACATAGGTTTTCAATAAACATAAAATTTCTCTCTTGCGTTATTACGGCTGTAGAGGCTACCAAAATTTGAACGTTTGTGGTACTACTGTACAGCCCTTAGTTTACAACACTGAATAATAAATATGATAGGCCTATTGTGAGTTTTCGTTTAACATGTAGATAGGGATGCGCACGAGACGAGTCGAGACAGGATTTTCTTGACAAAATTCGAGTCGAGACACGGCTGTTCCAATAGAGAAATATACATTTTTCGAATCGAGACATTGCTTTTACAGCACATTTTTGAGACGAGACAGCCACAAATCTTGTCTCGTGCGCATCCCTACATGTAGATTCGAAATATATAATGACTTTACAGCTCACAGGTGACGAGAAGAACCCTAGCAGAAGTAGTGTGACGTAGGCATGGGCTCGCCCATTTTTCACACGGGGGTGTCAGATGACACCACGGAATAGCACACAGATAAGTACCCGGAGTAGCAGACGACACCTAAGTATAGACCACGCCTCAAAAACCGAAAATGAACTTGGCCGTGTCGTTGACCTTTCCCCGCTTCCCTTGTTTTAGGGTTCTTCTCGTCATCTGTGAGCTATACATAGTGTCATTTGAAAAAAAACTTTATGCTGGGTTATCAACTCTGAAAAAATGAAATGAAATCCAACGATTATGCCTGTGCTAAGGGCGACGATGATAAAAACAAATGAATAGTGATGGAAGAATTGTGGAATAAAAATGAGGGACGAAACGGGAGCAAACCTCGAGATAACCTACAAACGCGATGTTGAACACTACAAACTTACTTCGCCGGGATCGAACCAGGGACCCCAAGCAAAAGAGGTAAGCGCTCTACCAGTGAGCTACCGTGCTCCCCCTTACCAACTATGGTAACCTGGTGGTATTACAGAGTATGCTAAGCGATGACCCCCGACCGATATTTGTGTCGAGGTCCATTCTATATTACAGTGATAAAATCGGTCATGGGTCACGCCTTTTGTCCGGGTCATCCGGATTTGGATCTAGCCTCTAAGATGCGGTGATACGAACAGGGCCGGCGACCCAGAAGCAGCCGAAATATTATTGCAGAATTGTATAGTTGATTAAGTCTTCATCTCGGCGAAATTAAAATACCGCTAATTTTACAGTAATTATGTGATATCTTCAAATAGATAAAAGATAATTGAAATACGGAACAAGAGCGCCCTAGACAATATTATTTTGCGTGAGGTACCGTTATCACAAGTCACCTAGTGGCTTTCCGTTTTCAGTTGTTTAGAAACGCGAAAATAAATGCCGATTTTCAAAATGGCTCGAAATCGAAAGCAGATAAGTCAGACGTGATAACGGTTTCTCATGTAAAATAATATTGTCTAGGGCGCTCTTGTTCCACATTTCGACTATATTTTATCTATTTGAAGATATCACATAATTTCTGTAAAATTAGCGGTATTTTAATTTCGCCGGGATGAAGACTCTTAATGACATTCACTACCTGAACTCGGATATTCATCAGTTTGATTCTCTGTGTGACATTTAAAAGATGTCATGTCCTCAATATTTTAAGTTGTATTGATACTTGAGGAAGAATTGTATTTACAAATCTGGAAAGAAGAAACTGAAAAAAAAAAAAAAAAAAAAACAGCAGCCAATGTAACTCATGTACACTGACACATTCAATAATAAAATCCAACTCTTTTGTTACATCTTGTTCCACCCACAACAACCCAGCATGTGGAAGAAACGTGGCGACTACTTTCTCGTGCCCAAGCCATTTTCTTCTCATCAGCTGACGTTTTATATACATTTCCGCTTTCCACCTCTGCCAGTCCCTAGTAGTAGAATCAGCTGTGTTGTTTGAATGTTCCTTGGGAGGGCTACCATATGCTTTGAGGGGCGTGAAATGTCACATCACAGAAGGGGTAAACGCAAGGCGTGTAGTGGGCTAACGCGTGGGCTACAGTGGAGGTCGACACAGTCTGCTTTCTCCTTCTGACAACCAAGAACTCTCACATCCCATCATCAGTTCTTGAGAGACTGAAATAATCCGATGGTGATGAAGACAACTATGGTTGTACTGTCCCACTTTTTCTGCTGACAGCGAATGTCTTTCTGATACGTTTGCCTCATTGCTTTCCATATTATCACATCCAAAACAAACTTCCGCCAGTCAACTCGTGCAAAAATGATTTCATTACGAATGCAGAGTGTTATTTGGTTCACTCATACACATTTATTAAAACCAACTCCACAACATTCAAGATGATATTCTACATATACTAGCAAAAGTGCATGTTCTTTGCATGAGAATAACTTAACGAATATAAAACCGGAAATTTAAATATTCTCCCCATTTTAAGAGGGGAATTTTCGAAACTATGTGTTTAGTAATTTTTAATGAGGAGTTTACATAGCAAGCTTTATCAGAGGCTTGTGAAGTACTCTATTTTTGGCACAAAAAAAATATTTTATCCCTTTCGGACATGCATTTCAAAAATCCTCTCTTATCCTTTGCTTTTATAACGGAAGTATTTTCCTGTTCAAATTTCACGTCTCTAGTTATAGTAATATAGCCTGGGTGTTGATGAAATAATCACTTGTATCCTTTTATAGAATAGTTTTTCTTCCATGATTATGCTCGGAGGCTGAGGGAGACGATGATGATAACGAAATAATGAACGAGATAGCGGAATAAAGAGGGAGAACCTCCAGAATGTCCTCCCGCACACACGATGTTTGTCCAGAAGAAAGCTAACTTGGTGGGATCTGAGACTGAACCACGGACGACACGGACTAGAAGTACGAGCTCCATCATTGAGCCACCGCGACTCAATTTGTTCTTTCGTTCTTCACCCGAGTTTGCTCCAATAGAAATTTCGATGTCGGGTGATAATCCACCAGTAGTGGGGATCCAATAGAACAGTGGTGTACAGATTTCTCGTAAGGTAAGTACTCTTTAAGCTTGGTCAGATACAAACCGAACAACCTTTTGTATGCCAGACATAAATATTACTGCAACGTAACATACGTGTAGAATCTGATTAACTGATGTACTTGGTCTCTGCACGGTATAGTCAGAGCGACATAATTAAAGAGCCTGACTTCCTGAAAATACTACACAATTTACGATTTTTTTGCTTGTTTTTCATAAGTGAAAGGAGATAATGAAATGCAATTTACCACAATCATAAATAATGTTATTCTACAAAAAAAAAAAAAAAAAAAAAAAAAAAAATTTTGAGCCTCAAGAATTTTCAGTGTTGCCATACATAGAAATTACAGTGTTACCAGAATAACATTTCCCCGAAAATCTAAGTTAAGGCAGCGACTAGAGGAACGAACTCAACTGTATTTCATTACATATCATGTTGCCTTGGAATCCTGTGAACTACTTTTTAAATAAAGTTGTATTCAGTTTGTAATAAACAAAATAATTATTACACAGTTATTAAAATTAAATAATAATGTTATTTAAAAAGTAATTCACAGGATACCAAAACAACAACACTGTAATTTCTAACGATGGCAACACTGAAAATTCTTCAAGTTCATATTTTCTCTTGTAGAATAGCATTATTTATGATTGTGGTAAGCTGCATTTCATTATCTCCTTTCACTTATGAAAAACAAGCAAAAGAAAAATGCTAAATTTTGTATTATTTTTAGTAAGCCAGGCTTTTAAGTCTGCCTCCCTATTATGTCAGAGCTCTATGCTTAAATCGAACAAGTTTTACTTATAGATGTATCTTTAGTGGTGTTGCTCACAAGATGAGATGAGACAGCTTTTCTAATAGAAACAAATACATTTTTCGAGACGATAAAACACTTTCACTCTTTTTTGACGCGAAATATTTCCAAATCTATCTCGTGGGCACGATTAACCATATAGAAGACATTCACCTTATCTTCCTTAAATAACTTCACAAAAAGATAGAAAAACAAAAGTTTCTTTTCTCTTTTGAACTGTCATCTACACAGGTCAAGTACAAAACCATACCACACACAAGAAATATTAAACGTAATGGAAACCATACTGTACAGTATTGTATGTAAATACAAAGTCACTTATTTACATTGTTCTGTATTGTACTAAATACTATTACAAAGTCACTTATTTACATTGTTCTGTATTGTACTAAATACTATTACAGAGTCTCCTCAGCTATACCAATATTATAAAGTCAGAGCGGGAAAACAAGATAAAAAGAAGTTCGTTGCCATTAATTCAAATTTTTATTCTGCCATCGGTCACAGTGGTCGTGCTACAAAGATTAAAACCATGAATATGAAAAAAAAAAAAAAAAAGTGGGAGAAAGAGAGACATCTAAGTAGTCTTAGAATTATTGTCATTAGAACTCACTGGTAACTCAAAATTCGTTGTTATGGAGCAAAGGGAGAAATAAACATGTTTCGCAATGTTCTTGCATATATGAATAAAAGATTAAGCGTCTGGCAATCAATTTTCCAGGCAAGCTGACCTCGGAAGATTCTGGCCTGTTTGGAAACAACAACCTGTGTAGGCGACAGCACATGAGAAAAGAATCACAAAACACTCGAGAGTCAGTTACCAATTTAAATATTCCTTTTAATTTCTTTTGTCAGTTTTTCCTTGTCTTTTAGCATTAGAACCATAAATAATTCTGAGAACAAATAACAACGAGTTATTGATGCTCGACAGTTTCTTATATCTCAACCATAGTGTTTTTTTTTTATTTATTTATGTATTTTTCTATTCATGTTTCCTGGTTGAACAATTTAGTAATGTAATATCTGAAATCTCTTACCACTTATAACGGACAAGGGGAGACCATATTTATTAACTCCATGAATAAAGACCGCACACTCCATGGCCCGCCTATAAATTAAATCGACTCTATATATTTTTATTTTTATTCATCGTCTTATTTCAGGTTTATTATCTATCTCAGTGGTTCTCAACCTTTTTAGTATCACGACACACTTTACTGAACGTTTCGGACATCGCGACGCACTTCTTTGAAATTTTTATTGTAAATAGTATCTGTTATAATAATGAAACAAATTAGTTTTTTTTTTTTTTTTAAATAATGACTCCATATAACACTGAGCATTATTGCTACTTCTGGAGGTGTTGACTGGTGCAATTTGTCTCGATTTTAACTAATTATTATTAAATTATGATTTTTAAATTCTAAAATTTCGCGACATATCGGTTGAAAACGGCTGGTGTATCTAGCGCACAGGTAAGTCCATGTCAGCAACATTACTAAATATTGCTTCAATACTATTCATTACATCACTCTGAAATTGAGGGTCTGTCTAATACTGTTATTTATAATTGCTTTAAAATTATACTAATTATCTTTGAACTGTGTCCAAGTAGAGACTGTTTCCTGTTACGATTAATTATTATTATTATTTTTTTCTAAATCATCACCTTCGAATTCAGTTTAATCAAAAGTATCTTGAAATTATTCTTCATCTACTCTTTCTGCAGTATTTTCAATGAGAAACAGTGATGAGCACTTTTAACGCATAGTCTCAGTACAGCACAGTTCCCTCGCTGAAGTTGGGTTTTAATGACCTAAATTTGGGAGTATAGGATCTGAGCTCAATACCATTCAAACATTTAAGAGTAAAATTTTAAATTCATATTTCATGTTTTGAGTGCTGAGGGAAAAAAAAAAAAAAAAAAAATGGAACACTCCAGAGAAAGAAGCGAACTAGGAATAGTACGTATAAATACAAAATTTCTGAGGAACTGTGATAATTAACATTTGGAAAATATACGTAGTGCATATTTAGTGACGTATTGTTTTACTATTAAATATACTGTTCTTCATATCCTTTGTATATGCACTACTGATGGTCAATTATTTTATTAGGGGAGTAGAAGGTATATCATATAACACTGTAACCGACTACGCTCCTCTGTCAGTCAATAGAAGTAAGTTATTTCTAGTTGTTTATTTAGTAATGCACTACAATATTAGACAGTATACTTCAGTTATTTTCTACGTAAGTATGATGTCATTCGTCTTCTTTCCGTATTATTGCCAATATATATAATTTCCTTATATATATATATATATATATATATATATATATATATATATATATATATATATATATATATATATATATATATATATATATATATATATATATGTGTGTGTATGTATGTGTGTGTGCGCGCGTGTGAGAGAGAGAGTAGCTGCCTTTTGGTAAATCTGAACCGTATATTACGCATATAAGAACTAAAATTATATGTACTCTGCGATCAAGCGCTGGGTCCCTTTTCTTGAGGTCGCTAGTGTCACTTTGTTTATATCCTAGAACAGGTACTTTTACATAGTTTCAAACGGCTTAAAGCGCTAGGAAACTTAAACGTGCTAGACACAAAACCAGAAACTAATCGAGAGAGAGAGGCAGTGTCGATAGCAGATAATACATGTAAGTGCTCTGTCTGTATCTTATCTTTCTTAAAAGATCGGCATACGAACAACAGAAAGAATGATTTCAGAAATGATAAAAATTGTGCTTCCTTCTAATATTAAACAAGACAGCATGACCATTTGAAAATATTTATTATTATTATTTAATACTTGTGATGCATTTGTTGTGCCAGTGGCGTCGTAAGCGGTGGGCGATGGCCAGGGCCACGCGCTTTAAGAACAACGAACCTAAATACAATTTGACACTGACTTTTATAAAGACCCACCGATTCAATAATTAAGAATGTAAACACAAACAATATGAATTCGTATTTATTTACATAAAACATTACAGAATGGTGGCTTGAAACAAACTCATTGTTTATGCTTGTAATATTAGGCCAGTAACACAGGCGACAGGCAGTGAGCTTACTTTAACATTGCAATAATGAAAACAAACAAATCTTTCATTTATTTAGCACTAATAACATCGTTGAGATTGATTGATTTCGAGAAATTTATTATTATTATTATTATTATTATTATTATTATTATTAGCTATTTGAAAAAAGGAAACGTTACAGACTTTTCTTGCCCAGGGATCCGCGAACATTTCTCGCCGGGGGCATCGGAAGAAGTTACTACACCGCTAGCTGTATGTTGACATGAGTCGGAATTAATTTCTCTATAATAACTAGCGTTCGAAAAATGCTTCTATCCAACGCAAGTGTAATGTTATACTGCAGTGTATAATTTTTGTAAACTCAGATTTTACTACGATTTTCAACATTGAAGCCGAATGATAATGCCGACTGATTTGTTTTTTCTTTCTGCTTTGACGGACTTCTGCACCCACGTTGGTCTATACTTTTTGTCTTATCTTGGTGTCAGGAATCACCTCCCAAACGTTATCGGTGTTGTTTTGAAACACCCTGTATTTCTATTCTATAAGCAAACATCTTTCTCTGTCTTTTCAAAGCCTCAACGCGACTAACTTCTGGTTTGTTGTCGTATCTATGGTTTTAATGAGTATTCTTCCTATTCATTACATGCTTTAAGTAGCTCTCCGCAAGTCATGACTGACTTCATCACAAAAGAGGAAAACCAAGGCCATGCGAGTGAAGATGCTCATGCCTCAGGGTTTCCACAGAAACTTAACAATCTGGCCGGGGAAAGAACTGAGATGAGTGTTTATTTAAACCAAATGTGCGGAAATATATTTAACAGTCCTTGATAAAAGTAGTGTTCCGTCGAAACATACAAAGTGCATCTACTATTTTTTCCACATGTTTTGTTTAAAGGTTCTATTAAAACGTTCTATCATAATTAACGTTTGAATATAATTAACGTTTGAATATAAGAAGATACATCCTTAAAATTGAAAAATTCGCAAAATATCATCTCTCTCTAAGACTTACGGTTCCTGAGATATGGCTCCGAAAATCTCCCGAAATGGGAACTCGTTTGGCCAATATCTCGGGAACGGCAAGGTGGAGGCGATAAATTCATTCAGTCACTTTCTCAGGTAGTTTTTGATGCTCTATAAAATGGAGGGCTCAAAATTGAAAAAATCGCAAATCAGAGAGACAGACACAGACATACAACAAACAAACACACACACAGACAACAGAGAGAGAGAGAGATAGAGAAAAATCAGTATCGAATTTCTTAAGTTCGTTGAAAATATGGTTATAGTACTTCGAAGAAAGAAGGAATACAGACAAGGTGCAGCAGAATTAATATTAATAACACACCATCAAGTAACTACCTTCTTATTTAATACCCTTTATGTCAAATAGGTTAACGATACATTGTTGATTGTTAATTTGTAAATCAATGTTTGATTGGGTTAATTAACGTTTGAATATGACTGTTCAAATGATGTCCCCACAGCACAATACATTCATCTACGCACCGCTGCAAGCTGTTCGTAAAGCGTCGTAACATATTACCTGGAATATTACTGAGAGCAGTTCTGATGCGATCCTTCAATTCTATTTGCTGTAACAGGTAGCCCACTGTGAGAAGTACCCTGAACATCGAAATTTTCAGGACGAAAGGGACTGAAACTTATTTAAGCTGTTGTTGTTGGTAACATATCTTGAACAGCTCATATTTCTTCACGGCCCCGCGAAGCATTAACGTCTTTATCGAATTAAAATTGTAAAATATATCGCAAATTTTCCGGAATGTCAATCGTCTTCATGGAGTACCCATGGCCAGGACAGGCCCTAGGCAATTTCCCGCCCCGTGCAATGGCATCTTTTGTCACCCCGCCCTTTCTCCAGAAAGAACAAATGAAGGGTAAGGCGAAAAAACAAAAATTTGTCCATGTACCGTATGTGCTTTTTCTGGTGTTTTGTCCTATCTGATGGTGACACTTGGTACTATTTAACTGTATATGCCATGCATGCGTACATGTAGAAATGTCCATGTAAAAAGGGGCAAAAGATTTGGCAAACTTGATACACACATTACTTACAATCTGAAAATAAAAATGCTATGGGGTTAAGATATCCATATCCCTAAGGCTGGGATGGAAAGGGAGTAACGTGAATATAGTCGAAATCGAAACCGACTATCAAATCCAGTTTTCGGGGTCCCACTAAGATGAATAGTGATTATTCCTGACCCCGTTTCAGTTGAAGTTATGTTTCCATCGACACTGGAATAGAGGGTGAGAAAAAGTGAAAAATAAAATGTTCAAAATGACCGAGATTAGTGCCGAATACATAGTTTTCGGGATCGCTAAGCTGATTGGTAACAGTCTCGGTGATATTTCAGCCCACATTTAGTCGATTAGAAGAACTCTGTTGAACCGTCAGGAAAATTTTTAGAATCTAATAGTTTCTGTAGAATCTCGATTTCACACTGTGAGTAAATTTCATTCTTTTCCCAGTCTAACAGAAGATTGGGATAAATAAATATCCTGGCAACAGGGGGAAGAGGTTCAATTTTTTGGGTCACTTCAGCTACCATTTTATAATAAAAAAAATAGTTAGTGTAATAACAACACATTTTAGTCAAGACTGAACCACTGAATAAGTTTAAAAAGGATTCTAGTTTTTCTCTGAGACGTGGTCAGTGGCGTATTTACGATTTTGTTTCGGGGGCTTTGCCTGAAAATGTGAAATTCTGCAAGATATTTCATATACTTTACTATAGCAAGTAAGATTTCGGGGGGTGGTTATTATAGGCTATATATTTTTTTATCGGGTACATTATGTATCACTAGGGGACGTGCGGGCACCTCCCATTATAGTACGTGATGTTTCCAGGCATGGACAACTCTCTCAAGATAACTCTTTTGAGCTAGACCTTGAAAAAAAAAATACTGAAGGAAAACAGACAAGCATTTATCTAATCAAAGGTAAATAGTGAATGTTTTCCTTACCTTTCGTAATTCAAAGCTGATTTTGCAGCGCAACATGGTATTCTCACAAACTGTTTACCAACCTTTCATACATTTATTTAAAAATCCAATGCACTACAACAGAAGTTTATATTTAGTTCTAAAACCACAAACAACAACACACTTGTCACGTCACCATAGTAGAATTCAAGGCGCTACGTGAGGGAAATTAACACACAAAAATGATTTTGTTTCCTGGTTACACGAATAGTTTTGTCACTTGAGGCAACCAATTACGAAAAAACACAATTACGAGGGGCAAACAAAACAGCTGTCCGTCTGCTGCACTGACGGGTGATTCCACTACACTTACGTCAAAGAATACTCATTTGTAATTTAATAACGTTTATAAATCGATTTTTTCGCCACTGGAGAAATAAACGCACAGATAAAATAATGATTCTGTAATTCCGCTACTGGCACTGTCAACGTTGCATTCGAGACATGTAACCTTTCGTGTGTAATTTTTTTCATCACCTGTGCACTTGTAGCGTGTTCTCCCATCTGGTTTTGAAGGGAATTCACCCCGCCTTGCTACGTCTTGAGTAGAAACAGTGCACACAGCACACGCGAACAGGTATACACAACAAGATCTCGTGTCTCCACTCCGGATGAGGATCTAGTTCGCGGTGCTTTGAAGGTCGTTGCCAGATTCACTCCACATCACCCAACCACAAAAATCGAACTAACACAACTGAAGCAAGTTACCACTTCTTCTGTCTCTCTTTCTTTATCATATCAAGCACTTCACCTAGGCTCATACCAAGGTGCGTATTCAAACACTCTATCGTTACGTCTGTCGAGTATATCACATCACGATGTGGCAATGTTGCTAAGTGGGGCGCCTGTAAGCCGGTACACCTCAGGCAAGACATTAGTAAAAAGGGTATTTTATCATGAGAGCCAGAGTTGCTAACCGTATTCAAATAGTAAAGGCAATTAACTTTGCTATGGATTAAAAGGAGCAGTATTATTTCTCGATATTTACAGGTTTTAAAGTATTTGTTACTACCCATCTTCAATGTTTGCATCTCTAGTTGAGAGCTCAAGTTCTTTTTATTTCATTGGCTTCACGTCAAGAGTTACGTGAGAAACTACTTAAAGCAATGGACTCTGGTTTAAGGAAGTCTGAAATAACAGCGTTAGGTGAGAGTCAATGTGCAGACCATACATTGAACAGTTAAACGTGAACAATCTGGTAGACCAGAACCCTTACTGATTCCCACATTGCTTTTTTATATTATTTATACTAGTAGTTTAATTTGGCAGACGTCGAAATGAAATTAAAATTCGTTCATGGTTATCCTCTTTGGCCTACAAGGAAAGATATATGACAAAACAGAAGGAGTGAAGTCGTTGACAGGGGCGGATCCGGGGGAGGAAACTTTCTTATTTTATATATATATATATAAAACTCATCCCAGAGTTTCGAGCTCTTAAAAGTAGTTTTAAGTAACAATGTTACAACCCACCGTCCCCCAGAAGTCCGTCCTGGATCCGCTCCTGGTCGTTGGAAACTAAAAGATTTTGCAACTACAACAAACTCGTAGAGCTCATTGTAATATGAACCTCGCTGATCTAGTGCAAGTAGCAGACCCTATTGTAAGACGAACCAGCAGAAGATAGAAATAATAATGACTTCTTTGCCTGTAAGGACAAGACAGTATCGACATGGAACCCCCTCAAAAAAAGGCAGAAAGGCGGTAGCAGACAGTTCAAACACAAGAGGACTACACTCTAAAGGTACTGTAATAAATACTGGTATGCTGTGTACCAAATTATTGCAAGACATATAACTCTCCTTTGTATAGGAGACGAAAGCGAATACTCTTAATGCAGTACGTAACCTCAAAACATGCAATAAAAAAATCCGAGTTCTAGTTATCACACAGTAAGAACGTGTAGAATCTGACCGTCCCCAAACTTTGTGGGCATTGAAACTATAGTGACCACGAAGACTCGTGAAGATTGGGCTCTACACAAATCACAGAACTGCTTTCCCTCACGTGTGATGCATCGAAAGAATTCGGTACGATTCGCGGAGCTGCCTTCCGAACGCACATTTGTGAGAACGTGAAACAACAAAAATGCAACAATTATATTGTTAAAACTTAGAAGACGTGGCCAACGAGAGAAAATAAATAAATAAAATAAAAAATAAAAGCACATAACACGAACACTAACAAATTTTCGAATTTAAAAAGTAACAATAATAATTGCAAAAAATATAAAACAACAACAGTAACAATAAAAATAAAAACACGAAACTTAGCGGCAATCCCACAACAATGTACTATCCGGAGATATTCTCTGTACAACGCTTTGCATAACGTGAGAGACGAAACCAGAAATATTTAATGGATGAGGTTTGACGACCTCCATACATCCACGTGTTTTATTGGGTGCTGAAATTGGTATATCTAGATCAAGATCAAGCTTCACTACTCCTCCGATCACTATAATTTAATTGTAATGTTTATCACGTGCAGCATTAATATTAATAACTAGGTGTTCAATAATTGCAAATTTGGAACAAAGCGATCGACCTTTATTGATTATTCATAGAATTTTTTTTAGTGAATCAATTGTTTTCATGAACGAACACAACATGCAAATAGTTGAATTTGGCATATCAGCGAAAAAGCATAATGGCTTTGAAAAATTGTGTTTGCAGAACAGAACGAAAAGGGCTTCGTCCTTATTTCTACTGTTGATTTTTTTTTCCACTGTTTACAATGAGAATTTGCGCGTCAAATGCTATTCCAATGTTGTCTACGAGCATCCAGTTTTCGGTCATTATTCCTCAATGGTATGTCCGGGACATGCGACCCCTTACGTCACTCAATGCGCTACCGAATCGCCATGTCAAAATTGGTTAAAAACAGCTCGGGCATCTCGGAGGAGTATCTGGACAAACGAACACCTAAATTGAGTTAAGAGGAGTTTCGCTTCAATAATTTAATGTGTATATATGTGTAAAGGTTTTGCATAAAAGGGAGTGACCTTGAGGTAATAAATTGATACGAGGATAGACCCTCACTGGATCTAATCCCCTACGTAGTCCTTTCTTCGATTTTCGGTTTGAGGGTATTTTCCAGGGAGTGAAACTTATCTTCATTTTGGATTCCTTCCCAGCAACGCCTGGACAATATGCAACCAACATTACGACTGGTGTTGCGGGTTTACATAATAACAGGGGATAACCCCAGGTAATGATTGGATTTTAGAATTTTAGATTTCTGTGCTTTTGGCGCCATTTAGCAAGTCAAGTTTGAGAGAGAACGTCCTTCGGCGTGCACACTATCCGGGGAAAGGGAAGGAAGAAAGGAAGCGGTGTGGGACCTATAAGTTAGGTACCATCCTGGTATATGCCTGGTGTGAAGAAAACCCAGGAAAACCTCAGGCTTTTTATACTTTTCGCCCGAGAGCCCCGACTGGGAATCGAACCCCGGGTAATGGAATGGTTGTGGAAACATTCTTCTCCAGCGATGGGTGTTTACAGCTAGTACACAATAAAATATACAAAGAGTAATATGATTAATAGGATTCTCTTACTGGGAATGATACCGTACACATAAAAACTAAACTTAACTGAGTTTGGTACACACTATTGTTTCTGGACGAAGCGAAAATTTTGATCGCACACAGATCGCTTCTGCAGTTGAGTTCTAACCAGTCGGCAATAGCTTCGTTCATGATTTGGCAACACTCAATGCAGCTGTTTCCGAAACCTGCTTGCATCAACATTCGCGAACAGCTGATTGCATTGTCCTCAGTCACATTTTAGCAACAAATCAAAAGTTACCTACACTCAAAAACATACACACAAGGCCAAAAAATATTCTGCACACAACAGAAAGATGCTCGAGTTGACTCTCCGTAATAATGTATCTAAAGAATAAAGATTGGGTTGTTAAAAATATTATCTCATTTCCATTACGCTGTCATACTGAAGCGAGCGATAAAAAGATCATAAAAATTGGTGAGATACGAGATGCACAATATTTTAGATCTTAATACTGCAAAAGTGTTCCTTTTGCTTCTTTACTTTCTTAGTAACACCTGTCCATCTTTCTATGTAGGGTATGTCATATATATATATATATATATATATATATATATATATATATATATATATATATATATATATATATATATATATATATTTAAAAAAAAAGCATTCTTACCTATAAAAAGGTCATTTACCTCCTGGCGAAACAGCCGTTAGGGTCACGACTTACCAACCGGCTTTAGAATTCATGCCTTTGGGGCTATATCTTGGGGCTTCCCTCTTGGCGTATCAGACCGGATTTCGCTATTTCTTTCCTTCAAGTAGTTTCTCGATTGTCCTCATGACGCTGGGTGGATATCGCAATGCCAGCACCGTCTGGTGAGTACGAACGTACACTCACATTTCTTGGACCAAACCCGACACTCCTTGACCTCATTGATCTCGCGAGAAGCATTATTCCAGTGTGGCTAGGGTGTTGGTGCCTCTTAGCAATAGGGGAATTACGAGGGCACGTCAAAAATTATCCGCAATTTTGATGTTAACTCCTGCCCTCATTTGTTTTATTGATATGTTGTTGTAGTCATGCTATGAAAGTTTGATCCTAATTCCTCTATCAGTCTTCCTTTTGTTGCAGGTTGATCATGGCCGCTCCATTAGAAGTTTGCAGCAAAGAGGAACAATGAGCAGTGATCCGGTTTTTCTGGTCGGAAGCTTGAATCAGGGACCGCAATCCATCAAAGACTATCAGCACAATACGGGAACAGTGTCTTGCCGCAACGGAGTGTCTAGGAATGGATTGAAAAATTCAAAAATGGTCGCACAAGTGTTACGCACGAGGAATGATGCGGACGACCATCTACGGCTACAAATGATGAAAACATATAGCAAGCACGTGACATGGTTCTGTCAGACGAGTGACTATTGATGAAGTGGCACATCGTCTGGAAATTAGTCGTGGTTCCTGATACACCTTCAGACCACAAAAAACGGACCACTGCTCATTGTTTCTCTTTGGGGCAAACTTCTAATGGAGCGGCCATGATCTATCTGCAATAAAAAGAAGACAAATGGAGGAATTAGGACCAAGTTTTCATAGCATGACCACAACAGCACAACAATAAAATAAACAAAGACAGAGGTCAGTGTGAACAATGTAAGAAAAGTTATGTCAAAATTGCGGATAATTTTTCACTTACCCTCGTATATAGAGATAACATTTGCGAGGTGATTACGGAGAAATTGAATAATACTAATACTACTACTAATAATATTGAGAACAACTGTTTTGAAAAGTAAATTGGAAAGTTGGAAACCGTGACTAAAATGAAAATAAAACGAAGAAGCGAATAGGTTGAATATCCTTTTATGAAGTCCTCTTTTTATTACCCTGAAATCATGCTACAACTTGACCTATTTCCGAACGGCCAGTATACTTGAGTAAAAGTAAACGCTTCTCTTTTATTTATTTACAAGACATGACAATTACCGACTATTCTCAATGTGTAACGCAGAAATGAGAATTTTCTCAGAACTTCATCTCTAAATTTTAAGCAAGAAACACCTATAACCCTTCAATAACATTATGAACGATGGAGGTTGGGCACAAAATATGCATACAGTCTTGAACAAGAACTTTATTCGTTGTCAGCCTTCGCGACAAATTAATAATTTCTTTTACATACGCTAATGGTGTGGTCCTGTAATTCAGCTTTCTTGGAAGCGAAATAGTGGTGAAGAACAACCTATACTATGAGGGTTGATCTTGCATATTTGTCTACGCACCCGCCAACTAACGTTAAGGGTTACACAAGTACTCTGTTTGGTACTCTCAGGCTGGGTTTTTTGTTTTAGGGGAATAGGCAAATGTCCTTTTTTTTTTTTTTTTTTTTTTGTGAACTGCAAATAACGATTTCAACTTCAAGATCCATAATATACAGTATATGAGGAGTTTGTATCTATAAAGGTAACCAAAAAAGTTCTGTCGCTTTTTTGTGGAGGTCTGTGTTTAATTGGCCTCCACACCGTGAGTTTAAGGTTAGTGTAAAGGGACAAGTTTTGCCGATAGATGTCGCTACAGTCTTCGTATCTCTCCCATGTATTTTTTTTACCTTTCAGAAAATTTACAATTTCTTTTACAAATTTCAACTTACAGACTTCAAATTTTTAGGGAAGGAACTTCATAACCTATTAAAGGGAACAATCCGTGCCGATTTTTTATTTAGAATTTTCTTCAAAGTTGAAACAGTTCTATTGTTAAAGGTTTAGGTATCCATTTCAACAATCAAGCCATTTCAACAATGAAGAAAATTCTAAATAAAAAAATCGGCACGGATTGTTTCCTTTAATAGGTTATGAAGTTCCTTTTCTAAAAATTTGAAGTCTCTAGGTTGAAATTTGTAAGAAAAATTGTAAATTTTTGTGAAAGGTAAAAAATACATGCGAAAGATACGAGACTGTAGTGCCATCTATCGGCAAAACTTGTCCCTTTAAACCAACCTTAATGCTAATGGAGATAAGACGAAGATCAGTTGTTGGCGTGGGTATATCCAACATATTATCGGAATTGTGGCAGTTCAGTTAGACGGTGAACTTGCGTAAGGACAGAGTGAACATGGGACCTCCACAGAGCGTCATAAGAGCATGTATTCTGTACAAGTTCAAACTGGGATCAAACACCACTGCAGCGGGGCGCGAAAGATATGCCAGGACTTTGGTACGGGTGTCGTGACTACGCGGACACTGCAGTGATAGTTTAACAAGTTAAAGGACGTTGACGAAACACTCGAAGACGCACCACATGCCGGAAGACCAACGTATGTACAAAATGAAGATCTTCAGGTATCAATGGAGGCGAACAGTGGCCAGATATGTGAGGAACTGGGATTAATATTCACTGTGAGTTGAGAAACCATTCGGCAATACCTCCATCCACTTAAAAAGTACTACAAGTTGGGTTGATGGGTCTCACATGATTTAACTCCGGGCCAGAAGGCAAAGGGAGCAGACACCTGTGATCCTTTTACTGTCTCGTCTGAGGAAGGAGCTATTCCTGGTCAGGGTGTTGATGTGACGAGAAGTGGGTCCTGTAGGAACCTCCACGGCGACGTCATCATTGGTTAGCATCCTATGAACTGGTTCAAAAACAGTCGAAACCAGCACTGCATCGGAAGAAGGCCCTCCTCTCTGTTAGGTAAACTGCTCGTGGCATCATGCATCGGGAACTGCTAACAGCTGGTTAGAGCATCAATGCAACTGTGTACTGTCAGCAGTTGAGCCGTGTTCAAGAAAAACTCGAAACTCGGGAGCCAGCACTTCTGAATAAAAAGGAGTCCTCCTGTTACAGGACAACGCTAAACCTCACGTGGCTAGGATGACCCGGGACACCATTCTACGCCTTGGATGGGAAACACTATTGCAGCCGCCATACTCCCCAGATACTGCACCGTCCGATTATCTCCTGTTTCATTTCTTGGACAATAAACTTAGAGGACGCCAGCTAAAACCCCTAGCAGAGATGCAAAATGCACTTGATACATTCTTCGCTTCACGGCTCACCAAGTTCTACCGAGACGGAATTCATGGCGTTCCAAAACGTTGGCAGAAGGTCGTCGATACTGATGGGGACTATTTTTGATCTTCCAGGTCGTCTTAGGTGACTATCGATGTTCGAAGGTGGTGGGTGAAAAAGCGACAAAAATTTGTTGGTTACCTTTATAAACACTACTTGTTTTTTTTTTTTTTTCATTTTTTAAAATTTTACAAGGGAAACAGAAAATTGGTATTGTTAAAGTTCCTAAGTCAATTGAACACATTTCAGCGAGATATGTTATGTATGGTTATACAGAAAAACATGACAAAGCGTAAAAAATACCTAATTGGGGTTTAGGCCTAAACAACTTAACAAAAGTTTATTTTATTTTATTTATTTATTTATTTTATTTTATTTTATTTTATTTTATTTATTTTTTTTTTTTTGCACAGAAACCACTTAATAAATGAAATGAAATTAAATGAAATCAGTTTAATGTCCCACGATGATGTCCGTTAGGGTAAGGGAGACGGATTAACAAAAATGAATGATGGAAGAATTGGTGGAGTCATAATGTGGGAGAAAATGGGAATACCCTCAGAAAACCCAAGGACAATCACAAACTTACTTGGATGTGGAACGAACCAGGAAACCACGCACCAGAGGTAAACACTCTATCACTGAGCCACTGTGACCTCTACTTAAATAATAATATATTAAATATTATAATTATAACTTGGATCAATTTCCGGAGGTGTCCCTGCTATTCGATGAAGTGTCCCGTTTTTAGTTTGAGAATGTGAGTCTGGACATTTTGTCTTAACAACTTGTTTCTCTATATGATGCTATAAATGAAACTGTAATACTGTAAATGAAAAGTTTACGAAAAACCTCATGTTAACCTATTGAAGTTGTTATCTTCTCTAGTAAAACTGCAACATTATCTACCAAAAACCTATGTGCACAACATATATATAATATGTGCAGTCAACGCTCTTTGGTGCCTAGGAAATAAAACAACAGTTTCTTGCCTGTTTCCCAACAGCATAGAATCAATCTGAAGGTACCTTCGTGACATCGAGGGCATCCTAATGAATTGTTGGAAGATGGTTGCTGAATTAACGCATGACGTAATCGACTCCACCTCTAAGTGTAGGAAGATTGGAGGCGAGATGCCCACGCGTTCATTTGGCCGTTATATCCCACACGTACACAAGGAACCAGTCGCTCTCCGAAGCAAGGTGTCAAGTTCTGACTGCGTATATGATTTCACACGTACGCACTCTTACTTAGTTTCGCTCCCATAAGAACGACGCGACTGAAACTTGGATTCAAGAATGCAGCTAGCAGTAGTTTACATGCTTTGGTTATTCATTGTTATTACTGAAGATTTTTAAGAAAAATAATATAGGGCATATATATCAAAATAACAGTTTAAGGAGCAACAGCAAATATTGGTGATTACGACACACAATTAATTTTTCATGTACTAGTATGAATTTTACGCAACGCACTTTAAAAAGAAAAAAAAACATGAAAAATGATCGAAAGTATTGTAAATCGACGCAGTGGCGGCTTCACCGAGTATGCACGGGCCTACCCAAAACTTTTAAAAAATATATAAACGCTAAAAGATACCATAAAGAGTAAACATATTTTCCACTATTTATATTAATTGTAGATGATTATTTAACAAATAGCATCAAACACTATACTACTGTAAAAGTAATTTCCTACTGTCATTAATCAATCAAATGTGTATTATGTATCCATAAGCGAGGAAGCGGGCGTAGCCAAAATTAAAATCCTAAAGCTGCTCCTGAATCGACGGTACTTGCAGCTACCTCGTATGTAGAAAAATAAAATTAAAAGAAAAACCTTTACAGGAGAAGAAAAAAAAAAACGTTTGAAAAAGTTGGAGATTACTTAGAAATCGGCTACTTTTCTGATGGAAAGGTCAATTTGTTATCGTAATTGACTTCTCCATCAGAAAAGTCGCTGACTTTCAACTAATCTCAAACTTTTTTCTTTCTGTAAAGTTATGTTTTGTTTTTGAGATACGAGGTAGCTGCAAAGTACCCTAAATATATCTGAAATCTCTGCTTAAAAGTATTTTCTTAAAAAGAGGTAGCTGAAGCAAGGATGGATTAAGCATTAAGGAAAATAAGTTCTGTTTAGGATATCAACGGAAAATGTGTACCACTGAATTTTTCAATGGGCGAATTTACTATAGTTAATGGGGCATATGGTTCAAAACTGCAAATGATGCAGCTAAACCAAGTACCACAAAAAGGTCCCAACATTAAATAATAAAAAAGAAAAACATACACATATATACAATAATAACAAGAGCAATCGGATAGTGTAGACCTCCACCAAGGATTGTAAAATCGAAAGAAAAAATCATACATAGCCTAAATGAAAGAAGGGGAAGCTTTGGATGCAATCTGTTTGGATCAAAAAATCGAAAGAGAAAAATTCCCAATAGTCCGAATAAAAGAAGGGGAAGCTTTGGATGCAATCTGTTGGGATCATAAAGTCGAAAGAGAAAAATTCCAACTAGCCTAAATAAAAGAAGGGGAAGCTTTGGATGCAATCTGTTGGGATCATAAAATCGAAAGGGAACAAAATTCCCGCATAACCTAAATACCCAAGGGAAAGATTTGGATGGAATTTGTGTGAAATCTGAATATCTTCTGTACAACGTCAGTGAAGAAATACACACATATGTACATACACTTCGTCAAAAACATAACCTCCAAGGCGGAAGAAGAAAAAATGATAGTAATTATAGACGTAATGAGTGATGATAGCAATGATTGAAGATCTGATCAAAGACTTTCAATTAAAAAAAATGGGAAAAAACACATTTTAAACATCAAATGGTCTTAAAAATTGTTGTGTCTTTTGCACACAAGATAGTGTTAGTCTTCCAAATCTCAGGTATATGAGTCGCAGCGGGACAGGCTTAACGTCATTTGATGGGTGATAGTTGAAGCAAGTAAATGTGAAAACGTGTTGGAATTCTTATAATAAGATATTGCATTGTGAAGATGAGCAAAGTTTCCACGAAACTGAGCTACAGTTTACATTTTTATTTCGATAAAGGGGCAAATGCTTCACAATCTCGTAGAGAAATTTGTGCTGCTTATGGGCAAAATACGTTATCAAAAGCAACAGCCGAAAGATGGTTCAGTCGCTTTCGTTTTGGAAATTTCGATGTCGAAGATGCTCCTTGCAGTGGCAGTGGGCGACCAATTACAGCAAAAGTAGATGACGCACTGCCAAAACTCCAGCAAGATGGGTCTTGACTTTAACGTCCGTCAATAAATAGTGTTAAACCATTTGAAGAAAGCTGCATACAAAATGAAGCTCGACGCTTGGATACACATGACCGGACCCGATCGAAATTCTATCTTGGAATCTCTAAAGCGGTTGATCATTAGAAACAAAAAGTGGATAATCTACACGAACAATGTGCAAAAACGATAGCCCACGTTAACGCCCAGCAAAGTTATGATGTGCATTTGGTGAAATTGGAAGGGTGTCATGCATGTGCATTCCGAGTTCCTGCCGTTGGTTAGAACGGTCAACTGTACACTCGGGTCTGTACTGTCGACAATAAGGCGAGTGTATCTAACAAGTAAGAAAAGCCAGAATTGGTCAACAACAAGGGTGTCGCACACTATGCTGACGACGACATACCACATATCTTTTAACGACAAGCGAGAAATAATAACAATAAAAAAAAAAAAAAAACTGGCTGAAGATTTTAATGTATCCACGGTACAGCCTGGACCTGGAACCGTCAGATTACAGTTTCGATCTCTGCAGAACTCCCTGAATGTTAAGTTTGAAAAGAGGCTGACTAACTAACTGGACAACAGTGGAGTAATGTGGATTGCCTATTTCGCAGGCACTATGCTTCGCTCTATATATGTAAGTTGCAAAGTCTGAACGCCAAAAATACCTTCTCGAGCCAAAATCAAAACAAAAAATCGTATGCGATTAGAGCTGGTGAAGATCTGTGTATGTACAAAGTTTGATGGCTCTAGATGACTCTTTTCTATGCAAAAGCTGATAACAGATACAAACACATTATTTTATATAGGGTGGCACGGTAGCTCAGTGGTTGAATCCCAGCCAAGTGAGTTTGTGACGGAATTCTTCCATTATGATTCACTTGCCTTAATCTTCGTCTCCCTTAGTCTAAAGGGCATAATTGTGGGACGTTAAACTCGAAGATTATTTTATGTAGTAGTTCTAGCTGTATTAGCTGTTGCCGGGTTTCAATTCAGAATTCGCATAAATTGTGAGGAAGAAGAAACTCCTTAAATAATTTCTCCACAATCATTTTATTGCCGAATATTTATTCCTTGCTGTTATCTAAGCCCGAATAACATATATAATATAGGTTGCATACTAGGCCAGACTTCTTGGAAATAACCGAAGAAGAAATGTGTATAACGCTTGATCTCCCTCGATCTGAAAATTGAAGAAACGGATTCGTACACGATTAGATCTGTTGAAAATGTGTGTAGCAAATTTAGTCTAGCAAATTTAGTAGAATGAAGAGAAGTCTTCATTTCAAACTAAAGCACAGGCAGCTCTTGATAGAAGTTCCCTCCGTAATAAATAAATAAATAAATAAATTGTTCCTACAAGCTATGGAAAGAAAAAGAAACTAATTCTTGTATAAGCCTATAGTTTGTAGTGATAAAATAGTAAACTTTTACCGACGTGACTTACCTTAAGAGCCGCCACTGAGCCAAAGCATTACGCATAGTTACGAGAATATGGCGTTTGCAAGACAAGTAACAATTTTTCTTTACAAGATTGTATCTTGCAACTTAAAATGTTGTACACAATTGCTCTTCCTTATCAATAAAAAAAGGAACATGGAAGGTTCATCGTGCTACTGGTAACTTGTTATTGGAGACATTTTCTTTTTCATTGAAATCCCTGAGCAATAATATATAAACAATATATATATATAAAACAATTCTTTGAAATCAGAATCTCAGTGAAATGAGCTTGTTTTCTGGCATATAACTTTTTTTTTTCCCTTCTGCTGCTTTTAAACCATTTTGTTTTCTTCGTAACAATTACGCAATACTTTTCTCAGAATATCCACTTTTAACGTGTTCACAATTCAGTTTAACCAAGATACAGCCACCTCTTTCATCAAAATTAAATTCTTCCAGAACCGCAGGTCAAAAGCCTGGAACAACCTCCTACTGAAGCATATCCAGCGTTAATTGCCTGATGAATATAACATTTATAAAACTACAGAGAAAACCCACATCTTTCATTATAGTAACACTCAAGCATATGGCAACGAATTAATGAGCTTTCTAGTTTCTGGACTTGATTTAACTTAATTCAAGTCAACAAGTAATTAGCTACGATAATTTACGAGTTTATTTAACTTTTTTTCTTTCCCTCATCACTTTCTCGTGGATCAAATGTTACAGAGGCTACCTGTGATCTCTTGTCTCTGGTGGAATGAGAATGTGGGAGGAAACGGGAGATGAGAAAACCCATGGACACAATGATATCCACACAAATTCGCATGGCCTGAGATCGATCCCGAGGCTGATTGTACCAGAGGTGAGCGCTTTGCCACTGGGCCCCCAGGTGTGCGAGATAACAGCTGATCAGTGGCAAATGGCTCAGTTCTAGTGCGAGGAATTATTTGGAGCATTCAGAGCATAACAGAATCAAGTCAAATCATCAAAGTTGTGAGAAAAAGAGACATGCAGTTTGTATGGTAGGCATAAGTCCACGGAAAAGTTCTAACAGTTAATGTATCCAAAATCACCAAAGGTGGACTTCATTTCCTTGTGTACTAGAACTTTCATAATAGGATTCTTAAGGGTAAAATATTGTATGTCGAAAATGACCAAAAGTGGACTTGATTCCCTTGTGCACTAGAAATTTCATAATAGGATTTTTCAGGATGAAATATGTCCAAAATGACCAAAAGTGGACCTGATTCCCTTGTGCACTAGAGCTTTCATAATAGGATTCTTACGGATGAAATATGTCCAAAATGACCAAAAGTGGATTTGATTACCTTGTGCACTAGAAGTTTCATAATAGGGTTCTTCAGGATAAAATATGTCCAAAATGACCAAAAGTGGACTTGATTCCCTTGTGCACTAAAAGTTTCATAATAGGATTCTTAAGGATGAAATATGTCTAAATGACCAAAAGTGGACTTGATTCCCTTGTGCACTAGAAGTTTCATAATAGGATTCTTAAGGATGAAATATGTCCAAAATGACCAAAAGTGGATTTGATTTCCTTGCACACTAAAAGTTTAATAATAGGATTCTTAAGGATGAAATATGTCCAAAATGACCAAAAGTGGATTTGATTTCCTTGCACACTAAAAGTTTAATAATAGGATTCTTAAGGATGAAATATGTCCAAAATGACCAAAAGTGGATTTGATTTCCTTGCACACTAAAAGTTTAATAATAGGATTCTTAAGGATGAAATATGTCCAAAATGACCAAAAGTGGATTTGATTTCCTTGCACACTAAAAGTTTAATAATAGGATTCTTCAGGATAAAATATGTCCAAAATGACCAAAAGTGGATTTGATTTCCTTGCACACTAAAAGTTTAATAATAGGATTCTTCAGGATAAAATATGTCCAAAATGAACAAAAGTGGATTTGATTTCCTTGCACACTAAAAGTTTAATAATAGGATTCTTAAGGATGAAATACAGTAAAACCTGTCAACTTGGCCACCTCTCTAAGTTGGCCACCTGCTTATCTTGGCCTAGTTCGTCTTGAACATGCATTTTCCCATAAGACATTCATTACTCATTACTCTGTAAGTTGGCCACCTGTCTATCTTGGAAGTTGGCCACAATGAAGCATTGTTTACCCTATGATGATAATGATAAATTTACCTGCGTATCTTGGCCACGCGAATACGTTTTGTTATTTTTCTTAACTCTTTCGTATTCCCGTATGAGAGCCAAATGTTCTGTATTTGTTACTGGAGACAGAGAAGCATAGATTCCCACTATTTGTTCTTGGAGGTCAATGGCCAGAATATTACCCTGACAAAGGGGTGGTGAAGGAAGTGGGGAATAAGAAAACGCACGTACAGGAATTCAGGAAATGGTAGTACATATTTGTTTACCCTGTCTGTTTTGGTAAAACCATTAGCTATATCGGCTCCTTTCATCAGTGGGGAGCTTCAGTAATTCCGGAAAATTCTCAAGGTTAAAGCTAACCATCTCAATTGTGATTTATTGGCACCTGACGGCTTGTTGAAAGGTAGCGGAGGTTTTCAAATATGAATTCCGCTAAGATTTTCTCAAAACATCTTTTGCTCCAAGGGAAACACTTGTAGCTCATTAACAAGAGGTAGTTACTACAAAATTAGAATGTGCATATGTGCAAAAAAGAATAAAAGACATACGTCTAGTATGAAACGCCATGAATAAATTTGTTATTAGTAACTGCTTTGCTACTTCTACAGAAAATATTTGTCACTGCCGAAAAAAATCATATAAACTGCATATAAATTATTGAATTTATAATTTTGCTTTTCTTGTTTTCAATCTCAATAACTCAATGTGCTACAATATCAATTTCAATAAACTGCGTACATATGTTTCAATTTTATGGTTGTGTGATTGTGTTTTCCGTTCGAATATTTCAGTGTACCAGACTAGTTTTCAGGAAGAAAAAGGCACATATATTAAACATACTGTAGTATTTTTTCTAGTACTGTGTATTGTTATGATTACTCTATATATTTATTTAATAGTAGCTGTCGTGGTATTGCTTATTAAAATTTTACAATCAAGTAATACTAGAAATCCTATTCTAAAATTACACCAATCACTTATTTTCTGTAAGTTGGCCACCTGTCTAAGTTGGCCACTTTTCAATGGAACCGACGGTGGCCAACATAGACAGGTTTCACTGTATGTTCAAAATGACCAAAAGTGGATTTGACTTCCTTGCACACTAAAAGTTTAATAATAGGATTCTTCAGGATAAAATATGTCCAAAATGACCAAAAAGTGGACTTGATTCCCTTGTGCACTAAAAGTTTCATAATAAAATTCTTACGGATGAAATATGTCCAAAATGACCAAAAGTGGACTTGATTCCCTTGTGCACTACAAGTTTCATAATAGGATTCTTCAGGATAAAATATGTCCAAAATGACCAAAAGTGGACTTGATTCCCTTGTGTACTAGAAGTTTCGTAATAGGATTCTTCAGGATGAAATATGTTCAAAATGACCAAGAGTGGACTTGATTCCCTTGTGCACTAGAAGTTTCATAATAGGATTCTTACGGATGAAATATGTCCAAAATGACCAAAAGTGGACTTGATTCCCTTGTGCACTACAAGTTTCATAATAGGATTCTTCAGGATAAAATATGTCCAAAATGACCAAAAGTGGACTTGATTCCCTTGTGTACTAGAAGTTTCGTAATAGGATTCTTCAGGATGAAATATGTTCAAAATGACCAAGAGTGGACTTGATTCCCTTGTGCACTAGAAGTTTCGTAATAGGATTCTTACGGATGAAATATGTCCAAAATGACCAAAAGAGGACTTGATACCCTTGTGCACTAAAGTTTCATAATAGGATTCGTAAGGATGAAATATGTCCAAAATGACCAAAAATGGACTTGATTCCCTTGTGCACTAGAAGTTTCATAATAGGATTCTTTAGGGTAACATTGTATGTCGAAAATGACCAAAATGTGGACCTGACCTTGTACACTATAAGTTTCATAATAGTGTTCTTAAAGGTAAACTATGTCCAAAATGATTACCAAGTGGACTTAATTTCTTTGTGAACGCACCATATATTTTATTCCACAAGATATCAGCTTATAAAATTTTCTCGTTTTTTTCCCAGTTTGCATTCAGATTCTCATTCCGTCATATCTTTCATAATCATTGACTTCTATTAATCATTCCTCTTTCCTCTCCTAGAGTCATGTTTATGGAATGCTGAACTGAAGATTCCACCCCTCTTCTTGTAAAAGATTCGTTTTCGATTGCAAAGCTGACGAGTTCTATCAGTAAGATAAGTTTACCATTAAATAAATAAATAAATAAATAAATAAATAAACAAAATAACGAACTCTGCTAAGACAGTAGAGATCGAAACGAAATGTACATTAATGAATGAAAATCAAATGACATCTTTGTTTAACGTCCCACGATTATGCCAGTTAGGCTAAAGGAGATGGATAATTTAGGCAAGTGAACGATGAAGAATTGGCGGAATGATAATGAGGGAGAAAGCGGGAGTATCCACAAAAACACGAACACGATGTTGTCAACCACAAACCGGCATCGAATCACGGACCCTACGCACCAAAGGTAAACGGTCTACCACTGAGCCGCCATGCTCACATTTATGAATGAATTGGATATGGATAACCAGCATTAAAATCATCGTTAACCAATAATCGTTAAGATGTTAATGCATTGACTCCATTAACGAATGGCTGAAATAATTGCTGTAGCTACCTATTGTAATAAATAAATAAATATAATAAAAAAAAAAAACTCGTTTTCGAGTTATTGTGTGAATGGGTGTACTAATAGTAGTCTTATAAGTTACGTTTGCAGGATTCTTATACAAAAACAAAGAGGTTAATACAGTGGTATAGCATTTACAAAACCATATAAAAGCACAACAAAAGAGGTTCTCATTTATGGTTCGAAACATTGCAGCTTTAAACTTATGTTATCTAAGATTCTAGTAACTAACATTTTTACCATCAGCTACTTTGAGATTCTCCCACTTCCTCCAGCTATTTTAATTCATATATATTTAACAAAGTTTAGATCCAACCGATATGCTGCTTTACACTGAAGTTTTAAAACAAACAAGAATTTTAGGAAAACTAAAAATGGACCAAAAGATTGCGATCTTGGTCAATAATTAGTTTTTGGATCAGGTGCCACAACATTTTTGAACGGCCCCTAAACGAGATTTCATATTTTCTACGGAATAAGCACATCATACTGAGTTAAATGATAGTTTGGGTTCGGCTACACTATATGTAGTTCTCTAGATAAGGCCTACAAGAATTATTTGATTGAAATATATTGGATCTTTTGATCCTTAAAAAAAAAAAGTGCATTAAGAATAGAGGAAGTATGAAACGAAGTAGGATACGGCAACTATATATTAAAGATACTATTCCAGTATTCGCCTGGTGGAACGGACGAAAAATCTGATAGAATTTCGGTCATAATAGTTGTTCTTGGGAGTTGAAAAATAAATCTTCCAGTTGCAAAGCAACCTTTTACTACCACTCACTTGTAGCTACTATCCATCTTCTCTACCACACACAGGGACATAAGACAATATGGGACGTCAAACTAAAATTGATTTCATCGTTCAATGTGTAGTTGATCCTCCGACATACGAAAACCTCTGATATAGAGGTCGTAAGTTTGATTATTGCCCATATAAAGTATCTAGTGCGAGTAACAATATTTTAAATGTAAACCCTACCCATTACAAGGTACGAGCTACGTCAAGACGCAAAACAACTCAAACTGAAAACTTTTTCCGTTGAAATTAACAGTTAATTAATATTAGCTAAATCTGCGCTGTCCACGCATCTTTCTAATATCAGCATGAATCTACTTTCCATTTCTTCATCATATCTGTAAATGTCTCTTTACAGACACAAGTGAAGGATGGGAGAATTCACAAAGAGAGTAAATTGCTACACGTGCAAGAATTTTCTATTATAATATATATAAACTCGTATAAATGTATAAAACTACACACTACATGCCCATGAAGTTTCCAACATATAATAAGTTTTGTTATTTAGATTATAGTGAAGCACCTGCAATGTCCATCAACCCGCTACACGTAGCTCTTCTACTAGTTGCCTAACATAAGAATATCTCTTTCTCACTTCTCACTATATCTGTGCAAGTCCTTTTACAAACAAGTAAAGGACAGGAACACTCTGGAATGAATTGGTATAGACAAACATATAGATGTAGTGTTTTAACATATAGAATGTTCGGGGTGAGTTTGTGGCAAACTCGGACAAGTCATAGATGATACCAAATGCAAATATTTTTCCCTATAATTCCATATCCGAGTACGCCTCATAGTTGGTCCACAAGCCTTCGAAGTTGCCAGCTTGAAATAGGTTTTGTCATTCGGATTAAAGCAAAGCGCCTGAAATATCCGTCAACCCGCTTTACGTACCTCCACTGCTCGATGCCTTACACAAGGGTATAACCTTAACATCCTAGTGGCAATATTAAACTAATAGAGTCAAAACGACGCTTAAAAAATGTGCAATAGAAAAATAAAGACAAGCATTCTAAAAATTTGAGTTAGAACTGGCAAATCTGCACAAAATTTGAAGTCGACCAGCGAAACCGGCACATTTCAAGAGCTTGTCGTTTTCGAGATCTCACTGCCAAAAGGAATTAGCCACAAACATATAAAAGTAGCATTTTAATATATAGATTAGTTTGTTAGTTTCGAGAGTATAATTAGGGATGCGCACGAGACGAGTCGAGACAGGATTTTCCTGACAAAATTCGAGTCGAGACACGGCTTTTCCAATAGAAAAATATATCTTTTTCGAGTCGAGATATTACTTTTACAGCACATTTTCGAGTCAAGACAGCTACAAATTTTGTCTCGGTGCACATTCCTAAGTATAATGCTCTTTTCCAGCACCCTGTCTATATGAATCATGAACCTATACGTTAACATGGTGAGACAGACACATGAGCTTCTACCGGGAATCGAACAGGGGTTTCCCGCGCTAAAGCTGTGTATACTAACCTTATAGCTATGAGCGAGCTTAAAACTAATTAAGTGAACGTACTGTTGATCGAAGTTTTTCTTACATCAGAACAAATAAAAATGGCTTATACTTCTTACGGTTTATACTCTTATCTCTCTCTACCCTACCACGCCCACAACCTAATCTTAGTCAAAAATATGGATCCGTTCTCTCTTTCGATACCAACTTCACATGCAATAAATTTTATAGTTTCAGAAGCTTAAAAGTGAAGCAAAGAGTACATCAAATGCTGCTCACGCTCATGACGCGATTGAATGAACGATTCGCGAAGAATAATGAAGAGTGCGGAAGTAGAAAAAGAAATAAAAAAACTTTGATTCAGTTGAACAGTGTACGAGAAAAGACAACTTCATTACTTTAGCAAAAACCCTTACGATTTTTTTCTTCCTTTCAATTTTCTCAGAAGACCTGTCATGTTAACTTATGTTCCTTCGTGCTTAATTAAAACAAGCATACTAGTTCAATTCATTCCAACTTTTTTTTTATTAAAAAAATTCTTTAAACATGTTTCAAACTAATACAACAAATAAAAGTCACGTGCACACCACGTGACGGAAATTGGTTTGTATGATGGATATTTTCTCAATTAATATTGAAACCGGAACCGACAGCAGACCTCTAAAACTTCCAGTTTAAGCAGAGAATAAGAGTTGCAATAATATACAGGGTGTTTCAAAACAACACTGACAAAGTTTGGGAGGTGTTTCCTGACAAGATAAGACAAAAAGTATAGACCATTCTGGTTACACAAATGCTTCCTTTCCGAGTTATAGGCTGCCGAAAGGTTGCACAAATGCCTCCAGGGACACAAGCGAGCAAGTACTGCAATCTTTCAGACGCTTCTCTCAATTAAGGCATGAAAATTAATGATTCTGATTTTTAAAACATTTTTTTTATCTTCCTTTAAAAATACAGAAGCAATTACTTGCATTTTTCTCTTCCTTTTACTCGGGGAATTCGACTTTTTTTTTAAAGGCGACTTTTTTTTTTTTTAATCTCTACATAGATAGTGGTGACACTGCAATATAGCATGCATCTGTCACAAACACATTTCACACCTGCCGCACGCTCAAATAGACGGAAAAATTCAAGACATTTATTTCTGGGTATCTTTCACTTCCGATCTTCACATCTGAGCTAAATGGATATACTTGTGAGGTAGTTTATTCACGTCTAGAGAATTTTGGTATTCACAAGAACCTCCTTCGGTTAATACGAGGTCATCATTTAGATTTCATGTTGAAAATAGCATATTGATAACTATTCGGTCCTTCACTGACAAGCCACTCACTGCTAATTGAAGTATCTACGTACAGTCATGTATACAAAATGGCCCACCACTTTTTTTAAAAGCACTTTACTCACAACTACAGACGAACTATAGACGCAGTATTTCTGAAGCCACAAGGGGTCTTTGTGATGGACAAACACTGTACACGTGTGGGTTTTCTATGAGTTCTGCCGTTTCCTCCCATTTTTCATTCTATCATTTTGTTCATTTTCATTTATCACTATCTCTCTCACCTTTGAAGCATAGCTGTGAGACGTTAAATTATATATATATATATATATATATATATATATATATATATATATATATATATATATATATATATATATATATATATATATATATATATAAAAAGAGAGAGAGAGAGAGAGGACTGGTGCTCAGCTACGGTGCCAGAGGTACCTGGTTCGACAACAGGTCATGTAAGTCTGTGGTAGACAACATGTTAGTTGGCTTTCTCGGGATTTTTCTTCCACACTCTTAATCCAAAAATCCTTTTATAATCAGTCACTTGAATTGAAAATCCGCCTTTTACCCTGAGTTAGACTGTCTGGATTTTGAATGTGGATATAGCTTACATAATAATAATAATAATAATAATAATAATAATAATAATAATAATAATAATAATAATAATAATAATAATAATAATAATAATAATAATAATAATAATAAAATACCAGGCATCATTTTAAATACTATCCATTCGCATCTGTAGGAGATATGATTTGATTGCAAGAAAAGGTTCTGAGAAATTAAAAGTATACGACTTATTCGTTGTAATCTCCTCAAAACATAATGATAAAAAGCTCCTGAAAAAGAAAATGATACTCAAAGGAAAGCTGATCATAACTATTAATATATATAATTCACTTTAGTAAGATGCATGAACTGCAATTTTCTCCTCTCTTCTTTCTGTTTTGTCATATGTACGAGGTAAATGCCAGGTTTCATAGTTGAAAAACTAATAAAGGTGGATTGATATAACTAACTTTAGCCTTTAAGGTTTGCCTGCGCAAAAGTAGAGATTCTGTGTATGTTCTTAATATATTCATCTAAAAAAAAAAAAAAAATAAGGCATTAAATGACAGATTCTACCATAGACGTGCTTAATAAAGATTCTATCTACTTGTTGTGCAAAAGGAATCGATATTTATCTCCACTTGAAGGATATGAGGACACTGTCTTCATCAACTTACTGTAAGGAAACGGGTGACTGAATTTTTGGGAAGGAGAAAGTGGCCAATTGAAGATCTGCCCAGGTTCGGAACTTAAATGTATGCAACCAACTCAGAAAACAGTGCTCTTGTTGAGGCCTTGGTCATGGAGGACAGACGGCTAACCGTTAAGGATATCTATAGCCTTACAAGATTCTTTCATTGCATCGAAGAAACAATTTTGAGAGATCACTTGAAGTTATCAAGCTCGGTACATGTTCGGTCCTTCGACAGCTGGGTGAAAAGATGGTCTCCCAGATAAGACGGCTTTTTACAGGTTAAGTACACTGAAGTGCATCTTAGTCCATTTTGTACGCAAGAAGTATTCCTCAGTGACCTACGTACATTTTTCAAACTGATGAATTCATTGCGAGTCACACGCCACTCATGAAAATTTCACTAAATCATATATATAAAGTTTAATGTCTACACAGACCAAGTTACATCAAAATCACTCAATAACTTCTGTGGGACAATTAAAATTTTCCGATAACCCCTCGTAAACCACCCGTCCCGACGAACGATCGGCTGTGTTTTAATATGACACGATCATCTCTAAAGAGTTAACGATATTGTATTACAAGTATTTGAACCTCCCGACAGCAAGCAAAAAAGTTATCTAATCATCTATGCTCGAACGATAATTTTGTAGCCAAAGTTATGAAATAGTCTATAACTTTTTCTTAACTAAGTTTTATGGATACTTCATCAGGTCAAAAGGGACTAATATTCAGTACATGTATAACACTAAATATTCAGATAAGGACAAAGCCACCTTGGACAATCATTATCTGAGACTCAGCTCATTCTCTGGTGATACCATCAATTTCAATAAACGCCTTTGGTGATGATGCTATTGAGGTTGAAACTTGTCAGTTCGATCAGAATCGCCATTCGAATCAATCTTCACAGTATAAATTTGTTAACCAATCCCAATCTCAAATCGACAAGACTTTTATCACTTTTCTTAGACAGGTAAAATGTCTTTAGATTGTCTGCAAGCGGACTGATTTCGAAAGAGATTTAATAAAGCTTCTTGAACACACAGAGAGTTCGATACAGTTATGTATTTGATAAGTAATTTAATCCAAGTTTAATTTTATAAGTCTCTTGATAAACTACACTAAATTAAACTACACTACACTACACTACACTAAACTAAGAACTCGAAGTTTATAAGCTCGGAATAAATCGACAAAATCGGAGATTAAATTACACAATTCGAAGGATACGCTACCAGCAACTTTTCAGTATTCGTAACTCATAACTTTCTACTACTAATACCATTATACCGTTACCATTAGATGTTATTTTTAAATTCAAAACGTTACAAAACTTTCGTTGGTAGGTTAGTTTGGAGTCTAACGTTTCTCACCATCGAAACTAGACGTGGATCTAGGCTAGACATGGACCTACAACCTAACCACATTAGCTCCCACGGAGAAATGAACAGATCTTTCGCTTTGAACGTGCGTAAAGATTATAGCTAGAAGGGAACTTCTTCAAAACTACGTATTCCTTTACAATATTACACCTTTGCATGCACAACTTGCAACAGATCTGTACGGAAAATCTGAAATATATATAACGTTTACTCTACATTGGATGAATGTGATTAATAAATCTCTTTTGGACTTCTAAATTGCTTGCATCTGTCAAAGAACACTGACGAGGACTTTTTCTATCCTTTCAATGCTTTACTCATGAACTCACAACAACAACAAAAAAGCAATAAAAACTTGAGAAAAGACGTTAGCTTGTTGAAACAAACATGAAACAGATTTAGAAATAAGGAAAAAATAAATCGATGATTTTTGTTCTGGATATACATTACAAAGAAAACAAAGAAATCTGTCTGTTAGAAACATAACATTGTGATGCACAGCATGTAACCACCGCAACTACAACCTGCGACCCAAATACAACTTGATATAAATTCATGGCTTTAGCAACCAATTATCTCTGCTACTGGTTTCTATGCAAATATTGCTTCTAATTTACGTAAGTGATCAGCCGTTTAACATTATAACATCTCATATTTTCCTTCCCTTTTAATTTATTTATCAAGCATATGCTCTGCATACAGACAGGTTGCTGCAATGTACACACATGATCTATGAGTCCATTAAAATGAGAACAGCTCAATGTTTACCGTCCTTACAAATATGGAGAGTAGTTTTCAAGATACATTTGGCTGATAGTGAAACAAATAAGAGCGTTTTACAGTGGTCAGGCGGATCAGCTTGCAAGGTCGTATTCAGAGGGTGATACAAGGAGGTGGGTTTCTTCTCGTAACACTCAAACTTATAACTTCTTGTTTGAAGATTCAATGTTCGTTCCAGAGGATTTAGAACTTGGAATCACAAGTGGGAATCTAACTCTGGTCTCTCGTACCGTGCCAAAGACAAAATCTTTAACCATCTTAACCACGAGTTAAATTAAGGTGGTCCTTACGGGCTATACACTGGCGGCTCTTAAGGAACGTCACAGTAGTAAAAGTTTAAGCGTTGTATCTACAAGCTAAAGGAAGAAAGTTTCAAATAGCTTTAGATAGATGTATGGATGAATGAATATATGAGGTATGCTTGCTTCCCTTCGCTTGAAATGATAAAGGTTTTATTATGTTATTATTACTTTTATTATCACAAAGGCTAGTATTTATAATTACATTACGAAAGAAAGAAGAACAATCCAGTTTTGTACTTTTAATTAAGTACACTATATAATCTGATGGTATAAAATACCTGTTACACTGGAATTCTTACCTAAATAAATTGAAAGTGACTGTGTTTGTGACTTCATCTCTCTTGAACCAACCGACCGATCTCGATTACATTTTAAATATATGAGGTTTGGGTCTGGGATGGTTTCTATCATTTCGCTTTAACGGTGCAACTTAAGGGAGGGAAGGGGGGATATATATTTAAAAATGATCGATATTAGTATGGAATCCATAGTTTTTGGGGTAGGTGACACTTCCGTTGCTATCTAAATCCAAATTCAGCTCCGCAACTTGGGAGAGGGGGGATGTATAAAACGATCTGTATTGGTGCCGAATCCACAGTTTTCGGGGTCGCTGAGATGAACAGTGACACTTCCGATGCCGTTTAAATCTAAATCCAGTCCCGCAACTTGGGGGATGGGGAGATATATAAACATGATCGAAAATGACCGATATTAGTGTCGAATCCGTAGTTTTCGAGATCGTTGAGCGAACAGTGACACTTTCGACGTCATTTAAATCCAAATTCAACCCGATTGCCCTGTATATCCAAAATGAAACATATTCTCCTCGTGCGAAGAACGATCAATCTGCTACTACATACTACATATAATGCAGTTAATATTTTTAGTTTAGAATCATGATTTTCAAACAATCAACTGCTCCAGGTTTTGTCTGTTGCTTCCGAAATCCGTTAAATGAGGGATAAGTGTATAGTTGTACAAGTATATAAGTACACTTACAATGGTTAAATATACTTAAAGATATTTTTTTCTGTTTTTTTTTTTATTTACTTATAAACTACAGAGATGAGTGTCCATAACGGAAACTTTTAGCCTATACATATTGCTACTCATTAGTGACGCTGTATCCAGAAATTTCTGTAGCTACACAGATGATGAATCAATTGCCTGGAAATGAGGTAAAAGTGAAACATTTTACAAGAATATATATGTTATTTGGCTGATAATTACAGGAGAGGAACATAGCGGAACAGCACTGTGGACAGGCTAAACGTCTTCAAGCACTGTACTCTTCGTACATTTTATGTTCCCCACGGCGCCGGAACAGGCATTTTCTACTTAGATACAACCTATTAGGACTCACTTCGTGAACAATACGCCACGATTAATAGCAGGTATACAACAAAGGTCCGCGTGAAAATTGTGAATATTATGATAATGAATCACAATTACACCTTTTTTATACCCACATATGTGTGCGTGAGACAATGGATCACCGCCTTGTTGACCGAAAAGAATAAGATTGATATGGGCCACAGAATTCGTTCCGTGTGTCTTCAAAGTGGGCGTGAGAATACATCTGACTCATAAGAGGGAGGGTTAATTATTTTCTCTTCACGGCCACAAGACAAGGAATATCATGTGATACTCATATTTCTGTCTTATCACAACCAGTACAATGTTTTTCAATGGTTTAATATAAAAGGCTAAAAATACAATACAAACAAAATAAGTTATATGTATATAATTTACACAATAACTTCATGGCTTCATTTTGTCCTTGGCAGGTCAAATTATTCTTCCGAATATTCATTCTTTCCATATTCTCTCACATAATCATTATTCAAACGCCTAAACTAACGGCTCTGTATTGAAGGCACACATGTGCGATATTTACTTACGTTAAAGAATGGTTATATGCCTATCTTCATAGTCTTAACTGACGTCCAGCTCGATATCAAAATACGTCGAAGTAAACACCACTAAATAAAAAAACTATTTTATTTTACGACCATTTTACTTGTTTTTGAAAGTGGACCGCTATGAAGTACAATTTACTTTATTCTTGTTTAATGGTAATTATCAAATACGCATTGAATAGGAGCACACCTTTAAGACATTATCTTACAACAGCTGAATACTAGAATACCAGAATAAATACTAAAATAATAATAATAATAATACAGTGGTCTCCACACCGTAGTCGCTAAAGTTTTCGAGCGGTTCCGGGTTCGATATCAAGTAAAGACACTCGATCGGAAAGATGAAAAGCCTTTTCAGGTCAGTCATCCTAAGTGATGATCTTTCTGAGTTTCCCTCATTTACACCAGGCAAATGCCAGGATGATACCTAACATACATGTTCCACGCCACTTCCTTCCTTCCCCACTTCCCCGGGTAGAGTGATCGCCGAAGGACGATATTTCCAATACGTGACGGACTTTATAAAGGTTACAGATGTCGAATGCCCAGAAATATAATCGTTAACCCTAGAATGAATACATGAACCAAAAATATTCAGAAACAAGGGCGTCGATCCTGGGGGACCCACCCCCCAAAGCTAATGTGGGCCCCTGCATTATATTTTTGAATATACAATATTTTGCAAAATTTGAATGCAATTTGTCTTAAAATTCTCATATATATACACCTTCTGCATCTGAATGCTCCCGCCCCCAAATTTACAGATAAATCGGCGCCTTTGTTCAGAAATTACAATTTCGAACTATTCCAAACCAGAATAATTTGGCAACAGAGGATAGCTTTCAGAATTCAATAGAACTCACGTGAATTTTTCATTTACTGACAAAAATTACATGGGAAAGTTTAGGGATAGAAAAAGAAATTTAATAACAGTTACTTTCATATCTTTCTATACGCCACAAAAATCTGTGGACGCAATTAATGGCTTCGAAGTCAACGTCATGAAAGATCTTCCTGATTAAGAAATAAAGGAATTTCTAATACCACAAAGATAAACGTGTACAATTTGATATGTGTATCAACTATGGTATACGGAACAAAGAATTGTTCAAGACCTACTACAAAATTGAATTACAAATAACAATAGAAATGAATACTTTACGAGGAATAATTACGGCAATAAAACAAGGAAAAACTAAGAAAGAAACGGTAATATAGGAAAAAAATAAAATTGGAACCACTGATAAATGATATACAGGAAAAAAAAGTTTCGGACACATGATTACAATAATGATAACAGACTACACACGAAAATAACAGTTGCCATGATTGATAGAATATTTACAGATATTAGGCTACCCGCGAGATGAGAAGCCCCAAATATTATCTCATGGTCAACATTGTTTACACGGAAGACTCAGGATGATATGGGCAGAGAATACAGAGCAAGAAAAAAAAGAAGAATGATCACTAGGTAAATGAAGAGGATGAGTAAAAACAAAGAGCCAAAGAAGAGAAAGATGTCCACCAAAGAAATCGAAAGAATGACTAAAACAAGAGAACAAGAAAGAACAACGATTACTAGGGAAGTGAGGAGAACGACTAATAACACAGAATTGAAAAGAAGAAAAAATGACTACTAGGGAAATAAAGAGTACGGCTAGAAACAGAGACGATAGGAAGGAAGAGGAGGATAACCACCAGAAAAGTGAAAAAGATGGCTAAAGAAGAAAATATAAGGAAAGAAAAAGATGAACATTATTGGAAATGAAGAAGTTGGTTAAAAACAAGAAAGAATACAAGACAAGGATGACTAGGAAAATGAAAAGGATAGCTAAAACAAGGTAATAGGAAAGAAAAGAAAGATTGAATTGAAAAAGGTTTTATTCAAGCGGGCGAGGTTCAGCATATTGCTGCTCTACCACCTAACCCTTGTCAAGGATGTACATACATTACGTTATACAAAAGATACAATCAATTGAGTACAAAAGATACGGTGATATACAACAACAACAACAAAAGAAATACATGTATACATTAAAATGATAAAAAAAAAGAAAAAAGTGGTACTTTTAACAAAACACACACGCACGCACAAGTACTACAAGTGAAGAAAGAAAAAAAGCATACAAACATGAAAACAAACACAAACCGATCAATAACATAGACACAAAATAAGTTATGCTTGTGATTCACAATATAGGGGGGAGGGTAATGAAATATTTTTACAATGCATGATTATTTAATAAAGAAGATGTACTAAGTCAAGTCTGATTTCATTTACGTGGTTCAAGTGATAGAATGCAAATCACACCCCAAAGATGAAAAGGATGACTAAAGATGAAAAGATGACTAAAAGCAAGGGAGAACATGAAAATAGAAAAGAATGACCATCAAGGAAATGAAAGGAATGGCTAAAAACAAGGGAAAACAGGAACAAAAGAATGACTACCAGGAAAATGAAAAAGATGACTAAAATCAGAGAGAGGATCGAAGTTGTTCATCTTAGACCTCACGCCGTTTGCCATAAGGGCAGAAAAAAATATGTATACAAGCTTTTGATGACGATTCATTCATTTATTTTATAGGGTTACTTTCCAAAATGGTATTGTCTATTATCACTGAGTAATTCATAAACAAAAATAAGAAAAAACGAGGTTACAACGACTAGCGATGAGTCTTAGGACTGAAAATATGTCCACGGCAGAAGTTGAGTAAAATTTTATTTCAACCATTGCGCTCATTTGCATGAAGACATAAACCTCAATACAGTAGTGGTGGCGAAAGAAATGCGCGACTGCTCTTGATGAGGCAGTGCGTTTTCACACCTGCGTTCCTTGGCGGCCACTCTGTTGTGGTAGCGTCTGCCAAACTCTTGACGAAGGTCTTCACTCCCAGCCTTGTTTCATTTCCAACGACAGAAGGAATGGTTCTCCACCAACGCCTCGGCTCGGCTATCCACCAGACATCGCGATTTTTTTTCCCTTTCTTTCTTTTATCTTACACTTGCTCAGGTGGTATTTGCGAATCTGGGGCAAACAGCAAATGTTCACCTTCTAATGAGTTCACCTAGTCTCACGGCAGGAGAGCATTTACTACTTCTGTGTACTCATGTCTCGTGCAACTGTTGCCTCATTTTCTACCTCTCTTGATAAAGTTCTAACTAAAATTAAGCTGCACTTGGATCGAAAATTTATCCAAGTACCCCCACACTGAATATCACATAGCTTAACTAAACTTTCTATCAATATTCTTATTTTCAACGAACTTGTTCGTTACTGAATTCTGTGTGTGTGTGTGTGTGTGTGTGTGTTATGTTCCTAATTTTTTAATTCTGAACCCTCCAATCGATAAAGCATTGAGAACTATCTGAGAAAGTGATGGATTTTTTCGCGTCATTCTTCGCGTTCCCAAGATATTGGCCAAAAAAGTTCCGATTTCGGGAGATTTAAGGAGCCATATCTCGGGAACCGTAAGTCATAGAGAGACTAGATTGGCGTTGATCAATACCTAAGAGGATGGTGAACATTTTGGTACCAAATAGTAACCGGTAGCTCTGTCCACCTCGCCACTGGTTTGGCCAGTAGCCACCGGTTAGTATTGGTACTTAGGTACTGTTCAATCCTAATATTATCTCTCTATGACTTACCGTTTCCGAGATATTGGCCAAAAATAGTTCTGATTTTGGGAGATTTAAGGAGCCATATTTTGGAAACCGTCAGTCATAGAGAGATCACAATGGTGTTGATCAATACCTAAGAGAATGATGAATATGTTGGCACCAAATATAAAAATAATAACCGGTGGCCTCTGTTCTCCAGATATTGGCCCAAAAAGTTCGAATTTCGGGAGATTTAAGGAGCTATATCTCGGGAACCGTAAGTCATAGGGAGATTATATTTTCTATTTTTTTCAATTTTCGATTTTTTTTTTTTTCACTTTTCTGCATGTGTCTTCATAAACCAACACATCGTAGAACGTTCTAGCGGAACTCTTAAACAAAACATGTGTGAAAAATTTAGTACTCAAGGAAATTATAAATGGATAAATATATTACAAGAATTGTTTAATGAGCATAATAATAAAGTACATAGAACAATTGGTATAAAACCTGTAGAAGTTAATAAGAAAAAATAATTCTTTCTAAGTTCGTTGTGGTAATGCTCTTGGAGCAGTCAACTTTTTTCTTTCATTTTCTTTTAAATAAAGTGGCACAAATTTCATGCATAAAACCTAAACGAAGATTCATAAATGCATGGGTATGAAAAATGTGTAGAATTCGTGAACATATTGGGAAATTCATGGGACACACATATTTTCGCTCTGAAAGAATGACCAAAAACTCTTTTTTACCATCTTTTTCGTGTCCAACACCCTCAAATTATCCAAATATTTTATTTTTCCATTACATAGAACTTCTTTACATTTATAGAACGATGCTATCTAAATTAGTTTCTGTGAAAGTAAGATTCTAGTTTCTCCTCAGTTTAGTTTTGAACAAAATGTTACTTATTTGGATAACTCATTCATTCAGTAAAGCTCCTGATGTAGTAACAAGGACATTTATACCAGAATCAGTAACAATCAACGAACATCAACATCACTGGGTACGAAAGTGAAAGGAAGGTAGCCTGGCTCTCTATATAAAAATGTGATCCTAGCATTCATCTGGTAAAATTGTGGGAAATTACGGGAAAAGCTCAGTCACTACGGTCAGCCACCGGATTCGAACCCGGGAACTTTCGACTACGAATCAAGAACGCTAATAGCCGCTAAATTCAATGGCAACCTGGATACACAGAATTGATTCACGTATAAATCGGATTATGTTCGTATAATTTACCACCACTATCAAATACATTCATATAGCTTCTCTATCACTTCTCGTTTTTTTCTTCTTTTTTAATTTCCTTGAGTTAGAAAGTGTTTTTATCACAAACACTCCACAATCGAAAGCATTTAATATGAATACTTTCTGAATAATGAATAGCCACAAACTCTAATGCTTGAAATTTTCTAAAGGAAGGACAACGACTTCGCCATTATTATTAAAGTAGTTTGGATTCTCCGAACGTGTGAATTTGACTCCCACTCATAAGCAACAACAGTGCCGGCCGCTCACGATGATGATGATGATCGAATGGTTTTCAGCTGTTAGCAGGCCTTTGGGAAAGTCGTGAACGACCAATTCTCTATCTCCCTCTCTCTTCTTTTGTTAAATAAAATAATAATAAAAATAAATCAAAAGGGCAGTAAGAAAAACCTGCTTTAGGAGTTCATCCCACGCCCCTCCGTTTAGTGGCGCCAGTCAGGCTGGTATGCAATTAAGCTCAAGTACAAAAGATCTGGCCTATAGAATGCATCTCAAATGCATGAAAACCAGAGAACACAAAACACATCTTTCCTTACATTTACCAATGACTTCAACGCAGATTACATTCAGTACTTTTTGATACACCTAAAGTGGTTTGTTTAAAAGAAAAAAAAACTCTAGATAACTTTGTGAATTATTACAATCATTTCGTTTAATCATTATAATACCATTAAACTGATTATGCTAATGTTACAATGTTGGAATGCCACGTGTGATGATTCATTATGCCATGAACTTTAGGGTGTAGGTTCCGCCAGCATGATTAATTAAGGAATCGGTCATCGGTGACTATTGCAGTAACGTGGCAGAAAAGGGGTGTGGAATACTACGTATTACATGCAATACTTAAGAGTCTTCATCCCGGCGAAATTAAAATACCGCTAATTTTACAGTAATTATGTGATATCTTCAAATAGATAAAAGATAATTGAAATATGGAACAAGAGCGCCCTAGACAATATTATTTTGCGTGAGGTACCGTTATCACAAGTCATCTAGTGGCTTTCCGTTTTCGGCTGTTTAAAACGCGAAAATAAATGTCGATTTTCAAAATGGCTCGAAATCGAAAGCAGATAAGTGAGTCGTGATAACGGTTTCTCATGTAAAATAATATTGTCTAGGGCGCTCTTGTTCCACATTTCGATTATCTTTTATCCATTTGAAGATATCACATAATTACTGTAAAATTAGCGGTGTTTTAATTTCGCCGGGATGAAGAGACTGAAAAGAGTAAGCTACTCATCCTAGCTCTCCAAGATGTGAAACATGAAGTTTATTCGAAGTTACAAAAGTAAACCAAGCTTATAATGTTCTTTAGCTAAAATATTCAATACAACAAGAGTATAATACATACTTCTTATTTTCAACAACATGGAAAGAAATCAAGTAGTTGACCCCTATCACAACATAGGCCTGGCGTGCACCCAGAAGTTTTTGTTCGGGGGTCCATACTACACGCCACTACATCTACATAGTATTAAACAGATATCAATCTGCACTAGAAAAGACGATATGTAATTGTAAAATACTTCCACCTATATTTTCAGAAAAAAAAATGATAGATCGAGATTGTTTTTATAAAAGAAAGAGTACTGATGAAGATCGAATTTTCATTCTACATCAATCATTTCCTTTTTAAACACGTATAGTTTTATTGTGGATGTCTACAAATGTATGTTGAGTTAGGAAGTTTTGGGAGGAGGTCCAGACCCGGTGGACTCTCGTGGATACGCCCCTGTGAGGCTCAGAGAACGACAAGAGTTAACTGCAAAGGTATGAATCATGAGCAAAGAATAGCTTCACATAAATAATAATAATAATAATAATAATAATAATAATAATAATAATAATAATAATAATAATAATAATAATAATAATAATAATGATAATAATAATAATAATAATAATAATAATAATAATAATAATAATAATAATAATAAGGGTTGGCAAAAACCATGGTTTTTATTAAAAAAAACAAAAAAAAAAGTTTTTTTTTGTTTAAACCAGGTTTTTATGGTTTAAATAATTTGCTCTATATATTTATATCATATATGGACAGAAATAAGTTTGTTTCGCCTTGATGTTATTATGCAACAACCAGGTTATGCTGGAAGGGGCCACATAAGCTTAAAGCGGAATAAAAACCGCTTCTCGAGTTACATCCGAGAGAAACTGTCCTCCATTTGAACTCGGAACCAAGACTAATTGGCCACAAATGCGATACGTCTGCCGACTCAATCACGAAGGAATCCTGATAGAAAAAAAAAAAAAAAAAACGTTGTACTGATCTTTACATGCTTCTTAATATAACTGTCAAGAGCCATTTCAGAAGGACAAAAAGATAAACAGTTGCACAAGTGAAACCATTACACAGAATTACATATGAACAATTTCAAAGTACTACGGAATACAGAAGAACTAATTTAGTTCAAGTTAGTTAACAACGACTTTTATTGGTCCAAATTAAAGAAATACACCGACTTAATCTGCATATCAATAAGAAAAGTGAATGAAGATACGAATTATTTGAGTCCACTTTGGCTCAGACTCATTTATACATAAATAGATACCAAAGATATTTATTTCACTAAATGCCTCTCGTGGGGTCTGTATGACCCCCCCCCCCACACACAAAGTACGGCATTTTCGATGTATTTTATCAATAGTAAACATTGAAACGAAACAATATTTAGAATTTTTCGTCGATTGCAATTACATGACAATAATAACAAGTACAAAAAATCACAAAATAAACATTTATAAACTTACAAAAAAAAGTTGCTTTTGTAGTATAATCTTTTTGAGTAATGAATGGGGAATTTAGGTCTGAATATAATACGAATAATATACGGGAGTGAAACGTGATAACCCACAAATGTGTTCATCAAGATTTTACAAACACTTACACTTTTACGAACATTTTTTTGTTTTTTGGTTTAAACCATGGTTTAAACCAGCCAACCCTGATAATAATAATAATAATAATAATAATAATAATAATAATAATAATAATAATAATAATAATAATAATAATAATAATAAAGTTGGACCATAAGAAATTTTTTTGGTTACTCCACTGAAAGAAACAATAGAAACCATGTTTCACATGAGGACACTCGCTCACATTGAAGCAACTGTAGTTATTCTTTCCAGAAACAGAAAGTGGGGTTAAAGTTTAAGAAACCACACACAGCCTTCTACTCTTCCGTCTCGGGAAATTTTAAAACCTTGAATGACTGGATGTGCATGGAATGTGACGATAGAGAAGAATGTAGATGCTTAACTGGGTAGAACAGAAAACATTATTACCAAAAGTTAGGGAAAAGAACAATACTGGATGAAGTGAAACACCAAAAGAAACTACTAATAAGACAATATTTGAAAGAAAAATTATCTATAGAATGGATGTGACAGAAGGTAAATGGAGGCCAAGACAGCTTGCTACTGAACGACACTAAAAGGGCAATTCTCCTTGTCAAAACTAATATATCGGCGAGTAGAGCACCTCATGATTTTCTAAATCTGTATGAAGGAATATGCTGCTGATGAAAGATCAATATGATCGTGAATCAGTGTGATCGCAGGGCTGTTATAAAGTGTCGCTCACTTTATACAATACACAGTAGTCCGTCAACTGCAAATAACACTTGATATTACAATTTTAATAGTTTGGTTTATGCTCTGTCTTTGGGGTGCCACGGCAAATATTTGGCACGTTAAAGGGCTCTGCGAACTGAAAATATTTGAGGAACACTGTGCTACTGTATTGGATTGTAGTCGCGTCTAGTTCAACTCTCATACAGATTCACACGACTTACGTCTGAATGAGTATTGGTCATATTTGACACCCTGCTACCTTATCTACATGACAGGACATGATTCGGTTTTAGCGTCCTTTTCACCAGAGAAGCTATATGAGACGTAGACCTACAGCTTAAGATGGGATCCGAACCACATGAGCCCAGGAATCGAACCCGGGTCTCCCACGCCAAAGGCGCGCACACTAACCGCTCAGCCACAAGGGAGCTTGCTACTTTATCGAGTTTGTTAATACAGTACTAGGACAGTTTGTACAGTAAAATTTCAGCGACTTCTATACTTCATACTAATAATTATATAAAATAATGTGTGTGTCATCAAATTTTCGCACTGGAAGGAGTCACCTAGTCTCCAAAATTTGTATTCGAAATAGGGGAACTGGTAAGTCAAACTCTATGCAACCATTATAGTCAACCACAATGCCTCTGAAGTAGGCAACCCGATCGTTTTCCCTTTGTCTAGGTTGCATACCTTCCAGATCTTTTAATTATCTTACATTAACTTTATTCTTTCTGTACAAAGAACTAGCATGTCATTTGGTCCGAGAATGGATAGAGGAAAAGCCGAAGGCACTGCTAGCATTATACATTTTATGTATAATGAAGGCATTATATATTTCATGTATTTCTTGACTTTTAAACATTCTGGATAAACATTATTTTTCCCGTGCGAGAACGAATATTTCTGCCAGTATAGAAATAAATAAATAACTGACAGTAATCGTGGAGCCCCAATCAACTATGGTTTTCTACAAGGCACGTAGCCAGCCCGATTTCTTAGGGAAAGGCAGAAATTAATAGAAACAATGATTAAAGATATAAAGGAAAACCACGAAACAGTATTTACTTATTATTTATCGAATCATAATAACTGAACTGTAGCTCCTTTACAACAGTGGTGGATCTAGAAGGTGAAATATGGGGGCGGAGGCAGCCAGAACCCAGACTATGATAAGTATATCATGAGTTTACTATAAACTTTCAAAAATATATTAACAATAGCTTAAATTATTTTGGTTACTCAAAAAACTGGGGGACCTATGCCCCCCGGCTAGACTGGCCACTGCTATACAAAGGAAATCTATACTGATAAATATTACTGTATTCAAATCTAAGACTTCCGATAATTCATCGTTAACATAAAATACATTCTTTTTAAAAATACTTAAATTCAGTTACGTATTTTTTTATGTTATGGGAGATATTTGGTGCATTTGGCAAAAAAAAAAAAAAAAAAACATATCACTTTACGCAGAAATTTGTAAAATGCTCTAAATTGAGTTTAATTGCTAAATACAAATTCAAGAATTTCGTAGTTATACTGTAGTTTTGACTCAATTTAAAAATTTTCTAAAATACTAGGTTTATACGAGCGCATAACATAATTTAGGGCGCGCACCGCCAGCTTTACCTCCTCCCTGGCTACGAACTTATGTTCTACACTTAATTGCAATATGCACACTTTCAAATATCAACACTTTTCGAATAAAGTACATTCTTATTGGAACACCCGTTATATGTAACATCAATAGGATAAGATATGTTAACAGCAGCACGCAATTCCAGAAGAAAAAGAAAGAAAGAAAAAAGGGACAATCACAGTAAGACATCCATTGCACAACACCTGACTAGAATTGTGTTTCGAGAATTCCGAGCGGCCAGCTCACACTCTCTCGTCATATAACGAAAGAAAACAGGGTCGCTCTGCCCATCTGCTGCTCTTTTGCACTTATATTGAAGAATAAGTTCACCAAATGGGTCAAAGTGGGTTTATCTGGGATCATGAAGCTGTGAATATCAGAATGTCAAACACAGGGGCCACAATGTGACTCCCAAAATTGAGATGTGCCACGGTAGGAACCCAGCTGTGAAGCGATGAGCCTAGATCCACAACCGTTCGAAGATCTGTATGACAAGCCTGACCTCCCTCTCAACTCAGAATGCAAGGTTGCCAGGTGCATTTGAGTTAGCTTAAAAACACTTTCCCTCTCGTTTATAAATACAGTTCAGTTTAAATTACATTCCATGGATCTCTGAAGTCCAACAGATATTTGTAGCAGCAGATCTCGACGGATAAGATGAGTGACGTGGTTTGTGTTGGAGATATCCCTGATTCCATTCTAGATTCAGTACATGATAATTTTTCTCAAGATTGAATCAAAAATTCTCATTTTCTCGCTAACCCAAGGATTAAATTTTGCGCTAGTTATTAGACATGTTGACACATTCGTCGTATTCTGGTACTACACACTATGCAAGTCCTGGGATTACAGTTTCATATCAGGATTACTTAATGCAAGGTCCAAACACGATGAAGCCCTTGCTCGGATTGGTTAAGATTTTTTCCTGGACATAGGCCTACTAAGGCAACTGTATGACGATAACCATGGCTGGATTAGGGGAGGGGCTTGGGAGGCTATAAGCCCCGTACCTCCAGGTGGACAAGGGCCTCCACTCTGATCAAAATCTCAAATGACTATCAAACAAGAATCATGAAGATACAAGCATCGTAAAATGAAATATGATCAATAGAGACAGGATGTTTAGGCATTAAAAACCTAGAAAATAGGCACTTAAAATTTAAAAAATAGGCAGTAAAATAGGCACTAAAGTGTAACTCGAAATACCGAAGATAAATACTCAATACAACTAAAAAAATAAATTCAAGTCATAGATATTGTTCAAAAAATATAGAAACATACCTGTTTGTTAATATTTTTTAATGTAGGGCCTATATATAAAAACGAAGGTTGACATGTATTCCATGTGTATTTTGTAAATACATTCTATACAGCGCTTTATCACTACACATAACAGTCTAAATTCTATACATTTTAATCAGTACACACAGCAGTCCAAAGTTTTACAGCACTTTATTAGTACACATAACAGTCCAAAGTTTTATTGCATCTTATTACTACAAACAGCATTTATTTCTCGAAGAGGCAGAATCCTTTCTTGAGATACTAAATTATATATTTTTACCAATAAAGCCTTATTTCGAAGAAAATACATAGAATAGGCAACATTAGGCACTAAAGCAATTATTTAGGCAGGAAGGGGCCAAATAGGCAAAATAAGCAAAATAAAATTGGCTTAAATTGAAACTATAACAACCTATAAAAACTAAAACGTTATTTTTGACCATATATTCAATATTAAGGAATAGGCATTTTGCCTAACACCCGGTCTCTAATGATCAAAAATATGAAACATTTCCTTCACTCACTTTCCTATTGTATTTTCACAGAAATGCATTAGGTGAAGTCAGCAGGAGCCACATATTTTTTCTAGCCCCGGACCTTCAGATGGGTTAATCCAGCCGTACAACATTCCATGGTTTAAAAACCAAGAAAGTTTATTGCCCCAGAAACTGAAAGCTCCTTATTGGATATTATCCCATGCCAATTCCATCTCCAATTATAAAAACTATTGTTGTTATCCACTTATCGTAATCAATACTCTCCTATCTTAGCCTGGCGAAAGATTTCTAATTCGGGAGATTTCCAAATAGCATTTTGGACACTACTCAGCATTGTTGATGCTAGCGATACATTCTACGTTATTACATACCTCGACATATTAAACTCTTAATTTGTCATACGGTTGTGTCTCGTATAGTAGGCAAGAGGAGATGCATGATTGAAGAAATTTAATAATTATGAAATAACTGGTGGAACAAGAAAGTAGGAGGAAATGGGAGAAAACCTAGAAAACTAACGGGCACAACTGTGCCTACAACAGACCCTCATAGCCTAGGAACGAACCACGGATCCCTCTCCTAGAAGTAGAGACCTGCACGGGCCGGGCTTGGGCGGGCTGACTCTATAATTTCTTTGGGCCGAGCCGGGCTTGGGCGGACCGACACTGATTTCTCTTCAGGTCGGGCCGGGCTGGAGCCGATTAATTGCAATTCTTTAATAATTATTGACATTCGTTAAACGATAATTAGAATAAAGGCAAACGTTGAAGAAGTGTGCCCGTGAAAAATGTTACAAAATGAAACTTCTAAAATTTATTGGGCCCGGGCCGGGCTCGGGCCGAAAATCTCCAAAACTTTTCGGGTCCGGGCTGGGCCGGGCCTACGTACATTCGGGCTGGATTGGGCTCGGGCCGAAAAATTCGGCCCGTGCAGGTCTCTACCTAGAGGTGAGCCCTCTATAATTGCCACCGTGTCCCCTCTAACATGTACTGCTTTACATTGCTCTAACACATCTAGAGTTACTTTGAACATATTAGCTAATGTGTACAGTACCTAACTGAAACATTTCCATATACCTTCACTTACTATTAAGTGCTAATTAATCACTATTTAATTTAAAGGTAAAACAAGAAGAAAAAGAGTATCGTACGTTCTTTACGTGGCAACACTGTTCACAGCCAGGAGCAAGGTTGGTTACACCACCCGATGCTGAGAAAAGGATTTTTAGTTTATTTTGTTGTCACTCTAAAGCGGAAAAGAAATTTGTTTATTCCAAACCTGAAAACATTTCGCAGCGTGTCGCCAACGATATTTCAAATTGCGTTTGTCACAAAATAACTTATGAAACAAAGAAAGCGTCACATTTTAAATCCAAGCGTTCTAATAATGCAATATTTTATCTCAATTAGTTTTCGTACAGTTTGTGATGGGATTCGAGATTACGTTAGTTTGCCACTAGAAATCGAACTCGGGACCACGGGCCTCGGAGATTTTTCTCACTTTGGACCAAATGGATACTATTTTATATTTGCATCGGGTTCTCTAACTGCAATTCACTGTGAACAGGGTCACTGCCAGGGTCATCTATGATAAGAGATGATTCCTCTTAAAATTTTCATCTTCCTAATTTATGCAAAACTGGTTCAAAATACCTAGTAGTTTGAGATACAAAAAAAGACGAGGAAGAGGATGAACTGAAATATTCAAATTTTATGACCTACGGTTATGCCGGCTAGGTTCAAGGAGACAGTGATTATGAGAAATGAATGAAATAGTGGAATGAAGAAAGTGGAAGGAAACGGGAGAACCCCGAGAAAACCCACGCAGAGGTGTTTTGTTCACCACACCGCTCACTTGGCGCGAGCTGGGATCGAACTAAGGATCCTATGCACCAAAGGTGAACGGTCTACCACCGAGACATCGTGGCCTCCTGTTTGGGATACAAATACGGATCGTTTGTTTCCCTAAAGTCTGCTGGTCGACACAAACCGGCCTAAATTTGACCGAGGATACTCCTCGACCCTACTATGGACAACGAATATTCGATTGGCTAGCGCATCGATAGCAATGATTTCTGGCGTTCTAGATAGAAATTCGTTACTTCCTAATTTTAAAAAATTCGGTTGCATAACGATGATGCTGTCAATATTGATTTTTTTTTTGCGGGTAATTCTTATGTCAACATAATCTGGCAACACTGGAATAAACTGAACATGTTACTTGCAATAATAGTGACAACTAAACAAGGAATCCATTACATGCCACAATATACATATAAATGCTAAATATCACAATCAATCTTTTTCTTTTCTCCGAGAGTATTTTGCTATTAAAATCTCTCAAGTACTTCAAATTCAAACAAAGGTTTCAGGGGGAGGAATATGAAGGATGACGGAACTTTAAAAAGTATTCGAAAAAAGGGCTAATTTACTAAGTGTAATCATGTTGAAATTAAATTCCATCTGTAAGTACTCAGCCACGCCTCTTTTTCTCAGGTGTTCCGTCAATAACAGCTGAATCATTGCAATACACACGAATGGCAGAGTGACGAAGCATCTTCAACTAAATGCAACTTGGCATTCCACATTCATACAAAATATCAGATAAAAAAAAGAACCTATTTACTTCGACCATTTAAACAATGATATAAGCAAACTCTGGTAAGTTCTAATACGTTTGATTTTAACAGAGAGATAAGGTGTCAGATGGAACCTATTTTTGAAACGCTGATTTGTGATAATAAAACATTTCTCGCTATTTCTGACACTTTCGGTTTCAACAGAACGATAGTTGTAATGGGATCTATTCTTGATATCCTGAAACCATATTTTTTTAAAAAAAGAAAGAAGTTACTCGCTACCTTTAACGTCTCACTCTATAAGCATCAACGATGAAACAGGAAATTAAATACTGAAACCGGAAGTGGTAATCTATTACTTTCGATTTCAACAAAGAGAGAAGGTCTCACATAGAACCTGTTTCTTGGAACACTGATTTCAGATAATAAAATATTTGTTATTTCTGAGATTTTTTGCTATCTGAGAATCAGTATTGAAACCAGTAGCTGTAGTAATTAATGCCACTTCCGGTTTCAACAAAAAGATTGCTGTGATTGAACGTATTCTTGAGATTCTGAATCCAAACTTAAGATAAAGAAAGAAAGAGAAATGTTACTTGCAATCTATACCGTCTCACTTTATAAGGATTGACACTGAAACCGGAAATGGTGGTAGACTTTTAGCTCTTCCGGTTTCAAAAGCAGATTAACCCCTCAGATGGAATCTATTTTTGGGATCCTGGATCCACAAAGAAAAAAAAAACACTCTCGATACTTAATGTTTTTGCTGTATAGTGATCAACGTTGAAACCGCAAATGCTAGATTTCCGGTCTCCCACGCAAAAGGCCACGCTAACCGCTTAGCCACGAGCGAGCTCACATTTTCGGTTTGAATAGAACATTGGTCCCGGGCTCAGTTTCCGATGGGGACACTTGCTTGAAAAGTGTAAACGCTTTTTCAAGCCAGTCATCCTGAGTGAGGTTTTCCTCATTCACACCAGGCAAATGCCGGGATGGTACCTAACATACAGGTCTCAACCCGCTTCCTTCCTTCCTTCCCTTTCCTCGAAGAGTGTAATCGCCGAGGGACGTCATCTATCATACATGGCCACAGATGGCTAACATGGCTACAGATGCCGAAAAGTCTAGAAATCTAATTCCTGAATAGAACACTGATTCTCTACCTGGGAACAGGATGGAGGGTGGAAGTGGGGAGTGAAGAGCAAGTAAAGGGGAGGAGAGCTACGGACACAAATAAACTACATTGATAATTACGAATATTATGGAAGTTGTAACAAAAGGCGTTATATTAAATACGTACAACCACAAAATAACTATTAAAACTGTGTCTTCATTAAGAACAAAAGTGATTTCAAAAAATAATACTACATTACAATGGTACGCAGAAGTCTTGCTGGAAATTAATAACATATGGTGAGATAATAATACATTTATAATAATAATAATAATAATAATAATAATAATAATAATAATAATAATAATAATAATAATAATAATAATAATTATTATTATTATTATTATTATTATTATTATTATTATTATTATTGAACATTTTGGAATTAAATGCTGCATCAGAAATCGCAGAAGAGGTCAGACAGAAAAATGAATGGGAAGGAGGGAGTACTTAAAGTGTGAAGGGTTTACGAGGGGGGCATCTAAACAAGGTTCGGAACCAATGGAACATAAAGTTAAGAGAAGAGACGGAATCAATTCCTGGAACATTTGAGTCCACAAACACTTCCCTGTATCTCTTACCATTATTGCTCTGATAGTTATCGACAGATCTGACGGACAACCATAACCGTTCTATGACTTTCCGCAACTATACACAAAATAGTTTGGAAGTCTCAAACAAACAAACAAACAAACAAACAAACAAAAAAAAAAGTGGTCAGTCACCTCTATTTTATTCACTATCGCAGTGTTTGTCCACCACAAAGTTCACTTGGCGCGAGCTGTGATCCGACCAACGACCCATTTGCACAAGAGGTGAACGATCTACCACTAAGCCACCGCGGCTGCTATAAGAGAAAGAGTACAGATGATGATCAAATTTTCATGCTACATCAATCATTTTCCTGTTAAAAAAGTACAGTTTTATTGAGAAAATGTACCTAGGTACAAATATATGTTGAGTTAGGAAGTTTTTTTTGGGGGGGGGAGCTCCGAACCCGGTGGACCCCCGTAGGTGCGTCCCAGTAGCAATCAAGGGCGCCGATCCTGAAGGGGGGCGGGGGGCCCGGCCTCCCAAAGCTGATGTGGGCCCCTATTGCATTTATGAATATACAATATTTGGCATCATTTGAATGCAATTTGTCTTAAAATCCTCATATATGTACCTTCTGCATCTGAATGGGACCCCCCAAATTTACAGAGAAATCGGCGCCCTTGGTACCAATCATATACATATTCCTTTGTCAATAACTTGAGAACGAACTGACCAACTCGGCCACATTTTGTTCAAATACGTAAATCTTTGGACCAACTTAATATCATTACACTATTCTGTCGTCACTAGAACGATATATATGGCAAACTAAGAAGATTCCATGTGCTACGGTCCGCAGTTAATCTTTTCGTCTTGGTGTAGTTATATAATTCTGCTCGTTTTTGTTTCTCTTCCACCATACGTTCTATCACATTTACAGTAAATGAAACCTGACCAATTTCTTTTTATTTCCTTAGCTATCTGTACATTATCGTCGTCTTCTATGCCATTCAAACGAGGGACTGGTCACCAATTCATGCATGCTTAACTACTTAAAAGAGAAGCAATAACTATCTACAAGAAGATATTTTTAAAAACAACTGAAAAAACTCATGCAAATATTTGAACAAATATTAATTACCACTTAATCAAAACCCAAGAGGGAGAAAATCCGAGTGATATTGCTGTCAGAGAACTCCATTGAAAAATGGGAATTAGCTAGACTTGGAATAGGGATCATCACTAACCACTACCACTACGACCCAGACAGAGACTCATGCAATTCAGCTGGTCTCTTCCCCCCTTCCAGTCTGAGAACGAGTATCCACATCGTCGCGTCCGTAGCCATGACAACACAAACCCTGACCTCCCTCACTAATGGCAAAACAGAATGGGGAGATTTCACCCCCATTCTCACGACCTATCACACAGGGTTGCCAAGTGTCATAAATATCGAGAAACACATATACTTTAGTACGTTCAGACGAACATAAATTCACGTATGTATTTATTGTTTTACCACACTACACTTATATGTAAGGTGAAGTTTGACTACGGCACAAGCGATGGGAGAAAACAGAATCAGTAGTTTAAATTAGTTGGATTAGAGCTTTGCATTACTCTCAACACAGATTCGATACGAGACCAGGGGAGAACCAACTGGGGATAAATTTCCTAAACTCAACATACATCTGTATACTCTCTCAAAACTATACTTATTTAATGGGAAAATGATTGATATAGCATGAAAATTTGATCTTCACTTCATCTGTATTCCTTCCCTTATATATATATATAAAATCTGCTTCTAACATTTTCTCCCTGAAAATATAAGTGGAAGTATTTTACAATTACTTATAGTCTTTTTGGGTGCAGAATAATACCCGTTCAATACTACATAAACGTAGTGACTTGCAGTATTGGATCCCCCGAAGGCTTGGATTCCCCCCAGAATTTGCCGTGTGCGTGGGTTTTCTCGGGGTTCTCCCGTTTCCTCCTACTTTCTTCATTCCACCATTTCATTCATTACTCATCATCACCGTCTCCTTTCGCCTAACCGGCGTAACCGGGGGACGTAAAACTCAAAGATTTCATTTCATTCCCCCCCCCCAGAATTTGGGCCCCCTAGCAACAAAAATTTCTGGGTGCGTGCCTATATAAGACGTTGGCCTACAGCTTAACGTGGGATCCGAATCACACGAGTTTCAACGAATAGCAAACTCTGGTCTCCTGCACATAAGACCAGGGGTGTCCACAGACGAGTTCTAGGGCGCATTTGCGCCCATGAGATTACTAGAAGAATACATAATTTTCCACTGAAAATGGCTAAATTCAAAATACAATCAATATGATTTATAGAATGGCAGAAAGTTAAGAATTGAATAAAATTTAGTCTATAAAATAAGTTATCTTAGTTTTCCACAACCGACTCCGGTCACTTCTCCTAATACTTTTTCAGGAGGTGGGGAAATGATGGGAGACACCGTAGTATAGTACTTACAGCGTTGGACTCATGTCCACGTGGTCCCGGGCTCGATTTCCGGCTGGTGATAAAATTTTCAGTGTTCACTCATCGTGAGGCAAACCGGGGAGTCACGCGAATAAAAAAAAAATGTGATGGTCACTAGACCTAGAAAGCTCCTGATATGCCTGTTAGGGATACGGCGACGCAGTGCGCTGAATACATGTTCGTTGTTAGGCTAAACGTAGTTCATACGGTCGTTAACGGATAGCGTTGAGCAGCTCAGGCCCACAAAAGCGCTGTTACGCTAAGTGGTTTGGTTTGGTTTTGGCGGAATGGTGAATTTAGGTGGATTGCGCCCAAGCACTTAGGGTATAGGTATCGTTACCCATGATTAACTATGTAGCCATGGGGGGAGTTCCGGAATATGTTTTTAAAGAGTATGTGCTTATGTTTCTATCAAATTTTGAAATAAAATATATAGGTAAAGGTCTCATATAGCTTCGGTCCTGAAGAGGATGTTAAACTCCAATCCAACCAATAATTCAATTAAACGGTCCACGTTTTTGCCCTTTAGGCTAAAAGAGACGGTTGATAGGTGAAAGAGAGTGGTTATGAAATAATTGGTGGAAATAAGAATGTTGAAAGGAAAGGAAACAAGAGGACCCCAAGAAAAAAAAAACATGCTGTCCATCACAAACTCACAAAGCCTGGTATCGAACCAGAAACTCATCCCATTATAGATAAGCACTCTACCACTGAGCCATCCTGAGATCACTAAAGTCAAGCCGCTGGTCTGATCAACATTTGAACGGATAAGAGTTGTGTTAAACCAGATAGGATTAGAAGAAAGCTAATACAGCATTAGCAGTCTCCGTTGAGAAAATCAGCAACAATAGCGAGATATTGAGCTTCTTCGTGGCTAAGCGGTTAGTGCAAGCGCCTTTAGCGTTGGAGACCCGGGTTCGATTCCTGGTGGAAGCTCATGTGGTGCGGAATCGATGTTACACTGTAGATCTACGTCTCAAATAGCTTCGTTGCTGAACGAAAATAAACTGAAAATCAAATTAAATCAAACAGCGAGATGCTGATCCACATCCTCAACATAACAGACCACCGATTGTCGCCCGAAGGATTTCCCCTACTGATTTTCATTTTTTAAAAAAGTGCAATATCAAAACAAACATGATAATTTCTGGAAAGCAGGTTAGTCAACACTTATAGTTATGTATTAGTGTCACGTGTACACCACGTGGATCAGTTTGGTTTGATTGGCATATTTTCTCAATATTGAAACTGGAAGTGGTAGTACCTGGGTAGAATGAAGAAGGACAATATTCTTGGGACACTTCATTAATAGCAGAAAACAGCTGCTGTGAGCACCCTGTATACAGGAGTATTGATAAACCCATCTCCTTCATATAAACTTTTTATTTGATTTCTCAAATAGAGCAGAAAATTGAGTTCCTAAAAATTATTACATCGTAACTTGCACACTTGGATTCCCAGCCTGATTATATTAGCTCATTTAACATTGTTTTGTAGATATGACAAATTCATTTTCGAAAGTTTTGGATTTTCTCGGTTGTTTAAGTCTTCACACTACAATTCAAAAAAGGAGACAGTAGTAATGAAAATCCTTAATCTCTATAATATAGGATGGAAGCTTATAGGGATTTTCTCTGTCTTCCCTTTTAAACAAGATGCGAAATACTTTCATAATATACTCTAATATTTACTTCGATCTACGCAGAAATGCTATAAAACTATAATTATGCCTGTTATGCTGTATGGTTGCGAAACATGGTCGCTTACTCTTAGGGAAGACCGGCAGACTGAAAGTATTTGAGAACAGAATTCTGAGACGAATATTCGGACCCACGAGGAACGAGAATAGCGGAACTTCATAACGAGGAACTACATAATCTATACCATTTATTAAACATTGTTAGGGTCATCAAATCTACAAGGCTGAGATGGGCAGGTCATGTAGCCAGAATGGAAGAAAGTTGGAACACTTTCGAAGTTTTAACTGGAAGTTCAATCGGAAAATGTCCATTAGGAAGACCTACGCGTAGATGGGAGGACAATATTAAGATGGATCTAGCAGAAATAGGAATACAGAGTAGAAACTGGATCCAGTTGGTTAAGGTTGGTCTAAAGGGACAAGTTTTGCCGATAGATGGCACTACAGTCTTCGTATCTCCCCCATATATTTATTTGCCTTTCACGAAAATTCACGATTTTTTTTTTTTTTTTTTTTACAAATTTCAACCTAGAGACTTCAAATTTTTAGAAAAGGGACTTCATAATCTATTACAGGGAACAATCCGTGCCGATTTTTTATTTAGAATTTTCTTCATTGTTGTATGGCTTGATTGTTGAAATGGATATCCAAACCTTTAACAATGGAACTGTTGCAACAATGAAGAAAATTCTAAATAAAAAATCGGCACGGATTGTTCCCTGTAATAGATTATGAAGTCCCTTCTCTAAAAATTTGAAGTCTCTGGGTTGAAATTTGTAAGAGAAACTGTAAGTTTTCGTGAAAGGTAAAAAATACGTGAGAGAGATACGAACACTGTAGTGACACCTATCGGTAAAACTTGTAACTTTACAGTAACCTTAAGGATGGAAGTCAGTGGAAAGCACTTCTGAGCGCGGCATTGAACCTCAAGGTGCCATAGAGCGAGTGAATTAGTTACGAAGAAATGCTAAAGCGATTTGATTATTCTTATCAATTTTGTTTTACCAAGTGAATGCTGGTTTGTTGCTAAAACACGGGATGTACACAAATAAATGTGATGAACAACATTCTCAAATGAAAAGAAATTTCCGGATTTTAGAGGTGATTTTCGGGGAAATAGGAGAAAATTCGAACGATTGCACTGCTTCAGCTTCATTCTTTGTGACGATTACATATTTTATTACCTAGTTCTTCAAACTCTGAAACTTGATTTCTTCATATTTATACATATTTTTGGGCATTACCTGCATCTATGGCCTTAGGGTCGTCTCGTATGAGGGATGATATCCCTCAGCGAGCACACTATCCAGGGAAGGGGGGAAAGGAAATAAGAGGCCAAGGACCTGTATGATGGGTAAAAACCCGCCAATTGCCTGGTGTACGTGAGAAAAAGCTCGCTCAGGATAGCTGGCCTGAAAAAGCTGTTACACATTTTCGACCAAGTGTCCCCACCGGAAATTAAACCCAGGACCGTTCGCACCAAACTCTGAGATATCTATTAATTTTCGCACATACGCTTTAGTTAACATTTTCTGTCTCCTGTCATTATGATAAGATGTAAATAAAATCCTCGAAATATAACACAATGTTCTTTTATAACATTATATTTTTTGATTCAAACAATTTACATGGATCTAATTTTCATTTTCTTTCATGTATTATTTTACGTAGCTATAATCATTTTATACATATGTATCATTAACGTTCATGTCAACTCTAAATCCTTATATGTTAGATCTATACAGATGCATAAATAAACTTTAGTCTAATTATCGGTCCAACAATATTAATTTCTAAAAAATTACTGTACCTTACAAGTCAGTATTTCCAAACCTTTTTTTTTTTTTCGCTCTTTTCTTACCTGAAAAAATCAGAAAAGTACAAACTATTAGAAACATTTTACTAATTTTATATTATTACACCACACACACACTTAGTTTCTACGAAATGCTACCAAATACAGCTTAATGCCAGTGCGTAAGTTAATATTTTGCAGCCATTCTCCCCTTCACACCTTCTGACTTATTCATATGCAATTCGTGGAAGTAAAAGTTCAGAGTCGTACTGTTTGATGTAAAAAGACCCAATATGCTGGACTATCTGTCTTTACATCCGGTAGCTACGGAAATTCTACCGTATAAGCTACTACTAGCGTAACTGAATGACATTATCGTATTCAACCGAACCGAAACACTTCATATACTAAATAACTAACTAACATGCCATTAATAAAAAGTGCCCACGCTTGAATAATTTTTAATTGCGTTTTTTTAAAATACTAATTTGAGAGTACATACAAATGCTGTCGGGAAATTTGAAGCTTAAAACAGACTGGAAGAACATAGACAAAGTATTTTTTTTAAAAAATAAAATGAAATATTTGAGTTTTACGTCCCACAGTTATGCCGGTTAGGCTAAAGGAGACGGTGAAGATGAGAAATAAATGAAATGGTGGAAAGAAAGTGGGAGGAAACGGGAGAACCCCGAGATAACCCACAAGCACGGTGTTTGTCCCCCACAAAGTCCACACGGCGCGAGCTGGGATCGAATTAGGGACCCCAAGCACCGGAGAACAAGATCCTAAGACGAATATTCAGACCCAAGAGGAACGGGAAAGGAGAATGGCGGAAACTTCATAACGAGGAACTACATAATTTATACCGTTTACCAAACATTGTTAGAAGGTTCAGGCGAGCAGGTCATGTAGCCTGGATGGAAGAAAGTAGGAATGCTTTCCAAGTTTTAACTGAAAACCCAATCGTAAAACGACCATTAGGAAGACCTAGGCGCAAATGGGAGGACAATATTAAGATGTATCGCGCAGAAATAGGAATACAAAGTAGAAACTGGATCCAGTTGGCTAAGGATAGAAGTCAGTAGAGAACTTTTGTGAACGCGACATTGAACCTCCGGGTTCCATAGGCCATAGAGGTAGTTAGTTAAATTCAAACCAACTATTTATAAACATATCGGTCCATAGGGTCACGAGAAAAATGGCCTTAAAATTGAGATCTTTGTAGTATCGCTTACACAAAAACTAAAAGTAGTCACGCTTGGGCACAATATTCTGATGCTCAATTCAATTAAGCTATTTTAAAACATACACTTCTATGGGGTTCTAGAAAAACTTATCTCAAATATGGGATATAAGTACTCATAAACACCACAAGTTTGAGGATTAAGAGTGATATTTGTACAAAATTTGTAGTGTTGACTTGACAAGACGTACATTTTTAAATTTGAGACGAAACAATAAATTTCTTGAGTCTTGTAAGTAACACTAGTTTACCAAGTTTTACACCTTAACACTATTTTAACGTTGCATGATTCATAGCAGGAAATTATGAATTCATACAGTAACTGGGCAAACAATGAAAAGCAAAATTTATATCAACTTTTAAAAATACGCAAGTAATTACACAATACTTTTCAATAATAAGTATGGCTTAAATGTTACATTACTCGTGATTCTAACATCTAAGGCAATACATTTTGTACATAAATTTACAAAACGAGGCAAAAATTTCTTAGACGACACGAGACAAGATAATGTGTTCCGAGAATCGAGTCGAGACGAAAGTTTCACAAAAATGTAAGAGACGAGACGAGGAAAACCTGACTTTTAGTCGTCTCATTTCGTGCGAACACGAAAAAAATTGTTTTGTAGGGAAAAGCGTCAGAGATCTTACGGATGAAAAAAAAAAAAATGAGCCCTCATCTCTCCACGTTAGGAGCCGAATTTTGTAAATTTCGTCTTATTCACTGTCCAAGATGTATAAGTTTTCAAGTGTCTATGATAGACTCAATGGTTTGATGCTGAGTGGGTGGGTAGGTTGATTTATTTTTGCAGATAAAGATTATAATTTGACCTAGTTACTACTTGTTTCTTATTACAATAGATTAATGGAGAGAATGAACGATTTTATTGCCTGTTTACCATCCTAATAATAAACTAGAAACGTCTCAGTCTGTACGTCACACTAATTCTTATACTAGTTACTCTAACAGGTGTCGCTACATGTGCTATCACTTTTCCTGCCTGGCGCTAAGAAGGTAATGTTGCTAACAGCGCTAACGAATACCTTTATAACAATCATCGCTATAATCATAGGTATTCTACCACTACTGGCAGGTCACTTGCCGCAACTGAAGAGCTTCCATGCTTCATGCTCTTCCGCTAACCTCTTCGTCTTCGTCTTTACGTACAATTTTTCTGTTTTGATTTCGTCCATTAATTGTGGTCTCCTTCACTCTCTCCCCTCTACGACGTCCCTCGTGATTCAGTTTCTTCTTAGTCAAGGTCCCAAACACTTTCTCTTCCTCTTCTTAATAATATCTAAAATTGTTCTGTTCTCCCCCACCATTTCTAACACCCTCTCACTGGTTTTCTACTCGAGTCAGCTGTCTCAATTCTTCTTCACACCCACATTTCGAAAGCTTCCAGTCGTTTTTAATCATTTTTGCGTAATGTCCATGTTTCTGACCCACACAGTATAATATTCTACACGAACTATTTTACGAGGTTTTCTCAACGCTTTATTCAAAGTTCCATACAATACTATTTTCTTCCTTCTAAAGGCTTCTTTCGCCATTTCTATCCTTGCTTTTATTTCACGTTCGCACTTCATATAATCACTAATAATTCTACCCAGGCATTGAAAAGTAGTCTCTTGTTCTATTTTCTTCCGTCCTACTTCTATATTTGACACTGTCCGCTTCGCTCCAATCATCATGACTTTTGTCTTGCTAACATTTACTTTCATCCTTTATTCTTCACAGCGCTTCCTCAAGTTTTTTAAAACATCTTATTGATTTGCTTCTCAGATTCCACAAATAAGCGTCATATCATCTGCAAAACGTAAAATTCTTCAATAATTGCGTCCATATAGTGAGAGTTCGAAGTGATTAGTGGACAAAATAAAAAAGAGAAGTTAGATGCAAGCAATTAGTGCTTGAATTAAACGCCACTTTAACATATAGCGTACAGAGGGTAGAAGAATCGGTTGGAACAGCCAGGAATACTAAAAATAAAACTATATATATTTTACGAGTGGTTACTCATTATTGACGAAGGACCCTGCAGATCTTACGAAGTAAAATTCGTTAGGGATGAAGCTTAAAAATACAGTTTCTCTGTTAAGGATTGTCCACCTACATGGTACAGCAGGTGTGTCATATAAAACGTCTATTGCTTTCATCTAAATCACAAATGGCTTGAGATAAAAGCATGAAACACAGAGTGAAACAGAAAAATGTCAGAGAGTGCATCGCATTAAAGGCTTTGCTTGCACCACAGGATCTCTATTACAAAGCTCTGGGGGGGTCACTCGAAGATTTTAAATGGCGAGGTATGTTATTTGATACATCATTGAAAAGATCACTAAAAACACTTTTTTTTTTTTTTTTGTAGGGGAAAATACGCAAAGATCACCATTTAACTGTGAATTATTTCATTATTTAAATAAAAGAATAGTTTACACAATAGAACATTTCAAACTGTAAAATTCATAATTAACTTGAAATTACAGTAAGAAAGAAAATATATTTCTTTTGTAAATCCCCACTTTTGAATATACTACCTATTCAATTTGACAGAGTGTTGTGTACGGCTAATTGCTGTTTCTACCATTATAAGCAAACCTTTATTATTATTATTATTATTATTATTATTATTATTATTATTATTATTATTAAAATTGGAACCACTAGCTGACAGGAGAAATTTAATTGACTCTGTATTCGCAGAAAAGATACTTGACAACCATGGTAAGTCGGATTATATTTTTTTTAAAATGTAGATTTTAAAGTTCCAATGTAGGGTATACAAGGATAAAAAATTTATTGCAACCACATGATATGAAACTATAATAGACACATATCTTAAAATGTGACTTTATTTTAGAATATTTAATATAACTTAGTAGTTGTTTTTATCTTTACGTTTAATTTTTGACGTCTCAGTATTTTAGGAATTGAAGTAAACTACATTGTCAGAGTTTATCTTATTATCAATTCATGTTAAAATATTATTTACCCCTTTTACTATATTATAGCGTTAAAATGATGTCGCAGAATATTACAAAGTGATGTATTTGTTGCATTTCAGTTGCTCTCAACACGTAAAATAAAGTTTATTAATTATTTATTATTTTTTATTCTCGTTGACTTCTCTCATTTAGACTACGCTTCAGTATCTAATTTGGTCATCTACTATTGAGATCACTAGAAAGGCAAAATAATTTTTGATTTCTCCAACAGATATGAAAGAAGAATTCAATCTAAATGAGTTTAATAGTGTAACACAATTATATGCAAATACTGTCGGGTTGTATAGAAAATATCCTTGAAACACTACTGACATTTTTAGTTATTTAAGTGTAATGAGTTTCGTTAATATAAGAAAATGTATGATGAAGATACGTAATTTGATTGACGTTATTTGGTTCTATTTTGGCAAGCAATGTCTTCAATTTGCATCAGACTGATGTCTGGTGCGTAGAAAACGCCTCACTTTTTAGTCAAAGGCCCAGCAACCTTGCCCCATATCTCAGCCATTATTCTGGACTGGTGCAGACCTATTCTTACAACGGGAGCCTTAATGGACAAGAGATGAAAAATGGATATATTGGCAACGCGGACGGAAGACGATTGACAAGGCATCTTTCCATGGCCTATATCTGGGATTGGAGAATTGTTTGCTTTAAGCTTTGTTGGCACTGCATGTAAGAAACTCAGCTGGGGAACTACAGCTCCAGGAATGTCTATTCTGCTGAGTGCGAAGTGATACTTAATTGTTTGTTTTCTCGCCATTTCCTACCCTTACTTTTCATTATCATGGGTATGTGCCCACTGCAAGCAGTGATTCCCATTGAAAAATAAACCAATGAATCTATCAACATTGGCCTTTCCACTTTAATAAACAACAAAGAAAAGTACTTCCATAGTGGCCTCGGTGCAATAAATGGATTCTGTTTATCCCAGAATGCTTTTTCCTCTCTTGAGAACTATTTCTATAGTCTTGCCAAGTCACACATGTTGTCACCGATGATATTTCTATACCAGAATCACTTCCAGCAATACAGTTTAGTCGTTACACAAACTCCCCACATCTTAACTTATAATAGAATCACTTTGCTTTCGATGGAAGGTCAGTACATTAATAATTTCTATCATGGCGCAGCGTTTGACTCATTTTAAGCTGGAAACATTATAGTTTAGAGTGAAAAATCCTTGGGTGATTGGAGATATTAGGAGCTTAATTTAAATGATACTACTGTCAGAAATTAACAAATTAATCACAGTAATTAAAGTGTAATTAATCTTTCATTTGTAATGTGAATTACTGGTTACGGGTAGCTCAGTGCTACAACACTTATTACTACAAGGCGAAATTAAAACGCCGCTAATTTTACAGTAATTATGTGATATGTTCAAATAGATAAAAGATAATTGAAATGTGGAACAAGAGCACCCTAGACAATATTATTTTGCGTGAGGTACCGTTATCACAAGTCACCTAGTGGCTTTCCGTTTTCAGCTCTTTAGAAAAGCGAAAATAAATGCCGATTTTCAAAATGGTTCGAAATCGAAAGCAGATAAGTGAGTCGTGATAACGGTTTCTCATGTAAAATAATATTGTTTAAGGCGCTCTTGTTCCACATTTCGATTATCTTTTATCTATTTGAAGATATCACATAATTACTGTAAAATTAGCGGTATTTTAATTTTGCCGGGATGAAGACTTAAGTATTCTGTCTGTTGGCAGGTCCTGGGACTAATAGCAGATTCCCTCCTCCCCCTTTTAGGTTAGGGGCTGGAAATGTTTCTTCCACGTTTCTCGATATTCAGCTTTTCCCTTTAACTACCAATATGTTCTATTTCTTAATTCCACCTTACCCTCTGTGGCAGTATGAAAAAGGCAATTTCTTTGCAAGGTAAGTGCAATCCATTTGGCCTTTCTACGAAGGATATTGGATAAGAACGTCCTCTTCTTTCTTACTCATTTTAAAACATCCTCTTTTCTTACTCTCTCTCTCTACTCATGTTATCTTTTTCATCTTCCTCAAACACCAAATTTCGAAACTTCCTAAGTATTTCTTCTCTTAACTTACGTAACCTCAAAGTCTTTGAAACATTCAATCTCATGGTCCACACATATATAGCACTTGACCAGCTTTTTCCTATATCAAGTTTTAAGATTGCTAGTTAGGAGTGATCTTTTCTTGTTGAATGCTTATTTTGCTACAGCAATTCTTGATCTGATCTCTTTAGTACAATAAGTCTCTCGTCAAAATACTCCAAAATATTCGAAGTAATCGTGTTTTTTAAGCTTTCTTTGTTCTATTCTGATCCTTAAGGGCATATTTCCACGGGATATTCTCATAATTTTCGACTTTTCGGTGTTGAGTTCCATTCTATATTGTTTCCTAGTGTCAACTATTCTAGGAGAAATATTTTTTGAGCGAAAAAATAATAATTCTTTTAACTGAAATGTGTATAAAAGTGTTAAGTGGTAACCACTTCAACTGCAAAGAGGGTGAGATAATGTCTGTAAATATTTCTGCAGTCATGGAATGAAAAAAAAAAAAAATCCATGAGTATTTTCCGCACAATCGACTTGGCAACGAGGCTCTGGTTCACCAGTAGAATTTTGCACTTGGCTGCTTAAACTTGGGACAAGCAAACATCAAACACGAAGAAAACTCATCTGTTTCCACAAAACTAGGCTGCCGGCAAATTCTCACTAGCACGTGCTGAATCTAAAAGTTGCGCCACGTCCAGCTAAGCAGCCGCAGACTTGTCTGGCCAGGGTTTATACAAAACATAAGGCAGGTGGACCATTTCGGAAATTTTCACGACTGCCAGCTGAAGAATATTGTATAGATGAAGCTGTTTCCAAACAATTTCATGCTTACACAATTCATTATTCATTACTCATTGATTAGATCAGGGTCAGCAACCTGTGGCCTGTGAAACATTTATGTGCGGCTTACAAAATATTCCGTAGCAAGTAATTAAAGCAACTCTCGCAACATCATGAACTCGTTATATTATAGTAAGTATTAATCTTTTTATGGATCACTAGCTGAAATATTCATTCTTAGCACGAGGATGGTAAGGGTTATGCAAATACCCGAAAGTAAAGAAACGAGTGAAATAAATACATAAGGAAGACCACCAGCTTTATCCTTTTCTGTTATGTAAGCCCGCATAACAAATACATATTGTTGGTTACACACGGGCAAAGTGTTCTTAGAAACAACCAAAGAAGTGCATAAATTTTGACCATTGGCAATTTCTCCTTGAGACGAGTATCGAAAAAAAAAAATCGGCTTCTTATATGTGGTCAAGATCTAACAGAATGAGGATTATGAAAGTAATGGTGGAATGAAAATGTGGGATGAAAGGGTGGACTCCACAAAATCCGGTTGTTCTGGATGACTCCTCTCCATGCGAAAATCTGATGACTGACACACACAATATTTTATTACTATCAAAAGTGAAAGTTTTCAGATTAAGGGAGCAGACTACTAAATATGATACAAAACCTAGCCATTTTTCTTTTAGCCGTTTTTGTAAATGAAAAGAGACAATGAAGTGTAACTTACCACGATAATAGATAATGTTATTCTACACCCGAAAATACAAATCGGAAGAATTTTCAATGTTGCTATCCATAAAAATTACACTGTGGCCAGAATATGAATTACCCAAAAATCTAGGTTAAGGCAGCTCCAAAATGAATAATGGACTCCACGGTAATTGATGAGTTATCATGCCTCTTGGCTCCTTGTTAACTACTTTTTAAATAATATTTGTATTTATTTTGTAATAGTGTAATTTTAATAACTTCTATTTATATATAATAGATAATTAGATAATATTATCTTCTATCTCTATATATTATTTAAAAAGTAGTTAACAAGGAGCCAAGAGGCATGATAACTCATCAATTACCGTTGAGTTCATTTTTCATTTTGGAGCTGCCTTAACCTAGATTTTGGGTAATTCATATTCTGGCCACACTGTACTAACATATATAAAAATGTTATGTATACAAATATAAAAGTTATTATTATTATTTTTTTTTTTTTTAGTTTTGGAAAATTTGTTTATTTGTTTACCAAAACAGTACCAAATATTTTTTAACTTTTTTTTTTGTAAACAATAAATTAAATTACAAATGCATATATCAAGGTCAGGTAGATGTTATGTTACAGCTTATTGTAAAAAAATTTATTTTTTAATTTATACAATCTTGGCCTCATATTATTTTTATTTTTAAATGTTTTAACTATTCTCTCACCTTCCGCGTACCAAATATTTACACTAAAAATATTATTTTAATTGTTTATTTTATTTTATATTAATAAAAAAACTTTATGCACTATTAAGTGATAATTTACTTATTATATAATAGTACTTTTTATGCATAACAACATTGAAAATTCTTCCGATTTGTATTTTCGGGTGTAGAATAACATTATCTATTATCTTGGTAAGTTACACTTCATTATCTCTTGTCATTTACGAAAAACAGGTAACAGAAAAATGGCTAGTTTTTGTAACATTTTTAATAGTCTGTCCCTTAACGTCCCACGTTTATGTTTTTTAGACTAAGGGAGACGACAATTAAGGCAAGTGAATGATGATGGGAGAACTGAAGGAACGAAAATGTGGAAAGAAACAGGAGTATCCTTAAAAAACACGGACACGATGTTATACACATACTTACTTGGGCGGGGATCGAATCAGGGGTACCACGCACCAGAGGTAAGCGCTATACCACTGAGCCACCATGCCCCGTATTACTATTAAAGAAGATTGGATTTTTTTTCAAAGAACACTTAAATTTCAGTTCTAGGCTAAGTACACATATATTAAACTGTTCGGTACCGATAAAAGACGCTCCCCATTCGCAATAGGCCATGGAAGACTCATGGGGTCGACGGAGGTTAAGGTTGGTGTGTGTTGGCAAGACACAAGTTTTGCCAATAGATGGCACTACAGTCTTCGTATCTCTCCCATGTATTTTTTTACCCTTCACGAAAATTCACGATTTTTCTTACAGATTTCAACCTAGAGGCTTTAAATTTTTAGAAAAGAAACTTCATAATCTATCGAAGGCAATAATCCGTGCCGATTTTTTATTTACAATTTTCTTCAATGTTGAAATTGCTTGATTTTTGAAATGAATATCCAAACCTTTAACAAAGGAACTGTTTCAACAATGAAGAAAGTTCTAACTAAAAGTCGGCACGGATTGTTCCCTTTGATAGGTTATGAAGTTCCCTCTCTCTAAAATTTTGAAGTTTCTAGGGTGAAATTTGTAAGAGAAATTGTAAATTTTCGTGAAAGGTCAAAAATACATGGGAGGGATACGAAGACTGTAGTGATATCTATCGGCAAAACTTATCCCTTTACACTAACCTTAAGACATCACAATTTCTACGAGAGGGAATCTAGTTAGCGGCCACCTTTACATCTCCGGTTTCCCGAAGTACTCATTTTAGATGTTGGATAAATCCCGGGGCGTCAATGCGGCGAAAAACAAATTCCCGCACCAACCGGAGATCAAACCCGAGAAAACCTGGTTCGTAGGCAGACGCCTTACCGACTACACCACCACGACTCAATATTTAAAAGATGGCCATCAGAGAGACCAAAGGGGCCCGGCCACGCTTGAAGTTTGCATGAGCCTATGTATTTGTATTAAAATTTTCATTGGTGTCTTATTAGGTGATATCTGAGAAAATTGAATACGTCTTCTCAAAAGTTATACAGAAATCAGGACCACTGATGACCATTCATTACTTTTGTTGATAAAACAGAAAGGAGACAACATTTAAACGAAGCTATAACTTTTTAACCATTAACCCAACTTAAAACTGAAATCATGATAAAACATCTTGCTTCTGAAGGGATACAATACTTCGCTGTCCCAAATTCATTGTTCACCTAAAGAAGCTTTAGTCATACGATATTTAATAATAATTTTTCTACTCACACATGAGAACCATTAATATAGACAATTCAAAGCACATACGAATGACTAAAAAGAAAATAAAAGAAAAAAAAGCAAATATGCAATATGCGCACGTGAAAACAATTACAATGGAGCCGCACAGCTGAGTGTTCAAAGTACTAAATCCATTATTGACATTACAGCGAGCAGCAGATGAAAGAGCGAAAATATGGGATAAACAAACAGCAGATGTTTTTCATTATTGATTGACAGATCGTTAAAAAAAAATACTACTTTCCTTCTTTTGTAGTGTTCGTATATCGGATGTCGGACTAGGAACAAACGCACCATGTTGTTTCTCAACTTTATGATCTTGCTATACAATTTACATCGCGAATATGCTCCGTAGTTTTGAATCAATACATCTCATTTCACTGAATCTATTGAAGCTAATCATTTATTTCATAATAGACAACCTATTTATGTTGTACAAAACTTACCCTTTTGACCTATACTGAAACGATTCTTTTTTTTTTTTTTTTTAATTTAACCCTCGCACTACAAACGTGGGGGAGTGATTTTGTGCCCACCACAAAGTGTTTCTTGAAATTACTCTTCTAATCGCTTCTTTAAGACCGCATTACCACTTACATGAATCTTGTAGCTGTCATTAAAAATCTTGAAATCCTGCGCATAGTCTTGAAAGAGACATACAACATACATACATTTTTTTTCCATCTTGTAAGAAGTTGAACCATGTGCAACTTTCTGGGACGTCTTGCTTGCTACCTGCTATCGCCCTCCCCCCTCCCGGCTGACATGAAGGAAAACCCAGTTTTGCTGCTTTCGAAACAACGGATTCTTTTGGACAGGGAGGGGAAGTGCGCCAAAATACACGTTTTTATAATGAGGAGGTTCACTATTTATCCACTAGAGTGCAGTGCTGCATCGGTGGAGGTACCTTTCTTGCTTTCAGGAAGTTGTAACATGTAAACAGTAAATAGAAAGATTGGATTTTTTTTTTTTTTTTTTTTTTTTAATGACAGCTACAAGATTCATATAAAATGGAAACGTGGTCTAAGATTGTTATGTTTACCTTACGGTGATGCAAATTGAACGTTAGAGTGTCTCATAAATTTGTTATTTTAAGCTGATAGGCACATTGTATACCCCTCCCCGTTGGTAAGAGATGTGACTGACATTTAGAAATGTCACCCCTAGATCGCAGTATAATAAATAGCCGTTAGTTTTATTCCGTGTACTGTTCATTCAGTCACTGTAGATTTTTGTAAGAGATTCTAATTTGTTTCTTTTGCAAGACATATTTAATCTTTAACAGGTGGGTGGGTATATAACACCCCCTGGTAGTCCGCGTTACAAAAAATACCAGGTAGTGCGAGGGTTAATGTCCCACGCCCTGAAGGCTAAAGGAGACGGCGATTATTGAAAGTGAATGATTACAAAGGAAATGGCAGGATGGGAATATACGAGGAAATAGGACAACTCTACAAAATCCACGAACATGATGTTGTTCATTACAAATTCGCATGGTCTTGGATCGAACCAGGGACTCTCGCAGATGAGTATTTTAGCATTGAGCCATCGTGCCCTCCTACCCACAGAATGTTTAAAAGAGAGATTGAACAGAGAATATAAAGAAAAACAATATAACGGCAGGAAATCTGGTAAGACGAATGGTACTTGTGTACAACACAGGATCTGTTCACGATCAAACACTTGATTTTTGAACTGAGCCTCTTCCAGGAGAATCACATAAATAATAGAAAATGTAGCCAGATCATGGTGACGAAAAACCAACATATTTACTTTTCTGATCCTTAAAAAGGAACGAAAGTGGTATCTGAATAAATCAAATCCCCAATTTGGACAGGTGACATGCAAGTTATCCCATTTCCTGTCACTTTTTAAAATTTATTTTCTTATATTCTTTATACTACCTGAATTTACGATCTGATTTTATTTCTTGACAGGACTCGTAAAATATATCTCTGAAAACAGTCCGTAGAAGGCTAGTAAGTTCATCTCATATATCTGAATTTGTTTCTTTCATGTATGTCAAGTTAACTCATCTTTGGCTTTAATATACTGATGTGAGCTTAAACCAATAAGATATTTCTACAAAAAATGCTTTATTTAAAAAAAATAATAAATAAAATGAAACAAATCATACAAAACTTGTAAAAAAGAAAATACGTTTTCAAGAAAATTACTTTACAAAAATTATCTTTATGTATGACGAAAATGAAAATCATGCAGAGCGTTTTATTTTAAAAATTCTATTTATGTATGACTAAAAAAAAAAAAAAAAAAAAAAAAAAAAAAAAAAAAAAAAAAAAAGGACGAGGAGCGTTCTCATATACAAGCAATTTATAAATTCTTCAATATTCATTACATCAAACAGCTGTACATAAGGGCTCTCCCCATGCGTTTCTTTTCAGTCATGTATAAATGGATTTAAAAAAGTAATTTAGTTGAAAACAGAGCTATTTTTTAACTTTTGGTACGATTATTTTCTTTGTATTTTTTTTAAAAAAACAAAGCATGTTTCTTAAAATTTCTTTTTACTATGATCTATTTTGCTGGTTATTTTTTTTTAATGAAAGCTTATTTTTAAAAATATTTGATTTTTCGGAAAGCATTACAGAAAATCATGACAATCCGAAATGATCTTCGAATTTGAGAATGTTCAACACTGCACACTAGATAATCCTGTTTTATTCAAAAGTAAAAATGGTTGCATACGAAATGGCTATTTATCTACCTTCAACAAGAAATCTAACTAAAAATATAGAAATAGAAATAATGGAATATTGTATTATCACTCGACTTATATCGCTGTGCAAAATGTCATCATTGTATGATGTCATAAGATGAAACATAGGCGTAGCTAGAATCTCTCATGTGTACATCAGGCACGCACGCAGAAATTTTTGTTAGGAGGGGTTCAAGCTTTATTTGGGGGGGGGGGTCTCATACTACAAGCCGCTATACCTATGTAGTAATGAAGGGGTATTATTATGTACCCGAAAAGACTATAAGAAAATGTAAAATATTTCCACCTATATTTTTCCCCTTGAAAAAAATTGATAGAACTAAATTGTTTTATAAGAGAAAGAGTACAGATGAAGTATAAAATCAAATTTCCATGCTATATCAATCATCTCCCTGTTAAACAAGTATAGTTTTACTGAGAATATATACAAATATATTTTGAGTGAGTGCGCCCCTGGTGTGCACAAAGTAATTACCTCTGTGTAGACCAGAGACGCACCCATTCAACATATATTTGTATATACCAGTAAAAGCATTAAATTTTATATGGTGTGTGCGCAAATGTGATTAAACGCCTACTTATTCTATAACTACTATATCATTTTCACGTGCTGATTTTATTGGGTTTTAAGTATATTAGAAATCAGATTAAAAAATGTTATTCAAGGAATTGAAGAATTAAGAGATTTTTTTAAATTCATGACAACTGAAGAAAAAAGGAACTATTTATTAGTGTGTACAGAGACCTCCCCCTCCCATGGCTACGCCTATGTATATATTCCTCCAACACCACATTTCGAAGCTCTCCAAATATTTCTTCTTTAACTTCCGTAGTGTCCAAGTCTCTGAACCATACAGTCCAATACTATAAACACAAATACTTTATCAATTTAGCGTAATACTTCATCATAGAACGCAACGGAATTCCAAAATGTGTCCAAAATCACGCTACTTTCCACGATGTCCAGTAGACAAAATACACAAGAAAGTTGGGAACCGGTCAAAAAAACGCTGTCGCCACTAACACCTCACTTTTTCCTATTTCTTTTCTTTTTCATCTGTTAATCCTTTCCTGATGCTTCCTCCGTCAGTTGAAGATAAAAATAGTGTCGACATAGGACAGCACCAGGTTCTGCTGTTCATTTATTTTCTCGGCATTCCGAAAACATTTCTGTCGTCCAAACCAAGGTCAATGCTGTAATCAAGTTGGTGGTAACAATTCGTGCCTCAGCTAAACAAAGGAGGAGAGGGAAAAGGGTAAACGATAAAAAGGAAGCTGAACGGAATTGCAAGAACTGCACTTGTTTCCTTCATGAATCAAGTGTCCAACATCAGCTTTACAATAGAAGGTTGGGTATGGGGCATATTACGAGAAACAAATCGCAACATGAAACATGCAAAGAACATTTTCAAAACTCACGTGGATCCACTTGAGAAAGTATTCCTTGTTTGATATATTCAGCTTTAATCTACATTCTAGTTTATTAGCTAGAAATTGAATCTTTAAAGTACGAAGAATGACCAGAAAAATATTACAAAGCGTATTATTTTGTTTCATTCATTGTAACTTAATGAAAATTTATTTGTACACTAATAACATACTTGTCTTGTTGCAGGCTTGAGGACTTCGGATTGTGCCCGTGAATACTCAAGAAACGGACATTTAAAATGATGACTCGTCTGGAAAATTGTCAACAGTAGAAGTGAGATCAGTGGTCCCCAAAACACCACACCTGATGACATTTATATTGTGGAGCGCTGAATTCCAAGCCAACACGTAAAAAAAATGGTGTCGCGTCTTCAAACAAGCACGGACCAATATTATTAATGATAACTCTGGACACAGCAGCAGACCCAGTACCTAAACCACTGATGTAAAATGTGCTCGTCTGGACGACTGCATTCGTCAGGACAGAAATCAACATTACACTTAATATCAGATGAGCTGGAACTACAACATGGTATTGTTCAGAACACTGTGGTTATGTCCTTTAGGTATAGTAAGTGTGGGCAAAATGGGCACCATCCAAAAGCTGTCAGACATCCACAATGGAGACGTTGCTGAATATCATGCAGCGTTACGCAGAGGAGGGGAACAATTTTTTTCATCGGGTAGTGATTGGCGATGAAACAATATTGCATCTGTTCACTCCATCAAGGAAGCAGGCATTCATGGAATGCAATCATGCATCTTCTCCACGAAAGAAGAAATTCGAAGTGGATGCTTCGTCCAGGAAAGTTTTGTGCACGGTATTCTTGGACTTATCAGCTATGCTACTGAACGATTATTTGGAATAGGGAGAAACCATGAATGTTGACAGGTATTGCAGGACACCATCAGACGAAAACGTCCTGATTTCCTCCGCCGTGATATGATTCTTCTGGATGATAATGCGAGACCCCATTCCGAACAACAACAATAATAACAAACAAACAAACAAAAAACGAGAGTATTCAATGTTTACGCTGGGAACAACTAGAGCACCATCGTATAGCCCTGACCTAACTCCCAGTGACTTTCACCTTTTACCTGCTCTAAAGTAGAAAATGGCTTGACGTGATTATATATACCCGAAACCGTTGCCTCACGCTGGCTACGAGAATTTATCACGAATTCCTGTGAAACTGGTACGGAAAACCTTATCTACCATTGTGACAAATACTTGAACGAAGAAGGTGATTACATCGAAGTAGTGTTGAGTGCCCTTTCTTATCAGATGTGTTGGTCTTACACCTATGTCTCTCATACTGTGTAAGTCACAATAGGCTTTGTAACCTATTTCCGATCGACCTTTGTACATATAAAGAAACAGCGCAAATCGGTAATAAATCCCAGGGATGATCTGGAATTCTTAAATTCTACAATCTAGGAGAATTGCGTATACCTATCATTTATCTTCTAATATAAGCTTCCGAACTACAAACTAATTAGAATAAAGTCTTCAGTACTATACTCTAAATTGACATCAAAGAAAATTAAAATATCAACGAACAGAAAATACGTGTATTTTGAAGCAATGACTATTATAGGCCGTATCACACGCATTTCTAATACAATAACTATTTATTACCTACGTATCAGTTTGTATCTTATACATGTTCAAACCCCCGGTGAGAACTCATGCATTTCGGATGTCACGTCAAACTGTAAAAATCCTTGCAAGTGAAAACTGACATCTTTGGGACTGGAGATAAGGTAAAAGAACGTGACTCAGAAAATTAAGGAAAAATAATTTCAAATAGCAAAAGTAATTACAAAACAAATGTACGGGAACACTAACTACACATTCAACTTGGAAATCCAAAACAAATCGGTAGCTTAAATTGAGAAGCTTCCACAATTTATTCATATATCTATGTCAGAAGAGAGATCACTACACGTCTGTATCGAAGTTCATGTAGCACATATCCAACTTACAACCTAGAGTGGCTGATTTCCTGTTCATAAATCTGAGCTTCTTGCAAATGAATCGACTGACAATTAATAATCATTTGAGAACGTGTCCTATCACGCATGACTATCAAGCAATGAATACATAATTTACTAATCTTCGGACACAATGTAGAGGTCATCCAGAAGCGAAACAAGATGTCTGAGAGGAAGAAAGAGACGGCAAGAGCTATTCACGTCTTCATCTTCCCGCATTTGTCCCCAGAGGTTGATGAACCCATGACGACAAATTTGGAGAGCACATTATGTGTTTGCAACGGGACATGAGCGAGTTATGTGAGGGCGAGAACATATGTCCCTCTCTTCTGACAACAATGCTTGACCGGCGTGTAGTTTTCTTTTCTCCTTGTGATTATTAAACATTTTACTCCTCCGCAACGCGAAAAAATTACGGAAATAATAGTAGGACACTACAGTACTCTGCAGGTTGGCGACGAATTATGATTGGCTCCTGTAAGGATGGATTTTCGGTTACAACGAAGATTCACGTTGAAGAAAATATACAGTAGTTTTTTTTTTTCTCTCTCTTTTAGTAAGTATATCTTCATGCTCTAAACTGATACACTAGAAGAAATGAGAAAAACGAGAAACAATATCCAACAAAAGCAGCCAATTTAAACTCCAAAGAACAGCATGTCACCTCGGTCAAACTATTCTCTCTGAATGGCGTTTACGTGTCACATATATCGCAACAAAAACATCCTCCTACGGCCAAAATGTGTTTGCTCCATTTTTGGTTTCTGTATGTCCTTCTAAGTAATAATTTACTTATTTTAGGTAATTCTGTATTACAGTATCTCGTAGTATTGACACGTTGGTTTCACGCCACCCCAAATAGACCACCGCACGGAATATTAGGCTTACTAGTTAGTGGCTGTGTGTGTTAGTGTCACCACACAAATTTTTAGCCGATTGTGTGAGGTTTTTCCCGAGAAAATGCGAATGTATTGGTTAGTAACGAGTTTAGTGTAGCGGCAACTTCTTTGTTGTACTTTTACTCCTCGTGAGTATTATCCTGCCTCAGTTTTGAGTGACTTGAATAATACTTACAAGGAATGGACATGAACCTGTCATCCGGACATCCGAATCGAACCTAGTCCATTCGATAAACATAACAAAGATATGTTTATGCACAAAACAATAGGTGTCATGGACAACGGAGCAAGTCCCTGGGGCCCATTAACCCTGTTAGTATAAAGAAAATCGTAGACTCGCAGTGAAATAGCTATTGCATCAACACTGTTCATTGGAAAGTCATGGTTTATACTTCATTTTCTTTAGCATGAAACAAGCTTTCCAGAGATGCTATGTATTGGGGCCCATAACGTACTTGAACAGGGAAAAATTGGGAGACTGTCGGGAAAATTCCCTCCAGAAATCCTTTCTATCAACTTTGGAGCCCTCTCGGAGTGGCCCCGGTTAAAAACACACAATCCAAATGTATCTCGAAAAATACTATAGGGGATAAGAAATGTGTGTATTAAGTATTGTATTGACAGATGAAATAGTTATGAGGGAAAAGCTTGTATACTATTAAAATCACTAGAAATTGGTATCACGCATTAAATGACTCTTTTGTTACTCAATATTGGAAGTGCTCTACATCTGCATGCTACACTACAAAAGACTTAAATGTTAGAAACCGCTGAGGAGTGTGTGAGGATCTTTATCAAGTATCAATTTCAGAATCTGAGATGGAGACCGAGATCGATTACGACATAAAAGAATAGTCAGAGTCCAATGTTACAGCTGTTCCATAGTGAAAACACACTCTTTTGCATGGCTTAAAAATTTGAACTGCAGATACAGAGAACGAACATGCAATATTTATACAGGATAGGAAACTAGACTGTAAAGGACAGGACAATTCTGTATATAGAGGACGTCTGGCAACGATAGTTAAACGTGTGAAGTATAAACTAAAGGTTCATTTAAAAAACAAAGTGATTACTTTTCAATATTCATTTACATATAAGAAATACAAAAGGAGAAATAAATATTCACACGTACTTCTGGTAAAAGTGGACAGTCACTAGTGAGTGAATAGGCGCTGTCGGATAAAAGCGAATCGCTCCCACAATGCTACATGGAGAGATAACATTCAAACTAAAAGGAATATTGGTTTCATCTGAAATGAGCTACATCTCTCGATCGCGATAATTCAAATTTGGAGCGCAATAATTTAATTTCGAAATTCAAATTTTAAACTGCGATAATCGAGATATTCTTGTATATATGGGTGATTCCACGAAAAAGGGAAATTTTCACTTGGAAAATTCTTGTTCCGTTGATGGTCGCCTATTTCAATAAAAATATCACATGCACTTACTACTACTAAGTACATGTTAATTAGGTGTTCAGCAGAGCTGAATCGTTATTGGTGTAGTAAATAAAAAATAATAAACTTTTCAGCACCCACGGAGTTGAGACCATAGGCCACGGAGTTGAGATTAGTTAACACGGAGTTGAAAATTGCTGTGGAGTTGAGAAACGTGATACATCTGGGTGATAAGTTTTGGTTTATACGAGGGCTGCTATATATATTTCTGGCCTAATAATGAAAATACGAATATTTATCAACGAAAATGGTTTTATTGTTTTTCAAAATATTCTCCATCAAGATTTATACACTTTTGCATGCGCTCAAACCAATTTTCGAAGCACTTTTTCCACTCCGATTGAGACACCTCCAAAACATGGTTTTTGAATGCTTCAACAGCATTTTCTGGCGACGAAAATCGTTGACCACGCATTTTTTTCTTGATGTGTGGGAATAAAAAGAAGTCATTGGGTGCCAAGTCAGGGCTGTACGGCGGATGACCCATCACTTCGACGTTTTGGCCGGTCAAAAATGCGCTGGTTTGAGCCGATGTGTGAGAGCTCGCATTGTCATGGTGCACAATGATTCGTCTTCTCTTGTTCATTTTTCGAATTTCTCCGAAGACTTCAGGCAAACAAATGGTGGTGTACCACTCAGAATTGACCGTCCTACGTTGCTCAAGCGGAACAGTCGCCACATGACCAGTTATGCCGAAGAAACAGGCGACCATTTGCTTCGAAGTGCTTCTTCCACGAACAACTTTCGTTGGATTTGGCTCGTCTTGGAAGACCCACACGGTCGATTGCTGTTTTGTTTCGGGCTCATACGCATAGATCCATGATTCGTCACCTGTGACGATCTTATAAACGTCTTTTGAAGCACCGCGATCGTATTTTTTCAGCATTTCTTTACACCAATCCACACGAGCTTTCTTTTGAGCGATTGTCAAATTGTGCGGGATCCAACGAGAACAAACCTTTTTTACGGCCAGGTGTTCATGCAATATCGAATGTATGCTGGTGGAAGAAATGCCTAGGCATGCCTCTATCTCACGGTAAGTCACATGACGGTCTTGCATTATCAGTTCACGTACGGCATCGATGTTTTCTGGCACAACGGCTGTTTTTGGACGACCTTCACGGAATTCGTCTTTGAGCGAGCGTCGGCCACGATTGAATTCGTTGTACCAGTTTTTCACAGTGCTATAGGATGGTGCTTCGTCGCCATACAAAGATTTAAGTTCATCGATGCACTCTTGTCGTGATAATCCACGTCGAAAGTTGTGAAAAATGATCGCACGAAAATGTTCACGAGTTAATTCCATTTTTTTGCCAAGTTGATTTCTTCAAGTACCTGTAAAAGAAAAAAAAATTGTCGTAAGTCAAAAAGTTCTGAGTACATTTATGCTACAAAATGTCAAACTTTCCAATGGAAATGTCAGATTGCACCTGGCAACACTTAGTGTTGCCTAGGCCAGAAATATATATAGCAACCCTCGTAGGTGATTAAGCTTATAATTTACATAAAAATTGAAATAATTTTCCAATAGTTTTTGTAAGTTAGAATTATTCTCCTTATGTTGAATAAAATTCTAACAAACTAGATGACACGTAATTTGTTATACAAAAATACTCCAGAAAATACTGCAAGCATATGAAAATATATCTAATGAAGGTTCCAAAATTGAGTATATATATATATATATATATATATATATATATATATATATATATATATAATATATACAGGGTGGTTCAGTAATGTTGGACAGCCCTGAATAAATCGGAAACCAGAAGAGATATTAGCAAGAGTGTGGTGGATCCAGATACTTGTGGAAGGGGGACGTCTTTTGAGGTACCACACAATGTTACCAGGTCAACAGTGTTGCCAGCTCAGTACAAAGTTGTATTTTTTTAAATAGAACATATAGAAGTTTATGCCATCAAAAGAATTAGTACAGAATGTGAATACCAACAAGCGAAACCGCACCTGTCAGTGTTGCCAAATAAGGAAGTTATAAAGCTTCAAAGATCAAGAAATTAAAGTGTCCGTAGAGCAAAACTAGCAAAAAGGCAAGAAAAATAATACTACGGAATGAAAAGGAGTAACAGAAAGAGTAAACCAAAGAACGCACAGCATCCAGTGAGTAACAGGGTTGCCAAAGCAAAGGGGGGAAAAAATTGAAAATTTTGCAGTTGCTATAGGAGGAAAAGTGCCCATATGACATAATGTTGGAAACACCATAGAAAGTCTATGTAAGAGTCAGGAATTCTAACTGCGTTTGTTCGAAAGCGATATCTCTAACCGTTTCCGAGATACACCAAAGCTGTGCGGAGTTTGCAACACTGCATAATAATTCCCTCGCTCTCCAAACTACAGGAACGAGTAATGAAAATGATACGCCCAACAAAATGTAAGAACTACACGGGTCTAATCGTCAAATCAATTATGCAGTGTTGCAAACCCCGCACACCTTTGGTGTATCTCGAAAACGGTTAGAGATATCGCTTTCGAACAAACGCGATTAGGATTCCTGACTCTTACATAGACTTTCTATGGTGTTTCCAGCATTATGTCATATGGGCACTTTTCCTCCTATAGCAACTGCAAAATTTTCAATTTTTCCCCCCTTTGCTTTGGCAACCCTGTTACTCACTGGATGCTGTGCGTTCTTTGGTTTACTCTTTCTGTTACTCCTTTTCATTCCGTAGTATTATTTTTCTTGCCTTTTTGCTAGTTTTGCTCTACGGACACTTTAATTTCTTGATCTTTGAAGCTTTATAACTTCCTTATTTGGCAACACTGACAGGTGCGGTTTCGCTTGTTGGTATTCACATTCTGTACTAATTCTTTTGATGGCATAAACTTCTATATGTTCCATTTAAAAAAATACAACTTTGTACTGAGCTGGCAACACTGTTGACCTGGTAACATTGTGTGGTACCTAAAAAGACGTCCCCCTTCCACAAGTATCTGGATCCACCACACTCTTGCTAATGTCTCTTCTGGTTTCCGATTTATTCAGGGCTGTCCAACATTACTGAACCACCCTGTATATATGAATATGTGACGTAAATAAGAAAAAAAGAAATACACATACACTTATCGAATATTGAAAAATTATTGCGCTTTCAATATGTTGACTATCATATGGAGAGGACAAACTTTTTACATAAGCTTACGAAACAGACGAAGTAGTCACTAAACCTGTCTATTGTCTACTTCATTTATTTTCTGAGCTTATGTAAACCGTTTGTCTTCTCTGTGTGATCAAGTCCACACGTCGAAAGTGCAATACTTTTTCAACATGTGGTAAGTGTATTTCTACCGTATATTTGGTATATATACAAGGTGTTTCAAAACAATACACACATCGTTTGGGAGCTGATTTCTGACACCAAGATAAGACGAAAAGTATAGACAACTGGGTGCACAAATGCTTCCTTTCGGAGTTATAGGCTGCCGAAAACATGAAAAAAAATGAACTTTAAAGGTCCATAGCTCCAAAACTATGAGATCTGCCGTAGTCGGGTCACGACTTCACTTAGGAACTAATATGTGCACTATCCAAAAATATGTTTCAGAATCCTGAGGTACTCACGAAGCAATTTTTATAGAGGGAGTTTGGTTACGGGCGTATAATCTGAAGTACTCACCAACTACTTCTATAAAAGTTGTTGTGGAAGTACCGCAAGATTCTGAAACATGGATATTTGGATAGCGCACATACTAATTCCTAAGTGAAGTCTGACCCGACTACGGTAAGTCCCATAGTTTTATGCTATGGACCTTCACCTTCAAAGTTAATTTTTTTTCATGTTTTCGGCAGCCTATAACTGCGAAAGGAAGCATTTGTGCACCCAGATTGGTCTATACTTTTTATCTTATCTTGGTGTTAGGAATCACCTCCCAAACGTTGTCGGTATTGTTTGAAACGCCCTGTATAATGCACACTAAATGACAGTGTAAGGCACTCATCATTTCTGTTTTCTTTGGACAATTCGATGTTCTTTGTTAAGTAGCCTTCATTTTCCACTCCAATGAAGGAAATGTCTTGAGGAAACAGGGAAGGGCTGTTCTAGTCTACACAGAATGACAACTGCCAACGCTTTTTAAACGTCAGGTTTAGTAGGCCAGGAGAAATTCCTCCCGATCCGCGTCATAAAATTGACTGTCCGCATATTGCCCTCAGACTCTTCGACAATCTCTGAAAAGAAAACAATTAGTTGATCATAAGATTCAGACGTCAATAGGTTAAAAACAGATACCATCCATCTTGACTTGACTGAAGTTTTACCTCCGGCTACCTGACAGCCCCAAATCTGAACTTCCGCGAAACACTCCTTAAATGGGCTAGGACCCTCCAGCCGGTCTTTGAGTGTGAATGACACGTGGTCAGCGTGTCGGCTCCTACGACCGTTGCGATGGTCTGCGCGATCAGGTTTCAGTACATCTCTACTCAAATGAGTTTTTTAATTGCCTTACTGTGCGAAGTAAACACCATTAATTTTTGAGCTTCCACCGGGAAACAAACCCAGAACCACGCACGAAAGGCGAGCATACCAGTCACTAGACCATAAACGAGCTTTATTTCTATCAATATATTGAAAGAACAAATATTTGGAAGAGCATGAGCATAACAAACACTACAGGATTATCAACTCCGTGACTTGTCTCAACACCGTGGATTCCTTAGTTTTCAGATGGACATGGAGTTGAGAACCATGGAGTTGAGAAAATCGAATATAATTTATTTTTACCGGCCCACTTTTTAACCAGTACATGTGAGTAATTGTGTACGAATTTTCTACGTTAAGGCGTAGGTTCCTCAAGGGAAAGAAGGTATATACCATACAAATACATTCAGTAATAAATACCATGGTGTTGAGAATCAATTAATATACGCACCTGCTTTCCACACACAAAAATATTTTTCCTATAGCTTTTAACACATGCACACAACTTTTTCTGTTCTTCAGTCAAACATGTCTGCCTTGTCTTCTTGTGGGTGTTGCCAATGTGGACGACCATGCTATCTGTTGAGAGCAATGATAATTTTTTCTATTGCCATGGAGTTGAGACGAAATAGAGGTGACAGAAACGAAGCATAGTCAAGCTTTCCAAAATAATCGTTATAAAGATTTACTTTCCACAAAACCGAAACATTGAAGTGTTCTCTTCCATTTAATTACCATTAAATGATGTTTGATTTGCGACTTCAGTTGTAATTTATTAATTAAAATCAGTCAACTGTAGTCTGTGACAGCCCACGGTGTTGAGAAATTGGGTAATAATTAATTTTTTACGTATGTTTCGTGTTATATTTGCAAAGTGTTATACATGGCATACCTACTTTGTGACGGTTACTACCAAACAAAATAAAAATGAGGTGATTCTTTCTAGTAGTAGTTTGAAGAAATGCCCGTGACAGAAAATTTCCCTTTTTCGTGGAATCACCCATATACACCTCGATTATCACTACGGGAATCGAAAAATGCGCAAATCGGCAGGCAACTAAAGCATGGGATATAATCGATAGGCTGTGAGCTAAGCGAATGAAACAAAGACAGTGGCACGACGCTGCATTGCCGTGTAGGTAAGAGCAGTGGCGTAACTAGTTTTACTACACCCTGGATCGATCAATCATAGATTTACTCATAACCGCCCCCTGTCATACGCATTTCAGCTGCTGCGTTATATATATATATATATATATATATATATATATATATATATATATATATATATATATATATACCCTATACTAACAACATACAAAGTTATTTTTATTAAGAGATCTGAAGGTTTTACTTACCTTTTTCCTAAGTTATTACTACATACTTAATATGAATTATGTTCATAGGAAATTAAAAATGGTCGCACGCCTCTCCATGAGTAAAATATATAAATTAGTCCCTAATGAAGCGCTTGTTCAAAGGCTGTGAAAAAAAAAAAAGTTTTAAAAATTTCACTTAAAAGGAAGACTGAGTGCGTTCTCCACTCACTGCAGATAATGTATGAGTTTCCAGTTTATGGTAATCCTGAATTCTCTCGTATTGAACAACATGGCTTTCCTCAATGTCACCTCCAGAAGGGCGGAGATAAATACGTATTATGAAGCACTGTAGTCCACAGTTTTAGTTAGGAACCAAATACTGAAAAATACCTCAAGTTTATTTTTGAGACCTATGTCTCCTTCAAAAATTCTTGGATCCGCCCCCGGTATCGACTGTTGCCAATTAACTGCTAACAGTCACAGCGTACCTTTTCAAATGTTTTCAAACGTTCTTTGCATAAGGGACAGTTTTTCGTATTCTTTCTTTTTTCGCCCTAGCGCCCTAGAACAACTGCTCCACTCGCTCCATTGTAGTTACGCCACTGGATAAGAGGGTATGGCTACGCAGATGCATCGTAGCGCGTGTAGTTGACAAGCACAGATGTAACGTATACAAAGATGGCAACACTGCAACTTTATCATTTGCTAGCAGCGTTTAATCCTTTCGTATACTGCGACTACATATGAGGCGATAGCTATAGGTAACTAAAATTAGTTGTAAAATTCTCAATGAAATCTTCCGAGTAACCGTTCATGTACAGTGATTTTATTGAAGGTCTACTCTTGGTTCTGGGAACACTAATGAATGACTCGCTCAGCCTTCTCGTCGAAGAAGATGTATATATTTGTGAACCAATTTAGAAATTTTTTTTTTATTCGTACACGAAAGGGTTAAAAAATATTCGAAGTGAAGCCTTTAAACAATGAAGTGAAGCTATAAACAATGTGTCTTACTATAGCTTGAAGTTCATGCTAGGGATTATTATAGTTTGGTTGTTTGTCAGGATGGTAAAAAACGAACGAAAACAAAAAATGTAGTTAATTTTCGTTGGTTAAACTGAAAATTCGACTGAAATTCACGAATAAAGAATGGCGGAACATCTGCAACATCATTGCTGGTTGGCGCGTGTTTTCAACGAAAGCCGGGTAAATCTTATTGATTCTCTTTATTCCAATTTCCAATTAACCGTAACTGTTGTTAACACCAGCCATTGTTAGAAGCTTAGAAGAGACAATTGGGAATGACCGGAGGATCTATATGCGAACACTGCCACCACAAATTCATTTTTGTATTTTGTATAGTATCACGTGTGTCATGACTAGAGAAACGCAAAGTATGAAAAAAAAAATCACAATTAAAAATCCAAAATATGAAAAACGTATTAAGTTTTAACAATATAATTTCTAGATATTAATTTTATGTGCATGAGTATATATCACTTTACACTTATGTCATGCTTTTATTAACTTTAAACCAAAGATGCAAATAATCAACAAAATTTTACTCGCCCAAGAAAAAAACTACTAGCCCACATCCCACAATAAAAATAATTTACTTACCTTCGGTATTTTAATAGTGATATTAAAAAGTCACCCGCACCAATGAACCGTTCGCTCCGGGCGAGTTATATTTGCATCCCTGCTTTAAACCGTATAAGGTGTAGGTTTACACCATTATTTATCCATACTATTATATCAAAAAGTAGAGGTGACTCGTGGCTAAGCGGTTAGCGTACGCGCCTTTGGCGTGGTATACCGAGTTCAATTCCCGACGGGAGTTCATGTGATTCGGATTCCACGTTAATCAGTAGGTCCCGTGTCATATAGCCTCGCTGCTGAAAGGGACGTTAAACTCAAAATCAACTCAACTCCCTCATTATCGCACAGGACATACTACTACCGATAATTTGAATAGTGAGATCATTTTATCACGAAAGCAAGGGATAAGGAAGGATTTTTGGACATACATATTTACAGGAGGTCTCTAATCCTTCAAGTCGAAAAATGAAATTCAGCATATAAAATTCCAATTAAAGATAAATGACGTGTTTCAGGATTTTGGAAAAATTCGCAACGAAAGAAGAAACGGGAACCACTATATAATATTGAAATTCCCACTACTTATTTAGAAAATGTCAAATGTAAAGATTTGCTTAAGTTGGAGGTGTAAAATTCGGCATCAAAATTCTTAACTAAAAATAATGGAATACGTGTTTGAGTGTTTTCGCAAATCTCGTTCCTAAGGCGGAAGGAACTAACATTAAAATTTGCCACTATTTATTCAGAAAAGTCCCAATGAAGAGATACGGTTAAGTTGGTGATCTGGAATTCGAATTTAAAGACTTAACAAAAAAAAAAAAATAATAATAATAAAAAAAAATAAAAATAAAAAAAATAAAATAAAAAAAATAAAAAATAAATAAAATAAAAAAATAAATAATTGTAATACGTGTTACAAAGTTTTAAAAAAAATCTACTCCTAAGAGATGAAAATGGCGGTAGCTTCTCTAATATTATAATTAGCCCCTACTTATTCAGAAAAAAAGCTCACTCGTCAGTGTAAGGATCCGCTTAAGCTGAAATTGTGAAATCTAGTATGTAAATTCTTAACCAAAAATAACGGAGTGTGTCCTTCGTTGTTTTCGAAAATTACATTTTTAACAGAGACGGGGCAAATTTTTATACTTTTTTCCCTCGTCATTCAAAATCTACGTTGTCTATCTTATTATCGAGGAAAATAGCTGAACTGCTTACTTTTTTTTTTTTTTTTTTTTTGAAATGGATAGCACTCCTCAAGACTCATTTTGTTTTATCATATCACTTAATATTATCCTCTGATTTACAGAATCTTCCTTCTAATTCCTTGAAAAGTGTCAACGGAGGATAATACTTTTCCCCTGGTTCACTATACCTTCCTTCTAATCCCTTCAAAAGTATAAAAATGGGGTAATACTATACTACCAGGCTTACTTTATAAGATTTTGAAAGTATAAAAATTAATCACAAAGCGTATAACAAAGTTCAATAAAATGATCATAAAAAGTACTAATAGGCTCACTTTCTAACACCTTGATAGTAAAAAGAAATGATCGCATTGAATAGTGACGCTCCTTAAAATCATAATAATAAAAATTACTACAGCGCACACTTCTTTTAAGCCCTAAAATGAAAATAAAAAGTACTATCAGGCCCAGCTTATAAAGTTTCGAAAGTAAAAAAAAAAAAATACAGAGCGTAGTAAAGCCCCTAAAATGAAAATAAAAAGTACTACGAGGCTCATTCTCTAATGTTTTGATACTAAAAAAAATTAGAGCGTAGTGACGTCCCTTAAAATGGTAATAAAAAGTATTATTAGGCTCAGCTTCTATCTTTTTGAAAGTAATATATATATATATATATATATATATATATATATATATATATATATATAAAGCATAGTGAAGCCCCTCAAGTGAAAATAAAAAGTACTATTAGACTCATTTTTTAATATTTTGATAAAAAAAAGCATCCATGCAGACGCCCTCTAAAATGAAAAATTCAATTCAGTAACAGTATAAATAATAACTAAATAATGAGATAGTGACAAAATCAGAGACTTCGTAACGCGGCAAGTCGGACGATACAAAGGTATGAGTGCTTGTTGATTAATCAACAAGGCAGAACGATACACTGCAGAGGATGTTTAAACCATTGTTTTATCACATGTCCACGCCTGCTTCAAGTGCTCTTTTTATCCTATATGCATTCATCGCCAGCGTCTCTCTTATTCCATAATGGGATCTCTACATAGCGTCGATGACATTTGCACTTCCTCTCCGCACGTGAAAAAGACGCATTAACTCTTCATGAGAAAATTCTAATTGTTTTACATTGTTTGACGTCAACGGCGTATTTTAATAACAGAACCACCGTTGTTTGCATATCTAAACAGATTCATAAGAAAGAATACGGCACATTTTTCTTATAAATCTACATTATTAACCTTGACATATAAATTGCACCTCCGGAAATTTCGCGTTCATTATATTCATACTCAAATGAAGTGTAATGATGTTGTTCTGCAGATGTTTTATAACTTAAAGCTATTTTTTTTGTACCTTTACTCAGAAAACAATACAATATAATCACATAACGGATCCACAACATACTAACAACACCACCCATTTTTACTAGCAACGACGGAAGAAAGCATTAGATGTATATGCACAGACACCAAAACTTACCACACCTATCTAAGATGTTACTTCTCGCAGCAGCAATACACCTGAATTACTTTACGAAAGAATAGAGGTTCATGAGTCGCAATCATTATCAGATCATGACCTTGCCTTAGCTCATCGTTAAGATAATTCCGTTAAAAAAAAATAAGAATAAGACGACAAAAAAAAAATAAGAATATGAGCTTCAAAATAATAGTACCTGCAAAATGCTATTACAAGAAATAATAACGATTTATCAAGACCTTTCGCATAGTAGATAATCTTGGATGTCAAACAATTATAGCGTGATAAATTATTATTAAGTATTCTGCCTGCCGGCAGGTCTTGAGACTTTTCTTTTTTTTTTTTTTTTTTTAAAGTTTGGGCCTCGAAATGTTTCTTCCACATTTCTCGATCTTCAGCTTCATCTTTTAACTCCTAATATTTTCTATTTTTCAAATCATCGATCACTTGTTCTTCTTCTTCCTATTCCTTGCTTCCCTTCTATCTTTCCTTCTATGGCGGTCTGAAGACAATTTGTTCACAAAATGTATCCAATCCAATTGGCCTTCCTACGAAGGATGCTTTCTAAAAGCGTCCTCTTCTCTCCTATCCGTTTTAAAATATCTTCGTTTGACACTCTACCTGTTCATTTTATCTTCTCCATCTTCCTAAAACACCATTTTTCGCAGCTCTCTAAATATTTCTTCTTTAACTTTCGTAGTATCCAGGTCTCTGAACCATGCTGTCCAATACTTCATATATAGCGCGTGACCAACTTCTTTTGTGTCCAATATTAAGTTTGCTAGTTAAGGGTTTACCCAAATTTCTGATCTGTAAGAATAGGTTTGGAAACAGTTATCAATTTATTTAATAGTATTTTGCAGGTAGTAAGTACAGTACTAAATTCTCTTTCTACACTTTTTACATTCTTCTGTATTGTCTTTAAGTTACGCACTAAAATTAAAAAAAATAAATAAATAAAAATGAAGATGAATTTAGCGTAGAGTTTTAAGTCCCGATCCCCACATCACTTTTCGTGAGAATTACTTTGCTCTGTTTTGCCTGTGTATTCCTACACATTGTTTCTGAACAGAACAAAATGTCAAAATGTGTATGTGTTTTTCCCGTATGATATTCAGTGATTTGTAGCTGCTGTAATTCCATGCTGTATATAACTTCCTTCTTTCACTCTTTTGTTAGCCTATTTTTGTCTTTTGGAAAACCGGATATTTCTTTTCTTTATTGACATTTAGCAACCAATCAGCACATACAGTGCATATAATATGTACAAAGAACAGAATGAATCCTTTCACAGGTTTCTTACTTTCGACTTCTTTGATACTATTCTGGGTGACATAAGGTTCATGCACGGAGCAGTTATTTGTTGCAACTAAATCTAAGCATTATACAACGTACACACAAAAATACGACGGTATGTACATATAAACTGCAATGTAGTGCTTGAGCAAAATGTAACTATAAGATAATACCAGGGGCGTACCCACGAGGGGTTCACCGGGTTCATACTCCCCCTAAAAACTTCCTAACTCAACATACATTTGTGCACTTTATCAATAAAACTATACTTGTTTAGCAGGGAAATGATTGATGTATCATGAAAATTTGATATTTTTTAAAAATCAATTTAGCGTTCAAAGAGTATTTACTATTTTAACCTTGTATTTAAACTGAAACTGACAGAAATCAATTACTTCTAGTTTTAACGTTGATCGCTATACAGCAAAAATAGATACAATAGATATCATCTCTTAGTTAATTGTCTATTTTTGCTTTACATATTCAGTACATAAAGGATTAATCAAAATTTTCTAGCAGATTAAAAATTCCCAATTAGAGGTGGTAATAAACGACACAATTTTAGCGCAAAAAAAAAAAAAAAAAAAAAATCTGGAGAATTGCACATGGGAATTTAACCTCAGCTTCACATTGTCTACCGATTGATATATCGGATATTCTAAAAATGACGTCCACCGACAGTCAAATAAAGCGAAAATATTATATACTGGTATACTCTCCAGGGCCGCCTCCACCCGCTATAGGGAATCAAAAGTTTCACTATATGGCAACGTCGCACATTAGAACCATTAACACTGCTCAACAAATCCATCAAACAGTTACACCGATTGTTATGCTAATAAGAGGTACTAGTGTCAACGTCTATTAACTTTAACTGCCATCTGGAAAGGAACGATGTAACTACTGATGGACTGGTAGATCTACTCTATGACTTTATCTGCGACGTTGCCATGTACAGCGGGGGACACTTCTAAATGGTACAGCCATATGGAGACTTACGGCTAAGGTGTACCATTTAGAAGTGGCCCCCGCTGTATAATTACATACTATATTTTTGCTTTGACTTGTAGAATAGTGCTTAGAGTCCGTGGGCGTCATTTTTAAAACACTCGATATATAACGACTTTTAATGTTATTTTAGTTAAATAGAAATCAGAGTTTAACAGTTAATAATAATTTTGGGCTATACCTCATTAACCATACAATGTATTTCCGTCTTGCGAGTGTCAATGGAAAGCTACCAATTTCACCTCAAAACGTATGGTGGATCTCTTAGAGCATGATCTTCTAGGTTTACAAACTTTTTCTTTATTTTATCGAAACTACGTATGAACTTCTGTCCTACTCATATTATTTTATTCAATGCAAATGTGTTATTAAATAACCTATTATACAATTTTACATACAGAATTTTAAAATGTTCATGAGCAAGGAATCAAATCTCTTCTTACATTTTCGTTGTTTAAGAGTACAAGGCTAGTGGCAGTAGCGTACGCAGGAATTTATTTCGGGAGGGGTCTAAACTCAATTAAAATTCCTAAAATTGCCCCTAAAATTAGGGCAAATTTACACAAAAGTCAAAATTTCGGGGGGAGGGTCCGGACCCCAGGACCCACCTCCTGCGTACGTCCCTGGCTAGTGGACTAGTACCTACTTGCGTTGCTCTTGTCAATTTTCTTAATAAAATATGATATACGGTACTTTAACTGGAAAAAGATGGCATTCTATTAGCTATACAACCTTTCGCCAAACAAAGTGTTAGAAAAAATCAGGAAAACTAATATACAAATATTCAGATTATCTCTTGCCCCACACTTTTAACGTCCAATCGCCGCCATTGTACCCAATGGTATATGTTTCTTCTTTGAACACCCCTACTCCTCCCCCTTGTTAAACGCTATTGATATTATATATTTTAATTTTATGCCTCTTGAACAAGCCCTGTAGTTAGTATAGACGAAGCTTTTACCGGATAAAAGAAACTGAGAGAATGTTTATAATGTACGAAGAATGTTATTAATTTAAGTATTCCGGAGCTTTATTTGCTGGTCTACGAGCTGGTGTCTCTTAATCCTTTTAAATTATGGCTTTTTAAAGGTAAATTACACTTTCAATCAAGCGGCTGCAGCATCATCCCTCTTTAATCTAGGATCATAATTTGTACCACATTCTCTTCAGAATAGAACAGCCTATCAAACGGTACCATTCACATTTCCCTATCATGTCCCTGAAACGGGAAATTTTAAGAGCAATCGAGATTTTTTTTTAAAAAAAATTAAATTTTGAACTCTACTGGACCCCCACTGTTTTAATGCACTGATCTCAAAATCAACTGAAAAATTATAAGTAGTACACTAAATGTGTGTACAAAATTTCAAGCTTCTATCATGAATAGTAAGGGGAAGAAATATTTACCAGTGAGTCCCACAATGCCCCAAATTACTACAAAAGACCCGGATCTCAGGTAAAAAATAAAAAAAAAAAATCTGAGACATCCCTATTTATCCTAGGGTTACGTTTTCTACCTCATTCTCTTCAGAATAGAACAACCTTTCAAACAGTACCATTTACGTATCTCCATCTTATATCTGAGGCGGGAAAATCCCGAAAAAAGGGACTTTTGGTAAATATATCCCTCTTTTTACCTCTTTATCCGTTTGGGCGCTTCCTGTGTTAATGCAGAGCCTGAAAAATCTCAAAAATACTAATCAGTGCACTGAAAAAAATTTCAATCTTCTAGGTGAAAAGTACGCCCGCCAAAAAATAAGAAAAATTGATCTAACAAAAAATACTTTTAAAGTTATGACGTCATCAAACCCTATGTCTCGACGCAGAAAGACGTGAAGCCATATGTAACGTGTTTTACAATGCCTCTATGGTTGAAAAAAACAACAAAAATAAATAAATAAACCGGAATTAAAACACTTTATTGGTACTTTTCTAATCGAGTAATGAAGACACTACTTTAGCACCTAAAAATGAGTACTATAACTTTAAAGGGTTAAAGCCACGTAAGACTAAACTACAATTTACATAAAGAAATGTACAAAATGAGGATGATCCTAACACACCGACTTCTGGACAAACTTACAGAAACAAAATACAAAGAAAAAAAAAAGCATCAACGAGATTCGCACTCGTTCATGACTCTTCGAGGATCAAACAGCTCTGTTGCCATGGAGACATAGGAAGGCGCCGCCACCGGCTAAACCCTTTCGGGATTCACCGTCAGATTTACAGCACTTGCACTGGCAAAAGGAAGCATCTTCTGGCTCCGTTAGTTGAAAACATGGTGTTTTATTGACTTTACGCGAGGAGAGGATATTCATGTCGAAACTTTTGCCAAACAACCCATGACACTTATTCGCAAATGTTACACTACTCTTTAGAAGACACCTGTCTTTATCATTACTTACCCATGACGCGAAGAACCATTCAAGTCTCCTTCGCCGAAGATATTTTCTTAATAAATTCAAGAAAATTCGCTCCTCGAAAACCATAGAGTTAGAATTTTCTTTGTTTCACAAGAGGAATTTTGAAGATATTCTTCAGAAACGAAAAAAGTTATTTCTGAACATGTAACTATAGCAACGGTATGTCTTTTTAAAGTTCAAACCCTTAACAAGATTGTCAATCCATATGTGATAAAAATGAATAAATAAAATACGAAATATGAGAATATTGCTATTAAGACTAATATTCACGTTAACAACAGTATTTCTTTAAGAGATCGTATTGCAGGCTCGTTCCCAGTAGCAGTTATTGTAATTAATTCTGTAATAATAATAATTCCTTTATTTCTCTTATTTTTAAATTATCTATCCTTTATTCTACACGGTGGGTCTGTGATAGAGCGCTTATCTCTCGTACATGGGGTCCCTGATTCTATCCCCGGCCAAGTAAGTTTTTGCTGATCCACATCGTGTCCATGGGTTTTCTCGGATACTCCCGTTTCCTCATACATTCTCATTTCACAAATTGTTCCATCATCCTTCATTTGCTTTATCATTGTCTCCCTTAGCCTAACGGCATAATCGTGAGACACTGAACTGAAAAATTTCATTTCCTTTGTTCTACAATGATCGTGATTTCTTGATCCCACTTGATATTCTTGTTTAATTGCGAGGCTATGGAGGATCGAACCTAATATTACGGGTTGATTAATGAGGGTATAACATGAACATCAGCACTGAGGCTATTTACTTCCATCACGATATAGGGAATGACCTAAACTTTTTCATCGAAGGAGAGCCAAGTTAAGAATTAACAACAAAGACAACTACGGAGATATGTTAAAATGCTAAACGATTATACGTAAAAGTAATATGGAGCTAAAACTACAAATAGATTTGATTTTAATTTGACTTTGAATTTAGCGTCGCTTTCATTAGCGAGAGAGACGTGGACCTACAGCTTAACGTGGGATTCGAACAACACGAGCTCCTGTCGGGAATAAAACTCAGGTCTTCCACGTCAAAGATGCGTACGCTAACCGCTTAGCCATGATGGAGCTCTATAAATGCAATAGAAAATGTAAAAGCAAGAACTTTTGAACACAGAGCGAAAAGCTAAAAGATACAATATAAACAGGAAAGGTGAAATGAACAACTAGTACATGTGAAAATAAATAAATAAACCCGAAAGTGCAACGCGGTGCCCAAACTACATACACATTGCACTTGGATTTGTATATCAGCATGATTTGAAGTTGCGAACATGAGAACCGAAACCGAACACTCCTAACCATCAGAGAACCCATTGTGTTCTCTACTGTTTGATCTATGTAGAAAGGGAGGAGCTAAAGTTAAGGAAGGTCCTCGCTATTTTAACGTATGTAAGTGGGTTTGATAGTGTACGTGTGAGCCTTACTTCCAATTATGGGTGTTATCATGCCATTCAAGCGAGTGTCTTCGATTCCAAACCATCACAGAACAGAAAGCAACGCACGAAACATGCAACCAACCTTACACTCCTAAAATCGGGTGGCCTATACAGCAGGGGTAGAACATTTTAGATTGTGAGTCCCTTGATACACAAAATTGAACATTCTTATTAAATACTGTGGATCTTTTGACTAACATTTTGGTAAAGATAATTCAAATGTATAAAATAAAGCGCAACTTAAGAATTTTTAACACTTTCTTCAACATGGTAATTATGTTAACAAATGTAATTCATTTTTGCTAATGTGTTATATGTTAATTTATATACGAGACATAGTTTTGATTTTCCTATAACAATAATTTCTGTAAATAATGAATTACGCTTATTTCTACACAGCAGAAGTTCTAATTATTAATTAAATTACTGACAGGAAATTACGAAGTTCAAGTAAGGAAAATAGTAATGAAATATTATATAGAAACAAACACCATTCTTTATAATACTAGCTATAGTACCATTTTCTATAATACTCTGACACTGTGTACTTTATTTGTTGCTCCAGAACAGTGGTAAAGAGCCTAATATCTAGACTGCAGTTTAGTTCCTTAACTTTTTCAAAAATATAAATATCAAACCGTAGGAAATCTGATTTAAAAGTATTAATATTAGAATTCTTGATAAATGAATTTTTTAAAGGCTGAAGTGAAAGTGACAATTGCTGAAGCAACGCCGTATACTACAACATAAATCTATGACAGAAATCAGAAAAGAAATCCTCTTAACAATTGTAAGAGTAGAATTCAGCCGGTCTCGATCTTTAATCACATACGTCTAAAACAAGTACGGAAAATGTAATACAATTAATACTATTCTTGCGGGGAGGTTGGTGGCAGCACATTAAAATAATACTGTAATAGTAAATTATTTGAAGCAGTAATCAAAAAGTTTGAAAACGACAAATGAAGAACTATGGGATATCTTGTATTTCCTGATATATTAATTTAATGAATTATGTTACACGAGTATGTATGTATTAGTTTCTTACTAGTGAAGGGAGAAGGAATAACCTCTATCAGAAAGCAAGCTAAGAAAAGAAAATCGATCCACAAGCTCCAGTATGGATAGAAAAAAAAAATCATTTCTGTAACAAGGATTAGGAACACTATAGTTCATTCAAGGAACGTTCAGTACCTCATGTAAACAAATACATGTGGTGATTGTTTCATTTTATTGGTTAAAGAGCCTTGGAGCATCCATGCGACAGAAGAAAATAGTCCATTGTCAAGTAAGCTGTTTTTCAATGTTTTTGTTGCTTATAAGGCTCATCACCAGAAATACAATTTACTTACAATGAAATAACAGATACAACACTGTATCTAAGAACTAAATTGAATTAATGCAATAAAAGAGAATACGCATGCGTAGAAAGTGGTTTTGACTCACCTTATGCGCCAATCACAGTTTACAATATGGCCGTTTGCGGGGAATATGCAAAACGTTGACAGGATACAAGCACGTGCTTCTCGAAAGAAGCGGTGACCGATAGCCAATCATCCGATGACTGGCGGAATAATACCATTCTACAATGTTTACATCAGGATCAGAAGGTTCGTTGAATGAACTTTAAAAGTCACGCGCTGTTAAAGTATTTTTATATATTACAGAAGTCCTGACTGACAGATCAACGAGTAGGCCACACTACTTAAGACAGACAACTTGAATTTTGGTCAGTGGGAAGGAAAGAAGTGAAAAGACAAAGGGACAGCAGTTTTAATGATTATAATATGTTCATATCTCGGAATCTCTTAACGCCAGAGACATGAGACCTGGTATTTGGACTTATATATGACCAAAAAGGAAAGAAAATGTAGATGTGCGGGTGGTTCACTAAGATACTCACCCGAGAAGTTCGAACTTCCTGCGAAACCGCGAGTTCAAACGAATTCAATACGAGAAAGAGAAACGAGAAACGAAAAATACGTATTGGCCACAATAACATACAGGGGCAATGGCTAGTATTTATAATTAAATGAACCCGAAATGTCACACTTTCAGAGAATCGTAGTTTGTAAGTGCAGGTGTATATTTAGTAAACTAATATTACACAGAATGCAAATTATTAAAATTAATTGTTAAAGTATGACAAACAAATGGTTTTCAGGTAAAAAACATGATGATATTATCATATCTTAAAGTTACCACGTCATATTTTTTGAGCTTCACAGCGTAAGGAGCTGTAGATTGAAATTTCAGTAACGGTTTGAAATACCGTTAGAACTTCTGTTGAGGGGTATTTCCTTCTTGATAAGACCAAGGGGCCACGGTGGCTCACTGGTAAAGCGTTCATCTTTGGTGCATGGAGTCCTTGCTTCGATTCCAGCTCAGGCCAAGTGAGTTTTGTGGTGGACAAACAGTGTGCATGGGTTTTCTCGGGGATCTCCCGTTTTCTTCCACTTTCTTCATTCCATTATTTCATTCATTTCTCATCATCACCGTCTCCTTTAGCCTAACCATGGAAGATATCATTTTCATTTTTTAATAAGACCGTTAGGCAGAATGAGAATAGACATTTCGCCTATAATACCGGATACATTTTTTATCTACGAATAATAGTTGATAAAGTGTTAGGCGAAATGAGAATTCGATGAAGTAGAAAGACAGGATTTAAAAAATATTGCCACCATGAACTTTGCCTTATCTGCCTTTATTTCGAAAATGGCTTCTTTACACGAGACCCTACAGGTTGTAAAATCTCCCTATTTGGAACCCAACTGACTAAATTAATTTCGTAGAATGTTTCCAGTAAATAAACCATGTTCTCCTTTCTTTCTTATTTTTACACTAGTGGTATTAAATAAGCAAAATTAAATCATCTACGCATCCTTGTAATGTTTACCAAACACAATTCTAGCACAAAAGTAATGGAAGTAAAATAAGAAGGAAGCCATCATCACACTTTTAAAATGATCCACATTAACTGAAAAATAGTTGGCGATTACATACAAGTCCACCATCAAACCATACCTTTCGCTGTTTTTCTTTAGTTCTCTCTCTTTTAAATACATTCCGGAGTACGTTTTCTGGTATTTTATGGTCCTGATCTGGAACGCTGGCCACGTGACGATAACATCCAGAACGAAATGAACCCACAACAAGGAATGATGCACATCCCCGCCCAATGACGTCACTAATGCTGGCTCTCAGCCCAATAATATTGCAAAAGATAATTTTAGCGTCCATCCAGAAAGACCATTGATGAGGAAGGCACAGTATATCAGTATACGTTTATGCAATGAACTTAATTACCAAGTATTACATAATAATTCCTTTCTTTTATCACGCATAGTTACAAGGTTAGCATCCTCGCTTCACAACCAGGTCGTCCCAGAATTGAATCTCATGGCTGGTAATACTGACGGCTTTTACTTCCCTTTTCGGGATAATGTTACTGCTAGCACAGTCAAGCGTCCCTTCCTGTATTTCGTTAATTAAAATTTAAGTTGGCTATTGACTTTACTTGGCCGCATGTTTGAGAAATAATATTAGATCTGGCCAGTTGAGACAATATTCTGCCGAACGATTTTCAACGAAGTTCGTTACTGAAATCTCTATCTCTGTGTGTGTGTGTTATTTGCTATATATATATATTAGTGGTGGGCACAAAAACCGTTTTTTCGGTTTTCGGTTTTTAGAAAAACCAAAACCGGTTTTTCAAAATTTTCAAGAAACCGGTCTTGGTTTTCACCGAAACCGGTTTAGGTTTTCTTCAAAACCGGTTCGGTTTTCTCCGAAACCGGTTATCGGTTTTCTCCAAAACCGGTTCGGTTTTTCACCTGATCTGGCTTCGGTTTTCTTCAAAACCGATTCCGGTTTTTTTTTTCAAAATTTGTTCTATTTCTGACCAGAATGGTGTTTCGTTGTTCTCCGGAAACCGAATCCATTTCCACAGAAATAGTTTTATGTGTTTTCGAAAAGTTTTCACCGAAACCAGTTTCGGTGAAAACCGAACCGGTTTTGGAGAAAACCGAAATGTCGGTTTTTCGGGTGTCGGTTTTTATAGAAACCGGTTTTCGGTTTTTATAAAAACCGGTTTGCCCATCCCTAATATATATATATATTAATTGAGCTCGCCCTCCATTCGATAGAGCATCAACAACTATCTCAAAGAAGTGATGGAATTTTCACGTCACTCTTTCCATTCCCGAGATATTGGCCAAAAATGTTCCAATTTCGGGAGATGTAAGAAGCCATATCTCGAAAACCTTGTCATAGAAAGACGATACTGGTTTTGATCACTACTTAAGAGGATGGTGAACATTTTGGTACCAAATAGTAACCGGTGGCCACTAGTTGTATCCGCATTTTCAGTATATATATATACGGTGGTAAAAAGTGACAGCTCGATATAGCTAATTCAATAGATCCCCTAATATGCAGGTTCCAAATATGTAACTGTATTATCTACTGAATTTAATCAAATTTAATAATATACAATTTCATATAAATCCCCCCCCCCCCAAATAATAATTCTTCGACAAACGTTCGTTCTAGCACTGCTCTTCGAGCATTCTGAACGTATTTAATACTGTCGATCCTGTAGTACTTGGGGTGACTTACTAATGTAGACGTCTGAAGTCCATCCAAGTCTAGCTCGAAAATATTGTAACAATCCCACCGAAGAACATTAATAAAGGCTATATTCTTCTTAAAATAGAATATATAAAAATTACTAGCCAATGATGTTTTCAAATGATAAGAAAATACGATATTTCAGTTCTCTCCCCGAAGCACACTGCATTAACATTTTATTCAGTCTTCGGGACCAGAACTCTAAACATAGAAGATTAATGAAAGCGAATGAATACGAAAAAAATGGTCGTATGAGGATGTGGAAGAAAATGTGAGAAGTTCCCGAGAAAATACACAAACGCTATGTTCTCCATCACACACTCAGTATTGCATGAGAATACAAAGCACAATAAATCAGATTAATTATACTCTGTTAACGTTGTTATTTACATAATTGAACATTTTTCTACGCTTAGCAAGGATGGTTTAAATACTTTATTTTTTTTTTAAGTTAGCAATGGCGGCAATATTGTACTTGTTTCTTATACATTTTAGATATACATATCTGCATGGTATTTAGTCACATTGTTTACATGCGCTCTTCTCTATTTTTAAAAGGATCCGTACAAACACATTCAAGTTCCTTCCTCACATACAAAGTATTCGAGTTAAGAGAGAGAGAGAGGAACAGGTAACGAGCGCATGCATTGCAGCCAAAGTAATCAAACATGGCCGGGGGGCAAAACCCACACCAAAAATAGCAAATCCCACTCCCAAACGACGTTGCCACATCCACTGTCGCTGAATCTTCCAAGCGCAGTTGCTAGCAGATATCTTGTGAGTCTTCTGTAACAGAAGGGCATTCCATGAAGTGTATCAGGAAACAGAATAAACACTCGAGCCTCATGTAAAGGAAAGTATAGCTTTTGCTTTCCACAATCAACTTCAATATGTAAAATTTTTCCATAAACTTTGAATTTTCAATAATGAATTATTATTGCACATCAATATATGTATTTATATACAATAATATTAAAGCATGAAAGTAACTTTCTGATACTTCTTGTATAATTTAAAACGTTTTGCGCAAACGACGAAAATGTGTCCAATACTTTTTAAATTCACATTTAACTAAGTCAGACATAATTACTGGTCAGAAAATTAATTCTGAGTTTTAAGTTTTTCGTATTAAGATACTTCTGTATAAACTGCTCCGAAAATTGTAACAAATTCACCAGCACCTCAACGCAGTGGTCGTTTTGCGTCCCCTTTTCTCTTGTGCTTTATTTATTTACTACATTGGTTCGTTCATAACGAATTGAAGATCTCCATTGCATAACATTCAAAGTCCACTCTTTGTGTTCGTATTTTGCTTTTTTTTTTTTTTTTGTTTTTGTTTTTGCTTTTTATGTTGGCATCTATGTTTTAAGGGCTAATTTACTTGCGTAATACGTAAGTCCAAATAAAAACTTCTTTTTTAAAAAAATAATTTCAGCAAAACAGAATAGCATACCAAGTATAATCTTTTTGACTTTCTTCTAAAAGAAAAAAAAAAGTACTCCGGTGGACTTAGAATGTTTTGAAATTTAGGTCTTCAATTATAGCAAGTGAACAACAACTCGGTATACTTAAAAAGTTCAAACATCAGATTCATAACTTTTCTCTCCAAAGGTTTGAGAAACTCACAATCTGTAATTGTAAAATTTTTGCATTCCACCATCCCTTACGGTATAATTTCTAAAATTCATAAAAATGAATGAAATATTCGCTTTTTTTTTGGTAATCCAAACCACTTTATCAAATTTCGTGCCTACTATATAGTTCAAAAACAAATAATACTACGTTAAAATGCATCTGTCTTATGCACTATTAACAAACTGAGTTTTATGTATGACTGAATTCAAAATAGCAAGAGATGCTACTTAGATAATAACGTAGTACGATAGTCAATCTTCCCAGAGTATTATTTCGGCATTACGAAGCAAGGTACGGTGGTTCGACCGCACTCACCTCTGCTGCTAAAAGATCTTCGTTCGATGCCAGAACTTATGAATTTATAGTGGATAACCTGTTTATTTTCGAGGTTATCTCGTTTTCTCCCATCCTTAGTCAATCCAAGCATAATCTATCTCCATTTACGTATAAGCTTTGTATTTTATTTTACTGGTGTATGAACGTTATTCAAGACTTCATTACAACTAAATACAACAGTACCAAATCCAATGAAGCATCTACATCGTTGTCCCGGTATCACAGGGCTAATACTATAGAAATCAGCGCATAATGAATTACACAAAGCTCGTAAGAGAAGTATATTTTCAAGAGAGTTTCGGTTGTTGGCTATCAACATACGACCCCTTTGCGCTGCTGAGAGAATTGTTTTATAACCGCCGCCAGCTCGAGTTGTGCTTATGAATTTTCATTCATAGATATCTTCCATTTTCCCAACTGAAGAAAGTGCAATGGATCATAGCTTTCAGCACACTTGGAAAACAAAACAATCTAAAACTAAACCCCCTGGACTAAAAGAGCACGAAAAGACACTGACGTGGACGTGTTGTCAGTTCGTCGACTCGCGACGCCGTTAACCTGTTATGTAAACTAGGATTTGCTATCTTTTAAATTAAGTAAATCCCCAATTGGCAAACCACGCTTTGCAAGACCGAGAACTATGCCCCTACCTGAGAAATAAATCCGGGAACCATATACATAAAGTGGACGCATGCCAGCCATTTTGTTCACGGACATAGAGAAAAACTATCTACTTTTACTTCATCACATATTTTCTATAAAGGATAACATTTAATTGTAAATCGCTAAGAGTAACTGATTTTAATATTTTTTCTTCAGAGGAACACAAGGAGTACAAAAATTTCTTTGTGGTGATTATTATTTTTGTCAGTGTATCAACGTCTAGTCTAATTTCCGTAAGAACTGTCGCGAATATCAACTGAGAGTAATTTTTCATGAGGGTTTGGTTTTCCTTTTCTTCTCACTCACCGATACAGAAATCGATACTCCGACCAGATGCTACCGCAGATTTATCAAACTTCCACTTAAGAGAGAGAAACTTTGACCAGTCACCATGATTGATAATTTCATTTGATCAAATGTGGAGACTATCGTAAGTTCCGTCCTTTTGAATAGTTTTTTTTTTTTTTTAAAATGTACAATGGGCTACAGTGCTGTGTTTACTGAGTTGATCATCTCTAGACCATAGATCACTGTCTCTTGCCTAAACGGGTTGATAGAATTCTTTGATGAATGAGACTTATTGTTCCGTCCTCTTGTTTTATATCAAGAAGATTCTAAAAGTTTCCTTATAAATGTTCTATTAATATGGATAATTTGTGAAAAGTTTTCGTTGTTATATTATTTCACACTGAACTGATGAAGCACCTTAATAACATAAAGTTGTATTATTCTAGTTTGTTACTATTTTAAAACTAGTGAAACACTTGAATTTACTATAATTTTGATTCAACAAAATACACAGAAAACATTCAGTATGAATTTTGCCTCACGAAGTTCTAAAATAACGAACGGTAAGTTTCATGTGCCTTAAAATACGACTTTCTTTATTAACAAAAGTTTCTGGTTTATGAACACAACTGAATACTCCTTTTTAAATATTCTCTCTTGTCCTTATTTTCACGAATTAGTCCTAGAAGCGACAGTCCTATCAGCGACAGGAACTGTTATCTGTCCCATGAACGACCGATTTATTTACATTGAGATGATGGAAGATGATATGATTTTCTAATTATAAAATATGTTTGCCTCTGATGTTGTTAGCGTCCGAACAACCTTGCTATGAAAAATGTACGTGAGAGTGATACTTTTCGTCAAATATATTTACTCTCTACTGTGAGTGCAAATAAAACTTTTTGAGACAGATTTGACATAAAACATATCAAATAACTTAACGAGACCATAGGGATATTTCCATGGAAAATATATTCCTATGTAATTAATTATTGAAAATCCAATTGTAATATCCCCTTTCTTTAAATGCGCTGCTTTCTATACTTAATTTAATTCAAATCTAATTACTCACTGAGCAAAGCAATATATTTTATTTTGGAAAACTTAAACATGTAACAGTTTCGCCAACTATCTACTTCATAAGACTTCATAAGGCTCTATGAATAAAATTAGGAAAACATTTAAATAATAAAAGACAGCTTTTGACATCCTTTACATCTGTGGTTGCTTGTAATTGTGAAACGGCTGGAAGAAATGAGACCTCTAGGAACGTAAGTTTCTAAATCACACTAGCGTTATCGGTGACTAATAGGCCAGTTAACAGATGGAATCAGTCGTTCATAGGACAGTTAACAGTTCCTGTTGCGCATAAGACTGTGGCAAGTAGGACGACACCTATTTTCACCATTTATTTGGTTATTCGTCGAATCCGGAGAGAACAGAGGCTCAGTGGTAGGTTGTTCACTTGAAATATAAGGGGTCTCTGGTTCGAATCACAAATTACGCAAGTTTGATAAACGACATCGTGCTCACGGGTTTTGTCAGGGTTCTCTTGTTCCCTCTCAAATTCTCATTCCACAACTTATTTAATAATCATTTCTCTCTTTCAGCAGGCCGTGCAACTAGAAATTTCATTTCATCAAAGGTGAGAAGAAGTTTCAATACCACTCATTCTAGCTTTGGAACATCTTGTATATAATAACAAATAAATTCTAACCAAAGCATATACTATCTAATTAATAAAAGCGTCACAGTTTCGGCAAAGAATTTTTGCCTTCATCACACAGATTACGAAATACAATTTCCTTGACTACAGCTTATATGATTTCTAAGAGTCGAAAAATGAGAGGAGGTCATATCTCAGAACCAATAAGATCTGCCCTTTCATTTTCAACAGTTTTAATTGATTACATGTTTGCAACTTTTAATGATCCAACTTTCACTTGACAGTTAAACTTTAATTGGCACACCTCACTGTGTTACTTTAAAAAATAACTTTCCCTTCTGAGAGCCTTAAACTTTTAATTGGCTATCTGTTATTCAATACATCTGTGTTACCTATTCTTTCTTCTGTGCTTTATCCAATAACGTGGTATAGCAAACAGTCTTCAGCACGTGTTTACTGCCATGGAAGAAGTGATGTAGATGAAGGAACTAAAAATAATTTTATTAGAAACAGGAGAAAATGATAAAAATGATAGATAGTGATGATGAGAAGAGAAAGGAAGGTATAGAGCAGTTTCATAGTTTATTAGCGCAAAATGGATATAGTGAAGCTAGATTGAAGAAGGATAACAAGAAGGAAGAAGAAAATGGAAGAAGATACAGTAGAAGAAAAGACGGCGTGGAATAATATATGAGAGAGAAAAACGTTAAGTCCTGAAAAACTTATTTTAAAAAGGAGGTATAGGAACATACAGAAAAGGGAGCAGAAGAATGCGCGATTTATTGAAAAGAAAGAAAACAGATTAAACTAAATGATAAAGGAGTTGCATATGCAAAAAAAAAAAAAAAAAAAAAGTACTATGAGCCATACAGGAGAAACAGGAAAGATGTCGGAAGAAATAATTAAACACCACAGAGACGACGTTAGATTGAAGAGGATAGTAACACAATATATGAACATGCGAAAGAGACAGGAACACTAAATTAGATTGGGAAAGTGTAAGGGGCTGGAAAGAGAGAGGAGAAGAATTGTTACAAAATGAAAAGAAGAGGAATGGATACGAAGAAACTGAGGAATTTATAAACTGGAATAGTGGACTCAATATGTATGGAGAACACTATTGGATAAGGCATACAAGAAAGAAGAGGTTAACACCGGTGCATTGAATGGCAGATAAACCAATTAAAATTTTAAAGTTCTCAAAGGTGAAAATTGTTAATTAAAATAACACAGGTGTACCATTTAAAAGTTTAGCTCTGAAGTGAAAGTCTGATCATTAAATGTTGGATATATATGTAAATTGTATCACTTAAAATTGTTAAAAATGAAAGGGATCTTATTGGTTCCTAGATATGACTTCCTCTCATTTTCTGAGATATATAAGATGTAGTCTTAGAAATCGTATTTTATAATATGTCTGAAGACGACAAAGATATTTTGCCGAAAGAGTAACGCTTTTATTAATTAGATAGTATATGCTTTGGTCAGAATTTGTCTTTTGTTGTATAAAAAATTTCAGTAAGCAACTATTTGATTATTAACAGTAAGACCTAACTGGTTTCCACTATATACCTTCTTTTTTTTTCTTTACAACGGAAGACAAAAAATATTTGCTAAAGCAAACATCATAACGTGTGCTAAATCTATAAATGTTCCACACATATATTAAAAAAAGAAAAAAAAAGACAAATTTTCTCCTTCATAATTTGTAATGGTTAAAGTCTGAAGCCAAGGAACACATACAAACACACCTGGGCACAGAACAAATCCTGCACAATAAAATACTATTTGCGCGTTCCCATTTCGCTTTGTACGTCAAGAAGAATAAAAAAGATGAAAATTATTTCCGCTAACCGACAACGAAAGAAGCTGAAGGAAAGGGTTATACAAAAAAGAACGAATGTAAGATAGACATGGCATCCAATCAAGAGTTGTTTTGCTAGTGTGAAGCATATGATCTTACAGCAACTCCTCCACACACACACACACACACAAGCACACAAAACTCTCAACTCACCCCTCATCACCTCTATCTCTTCAAACCCTTGTTTTCCTCCTCTCAAATCTTTTTGTTTGTTTAGTTTAGGCGTTTGTCTACCCACTTCCGGCTCACGAATGCTTCTTCTCACCCAGACGTTCCAAGTGTGTGAAAGTGAAATAAAAAAAAAGTTTTTTTAAAAAAAGTTGAGCATCAGCGCGCGTAATGTGTGACGAAACCTTTTGCTTGCTTTAAAATCTGCGATTTGTAGGGTCGAAGTTGAGAGCCAAGATAAGCTCAGTTAGTGGTAACGTCTGGCCCAAATTCCTTCAAATATTTTCCAACTAAAACCCTTAAACGATTTTTCACTTCGTTTTCTATTTACAAACTGATAACTCATAAATCATTTAAAATTATCGAAGCTGTTATTTTAACATTCTGGCAAGAACAAGTTAAAATGTATCCCACACATTGATAATGAAAATAACTGTGGTAAGTGTGGCCTTAACTTTGCTTCCCGGTAAAGGGACATTTTTCGGTATTACCCAATTCATTGATTGTCCACGCATTGCCCAAGTAAAAGTAGTTTAGACAAAATACCTCATGGGATGTGATTAAGAGGTTTAGGTTTACTTTAAAATGGTAGTTTCCAACCTAGGGGCGCGAAGAGCGTGCAAGGAGCGCAAGCCACTGACAGAAAAATACTACGATTGCAATTACAAATATTGCAATTCATGCAACAAAGAAGCATTAAATTAAATTGAATACGGTACAAACACAAGGTAACTATCAACTAAAATTATGGTTTCATTAAGAACAAAGCTGGTACAATAAGTAGTCCTGCACTACGAAGGAATGTAGAAGTCTTGCTGGAAATATAAATTAGTGACAACTACTATTATTAGTAATATTGCTATTACTAATATTAGTAATAGACTTCCAAACTATGCTATGCACAAGTGTCGGAAGACTTATAGAACGGCTATGCCCATTCATTTATCTCGACAGGTGTCAGAGCAAAAATTGTAATATATATGGAGAAGCGGTTTTTTGAAGTCGATTCTGCAGCCCAAGAATAGGATCCCTATCCTAGACTAATAACCCTTTATTTAAACCGGAAGTAGTAGAAATCACTCTTTTCCGGTTCCCTCGCTTATTGTCATAGAACAAAAACGGTAACAGATAGTGACTTTTTTTTTTTTTTTTTTAACCGGTTCAGTGTCTCAACAGAAAATATAGCCACCTGAAAGCACTCTACCGCGATCGGAAGAAGATGAAATTTACTAATACGTCCGTTTTAATTATGATTTTCAAAGAGCAAAAACGGTTACTTATTTCCAGAAGCGTTTTTTTTTTTCTGCAATCGACTCAGCTTCCCAAGACTCAGTTCCATACCTTAGGCTAACCCTCTATTCAAACCGAAAGTGGTAGAAATGAATCAGTTTCGGTTTCCAGCTTTACCGCCATACACAAAAATACATAAAAATGAAAATAGAAACGGTGAAACATAGCGACAAGTAGTTTTCAGGAATCATTTCAGAGCCCCAAGAGAAGATATAATCATTTCTGAAACACTCTGCCGAGAACAAAGCAAGCTGAAATTTACTAGTACTTCCAGTGTCAATACTTATTTACATAGAGCGAAAATCTAAAAGCTATTTTAAAAAAAAGTTTATGTAATCGATTCAGCATCCCAAGAATAGGCTCCATCTCCTTTAACTTGGTATTTGAACCGGAAGTGGTGAGAACTAGAGTAGTGCCTTTCCGGTTTTAACATTTATCTCCATAGAACAAAAAGGGTTAACAGATAATGAGAAGACTTTTGCAAAAGATTAGACATCTGAAGACAACATTCATGACTATCCGACCGGGCTGCGGTGGTGGCTCAGTGGTAGAGCATTCACACCTCTGGTGCTTGGGGTTCCGGGTTCGATCCCAGCCCCCGCCAAGTGAACTTTGTGGTAGACAAACACCGTGTGCGTGGGTTCTCCCGTTTCCTCCCACTTTCTTCATTCCACCATTTCATTCATTACTCATCATCACCGTCTCCTTTAGCCTAACCGGCATAACCGTGGGACGTAAAACTCAAAGATTTCATTTCATTTCATGACTATCCGCAGAAGTGGTTGAAAATAATCCAATAAAATTATTGCAAAATCTAGATGCAAGGATGTGAATTCCATGCATAACTGTTTGACTAAGGGTCCAAAATAGGTTTGTCAGCAAGAAGACTATTCGCCTTCACCAATACGCAGGCAATGAGTAGTCAAATAACAGAAATAGGGACTTCCAAACCCAAACGACATAGAAAAATAAAACCACACTATGAAAAAAAAAAAAACAAAAAAAGACAAAGAAAAGCAGAAAGGAACCAATCAATATTAGATGAGAAAAGAGATTAAATATTAACAAATAGCTCGCAAATAATAACGTATTTATTACTTGAGAATTGCACCCAGTCTACATACTGGATTAAAAAGAAGTCTGATGGTAGATTTCCTTCCTCTTATTTTTTACTACAAATCATAAAGCATAGTTCAAGGAATGCGTTAATTTCATTTGTACTTGGTGCAATCGTAAGAAACTAATTTATGAAATACACAATACAATTTTAACGAATGTTATTTAAACTATATTTGGGGATACTAAGTTGATTCGGAAAGTATGACTAGGGGCGCAAAGCTGAGTACCACTGTACTCAGGAATACTGTGCTAATTCAGTGTAAACTAAAGAAAAAAGATCTTCATTAGGTTTTTAAAGGATCTATATAAGACTGAATATTTGAGTTTCACGTCAAAATAAAGAAAGGCGCACAGAGAAAAATATGAGTGACAGATTGGCATAGGGTAGACTACACAAATAATTCTACGTTCTTATGAACTGTGTTGACAAGAGTAAACCATTACAAGTTGGAACATCCAAACAAAATTTCGCCTTTACGTCATCCCGTGCAGAAAATTTAAAATATAGAGAATATCTGTATAAAACAATCAATTCCCCGTCTTGGGAGGTTATTTACAGATCATGGAAGTTCTTGAGTTTGAGCTACAAGGATTTCAATTACAGATAACCGTGTTCCTGCGCTGAATAATAATAATAATAATAATAATAATAATGTCTAGACAACGAAAGTTTTTATAAAACTGTTCAGCAGCTCCAAACGTGAGACATATGTTTGTATATTAAGAATATATGTAATATAAGCAATGAAATTGAAGTATATAGAAATAAAAAGGAATGAATAGAAAATGGTAAATATTTAATCCCAGTATTGCTGGCTAAGAAAACACTTTTCGGTATTTTTTATCAGGCATATGCTACTACTACTTTATAATACTACTTATGGCATCTATTTCATTCAGTGTGAATTTAAATTTCAACAAGGGCACATAGCTCCCCCGTGGATGAACCAATATATGTCTATATTCTTATTATTGAATCACTTGAAACCTGTTACAAAGTAGCTGGTCTTAAATATTTGTTCCAACTTACACATTGTACACTCAAGTTCTGACACACAACACCCAAAAATGGGGCGTTCCGAGTACAAGCGAATCAAGTCACATCACTAAAGATGCGAAAAACAGCGGTAGAACTTGAAACTTATCCTGGAGGATAAACATTAATATTTTGATCCTCCATACGATATTTACCCTCCCTAGAATTTAAAACCTTAATAAACAAATTTATTGCTTCTACGTTTTACTGAAGCAGGGACTACATTACATTTATGCTTCTTTGTTAGAGAAATAAATTTTGCTCAGGTGATGGGAGCACCAGCACCTTAAATTATATTTTGTTTCTTTGGAAATTGTATGGTGGGTCCATTCCATGCTTTACTAGTTAAATTGAGTGGACAATATTTGACAAAATTTGAAACTTTAATATATATTATTCCTAGGAGCACTAATAGTAGACATTTTGCTGAAACAGGCACAGATTACATTTTCGTTTCATTTAAGATTATATACTTTTGATGTGGTAAATCTATTCATTTATACATTCATGTTCCTATCATATCACGTGAAGTGAGAAAGTTTTGTCTTGAAATGGGTCCCCTTGAACGTCGGGGAGCTTAAATGGAGGGGGTTTCCCCTCTGCCCCTTACAAGTTACAGCCCTGATGAGAAAAATAAACACAATTTGTATGGAACGCTTAGTTACAGGAAAAGATGGCACTGTACTTTTTCACCTGACACGTGTTATTTACAGTAGCTGGACATTAATCTTTTAAGTTCTAAAAGGAGTTCAGTTGATTTTGAAGTTCAGCGACCGTTTTAGCAGTGAGATTATATGAGACGTGAATCTACTGATTAATGTGGAATCCGAACCACATGAGTTCCAGCCGGAAATCGAACCCAGGTCTTTCACGCCAAAAGCGAGTATGCTAACCGCTCAACCACGAAGGAGCTCCAGAACCTCTATTAAAAGGAGTTTTGACAGAGACCTTAAACATGAAACTCTCAAAACAACCAAAAGAAAATGAAAATGAAATCTTTGAGTTTTACGTCCCACGGTTATGCCGGTTAGGCTAAAGGAGACGATGATGATGAATAATGAATGAAATGGTGGAATGAAGAAAGTGGGAGGAAACGGGAGAACCCGGAGAAAACCCACGCACATGGTATTTGTCCACCACAAAGTGCACTTGGCGATAAACAACCAAAAGAGTAGACTTGATTTCCTTGTGCACTAAACGCCCCAAATGTATTTCCGAGTTCAGCATTAATTCGTAACATCTCTCTCTTCCACACGAATCAACCACAACTATCAATTACCAAATGTTATCTTTATCATATTTGGTTCATCTTCAAAGGTTATATTCAAAGCTTTGAGGCTTCGACGTGGGGCACCAGGGTTCAATGCCCGTTGGGAATTTATATGGTTCGGAATTTATATTAAACTGTAGATCCACGTCTCATATAGCCTGTTTCAAAAAGAAATGTTCTAGATTTTTAAAACAAATTTTCAATCGTGACATGCATTTTTGTAAGCATCGGACGGAACCTGGTGGCCTTGAAGAGATTCAGTGCATGTTGTGTTGGTCTACAGGCAAGCTAGTCACTTAGGTCAAATCTATGTTATGTGAACGTCAAACAAAATGAATGGTGTCTAGCACGAGTGCGTTGAAACAACATTTTATGTATTACAATAACAAGGACAGTGGGACTTCCGGAATACCATCCAACTTGAATAGTCTTTTAACTTTCCGTGGAGAGTGCAGTCAACTGTTAAGTGAATGTCTCTTTAGTAAAGAATACTCACAAGTGGACAGACACATTATTTGATATAAAAGTTTGGTGTCGCCAAGTATTCAACGACGTCTATTTCTGTAGCTGTGCCGTCGCGGGGACAGTGTGCACTTTGCCAATGACAAGCAGCTGCAAGGCACTGCACCGACCTACCTTTTCTTAGGCAGATTAGCATTCGTTTCCAAGACCTTAATTAACAGAGCATTTCGAGATCCGTGGTACTTTTGTATTCGTTGAGGCAGACGGAGGAAAACGTTTCTCCCCAGGAAAAGTAATTTCACATTACTTAAGTGACAGATTTAAAGTGAAGAACACATTATTAGAAACTCATTACGACAGCGAGTAAAAGCTCTATATATAAAGTCAGCAAAGTAAAAGCTTGGGCAGAAAACTTTGCCGAGTAACACAATTACTAGATACTACGGAAATTTTACAAACACATAATTTTAAATCAAAATGATATAAAATGAAAGTCAATTACCTAGTTGTTTACGTTCCGAAAATGAAGTTCTAAGAAAAACATTTACTGTTAAATGAAATGGACAAACATAAAATGGACAGACTTATTTCAGTACATTTCCCCTAACTTAAAGAGGACATGGCTTTTCTTTAGCAAACTATATTCAAATTGTTCTGCAAACCGCCTTACGTATTTCGATTTTCAAAGCTATATTATCTCTTCATACAGTCCGAGAGATTTAAATTTTGTACAATTTGATAATGTTAATAAACTATGCAAATTAACCTTCTGAACATTAATACACACAATCTTTCATATTCTTTTCTTTATAAGCAAATTCACATTTGTTTTTCTTTAAAACAAAATATCTTTTATTCTACATGTTCATATCCTACTTTCATTACAGTTAATGGCGTACATTCTAGTATATTTCTCTTTCTTTTCCAAAAAGTCAATATCTTCCCTAAAGCCAATTTGAGCCCATGACAATAATATACAATCTCAGACCTTCCAAACAATTTCATGTTATTTTCAAAAGTTTTTCCTATACCAATAAACTCGTACATCACACTACTTCTTTTCCAAGATTGAAATTTTATTCCGGTTCTCGTGGACGCAATTATTTCACCGCACCTGTTCCTATGTCGGCTTCTTGAACGGTACGAGTAACGATTGCTGAGCACAAGAAATCCAATACAAGTTAAACTTAACCATAAAGAAAAGAAAGGAAGGATGATGCAAGTATTCGTGTCACAGAAAGTATAAGAACTGATAAACTAAATTTAATTGGTACTGTACGCGTCAAAACAATGACTTCCACAAAAACGACCAGGTCTGGAATTGGAATTGATACAAGAACGCTGTCTACAATGATTCTAAGGTTGAGAGAGGAATTTGGTGGCCTATTACATTCCGATTACACAATGAGCATTTGTCTGTAAGTGCTACTGTAAATCCGCCAGCTAAAAATTAACATAAATAAAAGTCAGACAGATTTACTACAACTGGGCTTTACTTTAATAAGTTTTCTTGTTTCTTTAGATGTCTTTCCTCGTTTCTCTGTTGACTTCATAGGAATCCATTGTATCACTCAATTCCAACTGTCCGATGTATGACGTAGGAGAGCAATTTTACGATTTCACAAAAAAAGATAGAAACACAATGAGGAAAGGAATGAGATAGAAGAGCAAGCGTTGAGAGTAAGCCTGCGCAGACCTTGATCCACGAGTATGTCTGCAAAACTACCGACTACACTATGTTCTTGTTTGTTTGTCATTACTGAGTTTTATCACCTAAGAAAGCTAGCAGCGTACATGTGACATCAGAGAGCATTTAGTTGGGAATGATTGCACTATTGTAGTATTTTGAACAAATCAAATCAAAGTAGTAACAGTGGGATGTTCTATTTGCTTACACTTAACGAAAAAATATATACTTATTCAATAAGGACAGTAAATTATAAAACTAACACATGGTAAATGAAATGACATGTTTAGTTTAAAGGCTTACGACTAGGCTAAAGAAAGTGGATTATAACTCACGTGAAAGGGAATGAAAGAATTTGTGGAGTAGGAGGTAATGAGAAAACCAGAAGAAAACTTGGGAATGATGTTTATCATAAACTTGTGTAAGCTGCAATTGAATTATTGATTGAATGGGAGAATTATGGGGACATTAGCAGCGGGGGCGATTGTTCCAATCACTGTAAGAAACTACAAAATGGAAAAAAAAAAAAATAGATTGCCGAAATATATATTCTAAAAATAAACGTTACAGTAAAACCTTGAAGCAAAAGATAAAAAAAAAAATGGACGAGATAAAATTAAGAACATTATAATGGGAAAAGATAAAAAAATCATAAACAAATAGAGAAATAAAATGGGTAATAACAATAAAGAGAAAAAACAATAAAATGAAGTAAATATTAAATCAGCAAAAAAGAAAAAAAATATAAGGAATGACAGATAAAACAGCTCAGAGAACGGTATCTAAGGTTGCAGAACGAGTAAAAGCAAGAACACGAGCAGCACCAGTGAAATCAAACACAAAAGGATCGATCAAGAGTACGCGTCAGTCCAATACATCTTTTGAGATCTAATAGAACTGAATCAGAACGCACTGTACCACTAAGCCACTGTGCTGCACTCTTCCAGCTCAGCAATACTTTTAAGTATAATCAAATTTAAGGCTTTTTGCTACGTTTTTTTCGTTTTTATTTTCTTAATTTTTTAAGACAATGAAGCATATCAAAAATGAACAAGATATACATATATGAAAGTGACTATGTTTGTAATTTCATACCTCTTGGACCACGAGACCAATCTCGATCAAATCTTTATCATAGTTGAGGTTCGGGCCTGGGATGGTTTTTATTATTTCATTTTGACTCCCCTTCACACTGATTCCTTCAAATCCTATTACACATGGCCAAATATTTCTAACAAAAAAGTTTCAAATAACCTTGCTCCCAACACTAGCGAATATATTTCTAATCAATAAGCGAAATTCGCCTAAAGTATGACAAAAAAAGGGGGGTATATCACTTTGGGCTCAAATATGATCTAAAGATAGAAAATAATTCAATTAAGCATTTAATATGACCAATAAAAATAGAATTTTAAGAGTTAAAAATGTGTTTATATTTAATCAGACATGTAAAAAGGCGTCCGGATAAAAATGGAATGTCATGGAAATCTGAGCCTTACTAATCAATTAATAACCGTAATTAACGCATAATTTCAACCTTCAATGATTATTGCATTTAATTTCATTTGAAATTAAATTAATTTTAATTTTGATCAAAATTATATTACTTGAATCGCAATTGAAATTAATCAAACACTACTATGCGTACATCGAATTTTTTAGACAACGCAAACCACTTTTATGTTGTTTTTTTTTTTTTAATTCTTCCTTTTCTTGTTCCTAAATTGCTTTAAACATTCTTTGAGGAAGCTGATCGAAAGGAAATTTCCATACAGTGTGTGTGTGTTGCTTATCTTCCATCTTTTAGGAAACTAGGCCATAATAAGCCAAGCCACACTGTCTGGTTGAAGGCAAATCGTGTCTGTTGTCAGTTCATTATTTGTTTTCAATGCACACTGAAAACATGCTTTATTTTCACGATGTGATGTAACTGAATCAGGTTGCGTCAAACTGCAGCTGTTTCCTGTAAGTTGGCGCAGGTAGGGAGTCCCTGCAGCAGACTATTAACGCCAGGAGAAGAAGACACTTCTTTTACTTTCCTTCGACTACCATTTTTCGTCTATGACAGCGTTGCCATACTGATCGGAAGTCAACCAATTAAAAGCGGTCCAACGCTGCACCCACCGCATACTGAACAAAAAAAGCCAACTACAAATACAGGAAACAATACAGGGGCGTCATTTCACACTTTGTTTGAGGGGTGAGGTGATTTTTAGTTTAGCGTCCCGTTCAGCAGCAAGGCTATATGAGACGTGGACCTACTGATTAACGTGGAATCCGAACCACATGAGCTCCCGCCGGGAATTGAACCCGGGTCTCCCACTTTGCTTGAGGGGGGCAAGAGCACCACTTACATAAGAATTTCACGTTTTGTGCTAGCATATTAGTACACAATCTATTAAAGTATATGTATTCCTCAAACTCTTGGAGGGGCAATTGCCCCCTCCTGCCCCCCCCCCTAAATGACGCCCCTGAAACAATAGGAAAAAAGATAAATTAAATCAAGAATTCACATAATGTAAAACCAAGGAATATTCTTCCGGAACATAAGTTCAGACTAAATTTGTTAAAATTATATGTTGTAATTTCCAAGATAACTACTCAAAACCCCAATGGGTACAGAACTTTAAAAGTATAAATGCGTGATTGCGCTACTGTAATATCTTTAGTTGTGTGCTCCTTTTGGCGATGTCAAACTTACAGGCGAACTTACGTAGCAGATTTTACCTTTACAAAAACTATTAAATATTCTACTGCAACTTGAGTTGTTAGTCGAACATTGTTTTAGAAAATATTAATACATTACTGAGTGTTTGTATTCAATAATTTATTTATTTATAAATGTTTCAGATACAGGTCCATGTCCAATGTAACAAAGTGTATACGAAACAACATATATATATATATATATATATATATATATATATATATATATATATATATATATATATATATATATATATATATATATATATATATATATATATATATAAAAGTACCACATTTGCACAGGTTTTAGTTTGTTTCTAAAATGATTTTCAATCAAAAATATGAACATCTGATGATAAACTATTATACAATGACCCTAGACTTAAGAGTCTTCATGCTGGCGAAATTAAAATACCGCTAATTTTACAGTAATTATGTGATATCTTCAAATAGATAAAAGATAATCGAAATGTGGAACAAGAGCGCCCTAGACAATATTATTTTACATGAGAAACCCTTATCACAACTCACTTATCTGCTTTCGATTTCGAGCCATTTTGAAAATCGGCATTTTTTTTTTTTTCGCGTTTCTAAACAGCTGAAAACGGAAAGCCGCTAGGTGACTTGTGATAACGGTACCTCACGCAAAATAATATTGTCTAAGGCGCTCTTGTTCCATATTTCAATTATCTTTTATCTATTTGAAGATATCACATAATTACTGTAAAATTAGCGGTATTTTAATTTCGCCGGGATGAAGACTCTTAAGTACAAAAAACCGTATAATTGATAGTCTGGGTGTTACATATGTTAGTAAGGTATGACTGCGAGTAAGGCAAGAAGGTACATGGACATTAAGAACAGAAACAATAATTCGAAGTCAATTTTCCCATTGATAATTTTATGAAGCAGTAGCAAGTCTACACCGTATGTCGAGTACGTGAAGTCTGTATTTTGTTTAGGAGCTCTGTTTTATTAAGACTGCGCACTGAAGGAACTCTTTGTTTGACAATGGCAAGAAAAAAGTTAAGGACAGAATCAAAACAGGATAAGTCAGAAGACATGAATATTTCATATCGGTGAGCAATGTTCAATTTTAGGAAATGTAAAAGCTTTGAAGAAAATACTGTGATTTGAGATCGTGAATTTCAGTAAATCTGTAAAAGAACACCCAGTATTCTAATAGCACTCTTCACAGTAACAGTAGCGAATGTAAGTTTCTCATCGAGTAATACGCCGAGGTCTATGGTCTATGCACTGTAACAAGGATTGCGGAACCACCTGCAGTAGTAGTAAGATAGTATTTAAGCAAGAAATTACATGTTTAATAAGTAAAACAAAAAACAACTGTGTTTCTGTTTTGACTCACTGGATAAGGACATGCTTACTAACTGGGAGACTAGAGATCGATCTTCGGTGGAATGGGATTTTGTCCCGTTCTACCTTCGCTCCATTAAGACTCACACCTAAATTCTGTAAAACGAGTAAGTACCTGGAGAAACCTGAAGGTAAAGAAGGCTAAGCGTCATAGTGACTACATATCCTCCAGTATATACCGAAGTGCGGATCCTTCTATCTTCCCAGCTGATCTAAAGGCTAGCGCGCACATCATTGGTCCACGAGGTCCCCGCCAGCTCTGATTCCTGGCGAGGGAGCACTGAAATTTGGATGTATTACTACGGTTCTGCTTTATCCTCAACTGTAGGTCTACGTCTCACAGAGCCTCGTGCTCAAAAGGGACACTAATTTCCACAAACAACTTCACTCTACATAACTCTTGGAGTTCCTACAGCCTCTCTCAAATGGAAGGCATCCTTTAAGTCTCTTTTATGATTAAAATACTTCCATCTGTTTGGATTTCATGCTGATAGTTTATCAGGAATATTCATCCACATGAAAAATGTGTGAATAAATAAATAACAAAATAATTATTTTTACTGGATCAAAAGATCCAATATATTTCAATAAAAAAAATCATGTACTCCTTAAATCTAAAGAACTACATTATAGTGCAGCCAAACTCAAACTATCACTTAACTCAGTATGATGTGCTTATTCCGTAGAAAATAAGAAAACTCGATTAGAGGCTGTTCAAAAATTTTGTGGTCCTGATCCAAAAATAATTATTGGTTAAGATCGCAATTTTTTGATCCACTTTTTTCCTAAAATTCTTCTTAAGATACAGAACATTGGCCGTATATTCAAGAGGTCAATTCGCTGATCTTTCGATATTGTTTTAGAAAACAGTGTTGCTCTGCGAGAAAACTGGAGAAAACTAGAAATCAGAGGACTCCAGTAGCCAATGTGATAACCACACACAGCCCAATTAACAGCTGATTGGTGGTTCATTACATGTTACAGCGTCACAGAGTTTGAAGGTGAGAAAAATAATCACTGGCAAAGAAACACATGTGACCACGATTTTACAACTTATTCAAAAAAGTCAAAATTTAAAACACACACATTTAGAAAAAAAAAAAGCTATAGGGAAGAGTTACGTTCTTTCACGAGGAATACACGCACACACACATTCATATAAACGAACGCATGCGTAAACAAAGTATCTCTCCTAAGGATTATTTATCTAATCGGAGCTGAGCTTTCTCTTTTACGTGTTACGGATGCGAACACATCACAGCTTCCATCTTTTGGGGCTATTCCAACAACCCGTTACCACATCCACTGGGCAAGGAAATCGCAGCAGGGGTGAAAGGAACCGGCTTCTGTACGGAAACGGCCTTGAAGCAAAGTTTACTTCTCCAAAGAATTTCTCAACGAACTTCCTTAACAGCCCCGAAAGAGCCAGCTTCTGTTATAAAAAGAACATAAATTCTAAACTGATTTATGCCATGTTACTAACACCTACACAATCATTATGTAACTTTTAAAAGAGTACAAACAAACAAAACTCACGGTAAAGAAATCGTCACTGTATTAGTGGGTGAGGATAATACAAAAAAACATGTTCCACACAAAGGTACTTCTCTCGCGTTTCGAAGGTCCTCGTTGCAAGCCAGAACACGTAACGATAACATAATGAAATCGAAAATTAAATGAATCAAATTGTAATATAAATTTTATTTCATTCAAACAAGGTTTTCGCTAAAAAGTAAGTTGTATAATATAACGACTGTATTAACTATGGAGTACTGGAAACAGATTGCCAGCATAGCTACAAGGCAAGTCAAAATGATGGACCTGATTTCAGAAATTTATTATGTGAAATCTAATACACATACGTTATTGTGAGACGCTCGCTAAGACTGTCCAAGTTTTCTTCTAACATATCACAAGTATTCTATTGAGCACCTTGGTAACACAGCACACATCAAGCCGATAGTCCATTTCTTGTCAGGCCGGTAGCCAGCACCAAAACGAAGGGGGGCGGCGGCTGAAGTTAGGGGGGGCGTAGGGATGAGCACGAGACAAGATTTGAGGCTGTCTCGTCTCGAAAATATGCTGTGAAAGTCATGTCTCGACTCGAAAAATGTATGTTTCTCTATTGGAAGAGCCGTGTCTCGACTCGAATTTTGTCAAGAAAATTCTGTCTCGTCTCGTCTCGTGTGCATCCCTAGGGGCCCGATCCAACCATATTATAGTTCAACACCATATTATAGTTCATTTGTACGCCTACCGTGAAAATTTTAGGGGAGGCAGCAAAAATTTAGGGGGGACCGGTCCCCCTAGACCCCCCTGGATACGGGTCTGTTTCTTGCCAAACCTTTTGTAGCATGTTGCGGTCTATATTAGCAATGGCTACTGTCATGCGGACGTAGAAGTCATCTAGTGTTATTGGAAGTTGTGGTACGAATGGCCTTCCCCGTAGGTGGATCTCTGCGGTAACTGATACGGAAATGTCATTGCACACTAATCACAAACCTCTTTACATGATACTCAAGCACACAAACATCCTGTTCTCCAGTCCGATAACAGCTTGCTGTTGACTCTTAGCGGTAGAAAGTTGAAACACTGCGTGGAAACTAAAACTAAACTTTGAACTTAACCTTTCGAAGCGCATGCTTCACAATAACATATGTTTACTAGATTTCAGAGAATACATTTCTGAAATCGGGTCCACCATTCTGACTTGTTCTGTATATCCCATTACTCTTAAATGATTATCACAGGCACGGGTTCCATTCCAGTAAGATGTACAAAACTTTCAATATTCTTCTTCCTGATCGTATGATTAACGCATGGATTTGGTACAAGTGATAAAGCGTCAGATTCCACCTTACGTCTAACACAGCCACAACACTGAAATAGCAAGTTGACTTCAACAAACAAACAAAATTCTGCGTGTTAATCAAGCCTCATAAGACAACTGGCAACTACCTGAATAAAAATAACTTTAAAAATTGGTCTAGATTTCTTATAGTAGCTCCCCAATCTTCATCATGACACACGGTAAGCGTTAGACTGCTAGCGTCATCTGGTTTTCCCTCAAGGTCATTTGCTCACGAAATGAGAAATTTTACGTCTTGAAAACTTAAAAATAAAAAAAAAATGTATTTTTAAAGAAACACATGAAACATGACCAGTCCGCAAAATACAAACGCACACAACGCACGCGCTGTTCCAGAGAGAGCCGTTCCGCTACCCTGTATGGCATACACTAACGGTTTTAAGTCCAGTGACCGTTATTCTCATTTTCAGGCTACAGTGTTGCCACATCGAAATTAAAGTCAGTTTCAAGAAACATGGCCACCCCGCAGAATACAAATGCACACAACACACACGCTGTTCCAGACCAAACGTTCCGCCATTCTGTCTAGTGTACACTAGCGGTTCTAAGTCCGGTGACCGTTATCCTCACTCTCAGGCTACACAGCGTTGCCATATCGAAACTTGTTGTCCAGAATTACAAACACTACAGTCAGTCAAACACCATATACATAATTATGGTCCACCCTATATATATATATATATATATATATATATATATATATATATATATATATATATATATATATATATATATATAAGAATTATATTGCTTTGGAGAAGAACAAGAACATGTGGAGTTCTGAACAATTCCTCAAATGACAGATTATGTAAATGCGGGACAGCCCCGGCCAAATCGGGATGTTTGGAAGTCCAATTCAAGGATGATCGTTCAAACATGGTTTTCCATTAGTACAGCCAGCGTTCTACCACGGAGACGGTTTTTTGAAGTGTTTACGATAAAAGGTTTGTATATTGTTTGCCGATTATAGGCAAACAATATATTGCCTTATGTAACACGATCAGAAAAGAGAAAGAATATTAGATCAGGTGAGTGGAGAAGAGCCTTTACAGACATATTAAAAAAAAAAAAAAAAAAATCAGTAGAAAGAAAACCGAATATGTGCACTTTGTTCGAGAAGGTAAGGCAAATACGACCCTCAATACCCTAATTTATTGTCAATTTACTTCAAGTATGTAGTTATTAAGGGCTTATATATCATAATGAAAACATGATTTTGAAACATCTCTAAGTTTAATCTAGTATTTTAATAATTAAATTTCTGAACTTTCGCCATCTATGGCCATGCTAGTCCGTCACGTATGAGGGATGACGTCTCTCGGCGATCACACTATCCGAGGAATCGGAAGAAAAAAATGATTGGGGAAGCCTGCGACCTATATATTAGATACCACTCCGACATTTGCCAGGAAAACTTCATTCAGGATAACTGGCCTGAAACAGCTTTTACAACCGAGTTTCCCCATCGGGAATCGAACCCGGCAATTTTAATTTTGAAAAAGAAAAAGTAAACCGAAGTAAGTTGGTTAACAATATGTGAAGATTTGCTGAAACGATTCTATCATGGCATTCCACTAATTAGTGTGGAATTTACACTACATACAACATTAGGGTTTACGATACTTTATCTTCGTGAACTTTATATTATTTGAGAAGTATATTAAAAGCACAAGCGAACAGTGTGTGTAGTTGCTTAGGCCAACAGGTAAGGCTGCAGTGTTAAATAAAGATACAACATGTCAACTAGACAGGCTACTGTCGATTTACCCACGATGCGAAATATCAAGTCTGTTCCCATTATTTTGGCCATGTTTCAATTATTCTTTTCCTTCAATGAAGAAAGTGGCAACGGTCCAATTTCCGGATAACATTTTCTTGATCAATGGGGTAGCATGGAGGGCATCACGGGGATCACCTAGGAGCACCCAAAATGTTATGAAACACCCATCGACTAAAGCGTTGAGTGAGAGAAGGATCGGAATGTATTTCACCCTCTCTCTCTCTCTCTCTCTGTCCCTTTACTTCCAACGGTTCCTCTCTCTCTGCATGTCTTTAAATCAATCAGTGTTTTGTTTTTCTTTCTTTACACTAGCATTTTTCTAACCACGTAAGTTGAGTCAAACATATATAACACGCTATTTCCTGTGAAAACATAACACTAATTGACTTCTGAAACACAAATAAAGACCTAATAACAAACCAAAACTGTTGCTATAATAAGTTGAAGTATAAATCCATCATACTGTTTCATTTTTAAAGTAATGAGGAAGTTAAAATCGATTTTACAAGCATACACATTGGAAAGAATTTAGTAAAATAGAATTAGGGATGGTATCGAGACGAGACGAGACGAGACTTTGTACAGTCTCGGTCTCGTCTCGGTTTAAAAATAGCTGTCTCGGTCTCGGTCTCGTCTCGAGTCAAAAATCGCCGTCTCGGTCTCGGTCTCGTCTCGGTCAACAAATGCTTGTCTCGATCTCGGTCTCGGTCTCGAGGGCCAAATCTCGGTCTCGTCTCGGTCTCGTCTCGAAAGTCTCGAAATAAATAGGTGAAATTAAAATTGTAAAAGTATTATTATTGTAAAGTCTGTCGTTTCTGCTTCTTATTTTTGGCCTTATTCTTGACTTAGAATTATAGTATGGTGTACTTCTTCAGAGCTAATTTGCTAACGCTGATGCCTTCCATGCGTGTGTTCCAGTTTCAATCATCAGTGGGTATATCATATCTGGGATAAAATTCTAATAGTAACCCATATTTCACTTTCAGCAAAAGACTTTCTCATATGGCCTATACAATTAAACTCTATTTCAGTACTATACAGTAGTTTATTTCCTTCCTTAGAATAAGAATTGTTCAATACATTCTAACTTATAACGCAACACATAGCACCATGAATGTATTTAATCGTACCGAAATTGAAATTTTACAATTTCTCATTTATTATCCAATACATTCTGTTTTGACTGTCATTTTAAAAGCATACTATAACGTTCATTATCTGAACAAATAGGGTAAATTATTACTACAATATATTTTGTTTAAAATTGATCAAATGCTTTATTACCGTATCACATCTACGTGTTTAATTGACACCTTATAACACGAAATTCCTGAACTTTGTAATGGGAGCTACGGCACTCATCTTTGCTATGTGTGGCCTACGGTTGCATCACGAAACAAGTTAGATTCAAAGTCAGATGTTTCGCATAGTTCGCGTCTAAATTTAAGTACATTCTGTTTCTTATACAAGTTCCTAAAGTTGTAATGCATTACATACGCATACGTATATCCACTGCCGTAACATAGATTAAGCTTATTCCTGAGCTCTTAGCGGTGCATGTGATTTTTATTCAAGAAAACCAATTGTGCGTTCATTACGTTGAAATTTTATATTGATTGAAAATTACTTGCGAAACATGAACATACATATTATATAAGTATATAGGTAATTCGAGCTAGCTGTATCTATTTTCTCTCTCTCGCCAAAACAAGTGATTTTAACTTTCTAGTTTTCTTTTGTATTTATTTTCGTAGTTTTGCAGCAACATGAAGTATTAAATAGTCAAAAATATATTTTTTCGCTGTATGACTTTCGTTTACTTTTGGATCCAATTTTATCCCACCTTACCTAGTAAATTTATACAGTATATATATATATATATATATATATATATATATATATATATATATATATATATATATATATATATATTAGTGGTAGACTATGTTAAGTCAGTTTTTGGTCAAATTGAGTTAGAATACTTTTTCAATAGAATATGTTCTTTCTAGTGGTGTAATAATGTAAGTCTAAAGTCATCTTACTACTTTGTAACTACTTAGTATAGTTTGAAAAACAGTATTATAGGTCTTAGTTAAGGAACCGGTTTTTCGCTTCTCCTGTAAAATTACGAAATTATGACTTGGTTTAGTTTACCTCTGAGGTCTTGATATAAAATCATCACCATCATCATAATCAAGCATTATCAATCCCCTGCTGGATGAAGTCTTCCCAAGTTTTCTCTACAACTATCTATCTTGGGTAATTCTTTTCCATGTTACTCCCCAGTGGTTCCTGATTTTGTCACAATTTCTTGTATGCGGACATTTCCTAGGCTGTTTTTGTCACGTGGTATACAATCTAAAATTGTTTTCGTCTATCGATCATAATTTCGTATTGCAATATGTCCATAACATTTTCCGATCTATTTTAAACATTATTTCATTAGTACCAGTCATTAGTTGCCAAATAATTCATTTCTATATATTTGGGCTACAAATAGTTCATATCCTCTACTTTTGGGAGCACAGACACGTTACTTTTTGATCTTCGGATCTGGCAACACTGACTCAATTATTTAAATCAACACAATGTAAGAATCCCCATTTGCTGTAATGGCTAGTACGCTTGATTTTGGTTCGCATGGTCCCGAGTTCGATTCCCGGTGGCGGTAATGTTCAACGACCGAAGTTTTTTCGGATTCCACTATGATCAATAACTCCACGTCTCCTTTAGCCGCCCTAGCATAATCGTGAGACGTTAAACTAAAACAAAACAAACCAAAAATCAACACAATGTGTATTACTAACTGTAAGTCTTTGAATAATTGCATATAACTATATGATATGCATCGAGTTTGAGGTGGTCGGTGGTCAAACTATAACAAATGAAATGCAGTTAGGGTGTAATTAAAATTTTAATAAAGCACTGTTTTAATCTAAAAAATACACCAGGGCTAAGGCTTAGGGAGAACAACTAGTGCTACTGAAAAGTTGTCAGTTACGCTTAATTTCAGTTACAATTTGCTTTTACATGTATTGCTGGAACGAAAACTTTGACATTAACATTATAAGTAGCCCAAAGACATGACAAACATCGTGTTTTGAAAACATTTTTGCACCATAAAACAAATTACGAGTAATTTTAAAATATTTTGCACTTTAGCTACGTTATTTGCACTATATTTATAATAATATTTAGCAATTTATTTAAGTTCGCAACACTGCTTAAAATAATGTAACTGCGACTTGTTGTAATTAAAACTACTGAACATTAATGTTATAATGTTCCTGCCATTTGAGTTATTAGAGATCTCCAAAATGTTGATGTTAGTGATATGTATTGTCCTTTGTTACACTGAATAAGATATGTGCTTTTGTGGTTTAATTTAATATCTAAATTAGAAATATGTAGAGTTAGATTCCCGGCGGGAGCTCATGTGGTTTAGATTCAACATTAATCAATAGGTTCAGTCTCATACAACCTCGCTGCTGAAAGAGGCGTTAAACTCAATTAAAAAATTAAATAAAATTTTTGAGTTTTACGTCCCACGGTTATGCCGGTTAGGCTAAAGGAGACAGTTTTGATGAGAGATGAGTGAAATGGTGGAATGAAGAAAGTGGGAGGAAACGGGAGAACCCCGAAAAAACTCACGCACTAAACTAAATTAACTGAACAGAAATATGTAATATCAAACGTAGTGCAATTTGAGAAATTACAACTTTATGTTGCGTTGGCAACATTGCTTGTTTATCTAGTGGTATTGCAGAGTATCTGGAAGAATTTCCCCTTCCATATTTCACACAGCATGTTAAAAAAATTCAGCATTTTTAATATATATAACTAGATGAAATAACCATTTTTCGCACGGGACCAGTATTTGCAAGTCAAGGCCTGTGGGAGTATCACTATCTCAGCAACCGCGAAAACTACTGTGTGTATTTGACACTAATATCGGTCATTTTCTATTATTTTTACATGTCTGGGTACCCCCTCCCCAGCAGGTGAACCCCTTCCCGCATGCGCTGGTAGCTGAATTTGAAAGTCGTCGCTAATGGAAGTATCATCATTGATCTCAGCGCCTGCAAAAACTATGTATTCGACATTAATATCGGTCACTTTCTACCCTCCTGATTTAAAAAAAAAAAAAAAAAAAAAAAAAGCTTCTTGGTCTGAGGCCTGGGACATGATACTTGTCACCCAAATTGCGTAACTCTTGGACTCTCGTCTGGTCCCCAGGCCGCACACAGGCAATCAGAAAGACAGACACGCAGACATACAAACAAACAAACTCTTCCTTTTACTTATATTAGATATGATATACAGGCGAGGATCCAAGGGGAGTGTTAAAGGGGTTATACCTCCCCTTGACGCTCAGCTGTACACTGTATAAAATGGGCTTCAATCCTACTTCTTTCTTTACACTGGATAAAATGTCAAACTATGGTTTAGCCCCTCCCTCGATCGTATCCTGGATCCGCTAGTATTATATATATATATATATATATATATATATATATATATATAATGTGTGTGTGTGTGTGTGTGTTGAGAGAGGGAGAGAGAAACAGAGATGACTATACACATCAGCAGTGGATTTTGTTTCGGGAGAGGCTTGAGAACGAGTAAGAAATATTTGAGTTGTACGTGCAATGCGAAAAAATGATCACAAATCTATTTCGAGAGGGGCTTTAGTCCGATAGCCATCCCCTAAATACGCCACTGAAAATTAGTCAACCGTTCCCATATTACCTAATACAGCAACGAAAGAAATTTTGAGTAAAGGTCAATCTTAATAGTTGTCTATATCAATATTCGAGACGATACCGAGACTTTCGAGACTGACCTAAGTCTCGTCTCGGTCTCGTCTCGCTTTATAGAGGTCCGTCTCGGTCTCGGTAGATAAAAGACCGTCTCGGTCTCGTCTCGGTATATAAAAGGCCGTCTCGGTCTCGTCTCGATAATTCGAGACGATACCGAGACGAGACCGAGACTAGTCTCGGTCTCGGTACCATCCCTAAATAGAATGAAACTACAATATTTAATTAAAAAAAAAACTGTGATTTTTGATTACTAAGATATAAAGTACAGTTATCACCGAACTGATTTTATTTAACAAAGATATCTCCAATATAGAATACTGTTCGCAATCACTTGGAATTCTTTACAAATAAAATGAAATCGTTTGTATATTAACTTAGCTAAAGTGTCCGTTTTTCGCACGGGAAGGATAGGTTTATGTAAAGTATCTGAACCCTTTCTTCCCTTAGGATACGCCTATCAATGAAAGTGTAACAATAAACATCCGTAATGTCACCCCACCCCTTCTCACTTCAATGCCGATTGGGGCTAAACTAAGGACGTAAATGACACCGGGAGTGTCACTTAACAAGCAAGTTCCATTTTGTCCTTAATACGAAGTATAAATATCCTCTCCATGATATAACTGTGTTAACAATAATGTAAGTACTGAACTGAACTAGAATATTGAATTTGGTTTGTCCGCAATACAACTTTCTGCAAGTCAATATAGTAAACTATATCATCGGTTTGCACTCTCTGCTGTTTTGCGTGGCACTCTCACAGCGCAGGCCTACATTGATGCTTTAAACACCTTCTTGCTTCCCACTGTTGAAGAGCAATTCGAGGATGGCGAGAGTGGTTACACGACTGGTTAATGGACTGGCCTGTACAGAGTCCTGACTTGAATCCTAAAGAACACCTTTGGGATGTTTTGAAACGCCGACTTCGTGCCAGGCCTCACCGACCTACATCGATACCTCTCCTCAGTTCAGCACTCTGTGAAGAATGGACTGCCATTCCCGAAGAAACCTTCCAGCACCTGATTGAAAGTATGCCTGCGAGAGTGGAAGCTGTCGTCACGGCTAAGGGTGGGCCAACACCATATTGAATACCAGCAGTATTGATGGAGGGCGCCACGAACTTGTAAGTCATTTTCAGCCAGGTATCCGGATACTTTTGATCACATGCAAGGACGCCCATCAGGGAAAGCAAGGTGGGGCGCTCGCCCCCCCAAAAGGAAATTGTACTTCAGAATATCGAAAATCCAATAGAATTTTTACATTAGTTACAGCAAAATTTGAAACTATTTTTGAAACGTCACTTACACTTGCCCCCCCCCCCTTTGGAAACCACAACATGGGCGCTCTTGATTACATGGTATTATATATTACCTACCTAACTTTCTGCCGCGACCAGTCTAGGTAAGACTGCTGGGTTGAGAACCAATGGCTTACTATAATGATAAGCTTTAAACACACTATTAATTACATAGCCACACAAAAAGTAAAAGTTCTGTGCACCGGACCCCAGGGGATAGATTCGATGTATTTTGTTATTCCGAATTCAAATTTTGAAACCCCATGAAAGTTTTTCGCCCATAAAACAAAATTGGCACGATCAGTCGTCCTGGGGTTTCGAAATGTGGTTTCGGCAAAACAAAATACATTGAATCTATACCCTGGGGTCGGCCATTAAAAAAATGACACGGTCAATCGTTCTGGGGTTTTGAAATTTGGATTCGGCATAACAAAATACATTGAATCTATACCCTGGGGTCGGCCATAAAAAAATGACACGGTCAATCGTTCTGGGGTTTTGAAATTTGGATTCGGCATAACAAAATACATTGAATCTATACCCTGGGGTCTCCCATAAAAAAATGACACGGTCAATCGTTCTGGGGTTTTGAAATTTGGATTCGGCATAACAAAATACATTGAATCTATACCCTGGGGCCACCCATAAAAAATGACACGGTCAATCGTTCTGGGGTTTTGAAATTTGGATTCGGCATAACAAAATACATTGAATCTATACCCTGGGGTTCGCTGCACAGAACTTTTTTTTGTATGGTTGCTTGTGTTATGTGTATCCTTCCTATCCAAAATCGCTAAAGTTTTTCGCCCATAAAAAAAAATGACACGGTCAATCGTTCTGGGGTTTTGAAATTTGAATTCGGCATAACAAAATACATTGAATCTATACCCTGGGGTCGGCCATAAAAAAATGACACGGTGAATAGTTCTGGGGTTTTGAAATTTGGATTCGGCATAACAAAATACATTGAATCTATACCCTGGGGTTCGCTGCACAGAACATTTTTTGTATGGTTGCTTGTGTTATGTGTATCCTTCCTATCCAAAATCGCTAAAGTTCTTCGCCCATAAAATAAAATTGACACGGTCAATTGTCCTGGGGTTTCGAAATTTGGGTACCGTGTACCAAAATACATCGAATCCATACCCTGGGATCTGATACACAGAACTTTTATTTTTGTGTATGTGGCTATGTTATTAAGAGGCCTCATCCCGGCGAAATTAAAATACCGTTAATTTTACAGTAATTATGTGATATCTCCAAATAGATGAAAGATAATTGAAATATGGAACAAGAGCGCCCTAGACAATATTATTTTGCGTGAGATATCGTTATCAAAAGTCATCTAGTGGCTTTCCGTTTTCAGCCGTTTAGAAACGCGAAAATAAATGCCGATTTTCAAAATGGCTCAAAAACGAAAGCAGAAAAGTGAGTCGTAATAACGGTATCTCATGTAAAATGATATTGTCTAGGGCGCTCTTGTTCCACATTTCGATTATCTTTTATCTATTTCAAGATATCACATAATTACTGTAAAATTAACGGTATTTTAATTTCGCCGGGATGAAGTCTCTTAACAGAAAATATAAAACAATTGTCAAATAATGTTCCACAATATATGAAATTAATAATTATCTTGGAGCACTTCATTCCAGGTTTGACTCTGCATATATGGTACGCTTGCTCATAACATAGATTTAACTGTTTAAAATTTTGAAAACAAAAAAAACAAAAGCAATGGATGAAAACAATGCCTTTAATCGTTTAAGGCGGAAATGTTGATCGCGACATCATGTTGCCTGGAAAAAGATTTGGAAGTCCTTCAAACTTCTAATACGATGCCAACTACCTGAAAGCTAGGTGTGGTTAAAATCAATGCACATAGCCTTACACCAGACATTTATAGCTTACATTTCTAGACAGATCATTGCCCACTATTCCTTTTCAAACCTTAATGTTTAGACCTCAGTTCTTTAACTTTCTCTCATATGTAAGAAACATGTGTGAAAAAGCCACACAGGTGATCAAGCTTACTGGATTCAGTTCAACAGAGACATCAAGACAGCAGACGCTCAGAACTGGACTAAACAATCACAGATGAGTAGGTGCACATCATAACATCCTCTCAGCATAAAATCAATTATCCTTTAATGTGATATACAAGGATAATTGAATATCTGCTGGGAGGATGTTATGATCGAGCAGCTGTGTTGCTGTTCAACATCCAAATTCAAATATCTTAATAGTTTCATTGATTCGTTGCATATTTTAAACACACATTTAAGTGTACTATTTAACTTAACATTTCCACGTTTTGAGCTGAAAATTTATTTATACACATGATGATAATAAAATACACACATCATACACAATTAAAATAATCTATTATTCAACAGGTAATAAAGTTGTTCTGATACAATAATTCATAGTAACTTGTGGAAATTTTAGACATTAATTCTTCATAGAGAAACGAAGCGATATTTCCATTAGAGACGATACGGGAAGTGAAACATACTTCTCTCATTAGAATCTAGTATTTTTGTCAATTACCTTGAAGTTTATTTACGACATCTGAATTTGTCACAAATTTGTTTACCTATACGGTTTAATTCTATTTTTATTTTCATGTTGCAACATGAAAACTGTTCGAGGTAGCTATATAATTTTTCAATATACATTACAAAAAATTATGCTACCCTTGCGAACTACTGACTAAAATAATTTAGAAAGATATCGCACTGTTATTTAAGAGATAATTATTTAAGAGTCTTCATCCCGGCGAAATTAAAATACCGCTAATTTTACAGTAATTATGTGATATCTTCAAATAGATAAAAGATAATTGAAATGTGAAACAAGAGCGCCCTAGACAATATTATTTTGCGTGAGGTACCGTTATCACAAGTCACCTAGTGGCTTTCTGTTTTCAGCTGTTTAGAATCGCGAAAATAAATGCCGATTTTCAAAATGGCTCGAAATCGAAAGCAGATAAGTGAGTCGTGATAAGGGTTTCTCATGTAAAATAATATTGTCTAGGGCGCTCTTGTTCCACATTTCGATTATCTTTTATCTATTTGAAGATATCACATAATTACTGTAAAATTAGCGGTATTTTAATTTCGCCGGGATGAAGACTCTTAACCGTACAAAATGCTTGCACTTGGTGGGATAAGTTTCTTTCCTGTTCGAAAGAAAGAAACCTTTTCAATATTTCTCACCGTTTTTACAATACGAAAGTAAGTACTGAAACGGAAAGTACTAATAAATTTCAACCAATTCCAGTTTTGGTAGACTGTTGCGGATGGTGGTGGTTCTCTTAGGACGATGAATCGATTTCAGAAAACAGCTTTCCGCTATCTATTACAATTTTTGTTCTGTGGTGAGCAACGCTGAAACCGGAAACAGTTGATTTCTAACACTTCCGATGTGAGTAGGGTTAAGAGGAGATAAAATTTATTGTTAAGACGCTAAATCGATTGCAAAAAAACCTTCTCGCTATATATTACCGTTCCTGTTGTACGATGACCAACGTAGAAACTGGAAATGGTTGATGGCTACTACTTCCGGTTTGAACATGGGTTAATGGAGGAGATAAGCCTACTCTTGGGTTGCCGAATCGATTGCCTAACTCGCTTCTAGATATCTCTTCCAGTTTTTCCTCTAATACTTGTCGACAGACGGACAAAACCGTTCTACAAGACTTCCGACATGTATGCATAGCCGGGGCCGCGGTGGTTCAGCGGTAGAGCGTTCACCTCTTGTGTATGGGTCCTTGGTTCGATCCCAGCTCGCGTCAAATGGACTTTGTGGTGGACAAACACTGTGTGCGTAAGTTTCCCCGGAATTGTCCCGTTTCTCCGACTTTCTTCATTCCACCATTTCATTCATTTCTCATCATCACAGTCTCCTCTAGCCCACACAGCACAAGCGTGGGACGTAAAACTCAAATATTTCATTTCATTTTGTCATTTATGTATAGCATAGTTTGGAAGTCTAAAAATGAAACTGATATACGATATTGTGAGGACACTTCTTATTCCGAAAAGATCAGCAAAATACTATAGAGTGAGTGGTAACTGTTAAGTATATGGTCAGCAGTGTTGCCATCCTAGCTCTGAAGTGGGCTGAAAAATAGTACCAAATTGAAACAAAAAGGGCTGAATTTTATACCAGTGTAATACACGGCTCTATAACACGAAACTGAAAGATTTAATGTTCTAAAACAACCCCGTCTTCCAAGAGCACAAATCAACCTGTCGATATAGATCTATAAAACGCAGAAATGTTCGGATATCTTTATATTCGTCAATATGGCGTCACTAATAAACAACTTAGCCCTCTAAGCCAGCAATTATGTCATTGTATTTTAGCGTCATTTGTATCCCAGTATAGTTCGAATTACGAATTTTCTACACAACGTTCCTAAGTGTTAAGCGGTGCAACGCCACATGATACAAGTTCAACAGCATTTTCTAAGAGTCGAACACACAGTATAAGTAACGCGAGAAGCAAAAGAAATCTTACCGACACTTTAGAAAATGTGACAAGTATTTGTTAAATTGTGTTGAATTGGGTAGAATTGTACCAACTTTTTACAAAAGGGGCTGAAAATGCCAGCGTGGTACCAACGGGCCGATGAATGACAAAAAGGGCTGAATTTGGTACAATTGTACCAAGTGTGGCAAGACTGATGGTCAGTGATCTTTCAGTAATGGCAGATCACTTATAATGATGATCATTATTACCTCATCTGATTCCTATTGAGGCCTGTAGCCAGCCCCGAAATGAAGGGAGGGGGGGCATGGAAGTTAGATGGGGTGATCCAATCATATTATAGTTCATTTGCAAGCCTAACGTGAAAGTAAAAATTTAGGGTGGGGCGCCCCATGCCTCCCGTGGATACGGGCCTGTTCCTATTACTGAAAAGAACATTTCATTTGAAAATGTCACTGATTATGGCGCATATAATTTTTCTTCTAAAATATTTTCAGAAAAAAAAAAAAACGTATGTAGAAGCTGGTGTATAACACCTCTCTAGACATCGAAACAGAAACGTGAACATTAAATAAACTATATGAATAAACAAATATTTGAAAGAGAAGGTGTGAAGTAAACAAGCTTAACCAAGAAAAAATCATGAAACAGATTAGAAGAAGAAGAAAGAAGGACTAAAGAACATACGTTTGTTGGCACCTGCACCGCAACATACCTTGGTTTAAAAAAAATGATTTAGTATTTGCTTTGTTAGAACTCAAAAGATGCTACTACAGACAATTAGAGGCGTCAGTTAGATGAAAGAGCAAAAGCTTTTTGAAACATGCAGTTGTTCGCACTCCATTTCAATTCAACTGTGATCTTAAAATAACAGAATGTATACTACACGGATGTATGAATATATGGGTATGTTACTAATGTGCTCCATTTTTTGAATTAAGAAATTTAGTAACTTTATGTTGACTTACCATTCCGGCTTCTTTTGAAAAGTCTTTCGTATGGTAAACAGAAAAAAAAGAAAGAAAGCTTAAAAGAACTCCATTAAGACCATCTCGAACGAAACAAAAAGAGAAATACGTGCAGATGAAGATGATCAAAATAAAAGACGCAAGATTAAGCTGATATCTTCCTCTCCACGTGGCTATTTCTTTGGTTGACCTCCTTCCTCGTCGCCTGTCCCCTGGGGGGTCCTCCCTAACAACCACCACACCTCCTTAACAATTGGCCACCGCCCAATTCACTCACGCAATTTTCTCTTTTATAATTGGTACTAGGATACTTTTGTTCAGCACACTTGCTACTAGATCGTTCAAAATCTTGTTTTGCAATTTGTCTACAAAACAGTGTGTTAATTTCCGTGACATTTTACTTTAGGATTCCAAGAGAAACTGTAAAAGAACTAAGTCAATTAGTACACAGTTTTTAAGTAACATGTACAGCTGGCCAAAAACGAAAAAGCCATCTTATACTTAACGAAGATTCGTACTTGCGAAAGCAGCTCCTTCGTGGCTAAGTGATTAGAGTACGCGCCTTTGGCGTCGGAGACCCGGGTTCGATTCCCGGCGGAGCTCGAATTCCACGTTAATCAGTAGGTCCACGTCTCATATGGCGTCGCTGCTGAACGGGATGTTAAAATCAATTCAATTCGTACTTGCGAAAGAGCAGACCCAGTTGTGTGATGTTTTCTGTAATTTAGAGACTGATGCTCCTCAACAAATATTATACTTCAATACATTATGAGGAGTATGTTATCAACGGGAGTTCGGTCAGGGGCAGAGATGTACGTAAGTGTTCAAAGAAATAAAAAAAGGCTTTCCTCGCCTTTTTTGCCTCGGAAATTTTGGGTTTTTATAAATATTTCAAGTTCAGTGGAGAGATAACAGTAAGTACCAGCTTAGTTTTCCTATTATAATACGAAAACACATTTAATTACTGCAAATCTGAAAAGGAAATCTATCCATCTATATAAATAAAAATTTAAGTGACTATGTTTGTGACTTAATAACTCTTGAATCACTCCACCGATCTCGATCAAATTTTCAACATAGATGAGGTTCAAGGCTGGAATTGTTTCAAACATTTCACTTTGAGGGTGCAACTTGGGAGAGGGGGAGGAGAAGGGGGAGATATAAAAATGATCAAAAATCATCCTGTTAGTGTCGAATCCATAGTCTTCGGGGTCGCTGATATGAACAGTGACACTTACGATACCGTTTAAATTCAAATTCAGCCCTGCAACTTGACGGGAGGAGGAGGGGGAGATATATAAATATGATCGAAAATGACCGATATTAACATCGAATTTATAGTGTGAGATGAACAGTGACACTTCCGATGCCGATTAAATAAAAATTCAGTCCCGTAACTTGGGGGAGGGGGAAATATACAAAATGATCAAAAATGACCGATATCAAAGGCTTAAACAGAAAAAAGTGACTGACTAACGGATCATATTATTATTATTATTATTTAAATTTTAACCCAGCGAAGCGGGTAATTGACGTTAGTTATGGAAAGAATCACGAATCCAGAAAATAGATCATTCGACAGGACAAAAAAGTGCAAATCGGTGGACGCACTTTAGTTCCAACAAACTGATTACCGAACTATCAGGTTAAAGTTCACCGACAAAAATTTTTTACTAAAAAGTTTAATAGTTTAGCAATAACTATCCTGAAAATGTAGTAAGATTTCGTGGAACAAAATTATAACTTAAAATTTATGAATAAACTAAAGCTTCATTATAACTATAGTATGTATATAGCATTTATTGAGTCCGCTTAAATTCGAGAGAGATTACGGTTGAAACGCTATTTACAAATTTTCTACTTCAAAAATTTATACACGATATATAGTAAAAAAAAAAAAAAAAAAAAGTCTGTTACTCTAGAAAATAAAAGTATTCTACTTTACTAGATGCTGAAATTTAAATCAAACGTTTTATTTCACGGAATGCGCCTACTTCTGGTTTATATATATGTTTAACCCTCCTATGGCCGTTCAAACCTACACACACGTCCATCCTTGGGGTCTATTTGACCCCAATTATTCAATTTCTGATGAGCGCATGCATGCATGAAGATAGACTAAATAATAGTTAATTTAGTGTCTTGAGGTGGCTTAACAATAATGATAATACTAATAATATTAATAATGAATAATAGGGAAATTATAATGTTAGACATTGGGGTCAATATGACCCCAACGTCTGATGTGTTACCATTTTATTTATCAACATTACTCAAAATAACCAACTTTTAATATTTGGAGTAAATAAAAAACTAGACTAGGACGAGGAATACAAAAATAATGAGTAACCGCAAACATTGCGCAAAAGTAAAATAAAATAATAGGAAATATATATCATTAGACATTGGGGTCAATATGACACCACGGTCTGATGTGTTACCTTTTTATTTAACAATGTTATTTAAAATAATTAAATTTTAATTTTCGGATTATGTAAAGAACTGGACTAGGTCAAGGAGTAGTAAAATAATCAGTAACCAAAAACAAAATACAAAGAAATTATTTAAGAAATGTGTGTCCCTTGGGGTCATATTGACCCCAAGGCCATATGAAGGTTAATTTAGATAAATGTTTCCACGAATGCATTTTGGCAACGATGTATGATGTTCATGTACGAGGTGCGTAACTTCTCTCATATTCAATATTTCGGTGAAACCGATCTGTCAATTTTAAACGTAGCCCATCCACCTCCACCCATCATCGTTGTCTGTGTATTCACCTTTCAAAAGCATATGAGAAGTCATTTTGGGATGTGTGTTTTAGACACTGGAAAATATCACTTTGGAGGGCACTTCTGAACGAAAAACATACGCCTCGCAATAAACTTCTCAGTTTTGAAAACGGACAGAGGTCATTGAGGAAGTTACTGCGAGCACAATGGATGAGGGACAATTTCGATGTTCTTGCCGTACAAACAGCCTTCTTCTTATCCGTGAGATTACCTTGTCCTCAATCAGTAGTTGAGGGACCTAACGTGAACTAATCCTGGCAAACTTGAAGTTATATATCAAAATTCTTTCCACGATGAAATAAGAGAATCTTGTAACGTTACATGCATCCTCAACAGTTAGCTTTCTGTCCTTCATGACCAGGGCTTGAACAGGAGCAAGGTACTCTGAAGTAGGTGCACAGGTTGGACTTCCGGAACTTGGCAGAGCTTCAGTTGACCCCTCCCTCCGTAAGTTCACGCACTGACTTCTGCACACTACAGTCAGCAAATGAATATACTTCAAGTGGCGATGAATATCGATGCATTTTTCACGTATAGAAAAAAAAATGTTAATTAGGCACCTCTATAGTGAAATCCGTATTTCAGGTCAGTATCAAAATGACCTTCTTTCGGAAACAAATATATGAAAAAAGAACACAGTAAGAAGCTTGAAATTTAAGTTGAGCCTTAAATTCTAAATCTAATTCAAATTATTCAAATCATTCTTAATTAATTCAAACTATTCTATTCTTAATCAAACAATTAATTCAAACTATTCTTATTAGTTTCTTAAATACGTATACTTTTGGTATGCATCTCGTAAAAGCTACGTTCGTATTTAACTCATCCGAGACAGCAAATTTGACAAGAAAAGATATAAAAATACTTCATGTTATAACAAGTTAATCAAATTACATGTTAAATTAAATCACACTATTCACTTTGCAATGAAGATTTTTATTTGTATTATTACTATTATTCTGATGCTAACCACATAAGTTTTAGGTTTCCATTCATGTAGTAGATACGATATTACGAAGAAATAAATTTAATTTACTGGATTAAAACGGACATGAAAGTGTGTTGTATTTGATCGTGTCTTTAGCAACGATCTATTTAAAATGCTATTAACTATGGAAGTTCAAATGTCGGTATAGTGAAAGAAAACTATAAAATTGTTTCGAATTCCATTCACGAAGATTCCGCAACCGAAATTCCTTATATCAGAAACACAGAGAGATTATCTTCCGTTTGCTTTTGTATAACCCTAATTGAATGCAACACTATCTATCCAGGAATGCGTCTTTGACAGAAGCACTCGCAGCCAATTTCTTTCAACTTCTTACGTGGTTGACGTCATTATCTTGGCAGCACGGGGCTTGAAACGAGTGGAACTAACGCTGCGATGTGACATCACTTTTGAAGCTCGTGTCAGCAATAATCCCTCCATGTATTATCCCAAATTCCTCTCTCACTCACTGAGAATCGTTCAATTTGTTCCGTGTCTTGTTTGCGTTTGATTAATAGCTCACACGGCCAGGAATACAGTCACACACACACAACACATAATAACCTTTGCGCCATTTTGATTTAAAACGAAATAATTTTATATGCTGCATATTTAATGAAAGAAAAAAAAACTTTCCGACCTAAGAGAGGCAAAATTCTAAGACAGGAAACATTTCCATATTTTACACTATATGTTATGGATATTATGATAAAAAGGCCTTGTGTCCATCTTAAACAAAAACTAAATACAACTTCCTTACTAGGCTGTCTATAATGTTTATTATAAATTAATTAGAAATGTTACAGTTTCGGAAGTATATCATTTCCTTCTTCAGACTACTAATCCAACTGAAGATTATTTAAGATTTCAGTTGGATTAGTAGTCTGAAGAAGGAAGTGATATACTTCCGAAACTGTAACATTTCTAATTAATTTATAATAAACATTATAGACAGCCTTGTAAGAAAGTTGTATTTAGTTTGTGACTATATGTTACCAAATCTACATAATTTTCATATCCTGTATTTTATGCAAACTTTATTTTTATTGAACAAAATATTTTATGATTTATTAACCAAAAATTATTTTTAAAACCAGTTGAAAATACTCTAAGAGTACTGCCATAACGAACCTAAAAAGAATTATTTTTTCTTATTAACTTCTACAGGCTTTATACGAATTGTTCTATGTACTTTATTATTATAGTCATTATACAATTCTTGTAATATATCTATCCATTTATAATTTCCTTGAGTACTAATTTTTCTCCACACGTTTTGTTTAAGAGTTCTGTTAAAACGTTCCACGATGTGTTGTTTTACGAGGACACATGTTCAAAATGGAGGGGTCAAAATTGAAAAATTCGCAAACTATCATCTCTCTATGACTTATGATTTCCGAGATATAGCTCCTTAAATTTCCCGAAATCAGAACTTTTTGGGTCAATATCTGGGGAACGGTGGCCAGTTTGCCAGTAGCCACCGGTTACGATTTGATATGGAAATGTTCACTATCCTCTTAGTTATTGACCAACACCAATATGATCTTTCTATGCCTTATGGTTCCCGAGATATGGCTTCTTAAATCTTCCGAAATCGGAACTTTTAGTTTTTGATGCTCTAACGAACGTTTTAAGTTCGTTGAAAATATGTATGGTGCATATTAAATGGAATATGCAAATACGTTTTAGTTATTTTATTGAACACGGCGTTTGCGGACATGTCGAAGAAATCTGACTACAATTCTCAAGTGTAGTTCGCGTTATTAACCCGTATATGCCCTTGCCTTTTTTGTTTTGTATTTTGATTTAGTTTGGAAGATAGGTAGTTATTGGTCTATTCTTGGTGAATTTAGTATCATTTCTTTTTGCTGATCTCCCATTGGCTAATTATGATGCTGAGTGAAATAAGACAAGATGAATTTGAGTGAAATGAGACCAGATGCTATACATATTAATACAGAGTGATCATAAAATCTCAAGTTAAGTGCATTATTCTTGGTATTGAATAAACAAATAAAATACTACAGGGCATAAGTAATTTTTCTTTGTGGACGAAAGGGCTAAAAGCTGAACCAAGTATCCGTCTACTTTAATACGACAAACCTGGGAAGCTCAGTAATTTATAGTAAGATGAAAAATAATTTAAAACAAGCTGATTAATTGTTTAAAAAAACCTACGAAAATCTATGACAGGTTAAAAAAAGAAAAAAAGTATTAACTACCTTAGGAAAAACACCAAGTAAATTACAAGACGAAGACTAAAAGAAATAAAGTAATATGTAGTATAAAATATTAGATAAAGAATAAGAGCGCGGGTATTAGCCCTATTTAGTTTCTACACAAATCACTTGGTAGCGATTACTGTTCGTTATTTTTGACTGTGAGTATAAATACAGTGTAGGCGTATGACAAAAACTACAGTCCATAAAACACTAACCAACTTTGCTAGGTGGCCATTAAAAAACACGAATGCTATCTAACCCAGTCAGAGTAGGAGCGCAGCAGGGGGGCCGAGTGGTAGCATCCGTAGGGAGCAGGCGCGTCAGCGATAGTAGGTATAAGCACAAACAAGGTTGTTTACAACGGCTCATTATTTAAGTCACAATACCGGTTCCGAAGCCGTCGATAGATTTGCGGGAGAAACTAAATGCCATGCAAGAGCGCTACCAAATAGGTATAAAAGCAGTAAAACAAATATCGAACGTTACAACTACAAAAAAAAAAAAAAAAAAAAAAAAAAAAAAAAAAAAAATCACAGCAAAGACAAAACACAACCTCAGCACTCCCCCTCCCCCCAAAAAGAACTAGTTGAAGTGAGCCTAGCGATCTTCTACCATTAAACTCAATCAGTACGGTATTCCTGTTTGTTTGTTTATCGATAACTCTTGTAAAATTTACCATGTTTTAATGAAATTTGATATTTAACTTTCTCTCAAACTTCCGAAATAACCCTATTGTTTGGGACTGTAGTCCATCAATAATAAAGATGTAAAAGGATGTAAAATCCACTCCATGTTGCAACTAGTATAAACTGCGTAAAAATTATTTGCTTTTGATAAACACAATATACAAGGCTAATGTAAATATTGTACAAAGTGAAAATTAGTGAAGCATATACTCTAGTTGAATGTACGCCAACTTCCCCGGATAAAGTCATAAAGTGAAAGAAAGCATGACTGCTTAGTGGGAAAATCTTTCAGTATTACGTCCCACGATTATGTCGGCTAGGCTAAAGGAGACGGTGATGATGAGATGTGAATGCAATTGTAGAATGAATAAAGTGAGAGGAAACGGGAGAACCCCGAGAAAAGCCACACATACGGTGTTTGTCCACTACAAAGTCCACTTGGCGCAATCGGTTGCTTAGTGACACGCTTACCTTTGGAGCTAGAGGTCCCAAGTTCGACCTCAGGACAAGTGAGATTGTGGTGGCCAACATTTTGTCCGTGGCTTTTCTCGGAAGTTCTTCCGTTTCCTCCCATATATTTATTCAACCACTTCTTTCATTATCTATCCTCTGCATTACTCACCTGTCTCTTTCTGCCTAAGAAGCATAACCAAGGAACGTAAAATTACACATTTCATTTTTCCGCCATAGGCTCAAAATCCCACAAGTTTACAATTGAATGAGTGAGTTGGAAAAGGTACACATTCCAGAAAATAGACAAGCTAAACTGGGATGATTATATTTATTTTATATGTACCTACACCGCTTGAGAGGAACAAGGAATGCATTCATTAATTTTAGGTCCTCATTGCTGAAGTCTACAGGAACGTATGAGTGAAAAATCGAAGGTATTTCTGGAATGTGTTCATGTTTCCACCTAGTGTTTGAAAGTTGAGGTTTTTGGAATGTGTTCCTTTTTCAACTCACCCATTCAATTATATCTAATATTACTGAAAGAACAAGAATGATACAACTTTAAGACCAAAAACAAAAAGATCCTCGATGAGTGCTCATCTAATACGGAATTCAGAAACGACTTAGTTTGAAGCGTAAGTAGACGAGAAAGAACAAGACAAAGACCACCTCGATGAGAGTACCTAAATGAGATGCTGAAACGAAGACTGTACCGATGGATAAAACTTCTATCTCACAGAGTAAGGGTTTAGAATAAACCTACTGCCCATTGCTCATCAACCAAGAATTAAAAAAAAAAAATAAATAAATAAAAGAATAACATTATTTGTGTGTTCGAAGATTTTTATATAATATGAATATGGCTAAAATGCATTGAGATATTATGAGAACTGACACGGTTATTTATCTCACACCGTTACCAGTACTAGATCAGCGAGGGTATATATACAACCTAACACATTCTTAAGTCCCATAAATTAAAGCATCTTGCAAAACACAGAAGCAAGCCAAATTCTTTTTCCGTTTTCTGAAAGGAAGAAAAAAGATGAGAAAATTAATGTGCGATGAAGAGAATCTATCGTCGCACATATACCTACGACTGTCTGTAGCACTAAAAATGTCCAATTTACTACAATCCTAGGTAAGTTACTTGGAAGACGTGGAAAGGAATTTCCATAATTCGTGACTTCCACTGGTGTGTATCTGAGATGTGACATCAAAATTGGCTATACTTGGTCCCGGTTTCTGCGAGCAAACTAATGACGTCATTTGGGACATTGTGAATACAGCACTGCCTACGATAGTGATTGGGGGATTTACGAGGAGACAGGCTGTTGGCCCATGGACCGAGAAAACACGCCATCTATTTATCAAGAAAGCATCCCATTAGAAGAGCAACTGTCTGGGGGAAAGTCAAGGGGCATTTTGCCAGTGCAAAGATCGTGAGGGCCAATTTTACGGGCCGATTAACTTTCCTATAACCTTCAAAATGACCTGCCAACGTGACCTCCACCGACCAAGATCTCTCTCTTTCGCTCTCTTCGATAGGCGCCAAGCTTTCTTCACACTGCAATATGGTCGTCGAAGGCAATGATTTCATCAACCGGTGCGTCTAACCAGTCACACGTTGTTGGCTACAGAAAATACACAGTCAAGTTTTGTGTAAACATTTCTACGAATTAACAACTGGAATTACAAAATGTTGAAGTAAATTCGCTTCTGCAGTGAAGACACTTCGTGACCTCTCATGTTGCACGTTGAGAGTACAGGATGTTTCTTTTTCCAAGCTCAAATTAAAAGTAAGAGGTAAAAACTAACTAACTAACTCTATGGCCTATGGAACCCAAGACGTTCCATGCTGCGTTTACAAAAGCTCTCCACTGACTTCTATTCTTAGCTAATTGGATCCAGTTTCTACTTTGTATTCCTATCTCTGCGAGATCCATCTTAATATTGTCCTCCCATTTGCGCCTAGGTCTTCCTAATGGTTGTTTTCCAATGGGTCTTCCAGTCAAGATTTTGAAAGCGTTTCTACTTTCTTCCATTCTAGGTACATGACCTAAGCCTCCTAGACTTGACGACCCTAACGATGTTGGGTAAACCGTATAAATTATGTAGTTCCTCGTTATGAAGTTTCCGCCATTCCCCATTCCCGTTCCTCTTGGGTCAGAATATTCTTCTCAGGATCTTGTTCTCAAAAGTAAGAGGTAACTGGTTTTAAACAAGGCATGTGCCATATGGCTTCATCACCAAGTATATGATCCGAATACTGTGAAACAACAAGCTGTATTGTGAACAGTTCCTGTATTCAAACTATTCAAATGCTATTTTATTTGTTTTTGAAATCTTGTTACTGTAAGATTAATTAATAAAGATAAATGATACATAAAAATATATAAGTATATGCTGTATAATATATAATGTTTGCCTTTCCCGCGGTTATGAAAAGCAACGTTCCACTCCAACTATCCAATCACATATATATTTCACTGTTCTTGTGCATACCACACTAAGTATCGAAAAGGAACTCAGACATATAAATATATACCAAAAATCCCAAAACATGCGGTCCAAGAACCACGAAAATAGATAAAATAGATAAAATAAACACAGAAATAGCTAATATAATAACCATTAAAATACAAATAAATAATAATTTTCTACGAGTGTTTATTTTGCTATTATATTTTCATATGTCATAATGTTTAACTGCCTTTATTAAGAGACAAATCTTTTCTTTAAAATAGGATAATTCCACTCAAGCTTTGAAATGAAAATGAAATATTTCAGTTTAACGTCCCACGTATATGTCCTTTAGGCTAAGGGAGAGATTATTAAGGCAAGTGAACGATTATGAGAGAAAAGAAATGAGAATACAAGTGAGAGAATACAAAAAGAAATGCAATCTTTCAGTTTCACATCTCACTTTTATGCCAGTAGGCTAAAGGAGATATCTGGCTGATATTAAAGAAAGAACTCCGAGAAAACCCACGGGCACTATGTTGTCTACCACAAACTTGCATGGTATGGTATCAAACAAGGGACGTCTCACACCAAATGTCAGCGCTGTACCATTGAGCTGAAATGTTCCCTTGGGTAAGAGAGTATCCTGTACTAAAGCCGTTTAAAATTGTTCTAGTAACAATTTACCGTTCAAACAGTAATAGCACCATTCTGTAATCGAAGATATGCTTACGAGTAGTGTATTAGCCTCTATTCTCGCTTCCTACCGCGCAGAAATTAAATTCCTGCCTTAGAGAAATACTTATTTAAATATAAACATGTATTTTATAAGCGAGTACTTTCATTCTCATACTTGACAACATTAATGTCTGTACTATCTTCACACTTTTAATTACGTTTATTATTCTCATTTCCCTTGATACCATATAAAAAAAGTCATAACACCAACAAAATCACATTAAAACTTTTTAACTAACTGCACCGAAATTCAAATTTAATTTCTCAACATTAAATTTACTCTACGATCGAGGCCAAAGACGCTCGTTTGGAACGCAAACCTCAAGAGGACACGGAGAACATCAAAATTTAATTAAGTCTGAGAAAGCAAAGTAGTTAGTTACTGACAAAGAGCGAGAAACATAGACAAAGAACAATCCGAGCACTTCTTGCGCTCTTCTTGTGTTGTTCCCACCAGGGGATCAAAACTTTTTAACCCTTCGTAAACTGAACGTTAACAACGACGAAGGAAATCCCGTAAGAATATAATCAAATCTCGAACTGATTTACACCGCTCATGCAATGTGCTATCCATCTTCTCTGTATAATAGCTAATAGTTCTCACGTTATTTAAAAGCACTCAAAAAGAACATTATATCTGTTACTGTTTAAATATCAAATAACTTTACAGAAGGGTATATCAGTAACTTTCAATCAATTAATAACTAATTCTTAGTGTCTAACAAGCACATTTAATGTGAGTTATAGTTAGTAATTACCTATCTTATGAATCCATCTAAAATTCATAAGATTGCTATATTATAAATTCACCTAAAATTTTACTCTTCTTCGCTCAGTACGTAATTCGTACTCTCACTGCTGGTCTAGTGGCTAGCGTGTGCACCTTTGGCAAACGCGGTCTCGGGTTCTATTCCCGGTGTGAAAGCACTGAAATTTGAACACAATCCGGTGGTTCTATATCCACCTTAAACTGTAAGTCTATGTCTCAAATAGCACTGGTACTGAACAGAAATGAAAAATTTCATAAAACAACATTAAAAATAAATAAATAACTTAGACTTATACATCAAGGAGGCAGTCGAAGAAAATTCGAATCCCGCCCTCCCGAGAGTGCAGACGCAGATACATCTCTTTCTCTTGCCTAATAGCAGTTGATCCACCTCCAATGGATGGCAGTTGATAGGCAGAATTTTTAGAATCTTTCTTCCCAAATGGATTTTCCTATAGTCGCAATTTTTTTCTAAGTTGAGATGTAGCTGACAACTTCACGGATTCGAAAATTTATGATTCACCTCATTTAATGTAACTCGAGACTCGAGTGTGTCCCATAAAGAACGCAACTTTTGAAATGCCCGCCATTTCTGTTCTAGTAAGTTGGCAGCACTGAACGTTACACGATTTTTATCTGTTGTCTTTGTGGTTAGTAGTCAAGTGGAGATTCAATCTAATCTTGAGATTCTGAATGTAAAGGGTTTAATATAAAGAACGCAACTTTTGAAATGCCCGCCATTTCTGTTCTAGTAAGATGGCAGCACTGAACGTTACACGATTTTTAACTGTTGTCTTTGTGGTTAGTAGTCAAGTGGAGATTCAATCTAATCTTGAGATTCTGAATGTAAAGGGTTTAATATAAAGAACGCAACTTTTGAAATGCCCGCCATTTCTGTTCTAGTAAGTTGGCAGCACTGAACGTTACACGATTTTTATCTGTTGTCTTTGTGGTTAGTAGTCAAGTGGAGATTCAATCTAATCTTGAGATTCTGAATGTAAAGGGTTTAATATAAAGAACGCAACTTTTGAAATGCCCGCCATTTCTGTTCTAGTAAGTTGGCAGCACTGAACGTTACACGATTTTTATCTGTTGTCTTTGTGGTTAGTAGTCAAGTGGAGATTCAATCTAATCTTGAGATTCTGAATGTAAAGGGTTTAATATAAAGAACGCAACTTTTGAAATGCCCGCCATTTCTGTTCTAGTAAGATGGCAGCACTGAACGTTACACGATTTTTATCTGTTGTCTTTGTGGTTAGTAGTCAAGTGGAGATTCAATCTAATCTTGAGATTCTGAATGTAAAGGGTTTAATATAAAGAACGCAACTTTTGAAATGCCCGCCATTTCTGTTCTAGTAAGTTGGCAGCACTGAACGTTACACGATTTTTATCTGTTGTCTTTGTGGTTAGTAGTCAAGTGGAGATTCAATCTAATCTTGAGATTCTGAATGTAAAAGGTTTAATATAAAGAACGCAACTTTTGAAATGCCCGCCATTTCTGTTCTAGTAAGTTGGCAGCACTGAACGTTACACGATTTTTATCTGTTGTCTTTGTGGTTAGTAGTCAAGTGGAGATTCAATCTAATCTTGAGATTCTGAATGTAAAGGGTTTAATATAAAGAACGCAACTTTTGAAATGCCCGCCATTTCTGTTCTAGTAAGATGGCAGCACTGAACGTTACACGATTTTTATCTGTTGTCTTTGTGGTTAGTAGTCAAGTGGAGATTCAATCTAATCTTGAGATTCTGAATGTAAAGGGTTTAATATAAAGAACGCAACTTTTGAAATGCCCGCCATTTCTGTTCTAGTAAGTTGGCAGCACTGAACGTTACACGACTTTCATCTGTTGTCTTTGTAGTTAGTAGTCACGGAACACCAAGCAGCGCATGATCGTTATCTGTTTTTTGTATTGGTAGGAATGGATTCATAACATTTGTAGTAAGTTTTCACTATGATAACAGGGTGTTCCGTCGTGAAACGTTCCATTCCGACTTGTACAGAAAACAGATGACGATCATGTGCTATTCGACGCTCCGTGAGTGGCTCCGCGTAGCGTAGTCGCTAACGCTCTCGCCTTCGGTACGAGCATTCCTGGGTTCAATTCCCGGTGGGGGCACTGGGTAGAAAAAGTGTAAAAAACTTTTTCAGGCCAGCCAACTGAATAAGGTTTTCCTCTTTCACACCTAACTCATAGGTCCCACGCTGCTTCCTTACTTCTCTTTCCCCGGATAGTGTGCTCGCCGAGGGACGACATCCCTCATACGTAACGGACTAAATGGCCATAGATGCCGAAAGCCCCCTCCCCCTAACTCCCCCCTAACTCGACGCTCCGTGACTACTGCCACGAACAAGTATATGAAAATCGTGTAACATTCAGAGCTGCCAACTTACTAAAACAGAAATGGTGGACATTTCAAAAGTGGCGTTTTTTATAGGACACCCTATATTAGGCAATTAAATAATAATACCTAGGTAATAATAATAATAATAATAATAATAATAATAATAATAATAATAATAATACGCAAATAAGCACCGAATTAGAACTAATAATTCGAGTTTTAAAATATGCAATTTACTCTTTTCTGATATTAAGTATAAATATGATGATAAATAACCTGTAGCAGTGATCTGATACTGTTTTATGTGGAAAACAACATATCAGCATGCCCAGAGGGCATTGGCACTTTCCAGATTAACCTCTGACATGTGAGAAGGTATCACAGCGAAGAATATAGGATTAATTCGCTGAAGAAAGACATCCTCACTTCATGACGGAAACAAGCGATAAATAAAAATGTACAGAAAGACAACGCGCTGAACTGTTGTTTTGAACAACTCTTGTTCTGGAGTTGACTCTTGTCACTTTGCTTCTTTTTATTATTGTTTTCTTTTAAGAGTTGCTCAAACCAATGGAAATTCTATCTCACTTCTATCCAAAAGATTTATCTCAGGTACACACAAACGATCATCACCTTTGTTCTAACGCAACGCGCTTTGACAGAAAGTTTCTTCATACAATAACATCAAGAAGCATCCTTCTTTCAATCGTATGTCAACTTGTGACTACGAAAGATGTTTGTATATAATTTGTAGTTCTAGGCTTAATTTGATTTAAGAGTATTTACACAACACGCAACCGTGCAACCGAATTTTGATGGCATGAACATGGTCGAATGAGTATTTATTTCTTGCTACTCTATAGGCCAACAACACTATTTAAGTCTGAAGTAGGGCTGCCTTCGCGAAAGTCTTATCTCGGAAAGGTACGAAACTGATGTTTCATCTCGTCACGAAAACTCTATCTCGTTTCGTCTTAAACCCTAGTCGTAAGAAATGAAATCAGAAGAAGTAGTGGTTATCGTTTTATGGTGAAGTAAACGCACTAGAAAGAATAATATTTTTTGCCTATTCAATTATGTCTAACATACCTAAGATATTGCATGTACTTTGCACAACAATTCTTGCCAAAATTCAAGATTTATAGCCAATATTTATAAACGAAAGTCACTGTGACTTCATACTGCTTGAACCACCCAACCGACCTCGATCAAAATTTTCAACATACACGAGAGGGAGCGGGAAGATAATATAAAAATAAATAAAAATGAAACTGACTACATTTGTGACAAAATTCTTGAATCACTCGACCGATTTCGATCAATTTTTCCAACACGGATGAAGTTCTGACATGGGAAGTTTCTTATCATTTCACTGACGGTAGAACTTCGGGGAGGGGAGGAGAGGGGTGTATATATATATATATATATATATATATATATATATATATATAGGGTGTTAATGAACTATACGGACCAATTGTAAGAGGTGATTTCTCACACCAAAATAAGTGAGAAAGTTCATATGGAGCTGTGGGGAAAAGTGCATAGTTTCAGAGCTAGGGCTGTCCAAAATCGCGAAAACGCCAATTTTCAAGAGGTCTTATTTTGAATTCGAGAGACTGTGGATGGTGGTCCTTATCAGCGTAAAGGAAGTCACGCATACGAAATCCAAAAATGCACATTTCATTAACGTTAATGGGTGTACGGATTATTTAAAGCAGGGTGAAATTTCCAGACATGCCATCAACCGAATTTTAAGATATGCTTTGACTTTATGATTGGTCCAAAGTAGGCAAACGATAAGTCTTGACAGCAGTGAACACGGAATCCTTTAGCGCGATGTCGGAAGTATTAAGGATCGTCAGCAGCACGGTTTCTCGTACTCGGGAAAACGCATGCTGCGATGTTTTCTCCCTCGCTTATAAGTGAAGAAAATATGAAATATACCGTGACGAAATACATTGCATCACACGTTATTCTGGATACAAGAAAACATGGAGCTACTGGTCCCTAACACTTCCGACACCTATCCAAAGCACTGGATGCCCATTGTTGTCGAGGCGTACCTCCTGACTACTTTGGACCCTCCTTGAAATCAAGGTTTATCTGAGAACTCTATTGAGAGCATATCTGAGAATTACACACTGTAGGGAATACCCTGTACATCTACTATTGAAAATTGATGAAAAATGCCTTTTGGATTATGTATGCGTGGCTTCCTTTACGCTGATAAGGACCACTATCCACAGTTTTTGGAATTCAAAATAGGGCCTGTTGAAATTTGCCTTTTCCACGATTTTGGACAGTCCTAGCTCTAAAACTATGCACTTTTCGCCACAGGTCCATATCAATTTTTTCTATTATTTTGATGTGAGGAATTACCTCTTACAGTTTGTCGGTATAGTTCATTAACACCCTGTATATATAACACTCAAATTATTAGACTCAAGCTCGAAAAATGCAAAGTTGATGTCGCAGCCATAATTTTGGAATTCTAAAACATGTAATTTAATGGTTAAACTACAAATATACAATCCTTCAGTTGTTTATTAACAATTGAAGTGGTTATATCACCATTGAACAGCAGATGGCACTAGTTACGGGGGAAAATTCTGAAAGTAGAGTTTCAATTGTAGACAGCTATTGTGGTTTCCATTAACAAACTACAGTTTGAAGTGGTTGCAGTCGTAAACAGTTACAACATTCAAAGCGTTCAACCAGTTCGAACGGGCCAGTTTAAAGTGATCGTGACGTGTTTTGTGTATTAACCATTTATTCTGTGAAATCCTTTAATCGCGGCATAGTGGGAAAAGCCAGAGACCTTCCTCTTCATAAAGTGGAAGTTATCATAACAATTCTGGCGGAAGGAAGATATACATAATGACAAAGTGCTAGTAGAGTTGGGGTAGGACAAAAATCTCAGTAGAATCTCTGTTGCAATGAGCAAGAAGCAAATGTATCAGCAAAACATGTTTGGGAAATGTAGGCGAAAACTAAAGTTATCGCTGAGAGGTATCAGAAAACTAAGATTGGCGCTGGGAAACAGAAACGCAAATTCTAGAGACTTAAGCTTAATGCTGTAGTAAACGAGTCACAATATGGAAAAGCTAGCTAAATCACAGTTCTAACCCCACTTCAGCGTAATATGTGATTGTAATTTGATTTATAGAAAACGCAAGAATTTAAGAATAATTTTAACTTTATAAATTTTCATTGTGTTTTAGTGAGATAGTCTCGGAAAGAGCTGAAACGTACTCGTCCCTTGCTGAAAGCTTGGATTAGAACTATTAGCACCAATATTAATAATGCTTGACGAGCGTGTAATCTTCCCGTTGTTCCGAGCAAATTTGGTTCATTTGGAGATTTTTTTCAGGTTTTTTTTTTTTTTTTTTTTTTTTTTTTTTTTTTTTTTTAACTTAGGGTTTGAGCGACTAGCAAGCCTTCCCAAGAAGAATTACACTGCATCGTGATCGATTGATCTCAATTCAAGGTAATTCTCATCAATAGTAGACTATTAGGGACAAACAACCCACGATGATAGTTAACATTTCCGTAAAATTTTCTCAATGTTTTGTGAACCGTGGCCCAAGATCAATGATTAAAGCTAAACAGCTTGTTCTGTGATTATTTCTGGTATTTCTGGTAAACTCATGACCAGCACGAAGGTTATGTGAAAAAGCAGCCATAACTAGACTGGAAATTTAAAATTGAGGTATCATTCTCGGCCATAGCCGAGTGGTATGTTGTTAACACAATTTTTTTTTTTAATTCTTTAATAAAGCTACTTAATCAAGGGAATGAATTTAATTTTTAGAGAATCCCCTAGGAAATTATATCTAGTAAGGAGGTCCATTTCTTTCCTATGTTGAAAGACATGCTGTATGAAGGTGCACTTCTCAAATACCAGTGTTTCGATCGCCGATCTCTCGCAGGTGTCAAGCTTAGTGATTAACTTCAATGGTCTACCATTCCTGGGTCTCGACGGTACATGATGGACGCCAGGCCCAATAAAGAATCCCATACACTTCGGATTCTCTCGAAGAGCGATTCGACCGCTTGAGTCGCCGATTCGGCCACAACCAAGCTTCCGGCTGAAATCGAGGTGTATCAGGAGTGTCTTGGCCCAGACACTATTCAAGCTACGCCATGTGTCAAAACCTTACCACAAATTTTATCTTATTTGTTACGGACCTCCGTAACAAATAATATCTTGTCAAAAACTAACGGGAAACCCTAAAAAAATTAAGAAAAAGTGTTTGGATGGACATAATAGAATGAAATAAAGAGGAAAAGGCATTGCAATGATGGGCAAAGGGACACATTAAAAAGAGAATGTGAAGAAAAAGCAAGGAACCAAAACAAAAGCAACGGGCAAAGATCCTCACTAATGGTAGAATACCACGTTGTGTAAGTGAATAAGACCAAACAGCTCCAAGAGTTTACCTAAATTTCAATTCATTAATTTACATTTAGATCAGTCCCGTTTAACCGAATTTGATAGGATCAAGAGTGTCGGTTAGACAAAAATTCGGTTAAACCAGAATAAAGTTATATTTGCATACCCATCTTAATTAGCACAAGTTCTCACCTTTACAGTATAGTACAATGTGTGCTCTAAAAAAAATGATGGGGAATGGATAAGTACAAACAATGTATTGTAACTGTGAACTTACACTTTTATAAACCATTGTTACACAAAGCTAATATTGTACTCATTGCTGCTGTCTTTACATAAAGTCACGCACGAGTAAAACGCGACTCGGTTAATCCGGAAATTCGGTTAATTAGGATTTGGTTAAATGGGACTGTAGTGTATATATCACTAAATTTAATTTTCGTACAGTAAGGGACATTAACATAATTTTATGAAGAAACCAGTTTGATCAAATTATTAAAATATCCCCCTAGTTGAAAGAAGAAACAAAACTTTTAGCAATAACCAAAAAAATGCATCAAACGATTGCAGTCTTGGTCAATAATTAGTTTTTGGATTAGGGTCTGTAAAATTCTTGAACGGCCCCTAAATCGAGATTTCGTTTATATATATTTATGGAATAAGCACATTATATTGAGTTAAGTGATAGTTTGTGCTTCGCTACATTATATGTAGTTCTCCAGATATATGGCCTACAAGAGAATTTTTGCCTGAAATATGTTGGATCTTTTGATTCAAAAACAAAAATATTACTTTCCCACATAAATGAATGAAAAAAAAAAGCGCAAGCAGTCAGCATCATTTAACAATCGTATTAGAAAGAGGCGAATAAATGATTCTTATGAAGTGCTACTGATCAAAAATTATACGCAAAAACAATGTATGTCACTATAAATGAAAAAGGGCAATTAACAAAGAACCTACTTAAATTAAGTAAAGCTATTAGAAAATAAGAACACACTGAATTTCCGAAGTTCACACGAATTTCTATCAACGATAGAGCTATTTTTTTCTCGCAGCTCTAAGAGAATGGGAACATTTTGTCTAGTAACTTATCTTTAGTACTTTGAAATGAGACATAATGTAGGAGTTTTTATAGGAAATAACAGCTGTTTAAACAGGACGGTAGCCACAAAGAATGCGGCTCCTCTATGACATTACGAAACACATGAATGGTTCAATGCCCTCGTCTATTTCACAGTTAACTAGAAAACAATGACTCTCCCCCTTCTTTTACACACTTTCTTATTCCTTTTTAGATTCGGCTATTTGCGTCTCATTTTAGCGTTCTTGGAAACAATAAAACCGTCACATTTGTAGTAGGCACCAATGAATGCTGAATCTATTCAAGTAGCAAAGAATACGCATATTAGCCGTATATAAGTTTCATGGATAACTTAAATCTTTAGTACAATTGATAGCCAGTAATCACTGGAAAATCTGCTAACTTCTCAAGAGGTTTCAAGTGTGTTTATAGGCAACAATCAATTAAGCCGCTTCAGCTTAAAGTTTGTGTTTTATGTGCTCATATAACACCGAAGTTATGAAGAACAAGTCCCTAGAAGCTTCGAACTAAATTTGTGCCATGAAAGCTGGATCACAAGATGATACCAACAGCTCAATCTATTTCAGTTTGCAAATATATATATAGTGGAATGAAATCTTTCAGTTTAACGTCCCACAATTATGCCCTTTAGGCTGAGGGAGACGGATGATTAAAGCAAGTGAATGATGATGGAAGAATTGGTGGAATGATAATATGAAAGGAAACGGGAGAACGCCGAAAAAATTCACGGGCACGATGTATTTACCACAAACTCACACAACCTGGAATCAAACCAGGGACACATCCACAAGAGACAGTGGTCTACTACCCAGCTACTGCGCACTCGAATCACGATTCGAATTCGCAAACATGCAATCTAGCATTGAGTCACTGCGGTTCTCTTCGAGTGACAGTCTTTAATATAAAATTATTAAGATATTAATGTCATTTCGAATACCTCTAAATATATATATATCATATACACCATTTGCAATTATACTTATGCTGTTAATAAATCTAAGAGACACTGCCCTTTGGAAGACATTTTCCACGGCAGAATATGATAGAAATAATATATGCTGAATGAAACGAAAATGTAATGCCAGTTTTACGTCCCACGATTATGCCGGCTAGGCTAAAGGAGGTAGTGATGATGCATGGAATGGTAGAATGAAGAGTGGGAAGAAACGGAAGAACCCCGAGTAAATCAACGCACACGGTGTTTATCCACCACAAAGTCTACTTGGCGCGAGCTGGGATTGAACCAGGGACCCAACGCACCAACCAGAGGTGAATGCTCTACCACTGAACCACCGTGGCCCCTTGAAACCGGATATTATTCTAATCTTAAGTGGATTATAAACTGGAACTCATAATCGAATGTTCCATTGAGAAATTTGAACAAGATCTTTTATTTGGGCATACAGACATTTACTTTGTTTATATATTTCATACAGACATTAACTTTATTTATATATTTAACATATTTTCTCACACGCTGAACAATTAGTATTATATTATGGAAAGAAATCTGGAAGGAATCCGTCAGGTTGTATTTAAAAGTGGCACTCATCTGGTGAGACTAAAGAGAAACATTGGAAACACTTTAGTCAGGGTGGACGACAGCGAGATTCAAATCAGAGATCTTGATTCTGAAGTGAGAAGGAAAACCATTAATTTGCTTGCCAACGAAGAGTGGAATCAGCGACAGAACACGATGTCCCGTACGAGAATTTGTGGTTCGTATGCAGGCCACGTTTGTTAAGATACTAGTTTAAAAAGAATTTATTAAAGTCAAATGAAGATATTCAAGTCTACAATGCCACATTTCATCGATCACCTTATATGTAATTTATCATATATGTAATTTGACTTTCTCTTACCCTATAATTCATCATTATTTGCTAGTATTCCCTATGACAGCCTACCAAATCTTGGAGAGTTAAGATCTAACTCTCAGCAAGTACACAAGACATTCCAATGAAAAAAAAAAAAACTTTCAATTTAATGTCCAACGATTATGCCTGTTAAGGTAAGGGAGACTATGATTAAAGCAAGTGAATGATGGTGGAATGAGAAAGTGGGATGGTACAGGAGTACCACAAGAAAACTCACGAGCACGATGTTGTCCAACATACATTCCAATGAAGTTAACGGGCAAAAAAAAAAAAAAAAAAAAAAAATCCACTCTTTCGAAAAATTCGTCAAAGAGGATAAATGTGTGTACATTGATTTTGGGGATACATTCTTCCACAGAGGAGACACTTTCTTCGTTACTAAATTATTTTTAAAAAGGTCTACATTTCCAGCTAACATCACTACGAGGAGCGTTTAGTTTTCTTCTATTTATTTTTTTAAATTTCACTTTAAAAGACATTTCTCTGTGAAATTTTCCATTCAACAGTTTAAGCTTTTAATTTGCAATCAGGCGTGACTATGTCAACAGAAGACCATTTTAAAAAAGAGCCTAAATCTATACAATATCCTAACTCTATATCTAGTGACACAGACTTCACTATACATCAAGGAACGGGGGGAATTCAATTCTTTCAGTGTAAGCTTTCCACTCACTAAATTATAGTTTGACAATCAGCTGCGCCTTGACAAGACGGTTCCCACACCGCAACAAAGTTGGTTGGGTTTCATACTCGCCAGGCGCAATACAACAAAAGTTTGCAAAATGTCTGCGAATGATCGCAGATTCAACATTTGTTAATAATTACAGTACTTCAGATAAGATACAAGATACATGGAAGGCATAAAACGTACAATAATATTCAGAAGGCTCTTAACATTCTTTGAAAATTATTCTCTGTTAATATCTTCAATCACATTGAAGATTGGTTGCAAAAGGAACTCATTCACGATCTATGTAAGAGAATATATTTTATAATATCATTCAGAACTTCAGCGTAGTTTCTTGACGTAATATCTCGCTGATTAACTCGCACTATTTTAGTTTAAGCGTGTTCTAACTTCATTAATCAACCCCTTGACGTACTCATATTAACAGTATACTAAAACACTTCAAACATATTGTAGAACTGTTTCTATTGGTCACGCACTTTCCGCTTCGAAACAATTATGTTTGAGCGCTCTTTATCCAACTGTTCTAGAGTGTTATTTATTAAATTACTTATCAAACATTGTGCTAATAAAGCTTAAAATAAAATAGACGAAATTGATAGAAAAAAAGAGGGTGGAACTGATACTTTTCCTGATATATTGTTAAGTATATTTCTCTATTGTTATTCGTATTATTTTCTCGAACTTTGATTGTATTTACTAATAGCTAGTTAGTCGCAGTATTTTCTCTTCCGTTTAGCAAATAAATTATACATTATTGACGGTTCAAACACCCCAAAGAGGATGTAATTTTATTCACAGCAACAAGCCGTATATACACTGGCAAAAAAGGATTTTTTTTTTTTTTTTTTTTAGAAAAATAATGAAATCTTTCAGTTTAACGACCGACGATTATGCCCTGTAGGCTAAGGCGGATGATTAAGGAAAGTAAATGATAATGGAAGAATTGATGGAATGAGAATGTAGAAGGAAAGGGAGTTCCCGATGAAAAACCCATAGACATGACGTTATCCACCACAAACACTTAGCCGGGGATCGAACCAGGGACCCTACACACCAGAAGTGAACGCTCTACCACTGAGCCACCATGCCCCCGGAGGCTTTTTAAAATACATATGAAAGCTTATTTGCGCAACAACCAGCATGCAACTTATATAGTATACAGAGATTAAATGCTACTGGAACTAAACTATCCGGTATACACGTCGCGAAGGCCTATGATCTGTCAAATGGTATCCTTAACTGTGTGGTGCATTACCAATGCATCAGTTCTCAATGTCATTGTTTAGCTTTCTAGATCGAAGTTTACTACCTCTTAAGTCACGTAATTCTCCAAACATGTCACAGTACTGGATAAACATGGAAAGTATTGCTCGGAATTAAATCCGGTATCGAAGAATGCGAGCTACATCTTCGATTACACGGAAGCCGCGACACAAACATTTATGCATACATTTTTAATAATGAAAGAGGATAAATCCTAATAATCAACCTGGAATTAAATAAACAAAATAAAATAAATTTAAGGAGTCATGTGTAAGTCTTTTAGGCTAAGGAAGCTCGAAAAAATAATGAATGGATGATGTAGGAAGAAAATAGATTATCTCATAAAAAAAAAAAAAAAAAGATACCCATGCCACTACGAATTACACTGCCACAAGGTTAGCATGAAGTAGATTCAAGTTTGTTAATCTGTTCTCAGAAGGTAATTTTAAGACCTTTGAACTACTGTTATTAACAGCACAATTAACAATCACTTGTGATTCCCATATCCGTGTTGTCCCAATATTAGTAAGATACATCCGTTTTCTTATCAATAATATATTCTTTCACAGACATAAATCTCTTTTCAAAATTTGTATCCATTCTGATTCGTGTAGACTTCGTTAGAATGTATTTATGTATTTTCTAGAGAAAAAAAGAATAGTTCATGTCACAATTATGGAGACTACCATGGCGAATTTAAGTGAATCATGAAACATTTGAACACGCGTGACTTATGACGAAACACGGAAACGAAAGAACATGAGTAACACTAACAAGAACGTAAGTAGTTGTACATCACAAAGGCAACGTAAGCCAGGGATTAAACCTGCAACCTTCGCACCAGATGTAGCGTTCTATCTATTTGAGCTCCTTACTGATTACCAGGGGAGCGTGGACGAACGGCCAGTGTTCGCACTTCGCAACCGGGAGGTTCCAAATTCAAATTCTGTGGCTCGCCATCTTGAGCCTTTTACTCAAACCATTTGGACGACTTTATACTAAAATATTTCCCACTTCGCATTGTTAATTATCTCCACCGTAGAATGGTTCCACATTGTACTTATGCTGAATATACAAATTAAATATATTCAGGATTTGAATCTACAACTCGTCTGAATTCTAATACAGTCACATTCAAAATTGGATTTGTCATGAATCACTTGTCATTAGCTTTTGAATAGTGACGAGTTAAATAATACACTCCAACTTCTAACTACATACATTACACAGAGCATGGTGTAGGAGTTTCATTCAGAATACACGATAAATTGCTATAAGAATGACGGAAACACGACATGTTGAATTACCAAAAATGCAAAATGAAGAAATATCAAAGGATGATAAAAAGAGACCCATTGATAAAGTCATATGTTATTTAGCACCAATTAATTTGTTTTTAAAATGTAACTAAAATCGCCTAAAGCATCTGAAAGTTATAAGTAAATAAATAAATGCCAGATTAACTCTAGGCTATGAGTGCACTTCCTTGACAAGTGCAATAGATGAAAAATTAATTTCATTTCGCGAAACCATAATAATCAATCCCTACTGTTCATATTTTCCTAATTATAAATGACATCAACATTTTTATTTGATTCCTTGATTCATGATTCGCCATAATAAGCAAATATAAACTTCGAACTAGATATAAGAAAAAACATTCTTAATACAAATATGAGCAGGGAAATTTATATATGGCAAATAAATAAATAAAACATATAATAAGTTGCCAGCAACACGAATGTTACACTTCAAGTTTGTTCCCATCAAACTACGTTTTCATGTTTCTAAGTAGTTCTCAGATGTATATTTTAGAGCAGAATGTTTCTTAAGATGACTCATGTGAGTCTGCTAGACTGGACTCTAGCCGTAGTTAAAAAAAGAAAAAAAAAAACGCACGTGAAAATTAGCTTACCTTCACAGTGTTTACAGTGGATCGTGTCCCCTGTCGAAGCACTGCTGGGCTGCGGATCCACCGTCGTGCTTACGGGCATTGCTGGGGGCTCCTAGAGACGACGCTCCGTTACCAACGAACCAGATAGCCGGGGGTCATTTCCGACCCCATCAGTCCATCTTGGCGGGTTGTACGGAGGAGACGGCAAAGCGCCGACACCACCGCAGTTCTTGTTCGTAAACCCGCCATTCGTAATACACTTTGCGATTTTTTTAAAACAACATCCACTGTTTCTCTATAATCACACAGAGTGTTTAAACGTCACTCCTTTACGCCCAGTATTCATGAGCAAATGAAAATATTTCAATGTTTTTGTACAACTTATGCGAAGGTATCAGTTTATTAAGGCACTTAAATTAAGGCACCAAATATGAAAGGGGAAGTTTTATGTACACTCTTTGAAAAAATCACATCTCAATCATCCTAATCACAACCACACATTTACACACGCATGACGCAACCGAGAACAGTTCACTGTAGTTTCTGTTTTCTCGGCAGAATCAAAAAACGTCTACCTCCCCGCTGTTACCCGTATCTCAGGTCTCCCTCCTGTACCAGTATCCCAGAGAGCTTCTCGGCTCATTCGCCGCTACTCGAGATCTCTCGGCAGAAGTCGTGGGGGGAAGTCCTGGCACGCGTCCCAAGAGGCTGACGGTATTTGGACGCGTGCCTACAGTAGAGACATCAACACAACGTTGCCACATGAAAAGCAAATCCACACGGCACGACACAATAATTGCTCTGCCCATCTTCAACAGCAACCTTTACTACTTCTCTTTTTCTTTTTCTACACAAGAAATACTTTTCCCTCTTCTTCTTCTTTTTTTTTTTGTTAAGCTCAGTAAAATAAATATTACAAATTACACTAATCAAGTCACAACCACATTTGACTATGACATTTACTTCTAACTATATGTATATATAAAATGAAATGTATAAAAATTAAATACACTAGTTGTACTGCCCGAGTCTTCTCCCCGCATGTTAAAATCATGCTTAATTAAAAGCTCATAATTGTTCATCATTAACATATTTATTTAATTAATATATCATTTTACTGAGTTTACCCACCAACCGCTCCAAACTTCATACAATATTAGCGTTAATCACCCGCTTCGCTGAGTCAAAATAAGAAAAAATAGTAATATGTTCCGTTATTCAAGTCATTTTTTAGTATTACTGAAGCGCTCTCTAATATCGGTTATTTCCGATCATTTTTATGTATCTTCCTCCTCCCTCTGCCCCAAGTTACAGGGCTGAATTTGGATTTAAACGGCATCGGAAGTGTCACTGTTCATTTTAGCGACCCCGAAAACTATCGATTCGGCACTAATATCCGTCATTTTCGATCATATTATATATATATATATATATATATATATATATATATATATATATATATATATATATATATATATAGATATAGATATATATAGATATATATATACCCTCTCTAAGTTGAACCGTCAAAGTAAAATGATAGAAACTATCCCAGTTTCGAACCTCATCTATGTTGAAAATTTGATCAAGATCGGCTGGGTGGTTTAAGAGTTATTAAGTAACAAACATAGTCACTCTCATGTTTATTTATATAGATTATTACAAATATTCAAGAGCTTCGTTACACAAGCGATAATGCACGTAATATCTATCAGTGTCAGTCTGGCAAGTGAAAAGCGGGTAAGGACATTTATTAACGTGATTGTTTATTATTAGAATGAACGTTACGCTGAGATTGAGATGTTTACCTTTTTTTTTTTTTTTTTACTAGGGTTTGAGATTAAAAAACAAAAGATTTGATTGGAGACTACTAATTAAATAATCGACTGAAACGAGAATTTTCTATACGATCAGATTGTCTCCAATTTTTTAGCCTACTACACGTAAAAGGGATGAAAGAAAAGAAAAAAAAGACATCTCAAGCTAATTAACGCATGTATTTTCCTTATCAACAAAAAGTATATTCCGGCTGGGAAAATCTTTAGTTGAATGCACTACGTCAATACCCAAAAGGCTAATGAAGATTGATATTAAATATGCAAATAAATAATGGTAAAAGGATTTGTAAAACAAGAAAACAGTAAACGAAAGAATTCCGAGATTTTTTTAAGCTACAGGGAAAAAACAAGTCATCCAAATGCTTGCTCTGCTGCCTTCAGAACTCTGTCACAGAGAGCAACGCGCTTCTGGAGAGAACACTCAGATAAGACAATGACTTGACTGCCTAGAAGGTCACTGCTATGATATTGTATTTTTATACTCTAGAGATGCAGGGAAAAAAAAGAAAGAATTTTTTCCACGGCTTTTTTTCTTGCATGAGAAATACTATTTTAAATAAATGAAATGATTTTTTTTAATGACTTTAAGGCTACAGGAGACGGATGATTAAGGAAAGTGAATTATTGTGAAATTTTTGATTTCTGTGCACCAAAGGTATATACGCTACGCATTAGACCATAGAGGGACGGGCTATTACTTTAAAATACAGTAAAGCCCGATTATCCACGGAATCGGGAGCAAGGGCACCGCGGATAATCCGAAAAAAAGCTAAAAATGAGGTGCAAACATGAAAAAAAAAAATAATCATAAAAATTGTTTTGCAGTACAAAAAATAACTTTTAAAGTACGTATGCAAAACACAGCTGAAACCTTCGTTCTACGTCTAAATCACTAATATAAAGTACAGTAAACAAACAAACAAACAAACAAACAAAAAACTGTAAAAGAGTTTCGCTTTTAGAAAACGGTTGCTCTTTTTTGTTTTTTTCTTTCTATCTTTTTTTTTTTTTTTTTTTTTTTTTTTTTTTTTTTTTTTTTGCTTCTTGCTTTGGACACATCTTTTCTTTATTCTATATTGTACTTCACGACACTCGCAGATAATAGCGGCTATACTGTATTTCAAATTTCATGAAAAACAGTACGTCTCACTTTTCTTCTCCAATTGAGTTGAGTTGATTTTAACATCCCTTTCGGCAACGAGGCTATAGGAGACGGGATCTACTGATTAACGTGGAATCCGAACCACATAAACTCACGCCGGAAATCGAACCCGCGTCTCCCACGCCAAATATTCTCCTCCAATTATAATAAGAAAACTCATTTAATTACTGTACTCCAAAAAAGAAAAAAAGTAGAAATGTTTGAAGAATAAAGGAAAATCGGTTATTACAAGGAAAATTTAAAAAAGCAAATCGGTGGATCGGTGGCTCCGCTAGTGCCAACGACTGTCTAGAGCTATTCGAGTAACATTCAACAAGAAAAATGTTTCCGTAGTTACATTAAGGGTGTTAGCAATAAGTGTACGAAAAATGCAATAGTTACAAAAGAATGAAATGAAATCCTAGAGTTTAACGTCCCAGGATTATGCCTCGTTAGGTTACGAGAGACGATGAGCAAAGCAAGTGGATCATAATAGAATTGGTGGAATGATAAAGTGGGAGGAAACGGGACTTACCCGATAAAATCCATGAGCACGATGTCAACAACTCACTTGGCCGGGGATCGAACCAGGGACCCCACGTACTAAAGGTAAGCACTGTACCACTGAGCCACCGTGTCCCAGAAATGGTTAGAATGTATGCAAAAATTTCCCCTTCCTTTAGTAATATGCTTTAGGAGCCAGAAGATATATTTTGTGTGGATCATATACCAAACAAGTATATAAATTTGAGGACAAGGAATTTGAAAACCGGTATTCTCTAGTCTCCTATTTCAAATATGATAACACAAATCAACTATAAACATAAAGGTAATCGTTTCCATGATGTTACCGCCATCCAATAGGCTGTCTCTGAAAGAGATTACGACAGCTGACTTCCAAGGAATCTTTGCAGCGGGGGATTCGTGTTGGCAGCGGTATATCGACGCCCAAGGAGACTATTTTGAATAATTTTAATAATATGTTCCGATCGGATCAATAAATTCTTTTACCAGTTCCAGTCTCATTACTTTATGGACAAACTTTGTATTATAATGCCGATCAATTAATATAAGCCTATTATTTTCGGTATAAAAAATAGCTTCGTCTTAAAAATAGCTCTGCCTCTCTACTTATGCCCTCCAAGACATTAAAGCTGGCGTCGCTACTTATGCACTTTTAATAAAGATTTGCCTTAAAGAAGTCGAGGACGTTGCTTTTTCTGCAACGGAGACATTTACTAAGACACGAAACAGAAAGATACAATAATATTACGCTATATGCTTACCGGGTGAATCAAAATGTTCCCGATTTCATTAATTTATTATTCGAACAGTAATGAGCTTTTCTTGAAAATATATTTTTTTCTGGAATATAATCTCAAAAAGTTCTTTTTTCTCTCTCTCTTGCAGAGGCATAGTTACATAGACGTCCACCAGGAGGCAGTTTAGTCGAAGTGAGCAATATGGCTTCTACAGGCCACAGAGCGTTCTGTGTACTTGATTTTCATGTGACTAAGTCGGTTGTGCAAGTTCAACTGCATTTCTATGGAAAATTTAGGGTATTTGTATCGCCCCTTGCAACAACTGTGGTTGATTTGTGTGAGTGCATCACAGCCACTGTGGCTGATATCGATCCTGACATGCCAGGAAGAGTTTGGTATGAACTTGATAATAGACTAGGTGTGTGTCATGTAACTCATTGATAGCATGTTGAACATTTATAATGTTAACCCTTTCAGACCTGGTGGTCACATTTGTGTACATTAAGTTTTAAGCTTAATATAATTACTCTGGAGGATTCTAAATGGCTGGGTTTTTATGTCAGAATTCTTTGAACTTTTCTAAATCACTTTCCACTATTTCTGTGGTGTTTTAATCCGTTGTCAGGAAGCAATACACATTTCTTGTAGACTACTTGCAGGGGCTATCACAATGGACAAAGCTCAGCCACGTAGGCTCTTTTATTCTTGACGAAACAAGCTATTTGCAATAAATTCTCCTTTTGTTTTAGTGATGTATTTTGAGTTTCTAAACTATATAGATCACAATGATGTGTTCGATTAATCCCATTTTTATTTTACATACGTATTTCAACCCTAATGCACGCAAAATGTTTCGTCCATACTTCTCTAAATATGACATCCGCAAACGAATTGACGGTTGTATTTCATTTGTTAAGTCATAAAGAATAATAATTCAAAATAACAATAACACCGGAAAGTAATAAAAAATCAGGTCTGAAAGGGTTAAAAAAAGAAAACTTTTTGAGTTAATCAATCAGTGTATGTAATCTCTTTTTACATACATATTAAAAAAAAAAACATTGAAATCGGGAACATCATTTTGACTCACCCTATATATGTAATATTGCACAGTTAGAGACAAATTGATATCTTCTACCCTGTCTCCCCTTCTCTCGTCGTTATGCTAGTGAACTACCGACGGAGAACTCTTAAGGCAAAGGGAGTCTTTGAAACAGTCACTGAACTGTCAACTCTATGTCACGATGTGAAAAGCTAAGTTGTGAAGCATACACATAACACATGTACAAAGACACATTTTATACTGCAAGCTCTAACGTCACTTGAAGATACATATCATAAAAAGAAAATGATCTGCATCCATCGGAGAAGGCTGATATTTATCTGTCAATTAGTTATGCTTACGTTGACAAATACTGAAGCCAAATCACATGAAACAAAAGCCTCCTGTGATGCAATTGTTACATCTGTCGTTGAATTCCCTGTACTTGGATGATGCCTTAAGAAACTTTACGATACGAAAGGAAAAAAAAAAAGTTGTTACATGGACTTCATAGTGGTTATTTTCACCCCACTTGGAAGAGGGCCATCAGCGGAGTAAATAATGAGCAATGAGAAGTAGGTGGAAATGGAAGAACTTCCATATGGCATAGTCCTATTACCGTCCTCTCACATAATTACCATAACATTTCTGATTTTCACCAGTCGTTCACCACTGCAGTTTTAAATTCTTTTATTTTTCCTTACTCCTTTTATCTTTTCGTATCTCTACAACGTGACTATGAAGAGTTTCGGATTGAAACACACAATGAAGCCTGTTTATTACGTACAAAATCAGACAACATCCACATCCAAATTCATGGATTAACTCTACTGAATTGATCACAACGAGAACTTAACAACTGAATACCGACACCAAATTTGAAAGAGTCAAAGCACAAGGGAATAATTTGTGCCGCTTTTCTTTGTTTCATGTTCTTCAATTTCCAATCAGATGTTGAAGTTTTGTATGTCATATTATCAAGTATAGACCAGTTACATAATGTAATCAAAACTATTTAGACGCCAGTCTAAAATTGCAGTCGAAGTTTTACTTCGGAGCCCATCTCGTGTAGTGGCGTCCAACACACCACTCGCCCACCTTTTGTGTCTCTAAAAGCCTACATTTTTGGACACAACCGATCATGTGATGAAAGGTTTGATGCGGAATAGTAGTCTATTATTCGCGCAGAGCTGCAAATGAGAGCTGGTATCAATGTGAGTATTTGTGGTCCGGCGCGAAGTCTGCCTATCGAAACATTCAATAAATGTTCAAACAGGAAAACTCAGCAGGGCAGTCCATTACCAGCACGTTGTTAAAATCCAAACAAAAACTTTTTTCTTTATAAATTCCTTTTTTTTTTTTTTAAACGGAGATCCAGTATCTACAACCAAAGTATTCCATTGCTAACATCATGAAATGTGTCGTTTGACGTTCGTAAACGATTTATTAAGACACTGGTACGTAGCGTGGCGCATTACGGATCACAGACGTGGACACTGACAAAAGCTGGAAGCAGTTGAAATGTAGTGTTGGTGCAAAATGTTGCGCATATCATGGACCGAAAGGAAAAGGAATGGAGACGTACTCAAGGAAGCTAATAAAGTACAACAGATCATGAAGATAATAGAAAAAGAAGAAACAGCATGCTTAGTCATCTTATTCGGCACTCCGATTGGAACGCCGTGTTGATAGAGGGAAAGACAGAAGGAAAATCAGGAAGAGGAAGACCAAGGTTAGAATATCTAGATGCAGTTACGAAGAAGACATATTATCAAAGTATAAAACAGCTCTTCCAAGATTTCTCTTCAGGAGAGAAAGAAGTATTTCATTCAAATTTTATTTATTTAAAATAACACTTCTAAAGTACTGAGCTTGACACATCAGTTAAATAAAAGACGGACGAAACATAAAAGTTTAATTTATTTAAGTACAGATTTCTTTCTTATTTAACAAATAAATTAATCAATTAAAATTTACGGCTCTTTATCACGCTTCCGTTTCTCGTGAACGTTCATATGTAAATCAATAACAATCAGCAAATATAAAGTTTTGGAATATAATTCTGAAGAGCAGTCCTTTGAAATCTTATACTACATATTAGTAAATGAATATAAAAATCATTTTCGAGAACGTTCACATAAAGCACAACTCTTAATGGCTGACAGTTTTGTTATAATCTACTCCCAACATTTCTGGTACATACAGAGTACGCCAGAAAAGATGTATACACTCTTTGTCATCCTGTACCAGGATACTGACAGGGTTGACAATTATTGTTCTGAGATTTAAGTATGTTGTAGAATGGGTTTTCGCCCAACAGAGATCGACATTGTCAATTGTTTTCAGTTAAAATTATGTTGTAGTACAGTATTTCGCTCAACAGACATCGGTACTGTCAGCAAGATTAGTGAGATAATAAAAGTAGCAGCGTAAGTACGTTTTGAAGTGTTTTATCAGGTTTCGGAATGTCATCAAAGTGCAATGTCAGTGGAGAGGAGAGTTTGGTACTGAAGCACCAATCCACCAACAATTGAACGCATTATTGACAAGTTTGAGGCGCATGGAACGACAAGCGATCGCTGCAGCTACAGCGGTCAATGTATCAATGGAGACCGATTCACAAGCCTCTGTAATCTTATAGCCAAGACTCTGGAAAGTCCCAAGCAACGGCCAACATTTTGAACATCTAATGTAAACATATGCTTAGTTGAAGGTTTGTAACACATGTTTGCAAGAATAATTAAATGTAATTACGCAATACGATGATATATAGATTGTCTTTCTTAAACATATTTTTCTGGCGGACTTTGTGTAACAACTACATACTTGTAAATACTAAACGGCTTGCGTATAATTTTCCGTGATATTTTCCATAAGTAGAAGCTTTGCTTTGTTATAATTAAATACAAACTAATTATTTGCTGAGCAAAACTATATATTTTCATTAAAATTCAACACGTGTTACAGTTTCACCAACTAACTCTTTGGCTTCATCAGACACTATGTGATACAGGATAACTGTACAATCGTATATACATACAACAACAAAGATATCTTTCTTCTGATTGGCTACTGGTAGCAGCAAATCCCTTTCAATTATACAGGTACCTATTTGAAAATTTCTATATAGATGCATTGTATTGTTGCTAATTTCACAAAATGGCGATCTTAACTAATTTAAACTAACAATTAATTAAATAATTACACCACACACACACACACACACACACACACACACACATATATATATATATATATATATATATATATATATATATATATATATATATATATATATATTAATTTGTTAGAGGGACAAAAATGCGGTCTACAAACATATAAGGGACACGAGACATGCAGTAAATTGGAAAGAAGTGAGAATTTTAGGCCGTGAAGATAGAAGCATAGTCAGAAAATTGGAGGAGGCACATTTATTGAAATGGAGGGTAATAAAGTAATGAACTGCAACTCAGGACTTAATATAGACCAACAGTGGAATAAATTGTTACAAAAGCTTAAAGTATAAAATGTGAATATATATGTATTGATTGTCGTACATGTTATATATGTGTCTATATGTATATGTGTGCATATTTAGGTGTAATAGTGTTTATATGTTTATTTATTATAATTTATTTTATTTTATTTTATTTTTTACGCCTTATAATAGTTTTTATTTTATATCTATTTTATAGAAAGAACAATTGGATACACATATGCTTGGAGTATTTCTTTTGAAAATCATGCTCTGAGAATATCTGATTTGCTAAGGCGATCTCTGTTCTAAAATACCTGACAACACTGTGTGAGGATTCAATGGCAGAATTTTGAATCACATTTCACCGAAAATGAAAATCATTCATTATATATATATATATATATATATATATATATATATATATATATATATATATATATATGTGTGTGTGTGTGTGTGTTTAATTATTTACTTAATTGTTTAAGTTAATTGTTAGTTTAAATTAGTTAAGATCGTCATTTTGTGTAATTAGCAACAATACAATGCATCTATATAGAAATTTTCAAATAGGTACCTATATAATTGAAAGGGATTTGCTGCTGCCAGTAGCCAATCAGAAGAAAGATATCTTATCTGTTGTATGTATATATGATCGTACAGTTATCCTGTATCACATAGTGTCTGATGAAGCCAAAGAGTTAGTTGGCGAAACTGTAACACGTGCTGAATTTTTAATGAAAATATATAGTTTTGCTCAGCAAATAAGTAGTTTGTATATAATTTTCCGATAATTTTCATTGTTTAAAAGTACAATATACATTTAAAAAGGGGTCAACAGTCTCATTTGTTTATCCTCTTAGTCGGTCACAGTTACTACCCAAAATCTTAAATAACAATGGCCCAAGTAACCCTCCAAAATCTGAAAACACTATCTATCTACAAGGTACGTATATTGAAGGAAAGAGGAAAAAAAAAAACAGAAAGAACTCTGGAAAAGAGTATATGAAGAGGAAAGACAACATTTCCCTAGTCTTCCTTCTTCCCATTATTCATCAGAAGGGCACAAGGGTGAAGTGCTAGAGGCGAAGTGCAGATGAAGCACTCAGTGACGAAGAATCTGTTTTGAAAGAAAACTCGACACTTCTTTTTCCAAATTCCCAAACCTCGTTACGTAGCAACGTTCTTGAAATGGCACCTACATCAACGGAAAAAGCGAACAGAGTACACAAATTGACTGCATCTCGACAGCTCTATATAGGAATAACAAAAGAAAAGTGGTACACGCTACACTTTATATTTTACAGCCAGAGAGACAGAAATGCGTTACCTGGGAACATGACACTATTACATACATATTTCACAATAGAATACTCGAATTTATATTCCAACGACATTGTTCGTTCTAGAAAAATAAAGCATTGACTCGACATATATTGATACTTCTAAGATACTTCTTCCCTGAGTCTTATTATTTACTTACAGTAATAGTAGGAAGCAACACAAAAAATATCAATACTAAGTTGGCCTTGGTCCATATATCAAGATATCGGCCCTTTACACTCAACAGATAACTAACACTGTGAATAAAGAAACGAACAAAGAATTGAATACATATGTTAGAATCTCGTTACATTCCAGGACCGTTGAAATACACTGACGTGATGATAAGGTTTCAAAAACTCTCGATACAACTATAATACCATGAGTTACCTTATAACTAGAAGGTCAGCGTGGCGAGTTGGCTTCTATTTCCATTGGATACCTCATATCGGTTATTGGTGTAGATTCAGGTTCTATTTCAGGGACCCTACGTCGGTGGTGCAGAGTCAGGATCTATTTCCACTGGAGATCTCATGTCGGTTGTTAGTGTAGATAGAGGTTCTATTTTCACTGGAGACCTCATGTCGATTGCTGGTGTGAAGTCAGATTCTACTTCCACTGGAGATCTCATGTCGGTTGTTAATGTACATAGAGGTTCTATTTTCACTGGAGACCTCATGTCGATTGCTGGTGTGAAGTCAGATTCTACTTCCACTGGAGACCTCATGTCGATTGCTGGTGTGAAGTCAGTTTCTACTTCCACTGGAGATCTCATGTCGGTTGTTAGTGTAGATAGAGGTTCTATTTTCACTGGAGACCTCATGTCGATTGCTGGTGTGAAGTCAGATTCTACTTCCACTGGAGACCTCATGTCGGTTGTTGGTGTTTAACGTTCCTTTGTCAGCACCAAGGGTATATGAAAAGTGGACCTACAACTTGGCATGGGATTGGAACTCAGATACTTTGTGCCACAAACTCATATGCTAACAATATATCAAGGGCAGAATTCGTGTGGACCAGATTTTAAGATGTAATCTACGTCTCCTACGCATATAGCCTGAGAATTAAGGATGTTAAACTCTAAATGAATTAACGAACTATATAATACACTCTTCTGTTGTCTTCGTTATTAGTTAGAAAAAACTACATTACAATTAGGATACAGACATTACTTAATCGAAAGAGACTTCTCTTGATTATTACAAAATTGAGCTATCACGTTAAACACGAATTCTTCATCAATAAATAAATAAATAAATAAATAAACTCTGCTAAATACAGTATAGAGGATCAAGCGAAGTTTCAATTGCGCCCAGTAGATGTCAACTGCTGTGGAGGATGTTTGCTGCCATTTAAGGGCGCGATGTGCAACTCCCGGCATAATTATATACATTTTTCAATAGTAGAAAATGTGATATGCACAGCCAACGTTAAAAATGAAGATGTAAAAAGAATTGACTTCTTAACGTTATCGACCAAGAAAATCGCCTTGACTATCTACTGCAAGAACCAGAATTCAAAGATTCACATTCGTTTAACAGTTGTCGTGTGTAATCACGGACGAAACTACGTTACTCTTACCTGTGATGATTATAACAGATTGATTAGATAAATGAACTAGCTCGAGATACTTGCTCTAGTCATTATCTATTGCAAAATCCAATTCAACTAACTAATATTATAATAATTATTTGCGTGATCCTAATAAATAAGCATTAAAAACCGGAAAGGATCAGGAAACCGGATTTTCTCTGACTCAGCAATATATAAAAAATAAATGCTGATCAAGTCTCTTTACACAAATACAAACTGAAATGAACTAATATAATCCCTGGTATTACAGCCTACGAAATGTTATATTTGGCCTGACTACTTTCAATTTCGAGAGTGTGATCAATATAGACCCCAAAACCTTAATTTTAAGACTCTAGATACGAGTTCGGTAATCTTAATTTAAGCAACTCCCCAGTTGCCTCATGATCTTGGCTTAACATGTAAACCCAGAAGTACTCAAAACAAAGAAGTTAGCGTTCACAATGACACACAACATACGTGTGACAAAACAAAACTACTACTAGTAAAAAATAAACAAACTTACCTGATTAAAATCTCTCGATCCACACTATGCCACCTAAAAAAGAAAGAAAAAAATCTCTTAGTGTCAAAACATACTGTAAATAAAATCAATATTGATCGATACTTATTTTCGACCATCAACAGCTAATTTATTTCCTATAGAATTGTACAGTCGCCAGTAAAAGAATTTCGTATACAAAGGTAAGTCACAAGTCTTGCTGTATATTAACAACTCAACTAATAGGCGCGTGTATATGTCGTTATCAGAGTCGTAGCAAGGAGGGCGCGAGCGGGACGGTCGCCCCGGGCGCTGATAGCAAGAGGGCGCCACACGAGCAAGACGAAACAAAAACTGTTGGAAAAGAGCAAAGGAGGCGGCACCCGTATGAGTATTGGCGCCTTATTAAATCAATATTGTTGTCGGTTTGCAAAGAAATAAATTTGTTAAAAATTTTCCTGCTCACTCCGCTCACAATTTACACGTTTCAATAAGTCACAAAAGTTTTTACTTATTCGCTAATAGCAAGGGGAGCCGAACGAACATTATGTTTTGCTCTTCCCTTTTTAAGAACAGGAGCGCATGAAACTGTTCTGGATTTTCTCCCTCAGGTCGGAAAATATTTCATACACTTTACTTATCTGCGGTTTGTCGCTTTCGATTTTAGTGATCCAGTCTGCTACTGGAACAATTAAACTATGAAAATTGCTTCTTTGTCCCAGAAAACATCTTGGAGAATCAGATCCTTGATTGTTTTCGACAGCAGGTTTTCTGCTTTTTCATCAATAAACAGAATTCTTAGTGCTGATTTGTTTTGCAGCAGACTGCAAAAAGAAATTTTTTGCGAACCCCATCGACTCTTAGCTGGTAGTTTCAGTGTAATTTTCTTCCCCTTTTGTTTCTCCCTGAACATTGCATTCACTACTGCACTACCGTTGATTTCGTTTATCACACTTTTTGTTTGATCAGCAAGGTGCTTCAGGCGGTCTATTTACACAATGTCCTGGATAAGCAAGTTCAGACCATGTGCCACAGAACTGTACGTTGTGACATATGAATACTTTTCTTCTAATTTTCTCCATGTTGCTTTCATATTTAGTGCGTCGTCAGTTACTATAACAATGAACGTTTCTGGCCCGACTTGTTCCATCACATCAGTTATGGTTTTAGTAACGTATGGAGCATTATGTTTTGCCGTTTAGTTGGAAGGGTCTTACAAAAAAATTGGCTCGTATGTGGTTACAACAAGGTTAATGATACTTTCCCTTGTCATGTTTGTTCACCCATCACACATTAGTCCAAGTGACGAAATACTTCATTTTGAAAGCCTTGAAATATTTCACGCTCGTAACTGTAGATATATTATGCACCAGAACATTGCAAGAGTAATGACTCACCCTTGCATTTTGTCTTTTATAAATCACATGATAATTTTATCATCATCTAAACCGAACGAAAGCAATAACTGAAATTTTCGACAACTTCAAGAGAATTACGGTGTTTCTATAGCAAGGTAGTCCACGTCCTCACACAGCCTCGGTGTCGAAAAAACCGCTGAATTCTAATCCAACTAAATCGTAGATTATGTTTGTCATATAATTTATCCTTACTAAAATAGGTGTATCACGTCGCATGTAGACACAGCCATAGGTATATGTATGGAAAGACTGGCTCCTGTTACCTAGAAATTATCAGTACTAACTATTTTCTAGGTTCTGTGCTATCTCAGCTAACCTTTCCGTACAGATTATTCGTGGCTGTGATAAGTAATTTGAAGGACAGAAAAGGTAGTACTACTAACTGAGATACACAGTACTTTTATGAAAAGTTGTTATAAGTATTAAACAACTTTTTATAAAAGTACTGTATATCTCAGTTAGTAGTACTACATTTTCTGTCCTTCAAATTACTTATCACAGCCACGAATAATCTGTACGGAAAGGTTATTTGAGGTAGCACAGAACCTAGAAAATAGTTAGTACTGATAATTTCTAGGTAATATCTTTAATACCGAATAAATATGAAATGAAATCTTTCAGTTGAATGTCCCACAATTATGCCCGTTAAAGGAGACGATTATTAAGACAAGTGAATGATGATGGAAGAATTTTTGGAATGAGATGTGGCAGGGAACGGGAGTACGTTGAAAAAACCCACGGACACAATGTTGCCCACAACAAACTTACTTGGCCGGTAAGCGAACCAGGGACCCCACGCACACTCTATCACTGATCAACCGTGCCCCACCTGAATAAATATGTTCCGTATTATACCGTATTATAATTAAAAGATCGAGTAACTTGCTGTATAGTTGATGGTACAGTTGCTTCAAAACCTAACTTTTCATATTGGATATGCTCAGATAGCTAATGTGAGGAGGAAAATTGCACGGTGTCATACCGTTGAGGAAATTTCCAGGAAAATGCTATACCACCGAGAACCTTAGTTTCAGAAAAGCACTCACTCGATTACCTTCTGATTTGCTATTCTTTACTATAAAAACTTTTACCTAATATACATATATATGGATGTTCTTTTTGTTTTTGTTTTGCAGATTAAACCATGGGGTGCCAATAGTTCATTGAGAAACGACGGAAAATAGCTGTAGAAGCTTTTTCAGTCTCCAAGCATCGTACAAGAAAAATTCACGGCTTGGACCGGGTGGGATGGACCTTTCGCGCCTGACAATTGGTTGGACCTACGAGAATTTTATAAGGACGGGGTCAGTTCAAGACGATTGTAAGCGAAACAGTGGTAGAAAGAGATCTGTCCGAACTGAAGAGAATATCACCCTCGTCCAGGAAGGGATAGTACCAAGCTCAACCGAGTTCCAATGACCCACTTGCCATTCTCCAGCGAAAATTTCAACGCATAAAGGTCTTCAGATAATCTTTTCGTCTTCACGTAAGAACTTTCTGTTTTAATGCCTTCGTTAATTGTAATCTCTATGGTACCTCCCTTTTTCGTGCTATCGTATCTTTTAGCATGACTCTCATGATACTGTTCCTTCTCAGCTAAAGTTCCATTCAGTTTCTCTTCTTTTTTATAATTACAGTAGAGCGTCGATTATCCGAACGTCGGTCAACCGAACGACCGCTTAACCGAACTGTGTACTCGCTCGCCCCTGTTACTCTCCCACCCTACCATCCATCATCCCCCTCACTCCCAAACCAAGTTTCCCACAGTAGTCGCCGCACTGAGCCACCGCTGGCGGAACATTGCTTTGTAATACTTAAAGAGATGCCTGTTTTTATGAATAAATTTACTGTACAGTACTTCTTTTTGGCAAATAAACATGTACAGTTCGATTATCCGAACAAACCAGTTTTCCGAACACCCATGTCCCCCAATTACTTCGGATAATCGACGCTCTACTGTACATCAATTACATCTAAAATTGTTCTTTTCTTTTCTCCTATTCCTGATTCGCTTTGCGTTCAACCCAGCTAATTTTCTCCATTCTTCTCCAAGTATACATTTTGAAATATTCTAGTCTTTTCTCATTGTTTTGTGTAATGTTCATGTTTCTGCTGCAAATAGTACAACACTCCATACGAAACATATCTTATTATGAGATTATTTCTTAAATTCACAAAATAAGACTTTTTCTTCTCAAATACTTCCTTCGTCATTTCCAGCTTTGCTTTTACTTCATGTTCGCTTAATTTTCTCACTAATAATTCACGAAAACTAGTTACGTGTTCTACTTCTTTCCTCCTAGTTCTATATTTGATACTGACCAATTTGCTGCAATCACCATTCCTTTGTCTTTCTAACGTTTACTTTCATCCTATATTCACAGCAAATTTTCCTCACGTTTTCTAACAACAGATGGTGGATATGGTGGTAAAAAGGGGGGAAAAAGAAAAGAAAATCCAACAGCCATTTTCTTTTCGTTTGACTGCATGATGACTTCCATTAAAAGGAATGAATATGTCGCCTTCATAAACAGAAAGTGATTTAACAAATCTCGACTCTGGGAATAGTCACCCAACGGCAAATTTACAACAAAGGGGAAAATAACTTACTTCAAGGAAAGAGATTCACCGCACTGTTTAGCAAGTATCATAAAATGATTGAATCTGCCACTTTTGAATGTTGAGAAATCGATTTAACTACGGCTACTCCTTTGGAAAATTTGTTTAGGGTTGACTTCGGAGCTTCAGGAACCTCATTCAATTCGAACTCGCGTCAATGTGTTTCCTAAACCAGGAAATTGTGAACGCTTCCAAATACTTTCCAGTAATTTTCTCTTAATGGAGCAACAACGAGTACTTCAGTTAATATTATAAAATGTGGCTTCTAAGCTCTCACTGAAGGGTTTCCGCACAAGGATTTTTGAGATGTTTCTTTTTGACATTTTCTGCTAAGCGGAAGTGGTTAACATAGTTGCAGAAACAACCTGTATCATACAAGTATATTGTTACGGGTTGCAGTTCATTCAAATACAAACACATACGAATTATAACTAAAGGCAACTGAAAAAACATGGATAAGCTCTAGAGTAAATTTATGTAGAAGTCCAAAGAACGATGAGGAAGGAAGGAAGATGGTTAAACGCTTACGTCACACTCCCATACAAAAGGCAAAAGGCATTTCACAGCATATGTGGGTGTGTTAAGGAAAGTGTCCCAGCATGCTCGGAAATTGGCTATTTGCAGAAAATTCCACCGCAAGTAGAGTGGGGAATGTAAACAGTGAATGGAGAAGAGCGGTTTGTGCGTATAGCAGCCGGGGCCGACCTTAATCCAAACAGTTTATCCATAGCCCAGTAGCTGGTTTCGCCCTCGCATTGGAGTAAAGCAGCTTGGGGCTCTAAAGGAACATTATCACAGACTGTTGTTAACAGAACAAGGAAAGGGACAGCCAACCATATGTTGCTCCAAAAACTTGGAATAGAACTGTGTTTGTTTTTTCATTTTTTAAATGATTCTCTTTATCCTATATCATTTTTTTCTTATTCGCATTATAAATACCATGTCTTCATTACGATGCAATAATACTACCTATGCCCTTGCCAGATTATTTACTTAAAATCAAACCAATCACTTCAACGATTAATACAAACGTTAATGTTTGTTTTGAAAAATGACCAAACATTTGCTTTCAGAAGCTATAACACTGTTCAACAAATTTTGATCCAAGGTGTGTAAATTCTTTAATTTTACGACTTTTACATTCATTTGAGCGATATAATGACAGGATTGTATAATAAAATATATACTTAACTCTATTTATGAAAAATTGCCCTTGTATGTACAATTGTATCCTTAGCTCTAACTGATATTTTTTTTATATATATAAGTCATGTAGAAAAGTATCAGTATGTTTTCCAACGTAATCAGAATGATAAAGTTGTGAAAACAGCGAATCAAAATTCTTGTGAATAGCTATGGTTACGGTTCTTGATATTTATTTAACCTTAATGTAACAAGTTTGGACAGAATTAAGGAATATACTGATGTACAGTCATGTCCAAAATGATTGTCGCATATCTATAACTGTCTTCTTGTAAGAATATAATTTGATAATGATTTTGGAGGGTATTTTTAACACTGTTACTATGTGTATAATCGGGAAATGTATATTTGTGGTAAATTCATAAAATATTATAAATACGAAAATTAGAATGAGTAAAAGAAAATGTTGCTAAATGGACAAGAAAGTTTTATTTTCGTTTTATTGTTCTTATTTACTACTCTTTTGACAAAATTTGCCACATACATATCTTTGCTGATTATACACAAACTAACATTAAAAGAAATACCGGGCAAATTCGTTATCAAATTATATTCCTACAACAACACATTTATAGACATGCGACAATAATTTTGGACATGAGTGTACATATCTCTATACCTTGTACATTAATGTTAAAATAAGCAATTCAATATCATGTCACATGTGTCAAATGGTGGTGAGAAATTTATAGTGTTCCAGTACACGATAATGTACAAGATAAACATAAACAATACACTAATGTCAAATTAAGCATTAATCTTAAAATGTAGAAAAATATCTATGTACAAATACCCCTATTTTTCTACATACAAGTACGAAGGCCATGAAGTAAAAACGGTATACTGAAATATGAACTCACATATGATACAGATGATACCAAAAGTCTGACACAGAGAAAAGTACAATTTAAAAGTTCAGATCAGCAACAAACACGATAGATTCATGTTGGGTTTATTTTGAGCATTTTCGCTTAGGCTGCCTTTTATAGATTACATCTACAGCATCCTTAGCAACAGTGAACCTGTAGTCGACCAACAAATTAAGACTCCACTTTCCTTCATATATTTTCTCCACGGCTGGAAAATTTTGATGAAAACGCCAGTCATGTTAATCATTTACTGTCCCATAATCCTCAGAAAAGAAATCTAGGTGTGAATAAAGAAAATTGAGTTTTAGAGACATATTGCGACCAACCGTTTCGTAGCATGACAACAACTTAGTCACAAGTTCTTTGTAACTTGTTGCTCGGTGTCTTCCGAAGAACTGTGAACAAAAACTCGTAAAGCTTTCCCACGTAACCTTCTCATTACTTTCTAACATTTCATCGAACTGTTTATCTCCGAGCTGTTGAACGTGTTGGCCTACAAGGATCCCCTCCTTAACTCCGGTATCATTTAATACTGGGAATTTTCTTCTTAAGTACTTTTAGGCCTCCCCGTCGTGGATCATACTCGTAACAAAACATTTCACAAAACTTGATTTAATATGTAGTAGACAAAGTAAAATTTGTTTAGAATCTACAAATGATTCATGTTGCACGTTTTTCATACCTGGCTAAGGAGTTTCTCCAGTACGCCAGTCACTTTTGAAGTAGTGAGAGACACGATTTCCACCGTTTTATTCACAAATAAAGCAACAATACGTTGTATAACCTAACTGTATGTCTAGCCACTGTGCTATTACTTTAAGGTCCACACAAATAAGCCATTGAAAGGCATACTATTTATTAACGGCTCGCAGTAAATGTTTCAAGTTTTCATAAGGTTCTTTCATATGAACTGAATGATTACCCGGAATGAAAGGAACCTGGTTTCCAATATGTAAAAGAACGGCTTTTAACTCGCCTTTGAAGAATCTATGCAGAACCCCCACTCCATAGGATAGTAATTTATTTTGAGAGCCTTTATGAGCAGAGCCGTAGCTAAGGGGGGGCCAGCGGGGCGCCGGCCCCGGGCGCTGATAGCAAGGGGGCGCCGAACGAGCAAGGAGAAAGAAAAAGTGGTGTTGGACATGAGTAAAATACGAGTCGCCCCCAGAAAGTATTGGCGCCCTATTAGATCAATATTGCTGTCGGTTATCAATGAAATACGCAGATTTCTTAAAAATTTTCTTGCTCGCTTCGCTCGCAATCCAAGAGTTTAAATAAGTCAGAACAAGTTTTTACTTATTACTTAAAGAGTTTATTATAGATGATTTCTTAATGACATGTGGTATACAAGGTCCCGAGTAATGGCTTATAGTGTATGCAGGATAGTGGCGTATTTACGATTTTGTTTCGGGAGGGGCTTTGCTAACTTTCGGGGGGGGGGGGCTTTGCCTGAAAATGTGAAAATTCTGCAAGATATTTCATATACTTTACTATAGTAAGTAAGATTTCGGGGGTGTTAAGCCCCGAAGCCCCCTTAAATACGCCACTGATGCAGGAGCATTTTTAAAATCAGAAACGATCAAAGTCAGCGTTTTAACAGTGATGAGTTTGCTTAGTTCAAAACGTTTTTTTTTATCTACCCAATCGGATTAATCACGACGCACAGTGGGGCCAAAGCACTGAATTCTTGGCAAAAATAAGAATTCGCAATATGAAGCAGAAAATTGAAAGAAAACAAATTAGTTTGGTGTGTGCAGTGGCTACAATAATGTTATTTGGACATTATTTCATCAAAAGCATAGAGTTTTACATCATAAAATGAAATAGGTCTATTCCTTATATTCGCGCCTAAATTATATAACAGATTATGTGATTGGCATAAAGAAACGCGTGGGCAATATGCTTTCATTTGGCAATTTATGATTGGATTATATTCTTACGCATGAAAGGAAAAAGTGTACTTATTCACTTTACAACTGAAGAGTAATAAAATTTAAGAAAAGTTCTTGCTTCTCAAAATTATTTCAAACTTGTGGAGGATTCGTTATGACAATGAAGATGCAAGGACGCTTCAATACATAAAAATTATTTCATCAGAAGTTCTCGATATGAATATATTATCAGATATATTAAACATATTATGATTTACAAGCATCAGTAACCTGTCCAGGTTGTTTTATATATTGCATCGTGCATTACGTGAGCTCATTTCAGGTCTTGATTGGAACATTCTCAGCTGGAGCGAGCGGAGGCTCATTACAGTTGATTCCAATGTCACTTCTGTGCACGCATCACAAAAAACACAATACTAAATTGATCAACGCCATTTTTAATATGGTTCTACGTTATGGTCCATAGACTGTTTAGCATTGGCGTTTCAAAATGTCGCCACCATTAATCAAATATATTTGACTAGAGTTTAGTTCTGTTGGTGAATGCCAGAGAAGTATGACTAGATGTTGGAAACAAGATGGGTCCTGGAGGCGAAACCCCCAACGAGGTCTGGGGGCAAAATTCTCAGAATCGACCTATATTCAACTTCGTCACTGCGTGCATGGGAATCACACGTCTAATAATCTAACACTTGCTCTCACATTCATCCCAGCTCAATTCAAAAGCAGCATTGCATCCAGAATGCGGTTTATCTCAAACATTTTCATGCGCTATATTTCCCAAAAGTGCAAATATGTGCAGGTTTTCTCTTTGCATGCAGTAAGAACAATGTTTCCGCTACGACATATTAAAAGATATTAGACATATTATGCCATATTTTCTACTAAAATGCCATTCTATCCTTTGACCATAGTTTATATGCTTTCAGTATCACAGCATTTTCCAAATATGATATTAAGTAGGAGATTATCATAGGGATATGATAATGATATTAGCATCATTGCAAATATGACTATTGACTACACATCACATCAACATTCTAAATATACAAAACGATACATACATGTCGGTCGTGTCACCATGTTTACCAGCCACTGAATATCTACACGCAATGTAGGAATAGTCGCATTCAAAGTCAATTTCCTATCTTCTTTCACTAAGCAGCGCCTCTCCGGCTTCGGCGGATAACCACATATACACCCATGAGTTCATTATAAACTGCTATCACTTCTTTTCCTGCACACTATCTTATGTGTACACTATTAAGCTTTCATTATAACAAATCATATCGAGTCAATCTTTTACTTCATTTTTCGAGTTTTTGCTCAGAATTGCCGCGTTTGGACCCACTTTGGTGCGACGGTGAGAATGAAGGTATGAAAGTGAGAAGAGTGAAGGGACATTCAAGATGCTGTTTGCGTGGAGTATTAAAAATAAAGGTAAACAAGGGGAACAATAACATTTTCGAACTTCAAGCAGTTGTAGAATAGGGGCTTAAGGGATCAGAACTTAGCCCAACGAAGTTCGACTTTTTCAGACACTAGTCACTACCTATGATTTATTTTAAAATTCCATTGACATATCAAATGCTTCCAATTTGGAGGAATTTATTGGGGTCATTTTTTCATCAACTTTTTGTATGGCCAGCATATTATTTTGTGCATACGTGTCTAGTTGTGTGATGTTTTTATCTATCTACATACATACATTCTTTATATATGTACGTGTTAGTGTATTTTAATATGTCAATTAATAATAAGTACCTTAAATTCGGAACTTTCATTCATTAAGAAATTAAGTACTAAATAATTACTTTAATTTCAGGTATATGTAGTAGTAAAATATATACAGGGTTTTCATAAAGTCTGGATGTTTAATTTGCTTATAATTTTCTCATATGAATCTAATAAAGTGCTAACGGTAGCGGAAGGATTAAATTTTTACCTGTAATCTGCACCAGCTCAGTTCATTCACCGCCACACCTCCAACTGAGCGCCATTTACGTCCACATATTACGGTACATTTAGTCCGGTACATTTACGTCCACACACATTTACGTCCACACATTGATACGGTAAAAAAAAAATAGTCATCTCAGAGGAGATTTTCATTTATTTATTTCTTCAAAAGACACACACACCAATACAGCTTACAATTTACTTTTAACAGTCAACATTGAAACAACAATGAAAACAACAATGGATGGAATTTGGTAAGAAACTGACCCTTGCCCTCCCTCTCCCTCTCTCAACGTGTTCATAGTTGCCGCTTATCTAACAGTGTTGCCAACTAAAAATTTAATCCTTCCGCTACCGCTTGCATTTTATTTGATTTCATTATGAGCATTTTTATGAAAATTATAAGCAAATTAAATCCGTCCAGACTTTATGAAAACCCTGTATTTTGGATTTTAAGTACAAACATTGAACATATTCTTCACCTATATCGATCAATATTTAGAAATTCACAAAGAAGGCTTCTTCTGAATTTCTATTACATTTCACAAAATATTTTTTACCGTAAAACGAGTGAAATTAAAATGCTATTGATGTCGTCACATACAGAATAAAATTAAATAGTTTACAATTATTACTGGCAATTAATACTGTCACTCATTTCGAACAATTAAAAGAACATAGTCTAAATGTATTGAAATTTCATTTCTTATCGTTAGTACTAAGCGTTGTAAATAGTATATCCTGACCAGCGAACGAGTGCGGGCGGCCGATTTTGGAACTAAAATACAAACAACAGTGTTTCTAACCGGATTACTTGTAATTAATCTATCACAGTTGTTTTTGCCCTGTTCATAATAAACCACTTCACGCATATGTTCAAGTTAAGACAAACACAATTTCAAAAGTTATGTAAGTTTTTTTCAGAACATTTTAAGGGACTGCAAAAAAAAAAAAAAAAAAAAAAAGTACATACACCCTCCATATTAATTTGGCAATAACTTGCGAATAAACTAACCTCAGTGTTGTACAAAGGAACACTGAGAGCTTCGTAGCATTAGAGTGTAAGGAATTCCTAAAGCAAGTTTTATTGTGTAGTTTTGAGATAAGGCGTCTTCGAAATTGCTACCAATTTGGACCATGTGATCGATCGATTGACAGTACCTTCAGTAACAAATTTGCATTGAGATCATTTTCAGATGTGCTGCAAAAGACTGGTGACAGAGAAACTGATAATCTAACCTCCTCCGAAGGAGATATGGATCCGCCCCTAATTAAGATGGTAGATAAAGATAACTTTCTCTGATATCTAACCTGTCATTATTTAGCATGGTTTGGTAATTTAAAAATCCAGTATTTCTACCATATTTTGAAAAATTTATTTAAAAGAAATAAACCCAATGTTACATTGGGGGCGGTAGGGAAGCGATTAAAATTTAAAGTGGAGAGCCTGACAATTGATTTCTTATAGCTCCAGTGACATTCAGAAAAAATGAATTTCATATTAAAAAAGAAATACAAAATACATTTTCATGGTAACTCTTACATTCATTATGTTATTATAAAGTTAATGGTACTTTTGAAATTGATTAGAGTGAATAGATATGTATTTAAGTAACAAAACCACTTGCGTAAGTTTTTCAAAATATCAAGTTAGAAGAACGAAGTTTGTCTTCCACTGCCATCTCATTGCTCAAAGATACCGGCGATGAAACAATTGGCCGGAAATCATGCGGCCGCTTCTTACATCAAATCAAGAAGATGGAGTGCCAATGTTAATTACGTAAGTTCAGTTTTTTTTTTTTTTTTTTTTTTTTTTTTTTTAAAGGATCCCAACCTTTTGGAACTATACTAGCACATTTTAGTACTTACACTTGAAATAAAAATGCAGCTGTTCAAAGACTATTGATTGTCTTTGTCTTTGAATTTCATATGTGTACACACGATTTGTTAAACAAGACCGTACATCTGATATGTTTGAACTATATGCAACTTATGCTCACGGGTTAAACTCAGTCTTCTGAAGTCAATCGACAAATGATTATGTATCACAGACACAAAGACAACACTAGGTTCCCAAGTTTTAAAATTATATTGTATATGAAAACAGATAGTAGAATTAAATCTTTGTCACAAGAGACCTAGGGTCTGAAAGAAATTCAGAGGGAGTTCAAAGGGAATACTCATAAATAAAAGTTGTGAATTTATTGTGTATTGAACCAATGATATTTATGCTTACATTACCCATGCGCTGATGTTTTATCGATACTTTTATTTCACATTTACCAAAAGGCTGGATTACGATAATAATCCTTAAAAAAAAAAAAAAAAAAAGCATTGTAATCAGGTTTTACAAGGCAATCCCGAAAGACATGCTATCCAATCCCGTAGCCCTTTAAAAATTAAGGAAAATTTCTTCTTCACTTCCTTTTCCCCCAAAGGGTTCACATTCATCGAAAAAATGAAATGAAATTTCTTTAGTTTAACGTCCCATGATTATGCTCTTTATGTTAGAGGAGACAGATGATTAATGAAAGTGAAAGATTGTAAAATTAATTGTTGGGCTCTCACAGAACCACGTACAACAAAGACACATGCGGTAGCCAATAGACCAACGAAGAGAACTTCCATACAACTGAAGAAAATAATTTAGTTTTCAATCGATAGACCTACATTAAAACAAATACAAGCATCGCGAGCCTTAACTTGATTTAAACTTACAGTTACAAGATATTGCGCAAGTATCTAAGCTACCAACCCATAATTAATCTTTTAGTCATTAACATCTTATTACTGAGTTTTACAGGTTTCTACTGTTTTATAATGAAATCAAATAAAACTTAATCATTTTTTTGTTTATATAATCTGCTTAATACACGGTAGAAATTCACTTGTGTGCTATCTTGTTCTTAAATTGTTAATTTCCATGCATATGCCATTATCCACAATACATCTGCATTACTGCAGGGATAACTATTACTGCATTCAATAACAACTATATAATTTATGGAGTTTTTTATTAAGCGAAACAGATTAGGCTACTTATAACATGTAAACTGCAACTTTTGAAAATCGTTGGATACACTGCAGAGTGACGCTCTCCGTTCCCCTGTCCCACCGCGCTTACCTAGAAACTGATGTAAATACAACACTAGCGCCCTCCACGAAAAACCGCACTAATATCCTGGTCAGGTAATAGTAACTTTCGATAACTGTTCTCCTAGTGAATTTGTATACAACCAAAGGTAGTTTTAACAAGTTTAACAAAAAACTCCAAAATAACACTCTTGAAAACAGCTCTTATTTGAAAAAGGTACATAATGATCGCGTTTGGTTCTTGCAATGGTCTTTCCAAGAAGATTAATAAAAATTCAACATAGCATAACAACAAAAGCTGTTTTGCTTATATATATATATATATACAGGGTGGTTCAGTAATGTTGGACAGCCCTGAATAAATCGGAAACCAGAAGAGATATTAGCAAGAGTGTGGTGGATCCAGATACTTCTGGAAGGGGGACGTCTTTTGAGGTACCACACAATGTTACCAGGTCAACAGTGTTGCCAGCTCAGGACAAAGTTGTATTTTTTTAAATGGAATATATAGAAGTTTATGCCATCAAAAGAATTAGTACAGAATGTGAATACCAACAAGCGAAACCACACCTGTCAGTGTTGCCAAATAAGGAAGTTATAAAGCTTCAAAGATCAAGAAATTAAAGTGTCCGTAGAGCAAAACTAGCAAAAAGGCAAGAAAAATAATACTACGGAGTAAAAAGAAGTAACCGAAAGAGTAAACTAAAGAACGCACAGCATCCAGTGAGTAACAGGGTTGCCACAGCAAAGGGGGAAAAAATTGAAAATTTTGCAGTTGCTATAGGAGGAAAAGTGCCCATATGACATAATGCTGGAAACACCATAGAAAGTCTATGTAAGAGTCAGGAATCCTAATAGCTTTTGTTCGAAAGCAATATCTCTAACCGTTTCCGAGATACACCAAAGGTGTGCGGAGTTTGCAACACTGCATAATAATTCCCTCGCCCTCCAAACTACAGGAACGAGTAATGAAAATGATACGCCCAACAAAATGTAAGAACTACACGGGTCTAATCGTCAAATCAATTATGCAGTGTTGCAAACCCCGCACACCTTTGGTGTATCTCGAAAACGGTTAGAGATATCGCTTTCGAACAAACGCTATTAGGATTCCTGACTCTTACATAGACTTTCTATGGTGTTTCCAGCATTATGTCATATGGGCACTTTTCCTCTTATAGCAACTGCAAAATTTTCAATTTTTTCCCCCTTTGCTGTGGCAACCCTGTTACTCACTGGATTCTGTGCGTTCTTTAGTTTACTCTTTCGGTTACTTCTTTTCATTCCGTAGTATTATTTTTCTTGCCTTTTTGCTAGTTTTGCTCTACGGACACTTTAATTTCTTGATCTTTGAAGCTTTATAACTTCCTTATTTGGCAACACTGACAGGTGCGGTTTTGCTTGTTGGTATTAACATTCTGTACTAATTATTTTGATGGCATAAACTTCTATATGTTCCATTTAAAAAATACAACTTTGTCCTGAGCTGGCAACACTGTTGGCCTGGTAACATTGTGTGGTACCTCAAAAGACGTCCCCCTTCCAGAAGTATCTGAATCCACCACACTCTTGCTAATATCTCTTCTGGTTTCCGATTTATTCAGGGCTGTCCAACATTACTGAACCACCCTGTATATATATATATATATATATATATATATATATATATATATATATATATAATGATTGGTAAGTTGAGTGTAGGGGGCGCCGAATTCTGCTTCGCCCCGGGCGCCGAAATCTCTAGCTACGGCTCTGTTTATGAGGCCACTTACGTTTACACATGCCACAAGTGTGTCTTACCAGTAAAAAATTAAGTAAAATTCTCCTCTTCATTCTGATACACTGAAATATTTACTTCTTTCTACAGTAAATCCGATAGTTCTAACTAAAATTTCGGCTTTGGTTTTTGAGAGGTCCAAATCCCTAATGAGATTACTTAGCTTTTTTTGAATCAGTCTATTTGGTTCACTTGAATGTACGTTTACAATAAATTCAGGAGCCTTCGAAGTACTTGATTATCGTAAGAGTGATGTTCGTATTCTTTGGGTGAGTGAGGAAGAGGTAGTCCTTCTTCATGCAGATGGAATGTTAGGATAGATCAATGTTTAATTCTTCTTCGTAGAAGTTCCTTTTTGGACGAGAGGAACCATACAAAAGTATCTATAATTGATGCAGTCGCTTGGCTCCATCCAAATCATGGGAATTGTAAGTCACTGAACATCTCTTCCCATTTATCCAATTTCTTAAATTTCTAACACAAGTGTTGCAAATACCAAAATAACAATGATAAGCTTTTCTGATTAATGGTGTTATAATCAAATGAATAAAATGTCACTTTCCACATAACACAAGAGGAATATCCACACTGTTCACACATTGCTTGTTTTTCTCCCGAACTATATTTAGCGGTAAAGTTTGGGTATATTGTTAAGTACCACTGTTTTTGTTCTTCATCTAATTTGAATCTCCTGGCTGTGTTTTCGATGACGTTACACTAATTACATATTCCGAAGTCATTGGAATTGCATCAGGATTTGCAATGTCTTACATTGTACATAAACCACGTAAGATACTTTAAATCCTATCCTTCGGAAAGATTAGGTTCATCTGACGGAGTACACAATTAACTTACTCATTACTGCTGTCTTTTAATTTAATAAATTTCTTATTTATTGGCAGATAATCATATTCGTGTGTATGTGTTGGGAGGAGCAAGAGCGTCATTATTCCATTTCAAATTATTGTACTTACATATATATTAGCTTATTGATATTGGGAGAATAAAATTAGACCCAGCAGGACAGGACGATAGTGCTGCCATCGTGTCGGAATCTGACGAAATATATTTTTAAAAATGTAGATATACTTACAACACACCATTTAAACTAATAAAAGGATTTTCACAAAAGTGTGGCTTGTCCACTTGTTGCCCCGAGCCCTTGATATATAATATGCGTCGTGTTGGGTCTAATTTTTCCCTCCAAGTATCAATAAGCTAACTCGCACATTGGCATGAAATAATCTGGTTTTGGCATAAATTTTGAAACCTCTCTACTGTACGCACTTTAATCGAAGTGATATGATAACTCAGTTGGTGGTGGGTATTAATAAGTTTAAAAATTTAGGGTCAGCCGTAGGGATGCGTTCGAGTCGAGTCGAGTCGAGATTTAAGCCTGTCTCGACTCGACTCGAGAAAATGTTGTCTCGACTCGTGTCTCGACTCGAAAATATGTTGCTGTCTCGACTCGACAGTCTCTGTCTCGACTCGACTCGAATTCGAGTCGAGACGTCTCGAAATTCGAGTCGAGACAAAATATACGAGTTAAAATATACACACACATCACCCAGACCATTATGACTACCTACCTAATTGTTAGTATGTCCACTTCTTGGCACGAATAACAACGGCAACGCGTCTTGGCGTAGTCGCAATGTTCCTCGGTGGGTCGCTGGAGAGAGTTGGCACCACATATGCACACACAGGTCATCTAATTTCCGTAAATTCCGGGGAGGGGGTGATGCGCCCTCAGGTCACGTTCAATCACATCCCAGATGTGATCGATTGGCTTCAGATCCGGAGAGTTTGGGGACCAGGACATCACTTGGAACTCGCTCCTGTGTTCCTCGAACCACTCCATCACACTCCTTGCCTTGTGACATGGTGCATTATCTTGTCGAAAAATGCCACTACCGATGAGAAACATGGCCGTCATGAAGGGATGTACGTAGTCTGCAAGCAGCGTGTGACGCCTCGGCCGTCATGGTGCCTTCCTCGAACTCCAATAGACACATGGATGCTCACCTGAATGTTCCCCAGATAATAATTAAGCCGCAGCCTGTTTGTCTCCGCCCCCCAGTACAGATGTCAAGGAACTGTTCCCTTGGAACACGACGGATTCGCACCCTCACATCGTCATGATGAAGATGATATCGGGATTCATCAGATAATGCAACGCTCTGCCATTGTGCCAAGCTCTAGTGGCGATGGTAACGTATTCATTTCAGTTGTAGTTGCCGATGTCGTGGTGTTAACATTCGCCATCGGTAGGAGTGTTCGTTGCACTGTGTGTTCAGACTAGTATTGTGAAGGTCTGTGAAAAAAACAGAAATTTTGGGTAAAAAATCAGGTTTTTTACGGTTTTCCCGAGCTGGCACCGAAAATTTGGCTCTAGAAAATTTGGGTATTATCAGAATCATCATTTTTGTTAATCACAGAATCATTTTAGTTAATATGTTAAATCAAACATATTTCATAGAGATATCTTCATTGTTCTATGTAAAATTCCGGAAATTTTGAAACCATTAGAAAAAATCATTTGTTCGGAAATATTGGCAAAAACAGGAAAATATAGTTTAAAAACTATTTGTTGGCCTGATGCTAGTAATCTTACTTGCTGTAACATGTCTGCAACATATACAGTGGGAAGTCAAATATTCGAACTAATTGGGACCACAGGTAGTTCGGATTTTCAAATTGTTCGGATTTTCGAAAATGACCAAGAAAATGCCATTTAGGCTTACATATACTGTACGGTATGTTCTTCTATCGATACAGTGGTTATTCAGTACATACAGTAATTACAATACCGTACGTAAGGCTACTTACATTTAATGTTTCTGAAGAACCTGCTTGTACTCTAAATAACACTGTTCTTGTAATTCACACTTAAAACTTATAGGCCTAAGGAAAAAAAATAAAAATAAAAATACATGACGAACAATTACATGTAAAATGAACTTTTGTAAAAACACTGACCTCACATAACGTCGATGGACACGCTATTGTTTGTTTCTCGCTAGCGTTAAGACAAAATGTGAAAAGCTTCTAGGGACCGCGTTCGGATTTTTGACGTTAAGATTATCGACATCCTACTATATATGCAATGTATTTCGCTAACGGAAAAATACTTAAAGCAACAGGTTTTAATTATACTTTACACACATATACCGCACAAGTGAGTAAATTTGAGCAGCGAGAAATATATTAAGTGAAACTTCGTTAGTTATTATTACAGACTAGCAGAATATCCGTTCTTCGCACGGGGAGAATACGTTTCATTTTGGACGCAAAGGGCACCAAAACTGTCACCAATGAAGTTATGGAGCCCCAAAACTATGAATTTGACATTAATACCGATAATGTTCAATTATCTTTACATGTCACCATCCCCCTTTGAATACTAATGGGGCTGAATTTGTGGATTTAAACGGCATCTTCTGTTCATCTCAGCGAGTATGGATTCGAGGCCATTTTCGATCATGTATATATATATGATGAACATATATATATATATACAGAGGCGGATCCAAGGGGCTATCGCCCCCCCCCTCTTCACACTCAAGTATACACTGCATAAAATAGGCTTCAATCCTGCTTTACACTGGATAAAACTGCAAACTATGGTTTAGCCCCTCCCTTGATCATATCCTGGATCCGCCACTATACTGTATATAATGCTCAAAAAAATTAGGGGTTCAGCTGAAACATCACACAACCTTAAGATAGTGTATGAATAAGCTTGTGTTTGACTCATATATATCATACAAGAAGGAATGCTTTAAGATACACTAGAAAAATGGGGCACATACTGGTGTTGGGGCACGGAAAACCTTGTTCACATGGCTCATGACACAAGACGGTTATGTGTGTACCTCTCGAACTGCTCACAAACAGGCAAGGCAACAACACTGATTGTACCTTAATATGTCATATGATCACTTCGAATAGCCAACAGAGCCTCGCACCTGCGTGGCATGGATATAATCAGATTATCGATGAGTTCTTGGGGAATGTTGTGCCACTCATCCAGAAGAGCGACTTCCAGCTCTGGAATGGTTAATGGATTTACTGGCCTAGGGGCAATTCGTCTGCCATGCATATTAGGGTGGGCCGAAAAATTTTTTTTAAGATATTCAGGATTGAGTAGTTATCAAAAGTTGTGCATTGGTACGAAATGAAGCCATGCCAAATATGTTGATTTTAAAACAATATTTAACCGGGCCCCCGTGGCCCTAAAGTTCCCAATTTTTTGTTCAAATACAATGATTTTAGGTAATAATAACATTTTACCAGACAATACTATTAATACATAAAACATGAAATACATGGTTTCAATATACGCAAATAACTATTAAGAGCTTAACTAACTTTCATAACTACCATATTAACACACGAAAATCCTTTGTGTTGAGCCCAGCTCATAACTCAAACTTTAAGAGAATATCACTTTTTCGCATCTGGATGCAAAATACATAACACTGGCTTTCCGAAGGCGGCGCTTACATTGCTGAATTCAAATCAACTAGAAACAATATGGTTGCGAGCCTCTCTTCCTGTATTGTCTTGACTTCGAATTAAGCATATGATTTTGAATTACAACTCAAAATGCAAAACGATCATTAACCCCATTAAGAAATGAGATATCCCCCATTAAGAGCCAAATTAAAGAAATTTAAGAACGGTGCTCAGAAGCTATGTGATATGTTCTCTTGCAAATGCTGCGATAGATTAACCTGTAAGTGTGGTAAATCAAATTATATACCGCTTTTGGACTGGGAGCTCATATTAGATCAGATAAATCAGAGACAAATGACGAGTTGCAATGTAGATGAAGCAGAAACCCATAGGCTCAAAAGAAAGCATGACACACAGATCGATTATGATGCTACGGAACCAATTACAAGAGGGTTACAATCGTTAGCCTCAATCCCGTACTTGGAACATACATTAAGCGCTTCCACCCCGAATTCAGACGATGAAGAGTTCGCATGGAGCAATCATTTGGAGAATAAAATCTAAAGTAAACCTAAATAAACAATAGTGAGCCCTAAACAAATGAGTACCGCAAAAGATTTAACAGGTATATCGAATAGGTCGGCTGCTAAAATTGTATCCGCTGTTTTAGAAGATATGAATTTACTGAACAAAACTAACTAAGACAAGGTAGTAGATAAAAACAAAATCCGTACGAAACTAGCAAAAATGAAAAAGAAAAAAGAAACCGTCTACAGTGTAAAGCTACTAATTTTAAGGGTCTCTATTTTGATGGCCGAAAATACCAAACTATAGTTCTAATTGACAACTGCAATAGGCAAAGCACTGAAGAATATGCGGATTATATCGATTTGACCGATTGGTCAGAAGTAATAGTAACGAAACCTCCAATTTCGGCTAACGTATCAATAGAAAAACCAACCAATATTATGAAGAAACATAATATTATACAACTTTTGCATGGTACTCAAACTTAACTTTCTAAAAAAAAAATTTCAATATTTTCACTACTCGCAACTATTTTTTTTTTTTCAAAATTAACGTTCTTTGAGGCCCACGGGGCCCGATAAATATCTTTTAATCCGGCTCTGTTTTGGTGAGGAAACATAATATAACATTATACAACTTTTGCACGGTACTGAAACTTAACTTTCTAAAAATATATTTTAATAATATTTTCATTGCTGGCTACTTTTTTTAAAAAATTAGCGTTCTTTCGGGCCCCCCGGGGCCCGGTTAAATATCTTTTTATCCGGCTCTATTTTGGTGAAGAAACATAACGTAATATTATACAACTTTTGCATGGTACTCAAACTTAACATTCTAAAAAATATATTTTAATAATGTTTTCATTGCTGGCTACTTTTTTTTTTTCAAAATTAACATTCTTTGGGGCCCCCGGGGCCCGGTTAAATATCTTTTAATCCGGCTCTGTTTTGGTGAGGAAACATAATATAACATTATACAACTTTTGCACGGTACTCAATATTAATTTTCTAAAAAAAATTTTTTTCGGCCGTTTTCGGCCCACCCTAATGCATATCCCAGACATGCTCAATTGGAATGAGATCCGGAGAGCATGCTGGCCACTTCATCCGAGCGATACCCTCAGCATCCAGCATCTCATCCACTAACCGAGCTCTGTGAGGACGAGTACTGTCATCCATGAAAAGGAACGAATCACCAATAGCACCAGCATAGGGAAGAACAAGAGTTTTCATGATCTCATCCCTATATCTGAGAGCCATCCAAGAGCCATTTCGGATGATGTGGAGCTCAGTACGTTCACCAATGCTGATTCCTGCCCACACCATCAGTCCACCACCATGATACTGGGATCTTTCTCGCACAAACATGGGATTACGATGAAAACACGTCGATTATCAGGCTCCACACTGGATCGAGACTCGTCAGAGAACAAAACATTGCCCCATTCATTGCGTTCCAACCCACGATGTTCCTCTGCCTTCGCTCTTCGATCAACACGGTGTCGTGCAGTTAATGGGACACACATCATAGGCCTACGTGCGTAGAGACCACCTTCTCGAAGGCGATTGCGGACCGTTTGAGTGGATATTGTGCGTCCTGTTTTTGTTCGGAAGGCTTGCGGGAGCAGAATTGTATTCTGACGCCGGTTTCGACGGGCTGTTAACAAGAGATAACGATCGTCTCTGGCTTTGGTTGCTAGTGGACGGCTGTGTCCTTGTCTTCTTCGAACACTTCAAGTTGTTTGAAATCGATTCCACAATCGGGAAATCACACTTTGTGCCACTCCTATGGCATGTGACACCTCCCGCTGTAACTGACCAGCTTCCAACCTGCCGACAGCTCGCCATGCCAACGATTCTGGCAAATCACGTTGTTGCGCAATTTCACTACGTAGATTTGTGACGCACTAAACACAATGAGAACAAAGGTATCCTGGAGCTGGAATGTGTTGGCAGCGCCACACTACAAAATGATTAGCGCCACGTCACTGATCACGTGCACAGATGTTTCAAACGGTTCGTTTGCACGTTGGGCCTTCAGGATTTTAATCTGAACTGGACAAGATACAGTGTTCTCACATTATTCGTAAGAAGTTTTACGTGTGTTTTCATCTGATTCCCTAATTTTTTGATCAATATATATATATATTAAATATACCCATTCTTCGCATGGAAGTCAAGGCCTGTGGAAATATTACCCTCATTTCCGCGACCGCGAAAACTATGGATCTGAGACTAAATAGATCATTTTGGATTACTTTTACATGTCTCGGTATATCCCCCCCCCCCCGCTGATTCTCGGTCCGCATACAATGGTAGCTGAATTTGCAAGTGATCACTAATGAAAGTGTCACCATTCATCTCAGCGACCGCGAAAACTATGGATTTGACACTAATATCGGTCATTGTGGATTACTTTTACATGTTTCGGTATCCCCACCCCCCGCTGACTCCCGGCCCACATACAATGGTAGCTGAATTAGCAAGTGATCACTAATGAAAGTGTCACCATTCATCTCAGCGACCGCGAAAACTATGGATTTGACACTAATATCGGTCATTGTGGATTACTTTTAGTTACATCTCTCGGTATATCCCCCCCCCCCGCTGATTCTCGGCCCGCATACAATGGTATCTGAATTTGCAAATCATCGCCAATGGAACTGTCACCATTGTTCTCAGCGATCACGAAAACTATGGATTTGACACTAATATTGGTCATTTTGTATTACTTTTACATGTTTCGGTATCCCCCTCCCCGCTGACTCCCGGCCCACATGCGATTGTAGCTGAATTTGCAAATCATCGCTAATGGAAGTGTCACTATTGATCTCAGAGACCGCGAAAACTATGGATTTGACACTAATATCGGTCATTGTGGATTACTTTTATATGTCTCGATATCTCAACTCCCCCTTCCCGTTGACCCCCGACCCGGTGCCGCATAGCATGAATTTGGAAGTTAATGCGATCGGAGTTTCACCAATGATTTCAGCGACCGCGAAAACTATGAATTCAACACTAATATCTGTTATTTTCTACTACTTTTACATGTCCCGGTAAACAACCCCTGAGACCCCCCTGATTCGAATTTTGACAAAATCGTTTAACTCTGGTCTGGAGCCTGGACCAAGGTATTCGTGACTAAAATTTGGTAACTCTCTGTCAATTTGTCTGGTTCCCAAGCCGGTTCAGGTAAACGCCTCCCCATGAGACTCTCCTGGTTCGAAATTTGAAAACAACTTTCCGTCTTGATCTCGGGCCTAGGCCAAGGTACCCCTAACCAAAATTTGGTAACTCTCGGTCCACTCGTCTGGTCCCCAGGCCGAATACAGACAGACAAACACACAAACAAACTGTATATTTTATTTATATTAGACTAGATAGATTCTTGGAAATTATACCAGATTTTCATATTATCTTTCCGAACTAATTTTAAACCCTCGCTCCTACTTATCTTTATATGTATACAGTATATCTATATTTATATCTATATATGTATATAACAAACGCAGGAATTACCCCATAAATAACGCTCCTGGAGGACCCCTTTCTCAAAAAATTTGCTGGGGGAAACACTTGTACAAACTTCAGTTTTCGTACCGGATGATTACCGAGACCTGGTGGAAAAAAAACCTGCTTTTGCGTTCGAATTAAGAAAAAATAGTTCTTCTCAGGTTAGTATTCACTGATAATATTTTTATAAAATTTAAATTTGATGGGTAAATCAGTGGACTTTGAATACATCCACATCGTATCCACTGAGTTGCGAAATTGTGTACCTCCAGACATGGACGACCGAAGAAAATTTTCTAGGGGAACATCTTCAATGTTTGCTATATTAGTCTGGCTTTTAATGTGCATGGTTTGTTATATTACGTATACATTTTCGTGAGCCAGGGAGGTTCATTCTTATCAAACACGGAGATTATGAAGGAGCAGATCTACTGTACAAAATATAATAAAAACATCTCTTTCGGATTTCTATCATCCCGCAGTCCAACCCCGAGACGGAAACATAAGAGATAGGCTTTTTGTTTTTAAACAAGATAACGTGCCTAGCGAATGCTTTACATTGTGAAGATTATATTAGTGAAAATTAAACGAATATAATTTTACAACTTAATATACATATTACTAAATGTTTAGCTCCCCGTTGCTATGTTGTTAGCGATGCGCCTTTCTCGAACGAGGTTTGATTCATGGTAGGAGCTCATGTGTTTCAAATCCGACATTAAACTGTACGTTCACGTCTTGTAGAACTTTGCTCCCAAAAACGACGCTAAACTATAATATAATTTAATATTATTAATATTAAAAAATAATGACTTATCAATGTGACGTCAATTTGGCAGTCATCAAACCCATTTTATACTTTCACTTAATCCAGTGGATATTAATATAACAATTACGAGACACACGCGCATATAAATACTCAGAAACAAGCACATACACACGTACACATACACAAATATGAACACTTCAATCTATTTACATGTGTTGGACTGCACTGCATCAAGTATCTTCTCATGTATCTGCATTTTCTGATTCATCCACAGATTTGTTATTTGTACGCATCAATCATTTTAGCATTTTCGGGAAGGTTCAGGGTTCGTTCTTCATTTAAAGAGTCGGTTCTCTGTATTGGAAACAGAATGAGGGGAGGGTGGGGGAATTTATACTTTATGAATGGATAACATTTTAAGAAATATATACAAAACATGCCGCTTCCGTCGCAGCACTAAAGCATTTCTTTTAGCGGTGTACTACTAGTGGTACTCTGATGATAATACCCCCTCCCCTCTCAAGTTGTAAAGTGAGAAGGGACAGAAACATCCCAGACACTCAGGGTTCAGTTGACAATAATAAAACTATGGGTAAGTAAACATCTTGTGCAGAGTCACGTTTTGCTTATTTTTGAACATTTCTGTGAAATCAACAATACAACAGCGGAAATACTAACTGGTTTTATTACTCCAACCATCGCTTCAACAAGGGATAATTCCCAACGGTCAGTGTTCTCTTTCTCTTTTTCTGTCCTCGTTCTTATTCTCCACATCTTTAATGAAGTAGGGGACGCCGAACCCCTCGACATTTGGACGTCTTTTCCTCTTGGTTTCGCTTCGCCACTTGTTGAAGACAATCACCACAGCACTCCTCGAACACCTGACAAATCCTGCAGTTTCCGAAATTCTCGTGCCGAGTGTTTCTGAGCGAGTACTTTCTTCAAAATAATATTAAAAATTATAGAAAGATTTTCGAGACATTCGAGTCGAGTCGAGATTTTTACCAGCTGTCTCGACTCGACTCGAGTCTCGACTCGAATTTTCGAGTCGAGAAATACGTTTGTCTCGACTCGTCTCGAATTTTACAAAGAGTGTCTCGACTCGAATTCGAGTCGAGTCGAGTCGAGATTCGAGACATGTCTCGACTCGAGCGCATCCCTAGTCAGCCGTGATGCAATCACAAACAACATTACAACCATTTTTATAGAGAAAGAGTACAACAACAAAAACAAATAATAATAATAATAATAATAATAATAATAATAATAATAATAATAATAATAATAACAATAATAATAATAAAAGTCCTATAAATTAAAAACAAGTCTATTATCTATAAAATTCAAATCTGACGCTTTGGAGAAATTACTTAAAAATAAAATTGTTACATTCTTACTTATAAATAAGCCTAGAATACAGATATAAAATATTAATTTCCTGAAAATATTAAATTAATAAACCTAATGTGTTCCACTTAGCACCTGATCTCATATTTCTCGAGCAGATCCCTGAGTCAAAGGCAGAACAGGAAACGAAATGCAATGACTGTTTTGAAAACTTCACAAGCGCACGGATTCCGCGGTATGCAACATAGAAATGTGGACCGCAAACTTTCAATGGTTTTACTGCCATCACGAGTTGCTGGTTTGGAGTGCATTAAGTTCCCTTTTTATTCCGAGACCCAGAAAATTCTCGACGTGAAAATAGCCCTGACCAGTGGAAGGTGTTTTGCATTGCTGAGGACCTTCCTACGAATTGTAATGCCGCTGTTGGGTGTGGTGCTTTTGACGTTGCCGAGGCGTGTCTGTAATCTGTTACACTTAGTTGTTTTAGTTTACACGCTCTGTCTTAACATGTTTATTGATACATAAAAAAAAAAATCTTAACACATTGATCAAAGTATGATACAAAGAAATTCAAGCATTTGTTATTAACCGTGATCAATTCGAATGTCAAACTAATTATGTGAAAATCCATAGCAAGCGTTCCTTATGGTTTTCAAACTTGAATGTAGATATGCATTTTATAGCAACATTTTTCAGCTGACGTGACCAATGATGTTTAACTGATCATAATAAGTAAAAGTCTGTAATTATAATAAAAGGTACGGGCCACGACAATCACTTCATTTTCTTAATCACGCTGTGTTGTAATTATTTATTGTGAAATACGTGAAACAATTATTTGTAACATACAAACACCGAAATCCAAAGGAAAAAAAAAAAAAAAGCTCTATATGGATATTTTCAGGAGAAATGAGTTAAGCTATATTCAGTTGTTAGGTTATTAACGAAACATTTATTTACGAAATATGAACAAAATCGTCCGAGTAATTTTTTATGAAAATCTTCTGAAAATAACTTACCCCCAAAGGTAAGTTACCTCTTCTGGATTTTTTCCAAAGAAATGACTTACGCCACAGCATACGGTGGTGATTCATTAAATATTGGCATACGAAATATAAGTATAATCACTAGATCTGTTTACAAGAAAATTGATAATTTTAATTTTCACCCTTCATTAACTCTTATTTTGGGAGCAGGAAGAAAATGCCACCCTCCCCTTGGATAATACTAGAAAATAACTTGTTTAAAATTAAGTTTTAGTTTAAAAAAAACTTAAGTTTTAGAACTTTTACCTCTTGTGCGTGGGGTCCCTGGTTCAATCCAAAGTTTGTGGTGGACAACATAGTGCTCGTGGGTTCTCTCGGGATCCTCGTTTCCTCTCACATTCTCATTCCATTAATTCTTCCAACATCACTCACTTCCTTTGGTCATCGTCTCCCTTAGCCCAATAGACATAACCGTTGGACGTTAAACTCAAAGATTTTATTTCATACTACCCGACCAAGGGGTCTGCGTACGCGTTTTCAGCGTTGGGAGATCAGGGTTCGATTCCTAGTGGGAACTCAATGGTTAGGATTCCACGTTAAGCTGAGCCTCACTGTTGAAAGGAACGGTACACTCCAAATCAAACTCACATTGTCTGCGATCGAACCAGGATCCTCCACCAGAGGTAAATGGGGCTGCGACAGTTCAGCAGTAGATCGCTATCACTGATGCATGGGGTTCCTGGTACGACACTTTGTGGTGGACAAGCATCATGTGCGTGGATTTCCCGTTTCTTACCATTTTCGTCATTCAATTATCATCACCGTCTTCCTTAGTCTTGGTGCACTTTGTGGTGGACAAGCATCATGTGCGTGGAGTTTCCTGTTTCTTCCCACTTTCGTCATTCAATTATCATCACCGTCTCCCTTAGTCTTGGTGCACTTAGTGGTGGACAAGCATCATGTGCGTGGAGTTTCCTGTTTCTTCCTACTTTCGTCATTCAATTATCATCACCGTCTCCCTTAGTCTTGGTGCACTTAGTGGTGGACAAGCATCATGTGCGTGGAGTTTCCTGTTTCTTCCCACTTTCGTCATTCAATTATCATCACCGTCTCCCTTAGTCTTGGTGCACTTAGTGGTGGACAAGCATCATGTGCGTAGATTTCCCGTTTCTTCCCACTTTCGTCATTCAATTATCATCACCGTCTCCCTTAGTCTTGGTGCACTTAGTGGTGGACAAGCATCATGTGCGTGGATTTTCCTGTTTCTTCCCACTTTCGTCATTCAATTATCATCACCGTCTCCCTTAGTCTTGGTGCACTTAGTGGTGGACAAGCATCATGTGCGTGGAGTTTCCCGTTTTTTTCCCACTTTCGTAATTCAATTATCATCACCGTTTCACTTAGTCTTGGTGCACTTAGTGGTGGACAAGCATCATGTGCGTAGAGTTTCCCGTTTTTTTCCCACTTTCGTCATTCAATTATCATCACCGTCTCCCTTAGTCTTAGTGCACTTAGTGGTGGACAAGCATCATGTGCGTGGAGTTTCCCGTTTTTTTCCCACTTTCGTCATTCAATTATCATCATCGTCTCCCTTAGTCTTGGTGCACTTAGTGGTGGACAAGCATCATGTGCGTGGAGTTTCCCGTTTTTTTTCCCACTTTCGTCATTCAATTATCATCACCGTTTCCCTTAGTCTTGGTGCACTTAGTGGTGGACAAGCATCATGTGCGTGGAGTTTCCTGTTTCTTCCCACTTTCGTTATTCAATTATCATCACCGTCTCCCTTAGTCTTGGTGCACTTAGTGGTGGACAAGCATCATGTGCGTGGAGTTTCCTGTTTCTTCCCACTTTCGTCATTCAATTATCATCACCGTCTCCCTTAGTCTTGGTGCACTTAGTGGTGGACAAGCATCATGTGCGTAGATTTCCCGTTTCTTCCCACTTTCGTCATTCAATTATCATCACCGTCTCCCTTAGTCTTGGTGCACTTACTGGTGGACAAGCATCATGTGCGTGGAGTTTCCTGTTTCTTCCCACTTTCGTCATTCAATTATCATCACCGTTTCACTTAGTCTTGGTGCACTTAGTGGTGGACAAGCATCATGTGCGTAGAGTTTCCCGTTTTTTTCCCACTTTCGTCATTCAATTATCATCACCGTCTCCCTTAGTCTTAGTGCACTTAGTGGTGGACAAGCATCATGTGCGTGGAGTTTCCCGTTTTTTTCCCACTTTCGTCATTCAATTATCATCACCGTCTCCCTTAGTCTTGGTGCACTTAGTGGTGGACAAGCATCATGTGCGTGGAGTTTCCCGTTTTTTTCCCACTTTCGTAATTCAATTATCATCACCGTTTCACTTAGTCTTGGTGCACTTAGTGGTGGACAAGCATCATGTGCGTAGAGTTTCCCGTTTTTTTCCCACTTTCGTCATTCAATTATCATCACCGTCTCCCTTAGTCTTAGTGCACTTAGTGGTGGACAAGCATCATGTGCGTGGAGTTTCCCGTTTTTTTCCCACTTTCGTCATTCAATTATCATCATCGTCTCCCTTAGTCTTGGTGCACTTAGTGGTGGACAAGCATCATGTGCGTGGAGTTTCCCGTTTTTTTTCCCACTTTCGTCATTCAATTATCATCACCGTTTCCCTTAGTCTTGGTGCACTTAGTGGTGGACAAGCATCATGTGCGTGGAGTTTCCTGTTTCTTCCCACTTTCGTTATTCAATTATCATCACCGTCTCCCTTAGTCTTGGTGCACTTAGTGGTGGACAAGCATCATGTGCGTGGAGTTTCCTGTTTCTTCCCACTTTCGTCATTCAATTATCATCACCGTCTCCCTTAGTCTTGGTGCACTTAGTGGTGGACAAGCATCATGTGCGTAGATTTCCCGTTTCTTCCCACTTTCGTCATTCAATTATCATCACCGTCTCCCTTAGTCTTGGTGCACTTACTGGTGGACAAGCATCATGTGCGTGGAGTTTCCTGTTTCTTCCCACTTTCGTCATTCAATTATCATCACCGTTTCACTTAGTCTTGGTGCACTTAGTGGTGGACAAGCATCATGTGCGTAGAGTTTCCCGTTTTTTTCCCACTTTCGTCATTCAATTATCATCACCGTCTCCCTTAGTCTTAGTGCACTTAGTGGTGGACAAGCATCATGTGCGTGGAGTTTCCCGTTTTTTTCCCACTTTCGTCATTCAATTATCATCACCGTCTCCCTTAGTCTTGGTGCACTTAGTGGTGGACAAGCATCATGTGCGTGGAGTTTCCCGTTTTTTTCCCACTTTCGTCATTCAATTATCATCACCGTTTCCCTTAGTTTTGGTGCACTTAGTGGTGGACAAGCATCATGTGCGTGGAGTTTCCCGTTTTTTCCCACTTTCGTCATTCAATTATCATCACCGTTTCCCTTAGTCTTGGTGCACTTAGTGGTGGACAAGCATCATGTGCGTGGAGTTTCCCGTTTTTTTCCCACTTTCGTCATTCAATTATCATTACCGTCTCCCTTAGTCTTGGTGCATAATCGTGGGAAGTTAAACTCACAGAAAAAAAAAGAGGTGAGCGCTCTACCACTGAGCCACCATACTCCTAACTATACCTCATATTGCATCTATTGTTCTTGGTTAACTGTTCTCCAAACTTTGCAAATATTTGTGATCACGTATGCCTGAACAGCTCATTAAATCAACTAAAACGAAATAAAATTAGACAATAAATCATTATCTGTCATAACCAATATAATCATTCTCGTCAACCACTCTAGTGCTCGAAACCGCTCAGTGAGATAACTAAAGCAAACGATCAGTATGAAAAAAAAACATAATGACTAGCGATGCACCTCATGGCTTGCGGGTTCCGGCCCACTTAAAACGATCAAGGCGCAGGAAACTCATAACAAGAACGCATAAACACACTTCCATATGTATGCACTTTTAACAGGAATGGATGAAAAAATAAAATATGACGAGAGAGAAAAAAGATATTCGTAGGTTCTTAGTCAGTTGTAAACGACACGTGTACATTTTACAGCACTTTTCTCACTTATGCATCTCTTGTTCATATTTTTAGACATCGTCCAAAAAATTCCATACAAAGTTCTTGACGTGATCTGGTTAAAGCGTCCATAACCAAATCACTTATAAACCTATTTACAAACCACCAGAGCTGCTCGCTTCCGCTAATGTCAATTACAAATACGAAAATAGTAAAAGAACTTACATTAACCTTACTAATTTTATGAGAAATTGGTTGATTTATATGGTTACCTTTCTTCCCTTTACCTTATTCACAAAATGCTTATAAATCGTCATGTCCATATGTCAACGTATAATTGTACAGATCTGCGAAACATTCCAAATCAGACAAATTCTGATTTCATATTCTGGTGGCCCAAGCCCGAGGCCCAGACAGATTTAACATTCCTTCCATAGTAGTGTCCATCACTATTCCCCACAGGTTCTGTACAGTTCAAACACCTGTGGACGCGTAATACGAAGTCATAAACATCTTACTCTCACTTTTTCCACTATCTTAAAGGTTTTAAAAATTGTTGGTTTATTTATTAGCATTTTATTGATGTTAAAGGACATATTTCCCACAAGCATCATTCTGTTCATTACTAATGAGTTGGTTATGAACATTTAGGACAGTGGTAGGGAGTGCGGAGAGGCTGTTTCGAATTTTAAAAAGAACATACTCTCCTTTTCAGAAATATTCCAAAATATAATAAAAATAATAAAATTCAGAATTTTCCTGCATTTATAAAAAGTAATTTTCAGCAAGTGCACTAAAAAGTCCTGTACTTTGGTGATGTATTCCTTAACAATGAAGAAGTGGCTCCGCGTAATCGATAACGCTTTCCCCTTTGGTGGGAGCGGTCCCGGATTCAATTCCCGGTGAGAACACTCGGTCCAAAAGGTATAATATCTTTTTCAAGTCAGTCATCCTGAGTGTTTTTTTCTCATTCACACCAGACAATATCGGGATGGTACCTAATATAATAATCCCAGGCCGCTTCTTTCCTTCCCCATTTCTGTCTTCCTCTTCATTTCCCTGGGCAGTGTGATCTCCGAGGGATGTCATCCCTCATATATGTGACGGGATAACATGGCCTTAGATGCCGAAAGCCCATAAATCGAATCCTAACAATGAAGAATTTCTTGAGACCAACTCTTAGCTAACCATTTTTAAAGTTTAAAAAAAAGACTATACATTGAAAAAATAATCGAACAGTCTTAACATATTCGTGACAACAGACAGTCGTAATCTTATTCTGTTGTTTTGCAGATTGATGTATAATCTTTGTTGTTTCAATTTTTGTTCTTCACCCTATACACGATATGAGTTTTAATATTTGTACGGGTATCATAGGCAACCTTCGGCGTTTTAATTTACCTTTGTCCAGCACACAAAAAGATTTTTATCTTGCATATAACAGAAAATTAATATTTTCATTATTTTTTAAAATCTTTAATTTATCATTTCACGGTCTTCATTTGGACAGAGAAAGACGATTATTGAAAACAATGGTCATGAATTAACTCATAGAATGAGAATGTAGGAGGACACGATAATACCCACAGATTTCATGTTATCTATTATAAATTCACGTAACTTGAAATTGAACCAGGGACCACTCACACAGGAGGTGGGCGCTCTACCACTAAACAAGTGTGCCTTTTTAAATTAATTTTTATTTATATGTGCTTCCTACGATTTTAAAAGTTTTGTTCTGCATACCATGAACAATAATAATAGCTTTATTTTTGTCCCGCCCCCATCACAAATAAACTAAGTTGTTTTATTTTTGCTACAAAAACTACAACCTTTTAATTTTTGCCTTTCAACTGTATGCACTTCAAAAGTTTAATTATTATTCTTTGAACAACAAGAAATCTTTTACTCTACGCACCGTAGGCACGTTTTGTTTCTGTGGTCCTGTATACCATAAACACTAGACATTTTAATCTATTCCTGTCCTGCACGCTACAGAAAACTTTAGTTGGATTTTGTCTTGGACACTACCGACGACTTTATTGTTACTGCCCCGTATATCTGATATAACTTAGGTTGTGTCAACTGATTTCGTCCTGCACACTTTGTTATAATCTTAATTTTTAAATTGTCCCCGCGTAGCGTAGTCCCTAACGTTCTCTTCTTTGGTGCGAGGGATCCCGAATTCAGTTCCCGGTGGGAACACTCGATCAAAAGGTGTAAAAGCTTTTTCAGGCTAGCCATTCTGAGAGGTTTTCCTCATTCACACCAGGCAAATGCCGGGATGGTACTTAACATACAGATCCCAAACCGCTTCCCTTTCCTAATGCTTTCTTTCTTCCCTTTCCTCGGATAGTGTGATCGCAGAAGGATGTGTGTGCCCCCCATACGTGACAGGCTAATATGGCTATAAATGCCGACAGCCCAGAAATCTATTCCTAATCCTAATCAATATTTTAAAATTTATTTTTGTGCTACACACCATACACACTAGGTTTTTGTTCTTACACCATAGATTTTGCTCGTTTTAATTTTGTCCTATATTATACAGACAACTTTAGTTTTTCTATCCCGGACACTACTATATATAAAACCTTAATCGTTTTATTTTGCCCTACACGCCGTGAAAGCCATCGTCCTTTAATTTACTTCTTTCTGAACATTACTTACAACCAAACATATTTAAATTATTGCTGCACACCACTGACACTCCAGGTATTTTAACTTATTTGTCCTGGACACTATAGACGATTTTAGTCGTTTAATCTATTAGAGGATAAATCTTAATTTATTCCTGCATATCACAGACCAGCGTTTCTGAACTTTTTTTTTTCTTTCTTCCTTTGGGGCACACAAAAGTACGTTTCAAACTTTCGCGACACCTCTGTATGTGGTGATTTTTTTCTAGATAAAAAAATACATATTTAAAAAAAAATGAAACGACTATCAGATACAAATCTCACAAGCAAACTACGTAAGATTCTTAAATAGAAACATATTAACATAAAATAAACTTATGACCCTTAAGCAGGAATATGAAAAAAAAATATTACCACCAGAAATATAAGACGACGATAAACTTAAAACTAGTAATATATTTGTTCCTGGCGATTTTTGCAAAGCATATCTACGCGTGGACTGTCTTCTAGTGCTTCTTTCCAGCTTTAAACTTGGAAGGCAAGTGTGAAACAAAGTTGATTGACGATATATTTTCATTTTCTTCTAAAGATAATTTCTTTGCGGAAAATCTTAGAAGACATTAAAAAATCTCGCGACACACATGACATGTATTCCGGACACATCAATGTTTCGTGACACAGCGGCTGAGGAACGCTGCCATAGACACCTTTACGATTCTGTCCAGTATATGATACACCTTAGCTATCTTTGTTTTGAGCACCATATAATTAGTTGCTCACCACAGATAACTTTAGCCACATCTTTCTTTCCTTCTTGGACAATTGTAGCTGTTTTATTTAGTCCTGCATATTATACACATTACTCGTTTTAATTTTTATATATTATGGTTATGGTCAGTTTAAAAAAGTGAGCCTTTAAGGAAAACAGAACTGAAATCTTACAGTAAATAAGACTGAATATTATGAATTCTTGAATATTTGGAAGTTTTAATTAGTTGCTTTGCTGTAAGCATAAGCTAGAAATTGCTTAATCTTACTCAGCAAATATTAGGAACAAATTTTATTTAGCTATTATAACAATGGCAATTTTATGCTACAATACTGTACGCAAACATTTCAATTACTTTTGCTGAGTTGAAAATCGGATTTCAGTTTACTTCCAATAGTAGCCAAAGTATTATTTCGGCGTACAATTTTGCACGAAGGTATTGTAACAAATATAATGTATTCTTATCAATGAGTTTCTTAATTATCGTTTATTGTAATAACAGGGTGTCTACTGGAATACCAGAATGTAAATTCATGACTTTTTCATGACTTTTCATGACCTTTTTGTTCAAATTTTCATGACCATGGCGATAAAAATTTACCATTGGTAATAATAAACCCCTACCATCAGTGGTGCATCGGAACTATGCGGGTTGCTAGTCTTAAATATCACTTATTGTGAATCTTAAAGAAAGAATCTAAAATTCTGCCGCCTTGGGCTCGAGCACAGAATAGCACTTACCTAAATACAGGCCTGCTCTTACCAGTGAATCACTCTATACTGTATTTGAAGTTTTAATTCTGAGTATAACTATCCATCTAGCAGAAATTTGTCTGAAATTAAGCACTCAGAGAACTGCCCAAAGACAAAACAAATTATAAAAGAAATTCGTTTTAAAAAAATAGATCATCAAATTTAAAATCTGCAAACTCAAACGAATAATATTATTTGCATAAGTCTAAAGGCCCAAAAATACACAATTTACATTTCTTAGAAGTAAAGAAATAGCAGATCAGAAAGTTGGACAGTAAAAAGTTGTTACTATATTACAGACATTAGAAGATGAAATGGGGAGCAGCTAGAAGACAGTAAAGTACCAGTTAGCCAGCACTAACTGGTGGGGGAAATTCTCACAATTACTGACCTGATACAACTGTTTCAGTACATGTAGTATGAGGTATAAAAGTATGAAGTATAAAAATATACTCTGAGATTTCAAATTTTCATGACAAGTTGGGTAAATAAAGGACTTTTTCATGGCTTTCATGACCACTAAGCAAAATATATGACTTTTTCATGACTTTCATGACTTTCATGACTTGTAGACACCCTGAATAATGATCAATTGTATCATGGTAAGAAGTGATTTAAGCACCAGGAAACGGAACAAAAAAAATCGATACGTTAATAAATAAAAGCCACATAGCTGACACGAAAAAGGAAAAAAAATGTTGCTGGTGAGCGTTTGGAAACGGTGCTTGGTGAATGGAAAAGGTGATGAGTGATGGGCATTGGTTTCCTTCCTAGAAGACACTAGCTGCTTAAGTAGTGAAGAATCTTTTACACACACACAAACACAAGAAAAATAGAGAGAGAAAGAGAGAATGAAGTGCGGGAGGAGGGAAGATCTGAGATGAGAAGATGCAAGTTATGTGGCAAATCGGCTTGCCAGCTGAGTCATGGTGCTTAGAATAGAAAAGGCACCAATATACGCATGCGTGATTTCTCGTAGAGAACTGTCAAAAGCCGGTACGTGGGCAGATACTCGCTTTATACACAGACACACGTACATACACATGAGCACGCATTATAATATATATATATATAGCGAGAGAGAGAGAGAGACACTACTTAAATAATAGTCAATGATAAACTATGAAATGTGGGAGCATAAGGAAGCAGTGTATCAGAGAAAAACATAATTAATACCACTATTAAGTTATACGTTGAACTCACTGGTTACTCAGATAAGTCGCGCCTGAATATCTAAGATAATTAAGTGCATTTCTTGATTAGCCTACCAATGCCCAGCTATGTATAATTATTTTTTTAAAAAAAATCAATCATGCATTCTGAAGACTTGTATTTTACTCGTATCCGTAATTAGAATTAAATCAAATGCAGGAATACCTTATCTGCCTAATAGAGCTCTTCGTAAGAAGTTAAGGTAGAAAGTGCGTTAGTGTGTCATCCTTAAGAGCCTACGTTACTAAAAATAATACAAAATTTACAATTTTTCTTTTGCTTGATTATTGATCAGTGAAAGAAGATAATGAAATGCAGGTTACCACAATCATAGATAATGCTATTCTATAGCAGAAAATATGTACCTGAAGGATTTTCGGTGTTGCCATCCATAAAAATTACAGTGTTGTCAGAAAAACAATTTACCTAAAATCTAAGTTAAGGCAGCGAGTAGAGAAACGATCTCAACTGCACCTGATTACGTATCATGTTGTTTTGCTTTCTTGTGAACTACTTTTTAATTAACATTATTATTTAGTTTTAATAACTGTATGTTAAAACTATTTTGTTTACTACAAACTAAATACAACTATTATTTAAAAAGTAGTTCAAAGGAAACCAAAACAGTGAGATACGTAACCAAATGCAGTTGATTTTATTCATCTACTCGCTGCCTTAACTTAGATTTTAGGGAAATTGTTCATCTGGCAACACTGTAATTTCTATGGATGGCAACACTGAATATTCTTCAGGTTCATATTTTCTGTTGTAGAACAGCATTATCTATGATTGTGGTAACTTGCATTTCACTATTTCTTTTTACTGATGAATAAACAAGCAAAAGAAAAATGGTGAATTTTGTATTATTTTTAGTAAGGCATGCTCTTTAATAACTCGTGATGTAGAGGCAATCAAAAAGTTCCAGGAATTGTACTGTAGCTCTTTATTACCACAGTGTAAGTACATATTTACTTAATCGCCTTCAAAGTAGGTACACTCATGTCCAAAATGATTGTCGCATATCTATAAACTGTCTTTTTTTAAGAATATAATTTGATAATGACTTTGTAGGATACTTTTAATACTGATACTATTTGTATAGTCAGGAAATGTATATTTGTGGTAAATTTCATAGGAAAAGAATTATAAATACGAAAATTAGAATGAGTAAAACAAAATGTTGCTAAGTAGACAAGAAAGTTTTATTTTCGTTTTATTGTTCTTATTTACTGTTCTTTTGACATGAAATTTGCCACATACATGTCTTTGCCGATTATACACATACTAACATTATAAGAAATACCGGGAGAATTCGTTATCAAATTATATTCCTACAACAACATATTTATAGACATGCGACAATAATTTTGGACATGAGTGTACCTGTATAACACACACACACTTGTTCTACCGCTCTTTTGGTATCTTCCGAAGATCAGCTGTCTCATTGGTTTAGATCTCTTCTACGTTGGCGAAACGAAAAATGACCATTTTTAGTTTTGATGAGAGAGAAATATCCAATGCTGCTAAACTGTTTTTAAAGCTGTCAAACTCTCTCTGAATCAGATATTCCTCAATTTGCACATACACTTGGATGTTTGCGCGTTGTCCAATCTGTGAAATTGCACCAACTGATCACTGTACACTTCCCCGTTTAGCTACACTATTTGTACACTGCCTGTTAAGACGTGTTCACACTTGTTAAATTCAGAATTAGATAACGTAAGGATCATACTGTACAAGATTTATTGGGGTTGTATCACAAATGCCAAAACTACATCATCATTTCGGGAACTTTGTGACTGCTCTCGTATATGTACACTAAACACGAATATACATGTTAATATCCACAACATACTGCACAGCGAAATCAATATAAGTTCCGTCTCCTCCGTTAAACCTTTATGCAAACAGGCAGCGCTTCAAATTAACATTTCCGGTTACAACATTTATAGCCACACAACAAAAATGGTAATAGATAGCCATAAACTGTTTTCTGCCATCTATTCAGGGTCTTCAGAGAACATATCATTACAACCCACAACATTCTACAAAAATCAGAACTGGCTGCAATTTATTGCTACTCCTGGTTTCAATACTGATTTCCATGGAGCAAAAACGGTAAAATATATCAAGATACAGTTTTTTTTGCAATCGATTCGTCTTTCCAAGAGTAAGTTCTTTTTCCTCTGTTAACCCTTTATTCAAATCAGAAGCAGTTTCAATTAGCAATATACAGAGACTCACTTTAATATTCGGCCACCACATTGTACTGGCATTTTATCTTATATTATGAACTACAGTAAAGTAGAGTGATAATATTGTTTATGCTATGTGAAACCTCTATATTTTCTGCAAGTTTTTACAAAAATTAAACTATAAAATTTTAAATCTTACGTACAAAAATCAGAACATTTCTTCTCAAACACAAAAATTATAATCACTTTAATATTCGGCCACCACATAATGTGGAACTTTCTTGTCGCCTTCTTCGATGCAAGAAAAAGGTTTTAATACCTAATTAGATACTCTTTATTGTGTACCACCTCCTTCAACTGATTTTGCATATTTCGAGTTATTTTTGTAGTATATTCAGCAGCAATATTGGCCCATTTTTCTGTTAACCTTCTCTCAATTTCCTCCTTTGATGTTACCGCCACTTTCCGAACTCCAGGATCGAGTTCATCCCACAAATTTTCAATGGGATTGAGGTCCGGACTTTGTGGTAGAGTTTCGATAGCTTTGGGGCAGTTGTACTGAACCCAGTAACGCACAACATGCGCCTTATGTTTTGGGTCGTTATCGTGATAAAATTCAAAAGTCTCGCTGATTCCAAATTTGTCCGCACTCTTGTGTAAAGTCTCTTTTAGAATGCTCAGGCATTGTTCTTTTGTCATTTTAGGATTTATAAACCTAGAGTTTATCCATACCGACAGCAGATATGCACCTCCAAACCATTATGTTACCACCACCATATTTGACTGTTGCTTGTAAATTCAGTTTCCTTAGTTCTTCATTTGCCTTTCGCCACACTATAATCCTGCTATCTGTCTTTAAAATGTTGAATTTGCTTTCCTCAGCAAAAATAACGTCTTTCCATCATTCTGGCTCCTTTTACACATTGATTTTAGCTAACTGAAGTTGTTTCTATCTGCACACTTTGTTGACACATGGTTTCTTTGTAGCTACCTTTCCGTGGTATCCTTCGTTTCTCAGTACTTCCCGAACAGTCTCTGGGTGTACATCCTTACCGCACCCTTGCAACAATTCCGCTGCAATCTTCAGTGCACTTAATTTTGGTTTTTTCCTTAACTTTTTTCACAATCACACGTTTATCTTGTTCATTTAGCTTGCTAGGCCGACCCTTCTTCTTCACGGATTCTATCGTGTCTTCGGTCTTATAACGTCGCAAGATATCACCGACTGTACTTCGTGGTATATTCAAAAGACGGGCAATATACCTATCGGAATCCCCCTTTAATGACGAAAAATGACCAGCTGGCTCTGCTCAAAGATTGTGTTACAACTTTTTCGCCTCATTGGAAGTGTTATACTGCAAAGTTAATACCCATTCACACTTTCTAACACGAAGACGAGAAAAGAGTTGTACATACGACGTTCCTTCCCCCACTCATATCGTTCTGTAAACTGGAGATACAGCAGTAAGATTATCAAGTCACTTTAGTGGCCGAATAATAAGTGGCATAATATGAAGGCAGTTCGTAGAAACATAGCAGTTAGTTGGGCATAGTATGCATTTACAACTTTTACATATTAGGAAATAGTACACGAGACATGATAGTTGTTCCCTGTCATCGCTTAAAAATCCCTATGTATTTACATTAATGAGTCCTTTGACATAAATGACAACAATGTGGGGTGACCGAATATTAAAGTGAGTCGCTGTATGTTTATCGTCATAGAACAAATATGGTATTAGATAACGACAAGAAGTTTTCTGCAATCGTTCCTGGGTGTCAAGAGAACAGACTATCGTAATCCTCTGCCAAAACAGGACGTGGTTCAAATTTACTTCTACTTCCGGTTTCAGTACTTATTTCCGTAGAGCAAAAACTGTAAGAGATATCAAGAAGTTTTTTTTTTTTTTTTTTTTAATCAATTAAGTTTCCCAAGAGCAGGTTCTACTTCCTTTCTTAACTCTCCATTCAAATTAACGAACTCCGGTTTCAATCTTTATCGCCATAGAATAAAACAGTACGTGATAGCGAGTAATGGCTTTTATTTTAAATGAATTCAGAGTCCGAGGAACAAGTTTTCTCTTTATTTTATTAATCTATTGCAACAAGTAATAATAAATTGCAATACTACTTGAATTTTGAGTATTGAATTCGGATAGTTTGGAAGTCTACCGTAGTTTCCAACTGTGAAACGAGATTCACTTGTTTCTTTTGAAACAGGTAAAAGAAGACCAAGAAGGAAATTGATAGAAATGGTTAGAAATGACTTCCGGGAGAAAGGTCTAACAAAAGACGAACTTCGGACAAAGCTTCATGGAGAAAACTTATGAGAAATGTCGACCCCCACATAAGTGGGAAAAGACGGGAAGAACATTAAGCATTTAATGTTTACTTCGGAAGAATTTAATGTGGATATAACATACTCGTATATATTAGTATTGAAGTATGACAAAAATAATACATTAGAACTATCGTCACTTAAGTTTATACTAATTTAATATTCTCCTTTCGCAAGCGAGATGCATATAGTTTTTTTTAAAATTACTTTCACCCTCAGCTTGAATCACAAACTATACTTACAGCACTACATACATAAAATCTTTCAGTTTTACGTCCTACGGATACGCCAGCTAGGCTAAAGGAGACGGTGATGATGAGAAATTAATGAAATGGTGGAATGAAGAAAATGGTAAGAAACGGGACAACTCCGAGAAAATTCATGTACATGATGTCTGTCCACCACCAAGTCCACTTGGCGTGTACTGGGATCGAACCAGAGACCCACGCATCAGAGGTGAACGCTCTACCACTGAGCCACCGTGACCCGGTGGTAGAGCTCTACATGCAGCTGCAATAGATACAAACAAACTAGAATAGTCGATGGAATCAAATAGAAATTTCCAGAAAACAATTTAATGTGTCTTGTTCAACTTGGCACGTTTGAAGTCGAAGTGATCAACTTTTACACTATAGATTCGCTAACTTAAGTGAACTCAAGGAGTTCTAAATCAGATTGGATCGATGACAGAAATCATGCACGTTTTTGTCAACTATAACCAAGGAAGTCTTAAGAGTGTATCTTCAAAATGGTCTTTGGTTTTTAAAGATGATAGAGGTTTCAGCAGCATCACCACTTAATGAGAAATATATATTCAAGTTTAATGTTTACACTACTTTCATAAATGGAAGTACCTAATTTTCGAAGGATGGAGAAAGTGGGAGAAGAAGGGAATAATTATACATTATATTTCCAAAACAAAGCAACGTACGATATGAGAAACAGAATTTTCGAACAACAACAAAGATTCAACAAGGTACAAACGAACAAAAGGTTAAAGGGAATAAACTACAAAAAATATTTCCTACTTTTTTCTACAAAAATATTTCTACTTTTTTTTCTCCATAAATAATTCCAAAAGGAAAGAAAAGAGAAATCCGGGGGATTCCATCTGTTCGCTTTGTGATTTACAGCTACAGGAAGGTGTTAGCATTTCGCTGGCTGGCTGGAAAAGCTGATTCCAGATACAACCTGTGATGTAAGTTGTCACCAAACAATTAACTTTCCTAATTTATATCGGTAGAGGGCCAGGAATTTAACGACCGCTTCTGCGACACATTTGGCTACAATTCTAGTTTGGAATGTGTATAAGGACAAAATAAGCCTCTAAAAATCTTGTGTGCATGAAAACGTGTTTTAAGAAACATCTGATAAACAACTAATGGTGACCCAATTTCCAGAATTCTTTATAGGTACTTTCACAGTTTAAAACCCAATTAAAAACTTGTCTTATTCCTCACACATCTTGAACAGACAAATACACTATTGTATGCACACAGAAACGTTTCTTTCATGGGACCCACTCTTTTGTAAGCTACAAAGAAGAAACAAGTTATGCCTTTCCAGAAGGGCTGTTGGTCTAAACTTGTTGATAACGACAGACTAATTTTAAATGGTCACATTGCAGATCTTAAAACTCAGGCTACGTATACGTCGAACTTACAACTGTCTCATAATAAGAACTAAGGTTACTTAATCAACACATGTACAGTGCAACTGCGTGTGTAATACTTGTGGGTAAATGTCCGATTGCTCGTCAGTTGCATTCTGTCAGAATAAGCAAAACAGTGCTTAGCCACCAGCTTTTGTGTTACCATCAATATGGCCTTATCCTAATCAAAACGAGAATTTTCAACGCAGGTATTATTCATCTGTAATAACCAAGTCAAGAAAGACGAAGTCTGCGTAGGCTACTTAAAAATTACAGTTTTATTGCTTTTCGACTTCCAATTACGCTATACGTAAGTTTCTTCTCTCAACCCTACATTTTTAGCCCGCTGTGGCTTATCGGTAGACAAACACCGTATGCGCGTTTTTTTTCTGTATTCTCATCTTTCCTCCCACTCTTCATTCCACCATTGACATCCATCTCATTATTACAGTCTCCCTTAGTCACAAAGCATAACTGGCGTTAATTAAAAAAAATAATAATAACTTCACACCGGGAGTGATAGAATCCGGTTTCAACGTTGATCACCAAGAGCAAAAACTGTAATGTGTAGCAGAAAATGGCTATTTTGAAATGAATTTATTCTCTCAAGAACATTTTTTATCTTGTCCGTCTGTTGTAACCGGAATTGATAGATCAATTACTTCTGGTGTCGATATCATCCTCACAGTTTGGAAATATACCGTACTTCCATAATGTGGAATGCAATTCACATTTTTTTTCTTTTTTGTAAGAACAAGTAAAACATGAGAAATGATCTGTAGCAGGAAGTTGTGGAACAGGGAGAACTGCGTTCATTTTATAAAGAGTAACTTGAGTACACCTTACGTTTATACATTGTTTTACGATTTACTTTTATTGTAAATTGTACACCTATTGATAAGTACTTCAATGTACAGTACTTACATAGTAGGCCCCTAATCTTTATCGTCAAAATGACCGCATGTTTACCTTTAGGTTATAATGAACATGTGTTCCTATAGGTGTTAAACTTTTAAATGTGTTCTTTATTAGTTTCACCATTAGAACAAACGTATTGTATTTATAGGTACATATTTCACTTTAAAACATGACGAATCATTTATAATCAGCCTGAATTAATTATATGTACAGTGGTTCAATAAAGAAATCGTACATATACATACTCACACATTTCAAGAAAGAATAAATATTCCAAGAGTAACCTCCAGAGGAAAGAAAATATATTTTAATTCCTCTACATTATTTACTTATGAAAAATAGAAACATCAATGACAAAAGTCAATTTCATGACTATAAAAAATACAAAACGTGAAAACACCGTAAATCCGTGTCAAAAAGAACTCGGACCCTTAATCTGTAACAAAATTTTAGAATTTTATTAGATATTTTTAATATTTTGTCGGCAATCCTTTATTTTTAACGATGGCTTTCTATCTTTCAGGCTTAGATAGATATTACAAGTTTTTTTTTTTTTCAAAAGGAAAAATAAATTTTTGCCTATTCAGTCTGAAGCACTGATTCCAAGTCTTCCTTTATTCTAATAGTATGATTTTAACTGTTTTTTTTTTTTTTTTTTAATGAGCCCGTAAGTGCTCAATAACGTTAATATCAGGAGATTGCGGAGGTGTTTCCAGCACATGCGCGCAATTATACTGGAGCCACAAGCGCACATTGAATGCTTTGTGCTTGAGATCGTTATCCTGGTGGTACTGGAAGTTCCCATTTATTCCCAATGTTTCAGCAATTTGTACCAAATTTTGCTTCAGAATGTTTAAATACTTTATTTGATCCACAATTCCATCGATTACACAAAGTTTCCCTGGAATAGCTGAGGACATACAGCCCCAAGACATTACCAAACCACCTCCATGTTTTACACTGGATCGCAGATTACGCTCTCGGAGTTCTTCATTAGATTTTCGCCAGATATAACATTGACCATCTAAGCGGAACAAATTAAATTTGATTTCGTTCGTAAATAACATAGTGTTCCAAAACGAAAAAATCTTTATTTTTATAAGATTATGCAAAACTGTATCTAATTTTTCTATTGCACTTGCTCACGAACGGTTTTATACGGGCTAGTCTTCCATGCAAATTGCTTCTTTTTAAAATCAATCTTATCGTTTCGGGATGCACACTTCTATTAAGCTGTTCTGATACTTCCTTGGTCAGTTTAGGAGCACTTATCTTGGGGTGTTTATTAACCTGTAGTACAATCTATCGCTCGTCTGACTTTGAAAACACTCTAGGTCTACCACTTTTTAGTATATTTTCCACTGCTTTTGTTGATTTAAAACGTCTAGTAATGTCACGAACTGTTGAGTGTGACTTATTTACCATTTCCTCAATATCACGAACTGATTTTCCTCTCTATATAATATTTTAAAATAAGCTTTCTTACTGCTAAACAAGTTTGACCACGTTGTCTTACTATTTTAAATTTTAAATACACAGTTTCACCAATGTACAAATTGTACGGCTTCAACTCGTTTCACTTCGACACCTAGAACGTCAAGTAGACATAATCTTGGAAATTCCCCTATTAAGCCCAAAAAGAAAGAGTCCTGCCACCTGATTGAATTGTTTTTTGACATGGATTTTAGCTGTATTTTTACGTTATTGTATTTTTCATAGTCATGAAATTGAGTTTTGTTTCATTCTGTTTCTATATTCCATAAGTAAATAATATAGAGTAATTAAAATATAATTTCTCTCTGAAGCGTATTTTTGGAATGTTTATTCTCTCTTAGGATGTGTACGTAGGTATGTGTCCGACTTCCTTATTGAGCCACTGTACATATTTTTTTTAATAGGCGATATACCCAATATATTCGTCCACTGTGATACTTAGTTAAATGTTTGTAATCGCAAGCTCATTTTCCTGTCGGGACGCGATAGGATATTTCCGATAGTAAGGCTGGAGAATCTATATCATGTTTAAGTTAACCTTTGGCCGGTCGCATGTGTATTAGATTGATACAGTCCCTTGTTATTTTGCCGCTATTTCTTAAGTTTCAATATTGTTGACTATTTTCCCTAACAGTACCCTTCTGTATCGCACTTTCAAATGCTCAAGTTGTTCTATTGTTATGTCTATGGAGTTCAAATAAGTTTCTTTTAGATGGGTATATTGCGAGCGACCGTGTTACTGTGGAAATTTATTTTTTTCTTTTGGTCGATCACCTTGGCAGAGAAATGAAATTAAATCTTTGAGCTTTACGTCCCACGGTTATGCCGGTTAGGCTAAGGGAGACGGTGATTATGAGAAATGAATGAAATGGTGGAATGAAGAAAGTGGGAGGAAACGGGAGAACCCCGAGAAAACCCACGAACCCAGATCAAAAACTGCCTTTTAACTTTCAAAAAATGATACTGCTTGCGAGTCTGCAGAGGAAATAGTACGAAAAGTGAATCTTACAACAGTATCTGGTAGAACACAAAACATAACTCATAACCTATGCAGTGAAATATCATGTTTGTATTAGGAATAAGCAAAATCGTTTTTAAAAAACTGGAAACCGGTTTCTAGAAAATCGAAAACCGACATTTCAGTTTTTTCCAAAACCGGTTCGGTTTTTCACCAAAACCGGTTTCGGTTTTCTGCAAAAATCATTCGACCAATGTTAAATGTAATAATTTCAAGCCTAGTTTGCTACCTTGGCACTGTATGAGCGTGTAGAAGGGTAGCGTTTTTAATGAAATTCAGTGCTCAATCACTCTAAATGTAGTTGTCTCAGTCATTTTTTTTTTGTGAGATATTCCCATTTGTATAAAGAGCAATCTGTAAAATCTTCAATTGTTTTCATGTAGTCCCTTTTTAGATATTGGCCTGAGAAACTAACTAACTAACTAACTAACTCTATGGCCTATGGAACCCGGAGGTTCAATGCAGCGTTCACAAAAGTTCTCCACTGACTTCTATCCTTAGCTAACTGCATCCAGTTTCTACTTTGGATTCCCATCTCTGCGAGATCCATCTTAATATTGTCCTCCCATCTACGCCTAGGTCTTCCTAATGGTCGTTTTTTGATTGGTCTTCCAGTCAAGACTTTGAAAGTGTTTCTACTTTCTTCCATTCTAGCTATATGACCCGCCCACCTAAGCCTCCTAGACTTGACGACTCTAACAATGTTGGGTAAACCGTATAAATTATGTAGTTCCTCGTTATGAAGTTTCCGCCATTCCCCATTCCCATTTCTCTTGGCCTGAGAAAACTAACGTTAAAAGGCTTTCCGCCATTTTGGAAAAGCTTTATATATATATATATATATATATATATATATATATATATATATATATATATATATAAAAGGTGGAGCATTCTCAGGACTAAAACTTATACTGCAGGTAGTTATGTAAGTATTCAACAGAGAAACAACATATCATTAGTCTCTTTTCCTTCATAAAACTAATGATCTTCAAAATTAACGATTTGTACATATTTTCCAAGTTTTTACAGTAAAGAGTTTGACGGACTCTCTTGCACGATAGAAAAATTAAAATAATGTATACCTGAAGTTCATTTCATGTTGAACACACCGGTTTTCGAATTATTCTGGTATCTTTAAAAATAGCTTGGCAATTAAACTTTACGGAAACCACGTTTTTTTTTTTTTAATTAAAATTGCCCAGCCGCCATTTTAAAAATGGCTGTCAGAAAAACTATGGCATATAAATATTTTTAAGCAGTGTTTTTTTTTCAATTATCAACCTCTAAGGAACTCATGATTTAAAAAAAAAAAAAAAAAAAAAAAAAAAAAAACAGAAAAACAAAAGGAATGTTGACAACAATGCCTGGGTGTTTTGAAATGGATTGACCCGTCTAACATATCTAAAACGTGATATAAATAGAAAGATTTCTAAAATATCATTAAAATATTGATTTCCATCTTTACTCTCTAAGTCCACATAATGAAAGATTTAATGAAAGTATACTGCGGTATTAGTTTCGTCTTAAGCAGCTTAGCTATCATGTAGCCTTAACTATTAGGTTTAAAAATAAAATCTTTCAGTTTAACGTCTCACGACTACGCCCTCTAGCTAAGGTGGAAGGATGATTATAGCAAGTGAAACATGATGGAAAAGATGGATTGAGAATGTAGGAAGAAAAAGGAGTATACAGAAAAAAAAATCATGGAAACGATGTTGTCCGCCACGAATTTACTTGGGCGGGATCGCACCAGGGACCCCATCCATGAGAGGTAAATACTCTAACACTGAGCCACCACCGGATTTTTAGGTTTTATCTCTGTATATAAAAATGAAAGATCTCTGCTTGTGACCCGACCGATCTCGATCAAATTTTCAACATTGATGAGGTTCGGGTCTGGCATGTCTTTTATCATTTTGTTTTGACGGTGCAGCTTAGAGGAGGTGGAAAAGGGAGATATTTAAAAATGATCGAAAATGACGGATGTTAGTGTCGAATCAATAGTTTTCGGGGTCACTAAGATAAAAAGTGAAACTTCAGATGCCGCTTAAATCAAAATTCAGCCCTTGTGCAAACTAAAACGAATTCACGCCGTGGGTAGAATGGGTATTCTGCTAGTATATATTAGGGCCGGATCCGGATTCTCTAATGGATGCACTAATAGATACCAGCGCATTTGAATTAAATTTGAGTTTTTTAAATGCATTTAGGCATTTGTGATGTGAATGAGGAGTTCCTCTGGAAATGCTGTGTGTCTGCTTTCGAAGAATTCTTTTCCTTCAACCTTCAGAAAAAATAACTTAAAACTATTGCTTTTGCAAAACTCACTGCTAGATTCTCACTTTAGGAAGTGTATATTTACAACGAAGGGGGGGAGGGGTGCACGTGCAACTTTGCACCCCCCTAAATCCGGTCCTATATAGACCCTAACATTTTTTTAAAAACACCAGTAATACCGTAGAATTTCAAATAGTTAACTGTTTCGAGAACTTCCGCATTGCAGAGTTCTACGTAGATGACATCAAACTTAGTCATCTATTAGGCCTACTTAGCAATGAAAAATGTTTTAAAACAATATTTTTGAACTTTTTACAAATAATGTACTGAACTGAACTTTTCTATAATATTAGAAAAACTAATAAACTATTTTATAAGAAAACCCAAAATACCAGAAATACCGCTGGCAACAACACAGTTAAAACTTCATAAACTACAACAGAAATACCTTAATTATTCATGGGGAAACAGGCTGTGACTCACCCTTGTTTAAATTTGTCTCCAGAGATCAACTGTCTTTCACAACGTTGTAACAATTCTTGGAAGGAGCATCAATAGCTCCAAATAAATTATACATAAAAAAAAAACAAAAAAAAACGAGTGAAGGAATGTGACGAGGTAGTAACCACGCCTTTTTAATTTGTGTCTTTCAGACTTTACGACGAGGAGGTGTGACAATTGCTGTCCTCCCACACAACTGGAGAAGAGCTATAAGATGTCGCTACATGTCACAAATCAGTGGAGCTGATTCCCATGTCTTAGTGTTTTGAAACGTTAAGATGCAGGGAGAAAAATATTTACATTTGAAAAAGTACAGAAGTTCAAAACACGTGTGGAGGACACCATGCGATGACCTTCCACTCATCATTGAGAGGAAGGGAAATTTGTCACACGACACAAGTTGAACATTTATCATAAAGTACCATTTCTTTTTTTAACAAGAAAGGGTTGCATTTCTATTATTTATGTTGAGCATGTATTTTTCTGATTAGCGTGCGTGCTCCTGGGTTTGATTCCCACTGAAAACAAACAACTTTCGGTTAACTCAGCATTGTGAGATACCCGAGGAACAGTTTAAGTTAAAGTGAGTTTAAAGGAAACCTAATTACTAACAGATGGTAGTACGTTTAATTTATCTTTCCAATGTATTTTGTACGGAGCGACAATACTCAAAATAATTCAATTAAATCCATGAAATGAGTACTCAAACTTTATCGAAGACTAGCTGAAATACCAGTTCTTCGCACGGGGAGAATAAGTTTGTGTAATACTTGAACCCTCTTCTTCCTTAGGATACGCATTTCCATGAAGTATAAATTTCAGATTCAAGAGAAACTGGAATGGCGGAAACTTCATAACGGGGGAGTGCATGATGTATACCGTTTACCAAACATTGTTAAGTTCATCAAGTCTAGGAGGCTCAAGTAAGCAGGTCATGTAGCCAGAATGGAAGAAAATAGGAAAGTTTCATAGTTTTAACTGGAAACCCAATCGGAAAACGACCATTAGGAAGACCTAAGCGCAGATGGGAGAACAATATTAAGATGGATCTCGCAGAAATACGAATACAAAGTAGGAACTGGATCCAGTTGGCTACGGACAGAAGTCAATGGAGAGCATTTGTAAATGCGGCATTGAACCCCTGGGTTCCATAGGCCATAGTATTATGTGTAAAAACCCTCACACAACTGGGAGTTGAACTTGGGACTTCAATGGCATCGGGAGAGTCATTATTTACATAACCGATCTAAAAAGTTATGGATTGGACACCAATCTTGGTCGTTATCGATTATTTTTGAACGTTATCCACTTTCCACCCATTTCGCTCACCCCATGTTGATAGGGGAGGAATATAAACGGCATCGGAAGTGTCACTGTTCATCTCAGCGGGCCCGAAAACTATGAATTCGACACATCCCTCCGAACGTTAGAGGTAGCTTACCTCAAAAGTACCAGACTGGGAGTGTCACTATTCGTTTTAGCAACCCCAAAAACTATGGACTCGAGGCTAATATCAATCGTTTTTGATTACTTTCAGATGTCGTCTCCTTCCCACTCATTAGGAGTGCTAAGAGTGCCTTATGCCCACAGTATTTCTTCCCGACTGCAAATCATGTGTATCAAGTTTGGGAAATTGGAGCACACACACATTTATACATAATAGAAATGTAAAATACACCCTTAGTCCTCTCAAAACAAATATATTCAGTTATCCTGGGACACTTGTCCATTTAGTTTTAATGAGGAATTTGTATATCGAGTTTTATGTTTCGAGCTTGAAGTTCGTGAGCTACTCAATTGTTCGCATAAATTATGAACCCCTTCCCCTTTATATATGCATTTTAATCTAAGTAGCACAGTCCGATGCAGATGATAACTATATCAAAAAACAACAGAAAAATAATTACAATCGGTTCAATCATTTCAATGTAAGTGGATTACCAACAAGTTCACTATCACTTCTACGTAACAGATAAGCTGAATAAATATAATGAAAGGTTAATTCGCACACTTTTTAAAAATTATTTTGTTTCGTTCACTGTACAGTGTAATTAATTTGAATCCTCATAAGCGTCCTTCCAATAATGACACTCTCAATACTAATACTAATAACTGCACATTAATTGTTTTGAGGTAAAGTCTAAATATTGATCTAATTAATCTCCTTGATTTTTTTTCTTAATTTAACGTTGCTAGATTTTCCACCGAGGCTAAGGAATGTTAATCGCAGAGTGACGAAAGTCAGAGGAAACGGGAGAAAGAAGAGAAAATCCGAAAACACACGACGTTTGTCCATCACAAAGCCCATTTGGCCGGCGCTAGACTCGAATCAGTAACTTCCCGCGCCACAGGTAAGCGTTCTACCTTTGAGCCACCGTGGCTCCCTAATTTGACTGAATTATTTCCAAAATTGTGGTTAAAAACAAGATATTTTCGAAAGATGAAAAAAAAACATTGTCCTCTATTATTATGAAATGAAATCATCAAGTTTTACGTCCCACGGTTATGCCGGTTACGCTAAAGGAGACGGTGATGATGAGAAATCAATGAAAAGGTGGAATGAAGAAAAAGGGAGGAAATGGGACAACCCCGAGAAAACCCACGAGCACGGTGTTTGTCCACCACAAATTCCACACGGCGCGAGCTGGGATCGAACCAGGGACCCCAAGCACCGGAGTTGAACCCTCTACCACTGAGCCACCGCGCACCCTATATTATTATAAACGCTCTTTTAATCATTAGATAATATGCTGTATTAGCCAACTCTTCACAATATGTACCGCACACACAATAATATCTATCTATCTATCTATCTATCTATCTATCTATCTATCTATATCTATCTATCTATCTATATATATATATATATATATATATATATATATATATATATATATATATATATATATATATATATATATATATATATATATATATAGATATATAGATATAGATATAGAGATAGATAAATAGATAGATATATATATATATATAGATAGATAGATAAAGTTTAGAAATCATAAATATTTTTGTCAGTTTTTACCCTTTTGGGATTTTTAAGCTAAATTTTAGATTTTGAGAAGTTAAGAAATAAAATTATAATATTATTAATTAATTGTGCATTAGAGAACAGATGTTTAACATTCGTAATCTATCTTTAGAAAAACAATCCCAACATTGAATTTAAACGGTCAGAATTCGTAGTTTTGATGAAGAAAAGCACTGAAAATACTTTACTCCTATGTATATGAAGACAGCAGACAGATTTGTAGTTAAGGAGAGAAAAGGGAATAGATGGTAACATCCATTCGAAGTGTCTGCTAATTCTGTCTTGTTGAACGATTTATTGCAAGCAAGCAAGAAAAAAAAAAAGTGAAGCGCAATTTTTTTTAAGGCAATCTATAAGGAACGAATGAAGTAGTAGTAAAGTTGACTGAATTTACTATGTTGTACACAAACGAACTGGAGATATGCATAAATTAAGGCCCACTATCAAAGGGTGACTAGATGACAATTCTTTTGGCTAGTTTTAATACATCTCCCTATATTTGGGAATTTAAGTTTTTTTTTTTTAATTTTAGGAAAGCTTTATTGCTAATTACACACTGTATTTATAACAACTAATCAACCGTCTCATTATTCCCTTTATTATGACTCAAAATGTCAAATTAATGTTTAATGGGTGGCCCCGTAGCGTAGTCGCTAACGCTCTCACCTTCGGTGCGAGCGGTCCCGGGTTGAAAAAGTGTAAAACGCTTTTTCAGGCCAGCCACCCTGAATGAGGTTTTCCTCATTCACACCAGGCAAATGCCGGGGTGGTACCTAACTTATAGGTCCCAGGCCGCTTCCTTCCTTCCCCATCTTTCTTCCTTCCCTTTCCCCGGATTGTGTGCTCGCCGAGGGACGTCATCCCTCAAACGTGAAGGGCTAAATGGCCTTAGATGCCGAAAGCCCAGAAATCTAAATCCTAACCTAACCTAATATTTAATGGCAGGTTTCTTCCATGTAATTTTGTATATATGCATATACATACTAAACTCCTTAAGTTACCACACGCCACGCTTGAGCAAGATTGGATGAAAGTGAAATATTTTAGTTAACACCCCACATTTATACTTTTAGGCTAAGGGAGACGATGATTAAGGCAAGTGAATGATGATGGAAGATTTGATGGAAGGAATGTGGGAGGAAACGGGAGTACCCTGAGAAAACGCATGAACATGACGTTGTCCACCAGAAGCTCACTTGTCCGGAGATCGAACTAGGGTGCCCACGAACCAGAGGTAAGCGGTCTACCACTGAGCTACCATACCCCCCACAACATCAGATGAGTTTGACCGGTTGTGTGTACTTTTTTGTATTTTGTGTGTATACTTTTGTTTGGGAATTAATTCAACGTTCTACGAATGCACTCCACCTTATCCGTTAGGTCTCTTTCCAAATCGGAAAGAGGCCACGGTGGCTCAGTGCTAGAGCGTTCACCTCTGATGCATAGGATCCTTAGTTCGATCCCAGGTCGTGCCAAGTGGACTTTGAAGTGAACAGAAACAGTGTGCGTAGGTTTTCTCGGGGTTCTCCCGTTTCCTCCCACTTTCTTCAATTCACCATTTCATTCATTTCTCATCATCACCGTCTTCTTTAGCCTAACCGGCATAACCATGGGTCGTAAAACTTAAAGATTTCATTTCAAACCGGAAGTGGCAGAAATTAACAATTTCCAGTTTCAATGTCGATCATCACAGCACAAAAACGGTAGGAACAGATTTTTTTTTTTTTTTTTAATCGGTTCAGCATATGCTGGAAAGATTACTACTATATGCCTACCGACATCTGTATAGTAAAACCGGAAATTGTAGAAAATTACTTCTAATTACGATGATTAAGATCGACAAACGAACTTTTTAGAATCGATTCAGGACCTCAACATTTGTACCATTTCTTCCGTTAACTCCCTATTCAAACCAAAGTGGGAGAAAGTAACAACTTCCATTTGCAACGCTGATCGCTATCGAATAAATATGGTAATAGAAACCGACAATGTTTTCGTTTGAATCACCTTACTGTCTGAAGGAAAGATAGTATCTTTACGTACATTTCTCCGCTGAAACAATATATACTGTATATATACACCGGGTGTTCAGAAAGTAACTATGTAGTACCATGTTGTGGTGTGCTAAGTGATGACTCATAGGATTGTCAATAAGTAATGCAACATTTTCCATTGTTTAACATATTTGAACAATATTTGAACCCTATTTGACCAGGTATTTGTATTTGTTCACAGGTCCGGTTTGATTGGAGACCAACATCTTTAAGTGGTTTATGGAAAATAAAATACGGCAAGTTATGAACTTTATTTACTTTCTGAATACCCGGTAGTGTTTACAGTGAGTGAGCGTTCACTGACTGGGAAATACAGATCAAACAAAAGGCCAACAGTCTCCTGCATGAGTTGACAGTTAAAACAAGAATAATTATGATTGAGTATCATCGATATTGCAAACAGCAAGAGAAATGAGTACTTACGGACCTTTTGCCAAGTGTGCATTTTGGTTTTTCTCGCATTCTTCACCAGTACTGCTGTGGGTGTGATAAGACAGAGAATCACAACTAGAGGAAACAAACGAGCTTGAGAGCCTTGACTAGGCTAACTATTCATCCTAGTTTATTTTACTTCACAACAACGAGTTTCCAGTTGAATTTATGAACAAAACACCTCCTAGAGTATGACGTCATTTCCTAATATTTTGATCACCTTCTGCTCAAAAACACAAAACACGCTGTTTTGTGTGTTATGGTATATTAAAGGAGTAATTATTTTCAAAGTTTCAGATTTTTTTTTTTTTTTTTTTTTGGTCCAGGCACATTGGAAATGTTGGACAATGAAATATGTCGAATTGGCATAATTCCCCAAATTTACATTTTTTTTCCCCACGCCTTTGGGGGCAGCTGCAGATCTGCAAATTTTTGTGTATAAACTTACGACCCCGTACTACATAGTTGTTTTCTCTTTCCGAACATGTCTTCAATGTCCAGCAATTTTGAATTTGCTAAGACAAATACATGCTGAAGTATTCAAAACAACGTAAACACCTGAAATCGAAAAAACGCAAAATGGCGACAGCTGCTGCGTCGCTACGAGATGTTTTAAAAATTCAATAATCGTGGTTTTAACTATTCTGATGTAGTATAACATTCATGAAAAAAATAGATTTTTTGGAGATGGTCGAGCGGCACATGCTTGATCACTTAGAATGGATTGACTCATCAACATTATTAACACCATATTTAAATTTGAGAATTCATATTTGTGTGACCGCATGTTAGTTGATGACCAAACTTTTTTTTTTTTAAAAAAAAAAAGTAAGTTACATGTAAAAAAAAAATGTACAACTTTTAGTTAAAGATAGTTATAACCTATAGTGTGCAGTACGCCTAAGGCTTGTGGAGTCAACTAGTTACTTCAAATGGCTTTCAAGTGGGTATCACTTACTCTTCTCTCAATACGCCATTAAATCGAAGATTGCATCCAACTGAATGTTCTGATATTACTTCTCGTTCTGGACACAGATATGGCATCATGTAAAGCTGTAAAGCAGGTTAGAATTACGATAGACAACATGCAAATACTGCAATGTTACAACATGCAATACATAACGATTATTGTCTTTGATGTTTATTATAAGCAATATATCATATCACTCAGAACGAATTAAAAACTGTAAAAACTCGATGCTTATGATGATTTCCGTTCCTATTTAAAGACGTGTTGAAGTGCATAATAATAAATATTATATTTCTTTTTTTAAAGTAAAATTTATAAAAATAAAATAAAAATAAAGACAAACACAGGGGACACACGTTTGTAATAACACGTGGCAGAACTTAAAATATGGAGCGCTTCCCGAGTTCCCCGACGCATTAAGATGGTTATTTTCGTGTCATGCTTGGCTTCAGAGCGAACGCATTTTAATACAATACAGCAGCATGGGTATATAACTGCATATGTGTTAAATATGTGGGGAAAAAGTGTGAAGAGCAGGTAAAGAACATACGATATTGATGGATGAGGTTGTAGGTGTTGAAGCAAGGAGTAGTGTGAAAAGATTGTAACAGAGAAGAACAAAATTTAACACCAAACATCAATCAACACCTTAATGGTTACATATTAGAAAACATATTTATCCTAGAAAAACAACTGCTACAGATATATACTTTGTCTTTCTTCTTGAGAAGAAAGGAACGAATTTCCGGTTCTAAAAAGCCGTCTTTAATTGCAATAGAGACGTCACAAGTTACGAAGGAACAAAATACTAATGATTGTTATGCGGCACGTATTTCTTTACAGTTGTGAGGTATTTGATTTCAAGATACATTGCTCGTATCTTGGAAAGTCTCACAGAGTGCGACGGAATTGCTGTTACGATCTTAATTGATAAAATTACAATAATTTTTATATTATCATTTGTGAACGGTTAGTTCAGCTCCATTAAATGAATAAATTGACACAGAACAACTTGATACATTTTATTCTATCATTTATCAAGATTATTTCAATATAAAGTCACTTCCGTGATTTATATAATACAGTCTTGTAGCGTCGCCACAAGATTCTGGGTTGCTACTGGGCCACTTTAAATTCAACATTCAACTGACCCACGTTAACGACTCACACTTAAATTCACTTTTCAACTCCTGCAAAATTTATTTTGGCAATTTCTACTTACAATCATTGTTTGCTACTTAAATCGCTTTAATTGCTGTTAATCAACTTGAGTACTATGGATTCAAACAATTTTAGTTTAATCACGTTATAATAATTGCTAATAGCTTATTATCTTAATATGTATAGAGCTTTCTTTCTATTTGAGATTTAATAAGCGAGTTCATTAAAAGTCATTAATCCAGGGATGCAAATAAGCAACAAAATTTTACTCGCCCAAGAATAAAGCTACTAGCCCACATCTCACAATAGAAATAATTTACTTACCTTCGGTATGATATTAAATACTCGCCCGCACCGATGAAGCTCTCGCCCCGGGGGAGTGCTTATTTGCATCCCTGCATTAATCGTAACACCAACAATCTTCCTGTGTGCGATTAAACAGTAATAATTATAACACTTCATACTGGCACATTCTTTAAGTATGTTCTAACTGTATTTGATACTCTTCTGTTAATTGTAATTACTGAACCATACTATGATGTCCGACTATACGTACTAAGCTTTTGTAGAATTACAGTGTCAATCATAGACGTAGTTGCTGGCTGTGCCGGATGTACCTGTGCACACCCTAAAAATATTGTTTGATTCTCCCTTTGCTACGTTCAATTGTCAAGTATTTAAAACTATTATTATGAAGTGAATGAATTTTTCAATCCATTAAAATAACATTACACTTACAATCCAATAAAACGAGCACAAAAGAATGTAACAGCGAAAGAGTACGTGAACTTGAATTACCCTCTTTGCACATTCATATGAAATGAAAAGTCTTTCTTTAATTACCTTTGTGCACACCCATATGAAAAGTTCTGCTTCAATTACCTTAGTGCATACCTGTATCAAAAGTTCTGCTTTAATTTCTTCTGTACACGTCCACATAAAAAGTTCTACTTTAATTATCTTTGTACACACCTATATGATAAGTTATCTTGACTTACCTTTATGCACACGCATATGAAAAGCTCTTTAATTACCTCTGTGCACATCCATATGAAAAGTTCTGCTTTAATTACATGTGTGCAAACTTACATCAAAAGTTCTGTTTTAGTTCCCTTTGTGAACACTCACACGGGAAGTTCCAGCTACACCTATGATATCAGTAATCTTTGTTCATCCTGTTATTCTTTCAACAAACTCCTTCAGGGTAGTCTTTTCTTTTCTCGGTTCATTACTTATTTCCGAACCCTCATCTCCTAGAACTACTCATTGAGTCTTTGCCCTAAAACTACTCGCCAAGTAACCATTACTTTCCTAATTTTCACAAATATAGCAGAAACAATAAAAACATCACAAATGAGAAAGAACCATATGGTATTTGCACAACAGTGTGTTAGCACTGGGCTCGATTCTGCTGGGAATTCAGAACTTTTTGTGTTGAGTCAAGAACATTTGGCGATCCGAGAGGTACTTAAATGAAGAGTATTAACATCGTCCTGGACAGCCTAACATCATTCGAAATCAACACGCTGACCACGCATTACTCAGCTTGGCAGTCTAACGTCCTTCGCCAGCTACGATACCAAAGAGTTTAGAACATCAATAATTCTTGATAATTTCGTGTTTAGACACTTGTCACATTTTATAACATAATAATTGTTGGGATCCGAAACTTTCGTATTGCATGGGAAATATCGAAAATAATCTGTTCACTTACTCACATTTGTGAAGTATTTGATAGCTTAACATCAAAACTACTATACTGTTCACTGTTGTTGCATTACAGCAAAAATTCACCAAAACGGATTAACACATTGCGAAGAACCTTGATAAATTCTACAGCTTAGTTTCATACTAAAAAAAAAAAAAAAATAAAATAAAATAAAATAAAATAAAATAAAATAAAAATAAAAATAAAAAATAACACCGCTAAAATTTTATAACTTTCAGAATCCACAAAATGTTAGTTTAATATTATTATAGTACTTTCTTAACTCAGTAACACGACTGTAAATTAATTTCGTATACTTCAGTGATGTGAACAGTACCAAGTCACAGTGACAATAACAACTAAATTCTTCATTCAAATCTGTTGGCAAAATTGAAATTCAGAACTATTAATTCTTTTCAGATGGTTCCACCAAAAATATTTTCACTTCTGGTGACTACTTTAGAATCGAGTCAACAAAATTTGCAAACAGATTAGCCAAACACTATATATCTAAATAAATCATTCCAGTACTCGCCCAGAAGAAATTTATCAAGCTCTAGATAGAGCCCAATCAAGTTGGCTAAGAGGGGTATCTCGTTTACGAAAGCGCTAACCGTTTATTACACCTGTTCTGCTACTCAATGACTTTTCCAATACAGCAATTTTCCCCTGAAAGTACTCCCTTGTGTGCAAATCCCATCGAGTTGGTTGTCTTTGCGTTTGTTAACTTCCAATTGAGTTTATTAAAATAAAAAGTAATGTACACATACTGGCGGATCCAAAAGTCATCTGGAGGAGGCGAACTATTCCCTGGAGGATTAAGTAGGCTTATATCAAGTAAGAATAAAGTATAAAGGTAGCCTTTATATATTATATCTATAAAGGTAGTCTTTTTTGGTGGGGGCAGTTGCCCACCTATTACCCCGTGGTTCGCCATATTATACGAGGGCTATTCAGAAAGTAACTGACGTTTAGAAGTAAAATGAAGACAAATGTGAAACTAGACATTTTTTATTACATACATTTTTAAGCGACATTCTTACACTACTTTCCGACATCATCACTGTACAACTTTAGGTACTTGTCTTAGCGATGAACAACCTTACGAAGTACATTATCATATGAAGTTGCCACGTGTAACTTTGATCATTCCCGCATGCCAGCCTGAAATTCTGCATCGACGTCAAAGAGTTCCTCAGTCCGCTAGGCTAAATGCGGGTGGGTGTTGTAATAAAACAGTAGGACTTTTGCACTTAGTTTTGCTCGGTGTGTGTTTTGAATTGCTTTCACCACTTCTGTAACATTTCACAATATTTTTTAGCAGTAATTCTTGCACCACGTTCCAAAAAGTCGACTAGCAGTACATCTTCCCTATTCCAAAACACAGCAGCCACACGTTTTCTTGAATACATGGTTTGTAAACATTTCCTTGCTTTTCCTTTGGTGAACCGGTGTGTTCCCACTTCATAGACTGCTTTTTTATTTCACAAAATTGTGCTTAACCAAGCACAAGTCTCGTTCCCAGTAGCGACACGATTAATAAAGGAATTGCCGTCTTTGTTATAGACCTTCCATCTTTAAACATGAGGAACCAACGTCTCACACCACTTTCACTCATCACATCTTCACCGTAAACTTCATTCACACAGTTGTTAACGAAGGTCAACCGATTTAGTGTTTTTCGCCAACAAAAGTAGTATGACGGCTCCCGCTTTACAACTGGCGGGATTTCCAATCAGAGAACTCACGTTATTAATGCATTATAAACAGAGAAGACGCAACCTGAACTTCTCGCGTCTACAACTGGATGCACACTGAATGGGAGGAAGTCTCTACAACAAAATGGCGCCGCTAGTCCTGTCCCTAGCAGAATTGCGCGGAAACGTTGAGCTGATTTTGAGTTTAACGGCCCTTTCAGCGGCAAAGCTATATGAGACGGGACCTAGTGATTAACGTGGAATCCGAACCACATGAGCTCCCGCCGGGAATCGAACCCGGGTCTCCCACGCCGGCGGCTCCCCGAAAACGTGACTTTCTGGATATGTATATTGTGTATATAATGGATATGATACGATTATGAACTTGAGAGACCAAATGAAAGGTCTTTTGCGTAGAACGGCTGTTGACTGGAGATGTGGACATGTCTATAGATTATCTACGGTTCAATATCCTCATGGACGACAGATATCACGCCGTATCCGGTTGCAAATAATTAATTTAATTACTAAATTAAATATAATAATTACTTACAAGTCTTTCTCCCACGCCTCCAGTTCGTAGAATAATTAGGCGGACAAACTTTAACCTGAAAAAACAAAAACACAAGATGAATACATTGTGCAACTATACAATCGACAATTAGTAATTCATTGCGTTACCATCTGAATTACAGAAAAGCAGCTGGAAGTTATAGAAATCTATAACAATTTCTGGTTTTAATATTGAGAAAAAATCACGCCATACAAACCAAATTTCCTGTACACGCGGCACTATTACTTGTTATTGACTAGAATAACGAGCACAGGGTGACATGAACATGAGGGGGATACTGGTCTCTGTAATTTACCTGTAGTTCTAGAAATTACATATTCTGTCTGAGATCGAAAGAAATCTTACAATTATTTTAAGGGAAAAATAAATAGACTTGTTTTGTTTCCTATATATATAAAAAAACAAAAAACAAAATAACTGTCCTTTTAAAGCAACTATGTCCACAAACAACGAAAACATTAACGATCAATGAAACGAGAGTGGGGAAAAAGTATGACATAAATGAATTTATTCGTAGAATTTTCGTGATTTAATTAGAAGATTCGTGCCAGATTGCAGCCAAAAAAGATTAGCGCCGTTTCCGGACAAGCAGAGGCGGCAGAGAGAACTCCTTAGGTCAATCTCACAAGTCTGCCTGTTTGCTGCTGACTATATTTAGAAGAAACCAGGACTCAACGACCGGGAAGCAAGCCAACTTGTTGCTCATGAGCACAAATTCTCTCCGATATTTTATTCTTTTTTTGTTAACGCTTTTTACTCTCTCTCTATGTTACATTTGACAGAAGCTGTACCGCTAAGAATGGTGGAAAAAAATTTAACACGGTGGCTCGCTGGAATAGCACTAATTAAAATGTAACATCTCATTAATGGCACAAATCAATGTTAGAAAGTGTTGGATGGAGGTAACTATTCTAGGTATACATATACTTTCTAAAATGTTATAAATACATCTAAAGTTTGTGCTTAAAATCGAATGGCAGCAATGAGAAATTGGACTTCAGTGAAAAAGGCAATCAACTATCCTGACCCAAGTTTCAACTTGCAAAACTTGAATCGAAGAATTTTACTGAATGGAAGATTTATTATTATTATTATTATTATTATTATTATTATTATTGCTGTATCTCGGTTTACGTTGGTTTCAGCTTAGTAATCTGAAGGCTGTCTCTGACAAGTGCAGATTATTTGAAGAATTCTTCAACGAACTTTCTGCCATATGACAGGTGTCTAATGTTACTATTTTTTGTAGATTTGTTAGGAAATGTTTTGCGATTATCTGTTCAACTTTTGTCACAGTGCTTTTAATGACATTGCTATGGTTGAAATAATGATTGGTGTTACTGTAACTCTCTAACATTCCCATAACTTTTTGATTTCGTCAGCCAGATCTTTATATCTGCTTATTTTCGTACTAAATGTTGTACGTATGTAATGAGTCAATGGTACTGCTACATCTATGAGCGTTACTTCTTGGTCCATCTTATTGATAATAGAGATGTCGGGTCTATGTGCAAGTAGCATTACATCTGTTCTGATTTCTCGATCCCAGCAGAGTTTGTATTTACCATTTTCAAGCACTGGAATTGGTTGGTATTTATACCTAGGTAGTATGGCTTGTTATCGGTGATTAGTTCCGTGTTATGTGCCAAAAACTGATGAAATGCTTTTACGAACATCGTTGTGTCTTTTTAGATAGCCTGTGAGACCCATTATACGGCATGAGCCTGTGATGTGTTCAATTGTTTCTAATGTGTCTCCGCATCACTTTTCATCCGGTATTTCATGCTTCATTATGTTATGTTATTGAAGACCTGAAATTTCTACTGTAATTTCATGATTATGCACCAAGGTTAAGAGAGACGGTGAATGAAGATAATGAATGAAGTGGGAAACCGACGCACATGTTGATTGTCCATCACAAATCCCACTTGGCGTCAGTTAATTATGTTTTTAATTCATATTATCTGATAAGTTGTAAAACACAATGAAAACTTGCACGGTTTTTGAAATAGGCCACTTCTAGTGAAACACAATGATTTATGTCTTTTTACCCGACGGTACCCGTGTATAAAATTACTTTATTGGTCTCACCGTTGTGACTGTAATCGGTTATCAACAATCAATATACTTTTCGTATAAATACTAGATTATATTCAAGACAACTGAAGAGGTGGTTACTGTGGATTTCCAACTGCAAAAGTATAACACAAATACAATATCAAAATTTGAGTTTCAAGGCAATTCAATACTGAAAATAGCACTACTGCTTTTGAGATAAACTCTATGGAGTGATTTCATGAATGACCTAACAAATATAAATTGGCCAAATAGCAAATTAGTATGTGTATACACAAAATGATGATTTTGTTTCATAGTATCATCTATTCCTCATTTGGTATAGCATCTATTCCTGTTACTTTACCGTTCCTAAACTTGCGATACAGCTTTTTCACACTCGTCACTGAGTATAGTAAATCTTCATCCTCGCTTGTGGTTATTTTCTTTTACAACACCTAGGCTAGGCAATCTATCCGTATTCTCATACAAGTCCTCAATATATTCTTCACATCTTCCTGAGACTTCATACCGCTCGCTGACTACCTTCTCATTTTTTACTTCCATCCTAATAACCCCTTGTCTCCTAATTTCCATCATTTTAACTTCTTGTAAATTTTCTATTTCTCAATTTTCCATAATTCTTCTGTGTCCTCACACTTTCGTTTTTCTACTCTCTTACTTTTTCGGTTTCCTTTGTAATTCATTATTTAAGTTTCTGTAAATCTATTTGATTTTCTTCTAAATTATGCTATTTCCAAGTCTTCCTTTCGCTCACTTTCTGCTACATCTGTTCTTAGTCATTCTCTGTCTGCGGAAATCTGTTCTTTACTCTGTAGCCCTACGCATGCAGTATTTGGCACATTTCTGCCGCACATATTGGTACTTCTATCTAGCCGTTCCTCGTTTAAATACTTTTCACCAGCGTTCGTATTAGTGATTTCTTACTTTAGTTTTAAGCTTTTCGGTGTCCAACTTCTTCCCAACTTTTATTTTGGCTACATATTTCAGTAGTGGATATCCACTTCGGCCAGCATATGGGTACGAACAGAGAAAATGTCAGCCTCGGGGAGCGTCTTCGTGTTATTTAATTTATTCCGACATTTTTCCTCAGTGTAAGATAATGTTTGATATCTCCAGTCATTTATAGCCGATTTCCATCTTCTTTTGTGTTGGCTAAATCATCTTTTCCCAGTAATTAGTGAATTATTTCTGCAGAAATTAACCATTTCTCTTCTCTTTCATGCATATCGCCTAAGCCGTATTTGCTCACGACACTGTGTTCTTTTATTCTCCCCTATAACTGCATTAAAACAACCCATTAAGTACACATGGATGCCTCTCTTTCTCTCTATGGCTTACTCTCAACATTTTCCTCTACTACTTCAGTTTCGTGCACAGTGGTCAGTGCGTATGTATGTATCACCACTACAATATACATACATTTTTTTTTTCTTCACATCGTAACACTATCACTAAGACATTGTATTTTCGATACCTCCTCTTTCAGGCGCTTACCTAGAATTATTCCCACACGATTACGACTGCCTTATTATTACTCGAGTAAACATTCTATATCCTTCGCTTCTCCATTCCAGTTACCTTTCAATCTAACTTTACAAAGATCTACATTCTTCTTTAAGACCTAATTTTCTTCCTTGTAACATGACACGTACGATGGATGTTTCTATTCTAATCCTTTTACTCTTTATTGTCCTTCACCCCCCCCCCCCCCCGTGAAAGTTTTCACATTATTATCCTCGTCTCATAATCTTTCCCAAAGGCAACTTGGTTCCGAAAATTCCAATAGGAGGATATTTTTGATTCAGAACTTATTTTGAATCTACACGTTTTCCTTCTTTTTATTCTAGCCAAATTAGAAAAAAAAAATAGTAGTTCCCCGTTACTTTCCACCTAACAGAGTCTCAGCCGCTCAAGTCACTCTAACACCCTTGGAACTAAGATAAAAGCTGCCGTATCTATAATGTCTTTCGCCATGCATGTATTTACTACAGGAATAAATGCTGGGTTTTCCCACGGAACTCTTCGTCTGGATATTCTACCGTATTTAGATCAATTCGGCAGGAATATCTTTCTGGTACTGAACTACCGTCAACATAGCTCTACAGTTCACTAAGCACGTTCTCTTTCTCACTCGATACATGCCTCAGGTAAAGCGGAGCTAATATTCTTCGTTTTAACGATATCTTTCGCCATTCTGATTCCTGCCTTAAATTACTATTTCTATATAAGGTCTACTTAATAATAATACCTCAGTTAGTCAACAAATAATTTTATATATAAACGGGTTTGCACTAAACATTGAAAAATCTATCGTCTATCGTCTACCGATGTACTTGTCTCAGGATTACTATTCAAACTGATCGTACGATCGAACTGTCCTGCTAGTTACTCTGGCTTATCTATATATTAACAGCGGTGTCTGTGAACAAAAAAACTTCAGATCCAAATTGAAAGTGACTACATTTGTGACTATTAACCTCTTGAAACACTCTACCGATCTCGATTAAATTTTTGACGTAGATAAAGTTCTGGCTTGGGAATGTTTTTAGCTATTCACTTTGACTGTAGAACTTAGGGAGGGAGAGGAGGGGGAATTATAAAAAATGAAAATAACTCTTGAACCACCCGACCCATCTCGATAAAATTTTCAATATAGATGACGTTCGAGCATGGAAAGTTTTTTTTTTTTTTTTTAATATTTTCATTTTGACGGTAGAATCTAGGGGAGGAGGTGCGAAGGGGAGATTAATATATAAAAATAAATAGAACTTAACTCTTGAACCACCCAACCGATCTCGATCAAATTTTCAACATACATGACATTCGGGCCTGGGATAACTTTTATCATGCCGTGCCCCGCAACATGAGGGGAGAGGGAAATATAAAAATCACCGAAAATGACCAATATCAAAGAGCGCTTTAGTAATAGTAAACTATTTTTTCCTTAATTTAACCCAGCGAAATCGTAGTGCGTCTTAAATTCGAGTAATAATCGAGAAATTCTTAAAGATATTATTAACGTGTTATTAAAACTACTTTGCTAGCGATAAAGATTTTTAATTTTGAATCATAATCAATCATTCAGACAATAGTGTCCTGCGCTTGCGCAGGACGTGCGGGTTTGCTAGTTGTTATTAATTCAGAAATAAATGATTGACTTTGATTTCATTTTCAGATTAGCGCTCCTTTCAGCACCTAGGTTCTATGAGAAGTGAACCAATAGCTTAACGTGGGATGCGAATCACATGAGCTCCCGTCGGGAATCGAACTCAGGTCTCAATAAATCCTTTGAGCTCTAAAGTTCTTTATACTACTTGATAAACACATGAAGAAGACACATTACAAAACAACAAATCTCTATAAACAAAAATTTACAACTAATCAATGGTATAAATTTACAACGTCAAGCACTATATCTACTTACAATCTTCATGATTCAATTGTTTTAGTAATCTGTATACACACACAGAAACATTCATTATAACGTTATATCTAGTGACCTATATAATATGGACCTTTTGAAGGATATATCAGAGCCATTTACATCTAAACATAAACACAAAAAGGCATGTTATATATTTTAACCTTCCATCTCTGATGAAGTAGAGTCAAAAGGAATGGAACAACATACATAAAGCAAATTCGAGATAGGTGGCTGTGGTGCAAGAATGCGTGGGTTTCGTTGACTTATGTTTTATCTAGCACAGCTGTTCTTGCCAGCTCTCTCTCACTACCGGACAAAGCTTAAGACTTCGTTTGTCTCGTAAACACTCTCATGGTAGCAGCTTTGCCAACTCAGGAGTTCGAACTTTTTTTTTTTTTTTTTTTTTTTAAGCAGAGAAAAAATATTCTACTATACACACAATGCAATAAAAAGGGAGAGGTTGCTGTTTCAATTAACTTAAAATATTCTCCCCTCTCTTGCATCACTGTAAATCATGGTAGATCTTCTCGTTTCCGTGATCACGTTTATTTACTATTTGTAGCAGTCTGCGGAATAGTTTAAGCTTTTCCAAGAAGTCCTTTTCAATGCGCTAGTTTTGTCCGAAGAATCTGTGGTCATTTACAAATCCGTGCCCACTTCGTTTCATACCTCCTTGTGTATGTGTGTGTTGTAATTTTCTTTCAATGTAAGTATATTATTGTCACATGAAAGAGAGAAAGTAAAAACTAAATATCAGATTTGCGTCCCATGGTTATGCTCTCTAGATTAAACAAGACGGGTCATTAAAGAAAGTGAATGAATGAATATGAAAGAATTGGTGGAATGAAAGTGTGGGAAGAAAATCCACACAATTAAGATTGTCTTTCACAAAGTCACATAACTTGAGATCCAACTAGGAACTCCTTGCACAAGACGTGTGTGCTCTATCACTGAGCCGCTTTACCTCTTCCTCATCAAAAGTGTATTCTGTCAAAACTTTTGCAAACTAAGAAAACTTGCATGTTCGTTGCTGTTGTCGGAGATTCGTGTGGAGCATTGTACTGTATGGGTCAGAGACATAGACATTATGCAAAAATAATGAAAAACGATTAGAGGCTTTCGAAATGTAGGCGTGCAGAAGAATGGAGAGAATTAGTTAGATCAAGCGGAAAAGGAATGGGAGGGTGTTAGAAATAGTGGGGAAACAAAAAGCAATTTTAGATATTATTAAGAGGAGGAAGAGAAACTGGTTGGGACATTGGCCAAGAAGGAACTGTATCATGAGGGACGTGCTAGTGAGTACGGTGGCAGGAAAGAGAGGGAGGGGCGAAGGAGACTACAATTAATGGACGATATCAAAACAGGAAAATAGTACGTGAAGATGAACAGGTTAGCGGAAGACCGTGGAGTATGGAAGCTTCTCAGTTGCAACAAGTGACCTGCAAATAATGGCAGAATACCTATGCCATGATGACTATGATGATGTCGGAGAACAGAAGTCGGAACTAGAAGGAATATTAACCCTTCGGCGGGGAGTGGAGGGCAGAATTAATTTATAGATTATGCAATTGAAATATTCAAAATTGGTTTTCCCAAAGAAAATTTTTTCCCGAGCTCTCCACCAATATATCAGGTTTGTCATGGCTTAAAAAAAAAAAAAAAAAAAAAAAAAAAAAAAAAAAACTCGTATTTAAGAGCTCCCCCGTACATCAACATACTGATAGAAAGTCAGGAAATCGTAAGACGAAACAGGCAAGAATCACTGCCAACAGCTTCTAAAACCTCAACACTAAAATTTATTGTTGTTGTATGCCTAGTGCATTGCGTTTTCGATTATTATCTTACAGAAGAGTTCACGCATTATGCATATAAAACAGGATTTGTATTTTTTTAAAACTTTAATGTTACACGCATACTAATTCGATTATTTCTTATTTTACTATCACACCAAATAACAGAAGTAAACTCTTTTCAGCACAAAGGTTATATGAGACGTGAGCTAGAGCAGATATATGCAAGTTGGAACAGAAGGTGGAACAAACACCGAGGACTTACTGGGGTCGAGGGTCGTATGAGATAATGTATAACATTTTCATAACAATCGAATGCCCATAGTTAATGGACAAACTCATTCAACATACAGTAACACCACAGGAACACAAAAATTATTGATAACGATAACCAAAATATTTATTTACTAAATAAAACTAAAAAAATCTGTTTATTTATCATTTTAGTTGGAATCTGATTCTTCATATTCTGAATTAATCTCTCAATGTTTCTTGGTGCACTGGATGTTCCATCGCAAATGATATTTTCAGAGGACATCAGTTATCCAGGAAAAATTTTCAATTCAGTTTAAGATTATGTAAGAATTATATTTTCAGTGAGGGTTCACGGATGCCGGGTGTCGGCTGTTGCACATGGCTGGCCTAGAGCTTAATCTGGGGTTTGAGCCACATGAGCTCCGGCTGGGAATTGAACTCGGGTCTCCCGCACTCAAGGCGCATACGCTAACTAGACAGTTACAAGCACCAGAAGCGTTACACAATTCGGTATGATGATACTGGTACTGATTTCTAACCTTGGCGCACGGTTTCGCGCTCTAATACAAGGAAATATAATAAATATATTATGCATCATGTACAGAACTTGTGATAATGTTCGATGAAATTTCAAGTCGATTGTGGATTAAAAGTGGTTCTCAACCTTTTTTCACTGACGACACATTTTACTGAATGCCAGGACATCACGACACACTTGTTTGATATCTTTATTATAAATAATAATAATAATAATAATAATAATAATAATAATAATAATAATAATAATAATAATAATAATAATAATAATAATAATAATAATATAGTGAAACCAATTAGTTTTTATAATGACTCTATACAGCACTGAGCATTATTGCTACCGCTTAAGGTGTTGACTGGTACAGTCTGTCTCGATTTCAACTAATTATTATTAAATCCTTTATGATTTTCAAATTCTAAAATTTCGAGACACGCGTTAGAGGACTGCCTGACACCAGTGTGTCGCGACGCATCGGTTGAGAATCACTGGATTAACGAAAGTTTTGAGTTTTACGTCCCACGATTATGCCGGCTAGGCTAAAGGAGACGGTGATGATGAGGAATGAATGAAATGGTGGAATGAAAAAAGTGGGAGAACCCCGAGAAAACCCACGCACACGGTGTTTGTCCACCACAAAGTTCACTTGGCGGGAGCAGGGTTTGAACCCGAGACCATACGCACCAGAGGTGAACGCTCTACCACTGAGCCACCGTGGCCCTTAATCACTGGATTAAAATATACAACAAATGCTTGAAGAAAAAAGCAAAAGAAGAATGCAACTAAGTATGTACAAATTCCGTAATTGCATACAATTTCACGTGCAATATTTAAATTCACTTACTATAAAATTGTAGAGCCCGGAGTATACTTACTATGACAAGCGTGGCAATCTTGTATTTCTATAGATATTGTTAATAAAAAGCGAATCCATGATATGCTTCAAGTACTTTTTTTAAGTGAAAATTGGATTTGCAATGGAAGAACGAAACACTCGATCGAAAGCGGAAAATTCCAAGAGAAACACTGGAAGCTTGAAGGTCGAGGCCAAGATGGACATCCAAAGGGTATTTGTGTGTATGTGTGTGTGTTTTTTTTTTTTCTATTAGTCTCTTTCATTCTATCTGGTTGTTTATGCGCCTGTTTATTCGTGTTCCGAGTGGGTTTTGTTCACAGACTCATTTCTCTCTTCGTTCTTCCTTTTTTTGCCTTTCACTGTCTCAAACGAGCACACTTCGTTGTTTTAGAACCGCGCGCTGTGTGCAAACCAGTGACCCACAAGAATTATGGGTTACAGTTAGGGATTTACTTGTTTCACTATGTTACTTTTAATCTACTTGTGTGTGCTTTATGACTTCTCTTCCATTAGCTTAAGCAACTACCGTACATGGCACCAAAAATATGTACACTTCATACAGGGCGTTCTTTACGACTTCTTTCACAGTAACACTTAAAATTTATGAAAGGAAATGACCAGTTGCGCTTCACAAACGTTTTTTTTTTTTCTGAGTCCATCTTTATTTAAACTTTAATAAACTGAATATTATGTTCAAACACGAGACTCAAATCATAGATCATTTTTGCACCATAAGTGCACCAAGACAAGTTAAAACTTGCTCACACTTTCATTAGGATACGAATATGTATAGATGCTTCTTTAGTATTATGCCATAACTCAGGTTTTGTGTCAATTTTCTGTTCTTCATCACTTTTAATTTCTAGAAGATAAGCCAAAATAAGAAAAAAAAGTTTTCGTGGTGGATATAAAGTACTCTCCCTTGACGTAGCGTGTTAGCATAATGTACAGTCCGCAGCAAAAAACCTGCAACACGAGCATGTAAGTTTATTGCGAAAAGACGAAGTCTTTTGCTCCAAAATAAGTGTGCATGGACGAACGCCGAGGTTTCTCCTGGCGTGATTCGTGGCACTCAGACGTTATGTTGATTCCCTGCGTTGTTAGGCGTAGTTTCACAATAAACTTACATGCTCATGTTGCATTTTTTTTTTTTTTTTTTTTTTTTTTTGCTGCGGACTGTACATGATGTTATTTTCAGTTAAAGTTGAAGATTCTGACACTAGCGTCCGTATGGGTACAGCTGACGCAAAGAGTCGTACAATTAAATGCAAAAGACCTGCTGTTTTTAGGGTGATGACATTAAACGCTGAATCGTGGGTTCGCGTAAACACCGCACACAAGGGAGGATTAAAAAATGTCTACCACATAAATAATTATTTTCTGTTCCTGAAAATGCAATATTCTTCTCTGTTTTGTGCCTTCAGTTCTCTTAGTTTACAGTTAGAAAAAAAAATTGGGATCATTGGGCATGGCAAAGATTCAAGCGGAATTACGACTGTTCCTGAACACGTCGCATCCAGTGGACTTTCAATAATGTGAAAATCGCTGGAATTATTGTATATAAGCCCGAGATGATTACAGGGAAACTGACAGTGGAAATTAGGATTTAATGAAAGTTTTACGGGTGAAATCTCGGAAATTTTGGGTGGCACCCGCAGTTCTTTTATGATCCTGTCATCTCGAGTTTCTTTCTAGGAAGTCTGTGCACACTGGAGCACGCGATTTGAAATCAACGAACTACAAGAAAAATGTGCCTCTGAACTTCGCTATTTCATAATCAACAGACCGCTTATTGTTAATTTCAAAACATTATTAAGTTATTACGTCACTCTATAGGTTATTAATTGACAAAGTGACTCTTCACCTACAAGCTATAACACTCCATAATCAACATACTTTTTGGCTTAAACGTAAAGACAAGAATTTTGTTAGTTTTCACACAAAATGACAACATACTATTCAAACAAACCTGCAGCAAAATTACATTTGTGGTTATATGCGTAATTAAGTTAGAAAGATCTAATTGTGCTTTCTGCTCACATGTTGCTCAACACGTGCTGGGCAATTCTCCAAGACATGTTAGCATAACGGGATAATTATGCTATTCACAACAAACATAGCAAAACGTAGATATGACAGAAACAGGAGTGGGATAGCCTATAGTAACGAAAAATGTTGAGTGTCAGCGTGTTGCTAGCTTGGAGTTGACTGTCCATTTTCAGCGATATGGATGTGTGAAAAGCCGAATAATAACGTTCCTATGTATGATCCGAATTGAACACGGGTCTCATACTTCAAAAACAATTAGCTTAACGTACGCTTTAGTATTGGGTACCAACTACTTTAAAAGTTTAAATTAGAATTACTGGAAAGCTATAATTTTTACACATGTTTCTTATGTCCATAAAACGGCTAGAGGTTTTGTCTGATATTGTGAAACTATATTTATTAATACACAGTGATTTAAAAAAAACGTATTTGAAATTAGTATTTTGAAAAGCAATAATGGTACTACGGCCGTCAAAATTTTCATATTTACTTAAACATGTCTTAAAGTTTATATACACTACCGCTCATGGAAGTTTGGACACGCACTTTACAAGTAATAAACAAGTCATAAAGCTATTTTGACTATGACATAACGTTCTTGCTTGGCAATAATATTAATAAATGACAGAAGTGATACCTTGGCCACCTCAATACAGTATAATATGTCAAACTAACAAGTCTGCCTCAGCTTTACAAGTAAAGATGCAAAACGCCAAGGAAACATAAGTGGTTCCAAATGCGCACAGCAGAGCCCCCTGGACGAGCAAGTTTGTGAAACAGGTAGACAGGAATTACGATCGCTCTAATAAGATAAAATTCTCGATGGAACGTCATTGATTCCGTCAAGGGCAACTTTAGTTCCTAATAGAATTGGGTGAGTGAAGATCGTCGCAGTGATCAGAAGCAAGTGCATAATACCAAGACGATGCCGTGAGGAAAGCCTGTGCCTATTGAAAAAAGAGCAGTGATGGTTACCCTTCACAAAGAAGGGTATTCAGTGCGAGATTTTTTTTAAAAGGTAGCTAAATCTACGTTAATGATGCAATAAGGCGATACGCCACTTTCGGAACTTATGAAGATCGTCTCGGTGACAACAGAGGCTGAAGATATGCGAATACAATTACTTAGTAAGCGTAAAAGAAGGTTAACAGCACCGGAAATAACGACATAGGTCAAAAGAACGCGTTCCAACGAAGTGTTGGTTAGTACCGTGAAACGGCGACTACAGGAATCAAATTTACATGGGCGTGTAGCCGGCGTAAGCCGTTGCTTAGGCGTGGTAACAAACAGAAAATACTACAGTGGGCATACGCACACAAAAACTGGACAGTCAAAAAGTGGAAACGTGTGCTGTGCACCTATGAGTAAGTTTGAAGCTTTGGAAAAGGACGACGACGATTTGTGAGCAGATCCCCAGATGAGAAAATGCCACCGGAATGCATAATGCCGACATGGTGAAGGGTTTGCATTATTCTGGGAGTTTTTTTTATATGCTCGGGTCGGCGGGTTAACTAAAATCGATGGCATTATGCGAAAAGAACACTATTCAGAAATTCTTGAAACACAAGCCAATTCCGACTGGTCTCCGTTTCACTTTAGCACACGATAACGATCCCAAACATATCTGCACTTTGCAGAACATATCTCTAAGCCCAAGCAAAAACAGGGATCCTACAGCTAATGGTATGACCCCCATAATCACCCGATCTCAACCCTATGGAGAAGTTGTGGGATGAATTTGATAGGCGTGTGTGAACTCAGTACCCAACATCGCAGCATGACTTGTGGAACATTCTCCTAGACAAGTGGAACACTATTCAACATGAGGTTTTGGAAAAGCTAGTGAGGTAGATGCCAAGAATAGTTAAAACAGTTAGATTTGCAAAAGGTGATTTCTTTGACCAAACGAAAGTGTGAGTAACTTTGTCAAAGAAATCCTTTCCTGTGATTTACTTTTGTTCCACCGTTGTAGCAATCAATACAGGTATATAGACACCTATATTTGTATTTTGCCTCACAGTATTTACGTTAAACCTCTATTTTATATGTCCGTATCACTGTCCGAAGGTCGTTAAACCTCTATTTTATATCGCCGTATCACTGTCCGAAGATCATCAACCACTGGCACGAGCAACAGCTCTACTCAAATTTTATCCCAAACTCGGGTAAGCAAGTCCATCATCACGGGCGAAACAGTAATAGTGATCTGATTTTTCAGCTCTTCCAGGTGTTTTAATAATGTGGGTACATAAAGAGTGAAAGAGTATCCTTAATGTACCCTCAAAAGCGGAAGTCACAGGGAGACATATCCACAAAGTTACACTCAGCAATGTCGACGATGCAAAATGCCTTCAAGTGCTAAGTCGCTACTTTCACCCGGACTTAGGCAGATAAAACGCTGCTAAATTATCGATATAGCGGGTAACTAGTAGAAACTAGATGTTATCTTCCACCAGACAGCGCGTGCTGTTTAGTGATCAGTAAAATGAAATCTTTCAGTTTAACGTCCCACGATCATGACATTTAGGCTAAGGGAGACGAAGATTAAGCAAATGAATCATGACGGAATAATTTGTGGAATGAGGAAGTGGAAGGAAATGGGAGCACACCGAGAAAATCCACGGACACGATGTTGTCCACCACAAACTTACTTGGTCGGGGATCGAACCAGGGACCACCCAGCAGAGGTAAACGCTCCACCACTAAGCTACCGTGCCCCCTTTTAATAATTCCTTTCTTTAATCAATCTGTATTTACACAATGGATACTAAAATTCTACTGAATGCTTTATTTCTGACAATTCATTGAACCTCATCGACACAAGTACAGTACGCCAGCTTAACTAACGAACAACACAAAGACTGGTCAAAATTCCTGACATTTCAAATTATATCAGTAATATACACACAAAAAAAATATAAATAATCTCTTTTTAATTGCAAGTTAATTTTATTTTTTATGAAGATACTTCATTAAGATTAAAATCTGTCTATATAGGGTATGACAATTTCCCAAAAACGTCATAACTGATCAAATACGATTTATCTAATTTTACCTCTTAGGTTTGTAATGTTTCTTTTTTTTTTTTTTTTTTTTTAATAGAGACTGCTCACAGTTTATAGCCCAGTCAATGAAGGTCAAAGAACATCAAAGTTCGGAAAAAATTTGGGTAAAGCTGATTTTCTCCCAAGTGATAGACCACTATGAGAGGAACATTTTCCCAAAAGTCCCCGCCCCTCCCCCTGGAGCTTTCCCCACCACGCCCCCTCAAAGTTAAAAAAATGGGCGTTTTAGAAAAAAGGCCATATCTTCAAAACTAATTGACATATTAACATGCTTCTTTTTTTCTCGTAATCTGTGAAATGTGCTCTACAATTTTGTATTCCTTAAAGTTTTTCATAAACCTAATGGTTTCTTGGCAATTTTAACCTAAAGAGAAAAAAATGAAAAAAATCGCCCGCGCCATTTTGTTTTTCCTCTTATATTTCCTTAGTGAGTTGTGATATGGAAAAATGTTTCAAATAAATCTTAAAGAGCATAAAATTATCTTTCCAACGGTGTATATATTGTGGGGGTTACTCTTAAAATTAGCCATGTAGCGAGGTAAGTTTGAAGACGAGCGGGCTCAAATTATCGCCTCAAATATCATGGAGGGATAAAATGCATAACACTAAGTAAATGTGTTAAAACAGAAGTGGAGGTGAAGCGAACTCCGTTGGGAATATTTAATCCTGAAACTATTCGTATTCTTTCGTATGCCAAAAAAAGTCACCATAGTGGGCTCTCCAATATTTTTGTGGAAGATTTTAATGACTTGAAAGTTACCAGAGGAATTGAATGTCGAACGGTACACCCCATATTTCCAATGAATGTTTTGTGGATTGCAGGCGCAGATATGCAGCCTGGGTGGAATGGATTCATGACCTCCGTAATGAGTAAAAGAGAAGATTGTGAGGATACATATATATTAGGAATTCCCTTTATAAACATGGATCCTAGCAATCCATCAACAATTTTCTCTGCTCTCAGTTATGCTGCAGAACAATGTCAGAAGCTACGCCGTGCCTGTATTGTTACGTTCGATCGACCATTGTTTTTAAAGGCGACTGAAATTGTAGCGTCAGCAAATCCCAACAGTGAAGTGTCAAAAATTATTCTGAGGCTAGGAGACTTCCATCTATTAATGTCTTTTATGGGTGCTATTGGAAAGATAATGGAAGGGAGGGTTTGGAAGACCTATGGGCTACAGTTTACGGTAAACTGACTGTGAACCACATGTTGAATGGTCACGCATACGCTAGAGCTGTCCGTGCATATAGCCTTTCTACTTGTGCGATTGTTAGTGATGAAAAGCAGTTTTCCTGAAATAAATGGCTGATCTTGCATATTTGGAAAATATTTCTAAAGATCTTCTTGAAAAGAGATGTTCTAGATGAAAAGATAATGAAGAAGATGTTCTAGAAGAACCAGCTGTTAAAGAAGCTTTGAGCAAATTTAACGATTTCTTGCAGGAGATTAGAACTTCAAGCAGAACAATTAAGCTGTGGGTTAATCTCCTTAGGTGAATTGACCTTATAATGCTGTTTATCTTTGCAGAAAGATCAGAACTGGGATTTACATATGAATACAACAATTCAAATTCTCCCATATTTTCATGCTGCCGGACATCTCCCCTATGCTAAATCCGCCCACTTGTATGCACAAGAGATGTGCAAACTTGAATCAAAACTCACAAATCAATAACTAGTCCTTTTTAAGGAGAAAGGATTCTTCACTATTAGGCGGAAAGGCAAGTACTGGTCAGGAACGTGGTCTGATATATGCATAGAACAAGATTTGATGCGACCCATGAAATCTGTTGGACTGACACATGGCCGTGGCATTTCTGACAATACTCTTCCAAAATGGGTACTTGGAACACCATTCTTTCTCAAAGTCCATGAGGCTGTAGAAGATTTTTTTTCGGAACAGCAATGCAGTTTAGCGAACAGCACGTGTAACTACGAGAATCCAGAAAGAAGAAAGACTTGTCAGACTTACAGAAGTTTACAGCTTGGTTACAAGAACACAATCCTTTTACAAAGTTGTCTGGTGAACTGGTCTCTTTGGCCACTGGGTTTGTTTGTGATGATTCAATAAACTGTGATCAAGCATACGATGTCGGTTTGTCTACCATGAACAAAATTAAATGTAAAAATTTCCAAGAACTCAAATTGCACAGAAAAGGTGAAGACACAGGCAGCACAGAAGTCAGCAAGAGTAAGATCAAAAGAAGTCAATATCAATTCTCAACAGCTTTTTAATCGGATATTGTGTGCCTGTGCGCCAGCAAATTAAAGACATATTTCGAATATGAATTGGCAGTACGCCCACCAGCTCTGTTTGACGAAGTTTCTCTTCGAAAAGGTACAAAATCATCCTTGATGAAAGTTTTCGAAGAAGGAATCATCGAAGAACTAGATGTAAAGTATGCAACATATATTGTAGACGGAGGGTTTCTTCTTCACCATCTGCCATGGATAAAAAATTGTACCTTTGGAGCTGTCTTAGAGAACTATTGTACACATGTTCTTAATAAATATGGTCAAAAATCTATCGTTGTTTTTTATGGTTACCCTAGTGAGCCTGCCACGAAAAATGAAGAACAAAACAGGAGAGCGGCGAAAAAATCTTCACAAGACATAATTTTTTGTCAAAACACAGTCTGTGCCACGGGAAAAGACAAGTTCTTAGGTAATAGAAACAATAAGAAGAGATTATCGTTGGCTCTGGGGTCTGAACTCGTGAAACGGGGATTGACTGTAATTACAGCAGAGGAAGACGCAGATGTTGACATTGTAATGACGCCCATTCAACAGTTGAAAACTGCTTCAAAAGTTATTGTTGTAGGATCTGATACTGATCTGGTAGTCTTACTTACTGCTTTGTCTCCTGAGAAAGAAAGTTCTTCTGTTTATTTCTGTAAAGAGAAAGGTGGTGTGACTCCGAACACACGGTACTTCAGGATCGAAACATTGATTGAAAAGTTTGGAGATTGCCGGCAACTACTTTTGTTCTGTCATGCGTTTACAGGATGTGACACGACATCGTGTTTTTATGGTATGGGCAAATTAAAAGTAATAGATATGCTCAAATCACCGGAATTTCAAAACTGGGCCAGAGTGTTTTTGGATATTTCAAAATCTAAAGGGGAAATATTATCTACAGGTGAAAAATTAGTTTTGGCTTTGTATGATTTGGGAAAATACTCAAATTTGAATGAAGCCCGATACCACAGAATTTTGTCTTTCACAAAGAAAAGTTCACTAAGATCTAACTTTGACCTGGTCAAATTACCTCCAACTTCTGAAGTGTATAATGAACATTCCCTCAGAGTATTTTTGCAAGTACAGAAATGGTTAGGAAATAAACTTCCTGACACAGAATGGGGTTGGAGGATATAACTAATTAAAGAAAACGGACGCTCCAAAAAGACATTGAAACCTATTCCCACATGCAAGCCATTTGCACCAGACGAGCTTCTGTACATAATATCATGTTCGTGTAAGCAAGGATGTAGGCAATACTGTAAATGAAAAAAAAAAAAAAAAACTAAAATAGATTGCTCTGCAATATGTGAGCACTGTATGGGCTGTCTTGCCTAAACTCACATTTCTATTCCGAGGAAGTACTTGTAGAATCATCATCCGAAAATTAAATAGTATACTGTATAGCTACGGAAGATTAAGTTGAAAATACTGCAGTAAGCATAGCGGACACGTTCAAAATTAAGATGTAAACATAATAAAAAATGTTATAGATATAATTTTATACGCTAATTGACTGAGGAGATCCAAGGCAAAAAATAGGGAAAGGAAGAGCAAACAAAAATATTTCAAATTTTTATAGTTTATTTGTTTATCTAGAAATTTTTAGATTTATAAAAATATAGAAAAAAATAAAATAATTTTATCACTTTTTAAGAATAAAACAGAATGTGAAAATTATCACTGTGTTGAATAGTTTTGGAGATAATACATTTTGTCAGAAACGCTTATTTTTAAATTTGGAATGGTAATGGGGATAGAGTGAGGGTTAAAGCTTCACAGGAGAGGCAGGACTAAACAAAACTGCTTTTCTAACATGCAGTGGTTTATTATTTGAGAAAAAAAAGCTTTGTTATTTTTTTTCTTTCGAAATGAAACATAGTGACTGATATTTGAGGCGAAAATTTGAGCCCGCTCATCTTCAAACTTACCTCGCTACATGGCTAATTTTAAGAGTAATCCTCACAATATATGCACCGTTGGAAAGATAATTTTATGCTCTTTAAAATTTATTTGAAACATTTTTCCATATCACAACTCACTAAGGAAATATGAGGAAAAACAAAATGGCGCGGGCGATTTTTTTCATTTTTTTCTCTTTAGGTTAAAATTGCCAAGAAACCATTAGGTTTATGAAAAACTTCAAGGAATACAAAATTGTAGAGCACATTTCACAGATTACGAGAAAAAAAGAAGCATGTTAATATGTCAATTAGTTTTGAAGATATGGCCTTTTTTCTAAAACGCCCATTTTTTTAACTTTGAGGGGGCGTGGTGGGGAAAGCTCCAGGGGGAGGGGAGGGGACTTTTGGGAAAATATTTCCCTCATAGTGGTCTATCACTTGGGAGAAAATCAGCTTTACCCAAATTTTTTCCTTGCAAAAACCTTTATTGACTGGGCTATTAATGCAGTTATCGAATTACTGGGAAGCTTTCCAAAAATAAATGTATTATCTTCTTTGTATTACCATTGAGTAAGCCTATAGTTTACGATTTTCATTTTAGTGCATTTAATATGCAACCGGAACAGCTTCCCTGTATTGTTGGTTGCATATCGTCTTGGGCGCAAAAAAATTAGAATCAGTACGTTAAATTCTACGTATATCATTCAACCGCAATACTTATTCAGACGATTATACTCCAATATGCAGTTTCTCTAATTGACACTTACCTGTCAGGTGAGTTCGTTCGGACCCACTGGAGTTGTCTAAGAAAAAGTCCTCGTAGGTCCGATCGGGCTTACAATTTTTAATTCGTCGAGATGTCGTAAGAGTTCTTGTAAAATGGTGCTTCTAGTATTAATGCACTGTAGTGTTTCTGTCATACACAATATAGGAGGATTTACGTTGTAAGTTTTGGTGTTAGATGTTGCTAATTAACGCCGCTAGGGGAGATGAATATCAAGTAAGAAGCATGTGCTGTTTTTGTAGGAATAATCGGACATAAGTATTGCTTATTGAATGGCATGTTAAAAGTTTAACAATGGATTCATTATTTATTCTATTTACTTTGACAAGATGTCAGTATTGTGAAGTCCCCGCCATTTGCTAAATTTTTAGAAAGGTCTGAATCTTTATACCGTTTTTCCTAATGAGTTCAGTTTCTGCGCATAATTCTTCGTTTTTCATTGCACAAAGAAACTACTTATTAGCACTAAAAGCAAGAGGAATTCATCCACACTTCTAACACAAAGCTAGCTTACTCAAATAATGAACACGGGCCGCGGTGGCTCAGTGGTAGAGCGTTTACCTCTGGTGCTTGGGGTCCCTTGTTCGACCCCAGCTCGCGCCAAGTGAACTTTAAGTAAAACTTGAACTTTGCGAGTCGGACCTCCAATTTCATGCGCGCTGATTCAATACCTCGCCTTAGATTATGTTTCAATATTAACATTATATTTTAAAAATATGTACAAAATAAGAAAAATATAAGTACGTTTGGCATTCTATCGGTAAAAAACAAAATTCACCCTTGGCCCAGCTAACATGTTAAGGAACCAATAAGTAGTAAAATCAGGTGTCGAGAAAAGTTAGTTGGAACTTTCAAAACTGAAACAAGGGAAGAAAATGATACATAAACCAAGATATAAATTAAAAGTACACGAAGAATCGAACTTACAGAATGGTGTTTCATGATAGCTAAGCCATTGAATGTCAGATTTCCAGAGAACAGATAGACAGAACTATGCATGAAATCGTAGGACAGCTGAGCCGAGATGGGTACCAGATCATTTCCGAGATGGTTACTGCTGATGAAACCTATATACAATTAAAGTATCAGTGGCGGATCTAGAAGGTAAAAACTGGACGCGCTCGCAAGAACCCAGACTATGATAGGTAGGTATATCATGAGTTTAATATAAACTTTCAAAATAGTAGCTTAAATTATTTTTGTCACTCAAAAAACTGAGGGACTTAGGCTAGATCCGTCACTGTGGATTCTTTGAAAAAGAAACAATTGAATCGAGTAAGATTGCCTGGATAGTTCAAGGAGTTAAATGTCTCTTTATACCGCTAAGGGGCTATACGAGGGAGACCTACTACTTAAAATGGGATTCAACCCACTTCTCGGGTGTGTACTCGATGTATGCACCCTCAGAAGCTAAACTAAACCCAGAATCAGGCATACAGAAAAGTTGACTACTTCGCTACAAACGAAACTAGAACTACGTAGAACAACGAAAATTGAAATGTTCCCAAGGTTAAACCGTCTTAGGCTGGAGGAGACGGTTGATTAATAAAAGTGAAACATTAAGAAAGAACTAGTGGAACAAGAACACAGGAAGGAAAAGAGAGAAAGAGAACGCCGAAAAATCCACAGACAAAGCAATGTCCACCAAAGAATCGCATCGTCTGAGATTGAACAGGGGCCCCTAGCTCCACAGACAAGAGATCTACCACTGAGCCATCGGTCTAGGCATAACAAAAAGTTAAGATTCTGACTGGAATGACAGAACAGATTACTCTATCAGTATTTTTATTCCTGCGGCGATGAACGTTCAATGTTTGTTACGCAATACAGTTAATTATCAGGAATTCTGTTACTGAGCTGAACTACCTAACACTGCTATGCTTTGAATTATTACTCGACTACCGCTACAAATGAGCTAGAGATATTATTTGGTTAATGCAGGTAGATGGAACGCAGAGGCATTTTACCTGCAACATTGCTTCGCTTCTGGATTTAATTATCGTATCTGACCTTCGCTCTAAGCCCCAGACACTATTTCTACTTAACTAGATCATCCGGCTGCATCCACAGCGCTTAAAGATCACGAGATTGCATTCCACCTAGAGCTATTATTAATGCAAAGGACATTTCTCTCCCCACTGGGATAGGTACACACGTAAACTTTGAATTATTGAAAGCGTATTTCGTGCACTATATCAGTATTCAATTAACCTTATAACAACGACTGTGATCCTTAATCTCGAAAGCTATACCGTTAGTGTTAAAAACGTAAAAATAAATATTCACACACACACACACAAAAGAGGATTGACCCCAAAACAGTGAGCCTTACATGGTTTCAGTAATTAATCAATTTAGGAGGGTTAAAAAGTGTATAACTAAATGTAGATGCGAATTGGATTCTCGTCCTAATTACCTTAATTATTCTTTTTGCTAGGATTACAAGTGTACTTAGTGTGGGAGTAGAGGAAAATGGATAGAGAAGATATACGCAATTAATCAAATACTTGCAGAAAAAGAAGTTAAATAACATAATCAATGAGCTTACAGTTACAACACTAGGAGACTATAAGCCAGCCTTTGCCACAGTCAAGAGGCAGATTGCCGAATATAATCATGGGAGATAGTGTGTGGAAGGTGATCTTCACGCAGGTAGGCTACTGAAGGTGGTTATCTACTTGCTAAAGATAGCAATTAATATCATCACCATAAGTGTTCTGCCATTATTGGCAGGTTACTTGATGCAACTGAGAAGCTTCCATGCTCCACAGTCTTCAGCTAAAATCTTCGTCTTCACATACAATTTTTTTTTATTTTTTATTTTGATATCGTTCATTAATTGCAGTCTCCTTCGCCCTCTTCTTCTCTTTCCTGCCACAATACCCTCTAGGACGTTCCTAATGATACAGTACTTTCTTAGCCAATGTCCCAACCGGCTTCTCTTCCTCTTCTTAATATCTAAAATTATTTTCTTTCCCACCGTTTCTAACACCCTCTCATTCGTTTTCCGCTCGACCAAGCTAATTTTCTCCATTCTTCTCCATATCCACATTTCGAAAGCTTAGAATCGTTTTTCATCTTTGTTGGATAATGTCCATGTTTCTGGTCCATATAGCACAGTACTCCACACAAGCAATTAATACAGCAATACAATATTTCTAGGTAACGCATCTGGTATTGACAACATTCGCAGTAGTACGAGAAGTCAGTATATACTATCGCTTGCTACATTGACAACAAAGCGTAATTGCAGTTGGAGAAAACCAACATCCCGCTCAAGGCCATGTAACTTATCATTTGAAAAGCGCTTTAGTTGCTTGTTTATTAGTTATCTGTTTATTGCCAAGCAGTTTTCCTCAATAAATTTGTCTCGATTTCCAGGAGACTACGAACTTTCGTACCCTTATATGAACAACGTATTTTATTTTGAAAAACGAGTCCAATAAACAGGGTTTAGTATGGAGACAGTGTCTTTTATTTGGAAAATTCTGTGAAAGGACAAAATGGAACACCGCGGGAGAAAGGGGAAAATAGCAGACCAAAGGAAATGTTGAAAGTGTTCACAGACGCAAAAAGAAAGAAAAAATGTGGATCAAAATAAATCAAAAGGTGAAATTGTGTGAAAGGGAGGTTTACATCTGAATATATCCCAATTGGAACTAGAACCGGTAAGTATATAAACAGAAGTTTCGAAAACATTAAATTCAGATAGCTATTGTTACCAGGTTCTCATCGTACAAAAGAAACAACGTAAATATGGTTAATTAAAAGCATTCCACTGGGACCTCCATACTTCCCATTTTTCATTTTGATGTTAACATATTCGTCTTTGGCCTATTTTTGTTTCCCTATTCTAATAACACCGCCCCCCCCGCCCCACTCTACACACACACTTAAGTAAGACCCACAAAAACTATTATATCTCTCGAAAAGCTGTTCTCCTGGGAGGTCATATACGTATATTTCTTCCTAGGCTTTCATATGCAAAAATAAAGATCCTCATTTGCATCGAATGCGAGTAAAGCGTTATACTTAAGCCCGCCAAAGTATAAAGAGGTAATTACACAAAATTTATGTGTAATTCACTCGGGGGAAATTCCTTCCCTCTTCCACGTTTCTTGGAGAATTTTCGCAGAATGAAGTTCAATTTCAATTCCTTCTTTCGCAATTCAATTTTCACTTACAAAAAGAAATTCCCAGAACAACATAGGCTTACTTACCCAACTTATTTAATGTTAAAATAGTACGTGTTCGTATTCAAAACTCTAATTACATTTATAAAACTGAAAATAAAATAAGCTTAAATATTAATTATACTTGTGGTGCTATTTACAACAGAAGCAAGCTATTTCTTTTTTTCCTTTAAGATGAAGAGGAATTTACCGATCTTCCCGATTTCAATTTCAAATAAGGGTAATTTTTAAACCTCAAAGAAAGAATATGTTATCAGAAATATGTATTCTCGTTCGTCTACCAGCGAAAGTGTTCCTTCTTCGCACGGGGAGAATAGGTTTAAGGGAAGTATTTTAACCTCTTACCCCACTTAGGATATGCATTTTAATGAAAAATCTGTAATGTCAACCCTCTCTCCTATGCCGACGGGGTATGAATTTGGACTTGTAAAAAGCATCCGAAGTTTCACTCATCTCAGACCCTGAAAACTAGCCTATATCTGAAAGGTAAACGAAGGAGGTGCATTTGCCTCATCTTTAAAACAGCTTACACGACAAATTTTATAATAATTTCCCAATGCTCTTGAAACAATGTTCATTAAAATAAAATAATTGGGCTTATTGTTAGGATGGTGTGAACAAAATGTCAGAACTCAATGTGTCATTTCTAAATATGAAAGAAGCTGGTAATTCGAAATAGTCGTCCCTTCACACTTTTTTCGTTGCTCAGCCAATGATAATATTTTGCATCGCCCAAGAAGCAGGGAAGGTCTTTCCTCCGAAGAAATGATCGAAATGAATGAAATGATTCAATTTAACGTCCTATGTTATACCTGTTAAGCTAAGTGGAACGGATGATTATTAGGGTGCATCGAATTTCCACTTTTTTTGAAATCAGCTTACCCTTAGTGATATTTTTTTGCGAAATGGCCTCCATATAACGTGTAAAAAATTGCAAGTCTATTGGTCAATATCTTTAGGTGCCACCAACGGCCAAAAGTTTTAAAATTTTGTTAAAAATTAAATGTTATTTTAAAAAATGTAAAATATCTAGTTTTATGAAATATGGTTATCCTATGTGGTTTTGTTTCTGTAAAAGGTCAATATTTTACGTGAAAAAAAAAAAAAATTCAGCTTGATGAGTCAAGTCATTCAGGTGCCACCTGTGGCTTAAAATATGGACGAATGTGTCCCTACTTTTTCATTTTTTAAATTAAGTTGCATTGTTTGTGATTCATCTGGATCGTTAATTAGATAAGAAAGATTTTGTTTTACATCTGCAGCTATTTGTTTATTTCCAAACGTTAATGATGGAAATAATCCAGAACTCACCGTGAGGAGGTGGTTGTAGTTCGAGTTCCGCCCACCCGTATATACTAATGTTGCATATGGTAGTGCAAGTCATATTGTTACTCTTTTACCTCAAACTGTTTTTCTTTTCTTTTTTGTATTACATTCTGGTATGTTTTTTCTTGATTGTAGTGTTGATAGGACAAATCTATGTCGTGCTTCTTGCCCACATACCGTTGATGCCGCTTCTGTCCCCAACTTCACCATTCTTTCTACCGCGCGAGTGTGAAAGGGTAAGGATGTAATATATTCATTATCCATTGGAGCCGTCTTTACATTTTCTCATAGCTTCTGCACACTCAAGTGTTTTGTCAGTGGTGGCTCCGTCAGCGTCATGTTGACCAATTAATCATATCAACATAGTTTGTCGCTTCTAAGTTGATTTCAGGGATGACGAATTCTAGTACCGGTACGCGATCACCAGATTGAGTCGTTTGTCTTGCTTTTAGGACTCGCCCCCAGCCGAGCTCTCGACGTTAGCATCTTGGTCAGTCAACATTGATAGAAGTAGGTTCTCAGGATGACCGTACCACGCATTTCTACGGACACTGGATCAATTATTTTCCTGTATTTCGCTTCCATGTGGCGAGAAGTCGTGATGAGTTGCCACAAATGACGAGCTTCTTCTGCACACGATGTATTACGGATCACAGCAAATCAGAGTGGCGTGTAGACCATCATGATGTACTGGACGATGGTTTTAAGTTCATTCGTGGGTTCTTTTGTTCCTACGCACAAACGTAAGACTCTATTTGCTGTAATTACCCATCTGGCTTGATGAATTTTACCAGGCTTCATGTGAGCTAACTCAATGGGCCATTCTCCTGAAGAAACCGCTTGGCAGATATTCAGCATATATTTTTGATCCGTGTTTAATGAATCCTCAGTGAAGTAGAGATCCCAGTTGAGGAACGGGCTGAAAAATCTGGAGTAACAACTCTTCGCAGATTGGAAGTGCTGATCCTATCGGTCCTTTAAATGTATTTGGTCCAGTAGATTTGCCGTCTATAAATTCAATCAAATGTCGAAATGGGAGCTCATTCGTGTGTATGATGATTAATTGGTGATATGATTAATTGGTCAACATGACGCTGACGGAGCCACCACTGACAAAACACTTGAGTGTGCAGAAGCTATGAGAAAATGTAAAGACGGCTCCAATGGCTAATGAATATATTACATCCTTACCCTTTCACACTCGCGCGGTAGAAAGAATGGTGAAGTTGGGGACAGAAGCGGCATCAACGGTATGTGGGCAAGAAGCACGACATAGATTTGTCCTATCTACACTACAATCAAGAAAAAACATACCAGAATGTAATACAAAAAAGAAAAGAAAAACAGTTTGAGGTAAAAGAGTAACAATATGACTTGCACTACCATATGCAACATTAGTATATACGGGTGGGCGAAACTCGAACTACAGCCACCTCCTCATGGTGAGTTCTGGGTTATTTCCATCATTAACGTTTGGAAATAAACAAATAGCTGCAGATGTAAAACAAAATCTTTCTTATCTAATTAACGATCCAGATGAATCACAAACAATGCAACTTAATTTAAAAAATGAAAAAGTAGGGACACATTCGTCCATATTTTAAGCCACAGGTGGCACCTGAATGACTTGACTCATCAAGCTGAATTTTTTTTTCACGTAAAATATTGACCTTTTACAGAAACAAAACCACATAGGATAACCATATTTCATAAAACTAGATATTTTACATTTTTTAAAATAACATTTAATTTTTAACAAAATTTTAAAACTTTTGGCCGTTGGTGGCACCTAAAGATATTGACCAATAGACTTGCAATTTTTTACACGTTATATGGAGGCCATTTCGCAAAAAAATATCACTAAGGGTAAGCTGATTTCAAAAAAAGTGGAAATTCGATGCACCCTAATGATTATGGCAAGTGAATAATGACAGAAGAATTGGTGGTATGAAAGTGTGCGAGGAAACGGAAGTACCCCGAAAAAGACCCACGGACACGATGTTTTCCACCACAAACTTACTTGGCCAAGGATCAAACCAACGACCCCACGCACCAGAGGTAAGCGCTCTACCACTGAGCCACCATGCCTCTTGAAGTGATGGAGATGCCAGAAGAGGTGATAGTCTGAAGGAATGACATCAGCAGAATACAGCGGGTAATGAAGAATTTTATATTGTAAATCATGGGGTCTGCACCATTGAGTGCCATGTAGACATGAATTGTCCCTACTGAGCACTAAAGAATGCTAGCGGACAAGTTTGGACTGAAGTTCATGGTGCTCACTAAAGAAAACGTGATGTATCAATCCCACCATAGACCACCATACCAGCAACAAGACCTGGACTAGAGCGTGGTTTAGGAAACCGTCCTGGACGCTGATCATTGTCCAGACTGCTTACAATTGTCATAATAGATCAATTTTTCCATCTGAAGTGACAATCCGCTACAGAAACTTTATCCGTTATTCCTTACAATCAGAGAACTGCACAACCCTCCAGACGGCGATTCTCGGTGGCCGGTGTCAACTCATGTGGCACCCAACGGGGGGGGGGGGGGCTTAGCGATAGAGTGCTTGCCTCTTGTGGGTAGGGTTCCTAGTTCGATCCCGGCCAAGTAAGTCTGTGGTGGACAAAATCGTGCAAGTGGGTTTTCTCGGGGTACTTCCGTTTTCTCCCACTTACACATTCCATATTTCCTTCACCATCATTCAGTTGCTTTAATCAACGTCTTCCTTAGACTGACAGACATAATTGTGGGACGGTAAACTGAAATATTTCATTTCATTTCATTTCATTTCATGTGGCACCCACGTGTCCACATTTTTTTTTCACCTTACCGATTACAGAAAGTACATCGAACGACAGTGGCAAGTATATGCCTAACTCTTCTGCTATGGAACAATCACTTTTTTTTCTTTGTTTGCGAAGGTCTGCTTCCATGGTGTTCCTGTGGAGCTCATCAATCATCAGAATATGTTTGGTGATGCCCCTGAGACTCATTTTGCAATGCTGTAACCGGACCGAAATTGAATCCACAAACAGTGAATGGTGCGCCCGAATGCAATTTTAATGCATTTACGGCTTGATGTTTCACTTTTTACACTTTCATCCGATCCTGTTCATCAACGCACTACCTTCAGACTGTCTAGGTACCGCAGCCAGTTTGTTGGACAGCACTGAGTTTGTGACTTTACACGTAGGACTTCAATCCATCCATGTGTTGCGTTGTTTGTTGGTAAGAAATGTCATGGAAGAATATAAATGCTGTGTTGCTCTTTTCATTAACTTTGGAGAACTGATTCTTGGAAGGTTGCATTACATTTACGACCTATCTGGGCCAGACTTGTATAAACGCAATTGATGTACCGTAGACCTACTTTCCATATTTAATGCAATCTCCGTAGCTTTTAGAAAAGTCAACTCTTTGGTGTTTAACAATTTTCGCCTAATGGATTCGTCTGCAACTCCAAATACAAATTGGTATTCCATCTTATTTTCTTGCCATTCCACGGAATAGGTACGATGAATGGCGAGAAAATGAATCTTGTTCCGATTCTTAGATTTGACGAGTATATTCGTTTTAATGTTCGAGTTATTTTGTGTGTGTGTGTGTGTGTGTCGAGGTTCTATTTTTGTCAAGGGGAGAAAAATGTTGGAATGTAGGAGCGGTACAAAGTGTTTATTAATGTAATACTGACAATTGCTAAGTCAATAAGCAATAATATGTGCAAATAAGATAGAAAGAAATAAGACTGACTTTTGAAGATAAATTGATTTTGTTAATCAAGATTACATGGAATGTACGAAGTTGTTTACGAAGATTTAGATTATGAATTACGTATTATCCCTACTTGACTTGTTTAATCTAATCTTCCTCCCATCAACCTCCGCTTCACAATCTGCGCTGTTCTGCTTAGCTTTCCATACTTTCCCCTCCATTGCTAAGGTCAGTTTACTGCCTGACATCAAGAAGGACATTTTACTTTCGTCAACCGAATACTTGCGATTGAAAACAGTCCAGAATATGGGATAAATAAAATCCCGGTTTAATGGACTGTTAAATAAATCAGCTCATTTACTGTGCACGATCCGACTATAGTAAGCTACTAATAGTTTATTTTCTTTACTTCCTTTTTTTCTTTAAATATTAATAGTTTGAAAACCGTCGGAGGCAGGGGTGCACCCACGGGGGGTCTATCAGGTCCGGACACCCCAAACTTCCTAACTCAACACACATTTATACACTTTTTTCAATAAAACTCTACATGTTTAACAGGGAAGTAATTGATATAGCATGAAAATTTGATGTTACATTTTATCTGTACCCTTTCATAAAAAAAAAAAAAACAATAGTTATAACGTTCTTTATTTTTTAAGTTGGAAGTATTTTACAATTACTTTTTTAATCCAAAATAATACTCGTTTAATATTACACAGCCGTAGATACTTCTAGTATTAGACCCCCTTAAAGCTTGGAATCATCCCAACAAAAATTTCTGGGTCCGCGCCTGGTCGGAGATGATGGACACACACTAGTCAACATAACTATACATAAGTTGGCAGAAAAGTGATACCAACTTGATACAATAACTGGAACAAGGAGACCTGATTTTGTCAGCATATAGATAATTATAATATTGTCTTCACCATAGATTATGTTGAAATTAGAAAATCCTTTGAACCGTGTTCTTAAGATGTGTATATATTCACCTTTCCGGGGAATTGTGCTTTATGAAAAACATTTTAAAAAATCGTTTCAACACACAAAGACCGAAACAAGACAAGATTTTTTTTAAAAGTACTGATGCCATTTCTTTAACGACGAAGAAAAATATTACGAACTCTTTCATAAAAAAAAAAAAAAAAAAAAAATGTCGACGGGTGGTATCTAATCAATGATTACTCTAAGGAATGGATCCACAGTATACAAACAAACATCATATATATATACACAAAGAGCCGCCAGGTTACAAAAAACAAACAAAAGCGTTACTAATTACCCAAGAAGATGTTCTTAACAAAATAATTACAGGTACAAATTCGGGGCAGTTATACAGATAGATATGGCAACTATGTAATGAGTTACATTAGAAATTGTGCCAAGCATGTCCACGCCCCAGTTCCGACAGTGACGCGTCGCCGTACAAGCACTAAGCCATTCAGTTTGTCCTCGGCGTCTTTTGAGAAAGACAGACAGAGATAGAAAGCTGAAGGGGATTGGGAGGGGGTGATGGAAGAAAAAAATCAAGAAATGAGTAAATAAGTGATATCTGTATCATCCTATCTTTCTACACACAGCAGTGTTTCAACAACTCCCCACATTTGCGACGGATACCTGGAAACTAACGATGCAAGCGCATTGTCAGATCAAAAATTTGTCACTGGTCTGATGCACCTGGAAATCACCATTGGCTCAACACCCAGCTTTTCTATGGAACATTTAATCTACTTGGGGCAACTCCTTTCAGGAAACGACGTTATCATTCTCTTGAAATCAGCGAAACAAAAGGGTAAATCCATCACGCAAATACTGGTTTCTACTTTCTCATTTGTTCTTTAAAAGAAAAAAAAATGCATTAGAAGACAGCAGACGTAATTTATTTCACTGACTACACTTGTCTGATTTTTCAGGTGCAAGGCCGCTTATTTGGAATAGGTGCAATTTTAATGAAACGCCATAGAAAGCAACTTTCAGATTGTATACTTAAAGTGACGTATCAGAAAACAGGTAACATATTTAATTGGTTAAATCTGTGACTGAAATAATACTGAAATACCTTTATCTTTCATTATAATGCGTGATATTAACGAAGTACAGTACATATAATTCGTTGATATATTTTGTGGTATATTTTGCCAAAATACTGCTATATACATTATACATTTAGGAACCAAGCGTTTTTTCTTTCACACACGCTTAATTTTCCACCACCGAAAAAAAGAAATGAAATATTTAAATTTTACGTCCCACGCTTATGCCGATTAGGCTAAAGGAGACGGTGATTATGAGAAATGAATGAAATGGTGGAATGAAGAAAGTGGGAGGAAACGGGAGAACCGCGAGAAAACCCACGAGCACGGTGTTTGTCCACCACAAAGTCTACACGGCGCGAGCTGGGATCGAAGCAGGGACCCCAAGCACCGGAGGTGAACGCTCTACCACTGAGCCACCGCGCCCCGCCCTCACAAAAGTTCGAAGTGAGATAGTGTCACTAATTGTTAAAAATCCTATTCTACAAATTAAACGAAGTATTGAACTGAAATACGAGGAGAAGTCAAAATGTAAAGGGACAATTTCTCGCACTAGGGTTTGGTAACACTGCTAGTATCCAGCGCTGAATGAGTGACGTCTGCAACACTTCTATGCAAGTGTCACTCTTATTCCCGCGTTAGTCGTTGGAGTGTAGCAGACTGTTAAACATGGCAGCTCCATTGACGATCTGCACCAAGGAGGAAATGAGGGCAGTAATTCGCTTTTTGTTTGCGGAAGGTGTTAAACCTGTGGAAATTATTCGTCGAATGTAAGCGCAGTATGATGACAGCCGTTTAATGCGAAGCAAGATCTACTAATGGATTCTACATTTCAAACTGGAAGCGAAGCAAGATCTACATTTCAAACAGGAAAGAACTTCTTTATGTGACGAGGAAAGATCGGGCAGCCCATCGATGTCAACGACTGAGGACAATTTGAAAGTCGTTGAGGGTATCGAAAACAGATGAATTACAGTGGACGAAATAACCAATACTTCACTTATCAGTCATGGTTCAGCGTATTCCATCTTACATTGAAGGAAGCGCTCAGGGGAAGATGTATAACCGATGCAGAAGTCATTGATGCGGTGCAAAATTAGTAGGGATGCGCACGAGACAAGATTTGTGGCTGTCTCGTCTCGAAAATGTGCTGTAGAAGAGGTCTCGACTCGAAAAATGTATATTTTACTATTGGAAGAGCCGTGTCTCGACTCGAATTTTGTCAGGAAAATCCTGTCTCGACTCGTCTTGTGCACATCCCTAAAAATTAGTTACAGGTGCAACCGAAAAACTTTTTTTTCCCCTTTTTTACGATGGAATCAAAAGAACTTGTGACACGTTAGGAAACGTGCGTTGAAATGCACGGAACTTATGTAGAAAAATCATGTATATTTCAGTTTTCCATCATTAGAATAAATGTACCTTTTCTCAGAAGCCCATTTATTCTTTGACTTCCCCTTGTATTATTCAAACAACTCCGTATTCTTCAGAAAAGCAGGTAACTTATGTTTGCATATAGAATTACATATCAGTTAAAGTTATTGAAATACTGCGCGACATCATACATTAACGAACATGCATACAAACATACAAATCTGAATTCGGCAATGAATTCTACGGAGAATAAGAAGCATTTACTGGCAGATTGTTTTAGGCGTATCTACGTAGTATACTCGGATTTCGTCTTCCTTTATTAACTTTATATACAAGTATCAAAAGTTAACAAAAATATAGTAAAACTTGCCTTCAATGGACCCTTTATTAAACGGAAATGTTCGCGATCCATTGAATATAGGGGCGAAAAATGTGTTAAATTCCGTTTATTGGACGAAAACTGTGTTACGCGAACGGAAATCAAAAAAAGACTTATAAAAGAAAAATTCAAGTTCCAAATTGTATAACAGCTTTGATTGAGAATTATGCGGGGAATCTGAAAGGAGAAGAGGAGCTACAAGAAGAAAAGTAGGCATAAGCTGGAAGAAGAATGTAGACTGAAGAATTATCAAGATGCTGATAAAAGTTTAAAGGAATTGCAACGCTTTGCCTTATATGAAAAGACACTAATATATTTACTGTGTAAGAAAACTCCTAAACTATGGGGAAAATAAAGTTAACGTGCATACAATATTTCTTGACTAAGGTAATACAGTGTATTATTTTATCTTGGTATATTTATTACACATAAACACTTTTTTTTTTTTTTTTTGCATAGGTCTATTTTCGTTAATCGTACGCATATCTTTAACGGAAATTTTTGAGAGCCCCATTCGATTCCGCTAAAGACAGGTTTCACTGTATTATTTAGTGATTTTATGTATGATTGAAGCGCGTGAATCTCCTCACAAATTTCAATAATAAACTATAGGAGTAAGTCTCTAAACTGCTACAAAACAGGATGTTCTACAAAAATCTTACTATTTTTAATAAACATACAGGAAAATACAAAGTTGGGAAGAACCTGATCCCTTATTACTGGCACATTTCAGCTGCAAGTAATTAAGAGTATTGGAATTTCTCAGAAAAAGAAAAAAAATATTTTTTACGAGTTATCATAGAAGTTTTATTTAAATGTTTGGGGAGGGGGAAATGAGTTAGTTCTGATATTTGATTTCAACTGAAGAGCGAGAATTATGTTTTTAAAAAATCTCAATAAACATATTCATCAAATTATGTTACAACTAAATAGTACTTACGATACTTACTATAGACCATATTTTTAAACCCTGTGTTGTGTTGAGGGGGGGGGGGATAAAATTCACTCATTCTTTCTTAATTGATTGTAAATCCAAATAGTGAGAATGATTGTGAATCCTCAAAAAGTACACGCCATATTTCATGAAAATTATTATTATTATTATTTTAAATGAAAGTTATCTTGGTATACAATTCTTTTAATCAGAGTGGGGTAATCCACATCACATTAGGGGTTAAATTTACCGTTCATTCTTTACTGATTTTAATCAAAAGCATTGGGAATTACGGGGAAGAGCTGCAGAAAATATACATTATATTACATCAAAACCAAATGAATTTTAGAAAATTTATAGTGGAACTCTAAAAGAAATCAGGGGGAGGATTAAAAGGATAATCTACCTAGGTACGGTATTTTATTCTTTACTGGTTTTAACTCTGCATAGAGGATGTTTGGGAAAGATGTACGACATATTACGCCAAAATCGAACTTTCTTTTTTAAAGAGAAACTTACCGTTGAACATATTCTTAAAATTGAGGGAGAGGGGATTCACTTTCTCATTTTTAGCAGATCTTAACCCCAAACTGTGGGAGTATGCACAATCTCATAAAGAATATACACGAAGTTTTCTAATAATAGAACACACTACATGGTTTATATTTGAAAATTCTCTTCCACGTTAATGTATAAATTTGCGACATGGGGTAGATTTATCTCCTTTTTACCGCCCTTAAACGTGATGGATTGCAATCCGAAACAATACGTTATTTCTGCAACTGAAAGGAAGACACACGCGTTTCATCAAAATCGAATAAGTTTTACGTCAGTTATTGTGGAACGGACATCGACTCGAACAGTAAAGTTTCGCTAACGCTCGCTTAACCCTACAACAGCCAACCTATTGAGCAACAAATGATTTCCAGTCGAATAGAAATTATACGCGATGAGTCCATTGGGTTCACGTTGGTCATTTAGGGATTAAAAGATGAATTTTACTTGTTATGTTGCCTAAATAATACAAATACACCTCAACAGTATTGTTCTTTTTACAACCGTCTTATAAATATAATTTCCCACATATTAAAATATGAAAACCACTTACCAGTCCCGTCCTTTCAACACATGTAATTTAGTCGGAATCCTATGTATCGGTGAAATATAATTTTCCGAATTTGAAATTTGAAATTGTTACGAGTCACGGTAGTGATGACGGAATCTATTTATGTCGAATTCTTATTAATTGAAAAAAAAAAAGAAATGGAATCCTCTAGTTTTACATCCCACGATTATGCTGGCTAGGTTGAGTTGAGTTTGAGTTTGTCCTTTTCAGCAGTGAGCCTATATGATTGATTGATTTTGAGCTTAACGTCCCTTTTAGCATCGATGCTATATGAGACGTGGACCTACTGATTAACGTGGAATCCAAACCACATGAGCTTCCGCCGGGAATCGAACGCGGGTCTCCCACGCCAAAGGTGCGTACGCTAACCGCTTAGCCACGAAGAAGCTGATTGTGGTGGCTAGGTTAAAGAAGACGGTGATGATGAAAAATGATTGCAATGGTGGAATCAATAAAATGGAAGGAAATGGGAAAACCTAAGAAAATCCACACATACGGTATTTGTCCAATACAGAGTCTACTTGGCGCGAGATGAGATCGAACCAGGGACCCCATGCATCAGAGGTGAACGCTCTACACTGAGCCACTACATCAATTGAAATGCTGTGAGATCATTTACATAGAGAAATCTGTAGTTGTAATCATAAGCTTGAGGATTGGTCAAGAATTGTATAATATAGTAAGTGATAGTAATTTCAGTGGTAGCTTAGTTAGTAGTAAAGCAATTGATACACTAAAGATAGAACAGCTCCTTCGTGGCTAAGCTGTTAGCGTCCGCGCCTTTGGTGTGGGAGACCCGGGTTTGATTGCCGGCGGGCAATCATGTGGTTTGATTTCCACGTTAGTCAGTAGGTTCATGTCTCATATAATCTCGCTGCTGAACGGGACGTTAAACTCAAAATCAACTCAACTCAATGAAAAATCGAAGTATTCTGAAGATTGGTTAGGTATCCAAGATTACTAGCCTAGCCTGGTAATTCAAGTGTCTTGTTTGCATGGGAACATGATCTCAAATAAACTGGATCACCCGAGCTGAAATGATACAAATAGATGAAAGGGGGTAAGCAGAAAGTACAAATCCATTACAGTTTCCTGTAATGTTTCACTCAATAGAACATCCATGTCTCAAGAAGCAAATTCCAGAAAATTATCTATATATATAAAAAAATGAATCTGATTTATTTTCTGATGACTTTTGCATATATTAAGCGACATATATTTTCCACGAAGACCTATTTGATGTATACTGAAAGGGTGTTAACAACAAATAGCACAGCAGCTGTGCATGGTCTCATTTTTCCTTCTATATTCCATCATCACTTCCCGCGATTCCTCTGACCACATGTTTTCGCCTCTCCCAGTTTGATTCGCAACGCTATTCGCAATCGTCAACACAAATATTATGTACACAAATATTTTCGATATTCGCAACACAATTTGAGGAAAAATGGCGAAGGGGCATGGTCCGCACAGTGACGCAATTAACCCCGTACCGTGCAGCGAAGCTAGTGTTACCACATGTGCATTTTTCATTCCTTTTTCACACACACACTCTCTCTCTCTCACTCACATACACACACATACAGGAATATACATATTACATATGTGAAGGAAAAGGGACAAATCATTTTTTAGTCGAGAGCTCGACCTAATGCGTATACTTTGTCATAGTCTTGGTCGCTGTATATACACACATTTATCTTCCAATTGTTTATTGGACTAAGATCCCGGGTGAATAACCTTCTCAGGGACACATAAAGTGTGTGCTCATACCGAGAAGCGTAAATGTTTTTGTTTTCTTTCAATTTGTTCTCCTGCGTACGAGACCAACGAATGAGACTAATTACCTACAATGGAACATAAGCCTGGAAAGAAAACATACCTCCACAGAAACTGAAGAAGGAAGAACAACTCTTCTACAAGTATACAAGAGTATGAGTTTAATCCCTGTGGGCTTACTGGAGAACAAACACCACGTGTGTGAACTCTTCTCAATTTCTCTTCTTTATTTCCACTTCTAACAATCTCTGACACAGATACACTCTTATTGTTTCGTCAGTATTTTTCCAGCGCACAAACTGATGGGCTAAAACTGAGTTCTAAAGTCAAACGGAATAGTTTCGCTCATTAAAAGTTGTTTAATACGGACGCCAAATTTGACTACATTTATTTAAATGACAAAGTTTCATGTTTTTCTACGAAGATTTCAGTGTTGTAATTTTAATGGTTTCTTCTATATAAGAAGGCGAATGTCATTGCTTTGTAAATTCATCTTATAAAGCTGATAAATGAATAAAGATTTATGTTATATTCAGTGGCGAAGGATGGTAAGAGGTCCTAAGGCCCGGCCTACCCATTTACTTTCAGAATTTATAAATAATTCATTATCCTTGCACAGAATGTATGATAATTTTCTAAGTTGAAAAAATATTTATTATTCGATAAAGAAATCGTGGTTAGCACTACTGCTGGGAGGCTCACCGAGCAGTGTCTTAGGAGGCTGTAGAACTACCGCCAAGCTACTCAGAAAATCCCACGAGAGAACGTGCTGGTAATAACCTGCGAAAGAGACCGGCCTCAGCGCTTATCTCCATAAAGCGTTTCTCTCGAGACCTTCGATTTCGATTGGATATGTCAAACAAATCAAGAGCAAGAGAACGTGGGGACCCATTCCGTATCAACTTTGCTTAATTTTGTGGACTATAACGCAACACAAAACCTGGAACAAGCAATTCTAAAGGTGCTACACCTATTATCGCAAACTAATTCCCCTTTATTCCGTTACCTTGACGCAAACCCGTACGAAATCAGACTCATTGTGTTCATTAGAATTGAGTACAGAGTGTGTGGTTTTGAGATATTTTGAGTGACATTTTTTCCTTATATTTGCCAAAGTGAGTGAGAGAAAATGCCAGTAAGTGGAGAATATGAACGAATATGAATATAATTCCCATGAAAGAATCCTCTATGTCACTGGTCTTTTGAAAATTAATGCGTTATTAAGGAAGGAAGACCACCGCCTATGTTGAAAATAGAATAAACAGAGGGCAGAGTTCTGCATGCATTGATACAACAAGTTATTTGGAGTTGCTGACATATAAAAAGCAGCGTGTGAAAAAATATTTAAGTCTGATTCTGTTTTTAAAGGGGAATCAAATAACACACAAAATGACTTAATTAAATGCTTGTCATGTGTTTCGAACATTAAAGACGAAATTTTAGAACCAAAGTTTGTTTCAGGACAAGTAGACGAATCAGCATATGTTTCTTATGAAACGCAGATAATGTGATAGTCCATCTTCCCCACCCGATCACGCCCAATTGAAACAATTAAATTGCATTACGGTGAATTAAGATCAGATATGAGTCACATACGTGAATTTCATTATGAAAATTGAGAACCGGATGAAATAAATGCTGTCGATGGCCTACAATTACGTTAAATTCATGTGAAATTGTCTTCATGTGTTTTTGTACTAAAATATACTTCCCATATGTCACGCTTAGCTACAACACAGTAATGCAAACATTGACTACGTTCAAAAGAAACTCTGCATTATTTGTTAAAATATTAATCCGTTGCAGTTCCATGATAAGGAAAAGCAAAGCTTAAAAGCCACTCTCCTAGGAAATTTTGGATACACTTGAAGTGCAGATGGAAACGAGTTTTCGTCATTTATTCTCTTTGGAATCTGTAGAACTACTTGAGTGTGAACAGTTTCAGGGCTACAATAGGAATTTTCTCAGGAAGAAACTAGAGAATCTTCTTAAACTGTATTCCACTTTCGATTCTAATCAGCTGCAGAATGAATGGACAGCCATCTACTAGGACGAAAATAAATATCTTAGACCTATCAATTTACTTCAATACATCTCATAAAACGTCCTCCAAAAAGTGTACCTAGAATGTCTTCGATTGTTACATGTGTGATTCAGTATTCCAGTTATTACAACACAATATGAGACAAATCCATGGGTGCCCCGAAGAAAATTAAAACATTCCGGAGGAATATAATGAGTAACGACCGACTTAGTACGTTAGCTTCAATCGATACAGAGATGAACTCTGAAGGATATTAGCCAATCAAGAAGAAAGTAATAAACATATTTGATGAGAAGAAAAACTGACACTTGAAATTAATTTACAAGATGATATAAGTAATGAAGTATTATTCTTATAATAATAATAATAATAATAATAATAATAATGGGCCTACTCTCTTGAAAATATTACCCTTTGCCACTGGTTATATTTCACCTATTTACAAATTACGTAATTTTATAAAGTAAGTCATTTTAACAACGATGTAAAAGAAACCAAGGACATAGTGGCCTAGTCGTTGAACCCTCATTTCTAGTGCGAAAAGGTTCCGATTTGAGTACAAGCCAAATGTGTGTGTGTTGGACAAATTGTCTTCTTTTGGCTACAACGCATAATCATCTTTTAAACAGGAAACCCGAATATTGATAGGGAATATTGAAACGTTATGGGTATAGATAGGACGCTGAGCGATTTGATTTAATGAATATGAGGAGGGACTCAAAAGAAACTGGATTGAAAGCGCGCGACCACTCCTAGGCGGCTGCATTGAAATTGCGCATACTTTTCCAGTTTTATCTGATAAGCCGTCGACAAGCTGTCATAATGCACAGGATTGCGCACAAAAATATTAAGCAATGGAGATGGAAAATATTCTCTTTTGTCATGTTTGTATAGCCCTATGTGTGTGACTTTATTGACAAGTCTAATTTGGAAAGTACAGAAGAATTAACACGCAAGTATATGAAGAAGTGCACAGAAGTTATGTACTGTATCCCCCCCCCCCAAAAAAAAAACTCTCATCAGTTCGTCCGAGAAATCTTACAGAGGCTTTTGAGGAAACAGTTGAAAGACAAAATGAGTTAAGTCACGATGGAGGAAAGTTTCTATTTGTAAATGAAGAAGCTAAGATTATCGTCCTTGGCTCGTAGTGGGAAGTATGCCTACTATATTAACACTGAGATTGTCATAATAATTGCTTGCTTCATTTTATTTAGGTTTCCACCTAGAATATGGGCTTCAGAACCCTCAGTAGCTCTTCGAACGACGAATGGTACAGAAGCCTATCATAAACATTACAATGAACAATTCTATTAACCGGGTTCAGATATTTATCAAGTGATTTAATCTTTGTTGAAGATAGAATCAGAAATAAAACTGAAATTAAGGTCAATTACGAAAGAATATACCAATACACAAAGAGAGGAAGATTTGAGGAGACGTAACTTCATATTGAAGCAGCGTGACATGCTTAAAGGTGATACATATTCAGAGTATAAGACAAAAAGGAATAAATTTCTAAAAATTGTAGGATGAAAACTGCGACCAGGAAAATTTTAACACGTGGATTGTAAATATGAAAACTTGGTTTTGGAGATACCTTGACTTGTATTTACTGATCAAATTATATTTAATTAAGGCTTACGATAATTTGCATTTTATTTCTAATTTTTGTTTTGTATCCTAGTCTGAAGGAAAACCCTGTTTGCGCACAGATTTTCAAGCTATCGTTGTGGCAACGTTGGACAAAAATCTGTGTTCAAAAAGGCCAATAGAGATTTGTGCGCAATTCGGGATCCAGAGTGTGCGCAATCCAGTTGCCCCCCTCCTAGGCGTAGTAGAGAGTTCTTCAACTAGGTGAGTGTAGTAAATACCTTCCTAAACCGTTGCCCAAGCATGTCTGCGTACAACAGTAACGTTTGATCTCAGTGTTGTTTTTCTCAACTATTCTCGTTTGTAACCTACGAAATGGTATGGCATATTTAACGGAACAAAGAGTGTGTTTAATTGAAATTTTGCTTTCTGCTTGAAAAATCGGCAGCAGAAGCTTACTAAATGCTTTAACGGGCTTTCAAGAAGGATACTATGAACCACACACAAGTTTTCGAGTGGTATGGGCGCTTTAAACGTGGTGAGATAAGTGTTGAAGATCATGCTCATTCTGGGCGCCCTTTATAATCTCGAAACGACGAAAACACTGAAAGCATTTGCTTTAAAAAAAAAAAAAAAAACGAGAATTGTCGTTTCACGATTGCCGAAATTTTAGAACAAACAGGAGTGAGTTGGAGCTCGTGTCAGCGGATTCTGACTGAGGATTTGCACATGAGACATGTTGCTGCTAAGTTTGTTCGACGCCTGATACAGAATTAAAAAAAAAAAAGGTATGAATCTGACCCAGGACTTGAAAAATCAAGCTGAAAGTAATCCAAACTTTTTGATCAAGGTTATTACAAGAATTGGTGTTACAGATATGGTCTCGAAATCAGGCAAGGGTCTACCCAGTGGAAGACTTCTGACTCCCCCGACCGCAAAAAGCAAAACAAGTCAAGTCGAATGTTAAGACGAGGATTTTTAAATTTATGTTCGTGAAATTGTGCACCGAGAATTTGTCTCTCCTGATTAGACTGTTAACCAGCACTTTTATTTGGAAGTTTTAATACATTTGCGGAAGGATGTGCGGAGGAAACGTCCGAACCTTTGGTGATCAGGTGACTGGTTCTTTGACCATGACAACGGCTCCGCACACAGAGCCTTGTCTGTGAGCCACTATTGGGGCTCAGGGGTGGACACTTTATTTATTATTCAAAATAGCTAATTATTACATGAAACAATCAAACTGCATTCCCCTATTAGTGTAAAGAATGAACGCTATATAATATCCAGTAATTTAACGACTTAGCATTTGTATTATGTAATACATTTCTGCTAATATCTGGTGCTATTAAAAACAGTTTTATATATAAGATATTGCAGAATTTAAAATATTTTTCGTACCAACGTATTGAATACGTTTCTCAGTTCAATATACCACACACGTGTGAAAAAGATATATATTTACATAGATTTTTAACTATACATTCACTATAAAAAAAATGACGCTCCACCTGTAATCTGCCTTTTCTAAGTTTCATTCACTAACAAAATATACACACAGACCAAGTTACAACTTAACATACTTGAACACATTTCGGTTGATTCTTAATATTTGTTACAAAAAAAAAGTTATGATTGTTTAAAATGAAAAACCGCGTAGCGTTCTTCAGTTTTTCTCGTAAATAATCAAGCACTTTGCAGTAAAATGAGACCTTTAAGTTTGACGTCCCGCGTTTACGCCGGTTGGGCTAAAGGAGGTGGTGGTGATGAGAAATGAATGAAATGGTGGAATGAAGAAAGAGAGAAAACGGAAGAACACCCAGAAAAAAAAAACATACGGTATTTGTCTACAACAAATCTCACGTGACACGAGCTGGGATCGAACCAAGGACCCTATGCACCAGAGATGAACGCTCTACCACTAAGCCCCGCAATCAAGCGCTCTGAGTAGGCAGTGCACGGAAGCTGACGAACACACAAAGTATGCTTAAGGGAGATAGGTATTGTGAATTCTGATATAAACGTGACTTTTACGAAGTAGTTGTTTCAATGGAAAACTTCTCTCTTGGGATTAAACAAACGTGATTCTTACGAATTTGTTTTAATGTTCAAACAATTGCAGTGATTATTTGTTAAATTAAGAGACATGAATGTTTTTATTCCTCTGTTTTCGATTTCCTCCAAAGTGCCCACTGCGTGAGAGAACTATATCCGAACATGAGTACTTACAGTTCCGCAATGACGACCTACTGGATCTGCATTATCATTTAAGTTTAAAGGGTTTCATAGTGAGAACTGAAGCCGGGACCCTGTACACCAAAGGTGCGTATGCTAGCCACAACAGCAGTGGATACTTGGAAAAACCGACAAATCTGGATGGGCGAAGCTGAATTATCAGGGATTATTTCCTTGTACTTAAAGTGTGGTATAACTCTCAATAATGCACACATATACAGGTCTTGTCCGTAAAGTACTGTGACCGGCCGCCGCGCGACGTTCCACTCGCCAGCAACGCGCTCCTCGACACGGAGATTTGCTACAGAGGTCTAAGTTGAGCAGCTCACCAGACGGCAGTCGCGTCCGAGCTCTGACACAGTGAGGATTACGCGTGGCCCAAATGCTGTTTTTGAGTTTTTGTCGGCAGAGAACATGAGAAATGGAGCGTTAGCTGCAGCAGCGTTCACCTGGGCTAAACCGCTTCCCAGACGTTTGCCTTGGTGAAAGAGATTTACAAAGACGACGTCCTGTCAAGGGCCCTGGTTTTCCTGTGGTTCAGGGATGGACGGGAGACTGTTGAAGACATAGAGCGATCTGGACATCCTTCAACAAGAGGTGTGGATAAAAATGGGCCAAAGTGTAAATCTTCTAGACTTGGACTGTTGTTCGCCAAACCACTCGCTGCGCCATGCGTGATCCTCACTGCGTCAGAGCTCGGACGAAAATGCCGCCGGATGCGTTGCTTAGCTTATACCCGACATCACAAATCCTCCGCCGGGAAGCGCGATGTTGGTGATGAGCACTGCGCGGCAGCCAGTCTCATTACTTTACGAACAAACCCTGTATGTAAGCTGCAATGTTTTGAGTTTTGAATCAAATTAATATATACAGCAAATTATTTCCAATGGCCACTATTTACAATTACATACAGATAATAAATAAACATAATGCGTGATCTCAACCTTTAATTTCAATATTTAATGAGCAAAATACTAATTTCAATGTTTAATGAGCAAAATACTAAGTTGTGGTTATTCCCTTTGGGGGAAGTCACCTGCAGCATGGTCTGGAGGTGCAACTCTCAAATTGAGGGAGTTATTTTATTTTTTGTGCGTCCGGTTTGACGTGATAACGTTAAAAGCATATTAGTGACTGTATTATACAACGTAAAGTTACGCATGTTTTCATCGGTAAATGCAGTTGCGAGAGTTCGAAAAAAATGTTGCGTATCCAAATCACGCAGCTTTACTATATGCAGTTGCTACTGACATTAACAAACAATCTCCATTCTCTGAAGATTTTTCACTAAACATCCTGTGCTTGTCATAAAGTAATATTCTAAACGATAGGCATGGAATTCTAAAGTGGGTGGTTAAGTACTTTGGTATTTATGTCACTTTTTGCTTTCTTTTAATGGAATACATATAAAGCTGATGAATGACTGGAAAGAAATAAACCTACAAAATATGTTCTGCACGCAAAATGTAAAGTACTGCACTGAAAGCATTATAACTGCAGAAGTAAAACTGACAGTAATATGGTAGATACGTGCATAGGCAAATGGTTTATTTTTTTGTCTCGGGTACTTTTTGAAGGTCCATAACCTCATTTGATCTTTTCGCAACACTGTCGTTAGAGCGTGGCAGTCATATCGGTAAGAAAGTATGTATACCTAAAGCGACAATTAATGTCAAACTTTTAAACCTGCAACACTTTGTGTCTGTCACCAATGATGTTTATGATAATTTACAACGTAACTTAAATGTATAGATGTTCAGTGAAGACTTATGATTGCAAAACATGAATATGTTGGAGAGCTGAGAAGATGTAGTGGAGAAAAAGCACACGAAAAATGCATTTTCTTTATTGCAGAATGTGAGGTGCATAATCATAAATAAAGGAAAATAAGTCAGTTGGTTAGTTCAGCATTTATGCAATCACATAGGATGAAGGCCAAGGTTAAGCTCGTATTGTGCAACAATGTTATAAACTCAAACACACGTGTCTGTCTATATCTCATTGCGCCATCTTTGGCACAACCTGGTAGTACTTGTGGAGTATAAGGAGATCTTGTCTCGCGGAAGCCAAGATTCGTGGGAGAACTTATAAAAGATGAGACAGTTTCCATACAGGAAATTAGCATCTCCACCTGGCTCCAGCCACCTTTGATGTTGCTTTCTTTTGGAGCAGAAAAGTTATGACTGAATACAATTTTATATCAAGTAACAATTTCAAAAGAGCAACTTTATAAACACGCTTACTCACGAGTAATAGTTTATAAAAATACGATGGGACTCATGTGTAATTTGGGCAGCATGAGCAGAAATAGCTCTATGTAACACCGTAATTACTTGCAGCTGATTCAATTTCTCGCTTTACCTCGTTTAATGCCAGCACACGCACTGCCGATGTAAGAAAGCTAGGCTTGTACTGGGTTTAATTATATGGTGAAGATTTACGCGATTCTCAAACATACTCGCTTTTAAGTCTCAACTAATCAAGAACAACACGATGTTACAAGCTGGAAAGAGATCGGATATAGCTTAGTATAAGAGAGAAAATAACCGGAACCCGAATTACTTGCTTATCCGATCATTGTGTTCGCACCGCCTGCTTGTCTGCTGCAAACAAGTATCACCTCATTTACGTCACTTTGTCAAGTTTGTACACCGAATTCAGACTGATCTTCAAATGAATTATTTTACATCCTGCAGTTATATTCCTTTATTTAAGGAGACGGATAATTTTATGAAATGAATGATTATAAGAGAGCTAGTGAAATGAGAATCTGAGAGGAAATGGGAGAATCCGAGAAAACCCACGAACACGATGCAGTCAACCTCAAATCCACATGGACAGAGATCGAACCACGACCTCCAAGCACCAGACGTGAGCGCTTACCATTCAAAAATAGTGATGCCCAGGTTGACCTCATTACAGCGTTCTTTTATCAATGACTAGCAGAAGCTCCCGTTCTTTGCAAGGAATGAACAATGTTTAATCAATTCTACATTTACACTCTCACATATATGGTAGCTTGTGGCATATTTCGTGCATTATGGGCAAACTTCTACCGGACCGAGCTATTGAAGATGGTGGAGCAGCACGAGCTCAACTCGGCATCTATCCTTAAAATATACAGAAACACACTTTAATTTTTTAAAATAAAAAAGTGTAAATACCAATTTAATTTCTCTAAACCTACGGAGTCCCTAAATAAAAATCTTTCCATTTTACGTTTCACGTCTATGGTGTGTAAGCTGAAGGAGATGGTGATGATGAGAATGAATGAAGAAAGCAGGGGGATACAGAAGAACCCGAGAAAATATACTCTCACGGTGTTTGTTTACCACAAAGCTCACTTGGCGCGACCTGAAATCGAACTACGGACGCCACTAAGGAATTATGAGTATTAAATAGAAAACCTGTGTAAATCAATTAGGACGACACAATAAAAATAACGGAGTCAAAAGTTCTGTGTTTGGCATATCAATCTTCCTGATGATCCTCAAATTATTTCTATCATCAAATTTCTTTTTTAAAAAATGGTCGTGTACAAAAAAATGGTGTTCGTTAGCCATCGACAAAAGTAAATAGAGGTCATTTTCTTTTGTTGTATTTTTTCAACTCCGACTCTAAATTTGTAATGAATAGATTGGAATTAATTACGGTTCTCTGTAAACACAAAATAATGAGTTATATCAATACACAGGGTGTTTCGAAACAACACCAACAACGTTTGGGAGGTGATTCCTTACACCATGATAAGATATAAAGTATAGACTAACCTGGGTGCACAAACGCTTCCTTTCGGAGTTATAGGCTGTCGAAAACATGAAAAAATGAACTTTGAGAGTCCATAGCTAAAATACTACCGAATCTATCGTAGTCGGCTCAATACCTTATTTAGGAACTAGTACGTGCCGTATCCAAATATCCATGTTTCAGAATACTGCGGTACATCCGCAACAATTTTTATAGAGGTAGTTGGTGAGTACTTCAAATTATATGTCCGTAGCCGAACTTCCTCTGTACAGATGGTTGCGTGAGTACCGCAAGATTCTGAAACATCTATTTATGGATAGAGCACATATTATTTCCTAAGTGAAGTCTTGACCCAAGTACGGTAGGACTCATAGTTTTGGAACTATGGACCTTTAAATTTCATTTTTTCATGTTTTCGGGAGCTTATAACTCTGAAAGGAAACATTTGTGGACCCAAATTGATCTGTACTTTTTTTGTCTTATCTTGGTGTCAGGAATCACCTCCCCAACTTTGTCGGTGTTGTTTTGAAACGCACTGTATATTTTAATTTGTTTAGTCTCGAAAGTTTTTGAAAGTTTCATTATTTTGACTTAACTCAATTTTGTACGCGACAAGGCATGAGAAATAAAGACAGAATGACAAAGCTTTTAAACAGCTGATACTCATTTTGAAATGTCTAGAGTTGCAGTAAAGTATTAAAATTTTTAGAAAACCAGAAACTATCATTGCTTTATGTATGTATTGTGACACGTTACTTTATTGATAGTTTTATTTATTTATCTATGACATAGGGCGTAAGTTAGCTTACTTTGAAATGGACTTTTATCGCACATAGATTCTCATGTTTATATTTACAAAACGCAGTTACATATCATACACAAAATACGTGAGATAATTAGGCATTTGGAACGGGCTTTTTTACCATGACTTATGTTCTATATATGAGCATCTATATTCGTATGTCCAGACAGGCAGTTTTCCAAATGTCTCAGAGGTCCTTGAATTCCTCACGCACATATACATATATATGCCCATACATATGTAACAACACCTGCTAGTTCATGACTTATCAAAAGTAATGTTGACGCGTCATCAACTTAAGTACCTCCAGGTGGGATCCCTATCTCCAGGGACATATACTTTTCTCATCGTTATGCAAAAGGAAAGTTTAATATATACTTAAACCACTAAGTAACACGAGAAATAAAACTAATATTTTACTATTCAAGCTTAATTAAAGAAAAAAAGACATACTTAATATTATGTCATTACTCAACATATTTTTACTCAACATTTTGAATTACAACGGCATTTATGACAAGTAAAATGAATAAAAGGGAAATTAATCGTAAAAGCAAAACAACACAGTTAAGGTCTGATATAATTAAAACGGACCACTTATACAGTTAAAGGATCGAATCACTAGGTTCTGACGCCTCCTTAGTATAGGGTCACCATTCGTCAGCATTTATGCGGAATGTCCGCATTTTTAGAGTAAAAGTTCGCGCATATTTTCTAAAATTCTATGATTTATCTGCATTTTTAAAGCTCAAGTGTATTTATTGTCTTCCTAATATGGTATATTGTATTTGTTGAGGAATCTACGACTTGACTATTTTGCCATGGCAATCATTCTCGTAGGATACTTTTTCCGTTCAACTCCGTATTTACGCTCCCGGTTCTTTATGTTGACTTTGTTATGCTCGTGTTTTCGTAAATTTACGTCATATCTAGATATTTAAACGGTTAAATTAGGTACTCCGTGATTCAGTTTCTTATTGTAGCTTATATTCAATTCTATTGCTTATTGTATGATTTCAGCATATCAGCCAGGTAAAAAAAGAGTACATTCTAAACAGAATTAACCAGATGGTAACATGTCTTGCATTCTAGCATTGCAGAAAATGATAATTCTATCTCAAGATCAAATTTTTCCAATAAATTCAAAATTGTAATCCACTTCCTCTCCAACTTACCAGAATCAAATTTAGTCAGTGGATCTTGAGAGTTCTTTAGTACCTTTTTAATCAGTGCTAGACTAGGTTTCTTTGCTTCTACATTTTAACTTTCCCATTCCCTTTCAGTCCTGTTAACAGCTGAAGAAGCCGTTCTGCTTTGAAATGTTATGATGACTTTCCGAAACATATGACTGATGAGTTTGCAATTTTCCCAATTCACTATGAACTATTCTTGCTGTTAACGTTTAGAATACATTTGAGAGGTTATTATTATTACCGGTTTATTCCGGATCGTATATCAAAGATACTTCAAACAATGGAAAAGAAATTATCTACGACAACTTAACCTAGCAACAGTATACCTCGTCTATTTTGAAAATGTTTGTACTAGGATGAAAATAATTGTATCTCAAATAAAATCGGGCAATTATTTTTCAACTTACTAAGTAAGTAAAAACACAGGAAAGTGAGGTACCATAATCAATACATTATGGAAAACGCCTTAAAACCGCTTTCTTTTCTAAGATTTAAAGTACCCCCCCCCCAAAAAAAAAGTGAGTATCCCAACGTATTCGTCTTAGAAGTCTGGAAGATCTTCTCCATAGTCAAGATCCACATTAGGCTAAATTCATTCCCTAGTTGATACTCCTTACAAAGTTAAATATTGTAATAAGAATGTCTACTCAGGATAACTCTCACGATATTTTCTTGAACTACCGTGGGGGCCGCGGTGGCTCAGTGGTAGAGCGTTAATCTATGATGCTTCAGGTCCTGGGTTCGATCCCAGCCCCCGCCAAGTGAACTTTGTGGTGGACAAACACCGTGTGCGTGGGTTTCCTCGGGGCTCTCCCGTTTCCTCTCACTTTCTTCATTCCACCATTTCATTCATTACTCATCATCACCGTCTCCTTTAGCCTAACGGCATAACCGTTGGACGTAAAACTCAAAGATTTCATTTCATTTTCTTGAAATACCGCTCATGCCAATATCTAGGCTTAGATAAAATTCTAATTGCGCTTTTTATACTAATTCGAGGATGCGAAATGCAATGGAACTATTCTAAATTAAATTAACTAAATATATCTGTTCATAGGGTCACGAGAAAAAAAATACGTCAATATTACGGTATCACTCGAGAAATTATCATGTATCAGATATGGTAATATTTGATATTTTTATTCATTTTGTTTTGATTTAAGAGCAGATGGATAAACCTTGATACCATGTATAAGTATGTATCTATTAAAATGCTACAATAGCAATTAAAAGCGCCTGAGCTCCAACCTATAATTTTGGCTTTTAAATCTTCCATTTACGGTTATGTGTGATTTCATGTTTAACAGAGACAAACATTTTAAGTATTTGTACTTTAAATAGTCTAAATTAGTTAACTATATCATTTTCATAAAGTTTATGATATAAAATTATTGTTCAAAGCCTTTGTATTTTAATAAGCTTTCTTTAAAATCAATGCACGTGAATTGTGCTTCCATCTTCCGAGTTCTTTTAAACTATATGTTGTGGATGTTTATATGTTTGTTGTCAATCCTTTCGACAATGAGATCTCGGAAACTATAGGCTCTAGAAAGATGACGTTTTCACTGATCGATTGGAAATTTTGCGTAGATTGTCCAGTTCTAATTCAATATTAAAAAAAAAAAACATAGCCATTATTTATTACATTTTTTAGGGTACACTGGAAGCGTTGAAATAAAAAAAAACTAAAGCATCCCATCCTACGAGTTATACATGCCAACACCACATAATTGTTTATAGGAGTTGCATATGTCTGAGGCGTTTGTTTCATGGCCAAATAATAATGAAAAACGAAGGATAACCATTTCTCCAGTCTAAGATGAATCTTTATTTTTGGAGAGTTTTGCCCAATGAACACCATATATTACTGGCATTATAATTAGTTGTGTGTGTAATGTATTTGCTTATTACAGACTATGCAAGAAGAAAGAAAACATTAATCATACATAAATTAAAAACTCCAACCGAAAGCAGACTCAAATCTTGCAAACGGTGCGAGATATTTAAAAAAATAATCGAGGAAAGTCTCCTCTTTATGGTATCCCTTGGCGATGTTTATCAAGACGTCTTTCACTTGTGTCTGTAAAGATATATGTACAGATGTTGTGAGGAACGATGAAGATATTCATGCTCATATGTGAATGATGCGCTGTGTAGAGAGCGCAGGTTCAGCTAATACTAAAATTAAAGCAACTTGCAGATTAGACCCGTACATTACGGCTGAACCTCGGCCCATAGATAAAGAATTTTCAATTCAATACTAGAAGATTCAATGCTGCGTTCACAGAAGCTCTCCAGTGACTTCCTTCTTTTGTTAATTGGATCCAGTTTCTACTTTCCATTTCTACTTCTGCTAGATCGATCTTAATACTTTTCAACAGTACTTAAGTCTATCTAACGGTCTTGTGATTGAGTTTTCAGTTATAATTTTGAAAGCGATTCTACTTTCTTTCATTTTGGCTACGTGACCCCGACCACAATCTTTTATTTAAAGATCAAAAGCACATATACCTAAATATAATGAAGTATCTCTTTCAAAGAAATATGGGCATCTCAAAAGAAAAGAAAAAATATCTTGGATACACCAGCAGCCAGGAGAAATTGAAGACAAACCTCGTTACAATGGAATTACTATGTAGTGTGGATTGTGGCTCACGGTGTGATTTACCCTTTTAATTTTTGAGAACAACGAGGTGATTGGAGAAAATTATAGTTACATGTTGGGTAAGTTTCTGCAGATGTCCAAACTCTCGAGCTTAATAACTGAGCGTAAGCCGTATGAGCCCATTAGGTTAATGACCGCGAACTCGAGTTTGCACGTGCGAGTCCCACTGATATTAGTAATTCCGAGCCCAAGCCTCGATTGCAAAATGACTAGCTCTGTTTTGCAGACACCAGAGAAAAATGGTAAGATCTGGTTAGAACAAGATAGAACAAACTTGCTATAGTACACGGAAACGCAAGTTATTTTAAGAGATTCTTCTAAATCGTACCGTGTCTCAAGAGGTTTTTCTAAGTCGTACCGTGTCTCATGATATTCTTCTAAATCGTACCGTGTCTCAAAATGTTCCTGACTATTTTTTTCTGGGCCTTTCTAAAACCATATTACCTAGGTATAGGCTATACTGTAATAGACGAAGGACATTAAAAAAAAAAAAAAAAGGAACTATTATAAAGAAAAATATATGCACGGTAATTCATGATCTTTCATAAGAAACTATGAAGATAATTATGGAAAGTGTGGTATCTCAAATTCATCACAATCGTGACCGTTGCTAAGAGTTTTGATCACTTTGTTTTTAACTGATAAATTCTATAACGCTTTAGTTACCATATTGTATTTCTCATCCGAACAAAACAGCGGTAAAAACTGTGGTTTAAAATCCCAATCCTGGTTTAAAACACATTCAGACCTGCCTCTTCTATACAGGAGGCATCCCTTCTTGATAAGATCGTTGAGGAAGGGGGGTATGATGGTTCAGTGACAGAACGCTTACTTCTGGTAGGTGCGGTCCCTGGTTCGATTTCCGGCCAAATAAGTTTGTGGTGGACAACACCATGTACGTGGATTTTCTTGGGGTACTTTCCTTCCACATTCTCATTGGGACGTTAAACTAAAACATTTCATAGAATGAGAATTAAGTCAAATTCAAATTCGCATTTTGTGTAAAAGGGCAGATGTGGTTTTTCTCTGTGAATAACTGTGAATGTATTAAGCAAAACGAGAAGACACTTGTATCAAACGGTAGAAGATGGCTTTGAAAACAAATATTTTATTCTAATTGTTAATTATAACAAAAATGACCCTGCGCCACTACAAATACAACTTAAGCCCTCATAAGGAATAAACAGGCCTGCCAACCGCCTGGTATTTTAGCGGACAGTTCGGCTTTTGACCTCCTTGTCTGGTGTCCGGTACGACCTCAAAACTGGGTGTTAAATGTTCGGTAATTTTTCCTCTTACTAGTCCTATTCTCTGTTCTATTCAGATTATTTTGGAGTGACGAAAGGAATCGTTTGTCGATGAACATGGTTAAAGCAGAACTTATAATTCGCTTTGATATCGACGTGTCGTGCGTGGAATTTGCGGAAGAGTTGAAGGCTGGAAAATTTACTGAACTTACCAAAACTGCTAGAGATCAACTAAAGTACACTCCTTCATCCTCAGCTACATCTTCCAATAATGCATTCTAATAATAATTTCCAGATCCAGTAAAAGTATGTAGACATTATGAGACATTACCAGACCCAGCGAAGCTGCTAAGACTTATTTTTCAAGTATATTTTGTGCATGCCATAATTATTTTGCCAATTTTATTATTGATTTCTGTTTTAAGTATGATCTATTACTGACGGTAACTATAAAAATTACATGTACCGATTTAGTCAAACTGGAATAAATAAATGGTTCAAAAAGTTATTAAATTCGACACCGAATCGCTCAATTTTATGTGACGTAACCACTTTCAGATTGTTCACATTTTTGACGAGCGATAATGTCACAATCTTAAGGGGGCAGACTACTAAAAATGATACAAAGCTATAAGCTAACCATTTTTCTTTTGTCCGTTTTTCGTAAGTGAAAAGAGATAATGAAATCCAACTTTCCACAATAATAGATAATGTTATTCTACACCCGAAAATACAAATCGGAAGAATTTTCAATGTTGCTATCCATAGGAATTATAGTGTGGCCAGAATATTAATTACTCAAAAATCTAGGTTAAGGCAGATACTAGAAAAATTAATTCAACGGTAATTGATATGACTTATCATGTTGTCTTGGTTTCTTCTTAACTACCTTTTAAATAATAGCTGTATTTTATTTTGTAATAAACAAAAAAGTGTAATTTTAATAACTTTCTGTGTAATTTAAAAGAGAAAGTTTTAAAATGCACAAAAAATAATTTTAATAACTTAAAAGTGTAAAATTAATTACAGTTCTTTACACTTCCTGTGTAATTTTAATAATATTATTTATAAAGTAGTTAACAAGAAGCCAGGACAAGATAAGTCATCAATTACCGTTGAGTTCATTTTTCTAGTCCCTGCCTTAACCTAGATTTTTCGGGTAATTCATATACTGGCCATACTGTAATTTCTATGGGTGGTAACACTGAAAATTCTTCCGATTCATATTTTCGAGTGTAGAATAACATTATCTATTATTGTGGGAAGTTAGATTTCATTATTCCTTTTCACTTACGAAAAACAGGTTAGATTTTGTATCATTTTTAGTCTCCTGTTCCCTTAAGAATATACGTACTCCAGGAGGGTGTCCGGTATGTCCATTTTTAGACGTTGGCAACTCGAAATACATCCGGAATTACGAGTACATGTACCCAAGATAAGAATGACAACCATTAGGGCACGATTGTGAAACGAAACAAACACAAAAGAAACAGAGAGAGAGAGAGAGAGAGAGAGAAAGAAAGTCTGACCTCTATAAACTAGAGACAAGGACGTAGTCAATGGAACGGAGCAAATGACAGACAAATAAACATCCAGATTGGCAAAGAAAATCCAAAGTTAGATAAAGAACAACTATAAAATTGAAAGGGAAATGGCTCCACTTTAATTCATTTTACTTGACAAAAATAATTTTATTAGTTCACTATACCACGAGGAAAGAGAAAGACGAAGATGAATATGACAGTGTGACGCTACAGAATGCATAACGAAAGGCGCGTTCTAAAGGATTGTTTTTGTTGGCATAGAAATCTAAAGGAGGGGCCGCCACTCGTGGAATATAAAGTTACGAGCACAATACACACACACAATCGCCACTTTTGATCTCACACTCAGAGGTTTAAGGAAAGTATAAAATTAGCAACACTAAGGCTTGACCTAAGACCTTTCATATCCCATCTAAGCTGAAAATCAACCTCAACATCAGAATGTCATAAATAATAAAACTACAAGAAGTAGGCACATGTCTTCCATTAACGTTCTTCGAGATCCATGTTATTGCCCTAATTTCTAAACACTTTGAGAGATTGCTATAACAGACACGTTTGGTGTGTTTTGGGCAGATAAATATTTATATCATGATAGTTCGATATCTCACACTACTTGGTTTTGAACTATGAACAGTGCAAAAGAAGATGTAGTGAGAAAGTGAAACCGTTTGAATTTTTTCTTGTTCACTTCAACCATAGGTTGGTGGGCACATGGAAATTTTGTAAGTTTTCTCTGCTTGGGAGAGCTTTATTATACTTTGATAAGGCTTATTCTTCGTAATGGTATCTAGATATTCTATCCTTGGTCATCCTCTTCCTGGTTTTCCTTCTGCCTTACCTCTATCAACAAAGTGATCCAATCGGAGTGCCGAATAAGATGGCCAAGCATGCTATTTATTTCTTCTTTTTTCCAATTATCCTCATGTTCTGTCGTCCTTCATGAGCTTCCTTCAATAAGTATTCATTCCTTTATCTTTCAGTTCACGACATGCAGCATTCTGCGCCAACATCACATTTCAAATGGTTCAAGTTTGGATATTTCAGCTTTTTTTTAACGTCCACGTCACTGATTCGTAAAGCGCCACGCTCATTACTAGTGTCTTAATAAATCATTTACGAACGTCCCGCGACACATTTCTTTATATTAGTAGTGTTTTCCTATTGAACACTTGTTTAGCCTGTGCTATTCTGGCACTTAACTCCTTTTCACTTCTTCCGCCCGAGGATATTAGACTACATAAATAGGGGAATATCTTAACATCTTCGATTTTCTCTCCATCCAGCCATACGTTTGCCCCTTCCTTTCCTGTTCTTGTGCGTTTTTTCCCCTATGAAACGAAAAAGATTATTCGTACTTAACGATAATGCAACAGCCTCATTCGAAAGAATGATTAATGGTTACAAATAGAGAATATACATGTAGATCACATGCTTTATGTATTCAATGTTTTTTTTATGTGTTGATTATCTAACATTTTTTTTTTTTTTTGTTAACATTTACCTGAATACGAGAATGTTTGGTCGAAGCTTCATAATTACCGAAGTATTCTTATTGATCACAATTACTACGCTTGTTGCTAACCTGATTTCCTGTGCATTTGCTCATATTTCTGAAACGGTTGAGATTTGAACCTCGCACGAAATCAAATAAATTATCAGGAACCTTTCACGCCAAAGGAGAACGCAATACCATGCCATCATACCTTTAGAGAAACTGACATGTCGGATGGTTTTAAATAACTAGTCTATTTAATGTTATAGGATGAATAGTTTTAAAGTCTACGTTTTACCAAATTCTTTCATTGAAACACCTCAAATTATCGACTTCACCAGTGTTTGAATCTTGACTTGGACAGTGGGACGTTCAAATAACCATATCTGTAATATTAATTGAGAGACTCCATAAATTCCACTTGACCCTTTTAAAATGTTGACCGGGGAAGCAGAACATGAGAACCTTTGATTTCCTTAGACTTTGTTGATTACATCTCAGTTAAATGCGAGACTAACATGAAACCTGGCCAAACTTGACCTCACCAGTCTGTAAACCTTAATATGTCTGGCACAATGTGAAACGTTTTGATCGTGACGATGCAGTGTGAGAAATTTAACTTACAAAGAGTGAGAAACTGATTTGACTGGACCGGAACTCGAACCCGGGATCTCCGACATACTTTGCCGACGCGTTAACCACTACGCCATTCAGTTCGCTTCCCAGAACAGCTAAAAGCTCTCTGACTCTTGCAGTTGGTGGGGTGCTCTCTCCCAAGACCCCATGGCTTGTACCACAGCCTAAGTTATCATGCTTGTACACTTCAGTGTCTACATACGAGTATTAAGAACACTTTTTCACGGTTGTGGAAAGTTATCGTTACACAAAAGTTACTGAATTCCCATTTACAGAAGACTGTGGTGTGTAAAAAAAATAAAAAGTTTAAATCGGTTGTTTCCTACTGTCATTAATACTGTATATGAAATCACAACCGTAAAAAGATGTTCTCAATATATGGACACTGGATTGTCCAAGCACAGCACTTAGGTTATGACACAAGCCATGGGGTCTAAGTGGAGAGCACCGACTGCAGGAGTGAAAGTGTGTTTGGCTATTTTGGGGAGCGGACTGGGTGGCGTAGTGGTTAATCGGAACGGTATGCCGGAGATCCCGGGTTCGAGTCTCGGTTCAGTCACATAGCTTTTTCACTCTTTGGAAGTTATTGAATTCGCAACTACAGAGGAGTGTAGTGAGTAAAAAATAAGTTTAAATCAGTTGTTTCCCCCTTTCATTAATGTAAGAAAGTTAGTTCAATGAGACTTTTTAATGTTGACTGGACCTCTGACTTGGCCTATCTTTGAATGTTAACCGGGCTAATAATACTCAGTAAAAGTTGACCAAACTAGAAATGCTGATTGTGACACAGCAAAGCTTTGACCAATCAGTTTTTGGACGTTTACTGAAGTACTCCAGAGCTTCCATTGACCTGTCTCTAAATAATGATCGTGGCCCCGGGACTTACAGCTTACAGGAAAATTTCCATGAAAATCTTTCACTGATTCGTCTTCACCAAATTAAGGGCATCACGCAGACATGTCCAGAATTTCATTTCTTGATTCGAGTGGTTGCAACTGAAGTTTAAGCTGAGTACCAAAACCGAACTTTACATGTATGAGAACATACGGTGTAGATTTGATGGTTGGTTGGTCGGAGATTAACGTCCCTTTCAGAACCGAGGCTATATTAGATGCGAACCTACAGCTTCATGTTGGATCAAAATCACATGAGCTTCTACTGGAAATCGAACCCCGATCTCCTGCGCCGAAAGTGCGTACCCTAACCATATAACCACGACAGAGCTCAACACAGATTTAAGCTCTGGGAGATAAGTTTTCTGCGGACTCAAGAAAACAGTATCTTATACAGAACTACAAGATACGTCCAGATAAGAAGTCTAAAACAAACAAGCCTTTTGTTTTCCCATGTATCAAAACTACAGGAGGAAAAAGTAAAAGCGGGACAGCTCGTTATTCTCTTCCTTGCCATATGTGAGTTCATTGGTCCCAATCAAGTGGCTTAACGCCAGAAACATGCGGTATAAACACTACATCAACTGATGGATTCACAGGCACTATGTTCTTTCATTTACTGTCACATTCACCACCACACGCTATTTCTTTTCCAGTCGTCTACGGTACAAAAAAATACAACTTTCACACCAATGTAGCTACTGCTTTCCTGTTTTCCGGTTGATGATTTATCAATCTGAGAATTTGCACAACCAGTAGTACATGGATGTTGTTTTTCTACAGCAGTGATAAATTAATATTAGCCAAAAGAAATGTCTACAGCAATATAAACAGCAGAATCTGTGAGATGATACATCTTACACAAAATTCAAAATATACTTCAGTTTCTGATGTTATAATTGAATTATAGAAGGTAAATATGGTGGAAGACGTCTTCCAGTACGTACAAATTAGCATCACTCTAAATTTCTTAAATGAATATTTCAATTTTTAGGTGCGTTAGCGCTGCTGGTCAGTGTTCTAAGAGGTGGTTCCCTTAGAGAGTTCTATCTTAAAATTGAATAAGATAGTTCAAAGCTCTTAAATGGTTAACACGTTCATCGTTGGTCTCTTCGTCCGGAATGCGATTTTTAGTGAGGATTCAGTCTCCGTTCAAAAAGGCATACACTGAAGCTAAATAATCTGGCTTCACTCTACAAAGGACTAGGACAGAATAGACTAGTTCCACTTGGGTGATGAGTGTTCAGCACACGAGTTCTCCCACTGCCTTTATATCTACGCTTCTGGACTGGACCCCCCAATTTTATCAATCAAATTGCTCCTCAATTGCCTCAAAGACTGGCTCAGCATCGAAAATTATAGTCCTACCCATTAAGTAAACCATTTACACATACCCGAGCAACAAAATGATTACACGCACAGTTTTATTCATTATCAAAATAGCAATACAACAGACAATACCATTTGAGACACTGTAAGAACTCCAAGGTTGATACACGGAATGTCAGTTCATGGTTATGATAAATTTCCTGACAGTAATTCTGAGAGATGTAATCTATCCTTCATTGAAATCACCTACCAAATAGGAACGTAGTTATTAGTTGGCTTTAAAAAAAAAAAAACTGTAAATATGCTGCCTAAAATTACTCTTCTTTGGAAGATTAGATTTGTGCCCTTTTTCGCATTAGGTGATTCTATAGTCAAATAAGTAAGCAATATAGAGTAAAACAGTTTAGCATTTTCAGTAAATTAACCTTCGAGCGGGCGCGCATCCCACCATAACATCAGCGGGCACGTTGAACACTTTGTACGATATAGAGTAATACTGACAGTATCTATTAATTTTAATAGAAAAATGTGTTTTCTTCACAATATTAGCACAAAAACATTACACATGACATTGAAAATTAGAACACAGAATATATTAAGTACTTGATGGAATATTATGTTTTGAATGGAGCTGTTTTACAAAACAGAAATATATTTTCACTGAATATTCTGCTTAGGTGTTATAATATGATAAAGTCACACTTGAGTCAATATACACTACTTCTTTCCTTTACTCGAAGACATCTAACCTATTCCACACACCTCGCAGATTGCGTTCTCTTGAATGTCCGGTATTTATGCACGATCAGAATCATTTGCATTGCATTCAACGCAAACAATAATTTTTGATGTGATTTTGCAGGTAAAAGAGCACATACTACATTTCATTGTTGTAGATCTTAGCTCGTCGGCAGCGCGAAAAATCTATACCTAGATGACAAAATCTCATATTCAATATCAGACATTTCTTATTTTGAATTACTGTCATATTGATTTATTTATATGTTTTCATCACTTAAGTCACTATCACTATCAATTTCATGTTGTACGCCATCATCTGACATTACCTTAAGAACCCGTCAAACATCAGTCGCCTGTAAATTTCCAGACAGAACTTCCGTCAAACAAAGCTTCCAGACAGAACATAATTAGTAGTGGGATTGAGACTTATCGTAATGTACTGGCCTTCTGTTGTTTGTTACTATAACCACGAACCAAGTCGCACTATTTTCTGGTATTGTTTATTTACTAATGAAGATACAAATCCAGTTTTTAAAACCATTATGATTGGGAATTAGATTTCTGGCCTTTTGGCATCTATGGCAATGTTAGCCTGTCACTATGAGGGAAACGTCCCTCGACAATCACACTAACCGAGGAAAGGGAAGGAAGAAAGAAATGGAAGGAAGCGGCCTGTGACCTGTATGTTAGGTACTATCCCGGCATTTGTCTGGTGTTAATGAGGAAAACCTAGGAACACCTCACTCTGAATGGTTGGCCCGAAAAAGCTTTTACACCGAGTGTTCCCACCGGGAATCGAACCCGGAACCGCTCGCACCGAAGGCAGTTTTTAAAACCATCTTACGCTCGAAACACTACTAATGAAAAATAGAAAGCAACGGAAGAAAAGAGGTAAGGTTCTATACATTAAAGATACTAACCCATCATTTATGTACTATGATTAAGGTATGTCCTGCTTTGGAATTCTACAACAAAGATTTGAGCAAGAAACCTTCTGACTTCAGTTGATTTGATTTGATTGAAGGTTAACTTTTGAGGACCAAAACCTACTTTTTAAAGTGGGAAACTAGTAACATTTGTTTGTAAGGCAAGTATCTCACCAGAAATCGAACCCTAGATCACGCGCACAAATATCTCTCAATTCCGTGTAGCAAACTAAGGAAATCTTTATAAGAAGTTTGGTTTATCAAAATCCTTTTATACATTTATCATGTCTGTCCATGTGTCCGTCAGTCAGAGAGACAAAAAAATCTCAAAACTACCTGATAGATCACCATCAATTATTACCACTTAGTAGAGGCACGAGTTCCTCGCACTAAGAATTTGAAAATTTCGAGTTTCGTTTTTCATAAAAAAGTTTCGCATTTCGTAGATTTTGTGGAAAAGATATTCCCTGGCAATTTTTACAACTGTTCGTTTTTTCATAGATCACTACACACAGAGCCCGAAGGACAAGGTATGGCATAAAAATATATGCCAAACCTGTCCCTAATAGGGCACACACACATGTCGTAATAATACTAAACACACTGCCAACAACGTGAATAATACTGTCAGTAAACACACTGCAAGAAGATGCTAGAAATATTAATTTTAGTGGAAATAATGCTAGTCACTAGACAACATTTAAAAGGTGCTAAATTTCTATTCTAACAATATAAATGAACCAATTGTTTTTGATAAAAAATATCCTTGAAAATTTCTAGACCAAGCGACAAAGTGCTACATTGGTGACACTGATAACAAGAGACACACGGCAACCGCCTCACGTTTCCGCGCATGTGTATAAATTTTTGACGTACAATTATATCATCTCAAACATTGCCCCAGTGATCAAAACATAACATACTAATCCTTCAAAAGTAATGAAAACAAGGCAGTAGATCATTTTGACATGCTATAGTTGCTCACATTTTTTTATGTTGATGACGGACATATCCCTAATGTCAAAAAATTGGCATATTTCCTTATGTCCACCATTAGAAGGCAATTCATATGTACACATTAAAGTATGTCCAAATTTGAAGACATGCATTTTTGTGTCGCTATGAGTCGTTTCGGGCTCTGTGTGTATGGAAATAAACCACTACCTAAATGCAAAATACACAGATTATTTTACTTGCTATTGAAAATTTTACTTATAGAAAATTATATTTAAAAAAAAAAAAATCAAACTGAAGAAAAATCAGTAATTAAACTTACTATGAGTAGGAAAGTTTTGCTGTCTTCTGAAAACACATAGTACAAGTTACATTTAGGTATTAAACATACGCATGTTACATGTTTTCACATTTTTCTCCTTCATTGTTGTACGTTTGTCACTTACCACCAGGTCCATACTTCAAAAAATCTCTCACAATTGGCACTACTTGTTGGAAGCCACACATATGTAAGTGTATTTACAACAAACTTCAATCATCACTTCGGAACTTTTGCCCATTCAAAACATTGACTACACTGTTCTTTTCAAAAGAATCACTTATCAAAAGTTCATAGGTCACTTTATAAAACTTTAAACACGGCACTTCATATTTAGAAGCTTGTATTTTTTTTTTTTTTTTTTTTTTTAATGAAGGCAATGCGTTAAAAACTTCTTTAACGAAACTGGCGTTGTTAAATTAATGAAAAATTTCGCGTTATTTCGCGTATTGTTAGAAATTTCGCACAAAACTGTCAATTTCGCGTTTTACCGCGCAACGGAAACCAATAAAAACACACAGACAATATCATAAAACCTCAAGAAACTGAAAAGTACTTAATTCTGAGGCATTTCGTTTTATTGCGCATTGCGAAAAATTCGTGCCTCTACCAATCAGGATATTGACGGTCGAAGTTACGAATCGGGTTCGTTGACGCAAATGATGTTGAAAACTGAGTGTGGCAGAAATCAACTATTTCCGGTTTCAAAGCCGATAATTATACAGAAAAAAAACGGTAATATATAGCGAAAAGCGGGTTCCTGCAATCGATTAAGAGTACGAAAAGTACATTTCTTCTCTATCCTTACCGTGCTAATGAAACCGGAAGTGATAGAAATTCACTACAACTTCCGGTTTCAATATTGGTCTATATAAAGTAAAAACGATACGAGATGAGAAGGGATTTTTAAAAATAAATTTAGGTTCTAAAAAGAGGTTCTCTTAATCCCTTATTCACACTGAAAGTGGAAAAATCAACCACTTTCGGGCTTTTTTTTTTATTATTATTATTAATTAATAGTTGGTGGCTATAAAGCAAAAGGAAGAAGCTGTTTTCTGCAATCCTTACGAATCACAAGAATACAGAGTTAGCCTGAATGATTCATCTGGTTTCAAAGCACTGCTTATTTACAAGTATAGACGTACAAAAATGTGTTATATATGAGAAGATACATGCATTCACCAAGTTTACGGTACACACTACAAATGTTCAATGTGTGCGCTCTTGGTCACTCAGCGCACATTCAAACGGTAATTCAGTACGCGCCTTTGGCGTGGGAGGCCCGGGTTCGATTCCCGGCGGGAGCTCATGTGGTTCGGATTCCACGTTAATCAGTAGGTCCACGTCTCATATAGCCTCGCTGCTGAACGGGACGTTAAAATCAACTCAATTCAATTCAATTCAAACGGTAATTCAGTTCCGTCCATACGTTCTCTAGCATGATTCCGTCAATATCTGTCACAGCAGCAGTGTTACGTTCCTGCAGTTCTTGCAGCATTGTTGGCATTGGAGGATATATAACCTTTGCCCTTAACATAACCCCACAGGAAGAAATCACGGCGTGAGATTTGGCGACCAGGAAAGCCATGGCAACAGAGGGACACTGCCGAAACCAGCGCACTCTATCCAGCGATGTGCCAGTTCTATGTTTTTGTCTTTACACAGGCAACCAGTATTACGAAACTTGCGAAACTAACTCAAAAGCTCAGGTCCAGCTTATCTGTATTTGCGTACGAAGCACGCTGAACGCTCGTAACCGACGAACACTTCGCATATTTTAACACACAAACACTCTTCTTCTGCAGTGCCACTACCTTATAGTGTCGTCACAGGCCTGTCATCTAGCGTGCACATGAGTCACGAGGCGGGCTTTTTAAACCTGGTGAGTTGTTATTTATCTTTCCATGTATCAACCGTCTTTGCACGTCGTATACTTGTAAATAAACAGTACTTTGAAACCCTATTAACCATTTAGGCTAACCCTTCACTTCCACTCTAATATCTGTACTAAATGGAAGTGGTAGAAATTCAGTACCACTTCCGGTTTTAGTTTTAATTGAGAAAACAAAACATCGTACAAACCAAACTCCTTCACGTGGTGTTCGCGTGGCGCTTCTACTCGTTAAAGAATTGCGTTCGCAGCATTTGAACAGCAAAAATTCCAATGAAAAAAAAAAAAAATAATAATAAGTGAAGGTGACACTGAGTATTAGGATTACCATGTAATGAATACCTTAATCCGTGAAGTGCTTTATCTTTCACCTACTCAAAATGCAGAGAGACAGAACAGCAGAAAATGCTGCGTAAAACGGTCATCCTTATGTACTGGTATGGATGTATTGAGTTTCACATGATATACACCACACATGTATTCTATCGTTGGTAATAATTCTAACATCGCTGCCAGCTATAGTGTCTGCCTCTGTCTCTTTGTCTCTGTCTCTTTTACGCATCCCTTTAATTGATATTTTTAGCCATCGTCGCCCAGCTTTTGCTAAAGGTGAGATGGAACACAAACATATGAGAAAAAAGAAACAGAAAAATCGGCCTTGCCACGTGTAATAAAGAAAAAAAGGACAGATAAAAAAAATTGCAAATGTTTACATTCCGAGAAGCAAAGCGAAAGGGCACGAGAAGGAATGAGAAATTGCAAGAGGGCAGTCCGCCAACATTGTAGATTGAGTTGAAAAATTACCCACAGGTAAGAAGGAAATAGCCTACGACATTAGATTCAATCAAGGGCGCTAGGTCAGTAGTGAAAACGTATCAAAACAGACAATGATGTAGCAGCAACTTCATAAACTGTTAACAAAACTGAATCATATTTGCAATAATCTGAAAAGTCTCCGTTCGTGGCAAGTCAGACGTTCGAATGGACTGTATATATTGTCAGACTATCTCCTCCCAATGCCATCTGGGCTGAAGTTTGCTTAACTAATGATGCGATTCAATAGAGAAATTCTTTTACTTCCACCAGAACCAAACTTAGATGGTATCGGTCATGAGACGAGAAATTAAGTCTTCTCGTCTTGTCTCGTAATTTTTGTATAATTCGCGTGTAAATTAATGTACAAGATGTATGCTCTGATTATCTTAATTTTACTTGAAGTTACCTTGGTGTATTATACCAAGATTTAAAGCAAATTTATTACATTGTGTGCTGACTTGCGTACCTTTAAACGTTATAAATGATTTTCATTGCATTCGAACTTGACCAATATATATGAAGGGTAAGGGAAAAAAAGGAGGAATGTCACAAAACTGGATTTTCGAGAAAACGGCGTTTTTATATTTTAAACCGCGTAATAAAGAATGGGATAGTCAAATCTTTTGCCCCGTTTTACATGGACATTTCGACATTTAGCCATGCATGTCATATACTGTCAAATAGTACTAAGAATCACCGACAGATAGGACAAATAAAGCACCCACATGGACATTCCTTGTTTTTTCCCCTTACCCTTCATATATAGTTTATATATTTATTTTACTATGAAACATGCAACACCACAACAATGTTTGAGATCTAACAAAGTACATTCGCGACGTGTCCCCTCGGTATTCCTGTAGAATTGACTCAAATGGAAACTTCGCGGCCCAATGTGTATTGTAGTAATTTTAGCGGCCAATATCGGTAATCTGCATATTTATGGGCCTTCACATATGCAGAACTCATTCATACACTAATATAAGGCTCGGACAAAAAATTGCTTTTAGTTTCTTTAGATGTAACTGGACATGAATGTGGGTATATGGAAAACAAATTAGATCAAGTACTGCTTCTCTGACACATTTACCCACCCCGGTCGCCATCTTGGATCCGCTATATTGGATTCGCCTTTCGGTTTTCAAATATGATGCAAGTGATACATCAAATTCATGTACAATTTTCTCGGAAATTCATTGGTGTAGTGAGATCTACCGTTCCTTGTACCGTTTGCAAAACAAAATTGTAAAGGGCCCCATGTGTTATATGTAATCTTTTACGCGATTTATCGTTGACTAAATATTCTCCGAACGTAAATACAGACAGACACACAGACGTCAATACGGAAGTAGTATATCTTCACCCAAATCTGGTGGTATCTGGATTTACAATTGGCATTTTGATCATAATACAATACTTCCTTGTTATAGTATAACATGGAAGTAATAACAATCACTCACATAAATGCAATAAGCAGGTGTGCCCACAAGTGGGGGGGGGGGCTATGACGCAAACTGCGTCATTGAAATATTTGGGGGTGGTAAAAATCTATATAAATATGTTTGAGAGGGTGTAAAAATTAATCGAAAAGATTTTTTTTCATGGAAGAACACCTACGGATATTCATTTGAGGGGGGGTGCGTCATGAACATGAGGGGGGGGCACCACTGCAATAAGATTATGATACAAATGTTATAAAGAGTTTGTTTATACCTACAGTATTTTTCCAGTTAGAAAATGTTTAGATTTGTCAACATCAAAAACGTAAGCGTAACTGATAATGCTCTGCAATGCATATTCCGAAAGTGCTTGGGGGAATTTAACATGCAATACTTTCGAAACGGTACAAGCTACGGTAAAATTCACTGCACCAATTAATTTCCGATAAAACTATACATGAATTTGATCAAATCTCATACAGCCTTGGTGCTCAATGCGACGTGAAATTCCAATAACATAAGCAAAAATCTTAAGTTGATCACCGAATCACGAAATAAACATCCACTTCACCTCTAAACTGACAAAAAAAAAAAAAAAATCTACCCTTCATTGCTTTTTATATTAGATATCAGAACAGAAAACATTCACCGAATTCTTAATTTTTTAAAATTAAATTTATGAACACACTAGATGAATGTTTGGTAGCCTCCTTCAATGGCCTACTTTTGAAGTTCTGTTTTTATAAATCTGAATACTTAAAAAAAAAAAAAAAAAAAAAAAAGTAAACATCATTTGGTATGTGTAAACTTTAGAAGTGTTCAAACAAGAACTCTTTGAATATACCAGAGTGAAGTCGTCACGCATGAACGCATACCTACGAGACGACACCTTCAACCATCACAAGCTGCCAGAATCTGCTACCACAACAACTTGACGTAAGTAATGATTGGTGCCAGGTACATAAGTATAAATAACGAAGGACACAACTGACTCACTTCTACACAGAGTTGCAGAATTCATATTCATATTGGACACATAACACGGGTCATTACAAATCAGCATTAAATATCTAATTAGATTTTCTATTGTAAAAAACAGTTTTTAACTTATCCAAGTACTAATGAATTATTTACGTACTAGCACTCTACTAATCACTACTGATATAATTCATTCCATGCTAAAGAAGACGGATAAGTATAAAGAAAGACAATGAACGAGTCAGTGGAATGAATAAAAATAAAGGGCTTTATGCAAAGTCGTTCTAACGCGTGATTAGTGTCATACTGAAAAGTTCGACTAACATATCGTCGCCTGAGATTCAACACCGCGTTATCTCCAATTTTGGCGAATTTGAGTTTTTGATACCATTAAAATCAGTATATGATGGCGCGCGATCTGGCTAAGTAGTACACCTATATTACGAAGAATGGCTCTGTTATTCCCTTAAAAGTAATAGCGCGTATAATGAGGCTAAAGCTAGTTTTCAAACAGATTTTTGTCTCTCCTGTAAAATTGGTGAAATGTTACTTACGTGGTATTGAATCTCAATCGACGATATGTTTCCTGCAGTAGTCAGGCTTTTAGTATGATGCTAATCATACGTCAAAACGACTCTGCATAAGGCCCTATCTTTTAGTTTTACGTCCTACGATTATGCCGGCTAAGCTAAAGGATTGGCTGAAGTGTTGTAGATTCACAACTGATTAAGCTGTTGAGAATGTCTGACATTTTCCATTGTTGCTAACTGTGATTTTGTTGCGGGCTTTATGCAGTCGGTTTGACGTATGATTAGCGTCATACTAAAGGACTGACTACTGCAGGAAACATGTTACTCGAACTCATTAGTATGGCACTAATCATGCGTCAGAACGACTCTGCATAAAGCCCATAATTTCTATCGTTACCATGGCAACGAGAGATGGTCAGTTATCAATATAACTTTGAACGAAATACAATTCTCTTCTTCGATAATGGCACGTCCCGCTTTTAGCTCTTGAGAGTTTTTAATTATTGAGAGTACGATTCTGAATAGAAAGATTAAAGAACTTTACAGAGAATAAAACAAAATAAAGTGTACAAATTATTCTCTGATTAAAGATGTAATTTGTTTTCGTGCAAAGTCTTTGAACATTGCCACTTCACATACAATGAAGGAGCATGACGGTTTAGTGGTAGAGTGCTGGGGGTTCTGGTTAAGTTTGGTTTATTGCTCGCTAAGAAGTTTAATATGGATGTTCGCCTTATTTTCCACATTGGAGGACATTCATTCAAATAGTGTTGGGATTGAATTTCGGACTTGTTAAGTATGTCGTGAAGAAATTTGTAGTAGTAGATATTGTTAAACTTTATCCGGAGGCCGTGGTGAAATGTACTAATTCATCAACTTTCAATGTTCTAATGGGTTGATATATGTCAAGAACTTGACGGATGTATTGAAGACTCTATTAATATTACATAAAGGTTGGTACACTGCCATGTTCCAAGATTTTCAATAATGTCTATATACAATCCCAAAATAATCAAACAGAAATCCCATAGTAAGACTATTCATGGCTTTGGATTAATTGTTTTAACAAAAGAGACACTGACCAAAGCTTAAAACTTTACTTTATTTTAAATTATAATTTGTAACTGTTTCGGATATCTAGCATATCCTTCTTCAGACACGATCGAAATTAATGAAAATACAGAAATATATATAAATGTTGTTATAACAGAGTTTAAATTCTTTATTTATATTATAATTTATTTAATATATTTCTTATATTATATATATATATATATATATATATATATATATATATATATATATATATATATATATATATATATATATATATATATATATATTATAATTTAAAATAAAGTAAAGTTTTAAGCTTTGGTCAGTGTCTCTTTTGTTATAACAGAAATCCCAATGTAAACATATAGGTATATCATTGAATCTAGTCCCTTAAATGGCAATAATCCAGTAAAAGTGAAAGTTTTTCTCATGTTCATGTCAGTTACAGCCAGGAACTAGATTAAACGTGTTCTGCAGAAAATTCTAGTACATTTGACATAACTGTGCTTTGCATTTGTTTTCATTACACTCATTTCGTTTTCTACATGTATATTTAATTGTACTATTACTTTTCAGTTTTTTTAAAGGGCACTTCAGGCATTATTACAAAATATGTCGCACTATGTTGAAATAGTATACATCTCTAAAAAAATTAATTAACAGCATTTTGTCAAAATGTTTAATAATATATATCATTACCTTTTAGAATTGAAGTGACTAAAAAATTCTATTAAATAAAAATGCTTCCAATTTTTAACAACTGTGTTTCTCTCAAAATGATCATCTGACTGTAGGCTCTACGTCAGGGGAAAGCCTGAAGTGTCAAAATCAATCACTTCTATTAATTCTCTGTCTCATTTAGCTCAAAGGGCATAATCGGGGAAGTAAAACTAGAAAGTTCATTTCATTTCATGAAAAATACTTTTGAAAGATAGGGATAATGCGTTGCCATTTATTGGCGACAATCGAGCCGTTACACTCACCATGTAAAAACATGTTTCTCTCTCTCTCTCTCTCTCTCTCTCACACACACACACACACACACACACACACACACACACACATATTATATATATATATATATATATATATATATATATATATATATATATATATATATATATATATTATATATATCATGGGATATTTCATACAAAATACTTTAGAAAGGGATAATGTGCTGCCATCTATTGACGACAGTCGAGCCGTTACATTCACCATGCAGAAACATGTGTTCTCTCTCTCTCTCACACACACACACACACAGGTCCCTCTTCATATAGCCTCGATGCTGAAAGGGACGCTAAACTCAAAAATCCACTCCACTATAAATTTCACTTCATTTCATACAAAATACTTTAGAAACGGATAACGTGCCGCCATCTATTGGCGACAGTCGAACCGTTACATTCACCATGCAGAAACATGTTCACACACACATACATACATACATACACACACACACACACATATATATATATATATATATATATATATATATATATATATATATATATATATATATATATATATATATCCTAGGAAGTAAAATTAGAAATTGTATTTAATTTCCTACAAAATACTTTGGGAAGATAGAGATAATCAGCTGCCATCTAATGGCGTTAGACGAGCCTTTACACTCACCATACAGAAACATGTTCACACATACACACACATGAACACAGAAAATACTGAAATTAAACGTCGAAGGAACGTACTGGTAATTTTAAAGGCGAAATTTAACTGTTTGGTAGAAGAGTTATCTTTTTCCACATCATTACCCCTTCAGAATTTAATTTGCTTCTGAATCTCGTTTGTGTCATTTGATGGAGAAAGTGACTGGCTAGTTCGTTTTATTTTTTATTATTTTTTCCCCTGAAAACTAAAATTAGAATTTTTCCTACCGAATGATCATCTCTCTCATCCGATTTTCAGAGACTATTAATACATGTCAACTGACAGTTTGTCACTCAGAGGACAGAAAGAATGTAATTAATCTATTCAGAACGGAATACGAAAAACTAGTTCCTATGTTTTTAAAAGAAAAAAATATGAAATGAATGTACTAATGGAGAATCTTTTCTATTACGTCACAATTGACGCCTACTATTTCTGTATTTTATCTAATCCGCTTTTTGGGTGAAACCCAACGTAGTTTTTGCCTTACAAATTCTGTAAACTAAATCATAATATACAAGTACTTTAAACAAAAATGGATTCTAGACTTCATAAACTACCTATTCTTTACAGCACATAGCACATATAACTAGGGCCGTGCCGTGGAAAATCAGCGCCCGGGGCGAACGTATACGACGACGCCCCCATACATATATTCCAAGCAATTTTTCCTATCTTTTTTTCCTTTTTTCTCCCGAATTTTTCGCCCCTTTACTTCGGCGCACGGGGCCGTTGCCCCGCTCGCCCCTTCCCACGGCACGGCCCTGCATATAACTGCATCAAACAGTAACTTTTTTTTCCATCAACATTATCAAAGTTTACGAGGAGTGATCAGAAAGTAAGTTTACAAAGCCTGCAGCGAAACGTATATATAGACTATTATTTCATACAACTAATACAGCCGACAGATAGTACATACATTAGGTTATTTTTCAACATAGTCTCTATATCTTTATATCGGTTGAGGCATCTGTTACATCGTGGGATGAGTTTGAAGATTTCCTCCTGGTAAAAATTCTGTCCTTGCGTGTTCCCATCGGGAACAAACTTTCCGATATTGCAGAATTTCGTGCACAATATGACGAACGCTTCCGAACGACATTCCCAATTTTGCCATCAGGTGCCGTAAAGTGATCCTGCTATTAACGTGAACCAGCATATCCAGCGAGATGTTCAAATCTGTTGATGCTGTGCTGGGTCATCCACTGCGCTCCTCATCGGTGACGTTTTCTCTACCATAGCCGTAAACTTTTGATCCACTCTGCGTCATATTGAAGAGACATTACTGTATCTCCATAAACCTCTACCAGCTGCCGGCAAATTTCAGCCGTAGTTACATGTTTCACCCCCAGAAATCGAATAACTGATCGGACTTCTTCGCCAGATCAGTTTTAAAAATGAGTCGCGATTTGTGTTTACATACAACTAGCGTAGTACAAGGCGGGTGGCTGAAACTCTACACAGTTGCCAACTCCATGCATTAAAATTACCGCACTCTTCATTCTTCTGTAACAGACAAAACTCCAAAAACCTTATATTTAAAAAAAAAAAAAAAAAAAAAAAAAAAACCCTGCTCTTTCTCCAATTCCATCTATGAACAAGTCTTGTGTATAAACTTTCCCTCGCCTTAAAACAATCTGGCCCGTAGCCAGCCGAAAAATGTAGGGGAAGGTTGTAAAGGTTAGGGGGGACCGATCCAATCATATTACAGTTCATCACCATGTTATAGTTCATTTGCAAGCCTACCGTGAACATTTTAGGGGGATCAGTAAAAATTTAGGGGTGCCGGCCTCCCTAATTCCCCAGTGGATACGGGCCTGCCAATAATATTTCTGGATGCGGATGCGAACACATGCCTGTACTGACAACTTCACCCGCCTATAGTGCTTTTACCAGTCGCTGTAAACATTATCGGTCAGAGTTCTGTGTTCAAAAACTACCATTTCTTTTTTGCTCTTCTCGTGTTTGTGGTCCTCATACTGGTTTATTTTATTTAATGTTACTTGCTTTTGTAAATATTTGTAAAATGATATATTCTTCATCCTAGAAAAATCTAAGGACCATGTTTCCGTTCTTAAAACATTAATATTTACATTAATTTTAATGGGAAAATAATTTCGGTTTACGAGTTCCGTTACGGAACGGATTAAGTTCGTAATCCGACAGTCTACTGTACTTATATTAAACTATTTGGTCTAGGAATTAATTCGTGCGGGTGGACAAGAGATGGCGCAACGAACGGAGCGTCCCACAGTTCCGTGTATCCACACATGTGTTGCAAACCCCTGTCATCGCGTATCGTTCGTAGTATAGGGCAGTGGATTAAAGCGTCAACAACACCAGTTTGTAGTTAAGTGAACATGGCGCAATTTGTGCCTGATAAAGTGTTTTTGCGGGGTGTCCTGCTGCATTACTTTAACATGCAGAAAAGTGCGACTGAAAGTCATCGTATTTTGGTGGAAGTGTATGGTGACCATGCTCTAGCTGAGCGAACGTGTCAGAAGTGGTTTGCACGGTTTAGAAGTGGTGATTTCGGCTTGGCAGACCAAGAGCGAGCTGGACAGCCAAAAAAATTTCAAGACGAATAATTGACAGCATTGCTCGAGCAGGATTCGTGTCAAACGCAGGAATAACTTGCAGCAGCATTAGGCGTTGATCAAACAACAGTCTCCAAACGCTTGAAAGCCATGGGAATGATTCAAAAGATGTCACATTGGGTTCCACATGAATTGAAAGACAGAGACGTTGAAAGACGAAAAACCATTTGCGAATTGCTGCTTCAACGACAGAGCAGAAAGGGGTTTCTGCATCGAATTATTACGGGTGATGAGAAGTGGATCCATTACGAGAACCCTAAACGAAAAAAGGCCTGGGTGAAACCAGGTGAACCAGGTCCATCACAACCAAAACGAGATATTCACTGTGCAAAGGTTATGCTGTGCATATGGTGGGATATGAAAGGTGTGGTGTACTATGAGCTGCTGCAACCGGGTGAAACTATGAATGGAGAACGTTATCGACGACAATTAATGCGTTTGAAGCAAGCTCTGGCCAGAACACGACCAGAATGGGAGAACAGACATGATAAACTTATTGTTCAACATGATAACGCTCGCCCACATGTCGCAAAACCGGTCAAAACCTACTTAGAAAATGTCGGATGGGAAGTTTTACCCCACCCGCCGTATTCACCAGACGTTGCTCCTTCGGACTACTACTTGTTCGATTGCATGAACAACGATTTGATTGGACAGCGGTTTACTTCTTCAGAAGATATCGAAACATGGGTCTCTGACTGGATCGCTTCCAAGGATGAGGACTTCTTTCGCCACGGAATCCGTACATTGCCTGACAGATGGGCGAAAGTGGTGGCTAACGCTGGACAATATTTTTCTTAAGGTATTTATGTATTTTGTGTTTGTACTACAGCTTCAATGTGTGCGTACCAACCGCACGAATTAATTCCTAGACCAAATATTTAACTAGCAAAATGCTCAAGTAAGACGAACATTATGCAATGATCACTAAACTGAAGGTAAGAGATCTGAAAATGCGCCATTTGGTTGGACGAGTCGACCTTAATCCTCTTCTCCGTCAGTGGACAACGATGTGAGCTATCTTCGCCCGACTGCCGAACTTGGTGGTGGTTTTCTTATTGTTTAGGGGCCATATCATAATCTTTTCCCAGGTCAGCAGCCCCTCCCATGTCACATCGCACATCGGATCACACAGGAAGTACATCAATCTTAGGAAGTCAAGTTCATCCAACCAATGTCTAAATGTTATTTCCTGGACGGTAATGCCCCATATTCATACCGCTAAAATCTGTCCAAGCGTAGTTTACAGAACAAGCCGACACGTTGCAGCACTTTCTCTAGTCCGCTTTGCCCACTTTTCGTTAATTTATAATACAGCGTGTTTATAAATGAATGGTGCGGTTTTAAAAATTAATAATAAATCTATCAATTACATTATATGAACAAACCTTACGGCATAAGCAACGGCAACTGTCCAAGTTTCTGATGCGTAATCACAAGCCTTCAATATGTGCACTAGGGTGGAGCGAAATTTTTTTTTTTCGAAATTCGAATTTGGATAAGGGGCAAAAGTTGCATCATATCGTAGTACTTTACCATAGAAAATTTCAATTCTCAAAAATAATTTTTAGCCGGGGCGCTAGGGGCTTTAAATTTGAGAGTTTGCAAATCAATTTCCGTTTACTATGTAACTATTTAGCAAATCTTCGCTGAATGTAGACTTTAATTTGTATTATGGATAGAGGGCAAAAGATGCATCCTTTGTCAATAGATAACAACATGAATTTTTAATTCTCTAAAATTATTTTTAGCCGGGGCGCAATGGTCCTGAACCTTGGGAATAATAAGACGAAAAGTGGTCAACTATAAGCATTTTGTGAGTTTGTCATAAAAAAAAAAGCTTTTTGCTATTTAATAAGTCTTCTGATATTCTACAATGAACTTTTGGCAGTATTGTTAATAGTATAATAGTTTGGTTGGTGGTGACAGTGACGTAACTAGGGGGGAAACGGAGCTTGTGCCCCGGGCGCCAAATTGGGGGGCGCAAAACTGGGCAAATAATTATTTTCACTATAAAGCAAGGAAAGGAGTTTTAGCAAACTAAAGATCATAAAAGAAAATTACCTCAGAAATTTAACAGGCAACAACGACTCACAAACCTTAGAATCATATCCACAGAGCATATACTAAGTTAGCTTCAAAGCTATGTTTTGAGGACATTGTAAAAACCTCTGCATCCAAAAGAGCCCGCAAGGTTAAATTTTAGTTCCACCTTTTTGTGTTTTCATTTAACTTACATCGATTTAAGAGATTTGTAAAATATTCGAGTATACTCAAAACAACAGCTTGATTGTTTTTCATAATTAAATATTCTATTTTAAAGCAAAAGACTGTTGATTCATTCTACACATATCCACATCCTGATATAATTCCAAAACCATTGTGATTTGCAGTTATTTCGCTAAGACTGTAAGAATGTATCAAGCATGCTACTCTCAGATTACACCCTCCATTCCAAAAGAAACCGAACGTTTTAAAAAAACAAAAAAGCAATGTACATTTTGGAACAAATCATTTTTATTAATCAATGTATTCCCCTTCTGCATCGATACACATATTTGCACGCTCCAACAAGTTGTCAAACGACTTCTCCATGTCCTTTATTGGAATGGTCTTTAGGACGGCGGTCGTCGCCTTCTCAATGGCATCAATCGATGCGTGCCACTTTCCTTTCATCGCCAAATGCAGTTTCGGGAACAGATAGAAATCGCACGGAGCGAGATCTGGTGAATAGGGCGGATGATGCAACCGAATAATGTGATTTTTGACCAAAAATTCAGTTACAAGTCGCGAACGATGTGATGGTGCATTATCGTCCAAAAGAGTCCAACTGCCGATTTCGCGATATTCGGGCCGAATATGACGAATTCTTGCCAGCAAACGCTTCATGACGCCCAAGTAAAACTCTCCAGTGACTGTCTGGCCGGGCTGAACAAATTCTTTGTGGATAATTCCTTTTGAATCGTAAAAACAAATCAGCATCACCTTAACTTTTGACTTCACCAAGCGACTTTTTTTGGGTGTTCCTTCATCCGGCGCTCTCTATTCAGCACTTTGCCGCTTTGTTTCGGGCTCATATTCAAAACACCACGTCTCGTCACCAGTTACAATCGATTTCAAGAAGTTTCGATCCTGCCGAGCACTTTTAACGATGTCTTTGCAATGCGCAATTCGATCAACTTTTTGGTCTTCGGTGAGTTTGTGTGGTACAAACCGCGAATTAACCTTCTTAAGGCCCAAAACTTCGGTCAAAATGCGGTATGCGGTTGTTTGAGGAATGCCTAATTCCATTTCAATAACTTTCACCGACGATTTTTTGTTATGTTTGATGAATTCACGCACTTTTTCGATGTTTTCTTCCGATAATCTGGTTCTGGGACGGCCTGATCTTTCGTCATCATCCAGCGTCTCTCTACCCGATTTGAATCGCCTGAACCACTCGTAAACTTGCGTACGGGATAGACACTCATCACCATATGCATTTTGTAGCATTTGGTGCGTTTCACTAAAAGTTTTACCCAGTTTAACACAAAACTCAATTGCAGCTCGTTGTTTGAAACTCATTTTCCGACCGATGTACACAACACACTGACAGTTGAAACGCAATAACTTTGTTGCCGTGCATCCAAATGTCATGACATTTATACCAGTTGTCAATGAGGGACTACGCCATCTACCGGTAAAATATTACAACAGATGGCACTAGTGGTACTATTTGTTTTCAAAAGTTCGGTTTCTTTTGGAATGGAGGGTGTATTTGTCAATCAGTTACAAAGTAGTTTAGTGTTTTATCTTGTACCGAAAATTAAAATATGTACTACAATTTTGAAATCAAGCTTTACCACTTGAAGAAAGAATGGAATAGAACTACTGTCCGATGCCAATATCAGGTATAATTGGAGAGCCTTTTGGTTTGGTTGATCGGGAGGTCCTAATGAGAGTTCTTGCCCCGGGCGATAAGTAGCCTATTTGTGTTGCTGGGTGGTGAGTAAAAAATGATATTCGGTATTATTGATATCACTTGGACAAAGAAATTCAAGAAAAGAGAAGGAAATCCAAAAAGCGACCTTACGGTGAAGCTTTCAACCAGAGAGTATTATACTCTACTATAGTTATATTATCGAATCTTCAGACTACTTGTCATCTTCGGAAAAAAGATAGGAAGACAATAAAGAACACACTGAAGCTGGAGGAGATCATATTTTAGTTGGAAATATCCTTTGAAGAAGACAAGAGAGCAAGCACAGATTGGATGCACGCAAATTAGAAAATTCATCCCAACATTAGCAAAAGTGAAGGAGGAAACCGGCGTGGCCAGAAGAAAAATTGCAGCAAATGCTACTGCGGTTTTGGAAGATTTTTAATATGTGAGTCCAGAGCAGTCGCAAAACATAATTGACAGAAGTAAAATTCAAAGAAAGCTTGTGAAAAATGGTATAAGTGTAAGAATCAAAGAGACTGTTAATAAAGTGAAACCTCGTGCCATCTATTTTGATTGGAAGAAAGACCAAACGCTCACGATGTCCGGAAGACAGAGATATGAAGATAGAAGAACATTATTGTATCATGTAGAAAGGGGTAACAAATTTCTCGGCTATGCTGGAAATGCTTTGACCGGATCAGCATCAGCAAAGAATATTGCTAGTTTCATCTGCCGCGAATTACAAGAAAATAATGTGGATCTATCAGATGTGGTAGCTAACGGCTGCGATGGCACTAATATTAATGTTGGGTCAAAAGGAGGAGTGATTAGAGTGCTCGGAAACCATTTACGGAGGCCCTTGCAGTGATGCATGTGCTTATTGCAGTTCATTGAACTACCACTTCGTCATTTACTAAAAGAAATCGATGGTGTAAATACTGGCCTTTACACTTTCTTTGACTCTATTGGTAGATCATTTGTGAAATGTGAAACAAATTCAGTGTACGGCTTCGAAAATATTTCTTCAGAACCTCCTACACTCCTAAATGTGCCTGATCTCAGTTATGATCAGAGGTATTGTGTGAAATACTCCAATCTGTAATAAGATGAGACTGATAAAAGCCCAGCAGATTAAGAAACCTGGGAAACTTGGGCATGTTCGCTGGTTAACAGTGGCTTACAGACTTTTGCGTCTATAGGTGTATATATATCAATACCAAATCCTTCAGAGGAGCTCAAAACTCAATCAAAGTTCTTGGTAAAAGTATATGAACCAGTGTGGTTCAAAATCAAATTGAAACCTCTTGTCAAATACGGAGCTAAACATTTGTTCTTGACCATAAAACTTTCGCGATGTTTGCAAGAACTATACGAGACTCCAGTCAATAAAGTAATTTCCAGAAATGCATTCTATGTGCATCCTCAAAACATTCTCATTGCCATGATTGATGTCGACAGATCAACTACACGTATCCTTGCTGCTGAGAAAATATTCCAATCCACAAAGCAGTGTAAACCTTTTGAAATTTGTTTCTTCGAAGTGCCAGTATTAAACATCGAGACTAATAATTACACAGAAATGATAAACTGGAATGAGTGTAATATAACAGAACGCTAATACTGACTCATGAGACAGATGAAAAATTGCAAGAAATTCGCGCTTCAGAAAATACATGTATTGATATCCCTGAGTTGAAATATACGTGAGTAGTGGAAATAATTAGTGAAACTTCTTTCAGTATGTGAGGCACGAGAGAGCGATTTCTTTATTCGTTCCAAAATTGACTCGAGAAAATACATGCCTACTTTTGAGACAAAGTCGCAGTATTTTGCAGGAAGACGTGAACGAAACTTATGAAACATTCAATGTAATGTTAGCGAGTGCGTGGGATTGAACTCGACGGCAGCCACCTCTTAGTGGTGAGTTCTGGCTTGATGTAGCCTGTAACACAGAATATGAACTTCGGTAGCCTTAGAAATGCAACTCGTCACGACAACGAATCTTAACACCTTCAAATTACAGTCTACTTCAAGCGAAGAGCTGTCTAATAATTACACAAATACACAAAAAACGTGTATTTGTTTACAAAATCTACGAAACTTAAGGCCCATTGACCCCCGGCTACGAATATTTTAGAGAATTAAAATTTTCCATGGTAAAGTACTACGATATGATGCAACTTCTGCCCCATATCCAAATTCGAATTTCGAAAAAAAAAATTTTTTGGCCTGTTTTCACTCCATCCTAATGTGCACCCTTGGTCACACGATACACTTCTACACGGCAATCAAATTATTCCCATATTCGGTGTAGATCGTCCGCCGTGATAGTCTGCATTGCATGCATTATTCGATCTCACAACTTCCTCAAGGGACACGGGCATTGGCGGTACATAAACTCTGTCTTTAACAAACCCCTAAAGAAAGAAATCGCATGGTGTTAAACCCAGCGAATGGGGTGGCCAGGGGAGAAGATGGTTGTCTTCTGTTGCAGAACGTCCAATCCAGCGATGGTAAAGAACACGATTAAGAAACTCTCGACCGGTCACAGTTTCTTGTTCGAAGAAAAATATACATCAGACATACGAGGTCGACCAGAACTCTTGCTTTCACACATGCATTCAGTTTCCACGAACTGTCGGTACCACCTATTAATGTTATTCTTGTGTTGTGGGTCTTCCCTAAACGTGCACGAAATTCATGCTGCACTGTAACCACAGATCTGGACACCTTAAAACGGAGCACACAGAAAGCCTTTTCCTGTTGCGAAGCCACCTCGGAAACTGACGCTGCCGTTCCGCAGGAAAAACGACAAACTAAGCAGCACGACGAGCAAACATCAGGTAGCGCATGAGGAACTTGGACAGTTGTCACTGCTTACAGTATAGGTTTCCCCCGTGGAGATTCATTATTAATTCTTAAAACCGAACCATTCATTTATAAACACGCTGTACTTTTTTGCGGATCAACGATAATCTCTTTTTGGAAATTGAAATATCCTAACTACAGTTGATAGCCAAGTTTCCTTGCCATTATTCTACAGGTAGTAGTATTAAATACACCCAGTACTTATATATATATATATATATATATATATATATATATATATATATATATATATATATATATATATATAAAAGCACATTTAGTTGTGTTTTGAAAACACTTCTTTAAAATTAAATACTTACAGCGAGATCCTTTTATCAGAGAAGACACGATGCAGCACAAGGAACTATATCATCATCTATTAATAATACAGAAACTGAATTTGTCAGTCTCTTCCAATCATTTATATGGATACCTGTAAGAAAATAAAATAAAAACTTTATCATTCACTTACGCATGAGTGGCGACAATATTAGCCATGCAAAAAATTAAAACATAAAAAAATCTGAGTTACTATCTGGAACTAATTTTGTTTGTCCCAGTAATAAAACTCAGAGGTCTTCACTAAATTCATCCATGACTTAATGAATGAATAATTATAATAACACTTATTATAATTTGCTTATATAATAATAACTAGTAAGCCCGCAAGTCCTGCGCAAGTGCAGGACACTGTTGTTGTCTGAATAATTGATTATGATACAAAAATTTAAAATATTTATGGCTAGCAAAGTAATTTTAATAACACGTTAATAATATCCTTAAGAATTTCTCGATAATTACTCGAATTTAAGACGCACCACGATTTCGCTAGGTTAAATTAAGGAAAAAATAGTTTACTATTACTAAAGCGCTCTTTGATATTGGTCATTTTCGGTGATTTTTATATTTCTCTCAATCCTCATGTTGCGGGGCACGGGATGATAAAAGTTATCCCAGGCCCGAATGTCATGTATGTTGAAAATTTGATCGAGATCGGTTGGGTGGTTCAAGAGTTAAGTTCTATTTATTTTTATATATTAATTTCTCCTTCCCATCCCCCCTAGGTTCTACCGTCAAAGTGAAAATATATATATATATATATATATATATATATATAAAAACTTTCCAGGCTCGAACGTCATGTGTTGAAAATTTGATCGAGATATGTCAGGTGGTTCAAGAGTTAAGTAATATTTATTTTTATAATCTCTCCCCTCCCCTCCTCCTAAGTTCTACCGTCAAAGGGATATGATAAAAACCACCCCAGGTCCGAACCTCATCTATGTTGATCATTTGATTAAGATCGGTTCGGTAATTTAAGCGTGATGAAGTCACAAAAACAGTCACTTTTATTTATTTATTTTTTTTACATATATATGTCCCCCTTCCCCTCTCCTACATTGTGCCGTGAAAGTAAAATGATGAAAACATCCCAGGTCCGAACCTTATCTACACGTTGAAAGTTTGATTGAAATGGCTCGGGTGGTTCAAGAGTTAAGTTTTATTCATTTTCATATATTTACTCTCCTCTCCTCCCCTAAGTTCCATTATCAAAATGGAATAATAAAAATCTTCCCAGGTTCGAACTTCATCTATGTTGAGAGTTTGATTGAGATCGATCGGGTGTTTCAAGAGTTATTAACTCACGAAGATGGTTACTTTTATTTTTATATTTATTGCTTTTGTATACCTCCCCCTCCTCCCCATCACCTAATTTCTTTTGTCAAAGTGAAATTGTAAAATGCATCCCAGACAGGAACGTTAGCTATGTTGAAAATTTGATCGAGGTTGGTCGTTAGGTTCGAGTTATTAAATTTCATTTATTTTTTTATAATTCCCCTTCCTCCCCTCCCCTAAGTTCTACCGTCAAAATGAATAGCTAAAAACACTCCCAGGCCAGACATACGTCAAAAATTTGAACGAGATCGGTTACGTGTTTCAAGAGATTAAGAGTCACAAACATAGTCCAGTGGTGCCCCCCCCCCTTATGTCCATGACGCACCCCCCTCAATTGTCTATCCGTGTTCTTCCATGGAAAAAAAAAACCTTTTCGATTAATTTTTACACACCCTCAAACATATTTATATAGATTTTTACCCCCTCCCAAATATTTCAATGACGCAGTTTGCGTCATAGCCCCCCCTTGTGGGCACCCCTGCATAGGCACTTTCAATTTGGATCTGAAGTTTCTTGTTGACAGACACCACTATATATATATATATGGGATAGACAAAAAAATAGAAGTGTCAAAATCATACCTAGTATGGTGTGGGGCCTCCTTTTGCGTCCAAAACTGCTTGGATACGACATGGAACGAACGTATGCAGTTCCTGAATCGTGGTGTGTGGAATTTTGTACTATTATTTCTCCAAAACATGCTCCAGTTTCTTAAGGGATGCTGGTGGAGGGTAATGAGATCGAACACGCCTTTCAAACTCAGACCACAATGGCTCAATGATTTCAGATCTGGTGATTGTGGGACCCAGGGGAGGTGTGATAGCTCCTGGTCATGCTCCTCAAACCATGATTTCACCGATTTTGCAGCGTGACAGGGAGCCAAATCACCAAATCTTGGTCGATGCCATCACCATCAGGGATCAATATTTGGGTCATGGGTAGAACCTGGCCCCCCAAAATGGAAAAGCGTAACGCTACACGTTCTCTTCTCTGCCAAAAAAAATTCAAAGTTGTCCCATGTGCTGGCAAAGTGTTGTTAACATTCTGCCTCATCCTGCCTATAGTCCGAATCTTGGGCCCTGCGACTTCCGGCTCTTCCTTGAAGTTAAGGATTACCTTGACGCGGAGGTGGAAGCAGCAGTTCGGCATCGCCAGCAGCCACCACAATTCTTCGTCTACGGCATAAAAAACCTTGTTTCGCGTTGGCGCAAGTATGTTGCTCGTAATGGGGACTATGTTGAGAACTTATGCCACTATTTGTAGCTGACAATGCAAGCTGTCCACTGACATCTGTATCGGTGCTATCTGTCAAACACAAATAAAATATAGAGCCATTACTTTTTGAATCACCGTCGTACTTCACAAATGTATTACAATGTCCTGTTGATTCACTAATTTCTTCTATTCCATTTTCCTGTTGTCTACTGTTGATTACAGAACTTGAGTTTTAAGTAGTATGTAAGAAAGATTCACGTTTGTTTTGAAATTTTTCCAGATTCGGTCTAAAGCAAAATATAAGTGGACAAAGTTGACACCTTCAAAACCTTTGTTTATTTGACTACATTTAATCGGTACATTTTTATAACTTGTCGAATTACTTATTCCCACATTCATCACGTCTCAGGGAAGTATTTTGGTGTTATCGTTCAATAACTCTTTCGACACAAGCCACGAGTATCCACATGGAGTACATCACGATCTTGAGTTCTTTCTTTCTCCTTGAGAAAACATCTGCATTGAGTTGGATATTACACCAACAAAACTTACTCACTCTAGAATAATTTCAGAATCCATAATCTAATAGTCTGTGAATCTCCTCACACAGAATCGGATTAACGTGTGCCTACGTTGGCATTCTCTCTTCAGTACGTAAGGACAAAAACACTCGATATCATGCATCCAGTACAGTCATCGAATGGAACTTTGCTTTTAACGAACATAAAGTGCTGCTTGTACAGTCCGCAGCAAAAAAACCTGAAACATGGGCATGTAAGTTGACTGTGAAACGACGAAGTCCTCTGCTCCAAAATAAGTGTGCAGTTGAGGACGCCGACGTTTATCCTGGCGTGATTCGTGCCCCTTTGCGTTATGTTGATTACCTGCGCAGTTAGGCGTAGTTTCACAATAAACTTACATGCTAATGTTGCAGGTTTTTTTTTTTTTTTTTTTTTTTTTTTTGCTGCGGACTGTAGTCAGTCAGTTTTTCACCAAATTCTGTGTGTGTGTCGCGACAACCAATTTTGATACTGTCATCCAAAATAACTCTCTGAGACATGTCATGATGGAGGAAATAAAAGACCAGTATTGCCAGATTGGGCGACTTTTTAAATACCCTCGCTACCACAATGTCAAATTGGACCATATGCTACTTTTTGGGCTACTTTTAATTATCTACAGACTATAAATTTTAAGAATGCGCTTCTTTCTTATTTTCAAACTTGAAATCACATTATTAGATTTTTATGTTGAGTATTACATTCACAATGAACAATAGCTTTATTAAAACTAACATGTTCGATACTAGTTTAATTCTTGTTTTAGTACTTTTAAAAATTCCAGATCTGACAATACTAAACTTTTATTGAGTTTGAGCTGTTAGAGTTTCAATGACCGTGTTGCTGTCTCGGTTAATACGAGGGTTACTACGAAAGTTTTGAGATGTGAAATAACTTACTTACTTAAAATCAATTTAACACTTACATTTTCTCAAAGTATTCACCATTACAGTGTACCCACTTTTGCATCCTCGAAAACCACTTTTGGAAGCAGTGTTCCCAGTCTTTTTCTTCAAGTGTTGAAAGTTCATTCTCGTAAGCCACTACAGCTTCTTCAGGGCTGCAAAATCTCTTCCCACGCATGCAATCTTTGATCCTGGGGAACAGAAAAAAATCACACGGGGCCAGGTCAGCGCTTCTGTTGTTCAGTCAAAATGTGAGGCACTCAACGAGATGAAACCTTCCTGAGCCGAAGATGATCATGAAGAATTTTTGTTACTGCTGGCGACCCAATGTTCACTGTAGATTCAATGTCCTTAAAAGTTGTTCGAGGATTTTCTCGAATCATTTGTTCCACAGCGGCAATGTTTTCATCTGACAACAGCTGTTGCCGGACGTCCAGCTCTCTCTTCATCTTTAAGCGATGTCCGGCCTCTTTTGAATTCACCAAACCACCGAAAAATTGTAGCACGGGAAGGAGCAAGGTCCCAAAATGCCCCCTGCAAATGGTTAAGGCTTTGTGTCTCGTTCAAACCACTTTTGAAATCGTAAAGGATTGCCTGCAAATGTTCCCTTTCGAGCTCCATTCTAGACAGCCGAATACTGCTCACATCAACAAACAAGTGAAGGCGATATGGCCACGCCGATAAGCGAGGCGAGTTGAAACTTGTTTCGCTTCTTCGCTCTGGATACCACTACCGAACGCAATTGTTGGAATTCAAATACTGTGCCACAACATTGCGTATCTCAAAACTTTCGTAGTGACCCTCGTACCTAGACCTAATACATAATTGTATGGAGCTGTATAAACGTGCGTATCAGAAATTTAATTATGTTAATTTATTATCCATATTAAGGTAATGAATAAGTGAAGTAAAAAAAAAAAAAAAAAAACTTCCAAAATTCATGGTTCCCTCATAAAGAATTTAGCAAATAAATTGAAGTGAGGAATAACAGTGAAAAAGAATACTGTAATCGTAAATTACTGCAGAGCCCACAAAACTGACTTAAGCAGACACGTCTCCTTGGAAATCAGAAAGGTCATCTATTATATACTATCACTGTCTGCCCATTCATTGCACACTGTGGTTCTGCTGATTCTAACGTAGTACTGAGTTCGATCTAACACACCATTGATAACTGTCCGAAACTACAATCGCTGCCTGACCCGTTGCCAGCCTGGGCATCTAACTACAAATATTTTCATTAAAACGGTAAGGATTATGTCTATATATATATATATATATATATATATATATATATATATATATATATATATATATATATATATATATATATATATATATATATAGTGGCGGATCCAAGGGGGGGCTATGGAAGCTATAGCTCCCCCTTGACGCTCAGATATACATTGGATAAAGTGGGCTTCAATCCTGCTTTATACTGGATAAAATGTTCGGATACAAATAGTTCAAATCCGCTACTTTTGGAAGACAACGTCGCTATTTTTTAATCTTGAGATCTGGCAACACTGTAAACGAGAGCCTTTAAATTGCTACTTCTTTTCGTGTTTCTAGTGACAAAAATGCTGTGTAGAAAGGCTAACCAAATGCTTTTCAAATGGATCTTTAAGAATGAACTCTATCTTTCCGAGTCTTGAGGGTGAATCATACTGTCCGGTGTTGGCTTATGTTGTTTATACATTGCCCTGTAACATTCAGCGCCGTTTTTGATGAACATGATATCAGTTCTTTATTATTCAGCGACATGATATGAAATTCCCGTAACTTTGGAACAATCTTCGTATAAATACTGCTCTCCTTGATTTTAAAATGTCTCCACAGGTGTGTCCAATTACTTTACTTAAGAGGCTTCATCCCGGCAAAATTACAATACCGCTAATTTTACAGTAATTATGTGATATCTTCACATAGATAAAAGATAAATCGAAATGTGGAACAAGAGCGCCCTAGACAATATCATTTTACATGAGATACCGTTATCATAACTCACTTATCTACTTTCGATTTCGAGCCATTTTGAAAATCGGCATTTATTTTCGCGTTTCTAGACGGCTGAAAACGAAAAGCCACTAGGTGACTTGTGATGACTGTACCTGACGCAAAATAATATTGTGTAGGACGCTCTTGTTCCACATTTCAATTATCTTTTTATCTATTTGAAGATATCACATAATTACTGTAAAAGTAGCGGTATTTTAATTTCGCAGTGATAAAGCCTCTTAAGGACAACTACCACTGCATGCTGTGAGACGTGGATTGAATCTGGTGCCTCGCTCTTTTCAAGAAATGCAAGTAATGAGCTAAAACCTACGATAATTATATTATCGTTTCTCTCTAAACCGTGCACTTCCAGCACGAGTGTTATTTCAGTCGTTATGTAAGATTGAAGGTCACACCTCTTGTAAGCTGCTTCGCTACTGACGAATAGACGTTAATAAATAATCAAATCAAACGAGTACTCTGGATGAGGAAGAGGAAGGGGAGGAACAGCATTCTAGTTCGTACAAAAGGATATGCTGTCAAGATGCCACCAACTCAGCTCGTTCTAAATTTATTAGCTAACGTCTACAGGCCAAGAAGCTGCATACTACTGTAATAACATTTATTAAAAGGTAAACTAATGTTATTTTGACTGTCCGGTAGAGATTGTAGATGGATAGTTAAGAAGATGGACCATCGCCAGTTTTATCATAAAAACAGGCATTCATAAATATTGGACTTATGCCTCCAGGAGCCACATCAAAACTAGTTCAACCAGCAATTTCTCCTCCTCCACACTCGGATTAAAACTTCATTCGTACTCACTTTCGAAAGCAAACATATATGATTTTTACGAAATGTGCGAGATTCACTAATTTAACCTCACTCACTTTTCACAATAGTAGTCAATATTAACACATCTTAGGGCACGATTTTGTCACGAATATTTTCATGATCGTACTGACTCAATGCAAAACTGAATGCCTGCTTATTATTATAATTATTATTTATTATTATGTAAACGTTCTTTCTTACCTAATTTCAAGTTTTTGAATTGCTCTTTTCTTCTGCCTTACGCTATTCAGTTATTTTGCTAGCTTATTCTATTGCATTATCATTAATCTCTGTTCAATTTCATTCTCATCCGAAGATGAGTTGGCCATAGAAGGTAACGCCTTATCTGGGGCTATGAGCATCATTGGTAGTATGAATGGAGATGGGTATAAGGATTTATCTATTTATTGATATATTTATCTGGTTAGGCCTACAGAAGAAGGTTACCTGAGCACAGTATGTAATTTACATGACGAAATGAACTGTAGTAACAGAATACAAAGATATATATATGATGTTAGTTGCGACGAGGCTGTTAATCTTCTACTCTGGGGCTACTCAGAGCGGGTTCAGACACTTGGAGCCCTGTTAGTTAGAAACCAAATTAGTACATTGATGAAATTATGTGCAATGGATGAATGGGCATGTATAAGTGGCTACCCGTGTAACAAAACCACAATTACCTAGTCTCTCTATACGTGGTTTCCAATATTAATTGTCATTGTCTCTCCACTCGTTTACCATGAAATATTTTATTTTGTTTTTCCAGTTTACCAAATCTGCTTTTGAACCCCACGGAAACGAACTGGTCAGCCTATCCCTCTTCTTTGGCTATGCTAGAGACCCACCTAGCCACGTTTTTCAAGATGATATTGCTGGAACTGTTAAGGTATGGTCTCATAAAATCAGGATGAGCTACTACTACACTTTTCCTGACCAACTAATCCCAAAACTTCAACATTACTGAATATTTCTGGCCAGTTCTCTCGAGCTCAGACTCAGGAATATTTTCCTCCATCCTCGATTATGGAACTGGGTGTTACCCTGTGTAACGTAATCGACACATAAATGAGGGTATTTTGTATGACTAGTTTTAATCTTTAACTTTGAAGAATATGTTTGGAATGAGGACTCATGATCAGTTTTGTCCTTTGAGCGCCTCTAGTGGCGTTTCCGCAAACTATTTTTTTTTTCGTCAGCAGTTGGCAGCGCTGGTCTGTAATTGCTGTCTGATCTCGTTCAAAAAGGAGGCTAAAATTTCTTTTTAACATAATTGGCCATCAAAATTGTTTCTCTAATTGGAACGAAACGAAACTATATTCATAATGTAGAGTACAGGTTTGGATATCTATTAATATAAAATCATTGTGCAAAGTACCGGTATTAGAAGTAGTAATTACTTGCGAAAATTTTGCCTTTCTATAGCCATGGTATCGTAACATAAATTGCCAGTTCTCATTTCATAATATTTCTATACATATGAAGATATATATATTTGTGTTATCTTTAAGGTTATAAATTGTTCCTACGTTGCTATTAAGCTTTTTGTTTTTGCAAATATTAATACTGGAGTTGTTTAATTCGCTAGCGAAGCTCTGTATGAGATTGAGGTTAACATGTGTTTCGAAGTACGTAACTTGCTTTAAACTCAGTGAAGACACGAACTTTAATTGAACGATGAACATTTACCAGAATATTAAGGACAGAGAATATTGCAAATGAGCTCAAATGTTATTTACTTATATAATATATATGCACTTTTCATTGCAATTGTTGTTTGCTATACTATCGTTATGAATAATAATAATAAAAAAAAAGCTCCTTAGATAGTGTTAATAATCTTATTTTCGGGTTAAATTCCAAAGTTGGGCGTCCGTTTCCAGCAAAATTTTTAAAATTTACAGAAAAGATATGGATAATTTGATCGTCTGTGTGCTTGATAATATATAAGGGTCTCAAAAAATCTGTTTATTTGTTATATATAAGCGGTTACAAACATGGGACTATACGGCGAGCGGAGGGAATTACTTGGCGCAAGGTAATCGAACAGTTGCATTGTGGGAAAGAAACGAGCATTTATGTTATCAACATGGCGAATGTACAAGGGCAATGAACTAACAGTTTTAACATTTGTGAAGCAATACGTTGGTGACGAGCAAAATCTTTTAAAAGTTTGTGAAGAGCACGGATTAATGAACCTAATAACAAATTGCAGAAAGTGTGCAAAGGAGATAACAGCGGAAAAACGTGGCGAAAGCGGACGGCGAACTTCGGAATAAATGCCTTATTTTCATGCTTTCGTCGTACCGCCTCCTACATAGTTTGTATGTTGGGTTTACTAAAAATTTAAAACTAAACCGTTACACCTGCATAGGGAATATTACAATATTCATTCACTATGTTGTGACATATTTTAAACAAAATTGTGTGCATTACTGCGAATAAAGCAAATATGCTATAAATTAACGTTCATATTAGCAGGGAATGGAAAGAATTAAGGCGTATATCGATACAATATGTAAAGGAAACCAGTGAAAACTTAAATTTCGCGCTTATTTGATGAGGATTTTTTTTTTTTATTGGGCGGAGGGTTAATTTTGGTAGGCATAGATTTAGAGTCTGGAACCTCAAAAGTAATATGCTAACTTGAAAACATGGTTTGAGCACAAAAATCCGAGCCCTGTTGATAATAGACTGGCAGACACTGGAAACGTTAAAATATGACAATAAGTAACCAAATTTTTGCATACTGGATATACAATTGTAAGCAAGATTGGCTCATTCTTTTAAACGGTAATTAAATGAGACTTTACTTTACATAGTTCTGTTAATTTGTATATTATGAAATTGATATATATATATCACTTTGAACTTCATAATTCTAATATATTAACCTTCTGACAAAGACCTTAAACTGCTCTAATAGTCATTATATACTATAAATTTTCTGGTGTTTAAAATGATTATAGGGGGCGCGGTGGCTCAGTGGTAGGGCGTTCACCTCCGGTGCTTAGGGTCCCTGGTTCGATCCCAGCTCGCGCCATGTGGACTTTGTGGTGGACAAACACCGTGCTCGTGGGTTTTTTCCGAGGTTCTCCCGTTTCCTCCCACTTTCTTCATTCCACCATTTCATTCATCTCTCATCATCACCATCTCTTTTAGCCTAACCGGCATAACCGTGGGTCGTAAAACTTAAAGATTTCATTTCATTTTTAAAATGATAATGAAACGGTTTTATCATACTGCTGTATTTTTGCCTATAAGTTGTTGACAGCACTTAAAATAAAGTTATTATTACTCACGGGTTGCCAGCTGTAAGGGCTTAGGAGGATAATTATTATTAAAGTAAGTTGTAGGGGAAAAAATGTAAGAAAACGAAAAATACGTAGCTGGTTACTTTCTTTATAGAATGAAATAACTTGCAACAATACCCGTCGACTAGGAAATAGTAGATCTCGGAGCACACCCGACAAAATAACGTATCATCTCATAAAAATGTTACTCACGACCCGAACACGTCTGTTCTACAGTTTCTTTACTCCCTCAACAAACACAAACAGGGCGCAAGAACTAGATTTGGTTGATGAACTCTGACAGAAGTAAATCAGACCGGTCACCCATCTCGAGAAAAGAAAGGCAAAAAGCGGAGTCATAAAAGAAGCTGTCGCTCATTTGGAAGTTTACGCCATGGCTGTAGACATCTGTCAACTAGTAGCACCCCTCGGCATCTTCATCAGTAGATACCATGCCTACACCTTCCTCTCCTATGTCCAAACGAACGCATGTTTCGCGCCTCTTCATCATGTCGTAAGTGTTGCAACATCTGTATTTACATTATGTCACACTGATGGAATAATACTCTCATGAGCTGTTATATATTTATTTAGTATATACTCAAAAGACTGTACAACGTATTTGTAACGGAAGAAATGTAATAAAATTTCTCGTTACACTATCCCAATTTGTCTTACGGAATAAGAAAACTTATGGTAATTGCGAAGTGAATGACGACAGAAGAATAAGAATTAGAGATGATGGTTGTGAAAATAAAAATTGACGAGAATCATGCCCACAATAAACACATAGGGAATTATGACCCTGTTCTAGGGATAGCCAATTCCGGAATTTTACTTTCCGAAAAAATTCGGAATTCGGTAAAATTCTGGAATTTAGAAATATCTGGAATTCAAAAAAATCCGAACTATTCCGAATGCCAGATATTTTTCCGAAATGTGGAAAATTTTGCCCATCTCTACCCCGTTCTTGGTCTGATATTCGATCAGAGAACCTTTGCACAGGTGATAATCGGTTTACCACTGAGCCGTATGCCCTCCTGTAATGGCAGAAAAGAAAGGAAGAACGAATACAGGTTTTCCACGCTTTAAACGCTTCTTAATAATAACTCCCTTGAGGCTATATCATTGGTTCTCAACCTATAGTACACGCACCACTGGTGGTACGCGAGTCGCTGTTGGTGGTACATACGACATATGACCCCTGGGCTATATGGTTAACGTACGCGCCTTCGCCACTGAAGGCTCGGGTTCAATACAAGACGATACACTCCACATCAACCAACAAGCCAGTTTTTTAATAAGCACATATCGAAGGAAAAAAATGTTTGGATATCCGTTTGTCTAAATAACAGGGACCCGGAATTTTACACAGCAAAACTCAAAACAAATATGAGATTTAGAAACTTCAGTAAACCCTTTTTTATTTATTTATTTATTATTGCCTTGTATCAGAAAATTATAGTAATTGACATGTATACATGATTGCCGCATATCTATAACTGTCTTCTTGTAAGAATATAATTTGTTAATGATTTTGCAGGGTACTTTTAATACTGATACTATGCGTATAATCGGGAAATGTATATTTGTGGTAAATTTCATTGGAAAAGAAATATAAATACGAAAATTAGAGTGAGTAAAATAAAATGTTACTAAATGGACAAGAAAGATCTGTTTTCGTTTTATTGTTCTTATTTACTGCTCTTTTGACATGAAATTTGCTACGTATGTGTGTATTTGCCAATTATACACATGCCAACATTATAAGAAATACCGGGCGAATTCGTTATCAAATTATATTTCAACAAAACCATATTTATAGACATGCGACAATAATTTTGGACATGAGTGTACATGTATATTGTAATGAAGATAATTACTCAGTTCTTGCACGAATAAGAACTGAGAGAATTAGTTTGGTCAAGCGGAAAACAAATGAGAGGGCCTTACATATGGTGGGAGGAAAGAACAATTTTCCATATTATTAAAAAGAGGAAGAGAAGCTGGTAGGGACATTGCCTAAGAAGCAACTGTATCATGAGGCATGTGCCAGAAATCATGGTGGCAGGAAAAAGAGGGGAGGGCGAAGGAGACTACAATAAACGGGCGATATCAAAAGAGAAAAATCGTACGTGAAGACGAAAAGATTAGAAGACGACCGTGGACCATGGAAGCTTCGTAGTTGCGGCATGTGACTTGCCAATAAGGGCAAAAAATACCTATGATGAATAAATAAATTATGTTTTAATGGCAGGATCAGCAGCGAGGTTATTTGTCGCTGTCACGGAAAGCCAAATGGCCCTCAAACTGCACATTAAAAAAAAAAACTGTGAAAAAGATGTAGTTCGAATACAAGTTCTATAAAACAAGACATTAAAACAAACAAAAAATCGAAAAATTAAAATGCAAGTTGCAAAAGCGAAAGAAGAACAAAATACAAGAAAATAATTCAAAATTATCAATAATAGTAATTCTTAGTTCTTCTATTCGTAATTGTCATCATAAACCTATTACTTTACTGGCATTTCTTAATTGGTAATTTTTAATATATAATTTCGAACTGCAAAGACGCGAATATAGCCACTACAAGGATGCTCAGTGGTAAGGAGCTCACCTCAGGTGCAAAGAAGGCTCTAATTTGATCTTAGACCATGTGAATCTAAGGTGGACAACATCGTGTCCGTGGTTTTTCTCAGGAATCTTCCGTTTCTCCTAAGATTATTCCAAAATTTCTTTCTAGTCTAAGAGACCATAACCATGGGACGTAATTAAAACTTCCGTTTTTATTCCGTTAAATAAACTTCCGTTTTTATTTCGTTAACTAACTGAAACTAACAAATTTCCTAAACAAAAAGAAAAGATACTTTAACAATTTTCTTTATATGTCATAAACTGTTTCTATTATTTGGCAACTGAAAAATAAAATTGGACCACGCCCATTTGAATATTTACTCACAAGAAATGAACTACAGCGGAGAAAATTTATGCTGGAGACTCATTTAACTGGTGGTTACAATAATGATAAAATAATTTTAAAACCAGTAATAACCTTCTTCACCAAGAAACTAGATAAAATAATTTTCCATAAGCAATTTAGAAGTGAATGCGAAAGGTTTCCTCTAAGGAAAAAAACAATGTAGGGATTAGCTATTAAATCTCAGAGTCTCTAGCACTGCCACTTTCTGGCAAAGACTCAGATGTAGTTGGTCCCACACTCGTTCAGGCTCAGTTCCAACAGGACTTCATCCAGATACTCAGACCAATCAGAATCAAGTGGGGTAAATTTTTGGTTATTTGGTGCCACGAGACTGATATTGCCAATCCTTTTCACACATAGTTTAAAAAGATATCTTTCTTTCTTTTCTCTTCCACTACAAAAAGTCTACCACCAACACCTTTCATTCGAAAAGAAGTTGAATGGCCAATATCACGGCTTGGAACCACTTGCGGCAATATACAAGAGAAAGTGGCGTATATGGCCCATCAATCTTGTTAACCAACGTAACTTTTGATGATTATATATTATATATGTAACACATAAAGATGTTACTGAAAACGATTGAACTTGATTGCCATTTATTTCGCAGCACATACGTCGTTAAAACAGTCTCTCCTATCACCAACGTTATAACGTAATTAAGCGGTAAGTTATTAATGTAAATATTTCCGCATTCTGGTCGTGTCATTTGCTTGATTTTAGTAAAAAGAAAAGAGAAAAGAAATAGAAGGAATACCACAATTATTTTTGATATTTCATTTCAACACAGTCCATGCACCACATCTGAATACAGTACATCTACACACGCCTGTATTTTTTTCTTTTACAAAAATATTCCAAACTTATTGCGGTAAAATATTATCTAGAGGGGGGCATGGACATTTCTTTTCAGTTTATGTTCGTTATATAATGAATGTATCTTCATTATTGTTTTCGTTCATATAAGAGCAAGTACCTGGAATCTGATCTGACGGTATCTCTCCATGAGCTGTCGTCGCCTTAGGCAGCTAGTATTAAATTTCTAATAACTGCTAACTGATCAATACCTTTGTGGGGTAAGAAACCACTAAAGAAGAAATAAATGAAAAGAAGATATGAAAAGGGCGAAATGGAGGTTGCAATTATCAAAATAAGATACTGATACCTTGAAATTCCTCAAGATTACAGACGTGAAATTTAGCATTTCGACTTCTGATTTAAAATAATTAAACCTGTGCTGCACAGTTTCTTAATATTTAACCGAGAAGGAAGAAAAAGGATTGGTCATGGTCCACTGGAATGACCATACAAGGTGTTCGAGGTCTGGGTTTTGTTCAACGCAGCAGGAATATAAAATAGTGTCCTCAGTAACGCACGAACGTAAAGGTCAATAATCAATCATTATTGTATTAGATATTAATCTCTGCATTACACGTTAATCAAATTTAACCATGGAATGGTAGTAATTTGCCGCTGATTCGTTGTAACGTTACTGAAAATCTTTTAGAACAAGATCATTCCTTTCTTGGTAAACTATTGCCCAGATATTCATGTTATTGGCCTTCCGCATTCGCTTTCCACTCCAAGTTCTCCTGGCAACAGTATATTAGCTCATTCCTAACAACGAAATTCAATGCAAGTCATATTACTTCTTGTTTACTGTCTGTACCATGGTTAAACCGCACCGACTTTCGTTTATTTTTTTCTAATATACGTATATGATTTACAGCACCGCGTTTTGAATACACCCACTGTTTGTTCTGTTGTGACCGACTGTTGTGACCAAATAACAGTCGAACTGACAATTATGAATTTCAAAAGATACAAGGGTAAGTCATTAGTCTTGCAATATTTTGGTACACAAATTACCAGTATTTATTACAGGACAATAAAAACAGGTTAACATTCAATGTATAGCACCTCCTGTTGGACTGTCTACAGCCACCGTCCTGGAAGTTCCTCGATTCCACATTGATACTGCATCTTGTCCTTAAAGGCAGAGAAGTAAGTTATTGTTGTTTCCTCCTCCTACTGGTTGGTGAAACCGTGTAGTAATCTGAAGAGACATCGGGGTGGGATTAGCACCAGTTTCTTGGTGGTTCAATTACTGAATTTTTGTTGCGTTTTTCGAGCTGAATGTGATTTTGCGTTATCTTGTTGCAGTAGGGCACGCTGTCAGTTGATCAATGCAGGATATTTTTGGCGTAATGCAGCATACACCTACTCGAACTGTTCGGAATAAAAATCGACATTGATGGTACTACCATTAGGAACGCACTCGAGAGCGAATTTCGTCTCGTAGTTTCACCCAAACAGATAACGATTTTACGCACGAAACGATTCTGTTTGACGACTAGTTCTGGAACTTGGCCGTTGCTCAACAACTGTATATGCTCATTCGGTTTTCGCGGAGGAAAAAGTTACGTTTCGCCGTGTAACAATCCGTTTCAGGAAACGCGGACTTCGCAGCAGTTATCGGCACACATCCACTTTCATCTGGGCCTGAGCTTGGGTTAGTTCGTACAGCAAGTGCACTACAGTGGACTGGGACATGAGCAGTTGGTTTTGACAATCGTCAAGTGCACGTGGATGGATTTCCCTCAATGGCGTGTTGTATGACCTCAGAATCTGTTAGCATGTGGCAGCCGGACCTTGGCTTATCTTCGACATTTTTACAACACCTGTAGAAATTTCTGAAACCAACGAGTTGCTGTGCTGTGGTTCGCTGCACCTTCCCCTCTTGTATGACGAATGTTCTGGGTTACTGCCGCAGCTGAGTTTGAACTCGCACAATAACAGTTCCTCAACGTATCAGACGTTGTTGAACATTCATTATCACTGCCACTAAAAACTGACTGACGATACTAACGGAGTGGCAGCCTTCAAGTTAAACAGTCCATTTGCTACATTACCTCTTGGACCATTTTGACCTTGTATTTAACGGACGACCATGACGCACATACGCGCCTGCAGATTGGATTGTAGAAATATTGAAAGATTTATTACTCATCCTTGTAGTTAGTGCCTACCTTGGACTGGATTTTTATCATGTTATCTCCATTAAAATGCATATAGTAAGGAACTAAAAACTAACCAAGCTAAATGGATTAAAAAAGAAAAACATAAAAGCTTCAGCGAGCATGGTCGTCGACCCGATTCGAACTCTGAGCTCTTGCTTCCCGATGGCGATGCAAACCACGAACCAGCAGCTTCGTTTATTGATGCACGACACAACTTTGGTAATAATGTGTACTACATTAAATATCAAATTTCCCATACTGAAAACGTACCTTAGCTAACGAAGAAGTAACGCTGAATTTGATTTCCCACCCGTAAATAGAATAGATAATATACCATAATTGTAATGTTAATTAGAACAGAATCCCAAGCAGGAAAGAAGTAAGTTCTTATCCTACGCTTAATGCTCTACCCAAGACCGAACTGCCGGCCACGGACACAAAATATACGAATTTGGCCTACTTGATAACAAAGGAATATTTAGTTGGATTTATGTTTTACGAATAACAAGGAACATACAGTACATGTCAAAATATAGATGAACCATGAAGTCACATTTTCCAAATCTTTAAATGCAAACTTTGTCGCTAAATCATGTAAAAAATATTCCTCAGAAAAGTTCACGTAGAATGCTGTCACCAAAACAGCTTTCAAGAGACAATAAAGTTACACATGTAAAACGATGTAAATGTTATAGAAACGATGAAGTGTTTTCTCCGCTAAACATTTTTACCAATTCAAAAGCTCTTCTGAAACACAAATACCTAAAAATAAAATATACACACGGACAGAACGACGAATGGAAAACTTTTATCTGTAGCCTCGCGAAACAACCAGAGCAATCTGATTTAAGGGCGCCGTAAAAATTCCGCCGCTTCGAAAATCCGTCAGCAGTTCTTTTAAAACATCTTTCGGAAGTTTGTCCGTATATATCTCTCAAGAAAAATAAAAGTGTTCTTCACAGTTTTTCTTTTTCTTTTTTTTTAAAAATTTTACGACTGCATGGCTCATGTGAAGACCTTCTGAACCTTAACAAGAAACTCAATTAAAACTTTTTTTTTGCTCCCTTTTACACCACCTCGTTCCCTAATTACGATACAGGTTACAATCAATCTGTTGTGAGAAATCGATACTTTATATATCCTATGGCAATTTTACAGCGCTACCCAATGAATGATAACTGTCAATTTACTTTTAATTCTAAGAAATAAAGCTTACTACTGGAAAACATTCCTTCTCAATGGGTATTTAATTAATTCTTAACTCGTTCTATTCTCTGATTAAGGGATCCTCCTTTAATCTAATTTCTTTAATTAACACTTTGGTGTGGTGATACTGTTTTTAAGCCTACTGACACGGAGTTTAAGGAAATTCTAACCACGCCGTCGTGTCTCACTACAAAAAACACAATAATACAAATTTATACTCGAAAAAAAAAAGTTTAATAAAGTAAAACCGTCCTTAATAAAGTAACCTCTTCATGGCAGTCACGAATTATTGTTAGTTCATACATGTTTAGCACACAAAATAATTACCGCAATTTAAAACTATATCTACGATACAGTCTAGTAGACAAAATTTTCATTCCCCACAAAATATCTGTTGCTAAGTCAATGATCTGGTTAACCATCACACAGAACAGTTTCAAAATGAACTTGATTTCTTTTCTTTGTGGCCACAAGAAACTGCTATGTCCCACCGAGATCCGTTATTCAGAAGTTTCACTGTCGTTTCACACTGGCAAATTGCAATAACTTCCAAACTATACGAATTCAATACTGAACGGGAAGTAATATAACTTCCGGTTGCATTAAGGTTAGAAAGGGAATCTGTTCTTTGCACGCTGAATTCGTATCAAAAACAGTCTCTTGATATCTCTTACAAACTGTTAATCCTTATCTTTTAAAAGTGTGTGTGAATGTTCCAGCATAACGTTGGAACGCTTAGGGGAATTTTAACTTAGTACCCATAATACTTACAGTCTGGAAAAGAGTACTGTCAAGATAAGAACCCCCTAGCACACCTAGGAGGAGTAGGAGGGGAAAACATAAAAACAATCGGTATTAGTGTTGAATCAGTAGTTTTCGGAATCGCTGAGATTAACCGTGACACTTTTTTTTTATGTCGTTTAAATGAAAATTTAGGTCTCATTAGTACTCATAAGGGGCGAGAGGATGGTGACATGTATAAATAATTGGAAAGGACCGATACTAGAATCGATTTCATAGTTTTAGGATCAATAAGTTAGTTGGTGACAGTTTTGCTGCAATTTAAGTCCCAAGTCAGCTCCCAGTTGGAAGAAGCCTCCCTAGCATTCCTATAAACATGTTCGAGAACAAATGGTATACATTCAATTAGATCCTGAATTAGTTCAGGGGTCACGGCGGTTCAGTGGTAGTGCGCTTACTTCTGGTGCGTAAAGCACCTTGTTCGATCCCCGGCACAGTAAGTTTGCGCGTGGGTTTTCTCGGGGTACTTCCATTTTCTCACTCCACCAATTCTTCTATCATTACTCACTTGCCTTACCGTATTCACCGTACCGTAATCATCCTTATAGCATAAAAGGGCATAACGGTGACACGTTAAACTGATATATTTTAACTTCATTTCTGAATTAATTCATTTTAATTTATAAAACGCCATTTGTAGTGACGTCCCGAAGGCGCGGTCGCGCACTACAACGTTTTTTCATGAACCACAAGGAAATGTCGTTAAGTAATAATAATAATAATAATAATAATAATAATAATAATAATAATAATAATAATAATAATAATATTGATCCATATCTTTTAAAAGTCGTTTACAAGTAGTATAAGTACCACTGTTAGGAGTATTGAGGAAGGTTGTTGGAATTTTCCCCAGCCCAAAATTCTCCAGTGGGTTTTATTGGGTAAAACCCACATAAAATACCCAAAATAAAACCCAAAAAAGCTTATCTCAAAAAATACACTTCAAAACTTGGATTGAAATATTAATCGTAATATGATTATAATTACTTCCTTTTAATCGTACTTCTTAGTGTATACTTAGATTCAAAATTGGTTTAATATATGTATTTACAACCAGAACAGAACAGAACACCATTGAAAACAAAAAAGGTTTGGGAATCATTCACAATGAATTTTATTTGCGCTCGATCAAATTCGCTGTAATACTGTTCAACTGTAATCTCTATTATATAAAAATGAAAAGAATTTTATTTGTGCGCGCAACACGGGAAAACGGTTAAACGGTTTGGAACGAATTTTTGGATGCAGCTATCACGTACTTCGAACTAGGTGTTTAATTAGGTTACTTTGATTAAAATAGGGGGAGCGGATGGTCAAAATCTATGCGAAAATCTTAATATCTCTCGATTCTGTCAAGTTAGGAAGATGACATTTTTAATGTAAACTTCCCACTAAAAGTAAGTGGACCCATGTTCCAGAACTTTTGAGAGTTTCCATTTTAAGTGGGAAAGGGAAGCATTTTATATAATTTAAAAGCGATTTTATCAGTTGTTTCTGATTGCCTCACACGGGGAAACGGTTAAGCAGTTTGAGAATTTTTTTTTCATCATAAAGAAGTAGTTAGTTCCTACCCTGAGCTAGGATTTTTATATTACTTTGATTCAAGGGCGCATCCTAGGAGAAGTAAATGAAGTTCAAAATTCATGTTAAAAAAAAAAAAAAAAAGTATGTCACGAGCTCGCCAAGTTAGGAAGATTAAACTCGGTATATAAAATTTTCATTAAAAATAAGCTGGCATGTGTTGTAGTGTTTCTGAAAATTTTCGTTTTAAGGGGGAGGGGGTGGATTTTCCATGTTTCCTTTGTTCACATTGAAAGCGATGTTTGTGATCGCGTCACGGGAAATGCTCGAACAGTCTGAAATGAGTTTTAGAAGATATTTAGTACCTACCTCAAGCTGGGATATTATTATGTAACTTTCCTTAAAGGGCGTAGGGGAAGGGGATGGTAACTTTCCTAAGGGAAAAAAGGGGTTAAAAATTCATGTCAGAAATAGAATATCTTACTACACTTTCATTGATATGCGTATCCTAAGGGGCAGACGAGGGTCAAACATTTTCCTTGAACCTAATTCTCTCCGTACAAAGAACGGGCACTTCAACTAGTATGGAATCAAAAGTAATGCAGCTATATTTCTTTGTTTTTGTTATATACTTGGGTATTAATATAAAGAGATAAAATGTCTTGCTCCATGTGTCATTTAATTACAAAAAGAGAACGCTTCACTTGAAATAGGAAGATACACCTTTATCTTCTCAACACTAACGGCAATCAGATCGTGGAACTCTCTAATTCTTCTTGCGTGTCTGATGGAGTATGTGAATCACAGTACAATTATTGTATACTACAAAACCCCTTTAATCGTAGAATATATTGTAACAAACCAAACGCAACTGAAAATGAGAAAAATGTCCACTTCCGACATTTCAGTTCTTTAAAAAAGATTCTAGAAAAACAACATCCATCCAATAAAGTCATTTTTTATCTCTGGCTCCTGAACTTGAGGTACTATCCCAGTATTTGCCCCGAGTGTTTTAATTGAAACAAGACGGCTGGCTCAGGGATTTGAATCATAAGTGTAAGAGGGGATTTTATTCCTATTCTGTATTGCGTAAAACTATCGACCACTTTGTTACTCTAAAAAAATTGTGTACTTCCTTCTTTCTAGAAATCGAAATAGAAATGAGTGTCAATGGTGCAAATGTGTCTCACGAAACACGTATGGAACTTCACGTATTCCTTGGGCATTATTATTATTATTATTATTATTATTATTATTGTTTGTTATTTCTAAGCTTAGTTCAGTGTCTCATGATTATGTACTATGGCTAAGGGAGACTTTGATTATATGGATAATAATGGTGGCATGACGAAACCAGCCCGAGAAACTCATGCACACGATGTTTGTCCACCACAAAACGCACTTCGGGAGCTGGGATCCAACTAGGAACCCGCGCCAGACATGAACTACCGCAGTCACACAAGGGAATTCCATAGTTTTGTGTGTACAGTAGAACATATATGCTTAAATGATATATTAAGTAGAAATATGGCTTTAAATATACGTACAAAATTTAATAAAACCCAATCTTACCCAATAAAACACAATTTTGCTCAATAAAACCCAATTTTACCCAATGAAACTCACTGGGCTGTTTTTTTTTTTTTTTAAACTGGTATTGTGTTACTAGTGAGTATGAGAGTCACTGTTAGAATAAATCAGAATAAATAAAATCTACTATTTAACAGTTTTTTACATTACATAACTAATCTATACCGGAATGGATTGATACCATTAAAATTCTTCCTTTTCTCCATTTCCTCGAACCCTTCATACGAAAACTGACCCACAAGTATCCATTGATATACGGGGTGCTTCAAAACAACACCGACAACGTTTGGGAGGTGATTCCTTACACCAAGATAAGTTAAAAGTGGGAACCAACTTGGGTGCACAAATGCTTCCTTTCGGAGTTATAGGCCGTCAAAAATATATTTAAAAAAAAGAACTTTAAAGGTCGACAGTTCCAAAACTATAGGACCTACTGTAGTCGGGTCAAGACTTCACTTAGAAACTAATATGTGCCCTATCTAAATATCCAAGCTTCAGAATCCTGTGGTACTTCCGCAACAATTTTCATAGAGGTAGTTGATGAGTACTTCAAATTATATGCCTGTAGCAAAACTGCGTCTATAAAAATTGTTGCGTGAGTACCTTAGGATTCTGAAACATGTATTTTTGGATAGCGCACATATTAGTTCCTGAGTGAAGTCCTGACCCGCCTACAGTAGGTCCCATAGTTTTAGACCTATGGACTTTAAAGTTTATTTTTTTGTTTTCGGCAGCTTATAGCTCCGAAAGAAAGCATTTGTATATCCAGGTTGGTCTACATTTTTTGTCTTATCATGGTGTCAGGAATCACCTCCTAAACGTTGTCGATATTGTTTTGAAACACCCTATATCTCATCTTTGCACAATATTAAACAAAGTTAAAGAGCTAATCATGATTTGGGGGTATATCTCATTAATCATCATGTGCATTGTTACCTTCCTAGTGGCACAATGAAAAAACGTACTCAAATTATATTTCAATATCAGTTTCATATTAACAGATGCGTGCTTATTAGACAGCATCAATTACTCAAAAAGTACTCATGAGAATTTATAAAAATCAAACCACTTGGCGTAACAGCCCTTTTGTGGACCTGAACTCCTCCCACGCCATCTGTTAGCGACCAGGACATAGTTCCGCGTGGTCAGTATGCTGTTTTACCTTGTTCGTAACAGGCGTATCAGGAAATTTCTAGACCTAGCGGCTGTGTTACATCTTTTATTCACATGACTGCCCAGTTTAACTCACGACGCTGGGTGAACGCCGAAAACTGGGGAGTACTTGACTGGGAGTCGAAGCCGAGACCACGCCACTAGACTACGGTGTCCCTATTCATGAGGATTTATACTCTCATATCGCTTTCTACAGCTCAGTAAAATCTACTGAACGGTTTACGTCTCATCCTTGAATATTTTCCCGATATGCGATAATAACATTGTATTTATGTTTTATGTATAAATTGTATTGTGACATTGTATTAAGTCATAAGATTGTATTGTAACAATGATACACACACTACTAATAAAATAATATTACTACTTCTGAATTTATCCCTGTGCACGTGCTTATAATTTCTTTTTTAACCATTGAATAACACATGACGCTTCGCGCATGCGTTCTTTTTTTCCCCTAAAGACCTAATTTGGTTTTGTATGCATATTTTATGCTTTCATAGCTACGGGACAACCAAATGTATCACCTAGACGAAGACACACTACAAGCAGGTGCAGCACTGCCAGAATTCAGTATGGTTTATTGCACATATATAACCTGCCAGCATCAGAACAACAATACGATTAATTATTACCGTGAAGTTTTCACTTGAAAGCCTGTTACAGAATCGGATATTTTCAGTAACTCGACATACGCAAAAATGCCAGAGAATAAATAAAAATGTGTGACTGGCCAATATATGGAAGCCCAAACTTGCACTGACACAGCGAAAAATCGGTAGGTCATTTCTGTACATACCTAAATTTCGTTTGTTAACAATGAGGTGCTATATTCTTTATTAATAACATCCATTGCCTCAGATATAAGGAACTTCTGAAACTTTGTATTTTGCGTGAAATTTCACGTAAACTTGTGTATACATAATTACGCATGTTACGTAGAAACGTCTTTTTAATCATTGTAGAAAGGCATAAAATTACATGCAGTTGCTGTTGTTTTCCAGTGCTATATATCCCTGAGCTGTTATGGAACCCAACCAACTGCTTCACAATGTGGGTTGCATAAAGGCTGGGCGTATTTCGCTCTCCAATGTTAATGTATATTGTCAAGACCTTCAGTGCTTGTATTTTAAGGATTAATACAGAGGGAGTAATTCATATTGGCAGAAGTATTATTTCCGCCATAAAAAACAAACTACAAAATTTTTAATTTCAAAATTTCAGGAAGTCGGAGCAAATAGCGAAAAAGCGAGGCTGATTACATTCTATATCATACATTCAAAGGATACTATTTATTGATGCTAACTACAATAGGACCTATTCTTTCCACAGAGATATTAATGAACTAGGTCATTATAAATCAAACTGGAAAGATATTCCATAATTATAAAATAACAACTAGGTTAGCTAATATCATTTGTTATTTTAGCCAATAGACCAAAGGTAAATATGAAAAACTGGAGATCAGAGAATTCCAGTAGAAAAAAAAAAAAAGATGGAAATTAAGATTAGAGCAACGTATACTATAACTATCTAATTACATAATAGAACTGGTAGTTATGGCTTCGTTTAAATGTTTGCATAAATATTTACCTACACAAGCTATTTAACATTTCTGCAATATAAAGCACATTGGCTTCTTACAGTGCTATGCAGGCATCCTTACACAGAATTTTATCTTTACGTTTCAGCATACATTACTGAACATTTACCGTAAGAGAGGTTTAGGATTCGAATTTGCGGTTCGCCGTCCTGACTGAAATTCTTCCTAGTTCCACCAAACGAATGATAGCATGATACCTTTTAATATAGGCCATAACTTGCTTACTTACGATGTATCATAAATAATAGTTTCCAATACAAACTGGCTTAACTGTTCTATGCTAATAAGGATATAAAATTATGTATTATGCCATATTACATTTCAAAGAAATGAAGCGTTAGCATAACTGATTTATTGAGTTACAAAACACTGTGTTTGTGAAGCTCTCCAGATCTCATGCCATATGATTTCTCTGTGAGGGGTCAGGGGCGTCATTTGGGAGTAACTGCTTGAGGGGGTAATTGCCTCCTCTGGGTTTGATATATATATATATATATTGGTAACTTGTGTATTGATACACTAACAAAAGACGTGAAACTCATGTCTATAGACATTCTTGCTTCTTCTGGCAAAATCTGTAATAACGTTACTGTGAAGAACACAGTTTATCTACACCAATGCCAACAATATTGCAAGCACTGTAGAAATATGGTAGTGAACGTATGGAACGTACTGGATTACAGTTCCGACGTGTGACAACGGCATACACAATAAACATCTGTATTTGAAAATTAGTGACTGTATGAATTTTATGTATCGTCCATTTTTGTAGGTCTATCATCCATCTCACCCACTAAACAGACAGTGTTTTGTAACCTAAAGAATAATTTATTCTAACCCTGCACAAACTGCAATTCGAATTTATTTTCTAAGGATAGATACAATTTTACAAAGCAAATTTGTTTTCAGCAAACACAACACACACGACTTATTTCCCACGTAAAAGATTTCACCACGAACAAGCAACATAGGTCTTACTCATATGGAAAACAATTGAACAAAACTCTCTCGCTGGTCGAAATAGCGATACTGCTTATGCTATGATTCTATTGTGTTTCATGAGAAAATATTCCTAATTTTCTTTAGTAAGTCGACAGCGAATTTATTTTACATGAATGTGTTTTGAATGAAATACATGGGCTAGTCGATTAGCTAGTCATAACAATTTCCCAACTAAATTATACCTCTTCCCAGATCTGTGTACGTTCACATCGGTAGGTCCCATACTTTTGGAGCTATGGACCTTTAAAGTTCATTTTTTCATATTTTCGGCAGCCTAAAACTCCGAACGGAAGCATTTGTGCACCCAGGTTGGTCTATACCTTTTGTGTTATCTTGGTGTCAGGAATCACCTCCCAAACGTTGTCACTGTTGTTTTGAAACACCCCGTATACATATTATTGTCGATTTTCTATATATATATATAAAAACTATGCATGGGGATGAACACTAGTTTGTATCGATTTATTCTACACTAAATAATGAGGTGTTCAAACAACACAAAATGACTACCACTTTAGCGTGTTAGTTGTGTGTTAATTTAGATCGAAGCACATCAAAAATAACTCATTACTACCTGAGAGAATTTGAATTGGTAATTATCGTTTAACAATAAGCAAAGCTTTGATAAATATATTTGGCATGTATGCCAAGTAACGAATAGTGTTCTATGTTTTCTGTAATCGGTCACAAAATAATATTGTTGTAAACCTGTGAATCGTCTGACAAGTTACATAGGCAACAGTTCTGTCATCTTCTGTTCATACATGCTAAGATACGAGAATAACAGATAAAGAAAATAGACGGAAACAGTGCTACCTGTGTAATTGTCAGATGATTCACAGGTTTATAACTATATTATTGTGACCGATTACAGAAAATATAGGATGTTATTAGTTACTTGCCATAAATGCGAAATATATTTCGCAAAGCTTTGCTTATACCAAATAAAAAAAATGCAAATACTCACAGCCAGTAACGAGGTATTTCTGATATGCTCTGAAGGCGATGTGCTTGGTGTTGAATTGACACACACGTAACACACTAAAGTGGTAGTCATTCTGTGTTGTTTCAATACCTCATTTTTTGCTGTGTATGCAGTCAGTTCCATCAACTGGAATATGTTTCATCGCTGGGCATTTTTTCGTTAGATGTTAATAATAATAATAATAATAATAATAATAATAATAATAATAATAATAATAATAATAATAATAATAATAATAATAATATACAACTACTGTTATGGTCGCTATGTGAACTAGTGAATTTAAAGAATTAAAGAATACCATTAAACTACAATTAATGTCAATTCTTTACTGTAGCAGCGTGTCGTTGGTCTAAAGATAAAATGTCAATTTAATTAAGAAAACGCTTTCTACCACTGAATACAGACACTGAAATTACACATTTCTGTCTATTTCTAAAGATAAATTTGTTTTGGTTGTTTCTCAGTGTATTCTTTTAAATCTGAAACTTAACAGTTGTTAATTGCGCTCAACTGAGAGAAATAATCTGGAACTGGAGACATTCCTCCCTACAAAGTATACGTTACATAACATACATTTATTTCTGACCAAAAGAAAGAAACAAAATTAAAAAAAAAAAAAAAATCTTTTTCTTTTACAACGAACTAAACAAGCCTGTAGCTAACCTTCATACTTAATGTCATTAGGAATGGGTCTAGGCGCCATGCCCAGACAAACACCTTAAAACGTCACCCAGAAGTCATGTACGCTTTTCCGGCTCCTGATCAAGACGATGTCACACACGTATGCAGGCATACTAACAGATAGTGAACGAAATTGAAAGGAAACACAAGCTGAATCCGACGTCAGGGAACAAGGAAATAAAGAAGGAAAACTGCCGTCTTTTTCAAAAATTTTAAAACTTACACATTTTTGAGTTCTAGTAGTATTTTGGCTTGTATTCAACACGAATGAACATACAAAGGTACCATGAAGATGGTGACAAACGATGTGTCACTGAAATGGAACAACGCCTCAATAGACAGCATGTAACAACGTCACCGAATACAACACACAAATTTAATTTCTTATTGTTGCCCTACTTTTCTTCTACCTTTCGTTTCCATCTACACAAATAACTGAAACATATAGAACTTCCCCTCACCTTTTCTACACGTGAGAAACATTTGCTTTACTAAATCCCTTCATTTCATTTCAAAACATCAACGCCGTTTGTCTTTCCAAGGTTTTGTTGTTAGCTCCAGCAAGCGACAAAAATGTTCCATCTGTTATATAGACTGTGGGGTGTTGCTTTCGAGCAGAAAGAAGGCCCATCAAAACACCGGAGAACGAAAAGTGTTCAATTTCCATAACCTGGGTATTTACATGACACTGTATGTATTTCTCAATTTCTACTAAGGATCCAGCTTCTTGATAATACAGGAAATACTAGGTTGGGAAACAATAATCCAAGTGAATATCTGTGAAATGAAACCATAATTTATTTGCGAAGACTCAGATACAGCACAACATGCTGGTCACTTTACACTGGAGTAATAAAATAGGATTTAGGATTTTAAATTTCTGAGCTTTCGGCATCTATGGCCATTTAGCCCGTCACGTAGAGGAATGACGTCCCTCGGCTAGCACACTATCAGGGGAAAGGGAAGGAAGGAAGTGGCCTGTGACCTATATGTTAGGTACCACCTCGGCATTTGCCTAGTGTGAATGAGGAAACCCCGCTAGCCTGAAAAATCTTTTTACATCTTTTCGCCCGAGTGCCCCCACCGGGAATCGAACCCAGGACCGTTCGCACCGGAGTAATAAAATAATTAACAGGCAATACATAAAAATTGCTTGGTTGGTTAGATACCTTTGAGTTTAGCGTCTATTCCAGCAGCAAGGCTACAGGAGACATGGACCTACAGCTTAACGTAGGTCCGAACCTCACGAGCTCCTGCCGAGAATCGAACCACGACCTACCACGCCAGAAGCGCGTACGCTATCCATATAGCCACAAGGGAGCTCGTAATACATGAAGTTGTAACAAAAGATCACGTACATTTATTCCTATTTCTAGAAGTTTCAATTTCATCCGGTAGATGTCAACCGCTGGAGGATGTTTGCTTCCATCTAGCGGTGCAATGTGTAACTTATAGCATTCTAGAAATACAACCTTTATTTCAATAGTAGAAAATGGGATATAAACAGCCACAGTTAAAGTCACCGCTACCACCTAAGATATCAATGGACTGACTCCATTAATAAACTTGGCCAAGACAATCCTTTACCTACCTATTACAAAGAAACAAAATTCGAAAATTTGATTTCGTAAAGTTATCTCGTGGAGTAACGGACATACTTTCAAGCGTACTAACATTACAATTTCATAAGCCCCGCTTGCTTGACCCCAATAAAATAGTGTAACAAAAGAGAATATCAACAAAAAAGTACTGTATAAACAAAATTATTAACATACCATATTTTACGGACTATGGGACGCGCCTTAATTTTTAAACATTTTTTTAAAGGCCGTAACATTTTTACCATTTTTATTATTAGATTACAAAACCAGACTTAAAAAAATTCTTAGTTTATAAAACCGAACTGACCTTTAAAATCTCTGAAAATCGTCATCTGAACTTTCTTCCTCTTCGTTGTCATCGTTGTCCTCAAGACGACCTTTATATATGACCATCAAATTTTAAATTTTAAATCAAACACTGGAAATTTTATATTCATTTCGAGTATAAAACGCACATGAATTTTGAAGGCAATTTTTCGAAGAAAAAAGTGCGTGTTATAGTGCGCAAAATACAGTAATTTAAATACAATATTTAGAACTTAATTTTGCGTAATGCGGATCGACAAATGCTTTCGGGGTAAAATATCTCAGGTACATCGAAGTCCATTGAATTCACCAACAACCTTCTACAGAAGCGACTTTTGGATTATTGCAAGTCAAGGTTTCGGAATACAGATTTATATTGCACGACTAGTGTAAATGGATCATTCACTTGTAATATTTATCTCTGATTATACAACAGAAAGGCATTAGCATAGGATGTTACACTGAAGGCTCAATTTAGTTGCATACACTTATTGTTCTATATTTCGCAGCCCGATCAAAATTTTCAATAAACTACATTCACTTTAGGAACAGCAGTTCTCCTGTCACGTTTCAAACTGGATGGACACTTCCTGATAAAATATTTACCACTAACAATTTCTAAATGAATGCATTATTGTGCGTGAAAGCTGAATCAACGTTTGATCTTGAGCGCCATTTTCAAGCCGACCAACCTGCCTCAGTGATGTTCCAGCCTATAATACTCGTATGATAATCCGTTTGAGATAGAAATGACAGCCATACGTGAAATGCTGGGTATGATACAATAACTGAGAGTTGTAGAAAATAGTCTGAGAGCACAGCTTGCTTGAACATCCGTGAATTTACGTCTATTCGTATTTTACTGCTATTTTATCATAATTTTCTTATTATCGACTGAATCATTACGAAAGTTTACATATACAATAGAATGACGTGTTGCAAACGCATTTATTTTCGGGATCCCCATTACCAAATAACGTTCGACCACTTCGAAATCCAGATAAAATATTCACTAAAATGATGTGGGATTTTTAAATAATATTATATTGGTGGTTCAAAAATTCGTGAATAACGTACTCCCAGGTTCTATAAGTACCAAGATCTTGCCTAGGACATTAGTCAGACTACAAAATCAAATTATTTGCGAAGTTTCACACATATACATTATAGCAACAATCTCAAATAATTACGCAGCGGAGACCTAGAAAGCTGCAGTTGATTTACAGGAGCTCACAAAATACTCATTATTTATATTTGAACACACTTGGTATTTTCCCTCTACAACTCACATAAATAAACAATGACAATAACAATTAGAAATTACCAGAAAGGCAGCCAGACAGAAATGGACACACAAGATATACGCGGGCTCTTGAAAGAGTTTCTGCAATCAATATGAAAAACATATATGAAATTCTGAAAATGTTTTTAATTTAATGTTATTTATTTATTTAAGTATTCACCTTTAAGATCGATTCACATTTGCATACACTCAAACTATGTTTTAAAGCTTTTCTTTCTCCACTCTGAGACTGTTACCTGAGAAATTACTTTTCGGAATACATCAGTAGCTGCTTCAGGTCTTCTCTTTTAGGTCAGAAATCTGGATGCACAATCTGTGACGCTATATTTGTCGGACCAGGGTTGGCAAAAAAACATGGTTTTTTATTTTAAAAAAAAAACGGTTTTTTGGATTAAACCCGTTTTTTTTTTGTGTTTAAATAATTTACTCTATGTATTTATATTAGATATAGACAGGAATTAGTTTGTTTCGTCTCGGTGTTATTATGCAACAACAAGGTTATGCTGCAAGGAGTCACATAAGCTTAAGGTGGAATCCAAACTGCTTCTCGACTTACATCCAAGAGAAATTGTCCATTTGGACATGAAACCGGGACTAATCGGTCACAAATGCGATTGCCGACTCACTCACGAAGGACTCCTGATAATAATACGCTGTACTGATCTTTACATAGGCGTACTTGTTAATATAATTGTCAAGAGTCATTTCAAAAGGACAAAAAGATAAACAGTTACACAAGTAGAATTATATATAAATCGGGAAACTCCCGCCTTAGCCATTGGAATCCTGTTATTACTTTAAATGTGTTTGTATGTAAAATTTTAAGGTCAACATATCATAATCACTACGCTAAAACTGAGGTATTAAATTACAAATTTGGTATGTAGATATCATTCAATAAAATTAAAACAAAGTTAAATCCAAGTTGATGTTGGGAGCTACGTAGGCAGTTGATATCAATTTCAGTTTTGCCAATTCCTATCAATAAGAGGAAGCTTGGCTTCTTTATAAAACAGGCATTCATTCAAGTAGAAATATATAATTTGGTTTCATTTCGTATGTTTAGGCTTAACATCCTTATGAAATACCAAGGTTATCACGGAGAAAACTTTCGCTTAAAGGGACACCTCAAATCGCTACTTGGTTTACACTTGAAAGATGGGTTGTGGTTCGACCGAGAATTGAACACGGGACTCATTGATTAATGAGTTGAGTTGATTTTAGTTTAGCGTCCCTTTCAGCAGCGAGGCTATATGAGACGTGGACCTACTGATTAACGTGGAATCCGAACCACATGAGCTCCCGCCGGGAATCGAACCCGGGTCTCCCACGCCAAAGGCGCGTACGCTAACCACTTAGCCACGAAGGAGCTCACTCCTTGATTAAAAGGTAAAAAGTAGATAAATGTAATGCGAATGGTTTGATATGTGGAAACGTTACCATTAAGTTCACACGATTTAAAACATTTTCGTTTGTTGTTCTTGTTGTTTTTGTTTAAACTAGCCTTTTTTAAATAAAAAAACAGCTGGTTTAAACCAGCCAACCCTATGTCGGACACCACATTTCTGGGTTAAATGGATGGTAAATGAAATTAAATTTCTAGTATTATCTTTCACGTTTATGCCCTGTAGACCAAAGGAGACAGATGATTTATGAAAGCAAATGATCATGAAATAATTGGTAAAATGACACTATGGGAGGAAAAGAGAGACTTCAAAACACAAATACGATATTGTCCACCAGAAACACACATGGCCTGGAATCGAACCAGATGTCCCTCGCACCAAACGTAAGCGACCTAGCGCTGAGCCCCATGCTACTACATGGAAACATTACTTGATTTAATAGCATCTTGCCAGTATTAGCTGTTTTAATAATCCTCACCTTGTTTGTTACTATCTATATACTTGTATATAAAACTGAAAGTCACTACGTCACTTAATAACTCTTGAACTATCCCACCGATCTCGATCAAATTATCAACATAGATGAGGCTCGGGCCTGGGATGGTTTTTAAAATTTCATTTTGATGGTACAACGTAGGGGAGGAGGAGGAAGATATATATATACTAATAAATAAAACTTAACTCTTAAACCACGAGACCGATCTCGATCAAATTTGCCACATGGATGAGGTTTGGGCTTGGTATGTTTTTCATTATTTCACTTTGACGGTGCAACTTATGAGAGAGAGAAGGGGAGATATTTAAAAATTATTGAAAATGACTGTTATTAGTGTCGAATCCATAGTTTTCGGGGTCGCTGAGACGAACAGTGACACTTCCGATCCCGTTTAAATCCTAATTCACCCCATTATGTCCAAAAAAAGTATTCTCCCCGTGCAAAGAACGGGTATTCTGCAAGTTATATATATTTTTTCAAGCATAAGAGAAAGCGGTGGGCTTTGTAGTAAAAATGTGGAAAAATAAAAGGAAAATGTCTGGATAACCGCACCAAAACACGTAATTCGAAACTACTCAACCTGTAACCAACTATATATCACCACTTTCAACAAGAGAATCGATAATTTCAAAATAGTTTCTGTAAATACGAAACGAAATTCCCGATAGCACTATGAATGAAGCTACATCATATCAAGCAGTTTGTGAGTTAGGTTATAGACAGAAGGAGTTGAGTAAGAACTTCCAAATTTCTCAACATTTAAGCTGGAAAACGACGGTTCAATCACTGTCTTCCTTCACCACAGTTAACATGGAAGCAGGTGGCGTAGACGAGAAACAGAATGCAAGATAAAAGGGAAGCTGAGAGGAGGATGAGCGACATTAGAAAACAGGTGATGGAATATTCCACCTCACAAACAGCAAACAGCTTTCAACATCGGTGAGGTGACCCCGTTTGCTTTGCAGCCTTTTCTTCTCTACCACGTGACTTCCTCATACGGAAACAAACAGGAGAAATGTTTATTTATAAAATGGCACAAAGCGAATTATTCTTGGGATGGACTGTTGATGCAAGTGTACCTAAAATGTTCTGCAATTTACAGTTCAACACATACAAATTTCACTTAACTACTTTAGTTTGTGTTCCTTAAAGCTACAAAATGAGCTGTATCACAACCAAATTTCCTCTGACCATCAAGTGCAGCATGCATAATTCTCTTGATTTATCCATACAATGTTTCACGTAAATAAAGGCAGGATAGAACATATAGTCCGTACACAAAATTATGATTCTCTTCCAAAACATTTAGTAAAAGTTTTAAACATAAATCTGAGTTCCATTTCACACACACACACACACACACACAGAAAGGTAAACTGAAAGATTGCGATCTTGGCCAATAATTAGTTTTTGGGTCAGGGGCCACAAAATTTTTCAACGGCACCTAAATCGAGTCTTCGTAATTTCTACGGAATGAACACATCATACTGAGTTAACTGATAGTTTGGGTTTGGCTACACTATATGTAGTTTTCCAGATATAAGTCCAAGTTTTTTTTTTTTTTTTTTTTATTATTGATATATATTGGATCTTTTCATGCAAGAAAAAAATCATAACCATTAGCGGAAGGAGAGGGATTGACATTTATCAAAATTTAGTTAATTATATATATATATATATATATATATATATATATATATATATATATATACCATATTATCTCTTAAGCTTTTAAAGGGGGCTTAGACTGCTAAACTGGACCCCTCAAAGCTACCTATTCCACTGAAATGATGCATATAATTGGCACCAAGAATGGTACTACGTTGTAGGAACACTGCGTTAAAACCTCATTTTGTATATATCCGCTATAGGAGAATCGCTTTTGAAATCACTAAATGCAACTTAATTGGACTTTTACGTACTCATTCGGCACCGAAGATCTGCTGTTTAGAATTGTATTGGAATCAGGCGCGCACTTAGAATTTTTTGTTGGGCGGTCAAAGCTTTTGGGAGGCGTCCAATACTACAAGTCATGTCTATATAGTATTGAACGAGTATTATTCTGCACCCGAAAAGATAAGTAACTGTAAAATACTTCCACCCATAGTTTCAGAAAGGAATGATAGCACTAAAATGTTTTTATGAGAGAAAGTGTACAGATGAAGTGTAAGATCAGATTTTCATGCTACATCAAACATTTCTGCGTTAAGCAAGTATAATTTTATTGAGAAAGTGTGCAAATGTTATGTTAAGAAGTTATGAGGGGAGGTCCGGACCCAATGGACCGCCATGGGTCACGACCTTCGAAATAACAGATTGAGAAGGCCATGCATGGGTGTGCCTCTGACTGGAGCTATTACTCGGAGAACAAAATCTTATAATATAAAGTTCTACAATTATGCCTTGTACACTAAAGAAGATAGACAATTAACGAAAAATGAATTATTACGAAAAAAAAAAAACAGTGCAAATAAAAATGTGAGAGGGAACGGAAGATTCCCGAAAAAAAATTGTTCGTTACAAACTCACATGGTCTTAAGATCAAACCAGGAACCTCTCATATTAAGACGTCACTATGCTCCCGAACCAATACTTGGCTCGTACCTCTGTCGAGTACCTCCACGAGAATCAAATATACGAAAGAAAAAAGAAAACTATGCTCAAATAATCCGCTCATTATAATGCTACTTTAGAAATTTTGTTCGAACCACAGCGCCCCGTATCATTTATGGCAAGTCATCTGCTACAATGTTTTTAACATGAATACAAGGAAGTTATCACGAACAGAAAGTTCGAGGTTGTTGAGAAGAACAGTGACACTTCCGTTGCCATTTAAACCCAAATTCAGCCCCGAAAGTTGGGGCAGGGGATATATATATATATATATATATATATATATATATATATATATATATATATATATATATATATATATATATATATATATATATATATATACAAAAATACCTATATTAGTGCCGAATACATAATTTTCGTGTTCGCTGAGATGAACCCAAATTCAGCTCTTTATGTCCAAAATTAAACATATTGTCCCCGTGCGAAGAACGGGTATTCTGCTAGTTTATTCTATTTATTTTATCAGGAAAAAGTAAGTGCTAACTTTTCAGAGCCAAAAGAAAAATTTTAAGGTAGAAAACGATGAACATTTCTTTCCTGGGGTTACGAAAAATAAAAACGAAACGAATGGAACACACTGCGAACGACCAAAATACAAACAGCACACTAAAAGGCGAGACATTTTAGTACGTGTATATATGTACACATACACATTTGCACTTTTCCATTCGCTCAGTAGCAAGTCTACAATTTCACTTTCTCACAAAATATATGCCTTTAAAAACGACTTATAGACCCTACCTCTAGTCATAGAAATTAACACTAAGTAATCTTCATGATATTATTTTTTAAAAGTAAAATAAACTATTACGAATATTTTCGTGATAAATGATTTACGAAACTTCACAAGGGTATTGGCACAGTAAGAACGAAATCACCTGAGCCGGTTTTTGACAAAACCGTCCGAAAAAGACCTTGCACCAAAAGTAGAACTACCTTCAGTGGATTTTATCAACATAAATGAGTTATGCCATGTTATTAATAAAAGACATATCTATGAACCATGCACATAATCGCTTGAGCCGTTCTTGAGGAAATTATCCGATAAAGAATCACCTCCAAGAGTAAACTATTCCTTGTTGAGTTTGCCAGGGCAAATGAGTTATGACCTATTATGAGATGATTAATGCAACAATTATTTACGAAATATGCACAAAATTGCCGGAATCCTTTTTTGAGAAAATCATTTGGAAAAAAGCTGGGATTATTTTTCTTGTACAGTCCGCAGCAAAAAAACCTGCAACACGAGCATGTAAGTTTATTGTGGAACGACGAAGTGTTTTGTTCCAAAATAATTGTGTATGGGAGGACAACGAGGGGTGCCACGTAGACGTTATGTTGATTCACTGCGCTGTTATGCGTAATTTCACAATAAACTTACATGCTCATGTTGCAGGTTTTTTTGCTGCGGACTGTACAAGCTATTTACACCATATAATAGGATGTTTAATGAAACACTAATTTGTGTAATATAAACAAAATCGTTAAAGCCGTTTCAAGAAAACTGCATTTTTTTTTTTAATTTTCATAATTCAGTACACTACCCTTATTCTTGGGAGTAGAAACGAAATTCAAAAAATGCCCTTAGAAAATCTTATAGAAAGCTTAAAAGTTACTCTAAAATTTATATCTACAAAAGTATTTCCAAGAATTTATATCTATCTGCATACCATTTGTGCAGTTATTTATTTTTTAATCAGTTCTTACTCAACAATTACTTTGTGTTTGTACGGTATTTTACGTCTCTTTGTTACAGCATTCGTATTTGCTGAATGACTGACCTTGTAGCAGTCAGTAACTTGTGTTCCCTGGACTCGCTCTTCAAGTCCCCTCCTAGGTTGAGAACCACTGTTGTAAAACGTTCCTAAGAAAACAGTTCCTATTTAAACAATATAAAATCAGCATATTTTCTCTTTCTAACTGCATCCAATACAGAAGGTCGATCCGCGTATATGTGTCCAATTTTACACCCGTACCCCTGACCACAGAAGCGACCGAACCAAGTGGTTAAACGCGTGTGCTATATCTGGAGGTCCATTCTATCGTCTGGCAAGCGAAACTGTATATCGTGTGCATCATGGCTCCAAAGGTGAACCGTTTTTGCAAGGGCTACGTAATTGGACTTTTCCACGCCAAATATTCGGTTTCTAAAATTCAAAAGCAGTGCAAAGAAAATGGTTGTGCATTGAGTTCGACGACTATCAAGAACATAATCAAACAGTATAAAAAAGAAGACATACCAGGTAAGCATTCACCCACTAAGGGGTCGAGGAAGCGAACGTGTACCACAGTGATTTTACAAGTAGCTCAGAAGTTGCGGCGAATGGCCTTACAAGAAAATCTCCCTCCGCAACATGTGATGGCAGCTCGACTCCACATACCACAGTAAACCGTTAACCGCGCCCTGAGTGGGAAACTCAACCTCCGGAGGGTCTTTAAAAGTCATGGACATTACCTAAGTGCGGCCCATCGCCGTGAGAGAAAGACCAACAGCAGGCGCCTCTATGAACGCCATCTATCTGGGGAAAAGTGGAAGTTTGTGGCCACTCTAGATGAAGCATGGGTGTATCTATCAGATTGTGGCAAAATTTGCTCGATAACTTACACTTCGCGAGATGCAAAAAGCCGTCCTGCGTTTATCCGTCATTGCAAAGCAACTTTCTCGAAAGGATTTATGATTGTCGCCAGTTACTCTTATCAGGGCAAGTTAACAATTCGTCAGGTCCCTAAAAACTGTAAAATCAACTCTGCATTGTTTCAGCAACATATACTGATCCCAATTTATACAGAAGATCTGCCTCGTTTGTATGGGCATGCCATAAAGGAAGTGTCTGTGCATATTTATAAGGCCTCCTCACATACATCTTGTTCTACCCAGAACTTTCTAAAGCAGATGGAGACAGACATCGGTATTCGTGCTATTCCATTTTATGATATACCAGTGATATCACCAGATGCCAGTCCCATGGATTTCTGCGGGTTTGGTCTACTGAAAAGGGCACTTTCTACTCGTCGTGTCCCTACTCTCGGGGGCCTGTGGAAAGCCTGCCGGGAGGAATGGGAGAAGATTCCACTTCCTGTACTTCGTCGTAGTCTTCTACAGTGGAAGTTACGGTGCAGGGCTATTGCCAGGACACATGGCCATCACATTGAGGCCAACTGATGGTGGTCCCATGGATTTTCATAAGGTTAGTGCTATTTCAAAATTGGACACATATACGCGGATCGACCTTCTGTATTACTCTTTTCTTTTCTTTAAGTACTTCCTCCTTATATTTTCTTAACCCTTGGAACACCAATTTAAAAGGCAATATTGGATCCACATACATTTCTCGTAAGAAATGAGTTTACTTTTCCAGAATAGGCGCCGCCTAAATCGACTATCTCGCCAGACGTATAGCATGCATACAGTGCTATCTAAAATACTGAGTTGAATAGTACTTGAGTCTATTCTGCCAGGAAAAAAAAAAACTAATTCTTTAGCTCCTTCATGGCTAAGCAGTTAGCGTACGCGCCTTTGGCCTGGGAGACCCGGGTTCGATTCCCAGAGGAGCTCATGTCGTTTGGATCCCAACTTAATCAGTAGGTTCCGTCTCATATAGCCTCGCTGCTGAAGGGGACGTTAAACTCAAAATCAACTCAACTCAAAACCAATTCTTTCAAGAGAAATTTACACGGGTAAAAAGTGACTTCCTTGGTGTTCCGAGGATTAACCCAACTAATTTATAAACTGTTCTGTTATCAACACCCACATTCCGAATGCCTCTTATCGTTTTTAATCGTCTTGTTCGTTATGTTGCATAAAGTGCAATATTATACGCGAAAAGTTTAATGAGTCGTCGTCTTAACTCTTTATTTAGAAATCATCACCATTTGTTTTTTCTTCCAAATATTTCTATCATCGTTGTTTTTTCTTCCAAATATTTCTATCATCATTCTTACCTTTGGTTTTATTTCACATCTGAATTTCATGTCTTCACTAATAATATTATCAAAGTCCCGAAAACTAGTCACTTGTTTTACATCTCCCCTTTTGTATCTATCTATCTGATAAAGAACATTTCGTTCCTATCATCTAGGCAAATTAGTTATAACAGAACGACTTCAAGTTTACACCATTTTTGAGGATTTTAGGACATAAGTATTGTAATGATACTATAAACTGGATCAGAAATTATGAAAGTAATAACTTAGAAAAGAGTATGAAAAATTCAGACAGGATCTAAAAGTGACAGCAGAGATGTATACGTATATTTTCGTATTACAAAACCTTATATATATATAATAAAACTCTGATGTTAAGATAAACAAGAACTTGAAAGCAGAAAGGGAAAGTGAAAACAATAGGCAGTATACTCAAAAACAAATTTTAAAAAAATGGAAAATCTTACAAATATAGAAAAGAGACCTTTAATAAGGTAAGGAGCGGCTAGATATCAAAGTCAATGTCGAGTCTAGAGCTCTCTCTACGAAAAACTTATTGGCTCACTGGCTTTAATCGAACTTTAGCTCTCGTCTCGAGTGCATTAATCGTGAATGAAGATTGAATAATTACGCCGCTGGTTGTCAGAGTCATCTCTGATGCGCTGGGTCCCTGATTTGATCCCAGCTCGTGCAAAACGGACCATGTGGAGAACAAACACCGCGTGTCTGGGGGTTCCTGGGAATTTTTCCGTTCCCTCCCATTTCCTCAATTTCACATCTCTTTCATTTTCACAACCTTCCACTAGCGTCGGAGCATATTCATGGGAGCCCGTGCGCAGCTTTGCATATATGCAAAGTCTACTTTGAAATTGTATTGCACCATGTAGCTTCTAGTTCGGACATAGAAAAGCACCTTTGCGTATGACCTAAGATGCCCTTTTACTAATAAAGTTCTGAATTTGCCGCTAGATGTTATAGTAAGCCAGCGTCTTACTTGCTACACGCAGACACAAATATTGTCATCTTTGAGCTGCGACATATTGTCATCTTTGAGTTTTCTTTGCTCGTTTAGGTGGACACATTTTGAGCTGTTGACTTGTGTTAGACAGAAGAGTAATGAGTGCAAAAGTGCAAGTACGCTTACATTCGTCGGGTCTCATTGGTTCTATCTGGTTTTAATGGACTTTGCAGATATCAACGCGCAACTTTGCACAGACCCTATACCAAACACCATAACATATCTCACAGACCCCATATTATCTGCATTAAGTTTTTTTTTTTAAATCCCGTGTTTCCTACACCGAAATCACTCCAAACTTAAAAAAAAAAAAGTCTGATCAGAAAAATGGCGCGTTAAAGGGTTAAACTTGAAATAATAATAACCATGTAAATAAGATCATACTGATATGCTCTAAGTTGAAGTAAATATACTCGGTACGCTGACAGTGTCGGTTCAAACCTTGTACGACTAATGTGCTTTCACTGGATTTAATCATAAACTTAAAATTGTTTTGATAGGTAACTCATTTCAAGAGCTATGACTAATAATTTTGTAAAACTGATATTGCTTTTAACATCAGACGATCATTTCTTTTGCTAATTAAGTAAATACATAACTAAGATCAAACTTCCTATCATAAATAAAACAAATATTCATTAATAATTATTATCCTAATATAAAATGTATTTCTCTCTTTTTTATATATCGCTTTTGTTACCTGAGTTATTATTTCATTTAATATTATAGAAGCATTGGTTTTAGTCCGTTTTTAAAAGAAATTTATAACACAACACAGCCTTGCACTAACATACATTGCTAAAATACAGAGAACAGGGAGCAGCATACAATGTTTATCTTAAACGAAATGTCTTTCACGTCCGAAAATTATGCCTCCTTTAATTATATTGAAGACTTAAAAGCTTTATAGCTATTGCGGATTATAAAAACTCATCCTCTCCCCCCCTCTCTCTCTTTTACACACACACACACACACACACTAATAATTATATATAACGCATTGGAGATAAACAAACTCAAAACTGCCCTATGCTCTTCGAATTCGACTGAAGTTTTCAATGGTAAAAGATCGTTAGGAAACAGACATATATATTTAGAATCAATGTCAACAATTATAGAATGTTTTAGTGACGTCAAAAGGAAGATACGCATAGGCCTTCCTCCACCTGACAACTCGCCAACAACAAGAACTATTCATCACCAGACAACTACACTTCAAACCAAATAAAATAAGCATTTGACACATAAACACACGCATCTATATACGGGAGTGTAAGAGAGAGAGGGGGTGAAAGAAATAATTACTGACCGTAGTTACGTAACTTATTCTGCTTCCATACCCAACTAACAGCTACAGTTTTAGCGTTAATTCCACCCACCCAGCTGAGGATGAACGAGACTTTCCGAAATCGAACTCAGCCTACGGGAAAAATATACGCCAAATGGACTTTTAAAAAAAAAAAAAAAAAAAAAAAGTATGTCTTCCGTTTGTGGATATGAATACAAATTCACACCGTAACACATTTTTCTGATATTATAATACGACAAATCGTGTCAGATGCAAAATTTAAATGGTCGCGCAGACAAAATGTTTGGAAACACTGATTGCAGTGTTGTCAGAATTAGCTTTGCAACTTTCGAAAAGTATCTGCTTAAACCAGTCATTTCCAACTGGCGAGTGTGTCACGTACGAGTGAGTTTTTACAATCCGAAAAAGCAGGAAAAAGTACAATGAAATGACAATGACGGTTGGTGAATTTTAAGAAATGTCGAGTGTTGGAGTAAGAAAAATCAGAGACAGAAGGTAGAAATTATACTCACAAAATAACCAATATAACTGGGCACACAAATTTTGTATTTAAAAAAAGCGAATAAATAAAATAAAATTTAAAAAAATAAATTGAACGCACATTACTTACAGCCTCTCTAGGGTTATTTGAGGCGTAATAGTGAAACATATCTGGTGGAAACAACTCTGCTGCCACCAGGCGCGCACCCACAAATTTTTGTTGGGAGGAGATCCAATATTAGAAGACACTACGCCTATGTACTATTGAACAGGTATTATTCTGCACCCGAAAAGACGATATAAGTAGTTGGAAAAACATCCACTTGTATTTTCAGGGAAAAAATGATAGAACTAGATTGTATAAGAGAAAGAATACAGATGAAGTGAAAGATCAAATGTTCATACTACACCAACCATTTCCCTGTTAAACAATACAGTTTATTGAATAAGTGTACAAATGTATGTTCATTTAGAATTTATTTTTGGGGGGAAAGGGGTAGTTCGGACCGGTGGACTTTCCCACCCACCCACGGGTGCGCTCCGAGCTAACACTTTGTAACTTACCACACATTTCTCTTGCTTCTCTCTTCCATTTATTCTTTTTTTGTGGAATATACTTCCTTGGTCCTGTCATAATCAATCTGATTTCTTATCTATATATCTAAAAATGAAAGTGACTATGTTTGACTAATAACTCTTGAATCACGAGACTTATCTCGATCAAATTTTCAACATAGATGAGGTTTGGGCCTGGGATGGTTTTTATCATTTCACTTTGGGGAAGGGAGAGATATATAAAAAATGATCGAAAATGACCGATATTAGTGTCGAATTCATAGTTTTTGGGGTCGCTGAGATGAACAGTGACACTTCCGATGCCGTTTAAATACTAATTCAGCCCCGCAACTTCGGGGAGAGGGGTAGATATATAAAAATGATCGAAATCAGTGTGTTTCAGTAAATTTACAAAGTAAATCACTAACGGAACATAGGCCTATTACTAATTTTTCTTATTTTAATCCAGTGAAGCGGATAGCTGACGCTAGTCACATTAATATATCTTTCAAAATTTGAAATAGTCTCGTGTGCAGAAGAAAGTTCAATTTTTTCTATCTTCAAATTGCTCAAAGAAATTACAACAAATGGCACTGCTTTACTGAAGAAAGATTCATAACCGGGAAAGGATATTCATAATTCTTGTATTATGATTCTAAATACAGTTTTATTAATATGCGGCTTATAAATGACTGTAAAAGAAGCCTACATTACCTATATACGCTAATAACTAATCCATAAATGCGTGTTTCCTTTCATTTGTTTTCTAATGTAGTACATATTTTTCTTCTTGCTTGGTAACTCTGAGATCACTTTTTAACACGTTCGCTGCGGCAGTGTAAAACTGAGTTTGGATCTCAGTGTTATACGAGTCACGTGTCGCCAGTGACTCGTGTAGCACTGCCGTGTCGTGACAAAACGCTGTAACTTTGGCGAAGAAGTTTTGCGAAAATGAGCCTTAAAGTTTTCATCCGAAAATGTGATCTGTATCGTGTAGAAATAGTGTATCTTGACTTTGGAAACACGTGGTTACATGTAATGTTACGTAAATGCATGTTGTGTGATTAAATTTGGTGAAAATTGATTGGTTGGCCATTAATGCCTAGTTACACTGGTTCTACACGATACAGATCACATTTTCGGATGAAAACTTTAAGGCTCATTTTCGCAAAACTTCTTCGCCAAAGTTACAGCGTTTTGTCACGACACGGCAGAGCACGTGGATGCTAGTAATATTCAAAATCTGTACAAAGGAAAATACCACAAACGAGCAGAGGTAATAGAATGCATAAAACCGCACAGCACAGAAATGAAATATCGTACGAGCCACTGGTGACTTGTAACGCAGCGAACGTGAAGTTCCATTATATTGGTTAGGTTCAGCAATCACAAAAACAACCACTCTTCTCTTTCAAAAATATGAACAAATTAAGTAAATTTCATTTGCTGATTTCTGATATATTTCAGAAATTTTATATGGTGCAAAAAGTTTTTTTTCACTGAAAACCATGTCGCCTTGCACGAGTATTACAACAACAAAAACCCCTTTAAGTTCTAGAATGGAAGAAAGCTGATTTAATATTCGCTCCAATACTCCGTACTGCAGAATCTGGTCGTTGTAAACTCGTTGTAACACAATACAAATTAGTGACACTGTAATAGACTGTTTTCTCGTTTTTGAACAATTTATCACTTTTGAACCGAAGGGTATTTAAACTGACAAAGTTCAGTATCCTGGAGAAAATGTCCGTTTGATTGCAGACGGAAAGAAGGAAAACAAACAGGAAGAATTTTATATATATATATATATATATATATATATATATATATATATATATATATATATATATATATATATATATATATATATATATATATATATATGAGAACACAGAAGAATTAGAAATAATTGGTAAGTACGAGGAAATGTACAAGGAGATGAAATCTATGGAACTCCGGAGGAAACAAGGGGGTATTACGATGGTAGTAGAAAATGGGAATAGGAATGTAGTCAGACAGAGGAGTGAAGTCTTAGGAAGATGGAAAGAATATGTCGAGGACTTCTATGAGAGTAGAGATGAACGTTGAAGTAAAAAATGAAGTTCGCGAGTATGATATAGGGTTTAATACCCTTCAGGATGATTTTTGAAAAAAAGTCATATGCGAGATTAGGAATGGAACGGCAACGGAGACAGATAATATACCAATCAAATTCATTAAGAACATGGAGGACAATGAGAAGAAAGAATCGTTCCGACTCTGCAACGAAATATATAAAACAATGAGTGGCCAAAAGATTTCCTGAAGACAATCACGGTATCGTTGGGTAAGAAATCGAACCCAAAGAGATGTGATGACTACAGAATATTAGTCTCATATTGCATGCAACAAAAATCATGCTTCCAACACTGAACAGAAGGTTGTACGGCAGAACAAATGAAGATGATGAGGAGGAACAGTTCGGGTTTAGGAGAGGCAAGAGCACAAGAGATGCAACTGGCTTAAGGATAATCGATGAAAGGTATATAGAAAAAGGGAAATATTTATGTTGTATTTATTGAAAAAAAAAAAAAAAGGATTTTGACCGCATGAAATGGGAATTATTGTTGGGATCCTAAAGAAGATTGGGTTGGAATGCAAAGATTGGAGACTCATAAGAAACTTAAATATGAACCAACAAATAAGGTTATGAATAGGAGTGAAAATGATAGACGAGAGTGCAATTGGAAGGAGAGTTCGTCAAGAATGTTGTCTCTCGATAACTTTTTTTTCTATCTAAAAGAGATAGTGAAAAACATGTTTATTTTAGCTTTGTAATCACTAGCAGATCCAGAAGAATGGTCTGGAAGGGGCGGACTGATCCTGGACGATGTATGTATGCTCAAAAGATGTAAAGTTCCACAATATAGACTCTAAGTATGGAGTTTTATAATGTAAACTCGAAATATGGAGTTATATAACGTGCTACTTGAGCTCCCTCGTGCTAAGCGGTTAGCGTACGCACTTTTGGTGACGGAGCCCCGACTTCCAACTTTGTAGCACATAGCCGTTTTCTGTCAATGTGAAGGCGGTCGCAATGGTGGTACTGAATTCTGGGCAGTCACTAAAACGCCTGTAAAATACGATGGTTTTTGTACAACAGCGCTGAAGAACTTGAAAATTTTCGCACATGTCGAAGAATGGATTTCGAACCTACCATTTTCATTCTTATTCACACAAAGAAAGCACAAACAACTGGAGAAAGTGAATATATTAAAATTAATCTATACATCCACATCTTTACTATCAGCCCTTTTAAGACAGTAAATATTAATATGAGAGATCAACAACAATGGGAAGCTTTTAGAAATTACAAAATGAACCAGTTTGCAAAAATAAATAAATAAATAAAGCCATAACCAACAATAAAATTGTTAGCTGTGATTTTTTTCGAAAGCGCGGTGCAAATAAGACATGATTCCAACCTTCACCATCGTGGTTGAGGAAAATTCAAGTTAGAACATTCCGCCTCGAAATTCGAATCTGGTACACAAATGGTTAGCGTTCTTCACTTTTGGTGTCAGAATCCTGGGCTTGATATCATATTTCCGGTAAATATATATATATATATATATATATATATATATATATATATATCTAGGTATATATGGTTAGGGTTCTCTGATAACAATAGGTCTACATCTTGTATAGCCTCGATGCTGACAGAGATGCTAAACACCAAAAACAGCAAACAAATCGAACCTAAACCCTCCCAAATAAGAAAGCTACCGTTCACCTACGCCCACCTATAAATTCTTCCTAAGTTAGAAATCTACTTCTAAGTTATTGATCAAAATCGTGTACTATTATTGGGTGAGTACGAACAGTTACTAGTAACTGGACAAAAGAAAATTAAAAATGTTGTTTATACTAGATATTTAAGAGCATAGGTAAATTTTAAAATCACATTTAAAATGCAACACGGAAGGGTTCCAAAAAAGTTAATAATGCAAGGACACATTCAATCGAGTCAACTTAGAGCAAAATGCACGACTAGCTCCTACGCAGAGCGCATTCAGTCTGATCATTATGGAGAACCTTTGGCTAGCAAGTGGGATGGCCATAATCCAAGACCTAGGTGTGCCAAAGTAACCGCAGATTTTTCTTCCTTCCTGTCCTACGTTCCAGGTCTAACCGTCGCCGGCGACGCTTATGCATTTGGATAACTTCCTACAAAGATCTCTCTTGGCAAGGGTTGGTGTAGGTTTAATGAGCTTTACGCACCACTTGCCTGCCCACCTGAATGCATTAAGAAGGGGATGCTTGTGCTGCAGTTTTCACCTACTTTTCAAGCGTCTTGGTTGTAGAATCATTCACATAACCAACTTAATACGCTACCACCTTGAATATTTCTAGAATATGATCAGTGTTTCCTGAAAAGGGTCAGTATTCACATTTTAATCTCTCTCATTCTAAATTGGGAACACCAATGCCCAACCCTACACTGTGTCAACGGTATTCAATGTAAAATAATGCAAATTGGTTGATATATTTAATTCCTGAAACAGTAATATAATTACTTAACTTTTAAGAACAAAATGTTTTAAATTTGGTGTCTGATTTGATTTTAGTATCCCTTTCAGCTGTGAGGTTATGTGAGACGTGGACCTACAGCATAACATCTTATCCATATAAGCTCCCGCCGGGAATCGAACTCACGTCAATGTTTTAATCAATTACATTACTCGTAATATATTAATAAAAGAAAGCGTAAACTATTTATAAGAGTGAATAATCTTGCCCTACTCTAGCATACTCTAGCATCAGTGTTTTTGTCGTTGTTTTAACATTCCATTATTCCTGTGCAATTATCCGTCATCATTTTATAAATAAAAGGACAAAGGTTAAGATAAATACTCGTAAATAAAGGTAAATCCGTGTCAAGTAGTCCAGGAGAGAATAAATTTTTGCTTTGAAAACAATTTTCTTTAAAAATAATTTTTGATGTGCAGTTACCTTACCATGTGATGTGCAGTTCAAAACAACCGTTATTTTAATTTTAGTGAGTTTAGGTTTCGAGTGGCAGCCATATTTGTTTTCGAAGATGCGCCATTCGGTGGTGGTCTAAAAGATCACCGAATCGGAAGTATCTCAGATCCTAGATGTTCTATCGATGTGGAACAAAAATCAAAATGGTCAGCAAAGTATAAGGTACAAGACTATGTTTAGCCATTGTCGTCCATGAAGTATAGGAGCGTGAAAAGTAGGTTTGAAAAAAGAGAGTCTTCATCCCGGCGAAATTAAAATACCGCTAATTTTACAGTAATTATGTGATATCTTCAAATAGATAAAAGATAATCGAAATGTGGAACAAGAGCGCCCTAGACAATATTATTTTACATGAGAAACCGTTATCACGACTCACTTATCTGCTTTCGATTTCGTGCCATTTTGAAAATCGGCATTTATTTTCGCGTTTCTAAACAGCTGAAAACGGAAAACCACTAGGTGACTTGTGATAACGGTACCTTACGCAAAATAATATTGTCTAGGGAGCTCTTGTTCCATATTTCAATTATCTTTTTATCTATTGGAAGATACCACATAATTACTGTAAAATTAGCGGTATTTTAATTTCACCGGGATGAAGACTCTTAAGCAGACGACTTTTACATGAAGGCAAATGATCAGGACGGTGAGCGTTTCTGGATAAAGAGGTCTGACATAGAAGTGCTCATTCACCAAATTTCAACCCTTTGACGTGCCCCCCCCCTTTTTTTACAGAAATTGTTAAAAATTCAGAAAAGTGAAAAGGGTGCGTACTTCACAAGTATACCTAGTATATCTCTGATGGGGTACCGTACCTGATAAAAATATACAATTCCTCCTCACAACAGCTCTATGAGTTTATAACAAAAAATTAGGAGTTTCAGATTTGACTATATGTACCTTTATTATTAACACAAACATATACCTACAAATAAGCATAGGCAGAAGTACGGATAACCGACAGTTTGCTGTATAATTATATATAGGCAGTGGATGAATGAGTACCTTGAGAAAACCCACGGACAAGATGTTGTCCACAACTTACTTAGCCAGGGATCGAATCAGAGATCCACGCACCAGAGGGAAGTGTTCTACCGTTGAGTCACCGTGCTATTGAGCCAAATAATATATATTTTACGTCTTTTGAAATGGATTTTGCTCCGTAGATGTCCATGCTATTTCCTAGGATTATGTTAGTACGTCCACGTGGTAACTTTTGAACGAAAGTAAATTTTTGATTATTTTGTTTGCATCAGGTAGGTAGAATGATTATTTCAGATGACTGCTTTAAAGGAGTGAGCATCTTCATGAGTAAAGGTGGCTATCCATTTTCCATTATTGAAAGAAATGTGTATAATATTGTGGAATGCTAGAAATTACACACCGCGCCGTTATGGCAGCAAACAACCTTCTGCGTGACATCTATCGGACAAAAATGAAACTTACACAAGTTATCCTTTTTACAGTATTTAGCAGATTTTATTTAATATCAATATAACTTTACTATCTCATATCAAAAGAACTATTTTTTCTTCTCTTCTGATCTCTGCATCTTTTCTGAAACATCATACGTTTCCTCTCCTACACTCACTTAAACGAAATGAAACGATAAAGAATTTCACTCACATTTTCATTAACTTTTAAAAATCCAAGATATACGAGGTGTGATTGGAAAGTTTTAAGACAAGTGGCGCCACTGTTGAAGAGAAGTAGATATAATCGCCCGTTAGCATGGAAACGGTGGCTTGGTGTGTCCTTAATAAGTACTGCAAGAATCACTGCGATATCTTCGTTCAGTACAGCGTAGCAACCAGTTGAGTGTGGGCGTGTGTATGTGTTGTGGCGGATTTATTAACTGCGCAAAATTGATGAAAAACTGGAACGTGTCCCAGGATCTGCTTAATCGGGCCGAATCGACCCCGGAATTGTTAAATAGGGTAATGCAAGATTCACCGACTTCTACCGGTTTCCTAAATTAAGACTGTCGCTGAAAGGGACGAGATTTGAATCAATTGAAGACATCCAGGTAAGAACGGAGAGAGTTCTTCACATTTTTACGAAAGATAATTTTCAGAAATGCTTCTAGATGTGGAAACACCGTTGAAATCGATGTGTTCGTGAAATCGATGGGCCTACTTTGAAGGAAATCCATCATAATAATATGTAAGTACTGTTATTTTTAAATTACACGTTCAGTCTTAAAACTTTCCAATCACACCTCGTATATCTTATGATCTCATTAATTTGTTAAAAATGCAACTTGGATCCCCCATTAAGCAATAGATCTCGGTTCCTATAGCCTCCATGATGATAAACAACAGTCACGTCAATTTGTAATACTCCAGCTCCCCAACTGTCCTCATGACTCTAGGTGGAAGCCGCAATGCCAAAACCATCCAATGAATACGAACGGTCATCCGTCTTACCTCGGACCAAACTTGGCACTGCTTGACTTCACTGATCTCACGAGAAGAGGTATTCCAGTACGGCTAGGCCACTGGCAGCGCTCTTGAAACTTACGCCTCTGGCAATATGACCTTGACACTTGCATGCTGACTCGCGCCAATGGATGCTGCCTTGAACCATATCGATGCTTGTCAATTTCGAACTTCAGCTATATTTATCAGCCAAATTTAAAAGCATCCTAGGTAAACCATAATTTACCTTCACATTTTTTTAAGTACTATTCGATCACGTCTTTCTGAGTATTAATATTCACGGACGAACCTAGTGATGAGCAAATGCAAGACCAAGGCCAAGATCCGGCTGGTCTTGGTCTTGCACTGGAACCTTTGGTCCTGATCTTGGTCTTGCACACCCAATCTTGGTCTTGGTGCAAGAGTCTTGCAAGTCTTGCTTTTAAGAAATCTTATGCTTTTCATACGTAAATTTTAATCTGGATAAACTCTACATTGCGCCAATAGTAACGGAAATACAATGTAGTTTCTAAATGAAATATAGTTTACCTTCGTGCAAGTATGATGATAGTTTACAACATAGGTGATTTTGTACTTTTTTTTTATGGTTTCCCACGCTTTACTACTTATAAGATAAATTACAAAACGTTTCGTAATCTTTTTATATTTTTAACAGATTCAATACTCTACTGGTTCCCAAATTGGGGAGACGCATGAAAGAAAATAAAGACGGCACAGATTACTGAAATACCATAAATTGCTAAATTATTTTTACACTCTAAAGGCGTCAGTTTTTTTTTTTTTTTTTTTTTTTTAATTTTCAATTACGATAAGCTAATCTTTGTATTGAACAAACTTCCAATCAAATACTGAGATTTTATTTTACTGATTCCAATATGCATTCTATGGAACAGAAACATGGACATTTGGCAAAAGCGATGAAAAAATGTTAGAGGCTTTCGATAAAGGAGACAATTAGCTGGGTTGAACGGAAAACGAATGAGAAGGTGTTAGAAATAGTAGCAGTAGGAGAGAAAAGAAGAATTTTAGATCTAATTAAGAGGAGGAAAACAAACTGGTTGGGACATTGGCTGAGGAGGAACTTTATTATGAGGGACATGTTAGAGAATATGGTGGAAGGAAAGAGAGGGAGGGCAAAAGGAGACTGTAGTTGCAGGAAGGTATTGAAACAGAAAATTATTACGTCAAGACGAAGAGACTAGCTGAGGACCACCGTATATCGAAGCTTCTGAGTTTCAACAAGTGACCTGTCAATAATGGCAGAATAGCTATGCTGATGATATGTTAGCAATATTGGCCAAAATAGAGAAAAATTAAAATAATAACTATTATAATCAAACCTCTTAATATTTTAGAATAACTTGAGTAAAAACTGAAAACGACTCAACTGTCCACATCTTTTGTGTAAACTCAACTTATACAAATAGTTTTGGCTTATTTTAGAAATACAAAAACACAGCATCAAACTCCAAGTTATTTGAACTAACTGCACAAAATCACTCTCACTTGTGAATATGGACTATTAATTGTTGTATCGCTCAATCCTCGTGTGCCATATACCTGAGGCGGTTAAAAGTTATATTGGTAAACAATTATTCAACGTATAAGCACCCGCCCACGAAATCAAACTTGCGGTCACATACACAAGTTTTTGTCAATGTCATGCAAATGTTATTTCGATATTAATTTTTTGAGCACACATTAAATATATCTAACGGATGCTTGATCCTTGGAGCCAAGGCCATACCCATGTAGTCGGCACCTATGGTGTACGGAATTACCGATGTTCAATACTACATTTTTCTTTAGTTTTAGAAGAACACCACTAATATGTTTTGAAATGATGTAATATCTAGTTTTACGTGACACGGTTATGCACCGAGTCTAAGAGAGATGGTAATGATGAGAAATGAATGAAATGGTGGAATAAAGTAGGAGGAAACGGAAAACCCCGAGAAAACTTACGCACACGGTCTCTATCCACCAAGAAAGCTCACATGGTGCAAGCTGGGATCGAACCAGGGACCTCACAACCAAAGATAAATGCTCTACCACTGAGCCGGTACTTGTGCAAGAAGACTCTTTCGCAAGAGTCTTAGTCTTGGTCTTGCATCGGGATTCTTGGTCTTGGTTTTGCATGCAAGACTCTTGCGCTCATCACTAGAAGAACCATACAATGAAAGACTATATGGCTCATTACGAAAACCGTACTAAGAGATTTTTTTAAAAAATTTTAAATTATTCTGCCATATTCAAGCCACGTTTAATATATTTTACAAGAGGAGATTATTTTGTTGGCATTAGTTTGAACGTGTCCTTGAGACTTGGTACCTGCATGAATAACTAATATTTTGCAGCTGCACTTCCAAACAACAAAGATGTGATCACACCAGCCAACTGGAAACATAGGCTAATGCGTTCTTTGTTAAGTCTTCTTCTTTGAACAATTTGCTTTCAAACGAAACTGCTCCCTTGCCAATTTTTCCAAAACATGTCCCACACGAAATAGACATACACCGACACGAAAGACGTTCAGGAAGGTCAAGAAAAATGTTGAAGAAAGACATACGTACACATTCGCACGTCAAAATGTCTTGACACTTGGTCAACAAAATCATCTTCCCCGCCTTGCTTCACAAGTGTTACCTTCATTTTTATCTGGTGCCTTCATCGGTGGTCTAGTGGCTAGCCCACATGCTATTAGTGCACGAGGTTCGGATCTGGGTTTTGATCTCACTTGCAGAGCTTTGCTGCTGTCACATGTAGCAACTAGGAAACGAAATGGTGATATCAACTCACCACGGTTTATTCTAGGGATGGGCAAAACAGGTTTGGTTTGCACTGAAACAGGTTTTGGTTTTCTTCAAGAACTTGTTCGCTTTTTCACCAAAACCGGTTTCTCGTTTCTCTGATGCGTTTCAATTACTAGAATTTATAATTAGAAGTGGAAAGGACTTCAAAAATACTGAAACACTCTCGAAAATGTATTATTCATATGTACGCACTAAGCTGGAATATGCTGTCGTGATTTGGAACCCCAGCAAGATTATCGCCAACAAATTGAAAGTTAATCAAAATTTCTAAGGTATTTGATATGCAAAATAACTGGAATTTATCCCTCACTGGAAAGTCATAATACACTGATAGACAATTTTAATATATACTCATTAGAAGAAAAGTGTAATATTGCCGATCTGGTATTCCTGCAAAAAGTATTTAAAAATGAATTCGATTGTTCAAACTTTATATCTTCATTATGTTTCTTCAGTTAGAACTAGAACCAAAAACACAGGTCTCTTTTATTGCAAAAAGGATAGGACCACCATAATGCTCAAATCACCAATCTAGAGCACATCCTCTTTATATAACAAATTATGTCAAAAACATGATGAAACTGATATATGTACAATGCCCTGTAAAGCAGGGCGCAAAATTTCTGGTCGCTGGTCGCCAATGGCGACTAGAAATTTAGAGCTGACGACGAGTGTTCAGTAGGAATGGTTTCTGTATAAACTCACAGGGCAGCCAGTTTCTTTTTCGCACGAAAACAAAGAATGAGATATCTTCACAACGGACATGAAAGTGAAGGTTCACAACGTTGTAATTCGTCACTCCTTTCCTACCTTCAACCGAAAACTTCATTACGAGATTCCCAAATTTGCTTCCAATTGCTACATTTTGGGCAGTTTTGCCGACAATTTCCATCAACGGCTTTTCACTTAAGGACTTTGATCCGAAACCTGCAATCGACAACTGATACTTCAGTGCAAAGAGGGAGCGTTACACAAACGTAAACTTTTGAGGTAAGATATTTTTTAACGTGTATATGAATTCTCCAATTCAACATTTATATCCTGAATTTTATGTTCTGATACAATCTCTTTCTTTGTAAATCCAAAGGCCCTGGAGAAGGGGGGGGGGGCACCTCTCATAATTTGTACCTGAGAGATGTTGACGACCATCATTTTTGGATTGGCGAGTGCGTCTGACTTTGAAATTTTGCGCCCTGCTGTAAAGCATTAACAAAAGAACTTGTAAAATGAAATTTGGGCATATGCCTGTTGTATTGATAAATAAATAAATAAATAAATAAATAAAGTTGGTATCTGTTCTTGTAGTTCTTATTTCCAAACGAATTAACGAAGAAGCAAGTTTTTGATAGAAAGTCAAGTTTTCATTTTTCAGTCAGTTTCTGTTTTCCGTTTTTTTTTTTTAAAAAAAAAAAAAGAGCCGAAAAAACTTTTGTTTTTGGCCCATCACTAACTTATTCAAAGCAGGAACATCTTTTGTCCACACACAGCTTTGTACGATCCAGTATTTGCAAAGTATATTCCGTTCAATTATAACATTCGAGTGAGATCTACAATTACAAGAACAAGTACAAGAAGTATGTTACTTACCTAACTTTCTCATTGCCATCAAAAGATTTTACTGCGTTTTATAAAGTATTCGCGACACATTTTCAAGATGCATTTCAAAGAACCTGCAAACGAAACAAGAACTAATTAATTTAATGGATACACTTAATAAAAGTACACAACTACATTTCTTAATTGTGAGTAAATTCAAAGCCTCAGGGACGGCGAAATGCTCAACATATAAGAATAAAGCTTATACAGTAAAATGTGGTTTCTATGTAATTATTATTATTATTATTAATAATAATGTTATCTTCTACAGTAGTTTAAAAGCCACCACATTCTATTGGACCATCATATAAATATTATGTAGTATTAGAAGAGTACTGTGCAAGTTAAAATAAATATTTAACTAGAACAGATCAATTGCAAATGAAATAATTTGTATGGATCTCTCTACGTAATTAAATGAAACAATGCTACAGAAATATAGGTTGATACAACGACGATGTTTGATACCGTGTTACGCACCGAATAACAGTACCAACGTCACGGACCGTCAAGCCGAACAGTATACAAAAGCACATGACTCTATGAGTAACATGCCATATATAATAACAGACCTGTCGAAACGGGTTATTCTCTTGCATAATGCCCCTGTTTATAGAGATAGACTTGTGCAGATCATTATCCCAATTGCAGATGGGAAGCATTAGATCACCCTCCTATTACAGCTCAGGTATGTCCCCTATGATTATGATTGGTTATATTGTGAAATTAACTTGCTACGCTAGTAGGCAGAGCAATTTAGTACACAGGATTCGCTTTTCTTCCATAGCTTTTATTATAAAAGTCTTGTTATATACAAATATAACACACGAAGTTGACTATAATTCTGGCCCAAAGACTAATACAAAGTTGTCTATGTAGTTTGTCTGGGTAATAGATATCCCAAGGCCCAGGTAGACAAGATACCACTGTGATCCAGACAGGCTAAGTGGTAATGGTTTAGATATACTCAGTACTCCAAGCAAGCGAAAAGATGTTGAGGACAGGCAAGCTATGCGGGTAAGGAAATCCAGAGCTCCAGGTACGCTAAGTGGGAAGAAGATCTCAGAGCTCCTGACAAAATAAGAAGGGGGGATGACCAGACGCCGATGAAAGTCTTACGATTTGTTTTATACCCTCTTCTGGACAGCGGTGCCGCTAGTATTCCCCTTCTGTCACATGAACTGACGATTGTGAGGAAGCCTGTCGTCTTCACGTGGTTTTGTTTACAAACAGGGGTAAAGTAAGGGGGAACGCATGGGTACGCCGTCCCCCACCTTCAGAGTACGTACTGTGTCCCTCAGTTCCTAAATAATAACAATGGGCAAAGATAGGGGGACGGCGTGACGTTATCTCGCTACCTTTCCTGATTCACTTTTACCCCTGTTTAGAAATATAGACCACGTGTAGGATATTACAATCTATTTAGGAAACTGAAACGAAAGCTGTGTAATGTTGTGAAGAACGCAATGACAAAATAGCTCCATAAGGACCATTGGTGTGGAACCTTTAGATTTATACGTTATTATTACTAGTTATTCCCTCCAAGTCCTCAGCTCGTATTTAGCTACCGACCACTATTAGCCTGACTTTGAACTATCCGAAATATGCGTGAACAACAAACTGAGGTGTATTGCGTTTATAATAACGATTCAGAATATTTAAATAGTTTCGTCTTGATGTTTATGCAACCCATGACTCTCAAATGGTTTGAAGTTTGTATATTAATGTTACTCATGGAATGAGATGTTTTTGCATTACAAACAGGACTCATCAAGTGTGAAAATCTCGCAGCTAAAGGAACTAAGTGCAGACTTTTGTTTTCAATGTACGCCTCCCAGTCCTTACGAGAAAGACCTATACAACTGGGAAGTAAAATGATTTAATTTCGCCTTGTGAAAGTAGTTTCCTTCACCTTGAAATTACGTTATCTTGCTCGCTAGAAGGAACAATGCAATTAAACAAACTTTTTTTTTATTTATTTTCCTCTGGTGCTGCTTAATGAATCAGTTATCTTCTCACACACTCTGTGTTTTCCTTCCATTATACGAGGTGTGTTTTTTAAAGGAAATACCGTTTTTAAATTCGGCTGCTGTAGCGCTGCGGTTGGCATCTCCCGCAGGCGCGCTGTGTACCTACATCTGATGACAAGCCACAGATGCCATTACCGAAACATTCGGCCGTGGTTATGTTTATTTATGAGTAGTTAAAATACCTGCGTCGATTGAAAATCCCGCTGACTGTGAAATAAACTATGTGATTTGTTTTCTTAGTCTAAAGGGTGAAAGTGACTGAAATTCATCGCCAGATTGGTGAAATATAGGGAGAAAACATCGAAAACATTATAAGCGATGAAATAGTACGGAAATGGATTAGACCTTTTAAAAACGGCCACACGAATGTTCATGGTGAGAAGTGAAGCAGGCGTTCTTTTGTCATCACTGAAGACCTGGTGCAAAAAGTTGATGGAAACGTGAAAGAGACGTTTTACAATTTCGTCGTTATCTGATAACTTTCCTTCCATTATAACAAGCATCATTATTCAAGCCTTCCATTATAAGTTCAACAAGCATCTGGATGGTTACTGCCACGACGACGGTGATGAAGTTAAAACGGCTGTGTTTGCAGTGGTTGTCAAATCAGGCGGAAGACTTCTATGAGGATGGTATTCAAAAGCTTGTTCGATACGATAAGTGCCATAATATTGATGGAAACTATGTAGAAATGTATATTAAAGTACAGGCTTTCATGTCATAATACAATTGTTACGAAAAGTATACATAAAAAAAAAATCAAAATGGCACTTTAAAAACACGCCTCGTATCTTAGCCGTCGGGGTCGATGACATGATTCTATTATTCAACTCTCTTGAAGGTAAGATAATGCGGTAGGAAATTGACTATACTAAGAGAGTTGATCTTGCATGGCGGTCTATGCACCCGCCAACTTCATCGGGTAGAGATCCCGGACGTGGTTCGAAACTAGCGTTAATAGTACTCCCAGTCATTCATGATCTTGGTAGTGTTGAGTTGAGTTAATTTTGAGTTTAACGTCCCGTTCAGCAGCGACGTGGACCTACTGATTAACGTGGAATCCGAACCACATCTTGGTATTGTATAAGGACACAAAACAGAAGAATTTAAACTAATCCATTACATTTAATATCATGTTTCACAGGATGCAATTTCTTTTCAAACGGTGTTCAACTAGGAGGATCTGAAACTAAGGTTACAAGGCCGATATTTCTGAAGTTTCATCTCTTATTGAGGAATGAGGAGTGTGCGGTAATTGTAATATATGTAGTTGGCAACTGCGCAGTTTCAGTCACCCGCCAATTGCGGCACTAGTTGTAGCTACACACAAATGGTGCCTCGTTTGGAAAACTTGTCTTGCGAAGAAGTCCGTTCAGTTATTTGATTTCTGTGGGCGAAACATGCAACCACGGCTGAAATTCACCGGCACCTGGTGGAGATTTACGAAGAGACTGTAATGTCTTGTCAGTGTGTCGCAGAATGGTGTCGAAAGTTTGCGACTGATACAGAAAACGTCACTGACGAAGAGCGCAGCGCCGAGAGACCATCACGCTCTTGAAGCATTTTGCTGGAACATCATCAGCCACCCTCTCTACAGCCCGGACCTCGCTCCAAGCGAATTTCACCTGTTCCCACACTTGAAGGAGTACATTGGTGGTCGTCGCTTCGCTTCAGACGAGGAAGTGAAACAGTTCGTGGAAACGTGCCTCAACACTACGGATAGGATTTTTTTTTTTTTTTAAACCAGAAATCAAATCTTCAAACTCATCCCACGATGTGACGAGTGCCTCAATCGGAAATTATGTCGAAAAATAACTTTATGTATGTACTATCTGTTGGTTGTATGAATACACGTTTCACTTCTAGGTTTGTAAATTTACTTCCTGATCACCCTCATAACCAGCAGGTTTTCCTAGTTTTCAACACTGTTATTTTCTTTTCCTACTCTCCTTCTCCTTTACATTTTAATCTTCATTACCTAAGGCAATGATTCCCAACCGGTGTGTCGCACAACACCATGAGTTATCGCGAAATTTTATTATAATTTAAATAAAAACTAATATTGTCATCCTGATGACCTATAGGTCTAGACTTATACAACACATTTTGTCTTTACCATGAAGCTTTTAATAACGGGTTAAAATCAATTTTGACAGACTATATCAGTCGACAGCAGCGAAAATGTTTAATTTTACTTGCGGATATTAGGTACTATAGGGAAATTTGTGTTTATACTACTATAATTTACCATATCATTAATACAAAATGTAATGTGTGTCGCGATATCAGATTCTTTAGTTTCGTCAGTCCAAAAAAAAAAAAAAAAGTGACATTTTATAAGCTACTGGGCCTACTGGTGGTATTCCTACAATATTACAAAATAAAGTTATTATAATATAAGCTAAATTATATTGATCATTTTATACTTTATATTCTTTTTCATTGATACAAGTTTCTGAGAACTATGTATTTAGAAACATCCACTAAGGTTCTTTGCGCGCAGTTTATCTCGCTTCCTTAAGAAGTTTTCGATATGACAACGCAACAGTAATCTCTCACTAGTTACTCTACTAAAGCAAGAATCATGTAGTTATCAGCGCGTTCCCCTTCGCTCTACCTCCACCCAAAGCCTACGAATGGGCTGTCAAGTAATACAAGTTGCCTCAGATAAATCGGTTTCTTGAACATGAGCGAAAAGTAAAGGAAAATTATACGAGTAATAACATTGTATTTTTAGCGATTTCTGGGAATTGTCTCGGACATCTAGCCTCGTTCCGTAGCGGTTTGCGTCAACGCAAGGAAAATTTTGTGTTTTACAGTGTTTTGCGATAGTTGGCATAGCTTTCTTCACTATTTGCGTTTCGTTGCGAAGGCTCTTACAGATTAAGGCTCCTTCGTTGCTAATCGCCTATTTCAGCGTTATTACTCGAACAGCTTCCATTTACTCTGGTGAGTAGGGTTACCACCTATCCAATGCAAAATGTAGAGATACTTCATGCAACAATGAAGGCAGACATGTACGATCGTTTTTCTGTAATACTAAATCTTGCTAGTGAAGAGAAAATCATATCTATCTACTTGACAAAAGGAAAGTGTTTTTTTTTTCATATTCTGAAGGCTGTATAATAACGTGGAAACTAAACTCAAATAATAATAATAATAATAATAATGATAATGATAATAATAATAATAATAATAATAATAATAATAATAATAATAATAATAATGTACAGAATGTAGTGGTAGCCCAAGCCATGAAACCAGTATACGCCATTGCAAAAAATGTTGCAAATCACTGTCCTAAGGTACACAAAAATTGTCTGCTGTTCCAACTTTTCCACTTCGAACCAATTTCAACTTTTCTCTTGTGGAACACCCTTCTCTTCCTCACGCAGATGAAGGCCGAAGGGAGTAACCAATTGAATTGTTCTGTCCTTATTTACTTTTGTACTTTTGGAAAAACAAAATTTCTTTAAATTTAGAACTTTATCCAGATTGCAAGTTCGGAAACACGACGGTGTGGCCCTCGGAAGAAGGTGAATATAATCGGATGTAGTCGATAAATCGGTTGTATACTGTACACAAGTTAAGTTATAGATAACAATATTTAAAGTAAGTATACTAAGCAAGTGGCAGACTGTTATAGCTATGTAGCCTGAACGGACCATCCAACGACCATAATATCAATGAGAGCATATCATCTCAGTTGCAATTCATACAATCTTAATCCTTTCCACTTAACCTCGCATATATATACTAATGCAATTGCTTCTGTTTATCGTTGCAATACTATAGTAATATACCACTAAATAATCATACGTATACTTAATTAATATATTCAATCTTTTCAGAAACACTTATATTAGCCAACGGAGAAATCTGAATTACAACATAAGTGAATAAGTACATTGATAAGATTTAATGGACTGGTGATAAAACATCAGATGGTCAAGCGCACATGTCTTCAGAAATCATTTCTTGAACTATATATGTTGAATTTAAGAAGTACATCCGATATATTTTTGTACAACAAATGTTATCTTTAGGATTCCGAAAGGATATTATTTTATAGACACATCATTTTCACAGACCTCTTATGCCAAATCAAACAAATTAATTTCAAAGTAATTTGTCGTTATCTTTTCTTTTACGATGACTACACAATGTATCAAGGTATATTTTGTATCATTCTTGGTTACAAAACTTTCAAAGGTAATTTATATCTGCTAGAAAGTCCATTGTGCAGTATCCTAGGTGCAGATAAAGAATATCATATCCTATTACCAGAGACATTAATAAAAATGGAATATGAATTTCACTGCACATAAGTTAATTAACAAATAATAAATGAAAATAAACAAGTACAGATTGACATAATGTCGGCAAATAACAAATAATAAAATAAACATAAATCAGTAATAAAAGTGCACATTACAAAATTATTGTGAAACACTATTCAGTAAACGGATCGGCTCAAATGGTTCGTTACAGGTTGCGACGGGCTTAAGAGAAAAAAAATTGTTGCGAAAAATTAGAAAACATGTTTTTTACAAACATTTTAAAATCCTTATCAAGATATATTTCTAGATGTGCAAACGAAATTATACAGTTCAACATATGTATATAAGTATTTAACGACTATTAACAAGTTAAGAATTAAAACACAATAAAGCACAACTCTTAAATACGCGTATGACTATATAGGGTCCAATATACGTACTTAAGTATTAAGTAAATACGAAACAAAAAAAAAAAAATAAAACAGGGTTAACATAAGAATAAACATAAATTGTCATTTTCAATACACATGTTTTACTTCCATCTTCTTTCTTTTCCAAACTATCTTTTCTTTCCTTGTTGTATGCTTTCTTTTCCGAAACTTCCAATCTTTCTTAGAATTCCACGTCTCTTGTTTCTCCTTACAGTACTCTTCATTTTCTACTTCACATTTAATTTTCTTTCTTTTCACTTTGCGATGAACGATTCGTTTTCTCCGATTCAAATTTTTGTTCACATACTTCTTTACTTGTGATCTAATAAGTTTCCTTTCGACTAGCGCTTTTAGTTTCCTCTTCTTCTTGTGGTCATTCACTGTATTTCCACGTACTGCGTTCATTTAAAACTGAAGCCAAGATTTTCGCTTTCTTTTCTTCCAACTCACATTATGTTTCTTTCTCCTCCTTTTCACAGTTTGCCTCATTTCCATCTGAATTATGTTTTCTCCTTTTCCTCTTGTAGTTTTTCACAGCTTTCTCTAAATAAATATTCTGTAGATATGCTTCTTCCCACTTATTCAACTTTCGGCCAGTTTTCTTAACTGTTTTTTCACGAGATCTCTTACTGGTTGCATTACTTTCTTTAACAAACTTAGGTCCATTTACGTCCTTTCTGTCTTCAGGGAACTCAAAATTTCCTTTGCCATTGGTATCTTCTTCTAATTTCATTTCTACGTGATTTAGGTTCTGTTCTACATTCTCTCCCACATCACATTTAGTCACTTTATGCAAATTTTCTAGAATCATTGCAGTTCCGTTTCGCATTACTTCCACATTCATCCGTATTCCTGAATAAGGTTTTATATCTTCTACAGCACATTCCTTCAACTGACTTATTTCTGTTTCCTGTCTTTGAACTTTCGAACTAACGACCTCAATGTTTTCTTCCATAGAAACGATTTCTATCTTCAAATCTATGTGCCCATCTTCCCAACTTGTTCTATACTCGTCTTTCATTCCTTCTGATTGTGGTAAGAGATGGAAGTTGCTATTTCCATCGACCTGTGTTTCAGTTGACTCTTCTTCACTAAATAATTCCTTTAGACTGACAACTTCTTCATCTTTTAGTTGTAGTAATGTCAACGGACTATCATTTGACTGTTCGTCATTCATATGTCTTGTCGCTTTTGTCTGTTGTTCTCTTATAACATCTCCCATAGCCCGAACTTCCAGGCGCAGAGTTCGAAGTCCATCATGATACTTCTCTGCCTTGTCGACTACTTGACATAGCTTATTCAGAATCATTTGTAATGTAATTTCCTCTGTTTGCCCTGATGACGTACCATCAGTATTAATGTTTTTCTCGGCCATGTTTTGAGTAGCACCAATGCTCATGCTCTTCTCAACATGGTTTGTTTTTGACAGGGTTGTATGAGAGTTAATAGAGCCATTCAAATTGACCGATGCGTTACTCCGAGACAAACACAGTATGGACGCATTGTCTTCCACTCCGTCTCTGGGTGTTCTATTTTCAGTTTCACACCGGAGACATAGCCATTTTACTTCACTATCATCACTATGACTTAATGAATCACATTCCTCATTCATGCACTCAAAATGGTACCAAGACCCACAGCGACCACATATTATAGAGTTTACGGTTTCGTCACTCGATAATAAATTAGAATCGGACGCGCAACACTCATACTCATTGTCCTGCTTATTGGCACTGGAAAGTCTATGAAGCCTAACAGCCATTCCAATCTTCATAAAATATCCCCGGAATCCTAAGTAAACATAGGTGTAGTATTGAATTAGTTAGAACTTAAGCACTTCTTCGACGACAATACAACTCCCGTCTTAGTTTTTTAATCATAAAGTTGTTGCCAAATCAACCTGAAAAGTCCAGTTCACAGTCGCCATTTTGTGGTACTCCTTCTTCTAAGTTACAGGTTCGGAAACAAGACGGTGTGCCTTCAGAAGAAAGTGTCTAAATTGGATGTAGCTAACGAATTTGATAGATATCGTAGACAGTTATGCTAATCTAAATACCAATGAAAGGTATTCAGACGTGAATGAATTTTACATCCAATGTATTTTCGTACATCTAATGTTACCTGTAGATTCCGGAGAACATTGATTTAGAGATACATCATTTTTTTCTTTAAACTTTCTGGCAATAAATCTCTTACACAAAATATAAAAATCAAAAGAATAAATAATTGTAATTTATATCTTTAGATTATCATTTGTGGTTTAAAATTACACAAAATTATTTTCTAAATTATTTATAGTTTTGTTTTAAGACAATACATTATACATTACATATCTTCTTCTTCTTTAAACTTAATTACAAAAAATTTTCAAAGATTATTTATGTCAGAGAGACAATTTTATAACATAAACATGAGGTACTTAACAAGTAGTAAACTTAAATCCAACAGCACAGATAGACATAACGTCGGCATATTGAATAAACATAAACCAAACATTCAAACGTTAACATTGAAATAAAATGAACAAAGCTGAAACGGTCCGTTACACTCTTCATAGAGACTTATTATGTATATTACGTATAATATAATATATACGTATAATACTCCGGCTTATACGTATAATAGACTTGTGAGCAGTGGTGCTATTCTAATTTTTTAACAACTGATTCGTTCTCTCTTTCTCTCTTTTTATATATATATATATATATATATATATATATATATATATATATATATATATATATACAGGGTGAGTCAAAATAAGTGTTACAAGCCAATATCTCGCGAACTATACATCATATAAGAAAAATATTAAGAGACAATGTACAATACAGAGGGGCCTAAGAAATGAGTCAAACATTAGATTTCCCCCGCCCCCCATTTTGGGGGGAGGGGGGTGAACGTGAAATTTTCAAATGGGAACATAGGTCGAGTGATACCTCGTTCGAAAGAGCTTGAAAAATTGAACAATTTTTGTAGGAAACAATTTTTGATATGGGGCACCGTTTTCAAGATGGGCCCCAAAAATGGTCCTGTATCCGATAAAATTTCCAGTACTTATAAATAAGTGTTACAAGCCAATATCTCGCGAACTATACATCATATACGAAAAATATTAAGAGACAATGTACAATACAGAGGGGCCTAAGAAATGAGTCAAACACTGGGTTTCCCCCGCCCCCCAATTTGGGAGGAGGGGGGTGAACGTGAAATTTTCAAATGGGAACATAGGTCGAGTGATACCTCGTTCGAAAGAGCTTGAAAAATTGAACAATTCTTGTAGGAAACAATTTTTGATATGGGGCACCGTTTTCAAGATGGGCCCCAAAAATGGTCCTGTATCCGATAAAATTTCCAGTACTTATAAATAAGTGTTACAAGCCAATATCTCGCGAACTATACATCATATACGAAAAATATTAAGAGACAATGTACAATACAGAGAGGCCTAAGAAATGAGTCAAACATTAGGTTTCCCCCGCCCCCCATTTTTGGGGGGAGGGGGGTGAACGTGAAATTTTCAAATGGGAACATATTGTAGGTCGAGTGATACCTCGTTCGAAAGAGCTTGAAAAATTGAACAATTTTTGTAGGAAACAATTTTTGAAAATGGGCACCGTTTTCAAGATAGACCCCAAAATTGATCCTGTAAGAGATAAAATTTCTAGTACTTATAAATCGGAAACGGCTAAGTAGAAAAACATGAAACAAAAAATGAAAAAGGTAAACGCCATAGGCAACGTGGAATGGTGTTGTCGTGGTGCCCCAGGACCCCATCATGGGGCCCCGGGAACAATTTTAAAATTTCGAATCTGAATATAGGTCGAGTGATACCTTGTTTGATAGATTATGGAAAACCAAACAGCTTAGAAAAAAAATGTTTTGATTTCGGGCAAGCCTGTTACAAAATGGCCGCCGGAAATGGTTCCACATTCAGATAGAAAGTGCAGTGTTCAAACTGAGTGTTACAAGCCAATATCACGCGAATTATTGCATCAAATAAAAAGTGTTAAGAGTCCATGTACAATACAAACAGGCCTAAAAATATGTCGAACACGAGGTTCCATCATCATACTGTAAGTGAATAACAAGTAAAATTTTCAGAGGGAAAATCGACCTATAACGTAATAATAATAATAATAATAATAATAATAATAATAATAATAATAATAATAATAATAATAATAATAATAATAATAATAATAGTAATAATAATAATAATAATAATAATAATAATAATAATAATAATAAGAAGAAGAAGAAGAAGAAGAAGACGCAAAATAATAATAAAACTAGTAATAATAATAATAATATGAATGAAAATAATAAGACAATGAATAATACTAATACGTATGCGCAAAAAGACGTCGTTCCTCAATCACTACAATCCTATGAGAAAGGGATAGGAAGGTACCTATTAGGCCCTACTTGTAGGCAACATCTCAGCATGTGCCCAGTTAGAGTAAGGAAAGCCCGTCAATGTCATTGCCTGGGGAATGGAACCGATGGCCTTCGGAACATAGTACAACGATAACGTTGTATATTGCATTAACAATCTGTACCATCTTATAAAAAAAAAGGATCAGAGGCGAATTATTTGAGCCGTTTTATACAAAGAAAAGAAAGTTGCAAAGAAATATCTTTAGATTATTTTTGATCGTCAACTATTAATGTAATCGCTATGGAAACGTAATAAATGTAAGTGTAAGTGTGCAGACGTAGAAAGAACGGGATATAAACTTTGGTGATAAGTTTTCCGTATAAGTAAACGAACACTATCGTATTGATATTATTAGTTTGGGTAGCGTTTGAATAGAGCAATGGCGGTGTTTGATCATTGTGTAGATATGTTGCTGGTGTTGGGGGAATGTAGAAGAAACTATCGTAGCGCGGCACGAATGTATGCAATGCGCTATCCCCAACGCCAACAAACATCTCACATGGCATTTCTGCGATTGGAGAGACGTTTGCGGCAACATGGTAGTCTTGTCCGGGGACGAGGTAGGGGTCGTTACCACTCTGCAACCAATGAAGAACGTGCAACAGGAATATTGGCAGCAGTGCACGTAGACCCACATGTTACCACGAGATATCTCGCTCAGGCCAGTGGAGTTAGCCAAAGATCTGTAGTGCGTATTTTCCACGAGTACATGTTTCATCCGTATCATATCATCTTACATCAGGAACTATCTGGCAATGATTTTCATGCCAGATTGCAATTTTGTCTATGGTTGGAAGGTATGGAAAACAGACAGCGCAACTTCATATCCACCATCTTGTTTAGCGATGAAGCTACATTTACAAACACAGGACACGTAAATCGACATAATATGCATTATTGGGCTAGGGAAAATCCACTATGGCAGAGAGAAGTTGCTCATCAGCATCGGTGGTCTCTTAATGTATGGTGTGGCATCCTTGGTAACCATATCATTGGGCCATATTTTTTTGATGGACGTCTTACTGGTGATACCTATGCCGCATTTATCAGTGATGTACTATACCCGGAATTGTTAGAGAATATTCCTTTCGCTGAACGTATAAGAATGTGGTATCAACATGATGGTGCTCCAGCACACAACGCACGTCAGGTCAGAGCCTTATTGGACCACCGTATGGCGAATAAATGGATTGGGCGTCGAGGTCCTATTCACTGGCCTCCACGATCTCCTGACCTAACCCCACTTGATTTTTTCCTCTGGGGTTATGTTAAGGATCGGGTAATGTAAAACGTACCAACAACTACTGATGATATGAAGGCGCGTATCCAAGGTGTGTGTGCATCTATCACTCCAGAGATGCTACATGATGTACGAACATCCCTATGCCGCCGCTTACGGAGGTGTGTGGAGCAGGATGGAGGACATATCGAGCATCATTTGTAACATGGTAAGTGTAGAAATTATTTGCTTTACAGTGATTGAAATTACAATTTTTAACATCGCACATACCCGTAGAATTACTAAACGTTATCCTACTACTTTACAGGATATTAGGTTGTGGTAATGCTGTTGTGACAGGCTTGTCTGAAATCAAAACAACTTTTGTAGTAAGCTGTTTGGTATTTCACGATCTATCAAAGAGGTATCACTCGCCCTATATTGCGATTTGAAAATTCCATGTACACCCCTCCATACAAAAGCGGGACGAGGGAACTTCTTTAACACAAATTTCAGGCTTTCTGTATTGTACATTGACTCTTAACACTTTTCTTATTTGATGCGTAGTTCGTTGCGTTGATATTGGCGTGTAATACTCAAATTGAACACTGCACTTTCTATCTGAATGTGAAACCATTTTTGGCGGCCATTTTGAAACAGGCTTGCCCAAAATGAAAACAAATTTCGTACGAAGCTGTTTGGCTTTCCACGATCTATCAAACAAGGTATCACTCAACCTACAGGTATATTCCCATTAATAATTTTGAAATTGGTCCCGGAGCCCCATTACTAGGGCCCTGCGGACACCACGACAACATCATTCCACATTGCCTATGATGTTTCCGTTTTTTATTTTTTGTTTAATCGTTTCCTACTCATACGTTTCCGATTTATAAGTACTGGAAATTTTATCGGATACCGGACCATTTTTGGGGCCCATCTTGAAAACGGTGCCCCATATCAAAAATTGTTTCCTACAAAAAATGTTCAATTTTTCAAGCTCTTTCGAACGAGGTATCACTCGACCTATGTTCTCATTTGAAAATTTCACGTTTACCTCCCTCCCCCAAAATGGCGGACGGGGGAAACCTAATGTTTGACTCATTTCTTAGGCCCCTCTGTATTGTACATTGTCTCTTAATATTTTTCTTATATGATGTATAGTTCGCGAGATATTGGCTTGTAACACTTATTTTGACTCACCCTGTATATATATATATATATATATATATATATATATATATATATATATATATATATATATATATATATATATATATATAGAGAGAGAGAGAGAGAGAGAGAGAGATGTATCGGAGAGATATAGCAAACGGATAGGTAGATATATAGATATAATTCTCTTGTGACATGTAGCGACCTATACAGCATACAAATGGTGTGATGAAATTATGTTGCACTTCGAATATCTTGGAAACGAATAATCTAAGATAGATGGTTGTCAAAAAGTAATTTAAAGACCTTCATCCAGCAATGGATCGACAATTGTTAATAATGGTATGTATGAGTTTCAAATATAAATAACCCTCACTGCTTCACTCATATGATCCCAGTTCTCATTCTTGATATCTGACCATTTGAGATTAAGGAATAAACGTCTATACCTTCTTCTGAGAGATCATACTTAACCCTGTAGCTGTAGAAATTTTTAAGAATAAAGACACTTAAGATGGGTTGCCACGTTAGAAGAACTTGTAGCTGTCATAAAAAAAAAAAAAAAAAAAAAAAAAAAATAATAAATAAATCTTGAAACCCTACCATATTTCACCGTGTACGCATAGTCTTGAAAGGGTCATAAAACATTTTTTTCCATCTTGCGAGGAGTCGAACAGTGTCCAACTTTCTGGGACGTCTTGCTTGCTACCTGCTATCGCCCTCCCGCTGACATAAAGGAAAAACCAGTTTCGCCGCTTCCGAAACAACGGATTCTTTTGGACAGGGAGGGGGAGTGCGGCAAAATACACGTTTTTAATGAGGAGGTTAATTGTTTGTCCACTAGACTGCAGTGCTGCATGGGTGGTGATACCTTTCTTGCTTACAAGAAGTTGTAAAATCTAAACAGTAGATAGAAAGATCGGGTAGCAAGGTCTTTTTTTTATGACAGCTACAAGATTCATGTAAAGTGGAAACGTGGTCTTAAAATAAAATTTACCGTTCCCCCTGCCCTCCAGTAATCTTCTCGTATGTACAGAGCAAAGTAATGTACTTCAAATATGTCAATTGTTTTTGGTTGTGAAAAATTTGTATTCTACAAGCTCTCCCTTCCAGCTGAAATTTGTAATGCATACACTTGCTATGCTAATAGAAATGCAAAAGATGTAGAAATCTTATCTGCATAGTTTATTTTTGATTGCCGAAAATGGGTTCTGCAACGTGAAGTTGCCTCTGCCCATTTTGTTTTTGATATAAATTGTTTACAAATCCTGAACAAATGAAAATTTTATGAGAACAGTCGTCAACAAACAATCTGTATGGTTTAATTTTTAAATTCTGAAAACAGGTTCTGCCAGGTTTAAACACATACTTTGTTTGGCTTCTTTCTTTCACGCTTGGCTTGGTAATGTGTGTGTGTGTGTGTGTGTGTGTGTATGTAGGTTTGTCTCGGTATAACAAACGGTTTTGCGAACTCGAAATATTTTAACAACCGGTTCGCCCGAACCGGTGCGAACCGGCTGAATAGCATCACTGCTCGTGAGCAAATATCAAATTTTCGAACGTTGTAATACGAAATTTGGTACATCCTGTGTTGCGTTTGTTTTCTCATGCTAGAACCATCCATGCCTTCCTGTATATATCATCCCCACGCTTCCAAGTACTGTGTGTTTTGAGTATTACACATTTGATCAACATGGAACGAACGTAAAAGATCTCGTAGTAAATGCTGACGCTGCCTCAACTCATACACCAGTCGTTTTCTTCCTCTTCGGTACGTAGGGTAATAACTAGAGCCAAAATTCATGGCCAAGCAAGCAGTGCCGTATGATGGTGGGAGATGACTCATGTTAGTTGCAGAAACACGCTGACGCAAATGGCTTAGCAGCCAGAACAACTGGAAACCGTAAAATATTTTTTCTTCTACTTCTTTTTTTCGTTGACATTTCCGGCTCATGCTATTATTGTACGTGATTTCGTCATGATAGTAAAAAATTCGTCAAAAATGCAGGATTTTCTTTTTAAATGAACTCGCTGTTTTTACGGTTTTATCGGTACTGCAAAAGGCATTAACATGAAATCATGCTTACAAAATGTGATTCTGTAAAATTCCAGAAAAGTCATGAAAACTCTGGTCCACTGATAGTGTTATAGAGCCGTAGCAGCCTTTTCACCCTTTCGTCTTCCTCCAGCATTTTCGAGTGACCACTAATAGAACCATTTAGCACCAAAGTCATAAATTTTTTGCATGCTTTTTTGAAGGCCAGATAAATGAAAGTGGGGTTTTAAATATATAAATATACCGTTTGGAAAACACGTTTGGAATTTCTAAAACCCACTGCTGACTTTATAAGGCGGTGAACTTTAGTGTGTCGTTACCAAATATGGTTAACTCTTGCTTACTATGATTGGCATTTCTATTGTTGTGATAAGATGTGTAATATTATATATATATATATATATATATATATATATATATATATATATATATATATATATATATATAGGGTGTTTCAGATAAAACGTCCAGTGCTTATAAATCCGAAACGGCTGAGAATAAAAAGATGAAACGAAAACTGAGATAGGAAAATGTCATAGGGCGCACGACATGGTGTTGTCGTGGTGACCCATAGGGCCCTCCTTCAAGGGGGCCCAGGGGCCAACTTCAAATTTTCAAATGGGAACATGTATTGAATTATACCTCATTCAATAGTCCTTGAAATACGAAACAACTTTTGTAGGAAACGATTTTCGATTTGGGGCACCGTTTTCAAAATGGCCGCAAAAAGTCCTGTATCAGTTTGAAGTTGGCACCTAGGCCCCCTTCACTGAGTTTCCTGAGGGTCACCACAACAACACCACTTTATATGCTTTATCATCGTTTCTATCTCAGTTTTTGTTTCATCTCTCTATTATCAGCCGTTTCTGATTTAGGCCTATAAACACTGGACGTTTTATCTGATACAGAACCCACTTTTTGCGGCCATTTTGAAAACGGTGGCCCAAATCGAAAATGGTTTCCTACAAAAGTTGTTTCGTTTTTCAAGTACTATTGAATGAAGTATGATTCAATACGTGTTCCCATTTGAAAATTTGAAGTTGGCCCCTGGGCGCCCTTGAAGGAGGGCCCTGGGAGTCACCACAACAACACCATGTGATGCGCCCTATGACATTTTCCTATCTCAGTTTTTGTTTCATCTTTTTATTCTCAGCCGTTTCGGATTTATAAGCACTGGACGTTTTATCTGAAACACCCTATATATGTATATATTGTTGTCTACGAAATAAGACTAGACCAGATAAGGATTTCCGGTCTCGTCTCCTGAATATACGTACATGATTTTCGGGGGTCTAGGAAAATTCGGTGTACTGAAAACTCGGTGTGGGGAAATTTAGGTGTAAGGTAGATTCGATGTAATACATATTGAATATTACCACTTACGATAATTTACGACACTTCATATTGTGAAAACGAAAACCATAAAATGAAACGAATAAAATGTTATTACCTATTTCAAGAAAAGCAAATTCTTCCCCCGGGAATTGAACTTGGGACATGTATCAAAGCTGTACGTGCTAGCAACTAGACCAGAAGGAAAATTTACACTTTCAGCCGCAAGATGTTATAAAAATCATAGACTGCTGATCAAACATCAGTAATGCCAACACATAGGAAAAATCCCATATTGTGAGTTTCTTTTTACACTGATTTCTCGAAATGAGATAAGGGAAACTTTCATAAAAATTGGCAGAATCTGTGGAAATTTTCACACATCTATTCGATCCACGCCAACAGAATTATCTATGGGTGACAAGTAGTAGATCTAATGACTCTTGAATAAAAGTGAAATGAATGCTAATTGTTAGATTTTGTTAGTATAAAATGCATCTTAATGTTAAAATGATTTATGCAGTGATCTGTGAATCTCATAAAACAAGCGCCGAGGAACGTTAATTGTACTCTGGTACAAAATAATAATAATAATAATAATAATAATAATAATAATAATAATAATAATAATAATAATAATAATAATAATAATAATAATAATAAAATAAATAAAAAATGAAAGAACAGAATTAACGGAAGATGGTAAACTTGCAAAAAGTTTCATACGAAATGACGTGTCTGAAGATTATGGCACTAAAGTATGATGGAAATCCTAGTCGCAACAAAATGTACTTATTTTCAATTGTTTTCTTTCAATTAAGGAAAATACTTGTTCACCAACTGTTTGATAAACGTATACGATCGGAATCTTTGGATAATTCACTCATATATTAAAGAAAATGACTGATATTCACTAATTTCATTGTTCACATTTTCTGTTTAGACAATTTTGTTGTGAATATAGCGTGGAAAACTGAAGAGCAAAACGGGAATTTCTGCCTTTTGAGATGGGATTTCATAAATTTCAGGCTGGCATCCCTGAACACCTACTGAAAAGAAACTGGTACTCTCTTCTGCAGACTAAGTTGCTTTAACAGATCATCATCTTAACTACATTAAAGATTTCCCCAAAAATGTTTGGCAAAATTCCTCAACAAAATTCATTTTCTTCCGTAGAAACTGAAGGTAAAAGGGTCAAAGTCACTTTGTCATCAGAGCCATTAAAACAACGCTTACATAACGCAGATCATCATCAGCTGTAATAGGTGACAGACCTATTGACTGAAGTCACTACAGCGTGAGAAAGCAGATCAGCGTGATTTTTCGTTCCTCGCGAATTCTGGTTCTGGCTGGCGCAGGGTCTATTATTCCGCAATGAAAAACGATGGTTTATTTGGACGATGAAGAACGGCTTGTTCTTCGCAGAAATCTATGGATGGTAGATGTCAGCTCCGACCCACCGCAACGTTTACACCCCGTAAAAATCTGAAGGTTAAATAAACTAATCACCACGCCCAATACAGAATGTTTATACGAGACACCTACCTACTCCTGGCACCTTTGACCTAAATGTAGATTTTGCTATGCATGGTTTCAGACTGATTTTGCCTTCTCGAGACCACATTTTACGATTCCAAGAAAGCTTAACAGAAATACTGATGATTTACGGGACATAATGTAAACAGTGTTTATAGACAATTCGTACAGTCGTTTCGCTGTCTTTTGTTCTATTGTATAAATGAAATGGAAAAATTCGGAAGCCAAAGCACAAGTTTTCGAAGAACAATGTTTCTTTCTTTGAATGTATGTATCTTCTGCATTATTCACTTTTAATGCCAAAAGTAATCACTCATTTTATTTCACAAGGAAAACTGACGGAATTTAGCCCTCGTAGGCAGAGACGTGTGCGGCTACTAAAAGAGCAGGCGGTTGTTGGGGTTCAGCGTTCCTCTTCACCTCAAAGGCTATATGAGATACGGATCTGCAACTTAAGATGGAGTCCATGGTATAGTGGGTTTAATGCTCTTCCCCTGGGTATCGACTCCGGGACTGCGTACACTAAATGGCTACAACCTGTTTCGCAGGATGCCTTATCAGTGTGCAACGTTGCCAAGTTCACCCATTCCTGTTTCGCAGAATCGCATGAAAAGTTTTGGTAGCACCTCAATATTACAAATATTTGGCGAAAGGAACAAAACACCAACATAAATCTAAAGAGGTGTGACTCGCAATAGAGCCCTGTCGCACAACTGCGATCGTGATTTAATGTATTCTCGGACAATTCTTGCTTCAGTTTTACGTCCCACAGTTATGCCGGCTAGGTAAAGGAGACGGTGATGATGAGAAATGAATGAAATGGTGGAATGAAGAAAGTGGGAGGAAACGGGAGAACCCCGAGGTATTTGGTCACATCTTGGTTCCCTGAAGTCTACCACAAGGTACGACCATGCTACAACTTTTTAAATTGTATTTTAAGTAGTCCATTCGTTCAAGAGTTACTATAAACTAACAGAAAGTAGTCATGCACTTTTATTAATGACGTGTGTTTTCCATTTCCAAAGTCAATACGTATTATTTATAGTCATAAATAACTCGATTAAATATTTTTAAAAGATGAGACCACATCTAATATACATAATCGTATTGAAAAAGTATAAAAATTTCTGTCGTACGGGATGGACGTGTTTCCCAATAGGAAAACCAAAAATCTCCCTTTCAGGAAGAATTCAACCATTCGAATTAAGACGTCGCAACAAACTCAATGTTTAGAATTAGTAAAATATGACATTCAAGTTGAAAGCATTTATATCTTACAAAATCTTGCCTTTATTTTAAGGGGAAAACATGATTTAATATGCTTTCTATTAGTGATTCTTCACTCCTGCACAAACGATGCAAAATTAAGGACAAATATAGAAGCATTGTAACGATAATAGGTTCTTCTGAAAGGGCATTTTAGATTTTTGTAATTAAGTGTAGAACAAACAACAGTTGTATTTTTCTATAAGCTAATATGAAACATTTAGAAAAAGGTTTCGGGGATAAGAGCAACAACGGTATTATGACACAGTTACGTGAGGATTTGATGCTTCGAACTAGTACGCTTCGCTTCCGACAGCTGGCAGCATCAACCTTCTCGAGTTGGAATCATTCGATGCAGAAGCTGATCACCATAAACTAATTCCAACTCTTTCCGAATAAATACACTTATCCAAGTTCTCGAATCTATTAATCTTCCAAGATGGTACCAGATACTTCACTATTCACTTCCCTACTTTGTCTAAGCACAAACTTAAACGAACTTCGAAAGGTCTTTTCCAGAAACACTTTTTATCATTTATATAGATCTAGGGTTGCGCACAAGAAGCATAGATGTTTTTCACCTGAGGCAGACGGGGATTTTTTTTTTCCTAGGACGACACTGCTTTCAACCCTATCTAAAACTGCTTACAAGATTACTGTGAATCTGTTGTTTATTTTTACGAGGAAGAATCAAAAAGTACGGTGAATACAGAATTTATTCCGTGAAACAGTACAAATATGAAGTTCCAAAATGTTATGCATGTCGTATCACGTTAAACTTTTATGTTTTCGCCAACGCGATTCAAACATTTATTTTAGACGGAGATTAAACCCGTCCCCCGTCCATGCCAGTTCCAAAAAAATAAATAAATAAAAAATAAAAAAAAAATATTGCTCTAAACTAGCGTCATAATCACGGTTCCCACAAAAAAGTGAAGATCGATTTTCCTGACACAAATTCTTGTTTTCCCTGACAAAATTCTTGAATATAAAAGGGAAGATATGGGGAAAGATCTATTATACACTTTTCTAACGGCCTCCTTCATACTCGTCGAACACACACCATTAATTACCATTTACATATTTGTCATGTTCAGTGTAAGTAATTGTTATTTACACGAAATTTAACAGGTAAGTATATATGTATGATAGGTAAGTATATAATAATATATGTAGCTCTTGTGGAAAAGAATTCTCTGACATTTTTACAATTGTTCCTTTTATTCATACATCAGTATAAAAATAAACCATTAATTACCTAAAAACAAAATACACTGAATATTTTACTTGACAATGTCAATTTCATTTATAGAAAACTAGCAGCGTTCACCCCGCTTCGCTGCGGTCACCCTGGAACGCAATAAACTTTGTTACTTAGATAATTTTTACTTTTTCGCTTTCAAGTGATATGATAAAAACCATAGAAGATTGGATTAAATGTTAACATTATATCGCCTGTCATTTATGTTAACCCGCCGAGTGACACGGTCATGTGGGTTGCATATAAATACGGTTAGATTTAGCTATGATGAGCTAACAAAGGATTTGTACGTTATGGACACTTGAATGGTCAATTATCTCAAGACACTGGTAATTGAAAATTAAAGTGATATGATAAAAACCATCTAGGGTCCAAATCCTAATAACCCCCCAAAAATAAAAGAAATTGGTTCAGCCGTATTAGCGTGATGAGGTAACAAAGGATTTTGTACGTTCTCTTTTATATATATAGATTATATTTTTTCAAATCAAACTGAGGAAAATCAGAAACTTACTATGAGTAGGAAGTTCTTCTGAAAACACATAGGCACAAGTTACATTTAACTATTAAACATAAGCATGTTACATGTTTCCACATTTTCCTCCTTTATTATTGTACATTTGTACAACAACAACAACAAAAAAAAAAACTTTTTCAATTGGCATTGCTTGTTGGAAACCACACATATGTAAGTGCATTTACAACAAACTTCAATCAATCATCACTTCGAAACTCCCCATCCAGCTGCGATGGTGATAGCTAATGGGCAACATGTTCCCTATAGCCGTGTCCCAATCACCACAAATGCACCGTTCATGCCACGTTCTACCGTTCCGTCAGTGGAAAACTAATGTTTTTAAAGTAATGAAAACGTATTTTTAAAATTTCGCGTTATATCGCGTATTGTTAGAAATTTAGCGCAGAGCTGCCAATTTCGCGTTTTATCGCGCTACGGAAATCAATGAAAATAAACATAGAATATTATAAAACGTCAAGAAACTGAAAATTACTTAATTCTGACGAATTTTGTTTTATCGCGCACTAGCAGCATTCACCCCGCTTCGCTGCGGTCACCCTGGAACGCAATAAACTTTGTTACTTAGATAATTTTTACTTTTTCGCTTTCAAGTGATATGATAAAAACCATAGAAGATTGGATTAAATGTTAACATTATATCGCCTGTCATTTATGTTAACCCGCCGAGTGACACGGTCATGTGGGTTGCATATAAATACGTTTATTTTTACCTATGATGAACTAACAAAGGATTTGTACGTTATGGACACTTGAATGGTCAATTATCTCAAGACACTGGTAATTAAAAATTAAAGTGATATGATAAAAACCATCTAGGGTCCAAATCCTAATAACCCCCCAAAAATAAAAGAAATTGGTTCAGCCGTATTAGCGTGATGAGGTAACAAAGGATTTGTGCGTTCTCTTTTATATATATAGATTGCGAAAAACTCGTGCCTCTAGTCATATAGTAAGAATTGTGAATAAAAAATGAGAAGACTAAAACGAGTGTAACATATTGATGATTTCCTTTCTTTAATACAGGTAGTATTAATAGAAAAAATATACGTAAATAAGAAATAACATTCTGATCAGGAATGGCGAAAGAACATTTAGAACGAAGGAACATAGTTTACGAAACCCTCACCAAAAGTTTCGAGTTGGGTATATTTAACCGTAGTCAGTATGCAGAAACTGGAAGCTGTGAAGATACGTTCAAGATGTAGAAATGTGAAAATTAATAGAATGAAGTAGAAAAATACTGAAAAAGCGAGGACAGGAAAAAAAATACAATCATCATTAACAAGAGGAGAAGTAATTGATAAAAGCGATGTACCAAAATGTGTGGTGGCCTGGAAGAGGAAAGAAACTTATATTTGGTAAATACTGTACCGTAAACTGAAGTTACTTGGAAAATCTGGGGCTATTTGGAAAACACATTTTTTGTGTTATATAGTATAATAAATGAGAGAGAACTATGACAGATACGTCTTTTTGTTCCATACCAATGAAAAGTAGGCACCTAAAAGAAACAATATGGATGGTCAGTGGGGTTTCCGTAATAAAAAGCGATTTTTACCTCGCTGTGCTAGATATCATTGCCTTCAGAAGTTTCCTAATAGGACGAATTGGTTTTACACTTCCACTTCTGCTCTTTTCTGGGCATTTTGGGGCCATTTTTTATTTCCTTCCTTTTTCTATTAAAAATGATGATACTGATCAGGGGACAGACACCGATAACACCGTAGACAAGCTGTTTTTCCATATGACTTTGCAGCGAAGAATTTCAATATGTGAATTTTTGTCCTTATCGTACATTATTTTTGTTCTTATAACAATGCCATATGATATTTTTGCAAAGAGTTAACAAATGTACACTTGTAAAAATGGTACCAGGTAATTTTGTAAATCAATGTAAGCCAATTACTGATCTGATACATAAATTTCATAAAATTATATAGGACATGTTTTAGTGTCTTAAAGAAGTCTCAAGAGCTTATGCGTGTATTGGCATTTGACAAAATTTCCCTTGTACTGTTTGAAAAATTACCGTTCATAAAAGCATATTGCAAGAGTTTTTTTATTTTATTTTATTTTTTTTTAAATGGCTCTGTAGACCTTCAGGAAGATATGATTACCACTGTAGTTAGTTTAGATTGGTTCAACAATTTATTGCGTTGAACTAAAAGGTTGTGCAAAAAAAAAGTATCTTTTTTTATTAAAACAGCCTAGGAACACATTACTATGAAAGAAACACAGGCATGTTGCATATCAATCTTCTCTGGAAGGTATGATCTTGCAAATGATTCTTTTCAAATAGTCCCATTTTTTACACAGTTCTTATTACTGTGAAAGTACATTTATTTTCCAAGTAGCCCCTAAAGGCGACAATTGATTCCTCAAAACAAAGATGTTAATAGAAGAAACATAAGACATAGAAATACACTTCTTAATTTGCACCAAATGACTTACTGAAGCTAGAAAAATATTTAAATTTTGATAGTAGATGGTAACTGGCTTGTTCGAAGTGGATTCAACATAATTTTCATTCTGACAATATGATCAAGAGACTCTACGCTGACTAGTGATTTCTCCCTCATAGTCATTTTTATTAGGAACAACGGTAGCTCCTCATTATATTTCACATACACATGTTAATATATTTAACACGTGTCTAAATAATTAATTCTCCGATCTTGTTATTAATACTGAATTATTTTTGTAGTTCCACAAGACGATATGCTATAGATAACATTGTCAAACTCTTTCCCACAATGCATGCCACATAATTCTGAGTTTTAACATCATAAGAATAACAGTGATGACAGCTAAATATAATACGGGTAACAAAGTAGCACCATCAACCTTTAAAAAACTGCTTTTTAAATAGAAGCCATGACGCACATTTATTCCAGCGAGTTTTCCGGATTCCATTCCAAGGGAAAGTCCTCTATTTGGAACCCCACGTACAGAAAATACATTCCATCATTAATGTTGTGCATTCGATTACTATAGGATGGCATTCCCGATATAAATTCCAAATACAAACAAATTTATCTTTCTGTTTATCGGCGTTTGAAGATGACAAAAAAATTATGTCTGGAAAATATCACCCTTTTTCTTTCCGAGACTAAGAGTTTCAAAACATTTTCTCAATACTTTTTTTTTTTTTTTTTTGTTACCTTATTTTTAGTCAAAAGTTTCTTCTTCTGGTTGTATTGGTATTTACAGAGTTTACATATATGTGTCCACCTGCTGTTACCACGTGTTCATGGCATTCTGGTTTCGATTCTCAGAAAACACACACGTAATAACAGTGAAATCTGGCAAAGGCCTATTAGCCTATCACCTTATAGTGCGGTGGGCGGGAAGAACGCGGTAACTCTCACAGTGAAAGGCATATCACAACTAATAACCCCCATCGCCTGTTTCTCTATTTAAAAATAACTTGTTGTTTCTTTGTTAACGGAGCCAAAAATTGGTGTGGGAAGAATAAAAGGGGAGGAACAGACCCAAAGACAATACTTTATGATAATTAATACCCTCGTTTCGCCATTTAACAGACAACATCCCTCCAATTGGCCACATTCCATCTGGAGCGGGAGAATTTTCCTTCCCTAACGATGATGAATCCCTTCTATGAAACTTTCCATCTCTCCCCTCAGTGGCAGCATCAGAAAGCGCGTGCTGAGATTCAGAGCCAAACGCCAAATGTCACGCATCACACATACACACACATAACATGATTTTGTTAAAGTGCAAGCAAGCTCCCTCATTTCCATTGAGTCTCTTTATATATATATACACACACAAGGCCCCAAGTCATTAGGTTGCCTAATAGCTTACTTAACCTCCATTATTACAACCAACATGCATTGCTTATATATATATAGCATTTAGAAAAAAGAAGGAAAAGTAAACCACAATTAAGATTCAACATATTTTGAAAGAAGAGCGGCGGAAAACGGTCAATTTTAAACATGGGGGTTCAACTGTTCTTTAATTGAGGGCCCCAGCGGGAAACAAGCACACGCCAAAACAATTTTTTTCCCTCCTTCTCACAAGTAAAAGTTCCTCCATCTAAAGAGATGAAAATTTGTGGAGTAACTCCACGTCTATTAAATTATGAAGGTGCAGCTACGTGCTACATTACTTCACTTTCAATTAATGCACTGGAATCAAATTTACGGTAAATGTATTGTTGTCAGTACATGAAAGTAACTTTAGAACACAAGTCCCGACACATTTAGAGTTGACTACGAGAAGAGACGTGTATGGTCAAATTCGAGACGAGATGAAAAATTCCTAGTCTTACATGATTCACAGTGTATATATATATATATATATATATATATATATATATATATATATATATATATATATATATATATATATATATATATATATATATATATATAAACTGATAAAATGCTGGTACGAACAGGAAGAAGAGCATTTATTAACGTCTAACAATATGCACGTCAGTAAACAATATACTTCAAGAGTAAATATGATTTAAATGCTATTATATGAAACACTTTGTGGACCTCTTCTGACGCGGAATGATTCTGGTAACTTCCAGATAAGACTAAGAAAATTAAGGCATACACTTTGTATATGAATTTACAAAACAATACGAGAAAAGCGTTCCGAGAATCCAGACAAGACGAGAATTCGACAAAAATTTGCAAGACAAGACAAGCTTATTTATCGTCTCATGGACAACTAGATCCATGTATCTCCTCTATAAGAGAAAGCGAGTCCAAAATGTACTGCTTGCGTAGAAAAAGGTACTACTTGAGTTCATATTGGCCGACTACCTTCCAAAATTCTAGTAGCTACACGATTTAAAATGTCTACATATTGTCATATGATTCCTTTGGGTAAATAGTTTAAAATACAATATTCGACTCCAATGAACTGAACACATCATCATCACAGGTATTCTGCCATTATTGCCAATTCACTTGCTCCAACTGAGAAGCTCCCACGCTCCACAGTCTTCCGCTAATCTCTTCGTTTTCACGTACATTTTTTGTTTTAATATTGTCCATTAATTGTAGTCTCCTTCGTCTCTCCCTCTCTTTCCTTCTACCATACCCTCTAGCACGTCCCTCATGATACAGTTTCTTCTTAACCAATGTCCCAACTAGTCTCTCTTCCTCTTCTTAATATCTAAAATGGTTCTTTTCTCTCCCACCATTTTTAACACCCTCTCATTCGTTTTCCGCTCGACCCAACTAATTGTCTCCATTCTTCTCCACGCCCACATTTTGAAAACTTCCAGTCGGATTTCACCCTTTTGGCGTAATGTCCATGTTTCTGATCCATATAGAACAATATTCCACATGAAGCATTTTATAAGTTTTTTTTTTCAACTTTTTATTCAAGGTTCAATAAAACAGTCTTTTCTTTCTCCTAAAGGCTTCTTTCGCCATTCCTATCTTTGCTTTTATTATATGTTCACACTCATATCATCATTAATAATATTAGCCAGATATCGACAACTAGTCATCTTTTCTACAGGGTGGATCAAAAGTAGGTATACACCCCTGCATTGATCAAGTATAACATTCTAGTTTGGGATTTATTTGCTTCGGCTCTTCAGTACTTAAGATGTAAGTAAAAACACATTAAGAACAGATAATAAAGAAACTAAGTCTACCTGATGGATAACAATAAGAAATTATATAAATGCAATGAGCTAATCAGTACGGTAATGTATACCTACTTTTGGGCCACCTTATATTTTCTCCCCTAATACTTCTATAATTCTAAAATAATATTACCATATAATAGATAAATGTGACCATATCTATTTACATCTCTCGACAGATTTCATTGAGCCGAGCTAAATGATATTGTTGAGAGTAAATCCTCATGCGGAGGCTTCGAGAAAATCGACAACAGCAAATTTTTAGAACTAAAAAAGGTGTGTTTCGCGGCTAACAATAACCTGTCACCTATCAAGATGCTATATACTGAAGCATATCCTATAAAGCATTTCAAGAGCAATGATGTGGTTAATTAAAATATAACAGCAGGGGGTTTTCAAACTTTTTGCAATTGAGGCTCCCATCAACCACCAAAATCTGAACGCACCTCCCCTGTCAAAAATGAAATGTGTCAACAACATAAATACATGTGTCCCTAAAAGAAAGACTATCACTATGATAAACTAAGTTTCATTTATTAATCACTAACGAAAATATCTCATTAACACAGGTTATTTACATTGTACACACTGACTACTCCTTTTAATGTTATTAGCCGGTGTTAATAATTATAAATTGTGGTTAGGTGTTAAAATTGAAAACTACGTGCAGAGAGGGAATTTAAATAAAAACCGACACTTTTACATAAGAAGCAAAGTCAATAGGAAATAACATCATTCGTGAATGGCGGTAGTACTTTAGAAAAGATAAAAACTCAAGAATCGTCCCAAAAATAATAACACAAAATTAAAAGAAAGAAAAATTCAGCTAACATGGAGTCTCACGAAATTCTGAAGACATTTAAAAAGACATATTATTCTACAGAGATAAAGTAGAAGATTGTTAGTGGGCAACTAACAAACATTTTACACGTTTAAGCCAAAGGTGAAAGGGTTATACCTCATCGTAAGTGGAACAAAGGTGATACAATGGCTTGGTCCGGTATGTATTACTAAAGGAGAAGGGTGCAGATTTAAGTATGGTGTTGCATTATACGTAAATAGGTTCCATTGTAGGATTTTTATTTAAAGATACTCGCGCCTCCCCTGACAACTTTCGGCGCCTCCTGAGGGTGGCGCGCCGCACAGTTTGAAAACCTCTGTATAAGAGCTTAAAATTATTATTAACTCTTAATTTTAAATATTTTCATTTAATGATTTCAGAATGATCCCGTGTAGCGTAGCGTGGCTTTTACATAAGGCTTCCAGCTTTGATCTTACTACAACTGGAAGTTATAGATTTACTATGTCTTGTCCCACGAATACGTCTCAATTTTACTTCCTTACGCCACTCCGAACACATTCTACTATTAACATTGTTCCGAATCATGAGCGGGTCTTGAATCTGGTGGTGTTGGGAGGATACGCAGCAACCTTTACCATATGAGCCGTTCTCAACAGCGCACACACTATGTTGCCTTCAAGACAGGTGGCTTACAGGACTACGTAACATAGTATTTTGTGTAATATGAACAGTAACGTCCACACGGCTGTTTCACTGCACTACTATAACGTATTCTGTACAGATATTGCTGATACAAAACCAGAATCGGATTTAGGTTTGGGGAGGCCCTAAGTCATTCAAGGTAATAAGGCCCTTTATGTGTCCAACTGTTACTTATCAATGATAAATTGTCGCTGTTTGTGCATGTGTGTTGTGTGGAATATGAACTAGGCCATGCAACCAGCCCACGCAGAACGCAGATAATCTAGACATAGAAATGAGCAAACTAGTGATATTTAAGCAAGGTGACCAGACATTCCGTTTTAGCTGACAGTCCCTTATTTTCAACCGTTGTCCCGTTTTTTCTGATTCTCAAACGGGACGCCTAAATATCCCGTTTTAAGCAAACATGACCCAGATGTCCCGTAATTATTATTCAAAATATAAATGGTCAATGCTAATTCTACATTCTTCCGTACCAACACTCATTAGGTAGGTTCAGCCGTGCCTAGAACTTCTGAATATTTAAATGAGAATTGAGTGTTCTGTGGTTCAAGTGAGAATTGAGTGGGAATTCTGAGTGTTGAAGTAGTTAAAAGTATTTTTGGGTAGTACTTAAGTTAGAAACGGTGTGTTATCATTCCCTCCTTGTGTATTTTGTAAATTGAAAACACTGCTGAGTCCCAAAATGCAATGTGGAAGTCCCCCCCCCCCCCCGTCGATTCGTATGCTTCCCGTTTTTGAAAGTAAAAGTTCTGGTCACCTTGTATTTAAGAGAAAAGATTAGCAGGAGGGACCTCCATTACTTACATCTTGGGAGCCTACACAACACAAAAGACTGTTATTATATATATATATAATGGTGCTGAAAAGTCCCGGAACGGTCCAATATCTCGCGAATTATACAGATCTGCAGAACAAAAATAACACGTTTTAAATAGTTTTGAAAAAGCTATCCAATGATATCAAACGGAACCCAACCCCTATCCCCCTTCGAGGTGGGGAGAACTTTAAAATTTAAAATGGGAACCCCCATTTCTTATTGTTCATTTGGATTCTCCAGAAAAAGTGACAGTGATTTGACCAAAGATTGAAAACAGTTCCTTCACGGATGGCGGTTGAATCGACACACAAAACAAGGGGGGTACCAAAACGTTATGAAAATATGAGTTTCAGACCCGTACTCTGTGGCCATACAGATAGCGTATTAAGTTGCAGAATCAGAGGTTCTGAGTTCGATCCTCGCTCAAGGCAACCATTTTTTTCCTTTTACTATTTCCCCAAATAAATTCTATAAGTTTTAACTTTCATTTTATTCAAGTTACATTCAATACAAATTTCGGTAATTTGTTTATTATGTTTAAAGTTCATAGAGTTATTTACAACGAAAATAAACCATTTTTGTCACCATTTGTATTTTCTTGCAAGTTAATAAATTATACACAAATACAATATTTTTATCAAAGTTCAAATTATGAATTCATTATTTGGGTACAAAAAATACACGAAAATGTTATTCAGCACGGGAATCGAACTCTGGACCTCTGATTCTGTAGTCCAGTATGCTAACCGTAGGGCCACAGAATACGGGACTGCCAATTACTATTTTCATAATGTCTTGGTACCCTCCTTTTTTATGTGTGTCGATTCAAGCGCCATCCGCGAAGGCACTGTTTTTAATTTTAATTTTGGGTCAAATCACTGTCACGTTTTCTGGAGAATCCAAATGAGCAATAAGAAATGGGGGTTCCCATTTAAAATTTTAATGTTACCTCGTACCCCCGAAACATAGTTGCCAACTTTTCAAAAGAACCTTATTTCAGTTAAATACATCCATATATGTCTTTTTTTTTTTTAAATTTATGTTTAGCAATATTTGTTAGAGAAACAAAATAATGTTGATTTGAAACTGTAATTAACATTTATTTCTGAACAGACCAACAGACGTATACTTTTCATTTTTAAGACTTTTTAATACAACAGGACTCTCTTTTACATAGAGTAAAATTCTTTGCAGGTCATATGAAAGTTAATTTTTACCATTATTTCAGATTTCAGTAAATTTTCAAACACACAGTTTCCTGCATCAATCCAAGCATTTCCCATCACGCCAAACCCTCTTTCTCAAAATGCATTGCTTGAAGATATTAATAATACAAAGGCAGCTAAATTAAACGAAAGCGCAACACTTGCCGTATCAACATTTGCGGTACTTCGAGTATCGACATTTGTGATACTGGGACATATGCGGTACTATTCAAAATGACTTCTTCTTCTCCAAACTGAGAGAAGATATTATCTGGTGTTCAGTTTGGGGATAGGCATATAATATCAACTGGTACACTAAGACCAAGTTTTATTGCAACGGTATAGATAGGAAGTTGTTTTAGGAGGGAGCGGGATAACATGACTTTTAAAGGGAACCAGGGCATTTTGCAAACTAAAAGCAGACTAAAAATCCTCTTTCAGAATATGAAACCGCTATTAACTTATCATACATACATACGAATCTTTTTCACAACACCTAAAAACATGTAAACGCAAATATAATGATCAATTATACAGAAAAGTGAAAGAACAGTTACTAGGATGCATGGTAAACACATCTGAAAGATGTAAACAAATGCTTGTTTATGATTTGCCAAAACTGGAAAATGTAAATAAATCCTTATGTCTGATTGATCGAACGTCTGACCATGATATTTAAAGAGAACTTCTAGAAATATTTATATTTTCTGTTTTCTCTTATAGTTTTCTTTAACAGTTTTTCAATAACTATTTGCCAATGGTTACTCAGAGTTGAAATATAATCTTCTTCTTTTTCATTTTTTACATACTGAGATATTTGTAATTACGCGTAAGCATTTATTGAAATAACAATTTGCCAATGGAGTGATTTGTCACAAGTCACTCATTTGGGACACAGTTGTCCATTGTTATGAGCATATTTAGGGACTTTTGGTTAGATCTAGCTCAGAATAAGTATAAGAAACAAAGTCAAAATTAACGTTCAATGAATTATTAATTTATTTTCCTGATTTATAATAGAGTTCAATTAGTACATTAGTAGATAGCTTCTCTTCTGGAACAAACAAAAATTACTCCGGCTTTTGAATGTGTGTCATTTTCCTCAAGAATTTCTTGACGTCTTTTGAGGATACATATTAGTTAATACATTTTATATTCTTCAGTCCAATCTTATGCACTGACGTCGTCTACTTCGAAGTTTAAAGTTCTTCTTTCATATAGTAGTAGTTACACACAGTCTTACTTTTTTAGATACTTCACCAAACAGTACACATTAGGAGATGACTTACCTACTGAGGACTTGAGTCTGTGGTTCACCCTTTATCAGAATTATTCATTCTGTGCTGTTGGTTCGAATAGTTTCACATGAAGATGTTAATACTGCGATTGTTTAAGCATTGCTCTACAAAATAATCTAGAAACCTCTCAAGTCTTTTCTGATATGGTGCATCTTCCATAATGGAAAACCACCCAACATCGGCATCACATAAAGGGAGAAATGCTAGAGCAGAACATATTCTCAGGGGAGCCTCACCTCTGGAACTGATTTAATTTTTCTAGTAAGGCCTAATTCCTGAACATGCCTTTAGAAACACTGATTAAAATAGAAATTACACCCACTAATGTGCCTTTCCGGGAACAGTGTTTTGAAATCCAATTTGATTCCGAATTTCAATAATTAATATTAGTGTTCACTAAACTGAAAAATCTTTGATATGTCTTACTATCTTTGATAAGTCTTGATTATCTTTGAGGCTGAAGATCAAAGGGACAATGTCTGTTTCCTCCAAGTTACTTCCAATGTCTACGTGTGCTGTATATAACTGGGCAAACTGCCGACTACAACATTTAAATGTTCCGTTCATAAAAAAAAATAATGTGCTCAGTTCCATAGTGTCTTCCCTTTGCAGTGCAAAATGTGCTCAGTTGCATAGTGTCTTCCCTTCGCAGTGCAAAATATTAACATTCTTCCTTCTGTAGCGTCATCTCCAGGCAGGAAGTTTGTCTCATCATCGATCTTCAGAACACACACACGTTTCACGGTGTGTACCGCAAATGTCCCACTATCTAAAGGAAAGTTTCGACCAGTATCGCAAATGTCCCAGAAAAAACTTTTTTTTTTTTTTTTTTTTTTATTGCACAGCAAATGTCCTGATACCAAATTAAACAACTCTGCTGGGTCAGGTATAGCTTGAAAAACTAGTAACCATTTACAACTAACAGAAGAAGACTGATCCATCTAGCTTTGCATTTTTTAAAAGCAGTGATTCTGAACACAGCTTGTCAATGTTTCAAAACATCAGTAACATCAGGCCAATTGAGAGGGTTTCCCAAATTCCTAACGTCAACCTAGAAATACGCTGAATGGCTGCCGTGGCGCCACGTAACTCAACAATGGAAAACAAAATTGCTGGTTGCACGTGGGCTAGAAATTACTATTGGGCTTACACAAAGTTACCACAATGTTCGTATTTTAGTTTGTGATTCTGATCACAATAGGATAGGCAAATGATAATGATAATAATGATTGAATTGTTACTTTAAACCAATAAAAGAAAACCAATGTCAAAATTATTAGTTCATCCATACATTTTGAATAGCAACACGTACATCCGTGCCTGAGTTGTTAAACTCGTACAATACGAGCGAAACCCGTACAGTTGGCAGCCGTGTCCCGAAGGGGGTTGGCACATTGGGAGTTGAGTCTGGTATCACTGGACAGCTTTTTCAAACTATTTAATCGTTTTGGGATTGTTTCCGCACCCTATATATATATATATATATATATATATATATATATATATATATATATATATATATATATATATATATATATATATATATATATATATATATATATATGCGTTATTTTATTTGTTTCTTTTTCTTATATTTTGGAAATGTAATATACTCAGCTTTGTCCTTTAAAACTCTCCAAGGGAGTGGGGCCCTAAACGATAACTTGTTTAGCTCATAATATGTAAACCTGGTACATACAACAAAGAAAGAAAAAAAAAACAGTAATGCACAGGATAAAAGTTAAAATGAAAGCCATGTTTGATATCTGTACTCACAAATATTATCTATTCCGACCAAAACTTCTTTTATTTAATATAGATTGGAAACTTTTTTCATTTGCAATAACAAAAGCAAACTGTTGTGTCTTTCATGTTTGTATTTTGAAAGGCGTCATCAAGGAGAAAATCTTTGTCTCCTAAGAGTTTTCACCACAGCAAAATTAAACTACTGCAAACTTTAGAGCTTTTCTGCAATATCTTCAAAACAAATAAAAATAATCGAAAAGCAAGCACGTAGTGCACTAGACAATATGATTTTGCATGTGATATCTGCACCAAAACTGGTCTATCTGCTTTTGGTGTGCCGCTATTTACAGAACCCGCAAAAAATGCTAAATCTATCGACAGTTGTAAATCGAAAGCAGATAGATCAGTTGTGATAACGGTATCACATACAAAATACTACTGTCTAGTGGACTACGTCTTTGCTTTTCGAATATTTTTATTTATTTTGAAGATACTGCTGAAAAAAAAAACTCTAAAATAAGCAGTAGTTTAATTTCGATGTAGTGAAGACCCTTAAACCTTACATCCCATTATTATGCCCTTGAATATTCCTATTAGAAACTGAATTTACGAACACGCTGTAGTAAGCACTTTCTTTCTTTTCTTTTTTAATGCTTCTCAGTTAACAGATATTTCTTTCCAGTTAACAGATAAGGAATGGAAGAAATTACTACGAGAAATCACAACAGATTATTAAAAGCACGTGTTTACTACTGAAAATGACCCATACACATATAAATTCAGAGTTCACAGACACGGGAATAAAAGGAAGAAAGGGGGTTAACAGACCTTCCCTGGAGTTCTCTCAAATAATATTACGCAGTTTTCTCAGACTAGAAGGAAACAGATCACTTGTACAATGATGAGTAACTATATTGGGATACTTCGACTAGAGGTAGTTCTTAATATTGCTTTTTTTTTTTTTTTTTTTTTTTTTTTTTTTTTTTTTTTTTTTAAATAACCACTTTCACCAAGCTGACACTTTACTGATATACAGATTCATAGTAATTTGCTGCTCAAAGACATTTGGCAACAATAGATACATAAAAACTGCACATTCAAAATTATTATTTCCCAGAACTGTCGACTACGCATTCTAGTATAAAATAGTAGTTGCTAAATCTCAAAAATAGCATACAAATAACAATGTCTGCACAACAATTAATATGACTACCAAAAAAATATTTTAAGAGGGAAGAAGTGGGTCCTAAAATCTCCAAATAACTCTTTTATTGGGTCAACGACTTCTTTGTAGGCATCTAGGATGGAATAAAAACCGCTGTCACATACTGAGCGAGAAGTTGTGAACTAGCGCTTATGGAGATTCTTAGTTATAAAGACCACATTAATTATTAGGAACAGGCGTGAAAATGGTTCTCTGGATCAGGACCAAACTAACAAATGCATGCACACAAACACCAGTGTTGCCAAACATATTTATTAAAAAAAAATAATGCCATAAATTTTCCGTACACTCCCAATTGGGTGAAGAGTTTCCTTACTTTTCCAGGAAATTCAGATTTAGAAAATGTGGGTCACTTAAAATGATACTCTTTTACATGTGCTTCATATGTTGTAAACTGAAAGTCGACTTCAAATAGGAAGAGATCAAAACAAATGATGTTGTTAATGATACAATCATATAGTTCGAGAAACAAATCGGTGCCAATTGTTTGTACAAATCAGTTTTAATTGTTTCAGAAACGACTAATTGTTATCAGAGACAGTTGTTCACTGTGTACTGCCAACAAATATACATCAGTACTGAAGGAACTGTAGTTTTCAATAACATACCGTTAATTTCCCACCACATCGTCAATTAAATAACATAATACGATACTGCATTTGAAAAATGTATAAAATACCACATCAATATTGGGACTTTAAATTCTTGTAGACATCCAGACAGTAAATCTATGTATCTAGTAATACTATTAAAATTCGATTATTTCCATATTTAGAGGTTGCGCGGTGTAATGTGTAAACAAAACACATAATTTTTGCCTCCACTATCCACAGCCCTGCGGATGTGAATATTTTACGAATATTTGTGGGAAGACAAGGATTTCCGTGATCATTCTTCTAAACTATGAGTTTTGATTGGCACTTATTAAAGCTGATTATCCTTTTCGGGCGAATAACAATCAAAAACAAAATTATTTTATTGGAATTTGTTCCTTTTGTTTTCACAACCCTACAATAAATACGTATAAAGTGCTAATGTAACTTTATGCGAGTTCGCTTTATGTGGCTTATTGACATATACGATCATGTGCTAAAACCTAGGATTGGCTCTCAAATTAAATTAAAAATACGGTATTGTCTCAAGTTCATAATTTTCTGTCAGAAATCTGCACTTCAAGTGACCTAGTAACTAGTAACTACGTATGTTTTTCATTAATTTGATATGTGTCTGCATGCATTTTATTCATTTTATTTACCGTAAATGACAAATAGAAAGAGATTGTATGTACTGTTTTACTTACATTTTATTGATATCGGACTAACAAAACTATGCAGGAAGTATCTAAATATTTTAGAAATTATTTTGAAAATTGTAATTGTCATGGAACAAAAAGGGGAAATGAAATGAAATCTCTAAGTTTTACGTCCCACGGTTATGCCGGTTAGGCTAAAACGAGACGGTGATAATGAGAAATGAATGAAATAGTGGAATGAAGAAAGTGGGAGGAAACGGGAAAACCCCGAGAAAACCCACGAGCACGATGTTTGTCCACCACAAAGTTCACACAGCGCGAGCTGGGATCGAACCAGGGACCCCAAGCACCGAAGGTGAATGCTCTACCACTGAGCCACCGCGCCCCCCAAGGAACAAAAAGATGTCTATATTTAATTGCAAATAGAGATACTGTGAATGTGATATTTTACATGCGTGCAGACCGCTATTTATATTCAAACGTTCGAATAAAATAATATTATTTGAATGAAATGAAAAATATCAGAATATATTTCAATATGGATCTACAATGCTGAGCTTTACTTAATATACACACAAGTATTTTCCAAGAAATTATTATTATTATTATTATTATTATTTTTTTTTTTTACGTAACGCAACTAAATGATAAATACTCCCAAAAGACAGAGAATTAAAATTCCTTGAAAAAAGAAGTCTTTACAAGAACAAACAAAAATAATAGTGAAACAACTTGTGGCATGTCTAGATGGTTTTAAAGTTTACGATTTCACTTGCATTACTTTTTTGGAAACCCAAGACGGTCGAATTAGATGGATTTACTGTTTATTATTATTATTATTATTATTATTATTATTATTATTATTATTATTATTATTAGCGTTGCAGACCCACGTTGAATCTACAATGTTTATTTACTTGTTTTTAGATGATATGGGCCATTACAATTTTACACACTAAAATTACCAATATTTCTTATATTGCTAATTATGACGTGAATGATGCTACTTTCTTACTATAATCCCTTTACCTGGATATAACAGCACATGTTAACAATATCAGCGTTTGGTTAATCAGAATAAGATATATATACGAATGGAATTTTTTCCGTAGCAACGTATTTCAAAAATGGCGAAAGCTTCTAGGCGTTTAGCATTTTGTTTCATTTGCTTAACGGCAGGATGTCTACTAGTAAAAGTACTTTAAGGATAAAACACTTTGTCTAAAACGTTACGAGGCTATGACTCTGTGGCACAGCAATCACGAACTGCAGACATATTTACATACTCTTCTACGGCCAAATGACTAACTAACGTGCATGTTTTCTATGCATATGCTCCCAAGTTCGGTTCTTGGTAGGGAGTATTGTCTCAGATGCAAACCAGAGTAGTGGTTAAAAACCGCTACAAACAATGGGTCCCATACCTACAGCCATGGCACTGGAAAGCGACGGTGAACTCCAATCAATTGAAACAACAGCCAGGATGGATTTCGAGTGCTGGAGTTTAGCTAGTTGTTAATTGAAGAATATTGAATCCTACATTTGCAACAAATAAGTAAATCTTCATTAGAAACACCTTACTAGTCCATCTTACTGCAAGTAACTTGAAATCAAACACTTATTTATATACCGTTAAATAAAAATAAATGTAATGATATTTGACGACTGCGGCATTAATTCTGATATTTTTGGTACATGAATGGACCCTGGTCTAATTAGGTATTTTATCACATTTTCAGCACGGGAAGTGAAAAGCTGTAAGAAGTGGCTGGGCTGGGTAGGGGTTGATATGTTTAATAATTGAAAACGAGCGATATTTAGTGTTCAGTCCACAGTTTTCGTGATTGCTGAGATGAAAGTGGCACTCCTGATGCCGAAAGCCCTGTTCAGTCCTCATTTGCACAGAAAGTGAGAGGCGGGGTAAAAGAGGGCGGCATTACAGAATTTTTATCATTACAATTTCATTGAAATGCGTATCCTGAGGGAGCAGAAGGGGCTATATACTTTCAATAAACATATTCTCCCCGTTCGAAGAACGAGCATTTCACTTAACATTTATATACAGTTTATGCCGATCTACAAGTTTATTATGAATAATTTTACAAATTTAAAGCGATAGATATTGATATTCAATATGAGAGAGGTATGATAGAAAGACTAGTTATTTTTTCTTTTCTTTTCTTTTTAAGTATTTAAATTTATACAAACATTTTAGAAAGGCTATCTCACTCACTCACTCACAATCAGCATGAACGGTGTTAATAAGTGATGCAATAGATTTATAGTCCGTACGTGCTACAAATATGAGCAAAGTACAAATGTACTGTCTTATGGTTCTTCATCCCGGCGAAATTAAAATACCGCTAATTTTACAGTAATTATGTGATATCTTCAAATAGATAAAAGATAATTGAAATATGGAACAAGAGCACCCTAAACAATATTATTTTGCGTGAGGTACCGTTATCACAAATCACCTAGTGGTTTTCCGTTTTCAGGTGTTTAGAAACGCGAAAATAAATGCCGATTTTCAAAATGGTTCGAAATCGAAAGCAGATTAGCGAGTCGTGATAACGGTTTCTCATGTAAAATAATGTTGTCTAGGGCACTCTTGTTCCACACTTCGATTATCTTTTATCTATTTGAAGATATCACATAATTACTGTAAAATTAGCGGTATTTTAATATCGCCGGGATGAAGACTTATGTATCTACTGTTGTAGAACAGACTAAGATAATATATGAAGTTGGGTGTATATAAAAAGAACGGCACGAGCTAAACGTCAAAAATTGACTGAAGTATTAATGTTTGAATAATAAACACCTAAAAAGAATGGGAATGGAATGGGGAAAGTAAAATCAGGAGAAGAAAATTTAAAAAAAACACAATCGGGAAGAAAGGAAAACATGAAAATCAGGAAAGGCCAAAATCAAGAGAAGTTCAAACAGCGAAAGAGGGCAAGAGATAGAGATGGTCGGGGCGAAAAAGTTGGAGAAAAGTGAGAAATGTATAGATCTAATGAAAAAGAGAAATTGTAAAGAAAAAACTGATGTATGTACGTGTAATTGTAAGAAGAAAAATTAAAACTGTATAGATGTATAGAAGTCCCATTTGCCCCCTTCTTACAGCACCACAGGAACACGATATGCACACTTACGGCTGTCATTGCCTACCAAAGGCTATACATACTAATATACACTCACTGAGCAATGAAATGTAAAATCTGCATAGTTTACTTTGGTTGTCTACTGATTACGACGTTTAAAAGAAAGAAAGAATAAAACTAAGGTCACCATATTATCTTTCTTTCGTCCAATCATTGTGAACTGAATTCCTCAGATCACAGTGACCACACACTCTTAGAAATTGGGAGAACACAAATGCACTCCTACTGAGTAACTGTCACATGCAAGAAACACCTTACAGAAAGCCCAACATAAATATCAGTAAACTCACGGTTTCACCTTTATTCTAAGGTCACTGAATAAAACAAATTGGAAATTCCACAGTTTAATAATTACCACACACACACACACACACACACATATATATATATATATATATATATATATATATATATATATATATATATATATATATATATATATATATATATAAAAACAAAATTGGTCCGAATCTCTGGAATGTGTTCAATACTCTCCCATTGGCAATATAACCCGGGACCTAGCGCACAGTACCGACTAAACTAGCAAGGAGCATGAAATTGTTTGTGTACGTCTAACGTCTCTTGTCAGAATCAAGGCTATATGAGACGTGAATCAACAATTGAAGGGTAAGGGGGAAAAAGAAGGAATGTCACAAAACTACATTTTCGAGAAAACGGCACTTTAATATTGAAAAGCTGTATAAAATGAATAGGGTTAGTCAAATCTTTTCCCCGTTTTACATGGACATTTCTACACCTACGCATGCATGCATATACAGTCAAATAGTACCAACAGTCACCAACAGATGGGACAAAGCACCCGTTAAAGCACACACATGGACATTCCTTGTTTTTTCCCCTTACCCTTCAATTATAAATGAAAAATATATTTACAAAATCTGACTCAAAGAGAAAAAAGAAAGAAGACTGATTGAATAAAATCATGAAACAAATATGCCTATAATAATTTAGATTCGTTGTTGTTAGTAGAACAGATAATGCTACCCACAACAAAATAAAACAAATAAAATAAAATAGAAACGTTAAGTTGAATAAAAGGTATACCACTCCTCATTTGTATCGTGCACAATCGCTTCGAGTGGAAAATTACTTGTAAAATGAAGAAGCTACAGGGCTTGGAAATTTCCATTGGGGTTTACAAAAGACTACTCAACTGGTGGATGGTGTTTCATATGACAGTCACGAGATTTCAGCCGATCCATCAACATCGCCGCTGACAACCAAAGTGAAGTAAAACACGGTTACGACTTGATTTCATCTGTTAACACTCGGATGTCTTACCAAATTCTCTGTGGCTTCCTCTTATCAAACCCTCTGTATTTTAGGTTTTTGTTAAGAAATACTTAAACAACACTTCAATTATTAATATTAAGTAATTACCGTCTACATGTAAACAGCGAATTCATTGGCCAGACAATTACTGACGGCAAAAATACTTACAGAAGCATGTTAAAAAAAAAAAAAAACTTCAAATAACTTTTATAAGGATCTTATTTATGTCCGAAAAAACAGAACAAAATTTGTTAACAGACACGGAACGAGAAACATACCCTTTTTAGAGCTGTACGCTACTCAAATATGAACAGATAAATATTTAAGACAACATATTTCGACAACTACGATCTACAGAAAGATATTTGAAAACATATTTGTATAGAGATTTTATAATAAACACACAGCTTTCAGTTTGATATTTGGATCCGAAAATTTTAAGCTGTTTCAGTAGCCCATCTTCTATCATAAAAATTTTGTATAACAATTTTATTTAATTTGATGTAATAGGCCTCCATAATTTTGAACTATTCTATTTAACTGAACACTGTAACAAAACTCTGATTCAATCCTTTTCTTAAATACTTTTGTCAAAAATAGTGATCCTTATGCTTGAAAACTGGTTTAATGTTTCTCTTCAGCACCAAGGCTACATAAGACTTAGACCTACAGCTTGACGTGGAATCTAAAAAACATGGACAGAGGAATCAAACCCGAGTCTTCCGCGATAGAAGTGCGTATACCTCTATACAGACACTGTGAAGCTCAGTACTGAAGAGAGAGATTTAAGTTATGCACACATAATTATTTTGTTTGCTTACCTACAAATTAGGATTTTAACATCTAAAAATGGAAATAACTGCAACTCCATCTTCCCTATGGTGTTAGCTAGCTGACCATGTTTAGATACACACTGTTTATATTCGACACAAATTTCAAACTATCCTTAAGAATTCTGGTCCTCAATACCTAATACGCGCCAGGTTGAACAGAATCCATACGTTTAATTTATCATAAACTCTTTACAATTAATTACCTTTGGTTCGATCTTTGCTGAAATGTATGTTTAATCTTACGTCCGACCACAGGCCTATTTCTCATAATCTCTGCTGGAAACACACGTTAAACTCCAAACAAAAGAAACGACAAATCTTAATTTTTAGATAAACTTCCGTAATTACAAGTAATAACTGCATAACGTGCACCAATGTTAGTATTATCTCACCGTCAGGAAAAGACAATCAGTGATGCCAACCGGAAAAGTTATAAAATCCCGTCTCTAGAGTAAAAAAGTTCCATTTCGCTTTTGCATTTCCCACGTTACACTAATTACAAGATGATAATAATAAAATGTGTAAACTATTCGATCTTACACGAATATAAAATAGTTTGTGTGTAAGTATTTCTTAATTGAAAAAAAAGAATAATAGCATAAATCATTTCGGGTTTTTACGCTTGGCGAAGTTGTGTTCGTAACAACTGTTCAGCGTGAATTTTATGGACCATATCCTGGTGGACCAAACCCTGGTATTATTTATTATTATTATTGGCAAAAAAGCAGTCTGTCCATCATGCCTTCGTGCCATCACCCCATGCTGAGCCTAACGATCGTAGAAAAATATGGTTTTCCATACATTTTGTGAACGGCATTTTGGAAGTTGATTGTTTCCCGCTTTATATTTTACTTTCTTCTTTCATTTGTTTTCGTTTGATATTTTCTTTTTCTTTCTTTCTTTCATTCGTTCGCTTGATTATTATTTTATTTTACCAGGGCACAATTTTCGTTCCTTGGCGGTTGACTTTTTTCTACTATACACTCCAGAAAACACTTCCTCAGTAGCACGAACTTTTGAGATTTTTTTTTTTTAAGTTATGGTTAAATTTTGAGAATTAACACTGATTTCACGCTATTTAATCACTAATTTTATCCATTTTTCGCTTTCTAGAGAATTTTGTTGTTGTGGATTTTATGTATACGAAAAATCCCACATAGCATACGAAAAATCCCACAAAATGGTATTTTTCTCACGGGTTTGACATTACTTCAAACAATCAGCAACGAAAGGGATAATTTTTAGCGCCATAAAAATCGATTTTCTTGAAACCACTCTGAATCATGTCATTTTATGCAGTTTCAGGGTGTCTACTAAAATTCCACAATGAAATTTCGTGACTTTTTCGTGACCTTTTCTTTACCAAATCATAAAATTTCTTAACATTTTTTAAGAGCAAATTTGGATGCGAATTAGGCCGAATTTTCATCCATGCGATACAAACGTACTTTGCTTGCGATTTGGTAGCGTCTAAAGCCGACCATAGACATTTTTGGCGTTGAATTTTTATGTTTTATAAAACAAAATTTTCCAATCTGTACTTACATTTGCACAGTTAAAAAAAAAACCGTGACCCAAAAGCTAAATTTCGTGACTTTCGTGACCGATAGACACCCTGAGTTTGATCTCATCTATCGACTGATGTACGTACCAACTTCGGCCATTATTTTGGTTAAACAGACATGAAAGTTCAAGGGTTAATGATAATTTTGGGCTACAGCTCGTTAACCATTACACTACGTACTGACATCTTACTAATGCCATAATGAAAAGTTTGATACGGAAATACTTCAGCATGAGTTTCACCATTAATAGGTGGTGCTGTACAGTGACCATTTTTAGATTTACAATATTGCTAATAAAACTCCAACTGACCAAAGCAGTATATATATTTTAAGATTATATATTTGTGTTACAGTTTCGGCTATGTAACATAGCCTTTCTCAGACACGTTATGAGGGAAATATCCAATTTTGACAGCTTATATACAATCCGAATGCAAGACACGCCCACTTGCTCTTTACAAAACGTAAACGTCATCTTGAATTTCCCAAAGCTACAATGAGTAATCTACTAGATTTACAAATTCATTTTTCTGGATTTTCTCGAAAACGGCTCATGAGATTTTAAAACTCATCCAAATCAATTTGTTCATCCTAATAACATCTATTGATTGGTACCTCTCTCATCTTTAGACAAAAGTTTTCCGTTATTCCCTAATAATACAGATAATAAAGCGTATTTCAAAAACAATCATCCGATTTCAAAGTCACGTAACTAGGCAGCTTTTTATCCGTTTTGAACCAACAAGGAATCACTGGAAAGAAAGAATTCCCAAGTTTCACGCGGTTGCCGGTAGGTTGCGATAGCGTACTTCTTTTACTATTCACTTCAGTACTTGTCATGATGGTGTTTGCATTATGATGGTGATTGCAAGTGTTCTGCCTTTCAGTAGGTCCTGAGACTATCTTCGGTGGCTGCATAGCAGAAATCATTTTGGGTTCTACGCTTGGCAAACTTGAGTCCATAACAACTGTTCACCATGAATTTTGTCGACTATACCCTGATGTTATATACACCTTCTACCGCTCAGAGCGTTAGGCGATGGTACAAACAATTCCAAAACATGGATTGTTTGTGTAAAGCGAAATCCGATGGTTGCCCCGGTTATCAGATCAGATCCAGAAATGATCGCAAAATTCAAAATTTGATTGCCGTATGAACATACGCCGTACATATCCCAAGTGGTCATTTTGAGCACGTATGATTGGCATGTAAAGAAAACTTCGTGATCAGTTTTCTAATACCAAATTAATCTGAAGAGTCTATGTTCTACACTATCATTACTATTTACGTTTTAAATCGAATGGTTCTTTTTTGAAACATAATGTATTGTAGAATTTATAATTCTCAGGAGAAGATAAAAAATAAACTCAATCATTACATGATTTACGTACAATTTATTGACCTTACGAGGCCTCATCCCTGCGAAATTAAAATACCGCTAATTTTACAGTAATTATATCTTCAAATAGATAAAAGATAATTGAAATGTGGAACAAGAGCGCCCTAGACAATATTATTTTGCGTGACGTACCATTATCTCCACTCACCTAGTGGCTTTTAGTTTTCAGCCGTTTAGAAACGCGAAAATAAATACCAATTTTCAAAATGGCTCGAAATCGAAAGCAAGTAAGTTGAGTCATGATAACGGTATCTCATGTAAAATGATATTGTCTAGGGCGCTCTTGTTCCACATTTCGATTATCTTTTATCTATTTGAAGATACTGTAAAATTAGCAGTATTTTAATTTCGCCGGGATGAAGTCTCTTAAATTAAGAGAACGTCGTTTCCATTCAGCTGAGCTTTTTTCTTTTTAGCTACCTTGAACACAGAAGTCGAACTGAAGACCACATTTAAAGGCCTTCCTTATAGCTTTCCTGGATCGAATACGATTGTAATTATTATTTTCTATATATATACAGTATTTAGGAAATAATACGGATCGATGGAAACATTGAATCTCCAGCAACCCACCCTGTTTTTGCGTATTAGAAACCAACTACACATATATGAGGTCAATGACCCTGTTCAGATCACGAAGAAATCCAGCCCCACTCCTTCATGAAATCTTTATATTTACGAGAGGCATCAGTGGAGAAGTTGCTGAGGCCAAGTTCAAAGAGGGATGTCTATGCACTAGATTGACGGGAACCACTGGCTACACAGTAAAATGCGGAGTTCTCAATGCTTCTGCGACTAAAAGACGCGTCAACATTTGCGTCGTGTTTACAAAACACACACTGCCTTTACAGAGGACTTTCATCCCGCCAAACTACTTCCCTCCTACTTAGGTTCCATAAGAAGTAGGTTTATGGGAGACAATATACAGGCAGTAACATGTCACTGTTAAAACTGGTGATTCCAACTGCGTAATGCACCGGTTTTAGACAGGAAAAGTACAGCCAATCAGACAATGGATACTAGCTAATAGACGCCCTGAAATAGACTAACTCTCCCCCCCTCCAGCCACTTTTTTCCTTTCTTTTCTTTGGAATTCTTTCGAAACTAAAAATGTAATAAGCGCTTATTGGTTATGTTCTGCAATTTTTTAAAAACATTAAACAAGGAATGGATTACCTGAAAAACGCATTCTAACTTCTTATAATATTTTCACTTCAATTCACACTTTCTCCGTACGGCTGAAAAATTGTAGAACATGGTCTTTATCATAAATGTAACTCGTCATTGTTAACTGCAGACCTCAAATAAAATGACCACAACAGATCGGGTTTATATTATTATTATTATTATTCTTTGTTTTAAGTTTGAGGAAAAGAGTGATAGTAACAAACATTAAACTCAATAATAGAGAATACTTTTAAATACATTTTAAACCTTTGATAATTACTTTACTTCCCATTATTGATAAAAAAAAATTTAGTGTCGTACATTTTTTTACGTTAAATTAACTTTTTCTGATTGGATACGGTGAAGTCAAGTTTTAGATATTTCCAACTTGCACTCTTTGACAATAATTATTTACTTACTTATCTTTTTTTCAATTTAACGTCCCATAGTTATGACCTTTAGACAAAATGAGATAAAGAATTGATGAAAATGAATGATTACCAAAATAAAAACGCGATGTGAACAGGAATATCCCGAAAAATCCACGAACATAATATTGCCCAATACAAAACGATAAGTTTGTGGGAACAGGTTACCTGGGACGAAACGAATACGGTCCGGATGGAAACCAAAGAAACTGCACTACAGAAGGTTGTTCACTGTATATCCGGCCATTTTCGATTCGGTGCTACCACCTGGCGCATCATGCTGGAACTATGAATTTGCTGGAAGGAGCAGTGCTATGTCTGACTTTATAGGTGCGTGAATGTTATCAAATAACGCCAAAAATCAATCGGTATTAGGAGGGTTACGTAATGGCCCTTTTCCACGCTATGTTTTCGTATGTACGCATTGTAAAAGTGTCGGGAGAATGGGTTAGGACTCAGAGTGACTACTGTGAAGAGCCCTCCTTGCGAAACATTCATCTACAAAAACCACCAGAAGGGCTGCAAGCAAAGTGACATTCGTAGTGCTAAGGGAGATCCGTCGATTGGGGTGCCACGAAAATCCCCGGACACAACTTGATATGGGCCAGATTCCACCTCGCACCGTCAACTGTGAACAAAACAATAATTTGCAAGCGCCACAGATTGAAGTTTGTGTGGAAGGCCCGTGTACACCGCCCGCTACCACGTCAAATTGCCAAACATAAGACGAACTGCAGGAAACTGTATGAAAAGTACCTGGCGGGTTCCAAATGGAAGAAAGTTGTCAGAATCGATGAATCATATGTGCATCTAACTGCTGGTGGTCATATTCGGGCGATCACATCCTCTGACATTGACGAAAAGGGGCGCAGTAACTTTGTTTGTCTGTCTAGAGTTCATTTCTCTCGTGGTTTTATGGTTGTTATGGAATTCAGATATGAGGGTATGTCGATGTCCTGCATTCTGTCCTGAAGTAGCCAATAATTAAATCATAATGCCTGAGATTAATGGACAACTTACTCACTGATGAGGTACCACTGGACAAGTCGAGTATTGGGTGGAAAGCCTCTCGAAAATAGGCCTATGGGTAGGCTGAGAAAAGGTTGGGAGAATATGTTTTACCTTGCCAGGGTTTGAAAAAACCCGGGTTTTTTCTGAAAAAGCCCAACCCACCTGGGCCCATATGGTTTTCTTCGGGTATTTTCGGGTTTAATTGGGTTTTTTCGAAATATTTCAATGTCTTTAGAGTAAGAGTGTTAAAATATGATTTATATTTCAAGAATATCATTGTCACAACTTGCAACAATTTTCTATTCACTGTTGTTTTAAAAAAAATGGCCGTCATTTTGAAATTTTACATTGGATCGCTGCCAAAATATGTACAGGTAATTTAGAGTATCTCGTGCATCAACTCTCAATATTTCAACTTGAGAAAACGAAAATTGCGCTTTGTAGCGTGGATAACAGCTATTTTGTAAGAAAAAAAGTAGCCATTTTGAAAATTTACGTTGATATGCCGCCAAAATCTATACAGGATATTTCGAGTGGCTCATTCTTGTACCCTGAAAATTTAAACTTGAAAGGCCGAAAGTAGTATCCTGTAGTATGTGTTGTACACCAGGGGCGGATAGACTCCAAGTGTGTGTGTGTGGGGGGGGGGGGTCAGAGCTGATGGAGGTGAAATATTCGTCTAATAATCTAAAGGACGAATGAACAAATGTAGATCGAATCATCCCAAAAGCCTCAGTGACATTCGCCAATTGTTTTTTAGAAGTTCACTTCCCATACTTTGTGCGTTCAATTACGGGAACTTCCCTAACAGTTGTTGCAAACAGTTCTTGCCAGAAAATTAATTTAAAACAAATTAAAGATATAATTCATATTTTAAATTAGTTAGTTAGTTAGTTAGTGTTTCAAAATGTCTTAAATGAAATAAAATATTTTCCAGTTTAAAATAAATGATTTTATGTTGAAGTATTCACTTCCGATGCTTTGTGCGTTCAATTGCGGGAATTTCACAAGTACTTCTTTCACGACAATTTTTTTCCTCGAAAATGCAGCTTTCTTTACTGTACAGCGTAGTCCGGAAGTGAGCGTACCCCTAATTGGTGTTTTCTGACGGTTTTAGGATGTTAATGGACATTCTTACCTGGAGATGCTTAATGAGTGGTTGGTGCCTCAACTGGAAGAAAATGGTATAAAAGACACTGTTATGATATAGCACGATGGAGCACCAGCACACTTCGCGATTCACATGCTCAATTACCTGAATCAGACATTTCCTAACCCCTGGATTGGAAGAGGTTATGCATCTTCACCAGCTCCCTTTGCATGGCCTCTAAGAAGTCCCGCTCTAAGAAACACTCGATATCACACAACGCAGGAATTACGAGCAGCTGTGGAACACGCCTACACCCTCGTGACTCCAGAGCATCTACGCAAAACATCTGCGAGAACTTGGCGCAGAATTCAGTTGTTACGATATGGGTGGTGGTCATACCGATGTTTATGACTCTTAAAACTCTTAAGACTTCAAGGTAATTGTGTACAGACTATAACTAACACTATACTGGTGAAACTAAAGGGGGATACGCCCACTTTCGGACCACCCTGTACATCGAAATTTCAACTAGCATGGGCGTCTCTGGCAGGGGGACGAGAGGGACGCGTCCTCCCTAATATTTTGAAGTACAAAATAATCAATATTTTATTCTAATTTAATTTATTTACTAACGACAGAATAACATATAAATAATTATTATGTTTGTTTGGAATATAATATTCAGGCCCTGAAATGATTATAACAGAGTTCTTGGTATACCTCAGGGGGTTCGTGGAAGTAAGTAGAAATGTAACAAATGAAATCGAAGATAATTAACAGGTTGGGATAGGTAGTATCATTTAAATTACTTTCTTTGATGTCCCCCACAAATTTTACATGCCAGAGACGCTTGTGTCAACTAGTACGAAATTTTGAATTGAGCACTTGAAATAGTAAGCGTTATGTAGTCTTTGGAACTCCAAACAAGCTTTCAAATTTGACAAGAATTTTTACGCTACTGCTGGTGTTGATTGTACAGAATGCTTATTTGAAGAGTAGCAACAAATAACTAAACTAAACTGTTATTGGAAAACCAAATTTTACTGAAGAATATTTGTGTTACCATTAAAGGTAATACAAAAAATAATACTAATAGTTTTACTAATGCACTACATAGTTATTGACAGTATCGGCACCTATGGCCTTTAACCCGTCAAACGTCACTCGGCGTCGCCAAGTCGGCGAGCACACTATTCACGGAAAGTATTTTCTAAAATATAAAGTTGCATATTTTACTTCAAACAGGTTATAAGCATAATCCATACATTAAGTTACTCTATAATTATCTCAAGCTAAGGTTTCTTATTCATTCAGAATTTTATAAAAGTCTTATGTTGAAAGATGTTGTATACCTAAAGCGAAAGCATCTAATTCGCCCAAGGAAAGACTAAAATCTGACAAAAATAACTTTCAATGTGATCAACTTAGTTGTACCAACAATATACTAACAAAAAGCCCAAAAACCCAGGTGGGTTTTAAAGTGGTTTTTCTTAGGTGGGTCCAACCCGAAAAAAACCACAAGGTTTTTCCGGGCTGGGCCCACTTGGGGAAACCCTGGTTATAGTGCTTTTTCTCATAACGAACAAGACATGAAATGTATTACAGATACACAGTAGTCTTTAATTAACAAAGTTAATCGGGTAGTACTGTAAAAGAGAAAATTAAGAACTCACAAAAATAAAACAGTTTTATTATGTGTTCCGTTATACGTGCTTGTTCCCTTCTGTTCCATGGATAAAACTAACACACCATTAAAGAAGAAAGAATATATTTTAAAAAAATATTTTTTATTAAAAAACAATGCTTTTAAAAGCAATGGACTTTAAAGTTTAGCTGACGTTTCTTAGCTCAACTTAGAAAGTGCGCCTAATGCTGTTAGTCATAGTACTATTTCTTCATTTTGTTTATCCTTCACTCTTAGGAAGACTGCCCAATGCTTTTATTCATACTACCATTTCTTCATCTAATTTATCCTCCACCCTTAGGAACAGCGTCCAATGCTTTTATTCATAGTACCATTTCTTCATTTTATTTATCCGTCCAATGTTTTTAGTCATTGTACCATTTCTTCATTTTATTTACCCTTCGCCCTTAAAAAGTGCCCGAAGCTTTCAGTCCTAGTACCACTTCTTCATTTTATTCCCCCTCACCCCAAATTTTTTTTAGCGCATTTCTAAACAAAGAACACTTGTAGAAGTCAGTAAGTCCTGAGTTTTTCGATCAAAGCAAAACTAAGTCTCGAACCAGCGCTAGACCACTGCTATATACTGAGGTAATGATTAATTAACTGTCGTTGCCTACGCATCTACGCAATCTAAATTTCAAGTTATTTATACACTTTTGCAACAAAACGATAAGTTAGTACGAAAATTATGTGAAAATACTGTATTGTCATCAGGTTTACGTATATATACAGAATGGTCCAAAAGTAGGTATATAGTCCTGCATGTTTTATAAATGTAGGTACCTACATTTATACCTACTTTTGGGCCACTCTGTATACTTAAGTACAAAATTCCAGAGCTCTAACTAGCATAGAAGTGCCTTAAGTTTAGGTTGGAAGATTTCAGTTTACCAAATACACAGAAACAGAAAAGTTCAAATAAAAGCATTGTAAAAAGTATACATTTAAAGTCTGGTGTAAATATTTAGCAAATATATCAGGTTATAACAATGAAACCCCACACTACCTGTTGAGTTGATTTTAACGTCCCATTCAGCAGCGAGTTTATATGAAATAGGACCTACTGATTAACGTGGAATCCGAACCACATGGGCTCCCGCCAGGAATCTAATCCGTATCTCCCACAACAAAGGCACGTACTCTAACCGCTTAGCCACAAAGGAGCTTGGAAGTGGGGGAGAAGGGGTACGCACTTTCATGAAGAGTCGAGACTTCCGTAAGATGCAAACTAAGATGCTTGGGCAATGAAGAGCTTTTAAAAGAGAAATATATATATTAACGGACTAAAGTTCTTTCTAAAACTGATTAGCAGAAAGTTTCTGCAAACCCTAAAATTGTAACCTGAGCGGCAACAAAATCACAATCAGGAATAGGAATTCAGATACTAATCACATCTAGATCTTAATTTTACACAGCTGTTCTACCTTAACGTCTCGAAAGCTCCGCAAAAGGTTAGCGGGACTAGGGTTTCAAGATTAATGAGAAAAGAAAAGAGTTTGTGCTCATCAGGGATGCTGCATGCAACAGGAGACTAAGAATATTTCAATATGAATTACATTTTTAAATATTACACGTTTGCAAAAACAAAAAAAAATGGCGTGCAATTTTGGACCACTACAGATAAAATGGGTAATAATAATCCCGACTATACTGAACTAGCACAGATACAACTGTCGTGCTTCTGTGGCGTTGAACCAGATGTATCCTTAAGATATAGAGTTAGTATTAATATCAAACACTTGTTTAGTCCTAAATTATTTATTTCATGTTTTATCAACTATTCTTAGACAAGATTTACGAAAGGGAACTCTGAATCATATATGAAATATCGATCAAGTTGAAATCATTTTTAAAAAGAAAAAAAAAAAGTCTTAAAATCTTAACTCTGTTTTTCCTTGTTGTCACATGGTTAGCATAACCTTAAATAAAATTCGAAACGTACAAGAGTCACTGAGGCACGTGTAAAGTTACGTAGAGCAGGCAAGAGAAATATCAGGGAAGATAAATGAGAAAATTAGTATCCAAAAAATTTCCTTCAAAATTACTCATCTATAGAGCTGAAAATAAGGTTTCATTTTTATTTTAAATGAAAGCGATAAAAAAATATGTGTAGTGTGCCAGAAACATATCTTCTTCATCAGAAACTAATGTATTTCCTAATTCTCAACTCATACCACTAGTTTTTACCTTGTTTTTTCCTCGTATCTTCGAGGAATTCTTTTCAATCTTTCATCACTCCGTAATAGTATTGAGTTTCAACGAAATATAAAACAAAGTCTACTACGGGCCTTTGCCAAGATAAAGAACACAAGTAATTGCTATTGACGTATGCATTCATTATACTCATCCCATGTGTTTAAGGGAACTCCCCAGGACAGAAAGGAAAGGAAACGCACACGAATTTTAAAACAAAAAACAAAAGAAAAAAGGCAGAAATATAGCACACAAAAATAAGTAATGGGTCTGTTTTTTCTTTTTTTCTTAACACTTCAACACATTGACAAAATAAAACCCAAACATACATATTACACAGACACAAATATATACGAGTATATACATACGACACTTGCATACAAAGAAAGATGGAAAAATTTACTAAAATACAAAAAAAAAAAAAAAAAAAATCTACATATATCAACAAGCTGTAGCTACACGTGGAAAACCTTCCTATAATGTACCTTAACGTTTGAGTAATAAAAAAAAGCGAGCAAGAAAAACAGCAGTAAAGGGAAGTCATAAAGTACTGTAGCTACAAAAACCAACTTCCACCAAGTAGGAATTTTTCTTCCTATTTCAGATATCATCTTGAACGTTCGTCACGTATTTACGGTCACTTTTTACAATAACAAAACGGTTGTTTCAATAAATGTGGCCGCACTGAAAATTAAGAATTTTCTTTGGGTTACATGCGTAGGATCGAAACTGCGTACGATCGAAACTGCGTACGACCGAAACTGCGTACGACCGAAACTGCGTACGATCGAAACTGCGTACGATCGAAACTGCGTACGATCGAAACTAAAACCGGCGTAGGATCGAAAACAGATAAGGTCTTATGATCGAGCAATAAAAAAACAATTATTTTATAATCACAGAATATTAAGTAATAGTATTTTTTTGAAGTTATATAGGGAAAAATCGGAGTAGGATCAAAACTGTATACGACCGAAACTGCGTAGCGTCGAAACTGCGTAGGATCGAAACTGCGTACGGTCGAAACTGCGTAGCGTCGAAACTGCGTAGCGTCGAAACTGCGTAGGATCGAAACTGCGTACGATCGAAACTGCGTACGGTCGAAACTGCGTACGATCGAAAGTGCATAGATACGAAACTGAGAAATAAAATAGTGACAAATATAATTAAATAATCATACAGGGGTGTACCCAGGAAGTTTTTCTTGGGGGACTATGACTTATTCAGGAGGACCAAAAAAGCTAAGTCTTGTCTCAGCAGGGAGAAAGGAGAATCCTCCCCCCAAAAGCCACTACTTCTGATCAAGTTGGCAAATTCCTTGTTCAGAAGATTGCCGTTAAGTTCAATTGACTTAGCTTAACATTTTCTTAGTTACCTAGTTGCTGTGAATTGTCACTTCTTTTATAGACTTTGCAGGTGGTACAATCGAAGGTTCATGTAATTAGTTCAAGTTTTTGCTAGTTTGGGCTTCGTCCCAAATTTACTAACTTCCAGGGTTGTTTTGTTTAAAACAAAATATTTAAAACAAATGATTAAAACTTTTTTTTAACAATTGATTTTGTTTAAAACAAATTTTGTTTATGTTTTAAACATTTTGTTTTAAACACGTTTATTTTGAAGACTTGTCTTAAACATATGTTTATTTGCATTTTATTTTATGTTCGTAAAAAAAAGAAATCTTCCAGAGCAAGAGAACTGTCCAAAAGTGCTCCCCAATCAGAAGACTATTTTCTTCCCATGTGAATGGTTTGATTTCTCGTGGCTACAGCAGGTCAATGTGGTGATCTACAATTTATTTTGTCTCTTTTCCCCCTTATTTTTAACGTATATTGTATTGTTTAAATGCTTCTCAGTTAACTTGCGAGAAAGTGTCGTAGTCGAAGGTTGGACTACTTATAGAACTGATATTAAAAAATAAATAAAATAATTATCACGGAAACAAACTGTTGTGTTGTATTCATTGCGACGTTGAGGTTCTGAAATTAAAATATCGCAAGCATTCGTTTGTACAGTACATGTTAGTTCTGTCTCCGTACAACATGGAATCGTTTAACATGGATTATGCGTGAAGAAAAGAAGGACATGATTTGATACAAATTTATTAGAGTAACTCAAACTCAATCAGGTAAGTAAACGATCAAACGAGTTTGTCACAAAACGTGTAAGAAAGAAATGGGTGGTTTAGTTCCAAGAACGAAAATCATTATAAAAAATGCAATGCTTGGTAAAAATGGAAACCCAAACAAATGGTAAAAATGTTGATCCGAAAATTGCTTCTGATGAATCTAACGTCAGTGGTGTGGCTGAGATGCAACTGGAAACTTCAGGTAACAACTAATTTTGTATCAACAATATCTTTTTCATTATATTATGAAAATTTTATTTCGTACCTCTTCCCCACCACAGTTCTAAATTTTCTTTGAAACTTTACAACTTGGCATAGCTTGTATGAAGAGACCAGGTGAGAAACGCAAGGTATGGCAGTCGATCACGTAACTAACCAAGTGTGATACTTATTATAACGTTAGTGCTGAACGTCAAGGTCTGGGACAATTTGATCTCAATTTGTTTGTTTGTATGTATGTACCACGCTACAGGGTGCAATATTCAGTCTTTTAACATTAATTTTTGAGGATAGAGACACGAGGCGTCGGAATTTGCTGTATAGATTTTGACTGCGATCCCACGTAAAATTTCAAAATTAGTGGGTCAGATCCCACTTTAAACAAAAAGCCCTGTCTAATATAGCCTTGCTACTGATGCAAGATGTAATCAATCAAACTAAACAAACTAATTTTATATGTTTCGAACAAACTTGGGTTGCAGGATAAATTTGGCTTCAACTCAACATTTAGAGCACAAGGGACCCAAGTTCATTTTCAGAAAGGTTCACTTTTGCTCAGCAAACGTAATATCTTCGTAGCATAGGGTATGAAATAAATGAAACAAAAACCACGGGAAAGCGTGTGGACTAGAGTTTCATAGGACAACCGCTAGACAAGGGCGTTGACGGAATGGGGAGGAGAGCTAATTTTCCCTTCCCCCTCCTTGCTCATACATTTAAGATATTAACATTATACTTGTATTGTGTATGTTGCAGCGTTGGAATGATTAACAAGTCAAGCTCCGAATGTCATAGTCAATGATGCATAATTACGTTACATAAATGCAGAATGTGTCCAAAAGAATACATCGACGTAAAATGTCATATTTTCACAACCACGAATCCGAGATGAAAGAAAGAAAAACTACCTGATAAAAAGGAATCTAGAATTTTGTATGATTGCCGCTAGATAGGGGCGTTCGTTTAGAAATCATCCGTCTTCTACCCTGAATTTCAGATTTTTGGGGCAGTAATGCAGATTTAGAAACATTTTGCTTAGCAAAGTCCAACATTTAAAAATTGAAGTCCTTGCACCGAATAAATACGGATTTTGATCATTGGCCGTAAGGAGCTATAGGCCTATATTGCTTTCTTGTATAATTTTTTTACCCAAGGATTTCAAAGGTGGCTCTACTTTCGAGTTTCGGGCCTGCTTAAAATTCAGGAAATTGGACCTAAGCAACTTCCCAGTTTTAATCATCTGTATGTTCTTCGTATTTATTCGGTGTAATTACCTCAGGCTTATTCTGTTGGACTTTGCTTATCAAAAGATTTCTAAAACTGTCTTACCGTCCCCAAAATCTGAAATGCAGGGTGCGGATGAGGGTGGTTGCCCTCCTGTTCCACTGACGCCCTTACTAGCGGCTGTCATATGAAACTATCCCACGCCTTTTCGCATGGTTTTAGTTACATTTGTTTTGGATTCTTGACTGCGAAGTATTATTTTTTGAAATAGAATTCATTTGCTGAGGAAAACTGAAGTTTATTGAAAATGGATTTGGATCTATTGTACTCTGAACGCCCCAAATATTACCTTTCGTCAATAAATTTTTGACTCAAAAAACAACCAATTACATAGACTTGCAGAAAATATAAAGTTAGCACAATATGAAGTGTGCTTCAAACATTACTTTTCGAAAACGTAGCCCTATTATTATAAAATAATTTTATTAGCACCAGTGTTATGAAGTAGTAATCAAATTTTGCAACAAAAATCTCACCCGCCTCCACGAAACGCTAGCTTAGCCCCTAAAGGCATAACTACAAAACTTTTAGAAGCGGTAACTCGAAATGATTTTCTTTATGGTTAAAATAACCGCACAACAGCATTTCTGGTAAAATTCTAGCCCTCATGTAACATGACACCATTTGCATTTGAAATTTCGAATACTAAGCACAGATGTTCGCCATGATGCTTGATAGCACCATCTGATGTGTCAGACCACTTCCAAGATTCATCATTCTCCCTCAACCCGTTGTCAACGCACAAGGATGGTGAGGACTTTTGTTTTGCCATGTATATTGATAGATTGTGTGAAACCTCTATAGTTGGTAAATTTTAAAATCTACCTTAAAAGCTTACTATATCCAAGAAAATACTTACTGTATGAGAGTCACTGGCAAGAGGGTGTAATAAAAGGGGTCGTTATTTGAAATAAGTTGAAAATTACTAATCTATACGGAAATGTTCTGTACCCAACACTGTGTAGTCTTAAAGAGAATAAAATAAATGAAAAGATCGGTTGAAAGAGCAAAAAGTCTTAATAAATACGTGATTACACGATTTTGAAATATGTTTAAAATAATATTTTAAACTGTTCAAAATGTTTAAAACATGTACTTTTACTTTTTTGTGTGTTTTTTAAAACATCTTTAAAACATTTTAAACACTTTTTTCATGTTTTAAACACGCGTTTTGTTCTTTTTTTTTTTTTTTAAAAAAAACTGTATTTTTTCCAACCCTGCTAACTTTTGACCAAGTTGGAAAATTAGAATGCGTTGCTGCCAATATTTACTTAAAAGACTTCCGTTTCTTTCAATTGACATTTGGATTAGCATTTTCTTACTTACCCAGTTGCTGTGATTTTCAATTTCTTTATGAACTTGGCAATTGGCAAAATTGAATGTTTATATAATCAGTTTAGTTTTAAGTAGGTGGGAATTTGTCGCCAGATACAAAATTTCTCATCCTACGGCCTCGCGCCTCATAAACCTACTAACATACCAAAATTCCTAGTTTTTATTCCGATTTCAATTACGGTACCTAAAATATGAGATTTTGTACATCCAAAAAGTCTATTTAAATTACACAGTTTCTTGTCTCTTTAAAGCTGCTAAAAATGGAAAATATTCACTTTTGGAAATTTTCTATATAGTCCCAGGAGGCTAAAAACTTTGCCAAATTTAATCCTTGTAGTTCTACTGGAAGTGCCTATACTGTAAAAAATCGTTGTATTATTTCAACGACATGCCTATGTGTTAGCACGATTGTGTTAAAATATAACACAAACAAGTGGTTAGAACAACTGACTCTCCGTTTGGAGTTGTGTGTCAAATGCCGCTAGTTGAAATGACACACAGCCTGTGTGTTAACACAAGTGTAGAATCTTCGGTGTTGTTTTCTGCGTGATTGCCATATATGTTGGGTATCTAATTATAAAGGCTTATGAACTGAAGCTACAGGCAAACACAGTAGAAAGAAATACTTAAACAAATCCAAGTATACGCAACATTTCAAAATACAAACCGCGCGATGTGTTTTCAATTGTTTTACAAAATGTTTCTGAAGAAACCCTAACAGCACAAGATGTGCTAGGCATGTACCATTTTGGTGTTCTAAATTCATCTCCCACATTTGATGCATTTATTGCTTCTTTTTCAAAGCGGTTGTGTACTAGAAGCAACAAACGCATCAACTTTATTAGATGGCAACTGGCGCCGATCATTTGAAAGTGAATATGGAAGAACTACAAAATAAAGTAAATAGACAGTCGTCATTTTGTAATAAAATTAGGTCTACATGGCGAGCAGATTTTATCCCGAACGGTTATCGTCAAATATACGCGGGTTAAAGGAGCACTCTGATTAGCCAAATTCAAAAGACCTTAAGAATTTATCCCTCTACAAGCGACGGTTTACGTGTTATAGGCTGCCAAAAACATGAAAAAAGGAATTTTAAAGGTCCATAGCTCCAAAACTATGGGACCTACCGCAGTCGGGTCAAGACTTAACTTAGGAACTAGTATGTGCCCTATCCAAAAATGCGTATGTCAGAATCCTGAGGTGCTTCCACAACAATTTTTATAGAGGGAGTTTAACTACGGGCCTATGATATAAAGTATTCTCCAACTACCTCCATAAAAATTGTTGTGGACATCTTAGGTGAATTGAATTTTGGACATCTTAGGTGAACTTTGGACATCTTAGGTGAATTGAATTCTGTATGGAAATGGAAAACATTTCAGTTTTATTTAAATCTTGGAAAAGAAACATTCTCTGTGTGCAAGAGGTTAATCTATACACATGACGATACATCACTCCAAATGTTTTAAACATATTAACTGGCAGAGTATATAGTTATCCTGGGGGCAAGAAAACAAAGGGATTTTTACTGAAATTAAAAATCGTAGTATGGTGGTACGTACCATACGCATGAACTTACTTTGGAGGAGGGGTCCAAATTCAATGCGAAGATAAAGTATTTTCAGATTTGTCAATTTTCGAAGTTTATGTTTATAATTCCGTACCTATACGTCCGAGCGCAAGTGAACTACGTCAGTCAAACATCGGTCCTTACTGAACAAACTTGGGCACAGATCGTTGCAATTGCGTAATTAGGAGGCGCACCATAAATTCGTATTTAGGTTCTAAACATCGTGTGTGTGGGTTTTATCGGGGTTCTCCCGTTTCCTTCCACTTTTTTCATTCCACCACTTCATTCATTTCTCATCATCAGCGTCTACTTTAGCCTAACCGGCATAACCGTAGGACGTGAAACTAAAAGATTTCATTTCATTTCATTTTCGTATTAAGATTCTAATCCTTGATTTTTCTCACTTTTATATTTACCATAATCTATTAATTTTTAATTACTAGCTTCGTTTATTCAATATCGACATGATACTTTCAGGATATATTAGTGGTGGGCTAAGGTTTATTTGAAGATAGTTGCATCTGTCTCTTAGCAGTATTTCCTTCTCTTCTATTGGCTACATTGGAACGAACATACCAGATTCTGGAAGCCTCATCCTTGACTTACACAACGCACTATAAAAAGTTTCACTTGGATAATTGGGGACACTACAATTCCGGTCTTACAGTATACCATATTACATAATTTTAAGGATAATAGTGACTTTCTAGGAAAAATGATATACTTTTTAAAATTACATGCTTAATTTGAGAGATATCATCATGATACTAGCTGAATATATTATTGGTGGGCCAAAGATTACTTTAAAATTGTTTGCTTCTGAGTGGTAGCAATGTTGCCAGCTACAGAAAATGTTAATTGTAATTGTTTGTAAAAAATTTGGGAAGTTTATCCTTTCCCCCCTATTATTTCAGTGTCCTTGGCTATATTCAAACCAACGTACAACTGTCTGGAATCATTCTTGGCCTACAAAACGCACCATAGAGGAGCACGATTGAATAATTAGGGAAGACGGTGAACCACCATGTATGCTGATTTTTGCTTCTGACGCGTAAGAAGTGCCAAAATTTGATGTGTATTATGAGAGAGTTTTTTTCTTTCTCTCTTTGTATGGCAGCCAGCGACTTCAGGTTTTTACTGTACCTTGTCAACATACCAGAAAATTCTTTTTAGGTGACTTGAACCCCTGTGGCTTCGGTGTTCCCAGCTAGAAAAAATCATGAAATTCGGCTAGGGATTTTTTTTAAAAATTTCACTCCTACATTTTTTCAATAATCCCTCCCGTTAGCAACACTGCAATCTAACTTACACCAAAAAATAGCCATGTCCCTCTTCTAAAATACAAGACGTAAACGATATCAATCGGGATAACAGTGTTTGGGCAATAAATCATTAACTGAAAGTCTACCAAAAACCCCAAAATCGATTTTGTCCCGAAAGGGTTAATGAGATATGCGCGCCAAATATTTCGGGCTCTAATTTAACGTGAGCCCCCCCCCCCCCCAAAGTTTCTGGGCTGGTCCAGAGAATGAATGGCCTACATAGTACTGTCTACGGGCTGGATAGGCTACCAAATTTCAGCTTTCGTTCTCCCATAGTTAATGTGATATAGGCGCCGAAAATTTGGGGGCTAACTTCACCAGAGCCTCCCAACTTTCTGGGCTAGTCGAGATAAAGATCGATGGGCTAACAAATTTCATCTTTTGGGCCAATATAGTTAATAAGGTGTGAAAATCAAAGTTTTGGGGCGTTAACTTAACGTGAGCCCTTAACTTTTTGGGCAAGTTGAGATAATGAGTGTACCAGGTACTAAACTTCATGGGCCTTCCAACCCATTATTATTTAGCATTTGGGGCACTCAAGGAACACAGATACAGGGTCTCCAAATGTGAAAATGAAAATGCAATCTTTAAGTTTTATGTCCGACTGTCATCCTGGGTAGACTAAAGGAGACGCAGATGATGAGAATAAATGGAATGGTGAAATGAAAGAGTTGTGGGAAAGGGAAACTCCAAGAAAACCCTCACACACGGTGTTTGTTCACCACAAACCCCACTTTGCGCAAGTTGGTATAGAACCAGGGCCCCGCAGCATGTGTGAACCCTCTGCCACTAAGCCACTGCGGCCCGGAAGTCCTCGAGACGAGACACATAGGCGTATACCTAACGTGTAATTTGTTCGTAGCGGGAATTTCTGTTATGGTATAGTTAATTACATACAATGAAAAACCGAAAATGTGATGTGGACAATCGCGAACAAGCAATAAACAATCTGCGTGATTTGTTTTAGATTTCGGAAAATAGGTTCTGCCAGATTTACGCTTATCGACTGTAATCGTTTATTTATTTATTTATTTATTTGGGAGGGAAGCAAAGTATAATACATTTCAGTCATTACACATGCAAAGAGATGTTTTATGGTAATTGTTTTTTGCTGAAATATAACTTCGGTATCTTTTATACGTGTTTAGGAGCTGAGATTATTATCTAATAATTATAAGGAAGATAAGTTTTTTTTATTTTTTTTATTTATTTATTTTTTTTTTTTTAACGAAGATACAAGTTTTTCACCTTCGTACAACAATTCATGTTTAATAGGCGTATAGAAGGGGCTCATGCCCAAAACATTGGGACTCCATTTCTGGGGCCCCATGTTGGGGGCCCGGTTCCTGACCACCACTGTGCTGAGGGGAATCGGATCTTTCCAACGTCACCATCTGTATGCAACAACTCCATGCTGAAACGAGAAATAGAGTGGACTCAAGCCCAACATTTCGGAACCACATTTTCTGGAGCTTCGAGGCCAGGGCCCAATTTCTGACATTACCGCTTTCGTTAATCGACCCCGACCTTTCAAACGCTAACACTATAGTACAACACCATGTTAAATAGGCAAATAAAAGAGACCTGAACCCAAACTTTTGGGATCTCATTTCTGGAGTCTCAGGTCCCGGAGCTTTCCAACACCACAATATGTATCCAATAACTCCATGCTCAAAGAAAAATATAATGAAGCCAAGCTCAAAATTTCGGGACACCATTTTTGGACCTTTGAGACAAGGGCCCAATTTCTGACGTTAACACTGTGCTCAGACGACCCGAACATTTAAAAACTTCACCACCCACCCACATACAATTCCATGTTTAATAGGCGTATAGAAAGAACCCGCGCCCAAAACTTCGGGACCCCATTTTTCTGGAGCCTCATGGCTGGGGCCCGGTTTCTGATATCACCACTGTGCTCGGGAGACCCGGACTTTTCCAATGCCACCATCTGCATCCACTAACTCCATGTCTAACACGGCTTCCCCATTGTAGGAGGATTTTGACGAATTTTCTGCAGGTTCTTTACAACTATTTACAACGTTTCAAACTATTCATAAGAAATGAAATTTCAATACATTAGAAACTATGTTCTTTTAAAATGTTCAAAATGGATGACAGCATTGATTTCCAGTAATAGTTGTAAACTTTCGTAATTTTATTCTCTATTTGAATAGTAGTTTAATTTCGAATCTTTTACGGTTAAAAATATTTTTGTGAAATGTAACGGAATACATTGAAATGCTCCTACCCCCACGGGTACGTGTTCCAATTATAAATCGATTTGAGGTTCAGCGTACAAATGAGAAACTCCCAAAGCGAAGTACAATATTGTAACGTTGTTGACATACATATGAATAACTGGTGATTAGGTCGTTAAGCTGTACATAAAATCATATAAATTTTCATTCATATTACGCAGACAAGTACACACAGAACAGCATATGAATCTTTATCTGACTTTTGTTTCTCTAACTTTCTGATAGCCTTTAGAAATAATATCTTTACAATCGAAATATTCGTTAAACATTATTATTATTATTATCCTTCAATATTCATTATACATCATATTCTTCATTACTTTAAATTCTTCATATTACATAACTATTTTACATTATATTCCGTCGAAGCTGTTTCAAAGTTAGTATTACACTTCTGACATAGTCATCATTACAAATCATAATTGATTCTCAATCCATACGCCTGTAACTTGTCCATCCTACCTGCAGTGTGGATCCTACGCAGTTTCGACGCTACGCAGTTTCGATCGTACGCAGTTTCGACGCTACGCAGTTTCGACCGTACGCAGTTTCGATCCTACGCAGTTTCGACGCTACGCAGTTTCGACCGTACGCAGTTTCGATCCTACGCAGTTTAGGTCGTGTGGAGTCCATGAATATAACCCTAATTTATAGCTGCACAGGCTAAACAAATTAAAGAGAGAGAAAAAAAATATATTTTTTGAGCGCATGATTAAAACTTAAATTATTTCAGGGCAACTGCGTAGGATCGAAACTGCGTACGGTCGAAACTGCGTAGCGTCGAAACTGCGTAGCGTCGAAACTGCGTACGATCGAAACTGCGTAGGATCGAAACAGGTTTTGAGCTGAATTTTTCGATCGTACGCAGTTTCGATGCTACGCAGTTTCGATCCTACGCCGCATTCCCTTTTCTTTTCCTCTTAAACGAAAAGATGAGAAGTCTATATACAGGGTGTCCCAAAAGTAATGGCGAAAAATAAAACCAGATTCCTGGTACCAAAATAAGACAAAAAATTTATATGACATATAGTCCGGAAGTGGACAGGGGCGGAGCTAGACAGCTCTGAAATTGGGGGGAAAGGAATTTCACACCTGCCAGCGGAATAATGAAAGGAGCTAGGAAAGGGGTTCAGAAAGACATAAAAATCATACCGGCTTGACACATTAAACGCATGTTATATAACTGTGCCAGAGATTCTCTATACGTCATGTAGGGATTCACTGAATGTCTGTACAGCAGGAGTAATGAAACAATGATTAACTGCTTGCATCTCAGGTGTCATTTCCTTATGTGCGTGCTATAATACCAGGTTTCCATTTACTGTTAAAGATTGTCTAGACCGTTATATAGAGCATAGTTAATGTATAAAGTTCAACGAGTATAATTTTTGTACAATTGCGTACATACACATACAAATACACCTACACACACCTACACACACACACACACACACACACATATATATATATATATATATATATATATATATGCACGCACAAGGAGAGCATTCACATTACTGATTTAACAAAAAAAGTTTGCATTGTGGAACATTTGGGCTGAAAAAGGAAAATTGATGTTCTGAACGGATTTTATGCTTCTTCAGGTTGGCAACACTGACCAGAGATCAAAGACAAGTGTTTCTTTTCTTTTTTCTTCGTTCCGATCTCGAAGTTGCCAATTGTTTATCGTCAGAACAAACACATGTGGTCGTAATTGAATGCTCCCTTAGTCCTTTCATCTCCTGAGACAACACTAGTTTTTGTTTTCTGTCCGTAAGGTGCTGTCCCCTATGAAGAAACAGTAAAAGTAACTCGTGCCTTCATCTACTACAAAATTTCATCATCTCCAGGATTAATACGACCCTAATAAAGGACACATTTCCATGGCATCCCAAGGTTGTCACTGATATTTTGCAACGGAGTATTTTATGAAATCCATCTAGATGTTACTGGAACGCAAGGGGTTAATTTAACATCGTGAGAATAATTGGAGGGCTTCATGAATTAAAAACATGCGAGCTATGTTACGTACAAAAGGCAGATGTAATTACGCTTGAAGCCCATGCCTTGAGTTTATTACACATCACTGGTAATCGAGCCGACTCGAGCTCTCACAGGCTATTACGCTACAATGTATTTTTATTGAGTTCTGGTTACCATGGCCATTATGCGGGAGCAGGAAAGGAAAAATGAAATGAAATGAAATCTTTGAGTTTTACGTCCTACGGTTATGCCGGTTAGGCTAAAGGAGACGGTGAAGATGAGAAATGAATGAAATGGTGGAATGAAGAAAGTGGGAGGAAACGGGAGAACCGCGAGAAAACCCACGCACACGGTGTTTGTCCACCACAAAGTTCACTTGGCGGGGGCTGGGATCGAACCCGGGACCCCAAGCACCAGAGGTGAACGCTCTACCACTGAGCCAACGCGACCCAGAGCAGGAAAGAAATCAGCCTTTTCCACTAAGATATTGTATCATTTCTATATCTGTCTGATACATGATTACAAACACTAACTTGGACTACTCTTGGTTGGTTGGTTTATTTGGTTTTTAACGTTGCTCTCAGCTCTGAGGCTATATAAGACGTGAACCTAAAGCTTAACGTGGGGTCAGAACCACAGGAGTTCCCGCCGAAAATTGAGCCCGGGCCCTCTGCGTCAAAGAGGCTTAATAGTACTCATAGACACCTTTGAAATGTAGCAAGTTTCCTCGTTTCCCGGCGGGAGCTCATGTGGTTCGGATTCCACGTTAATCAGTAGGTCCACGTCTCATATAGCCTCGCTGCTGAAAGGGACGTTAAAATCAACTCAACTCAACTCAAGTTTCCTCGTGACTATATGGTAAGCGGCTAACCCTCATTGTTAAGCGGACAGGACTAATATAACTCACGAATGCGGTACTGGTCTCTCTGAATAACACCCTCATCGTTACAGGAAAATTTATCTGAAAAATTTTCATATTACTGCTGAATATTTAATATTACAGCTGTCACTGTTAGTCTTAGTTACGAAAAACTGAAAAAAAAAATCCTTGCTAGAACTTTTACTTTCATTTCTCATAGATGACGATAATATAAATGAATATCAGACCAAACTTTCTAATGTTAAACAGTTCCACCTTAGAATAAATATAGCGTTCTCCACTGACTAGCAGTAGACCATTGTGTATGTAAACAATATGTTATGATGTGGTTCGCGAATAATATGTGGTATGCGTATGGAATAAAAATTAAATATTTTTTCTGTAAAAAAGAAAGAAGAATCTAGAGCATTTAAAAGAGCATACAACTTCTGAATTTGATAACTTATTATCAAACAACATTAGTAACATAATGAGTTCTTCTGTTCAATTAAAAGTCGTAATTTGTGCATTGAAAATAATGGAGAATAGATTGGAAACTTGTTTTATGTACCTAATATAATGTTATGGTACAACTTGTAACTATTTTCTAATAATAATTTTCAAAATGCATTTTTGTCAAGTGATTTATGGCCCACTCTATATACAAAATCCTTTATTTTATTATTTGGTCTAGGAATTAATTCGTGCGGTTGGACAAGAGATGGCGCAACGAACGGAGCGTCCCACAGTTCCGTGTATCCACACATGTGTTGCAAACCCCTGTCATCGCGTATCGTTCGTAGTATAGGGCAGTGGATTAAACCGTCAACAACACCAGTTTGTAGTTAAGTGAACATGGCGCAATTTGTGCCTGATAAAGTGTTTTTGCGGGGTGTCCTGCTGCATTACTTTAACATGCAGAAAAGTGCGACTGAAAGTCATCGTATTTTGGTGGAAGTGTATGGTGACCATGCTCTAGCTGAGCGAACGTGTCAGAAGTGGTTTGCACGGTTTAGAAGTGGTGATTTCGGCTTGGCAGACCAAGAGCGAGCTGGACAGCCAAACAAATTTCAAGACGAAGAATTGACAGCATTGCTCGAGCAGGATTCGTGTCAAATGCAGGAACAACTTGCAGCAGCATTAGGCGTTGATCAAACAACAGTCTCCAAACGCTTGAAAGCCATGGGAATGATTCAACAGATGTCACATTGGGTTCCACATGAATTGAAAGACAGAGACGTTGAAAGACGAAAAACCATTTGCGAATTGCTGCTTCAACGACAGAGCAGAAAGGGGTTTCTGCATCGAATTATTACGGGTGATGAGAAGTGGATCCATTACGAGAACCCTAAACGAAAAAAGGCCTGGGTGAAACCAGGTGAACCAGGTCCATCACAACCAAAACGAGATATTCACTGTGCAAAGGTTATGCTGTGCATATGGTGGGATATGAAAGGTGTGGTGTACTATGAGCTGCTGCAACCGGGTGAAACTATGAATGGAGAACGTTATCGACGACAATTAATGCGTTTGAAGCAAGCTCTGGCCAGAACACGACCAGAATGGGAGAACAGACATGATAAACTTATTGTTCAACATGATAACGCTCGCCCACATGTCGCAAAACCGGTCAAAACCTATTTAGAAAATGTCGGATGGGAAGTTTTACCCCACCCGCCGTATTCACCAGACGTTGCTCCTTCGGACTACTACTTGTTCGATTGCATGAACAACGATTGGACAGCGGTTTACTTCTTCAGAAGATATCGAAACATGGGTCTCTGACTGGATCGCTTCCAAGGATGAGGACTTCTTTCGCCACGGAATCCGTACATTGCCTGACAGATGGGCGAAAGTGGTGGCTAGCAATGGACAATATTTTTCTTAAGGTATTTATGTATTTTGTGTTTGTACTACAGCTTCAATGTGTGCGTACCAACCGCATGAATTAATTCCTAGACCAAATATTATTATTATTATTATTATTATTATTATTATTATTATTATTATTATTATTATTATTATTATTATTATTATTATTATTATTAAATTCTATTTGAGCATAATCTTGCCTTGGAAAATCAAGCACGCAATTAATGTTTCTTTCGACTGTACAACTTTATGTGGTTTGATATAGCATATTTATTGTTCCTTGAACTTTCTGTCGTTGTTGTATCCAGACAACGAAAAATTTGTGAAATCATTCCACCAACTTTGTACTACAAAAAAATTAAAACAACAGAATAATTCCTACTTCGCTGTGCATTCCTTTAAAGACGAACACATCTCTTCCTGAGAGCAAAGACCTCTAAGGCGATTGATCATCGTGATGTCACACTCATTAATCAGAAAAAAACATTTAAAAAAAATCAAAACGATTCAATACTGACCGATGAGAGTGTGCTGTAGATAGTGTTTCAATCTTTAAGAGACGAAAAGTAGTCTACGAGGAAAAAAAAAAAGAAAAAAGTCTACTTTAAGGCTCATCGCCGCTAAAACAGACTTGAGTGCAATGTTAAAAAAATAATAAAATAAAATAAAATACAATCTTGCCCACATCTTCTGTTCCACCACAGCACATTGCCATCACCCCCTGGGTGTTAACAAATTTATATTATTTCATCATGATAGATCTTCTCAGTCAGTTTGCCTTCTGGTTCTAACTCTTATAATTTATTTATGCATAGGCGAGAGATTGTCAGCTTCTGTCACCAACCATCCTCCTGCACTAAATTTAATCTGAGCTTCAATCCTAGTTACCCAGAATATGTTCTTCTGTGCTTAAAAGATGTAATTCGTGCATTCAAGCATACTTTGAACACATCACATAAGTAACCTAACTTAATATTAAAATATAACCTGTAATAATTTCCTAGTTTAGTTGATAATGAATTTCAATTGCATTTCTGTCAAGTGATTTATTGCCCGCCCTATATACAACCCCGGCTTTTTTTTAATCAAGGAACTTCGTTACTGAATTCTCTATATCAGTCTGTGAGTGTGTGTGTGTGTGTGTGTGTTATTTGCGAATTTTTCAACTTTGAGCCCTCCATTTTGAGCATATGTCTTCGCAAAACAACATATCGTAGAACGTTTTAATAGAACTCGTAAACAAAACATGTGGAAAACATATACTACGTACGGAAATTATAAATGGATAGATATATTACAATAATTGTTTAATGAGTATAATGATAAAGTACATAGAACAATTGGTATAACTGGTTATTATTAAGTTTTATTTGAGGACGATTTTACCATGGAAAAGGAAACACGTAAGTAATGTTTCTTTACAACTGTGTTTTGGTAGAATCTAGTGGATTAGACAGAACTTTTATGATGCATATAATGCTTTTCCTTGTTAATAGAAGGTAAAAGAGCTTTTGAATAGTTCTTTCTTTTCTATAAACTATGTTGATATACGGATACAGAGGAACAAATTGATTACTTCCCCACGTCCTTGGTCAGCATCGAGGATATGTACGACGAAACCTACAGTTTAAGGTAGAGTCACTATAATACGTTCGATGCTCTTCCATCGGGAATCAAACACGAGACGACATGCATCAAAGGCACACGCACTAGCCTCGTGACTAGAAAGGAGAAACAAAAGAAGAATGGTGAAACACCGAGTTGGTCCAATTTTTCTATAATCAGAGCAGCACACGTGAAAGAAATACTACTGTTTTCCTTGAACAAATAACTAACATGCAAGGTATTCGCATGAGTGTATTCTGTATGAGACCTCTCCAGTCACCATAATGCAATTTGCTGCACAAGATTTGTAGCGGAAAGAACCCTGCAGTGCCAAAGCAATGTTACTTTAAGTTACAGAGACATTCGGCATATTGCCAGAATACATAGTACCCGCACTTGTTGGCTTTTGGTTTAAATATATACTTGCAAGGTAACTGGGTTCGATTCTTTCCCTGACTAGCCAGATTAGAAACACATTTGAGAAAAATGGCTAGAACTTCGAACATGCACAAGTCTTTCATTTCAATGCTGAGAGGAACATTCTAGAAGACAAGCTCATTCAACGAATTTTTTTACCGTCAACAATGGAGACGAAAATCCTTTAACATCAACGTTTACAAATGAAAGTTAGAAATGAAAAGTATGAACAATTACAATAAATAAATAAATTGCATTAATCTCCTTTAAATAAACATTCTATCAGATTATGCATGTCTTAGTTCGCTCTATAAATATGTATGTGTACGTAAATTATTACAGTTAAGAATTTTTTCCAAAGCTGTGTCTACTTCATCTTCAATTAATTCTAATTCAATTTACCTTGTATCTATACATACAAAAATTAAAATGACTATGACTTCACACCTCTTGAACCACCAAACCAATCTCGATCAAATTTTCAACATAGATGAGGTTCGAACCTAGAATGGCTTTTACCGGTATCATTTCACTTTGACGCTGGAATGTAGGGGAGGGGAAGATATACATAAAAATGATCAAAAATGGCCGATATTAGTGTCAAATCCATAGTTTACGGGCTCGCTGAGATGAACAGTGACACTTCCAATGCCATCTAAATTCAAATTCAGCCTCCATTAGTATTCCTAAGTGGGCATGTTCATATGTAAAAAATAATTGAAAATGACCGATATTAGTGTCGAATTCATAGATTTTGGGGTCCCTAAGTTGACTGTTGACAGTTTTGGTGCCCTTTATGTCCAAAATGAAACGTATTCTCCCCATGCAAAGAACAAGTATTCTGCTAGTCATGTACAATCATAACTTGTAACGGTCCCGTTTTTAAAAATAGCAATAAAGCGTGTATAATTGATACACTGATGGATATGAAACAAGTATAATTCATTTATATAGGGTGAGTTCTCCTGTGACTTTAAACATATGTAAATAATTATCAATGTTAACAGTTTCATGATTAATAAATACTTTTTAAAGAATTTTAATAATTAGTTCCGAGTTTTGAATTGATTTTTGTGACAATAATTGCTGGCCAGCTCGTTCTAAACTGCCTTCTACTCTGCACTTTCTGCTAGCAACTAGACATCTTTTGTAATATGTCAATTCATCGATACTAACTCCGCCTTTTCAACGTTCGACTAATGAAAAAACTTGGACTGCACTCCTGGAATAATTTCTAAGACAAATTCTACAGAGATAGATGAAACGTAAGTGAATATGCTATGTGTCTGTAAGATATATCCGACACACTCCTCATTACAACAATTTTGTCAGAAATTTTTATATCGTCTCGACCATTATGTGCCTTATGTCATGACCACTACACCTGGTAAATTATTGCCGTAATATCGCAGGATATTTTCATACCATGTATTAGTGTGTGGCAAAGTTAATAGAAGGGTAATGCGTTTCACGTGTATGTATATAAGTTTCTACATATTTATACGTCCACATATAATCTAAAGGCATGATACAATTTTGTCAGATGTCGCCAATAAAATATGCTCTGTTAGGTTCTATAACAAATTTCCTATGTACTTGAAAAATATGACTAATGTTACTGTTTTTCGTAAGAAGTTCTTTAACCTACTTTCTGTAAAGTGTTATTGAGGAATATTTAAATGATTCATTAAATGCAGAGCTGGTAACAGATACTTACTCGTGAGTACATGCTTGGTGTGGTACAAACGATTACCCAGTTACGATGTAAATGTTAACGTTTATCTACTTGATATACCCTACTTTACGGTTTTGTATTTTAGAAAGATGCCTAGATACAACATGATGTATTGACTTGCTACTTCTGATAATTGTAATGCTTACATGAGAATTTCTCGTGTTTTGTAAGCTAATGAAACAGGCACATAAATTAAATGAAATTATCATCAGATGGAAAGAATGTTTTACTTCAATCTTATTATACTTATATAGCCTGGGTGCTGAAAAGAGAAAACTCCAATGAATTCATTTCCTTGACAGTATCTTCTGTGGCGTAAACAATCAAAATACTGGGATCCACGTATATTCACTTAACGAGCCTCTTTTTTTAAACTTAAAATTCTAATTTGGGGTTACAGAAGGATATTGATAGCCAGGACATGTAGCTCGTATGGACAATTGCCGTGAGGTGAATAGCATTTTCATTGACAAATTCTTAAAAACAAGACCTCTGGTATGCTAATAAGAAGATAAGAGGCTAGTCCTGATTGGGTTAAAGTGCTAAAGGACAAGATCAACTAACGAAATTGTTTCTGAGGCGATGATTTTTTGAACATGGTAAGTCAAGGAACGATTAGTTCGTAAATGTGATTTAGGAATATTAAAGTCGTAAATTAATATTTTTTTTCACTTCGTTTTGTTCTTTCTCTCTCTCCTTTTTAAGTAAGAATTAAGACATTGACCTATAATTTAAACAAACAAGAATTTTAGGAATGATCCCAGAAAATTGATCAAAAGATTGCTAGTTTTTGGATCAGGGGCCACAAAATTTCTGAATGGTCCCTAAATCGAGTTTTCGTATTTTCTACAGAATAAGCACATCATACTGAGTTAAGTGAGAGTTTGGGTTTGGCTACACTATATGTAGTTCTCCAGACATAAGGCGCACAAGAAAATTTTTGATTGAAATATATTGGATTTTGGATCAGGGGCCACAAAATTTTTGAACGGCCCCTAAATAGAGTTTCCGTATTTTCTACGGAATAAGCACATCATACTGACTTAACTGATAGTTTGGACTTGGCTACACTATATGTAGTTCTTCAGATATAAGGCGTACAAGAAAATTTTTGATTGAAATATATTGGATCTTTTGATCCAAAAATCTGAATCACATGTGCTCCCAGTGGGAATAGAATCCGATCTTGTATGAAAACGGAAGTTTGTTTAATTTAAGATAGGTACCCGAAATAACTAACATTCACCTATTATGTTCGCTGGGAATCCTAATCGGATTCTTAAATTTCTGATATGATTTCGGAAACCAATATCAGACATTAAAATAAAGAGCTTCAACTTCACAACTATTTTTGCAGTTTTCCCAACTTCGTTTTTAACGCTATACAATCAGTAACAACTTTTCTGCAGTGTTGGTGATCACTAGAGACCGGATGTTTAGGCACTAAAAACCTGGAAAATAGGCACTTAAAATTTAAAAAATAGGCAGTAAAATAGGCACTAAAATGTAACTTGAAATAATGAAGATAAATACTCAATACCATTAAAAAATAGATTCAAGTCATAGATAATGTTCAAAGAATATAGAAACGTACTTGTGTGTTAAATAATATCTTGTTTTACTCTATATACAAAAACGAGGCATGTTATGCATTGCACATACTGGGTGAATCTGAAAGATATTCACATACTTTGGGAGGTGATTCGTGACATGAAAACAAGACAAAAAGTGCTGTTGCATGTTGTCGAATTCTGCGTCGTGTTCGAGTGACAGGGGTGCCAAATTGGAATCGAAATCGAATCCTGACAATTGGAACGGGACATAAAGGTGCGCACATACTTCAGATGATGATTCGTGAATTTCAAGAGGACTTTTATCTTCTTTTTATGTCACGAATCACCTCCCGAAGTATATGAACATCTTTGAAGTTCATCCTGTATATATATTGTAACGTATTCTACCACGAGCTTGTGTTTACAAACACATAATATAAGTAAATATGTGTGTATTATGTTGCGTAAATTATATATTTTCCCAATGAAGGCTTATTTTGAAGAAAATGCATAGAATAGGCAATATTAGGCACTAGAGCAATTATTTAGGCAGTAAAGTTCGAAATAGGCAAAATAGGCAAAATAAAATTGACTTAAATCGAAACTATAACCCCCCATATAAACTTTAAAACGTTATTTTTGATCATATCTTTAATATTAAAGAATAGGCATTTTGCCTAACATCCGGTCTCTAGTGATCACTACTAATGCGAGAAAAATGCAATAATTTAAACAATCAACGTAAGATTCTTACGTAAGCATTGGGATGAACACACGTAACAAGAGATCCTCTTCGTTGATCTGTTTTCTATCAGAAGAAAAGTGAATAGGCACACAGTAATATAAGAATTAACTTTATTTGCATTTGTAACTAATGTATTTCCTGTATACAATTACCATATCACCTGCAAGTAATCTAAATTTTTACAACCTCTCTGTAATGGACAATTAGACATGTCCCATCAGTATTCGTTATTACGAGTTTCAGTTTAGTGTGATTTTTCGATTGTAAATGTGTCATCTTAGGAGTCCTGTAGAACAGAGCGTTGAACTATTGATAGTCTAGGTTGTACTATATGAAAAACACGTATGTTACATATTTGCTTGAATGGAATTCGGAAATACAATTCTGAGAGTAGTGTTTCGGGCCAGAGTTGACCATGTGTGAGTTTGTACAGATATCTGAGATTACTGATTTTATGACGAGTGACAGGTAAATGAACACTTAGTGTTCGTAACAGTTCGTGTTTTGTCATCGCACGTGTCCAAGGTACTTTGAAACGTACTATTACCAGGAAGAAGTTTAGAACTAAATTTAGAATAGTACGTAGTCCTCGAATTTGCCATATTGGTCTGACTGATGAAAGAACAATGTTGAAAGGTCAAATTAGAAAAATGTTTAATGTGTATCGGATACGCAAGACTATAAAAATTTTAGGTGTGTATACGCCATATACTACCGTATACGCCCCGTTACATCTCTGGTTTTAAACAATTTGATATTCACGAACCACAAAAGACATGCAGAAATGTTGCGAGCCGGCAAAACCACTCTCCACTTATATCTGTTATTTTAGTATTTATGGTTAGCATTATTTACTATTAAAACGATGAATTTAAAATTACAAATTTTAGTGTCACAGCTGGATTTTGCTTTCGGATCTGAAATGTTAGTTACACAACTGTAATATTAAGCTTATGTATATCAAATTTTATATTTTTTCTGTAAATGTATATTTTTGTATTACGAAAAATAGCTAAGCTAGTTTCTTAGAAAACAAACAAACAAACAAAAACAAACAAACAAACAAACAAACACACACACACACACACACACACACACACACACACACACAGAATTATACGACACACAGACGATAATAGCTTCGCTTCGTCACAGATTATTGCCAAGAAATCAAATAGGAACGCATTTAGAATTGTTTTGAATTTACAGCAGTGCAAAACATACATTAAGTACCTGTGGGTGCCATTCCAGTCAACTGAGTATGTGTTAAACACTTTGAAAGGCAAAAAATACATAACGACTTTAGATATCTCCTCGAGCTAGCACCAAATCTTGCTCCATCCGAGAAGCCGCTGATACATGACCTTCGAGGCCAATCACACAAGAAAATCTTACAAAATTCTCATATGCGTGATGGATCATACAACTACCATGCAAGCTCTCTTAATTGGAACTAGGATGATTTTACATTGATAAACGAATAAGATCTTTTGCCGATGATATGTTGCTGGGAGTCATACTTTTCAACAATAGCTATAGAAATTTTATTTTTAAATTTAAGAAATTTTTGTGCTTCACCTAAGACAAATTAATTTAACTCAGAGCTTAATGTTCTCGCATATTTAATATCAGACAATTCTATTAAAATCTCAGCAATAATAGCCAAAAATACAGAATTCAAGATTCCACCAAAAGAAAATTTTGCAAAGTTTTACGGGCTTATGTTCCTTCTTACTGGCACATATCAAGGATTTTGCCATGGAAATAGAACAGTCTTAACAGATGTTTCTAGAGCAATATTTGTATTTTTCAAATAATCTTCTGGATTCTGTTTCTGTTGTGAGGGCTGTAAAGTTCCGTACGTCAGGTGTAAGCAAGTACTAGAAAGCGTGCTTCATTAACGAACACATGTTTTCTGTTCACAACATAATCACCAACAGACGGTGGAAGGAGGATACCAGAAAGACGCGAAGTTGGTTCCGAGGGAAATCGAATGCGGCCAACACTCTCCTCACGAACTTCCCCTTCAGAGGACAGCCATAAAAGAAGACCTCAAGTGGACAGAAGAATAGTTCCAGTGCTGATCGCTAACCTTCCTAAACTATTTCTGAGATCCTTTTGTGTTACGGAGATTTCTTTAAATCCAACTTCTGTTGCCGTAATAGGCAAAAGATTATTTCTATAACTACCTACTCCGGAGGCTGCAATAAGCAAAGAGATACAACTATACTATCTCCTGAAACTACGATGAGTAAGAAAGATATCCTTTAAATTACCACCCTAGGCCGCTGTGGGATAGAAGATTTTACCTTTTAATCTTAAGCTACTTATAACCATCGACTTCGGTAGAGGCAAAAGCATTGCAGCTAAGCCGCATAGTGTTGCTACTGTCGTTGCAACCATACCACCGATCTGAGAATAAGCTAGCAACTATTTATTTCAAACTAATTTACGGCTTTAAACTTTTTTCAGAGGAATATTGAAACATGTGTCGCATGGATGTTGCTCTGAATAGATTCGAGTGCATCGGAATATATTCACTGAACCCTCAGATATTTACAAGCTCGACTATCACTCTGTAAACTTGATTCCTGTTGTAAGATTATACATTAGGACTAATTGTGATGACTCACAATGTTCAACTTCGGTAGGGGTTGAGGAAAAGGATGATATTTCTTGTTTGTCGTCTGCAGCGAATCCATGTTCTCCACATATGACCGAGATATCAGAATCTTCTCGTCCATCAACTAGTAAAGAACTCTCCAGTAGTGAACAGTTATCATCATTGCCGCAAAATCGCGAGACGTTTAGCGTCACGCGCCAAAAGAACTGTGTAGACTGCGATACCATATAAGAGGTAAATTGAAAGAAAAAGTGACTTCAGCAAACGAAGTAGCAAAGTCCGAACCTGACTCCGCTCGACTTTTTCTTTTTGGGATATGTCAAAGACCTGTTTTACCAAGACTGTCCTACTACATGGGAGGATATAGTGGAGAGGATCCGTAAAGGCTGTCACGAACTAAGTGCAAACTAAGTGTTAAAAGAAGTCAACAATGTCCCGGTACACATTCGCATATGCATCGCACGTGCTGGACGATGCTTTGAACCTTTATTGTAAGTAATTTTGGTCCAAGTACGATATATTGGTAAGAATGTTCGGAATTTGCTGTTCACCTTATTTATTTATCCTCAGTTTGTTTATTTGTACTATTCCTGAAAAATGATTCGTGCAGTGAATTCCGAAAAGTGATTTCAATTAAAATGTAGTCTATACAAAAGTTAATTAGAACTTTAAGAAGATCGACAGAGTGGCAGAAGTTTCATAAGTCTGAAACTTTAGATTTCTTTTGATCTTTTATTGCTTTCACTTTACATCCAAATTTCTTTCATAAGTAGTTTTCTTATAACCAAAGAGTGTTTCTCTGTTTTAAATGGTTTCAACCCCGGAATTTAAACTACATACTGTCTTGTAATTTTGTTTTCGTTCATACGTGCAGGAAATTTGTCGCAACGTTTGATACTAAATGCTGTAAAGAGTTTTCGCAGCAGAATATTTGATAGAAAATGAGTTATTTGGTGTTGTCTTGGAGTCATTGCCAAGTAAAACAGTTGTTCTGTAATTACAATTCAACAACAAATAATATAGATGCCAACAGAAATAAGACAGATTTCTTTGTCAACTATACTTCCAAAGAAATCGAAAAAGAAAACTTCACATTTGAAATTTTGGAGATGACGGACCGTATAGGTAATCCGCTACGTCATTGAATATGAAATCACCATTTCATTCTTCCCATACAATTTACTCATTCAATTTTTCGTTTAAAGTGTCTATGTGCATCAAGAGCCGAGGGAAATGCCTCGAACGTATGATCAGATAGTAACAATTCCACAAAAAAGAACAGACAATGCTAAACTGTATAATTTATCGAAAAGCGTTAACTGTAAAAGTTGTTTCTTTTTCAATAGCATTTCCAAAGAAATCGAAATTGATACTTTACATTTGAAACTTTCTAGTTGACCCCGTAGAGGTATTCCCCCTACGCCACTAGACATAGATGAAACAACATTTGATTCTTCACATACGATTTGGTCATTCAGTTTTTTTGAAGTGTCTACGTTCACTACGAACAGAGAAAAATGCCTTTGCCGGGTGGACTGATAGTAGCAATTCAACTTCACATAACAGACGTAGATCCCAAACCGCAGAATTTAACGATAAGTGTTTCCCGTTAAAGTTGTTTCTATTTCAATAATACTTCCAAAGAAATCGAAATTGATACCATTTTCCATTTGAAATTTTGGAGTTGACCACCGTGAATGTATCCCCGCTACGCCAATTGATATAGAAGCATCACCATTGATTCTTCACGTACGATTTGGTCATTCAGCTTTTTGTTGTTGTTTGAAGTGTCTGCGTGTACTACGAACAGAGGAAAATGACTGAGATGGCAATTGGTCTGAAGTGGCAATTCAACAAATAACATAAGTAGATACCAAACCGTAGAATATGACGAAAAGTGTTTCCCGTAAAAGTTGTTTCTTTATCAGTAATACTTTCAAAGAAGTCGAAATTGATACCAGTTTCCATTAAAAATTTTGGAGTTAATCCCTTTGATGCATTCCCGCTACGCCACTGGATATGGGAGTATCACCATTTTATTCTTCAGATACGATTTAGTCATTCATTTTCTGTTTGAAGTGTCTCCGTGCACTATGAACAGAAAAATGAGTTTACCGGGTTGTCTGATAGTAGCAATACAACAAATAATAGACGTAGATCCAAAACCGTAGAATTTAACGAAAAGTGTTTCCCGTAAAAGTTAATTCTTTTTCAATATTACTTCTAAAAAATCGAAATTGATACCATTTTCCATTAAAAATTTTGGTGTTGACCCCCTTGGTGTATTCCCGCTACGCCACTGGATATGGAAGTATCACCATTTGATTCTTCATGTACCATTTGGTCATTCATTTTTGTTTCCAGCGTCTACGTGCACTAGAAGCTGAGAAAAATGTCTAAGACTGGTGGTCTGATACACCCTCTTCCCCTCCCTACATTGGACCGTCAAACTAAAATGATAAAAGTCATCCCAGGTCCGAACTTCATCCATGTTGAAAATTTGAATGAGATCGGTTCGGTGATTCCAAAGTTATGAGGTTTTACTAGTATATACCCGCTTCGCTGGGTGAAATGAAAATTTAAATGCACAATTCCGTGTCTCATGTGTTCTGTACCCGTGAAATATGCTGTTTTCGTTTTTAATGGCATCGAATTAAACGGCATCGGAAAGATTATTGATCACCTCGGCAATCCCGAATACCACGTATTCGACGCTAATATTAATCATTTTCGATCATTTCATTATCTCCCAAGCTACGGGGCTGAGTTTGGTTTCAAACGGGATCGGAAGTGTCATTCTTCATCTCAGCGACCCTAAAAACTACGGATCAGACACTAGTATCGGATAATTTTGAACATTTTTATATATATATCTCCCCTCCTCTTCTTTCATGTTGTGAGGCACGGCATTGGATGTGTCACCGGTCATCTGAGTGACCCAGGAAACTATGGATTCGACACTATATGGGTTATTTTTTATTTCCCTCTCCCCCTCTCAGAAGACGCGCGGCTGAATTTGGAATTAACACCATACGAAGTGTCATTGTTCATCTCGGTGATCCCAGAAACTATAGATTTAACACTAATTTCGAATCATTATATCCCCCTCCCCCTTGTTGCGGCCTATGTCATCGGAAGTATCACTGTCCATCTGAGCGACCCCAAAAATGTGGATTGAGCACTAATATCTGTCATTTTCGACCATTTTTAAACGTTTTACTCCTCCTCAACCAAGTTGAAGGTTTGAATCTGAATTTAAACGGGATCGAAAGTATCACTGCTCATCTAAGCGACCCAGAAAACTATAAATTCTACTGATAGTGGACATATTCGACCATTTTAATATATCTCTTTCTCCCCCTTCTTCAACTTGTGGAGCTGGTTTTGGATTTAAATCGGATCGGAAATGTCTCTGTTCATCATAATGATCCCGAAAACTATGGATTAGACACTAATATTGGTCATTTTCAATCATTATTATATACAACTCCTCCTCCCCTCAACCATGCTGCGGCACACGGCGTCAAAATTGTCACTGTTAATCTCAGCAAATCCTAAAACTATGGATTCGACACTAATATTAGCCATTTCCGATCATTTTTAATGTTTATTCCCCTCCCCTACGTTGCAACTTCCCCCTCCTCAACTATCAGGGCTGAACTTGGATTGTTACAGCATCAGAAGTGTCACTGTTTCTCTCATCGATCCCGAAAACTATGGATTCAACACTAATATTGGTCATTTTGATCATTTTTAAATTTCTCCTCCTTTCCCCTCCCCTACGTTGCATCGTCAAAATGAGTAGCCTTAATCCCTGCCCGAAAACTCATGTATGTTGAAAATTTGATTGAGATCGGTCGGATGGTTCAAGAGTGATAAAGTCACAAAGGCAGTCATTTTTATTTTTTACATATATCTCCCCCTCCCTCTTCCCTATGGTGGCTCGTCATAGTGAAACGATAAAAAACACCCAAGGTCTGACCCTGATACATGTTGAAAATTTGATCGAGATTGGTTGGGTGGTTCAAAAGTTATTAGTTTTATTAGTTTTTATTCATACGTTCCCCTCCTTTCCCTCTTCCCTAGGATCTACCGTTAAAGTGAAATTACAAAAATGTTTCCAGATCCGAACCTTATGCATGTTGAAAATTTGATTTAGATTGGTCGGGTGGTTCAAGAGTGATGAAGTCACAAAGACAGTCATTTTTATTTTTTTTTTTACATATATCTCCCCCTTCCCCTCCTCTACACTTGCTCGTCATAGTGAAACGATAAAAAGCACCCAAGGCCCGACCCTCATACATGTTGAAAATTTGATTGAGATTGGTTGGGTGGTTCAAAAGTTATTAGTTTTTATTCATGTCCCCCTCCCGACCCCCTTCCCTAGGATCTACCGTTAAAGTGAAATTACAAAAATGTTTCCACATCCGAACCTTATGCATGTTGAAAATTTGATTGAGATTGGTCGGGTGATTCAAGAGTGATGAAGTCACAAAGACAGTCATTTTTATATTTTTTTACATATATCTCCCCCTCCCCCTCCTCTATACTGGCTCGTCATAGTGAAACGATAAAAAGCACCCAAGGCCCGACCCTCATACATGTTGAAAATTTGATCGAGATTGGTTGTGTGGTTCAAAAGTTATTAGTTTTATTAATTTTTATTCATGTCTCCCTCCCCACCCCCTTCCCTAGAATCTACCGTTAAAGTGAAATTACAAAAATATTTCCAGATCCGAATCTCATGTATGTTGAAACTCTGAATGAGATCGGTCGGATAGTTCAAGATTTATTAAGTTACAAAAATAGTCACTTTCAGTCTTATATAAATTGATTTTTATATACCTCCCCCTCCTTCTCCTCCCATACGTTGCTCAGTCAATTTAAAATTATAGAAACAATCCCAGGCCTAAACCTCATCTATGTTGAAAATTTGATCAAGATCGGTTGAGTGGTTCGGGAGTTATTAAGTTTTATTTATTTTTATACCCATTCCCCCTCCCCCCTCACTTTTACCATCCAAGTGAATAGCCTAAAACCAGCCCGGCCTTGAACCTCATCAATGTTACAAATTTGATTGAGATCGATCAAGCGGTTCAGCAGATTTAAAGTCATAAACATAGTGATTTTCAATTTTATATATATAGATATATTTTTATATACACACGTCTCCCTCCCCTCTCCCTCTCCTCAGCTCTAGTAAAAAAAGCATTTTAGGCATAGGGTTATTTTTACGTAATATTCATATCCGAGTTCTTACTGTGAAAAATTCCTTGCTATAGTTGCTATTTTTCTTTAACGTTTCAACAAATACTTGATTGGCAACAATGGTGAACGCAGCCGTTGGGAGTTTGAATTGCTCTAGTTCCTGCTTGGAATACACACGTAGATGGCACTGCGTCGGAATACACACCGATCGAGAAACGAAATTTTTCAGTCTGAGCACACACTTTACACACACAAACCGGCTGTATCCGTATAAACGAGCGGAGTCAAAAGAACTCGCGGGGGGACCCCTATAATGGTCCTGCACGCGTTAAAAGTAAAAAACTTTTCGAGCAACCACTAAAAAATGCTCGCTTTGCAAAAATTGCCCAGAGTGCTGCTCTGTAGCCGATCGACCTACAAAGATTGGCGGGTTCACCAACGCACACACACACAAAAAAAAAAAAAAAAGATTAAGATATAAACAAAACAGAAAGCATCAAAATAATATATTAAAATAGTAAGTAAACAGATGAAAAACAACAGATGTGTATACTGTCTCCGACATGGACAAAAGCTCTTCTTCTTCTGACAGTAGTCCTGTGACATGTTGATTTACAGAAATTTACAGAGGTCCATACTTTCGGACCTTCTGGCTTGAAACGAGACAGAATGGTGTTCAGAAACCAGGACATGTTAACTTCAACCCTGTAAGTCACGCCTTTATTAAGCAGACGTTATGTAAATAAATAAATAAATATTTAAAAAATCTAAACAAGAAGTTCTGAGAAATCCGGAGATCTTTCGTAGGCAGTGTAAACTTTCACCGTAAAAACCTAAGATTCAAATAGTCATGCTTTACTCATATTTAAAGAACACTTGCAACTATAAATGTTAATAAATCTATTGATGTAGGCATATTATTTCTTTTTGTTTCCTTTTCATGACAATGAAACACGAATTAGGCTTTAGTATTTCAACTCTGCTACCATAAATAAAGATTAAACACAACACAATTTTTTAAATTTTATATTTACTGAAACACAACGATGTAATTTATTTACTCTTAATAGTCGTTTTAATGGACTTAATGCGACATTTGCTCTTGCTTTTTGCCACAATTTTATCGATTCGCGAATCCAACGTTGAAATTGTAACATGTGGATTGGTATTATGTCTATTCCTGTATTCCTGTAGTCGATTCCTGTATTTTGTTTTAACTGTACAGATAGCAGAACAAGTTCTTTCACATAAACACGTCCGTGAAAACTAACGAACAATTTCAGGTGCTTTCTGCTCATATTGACATACTCTTGACTAAATATATAACAAAATTAATTTAATAATTTAGTTTCGAATCTAGGCTTGAAACTTTACGCTTCGGGAGTGTAAAAAAAGTCGGCGCAAAGTGCTATGTTATGTATTATAATTCAAAACCGTTAACAGAATTATAGTGCAGTTCAAACTACATGGAAAGACATACTCAAGATCAGCCTGACATGAACCAACACCATACAATTCTGAACTGTAAGGCCTAAATTATCCAAATCTGCTAATGATATCACAGTAAAGGTTGGCAAATCAGCTCGAACAGTCTAGCGGAATTCGAATACTACGGAGTAAACTACCGAGTCGCATATATTCCCTCTGCATACGAAACCACAAATAAGATGAAGTCACAATTGGGCTAGAACTTCGATGAAGCCAATCTGACAATTCTCAAATAGTGGTCGATACTGGATATGGAAGCGATCGACAGTCCACGAGTCACCACCGTATGGTCAAATTGTAAAAGCCACGGTATGAGGTAAAACTCGGAGGTGTCGTAGTAGCCCTCATTATTTGCGACAAGTACATCAACGCTGAAAAATATTTCGAGTTATTGCAAGACAGATTGCTGCCCTTCTTTTTAGTAGTTTAACTGTCACGGGACACCATGCAATTTAGGAATGACGGAGTATCATGTCATAAGACAAAGCTGACCGTCCGCGGCAAGAGGCAAAATGGGGTTCAAACTCCGTCGTGGCCAAGGTAATCCCCAGACAGAAAATATTCAGCATCTACAATTAAAATTCCACAAACAACCACACCTACTCGGAAACCAGGCGCTATGGGAAGAATGATACCACATGCCACAAGATATTATCAGATATTATGGATACCATGCCACGTAGGGTTGAAGCTCTGTGTGCTGTCAAAAATACTTCCCCCAAGTACTAATTCTAGCGCCAGGAATGGTTCCTCCTTTGCATTGGCATGTAGCAATGGCCACAGGCTCATTTTCAAGGTGAATATTTACTTCTGTCAGGGCAGTGTAATTCATATCTATAAATTTTGTAATGTAGACTGGCAAACCAAATTCATGGACTAGAGGCTGTACATTATGCAAGTATTACTAGTTCTAAATATTAAAAAGCAAATATTGTTACCTGCATAATGTGTCAAAGGGTATTACTACATTTCACAATACCCTTTGACTGCTTTTTCATGTAGCTTAACTCTCCGGATTACTTCTTGAACATCATCTAATTCGCGTTTTTCTTCTTGTACTCGGAAGAAAGGATAACTTCAGGACTTAAAAGATCAAATTAAGTAAATTAGTATGCATTTTATATTGTTTTGTATAATTTTCCAATTCTCAGGGAAAAAAAAAATCGATTTTATTTCGATCTTTAAGTAGTGAAGTTATTCTTTTCCCGAATACAATAGAGAAAACACAAAACGAAAAAAAAAAAAAAATACAAAAAAAAAATGAAAAAGAAAGAAAAAGCGGTTCCAGAAGTAATCTGGAGAATAAGACTACAAGAATACACTAAGTAAACAGTGAGGTTTGCGAAATACTGTAGAAAAATGATACCCCTTGACGCACCACACAGGTAACAATATTTGCTCCTTTATATAAATTAGTGCATTAACATGCATCCATTGATGTAGTTCCTGTGAATTTAGCAAAACGTTCGCACATAAATTACGTAGTTTTCCGATATTTCAGTGTTTCCATTTCAGTACATTCGAATGGCGAGGAAAAAGAAAAATAAAACATTTGGTCTTATAGTGCACATGTCACCAATAATGATGACTTGAAAGCGGAATCTATGAAGTTGGAAAAAAAGAAGTGGGATCGGTGACCTAGGTAGTAACTAGCAAAATTAGTGAAGATCTAACACGTGAAATAAAAATAAAGACACGGGTGGCTGGCAAATTAAGCCTATAAAACTGAAGAAAGTCTAGAATTTAATATGAATAGAATTGCAAATCTAAGTTTCTTTAAACAGCAATATCTTCCTACTCGAATAATTCTTAGTTCTACTGAATACACTTTATGGAAAAGTATACGAATATAGTTTTTTTTTTTTTTTTTTTTTTTTTTTTTTTGTTTTTTTTTTTTTGTTTGTTTGTTTGTTTGTTTAAGGACATTTTTTGAGTCGTTGAATTACAGTCATGAAAAATATTTATCAAATCTTTCGCGAAGAGTATTGTATTACACGGACCATAAATATGAGCATTACGAAAAAAACAAGGAACCCAACTGGAATCATTCGAAATGTTGGAACAGAAAAGGTAGACAAGTTCCTTCACTGATATGTGATAAAACCATGCGAAAGCATTAAAAAAGTGGACATATTGAAGTATACAACGTAACTCTTACTATTCTGTAGACACATAATTTTCGAAACATTCCTTGTTATTTCCTTCCCAGTTTAGAGACTCAAGATGTTAATTCCGAAAGTGACTACTATATGATAATAAACAGCACATATCTTTTCACAAGATTAATGTTAGTTGTGGAAGTACATCCCGTTGATTATCTGCTTCGTAGTATCATTGCATTTATTTTCATTCTCTTGTACCCAAATATTCGTCTACACGAAGTACTAACCGTATCATATGTAGCAGATTAATAATAATTAAGGAAACATTGCTTCCTAGTCTCACATGTTACACGTTTTTTTTACCACTACTAGTTGGTCGAAGAAAAGTGTTAACACTACACTAATTTGAATCTCTTCAACATTTCTGAAAAATCAAACTTCGGAATATAATCTCTTTTCAATCACAGTATTCCCTTATATTACGAACTAATGAGATTTGAAGAAAAATCACGTAAGTTGAAGACTGAAATCTCTTACTTTACTCAATACTCAATATTTATTCCCATTTCCAAATTTTACAGATTATGTTTTCTAAGATCATGAAGAGTAAGTGAGTTCATTTTTGAATTGGGAACTAAAAATGGATACAGAAAAAGCACTGTTCAAAAGTGGGAAAAAAATGTCGAAATTTTATTTAGAGCGTAGAAAATGTTAGGGTGTATAAAAGGAGAGATAAAAAAGGTAACAAATGGGTTTTCCTATCGTTGTGGCTGTGAACATTTCATAAAGTTACAATATCGAATAAAGCACAAAAAATTTTTGGATTGTAAAACTCAAGCAATACACACACACACACACACACACATATATATATATATATATATATATATATATATATATAAAACCATTAAGATATACAGGTTATTTCACAGCTAAGCTTTTGTTTTGAAGTTACGTGCTCTTGTAACCAGTTACATAGGTATCACCAAGGGAAACAAGTTAACGAGGATTAAGTACCAGTTTTGCGAGATACAAAAGAGGATGAACAGAATACATCAAGCTTTTTCGAGGAATTGCAAAATACCGACCACAAAATTCAAGACGTTCAAGTCTTTCTCAAGACTTCGTCATACACAGAAAGGAAGATTTTTGAATCACATGATACTATCGTAAGTTGAAAAATCCAACATTAAATTTAGATAAGGGAAATCTTGCTAAAGATGGGTACATCATTCACAAAGTTATGGACCAAAGACTATAAAAGGTAAACATTTATGAAAAAGAAAAGAAAAGAGGAAAAATAAATTAAGAAAGATATCTTCAACATAGTAAATCAAATTAAATTCAATTATCCTTAATCAGAGAAAAGAACCCATCTTGCATCCAGTGTTATTGTATTCCTGTTAAAACTTTGTACTTTCAATATTTTAGCCCGCCCTGGGGCTATGGACTCGAGTACTCTTAGAAAAAACTGGAAGAAACTATTGTGACGTTATGTAGTTTTTGGTCCTGTAATAAAGAAAACACTCTGAGTATACAAAAAGCACTATATAAATAGTTGCCACTTAAAGGTTTGTACTATGTCCATTTACTTTAGGCGTGGAAATAGTATTCCTAAGAAGATTTGTCTTCTTATGAGATACTTTCACTTCTCACTAGCTTCTTTCACTATATGTACTTTTTCCTCATAATAATCAGTTTTTTTTTTTTTTTTTCATTTATGTGCAACACTTGTTTATATTGAAATGATATTTGTGTCTTTCCATTACACAAAATGTCACTTCATTTTAACAGAAAAAACCGGACTATTATCAGAAAAAAGTACATACAGTGAAATAAGCTAATGAGAAGTGAAAGTATCTCATAACAAGACAAATCCTTCTATGAATACTATTTTCACGCCTAAAGTAAATAGACAAAGTTCAAATCTTTAAGTGCTAGATATTTCAGATGTTTATAATGCTTTTTTAATACTCAGGCAGTTTTCCCTACTACAGGACCAAGAACCACATAATGTAACAATAATATCTTTCAATTTGCGGTAGGAGTGTTTGCGACGATGGCCCACAGCCCGGGTCGAAATATAGGAAGTAGGAAGTTTTAACAGGAATACAATAACAATGGATCCCAGGTGAACTTTTTTCTATGTTTAAATATGCAGCCAAGAGCATCTACCGTACAAGTTATTGTAATTCTTAATCAGACTATATTTTAAAATTCAACATGGGTTACGGTACAACATGACAAATTAATAATAATAATAATAATAATAATAATAATAATAATAATAATAATAATAATAATAATAATAATAATAATAATAATAATAATAATAAAAATAAAAACAGAGATAAGTTTGGCAAAGCATCATACATCATATCGGTAGCACCAGTGTGGAAGTTCCGTAGGTGTCATCAACATAATCTGTAATTTAGAAGTGGGAACAAGTATTGTGGATCAAGTAAGAAATTCCAATCCTCAACTTAAGGTTTTCACGTTATATAATCTGCTTTTATATATAAATAAAGTAATGTGCGTACCCGAAGTATAAAATATTTGTATTAAAGGACAATGATTTCGGTTCCTGTAGGAGAATCTGGAGTCTACTTCTGGTCCACAGTACCTTAAGAACGAAGTAACTGGCTGTCTCCTATATTCCTGTTGTTATTCCAAAAAAATATTCCTTCCACACTTACTTGCTCTGGCAGATTCACACTGATTTATTGGTATTTTTATAAGTTAATAATGCACTGAGATCCCTCCAGACACTATGAAATATTTTAAAATATGGAAGATTTATTTATACCGAGCGACAAGTAATTACACATCTATTTCCCGCTAGCCTATCAGAAAGTGGCTCCAGACGATTCTCCACGAGCCGAAATTAGTATTTTGATATAAATAATTTATACATCGGATACGTACATTATTTTATTTATATTACTGAGGTGGACATTTTTTCGAGCTACCCGGTGTTTGACAGAATAACTAACCGCGTGTTGGCCAAATATTACTTTTGCACTCTTCGCTGACACTAATGTTGTTTGTTGATAATTTGTTTCTACTTTTTACCCTGTTTGTTAACATTTCCCTGTATAAAATGGCAAAATTATGCTGTATCTGAGAATCTGTTCAAAAAATAGAATAGAATAGAACAAAATAAAAAAAATAAAGATTCAATTATGTACTAGTTCCTAATATAAAGGAACACTGTGACTGAGAAGAGCGTATATATATATATATATATATCGAAGTTTAACTTTTGAGGAATGTTGAAGAGATCCAAATTAATACAGTGTTAACAAATTTCTTCGACCAAATACTAGTGGTAGAGTGAAATAAAACAGGTGAAACAAATGAGACTACAAAGTAATGTTTTCTTATTGTTATTAATCAGCTACATAAGATACGGTTAGTGCTCATGTAGAGGAATATTTGAATACAATGGAAATTTTACTCAAATACTGGAATACTGGAAATAAGACAATGTAATGCTATTACGAAGCAGATAACCAACGAGATGTACTTTGACAAATAACGTTAATCTTCTGAAAATATATGTCCTGAAAAAGGCAATAACTTTTTGCTGAAACATTCACTTTTAGATCATTTAAGGTGCTTTCATGGTAAGTATTGCTGCCCTTCGCTGCTAGATAATGGCAATCAACATTTTAATGAAAATTGAGTTGTCTAGTGTTTGACAAGCCTACAAGATCAGCATTTTCAGCTAATGTTGTCAGATTTGGCTCATAATAACTGTTTTTAGGAGGCTGTCCTGTGTATACATTTTTTCGTTTCATGAATTAAGCTTAGTGTAAGCTCACCTAACGCTATAAAATCATATTTATCACAATTTTTTCTTTTGCAGGTAAACTGACGTATTTCGTCCAATTCTTCACAAACCCTTCGGTCTTCAACCTTATGCACTATGGAATCCAAATCATTTTGTTAAAATATATATTTTTTCTCTAATATATGTATCATCTGTATTATGCATATTCTCTTTGAAATATTTAGTATACCCAAACGTAACTTTTACTTCTGACGTTTCAAATATCTTTATTTATTTATTTATTTATTTCAATAAATTATTTTGCAAACGCATTTACTTTCGGATGCTTACTACTCTGACATGAGTGAAACCCTAACCATCCTTTCCTAACCCTTAAACTTTTTTCTACATTCTTCTCTGTAGATTTGCAAGTTATGCCTTGTCATACATGTTTAAACAATCCTTTTAATTGAACCATATCTTTACTGGTATTATTATTATTATTATTATTATTATTATTATTATTATCTATACAGGCGGCAGATTCGAGGTTATTCAACGAAACTAAAATTTTAAAAAAGGCAGTACTTACAATTATGTTCTGTTAACTCTTTACTGGACCATAATTTCAACATCACTTTGATGCCTTTCATAAATCCAAATAGTTGCAGAATTACAAGCTCTGTGTTCTCTTACACCTTCTTGAATACTGTGGTGTTTTAATGGAATTCCTGCCCATTTGCAATTTTTGTGATATAATGTTAAAGATGGTTGACTGAAATATATACCAACTGTACACTGGAATTGAGATTTCCTGAAAATCTTGATATTTCATTAAAACAGCACTCTATATGTAAGACGACATGGAACTTCTATATATACACACAGCTCTTCAGATGTAAGAAAAATATCTTGTTTATGCTGAAACCGTAATCCCGTTAAAAGTAAACAGGATGCTGAAGAGTAATTTTTAACTAATAAAAAGATGAGTCAATTGCAGTTTGACACATTACAAGCCAAGCATGTTCTATCGTTTCTTCTTGCTCATGTCTACCAAGTATGCTATTTCTTCTCAAAATGCTTTCCTAGTGCACAGATCGAAATTTTTCGCCTTAACCTTGTGTTTTTACTTTATAATGTCTAATTTGACTCACTTTGGTCCTTTTTGGAAAGATAATTCCACATATTGGTTCTTAATACCAAGAAAACTTTTATACAGTCTCCAGCAAAACTTTGAACTCATCTACGCAATTTCTTAGATAATTCCGAGTGGATGACGATTAAAATACAACAAAGTCTCATGCTTTTCGAGTTCATTGAAAAACTGTATTGTTTGTGATATTTTTTTCATTTTGTATTATTCTGATTGTACTTCATTATAAGAAGGTAAGATTAGTAACCAGTTTTATGCATCTGATCATTATCGGTAAAGTTTCAAAAAATCACAAGCAGTGCCGTGAGAAATGAGGTAGATTAACTGTTGAAATTTCGATTTGACCGCTGAATAAAACAAAAGATCCTATGGAAATAATTTGGTAGTTTAAGTTACATATTTTGTCGTAATTAAGGTTACCAGACGTCTCCTAATTACGCATCTAGCAGGACAGATCCGACGTCTGCTAATTACGCATCTAGCAGGACAGATCCGTATTTATAAGACTTGTACTGACGTTCGTACTTGTTTTTGAAGATTAGTGAAATATCCGTAAAACTTACAGTAGCACAGAAAAAGGACAAACCATGTATTGACAATCCAATGCACAAAAATATTTCAATATTTTTACTGTTAAATGTTTTTCCGACTATTATAAAAGTGTGAATTTTTCTTCTCAGTTCCTGTCCACAACGCAGACGGGCAAAGACTTTTTTCTTTAACTGGCGCACAGTGGACTAAAGAACATAATAAGATAGATGTTGACAAGTGTTAAACGGATGGTTTGTCTGGAGTTTAAGGCTGTTGCTACCTCTTTATCAAGTCGAGTTTTCCCCTATCTAATAACATTGGAACTTTTTTCGAATTTTTCTCAGTAACCAATGAACAAATCCCTACAAAAATTTGCATGGAGTCAGGTCAATAATAAAGGATTCCTTATATGAGCTTATAATTTTACTAAAAGCCTCCAATTAAGTTATTCATTCCCCCCTTTTTTATTATGTGAAGATTCGCAACAACGCATTGACGACACTCGGTTCTCTCTTCTAGCAGGTTGCGGAGGGTTACTTTGAGGTTGAACATTGTCCACAGCTGCGAGGGGACCCTTTTCAAGAATGACATATTTATGGCATTTCAGTGAGGAGGCGTTGGAGTACGTTTTCTTTGCTGAAAGCAGAAAAAAAGAAATAAAATGAGAACAAATCCATTCTTCTTTTACATTAGCTTTTCTCCCGTTCATGAATAGACAGTTGTAAGCAATTAGAAGCGAACTGTCTCTATTGAATAAAGATACTTTTAGTGTATACGAAAGCGAATATCACTGTATTATTATTATTATAACTTTTTTGAATAAAGTGGCAAACAAAACATATAAAAATAATACAAAGGCCATAATATGCGTGGCTTTGAAAAATGTGCAGAATTTGTGAAGTTCCCACATGAAAGTCGGAAAAATACATAAACCTTCCATTATTTCCATTTCCTCCCTTTTCTCTGAAACATCAAAACAAGAAATCCCTTTGCCATTTTCGTCTTCAGCACCCTTATCCAATAATGTCTGCTTATGTCTCCGTTACACAATACCTACTAAAGTTTGGAGAATAGTGTAACTCCATTAGAAAATTATACTGAACAACGTTATTTACTAAAGCGTTTCTAGGAGCAGATTTTTATGTATAATCACTATATCTGTATCCGGTAACTGTTCTTTGTCTTTTCTTTCCACCTGAAACAAATTTCAAATGCATTATTATCATATTTCATGCATAATATGAATTACTGCATATGTATAAATAACTGTCTTTGCAGTTATAGTCACAACTTCGTATACTATTTTAAAAGCAAAAAAAAAAAAAAAATGTTCCGCACTTTTATACTAATTAAACTCCTAGAAACTTAATGGAAACTACCACAGATTTCATATTACAGAAATAAAACTGTTAATTTGCCGACATCTCAAAGTACGTTGGGTATGGTTACCATACATTAGCATTTTTACAGACATGTCCGCATTTTGAGAGTTAAAATTTCCATCCACATACATTTCCTGACCAAATTGTTTCGTTGTCTTGAACACGGCTAAGTCTAGTCACACCGGGACTCTACTTCTTACTATTGTGTTTAGTATAAGCTTTCCGCATATTACCCAGGTAAGGAGGGGAGTACACGTAGAAGTATGCTCACATTTTGACATTTCAGAATATGGTAATCCTAAAATTGGCCATTTGCCCAACTTGACCTTAGTTTGTAGAAGTTTCATTTTCTCATTGATCAAGACATGCATGCATTACATGCTACCGTGTAAATTGATTATCTATCTATCTTGGGATTCGGCCGCATTGAAGCAGTCTCATTTTCGGGTGTTCCTTACCTTTCGGCTCCTATTTACGTTTATATTGGGCACACGGTATAATATTTTCTTCATCTCTTAAAAACCTTGTACGAGAAGAACATCTATTACCGTTGTCAAAGGTCAATAAATCAAAGGTAGAAAGAGGGGAAAGCTGTTCATTAAAACTAATTCTCCCAAAAATACGAGAGACGCTAGTAGTGTTCCTTGGTTTCTATGTCAACTGTAAGTGATTTTTGAACATAACGTTACCAATATTATACGACATTGGAAATAATTTTGTATTCCAGTTGTAATGGATTTATTGAGCTTTAGATAACCTATTATTTTCTTATTGGAAGACAATTCCGTCTGGAAAACTCAGGAAATATAACAAATAAGGGCCAGTTCATATTGCAAAACGAAATAAAAAAAATTAACAGCATAGCTCCTTGTTGGTTATCTATCAAAAGTTTAAATGTTTCACAGTAGGGATCGCTGCTTTACGTACTTTGCTACTTAGATGTTGTTTCGAATTTTCCTTGAACCAGAGATCTTATTTGCATGTAGCGTTATACGTGGAAGAAATGAAACTTTGAAAAAAGGATGTACCATAGATGTGATTTCTGGGTAATAGCATGCTATATACTTGCCACGTTCAAATCATCCCCAACGGGCTTCCTTGTAGTTAAGCAGAAAGTTTACCCTAACTATATTCATAAATAACACTCGAAACAAGCTATAAACGGCACTAGCTAGGGATGCGCACGAGTCGAGACATGTCTCGAATCTCGACTCGAATTCGAGTCGAGACACACTTTAGAAAATTGGAGACGAGTCGAGACAAACTTATTTCTCGAGTCGAGACAAACTTATTTCTCGACTCGAATTTTCGATTCGAGACACTAGTCGAGTCGAGACTGCTCGTAAAAATCTCGACTCGACTCTAATGTCTCGAAAATCTTTTCATAATTTGTAATATTATTTTGAAGAAAGTATTCACTCAGAAACAGTTTTGAAACCAATTTCTGGGAGCATCCATGTGTCTAGTGGAGCTCGAGCAAGGCACCACAACGGCCCAGGCGTCACACTGTTTGCAGACTACGTACACCCCTTCATGACGACCATGTTTCCTAATGGTAGTGGTATTTTTCGACAAGATAATGCACCATGCCACAAGGCCGGGAGTGGGATAGAGTGGTTCGAAGATCACAGGGGCGAGTTCCAAGTGATGGGGGCTAGCCGCCCAACTCGCCGGATCTGAACCCAATCGAACACATCTGGGATGTGATTGAACGTGACGTCAGAGCGCATCGCCCCTTCCCCGGAATTTACGGGAATCAGGTGACCTGTGTGCATATGTGGTACCAACTCTCTCCAGCGATCTACCAAGGATCATTGCGTCCATACCAAGACGTGTCGCCGTTGTTATCCGTGCCAAAGGTGAACATACTGACAATTAGGTAGATAGTCATAATGTTCTCGCTGATGTGTGTGTATATTTTAACTTGTATATTTTTTGTCTCGACTCGAATTTCATTAATGTGGTAGCTTGATGAAACAGTATTCCATCACATATTTTTATACTCATGCGAAAATGTTTTAGTTGAATAAGTATGACATTGACAAACGGGTGTACTTCAATAAAAAGTAAGGCCTTTATTTTAAAATGAAACATCAAAAGATAATGTATAAAATTAAAATTATTCTGTTAATAATATATGTTGTACTATTTGTATAATACTGTATGTGTTGTAGCCATATATGTAATTTCACTTCCACCGTTTGGAAATAATTATTCCATGTGTAGAATGCGTAAGTTTCAAGGTTATTATTATCAGGTTACACTATATCCTGTAACCAAGAAATAAATCCCTATTCATATTTCGAAAAGTTATAATAATAGAAAATTATATTTGTATCTACATTGTCTAGTGGAGCCTATTTCATTATGTATAGATGTCTTTCTTGTGTAATAAAAGAATCCCTGATATTACAGTTCACTTTCTCCTACAAATGCGCTCTGTAATAAGGGTAATGTGTGGTCAGTTCCTCAATTTCCCAATTGATTCGCGATACTGAATCAATACCGAAAAATTTGTCATCACTAGGAATAGAATTCGACAGCATTCACGCTAAGAACAAATTTGTGTAACAAAGAAGGTTTATTTCTAAATTTTCTTCGCATGTGGTAAAAAAATTATTAATATTTAGCATAAAAATTCTATAATAGTATTCAAAGTTGTTAAAGCGATACATATTATAATTATTAGTCCAAAATGCTACCTTAACCGGTTTACCTGTTTCCGTGAGGTTACAAAAGTGAAAGAGCGCTAGTGTATTCAATGTGAAAACCCAGCTGGTGTCGGCACGGAAACAATGAATTGATTTTAACGTCCCTTTCAGCAGCGAGGCTATATGAAACGAGACTACTGATTAACGTGGATTCCGAACCACATGAGCTCCCGCCGGGAATCGAATAAGAATCTCCCACGCTAAAGGCGGCAGGGAAACGAGCATTACCGGCAAGGGAGAACCGATATGGTGACCTCACATTTTAACTAGGTTACTAGTGTCAAAGCCGTACCGAGATTCCCTGCTCCTTACAGGCTCTTGTTCCACGGATTCCCAATAATAATAATAATAATAATAATAATAATAATAATAATAATAATAATAATAATAATAATAATAATAATAATAATAATAATTATTATTATTATTATTATTATTATTATTATTATTATTATTATTATTATTATTATTATTTCACACAGGAGATTGATCTGGTATCACAGCCGTCTGTTAATTTATATTTGTATAACCAATCACTAAATCTAAGACTGAAATACACGAGATGCAAGTGGCACCTTGCTAGGTTTGAAAGTAACCACAAAAACTTCCAATAAGACTGGACGAATATACTAAAAGCAATAGGTTCAGCAAAGAAAATAAAGAGCGCCCACTCTTCCTGAGTGCCATAAATCTGTCCTCGAAAAAGGCGACAGGGCTAGAAACATTCATTCCGCAGATGCGTTATGGACAGAGTTTTAAAACCTGTTTTAAATGGCTAGCCCGAATTTCTCGCACGCTGCTAACACAAACAGGAAGAAAGAGAGATCGCACTGTTGCAAATCTTCACGTGAAAAAAAAGGGGGGAATGAATAACTTAATTGGAGACTTTTAGTAAAATTATAAGCTCATATAAGGAATCCTTTATTATTGACCTGACTCAATGCAAAATTTTGTAGGGATTTGTTCATTGGTTACTGAGAAAAATTCGAAAAAAGTTCCAATGTTATTAGATAGGGGAAAACTCGACTTGACAAAGAGGTAGCAACAGCCTTAACCTCAAGATATAAATTAGTTTTACTGTATGATTACCTTCTGGAGAACGAGGACTTTATGAAAAAAATTACCTCGTCAGAAACATCCTCATAGGTAACAGGGTCAGTCCATTTCAAATCATCCAGCTAAAATATCAAATGAAACCCATAGTCTCAGAATGGCATGAGGAATTTTTTCTTTACTCTACTTGCCATCCTTATTGATCACACCAAATTTTAATTTGATATCTTATATACTTTTTTAGTTAATTTTTTTTTAGTTTGGTAAAATATACGTTTTTGTTGTTGCCGAGGCTTAAAGAGATTACGACATTGATATACTAAAAAGATCATAACTTTGTTAATTCTCATCATATCACAATGATTTTTTCACTAAAATGATCACAATAAGATAGAGAATAAGGTAAAAATATATTCAGTTACTTGTACTTGAATTGTTGTAGTAAATATTAGCTCAAACCTGGATATTACGATTTTTTAAAAGAAAAAACATAAAATTTTAAAATACAGTAAAAACTTAAAGGCACTACATAAACCAAAGTATTTTATATGTATTTATAAGCCTAAAGGCATGAGCTAATGTGTTCTGAAAGAAAAACTGTGGGTTTATAACTGCAAATATTTTTAAACCATTTATCTTTAGAGTACGGCCAGGCATTTCAAGAAAATCGTAGACCTTCACGTTGGCAGCCCTGGCGTTGTCCCTAATTGTCACAGGGACATGAACCATATCTCGTTACAAAGCTTATGGAACGCAGGTTCCAACAAGGTAACTTCTGTGCGCCCTTGTTTCCAACCCACAGAAGAAGAAGAAGAAGAAAAATTGCTTTTTTCAACAAAAATATTTTGTCGGACTCTGGCAACACTGTTCATTGTCATACGCAGGAAAAAAAATTATCGCATACACACCAGACATTGGGTGGAATCATATAAAAAATAAAGGGCCTAGGTGCAATAGCTTGCGAGATAAAAATTCGAAACCTCGTATATACTATGGTCAACCTGTATATATTTTACAAAGGAACTGTGGTCTACCCTCAGGTTGGCAACCCTGGCGACTTCCCTAATTGTCACAGAGACGCGAATGATACCTCGTTGCAAAGCTTACGGAACACTGGTTCCAATGAGGTAACTTTTGTGGGACTTTGGCAACACTGTTCTTTGTCATGAAAGAAAAATCACTTTCTCCTACGGATTCGGCATGAGGAGGCACAGTCTAGGTTCATTAGGAGCCGAGCAACAGAGGTTTGAAGTACTGGCGCTAAGAGAAAGGGATGAGCCAGGCATCTTCTAAGGGTTAAACTAGTGCACATTTTACTTTCTGAAAAACTCATTGAATGATTTACATGTAAGGTGTAATGAAATTATGACATTTTAATCAAGCTGAAGATGTTAAATTATTTAAGCTGCAGTAAATTTATCAATGTTCTAGAACTAATACAGCTGCGCATAAGCTTTTACAGTAAACTTTAAAATCAAATAACCAAAATATAATTTTATTATTTTTACTCATAAGCACTAACTGTCTTAGTTTTTAATAAATTAAAAATATATTTAATGTATTTAGAAAGTAAGATTGTTTCACAAAGTATTTCACAAATCAAAACAGTTCGTTGGAATCTTATATCAGTTTAGGTCAGCAATTTCGTTCGGTATTCGAGGAGTGCGAATCCTACAGCCCTCAGGTTCATGAAAAAGAGTTGAGTTGATTTCAGTTTAGCGTCCCTTTCAGCAGCGAGGCTATATGAGACGTGGACCTACTGATTAACGTGGAATCCGAACCACATGAGTTCATGAAAAAGACTCGATTAAAAGCTGCATGGTATTTTTTTTTTTTTTTTGCCACCAGCAATGGGAAGTCTCCTTGTGACGGTATAGGTGGCACTGTCAAGCGCATCGTGACAAAAGCAAGTCTCCAACGTAGTCCTGGTAATGCTATTGATAATTCAGTTTTTTTTTTTTTTTTTTTTTCAAGGAAAATATAGAAAATATAAAGTTCACAATGATTAGAAAAGAAACCTTGATAGAAGCACGAAAAAACTTAGAAGGGCGTTTCACTCAAGCTAGGACAATACCTGGAACACGTAGTCTTCATCACTTTGAGCCCAAATCTGGACTCCACTGGAACAAAACGAGTAAGTTTAGATGACAAGTTTTGCACAATATTCAACTTTTCTGTAGAAAATTATTCGGTGAAAATGCCTGTTGTGGGTGTGCACAACTACATTGCATGCCTTTATGATGACCCGTGGTATTTTGGATTAGTTTTGTCAAAACATGAAGATGAAGGAGGCGTTAAAATTAAATTTATGCATCCCCATGGGCCTGCTCCATCTTTTCACTGGCCCCCAAACGAAGATGTTTGCTGGATTCCTATGAGTAACATAATTTCATGTGTACCCCCCCCCCCCCTCCCAGTTACAAAAGCATCCGGAAGAATGTATTATTTTTCCGAAAAGGAAATAGGTTCAATCAATCTTCAGTGCAACAAGATGTTGAAACAAATGCAAGCCCAGAAATAAAATGTTGCTAATGTTTTATTTAAACATTTTCTGTAATTCCACTTCAGGGCCTCTATGGTGTAAATAGTAAATGAACCACTTCAGGACTTTAAGATGATTTGGTAAATTCTTTTTTCGTTCACTAATTATATTCAATCTGTTGTATGTGATGAATATGTATAATTCATTAAACTCATAGTGAATTGCTATTTTCTTCTTCTTTTGTGGGTTGGGAACCAGGGGCGGGGGGGGGGGGCGCACAAAAGTTATCTCATTGGAACCAGTGTTCCGTAAGCTTTGCAACGAGGTATCATTCGCGTCTCTGTGACAATTAGGGAAGTCGCCAGGGTTGCCAACCTGAGGGTAGACCACAGTTCCTTCGTAAAATATATACAGGTTGACCATAGTATATACGAGGTTTCGAATTTTTATCTCGCAAGCTATTGCACCTAGGCCCTTTATTTTTTATATGATTCCACCCAATGTCTGGTGTGTATGCGATAATTTTTTTTCCTGCGTACGACAATGAACAGTGTTGCCAGAGTCCGACAAAATATTTTCGTTGAAAAAAGCAATTTTTCTTCTTCTTCTTCTTCTGTGGGTTGGAAACAAGGGCGCACAGAAGTTACCTTGTTGGAATCTGCGTTCCATGAGCTTTGTAACGAGATATGGTTCATGTCCCTGTGACAATTAGGGACAACGCCAGGGCTGCCAACGTGAAGGTCTACGATTTTCTTGAAATGCCTGGCCGTGCTCTAAAGATAAATGGTTTAAAAATATTTGCAGTTAAAAACCCACAGTTTTTCTTTCAGAACGCATTAGCTCATGCCTTTAGGCTTATAAATACATATAAAATACTTTGGTTTATGTAGTGCCTTTAAGTTTTTACTGTATTTTAAAATTTTATGTTTTTTCTTTTAAAAAATCGTAATATCCAGGTTTGAGCTAATATTTACTACAACAATTCAAGTACAAGTAACTGAATATATTTTTACCTTATTCTCTATCTTATTGTGATCATTTTAGTGAAAAAATCATTGTGATATGATGAGAATTAACAAAGTTATGATCTTTTTAGTATATCAATGTCGTAATCTCTTTAAGCCTCGGCAACAACAAAAACGTATATTTTACCAAACTAAAAAAAAAAAAAAAAAATTAACTAAAAGAGTATATAAGATATCAAATTAAAATTTGGTGTGATCAATAAGGATGGCAAGTAGAGTAAACAAAAATATCCTCATGCCATTCTGAGACTATGGATTTCATGACCTGGATGAATTGACATGGACTGACCCAACACTGTAAGTGAGATTATTTCTTTTAAGTTTGTATGTATTAACTGTGTTAACGGTTTCATATGTTGTTAATGTATTATTTTGCTAAATAAATCCTCTTTTGATGATTTATTAAATCTGTCCTGTTTTTGAATCCATTTATCCTGTTTTCCAGTCATCTATACGTGGTATCATTAGTCATAATAGCATAGTATGTTGTAACTTGAGGAAAGTAACGTTATTTTTAAATTACACAACCTTAGTATACAAGGAAAATGTTTCAGTCCTCAAGTAAAGTTAATTTCTTATAATTAAACTTCGCCGCTTCGTTTCGTACACTGCCTGCCTGAGCTAAAGCGCAAGCGATTTGCAGATTGAAAACTATTGTGACGATTTAATTGCAGATTGAAAACTTGTGACGATTTAATTGCAGATTGAAAACTACTGTGACGATTTAGTTGGTCAAAACTATTCTGACAGCTTAACTGTAGATTGAAAACTATTGTGACGATTTAATTGCAGATTGAAAATTATTGTGACGATTTAAGTGCAGATTGAAAACTATTGTGACGAATTAACTGCAGATTGAAAACTACTATGACGATTTAATTGCAGATTGAAAACTACTGTGACGATTTAATTGCAAATTGAAAACTACTGTGACGATTTAATTGTAGATTTAAAACTATTGTGACGATTTAGTTGGTCAAAACTATTCTGACAGCTTAACTCTAGATTGAAAACTATTGTGACGATTTAACTACAAATTGAAAACTACTGTGACGATTTAATTGCAGATTGAAAACTACTGTGACGATTTAATTGCAGATTTAAAACTATTGTGACGATTTAATTGAAGATTCGAACTCTGATGACGATTTAATTGTAGATTTAAAACTATTGTAACGATTTACTTGGTCAAAACTATTCTGACAACCTAACTGTAGATTGAAAACTATTGTGACGATTAATTGCAGATTGAAAGCTATTGTGACGATTTAATTGAAACTTAGAAACGGTATTGTTTCAATTTAATTACTTCAAAATAGATAGTAATAATGCTGAATATGAATTCAGTTTGCTGTTTATTACTAAGAAAGGGGCCGTAACCATATTTATATTTCAAAATTAATTTGTGTAACCTCAAATTATTTGATGGGCAAACTTAAAAAAGAAAAAGTATAAACAACTGTAACTTTAAATTAAGGATTATTTTAACCTAATCACAGTCAAATGCTTGTGGGGAACAAATAGTGTATGTAATAATCAAACTACTAAGCGTCTCAAAGTTGTACTCAAAGATTTAATACGAATAAGTAATTTGTCTGTGTAGCCATACACAAATGCCATACTGCAATCACGAAAAATTCTAATTTTATTACTGCTGTGGCCAATTAAAAGAAATTTGATGGAGTTGGTACTTGTCCACAAGATTTGATGCTACAGAAGATAAAACTTTGAAGTACACTCACGACATGGTAACAATATGAACTTTCATTTAACCATAGAACAATGGTTCTGAAGCTTTTCCACTGGCGTACCACCAAAATATATTAATCATTAGTTCCACCATAAGTATTACATGTTATCAACAGCTGCTCGCGTACCATAGGTTGAGAAACCTTGCCATAGATCAGTCATATGCAAGTTGGAACAGAGGGCGGGCCAATCACAAGGGACTTACTGGTGTTGAAGGCCGGAGGAGAAAGTGTGTAACATTTTCACACGAATTGAATAGCCATATTTAATGGAGAAATTTGACCATCGTACAGTAACACCACAGGAACAGAAAAACTGCTGTAACGGTAACCAAAGTATTTATTTACTAAAGAAACCCAGAAAAATCTATTTACTTACTATTTTAGTGGGGAACTTGATCCTTCAAATTTTGAACTAGTATCTCACTGCTCGATGGTACATTGATTGTTCCAACGGGAAGGATATTTTTAAGGTGAAATCAATTATCCAGGAAACAAATTTAATTCAAGTTAAGAAATTACGTAAGAAATACACTTGCAATAACGGATCAGGTGGGCCGGATGAAAGTGTTCACTGGGCCGCAACCAGCCCGAGGGCCGGCTGTAGCATATGGCCGCCATTTAGACTATTGTGGTACCTACAATATCCCAAATGTGCACTCCGATTAAGATTGCAGCATTATCAATTCAGATTATTACCAAAACTCTGAAAACTGAAACACGTACAGGATAGTTATTTCTATTAACTATAATACCTACGTCTTATTTAGAAAGAGTGAAAAATACACGAATGAAACAGCCAAAACAGCCATTGTCACTCTTTGTACATAGTAAAATTCGCACCTATAGAGGAATTGGCGTGATATAAAATAGGCCATTTCCTCCATGTATCATATATAAAATATATTATGCCCTCCTTTCATTCAATTATCAATTATGAATTCAAACAGTTATTTCAGTTCCAAGTTATTGAGTAAAGGAATTGTACAGGTAAGTACCTTTATTTCTCAAATACCTATAAAAAGCTGCGGTGCAGTATTGACAAAAGTAAAATTATCACCTCTTTCGAAATTTTCAATCATTTACTTATAGAGTGTGAAGAACATAACTTTATATTATAATCAAAATTACTGACCTGAGACGTATTCCTATGACGATCAAACCTCCTGGTGTGCATATTTCGAATAAAATACTTGATTTCCTTCTTCTGCAGAATATCAGCCTATGCACAAATTTGGTCACATGCTACGATGCTGTAATTTCAGCAGAAATAATGGAATAATTTTAAACTGTAAGATACCAGTAAGTATTTACAACAACGTAAATATCACTTGTATTAAAAGGGAAAGTCATTTATCCATTCCCAACACGCGAAAACTATTTTTCTTCTAACTCTACAGTGCATCCTTCATACTCATCACTACTACACTATTTTAATGTTTCGATATTACAAGTCTCCTAAAATCTAATTTTCCTTGACGCGTAGGTCCATATTATTTTTTTTCCAGTCCAGTCAGTGTTTAGTAATCAAATGGGTAACATAAAAAAAAAATAAATCATAAACTCAATGTTGCCATATTAATATCGGAATTATCAAATAGGTTAATTTTTTGTATAATCAAAAAAATTATCACTGTGGAAGGACACTCGAATATTGTATCCGAAATATCTGGAGTATTTCAGTTTCTGTTATCATTGGAGTATCTCAGGTCAGTAATTTAGATTATAATCTTAAATCATTTATTCATTTTACCGAAAATACGTATTATCTATACATATTAGTGGAAAATACATAAGGAATCTGTGCTATTCTAGTGTAAAAAAGCAATTATGAGAAATAACGTGCAACTTTTTAGTAATATAAAAATCAGAGCAAACCAGAAAATATCAATGATACGTGTATTGCTGCTCTGGGAGTGGACCAAGTAGCGTGGTGGTCAACGCACCGGCACGTTACTAGGGATGGCCAGAACCGGTTCCTGGTGGAACCGGATGGATCTAGAAGATCCGGTTTTTCGGATCCAGGTCTGGAACTGGTTCTGAAAACCAATCTCCAAGAACCGGTTCCTCTGGAACCGAAACTCTGTGACCATCCCTACGCTAAATCCGAGCTCCTGGTAGGATGTGAACAGTGTGCTAGATGAAATGGTGGAAGCAACAGGCAGGCGCCCAGGTGGCGGCCGCTTGTCTCATTTGGCTAAATAAACTGGGTAACTGGCAAACTCATTAGCTAAACAAGTAAACTGGCCAATTCATTTGGCTAAACACCCACTGGTGGACCAAAATTTTTTTCTGGGGGCACAAGCGGGTTTGGGCGGGGAGGGCACAAGCGCCTGGTCCTTTTTGCAGTGTTTTGAAGGTGAACTTTGTGCCTCCTTTACGGGTCTTTGGGGGCTTTCGGATCCAGTTCTGGAAGCGGTTCCTAAGATCCTGTTCTAGAACTGGTTCCTAAGATCCGGTTCTGGAATCGGGTTTTAGGATCCAGGCCTGGAACCGGTTCTGGAAACCGGATCTCCGAGAACCGGTTCCGCCGGAACCGGAACTTTGTGGCCATCCCTACACGTTACGTCGAAGATCCCGGGTTCGAGTCCCGGTGCAGTCATGCACTTTTTCACTCTTTGTGCACCATTTAATTCGCATCTATAGAGGAGCTGGTGTGTTAAAAATCGATTGTTTCCTCTTTTCGTTAATATAACGGAAAATATCAGCTTACAGATACACAAACAGTCAAAAAATCAGAATAACCTAACACATATTTCTGATGAAATAATCTAATTAAAAATTACCTTGAGCAAAATGGGCCCGAGGAATGGATATTTCGTGTATAATTCTATTAACAAATTTTAAAGTAAAAAATGTACGAACTAGTATCAAGGCAAGCCTTATTCATTTACATCTAATTTTGCTGTAAATTAGAGATCGACAAGGAATTCTTAAACGCTAGTCTGTAATTCATGAATGAAACACTAGACCCCCAACCTCCTTGATAATTCAACCAAAAATTTTGGCATGAAGAGATTCTACGATTCTACGACATGAAGTGCGATTCACTGCACTTCTAGATCATGTGTGAGTTCGTAATGGATTAGTTTGGAAACGATTGTCCGCTGCTGTTATATCTTACAATAACAATCAATGAAAGGAATTCCTATTACCGCACCGGTAATAGCATACCACAACCATACTGGTACACTTACCTTTAACTAATATTTGCTTAAATTAGATGTGTCCGAACCAGGGCTTTAAGCACGCTTTACGTATTCAGCCATACTCTTCTAAATATTAAGTGTTATGGAGAGGTGAAACAGTGAATATTAAAAATATGGGTCCATATTCTGGAAAACGCACTTTTAAAATCTATTGATTCACAAAGGAAGAGCGGTGTTTAAGGAGCTTATTTATGTTGGCGACCAACATGTAAGTCATATATTAATGGAGATACGGAAACGAAAATTTCCTCAATAACGATGATACGGTACCTGTATAACGATATTTTGTAATATAATAAAGATAAATTTACATTTATACACTAAAATTATAATAAACATGTCTATATGACATACTTAAATAAAAGGTTTGTATGTAGAAATACCGCTAGTAATGTGAGATGGATTTTTTTTTTTTTTTTTTTTTAATAAATAAATATCCAGGACCTAGTATAAACTTCACTTAAGGCTATAGGAATATTAAATAACAGCAAATTATAATCTTCTAATAGCAACTTTTCACAAATGGAAAATTTTCAAACATTATTTCGAGTTTGATATAAAAATTTAAATGGTGTTCTAATGTGTGTGTGTTAAATACAGGGTAAATACATACAGAAACTATCTTTTTTTATATTTAATGACAAAACTTCATAAAATTCCTCATAAACAAGATTACATTAAATGTATCCATATCTATTTCCCTATGGTTATACAGAGACGCGCAGACCCCCGCCCGTAAATTTATGTTTCTCTTTATAATATATATATATACCCATTATCATAAATTCTAGTTGTAAAAAATGTAGTCAGAAAAAACTTTGTATTGAAAATATAATAATTATATGATAGAAAAAATGTACAGAAGCAAAAAGCGAGAAATATCTTTTCGTTTTGTAAATTAAAATGAAGTTACTTCTCTTTATATTTTTATTATTATTATTATTTAATTGGAAGAACAACTGCAAAAAAACAAAACTGTTTGTTAGTTACAATTTACTTTGTTTCGTTTCTGAATGAGCTACAAAGATATCTTTTTACTCCCTGAAAATTTTCATTATTTGTTTTAATGAGTCACTACGGTTAAACTTTGGAATTTTTGGGTAATGAGAAACTAATAGTAAATACTTTATATTAGCCCTACCTATTTATATGAGAAAAATAAGTAAATGTAGAAAAAGTAGTAAAGTAAGAGGAAGTAGTAAAAAAAGAAGGAAAAAATATCGAATGACGCGTACGAAACTGGTAAAACGTTGATATTATGATTTTCTATGATCAAAAATGAATTGTATGGAAAAAGTACATTAAATTTTTTCGAGCACACATTTCCAGAAATGAAGAACTGTTAGATTTTTCATTTTGTACAATTTTCTTTTGTTACTCAATGTTAATCTATAAATGAATACATCTAAAACAGGATTTTATCGCAAATGAAGTATTTTTCCACTATTCTCGTTTACGCATATACCTTCCGTCGTTAATGAGCCTGCTATCTATGGCCACACTACCGCGCGAGCTCTCCTGAAGCCCTCTTGTCCTGAATGGTTTAAATAGCATTCTTCCTTTCAGTGGCAACCTAGCACAAGTTGATTAGTGTGTCTTTCATTACTATTTTTATGGCTTACGTACAAACGCTGTATTTATACCCATAAGGGAAAAGCCTCCTGAATGTGCACAGAGGAACGAAACTCCATCCATAAGAAATGAGCGTTTAAAGTATGTGGAGTAAATTTAATGAAAAAAATAAAACAAATATGAAATGAATGTATGGATTCCCATTGTAGATTTGCAGCAATATGACATTATGATCATACAAAAGGTTATTTTTTTCTAGTATTAGGAAAGTGAACATGGGAGAGGAGGGCTATATATGGGTAAAGTCCAATATGAATAAAGAGCGTAGTGTATAAGGAATTCTGTGTTTATGTGCATGCCTTCAACCGCTAACGTGCCTCTCCCCTAAGGACGTACACCCAGGGGGAGCTCACCCTACTCTGAACTGGAATAGATACGCCCAGCATAGGTGCTTGTTTTTCGCATGAATAATCATTTTTATGACAAATCATACTGCATGCATATTATCTACCTGTGCGCAATTATTCTAGCCGAGGAAATGGCAATCCAAAATGTAACAAAGTATTCTTTTAAAGTAAGAAAAGTAACAGAAACGAATTTTCTGAATTGGCCCGCATGGTCAAAATTGGTCCATATTCTTAATTCATACGAAGGAGACATCACTTAGGAAAGACACAAACAGAATACGTTATGGTCACCTACCTGCGAACTAAAGAAACCTCGTGGAGAAAACGATTGTTACTACTACCGTGTTATTAACTTGTGGCATGACTGGTACAATTTTAATTAGTTTTGCACTTACATTTAAAGTAAGTGAAACACGTGTAGGTAAAGTTTAGGCACACCACTCGAAATGATAGTTGTCCTCTAAACTGTAATTTTCTTCTTTTCCTCCAAAAGTTTTTCACTGGGCGACATGACAAAATCAGACCCCATATAGGTAAAGGGCTACCAGAAACAATTGTTGAAAAATTACAATTCTTTCACGATTTGCGCATAAATACAATTTTCAGACATGTACCACAAGAACTAATGCAAAAACACACACTAACCTGTACTAGGTAGCCACTAAAAAATCACAAATGTCATCTAACAGTCAGGGCAGTTCGAAGCTGGTCAGGTGCGATCGAAGGAAGCAAGCGCATCATCAGCAACGTTGAGTATATGTGTATACGAGGGTAGTGAAAATATGTGGATTTCGCAGTGATTATACCACTTTTAATTGTTCTATACTAGTAAACATGAAATACAGCTTCTGTACACTTTCAGAAATATTCCGTCAGCAAAAAGTACAAAAAGTACCTAACGCAGACATCTTTCCTATGCACTCATTTATTTCGAGTTACATTCTGAAGTTGGTCGCCTGTTTCTAGCAAAATTTTGAAAATTTACTACGAAAAAATGGATAATTTGCTCGTTTGTGTGCTTGAAAAAATGGAAGGAGAACGGAAGCTGTGTTAATTTTTTTAAATAAGTGGTTATAAACGTGGAACTATTTGGTAGGCGTAGGGAGCTACTTCGCGTAAGGTTACCGCATAGCTGTACTGTGGTAAAGTAATAAACATTTGTATTTTGAACATGTTTGCAGGTGTACAGAGACACTTCGGTTAGTATCCTTACGCAGAGATGGGAAATTACACCTAACCAATTTTAACAAAATAGTCCTAACTTCCCTGACTTTAAGCTAACCAGATTCTACCCCACTATCCTTACCCCTACCTTACTCTACACTGCCATATCCTATCTACTATAACCTTTCAATGCAGTCCTACTTATCGGTGCACAGTTAGAGCGCGTATCGTAAAGTTTACCCTATATTCTCTCCGTAAAATTTAGTTATTTATATTTGGCTCCCATCTGAGGAAAAGAACCGTAAGTACGAAGTAAACCCAAAACAACTAACATTTGTAGCGAATATATGGTAAATTATGGGCAAGGTTCTAGATTACTGGTCCCCCTTCCCATTGAGCAGCAATAAAGACAGAAAACAACATGCCCTGCGGGGCTCTAACCCGCCTTCGCTCGCTTGGCAATACTGTATAAGTTAAATGTATAAACTTTAGTACAGAAAGAAACCTACCCAGCTACTAATCTACATGGGGGACCAGTAATCTAGAACCTTCCCTAAATTATGTTTTACTGTTGTTTTCACTTTATTGTTTACCTACCGTTGAGAATGTGAAATTAGTGCAAAATGGGTAATACCACATACCTCCACCCTATGAGGTAACGGAATGAAATAAAAAATCAGTAAACTTAAGTAAAAATTGATGATTTTTAAATTTTTGCAGCTTTTATTACGCTCTTTTCGTCGAAGACATGGCGGATACCGACTTTGGGATAAATGTGCTTATTTCAACCGTCGTACAGCACTTATGATTTTCTATTAGTAATCGTAGACTTGTAAACATAAGATACAGGTGTATAACTTACTATTTAATTCTGTCACCTGCCAATGTTTATTTGGGGAGGGGGGCAGCCTGTTTTTCGATAGAAAAAATGTTACTATTTTGTTAATATTAGGTCAGGTTTGGCCCCTGTCTCTCAGCATTAACCAGTTGTTCCTTATAAATATATCCTTCTATGAAATGTGTCTCAACTTGACCAGCATCGTGATCCAATTACTAATTTTGTTGTGACACTATTTTCTTTCAGTACTAGCATGGAGTAAATATATTCCTCTACGGTATTAGTAAGATTAAGTAGTTCTGTGTATTAAATATTGCTAAAATGTTACCCAACATTCATAACATCTTGTACTGAAAAAACATAAACAATTATTTAACCACACCCATTCTCACGATTACATTTATCAGGCCTTTTGCTGGAGAGAGTTATAAACAATAGGTTTATCTGAAAATAAAATTGTAAATCTCCCAATAAGGTTATATGAAATTATTTATATATTCGATCTTATATCAACCGGTTCATCAAGCATATTAAAATATGTAAACAAATATTGAATACACTTTCTGGCACCTTTTCTTCTATGATTGTAATTACTTTCAGATTGTACACATATAAATTGTGGTATCAATTTGAATGTTTACATTTTGTCGTCTATTGCTTATTTCATTTATTAACTGACACAGGTAAGGCAAAACAAAAATAAATTTGACCCCTCAAATAACTTCCGAGTCATAGGTCGCTATGAATTAACTACTAAACACGCATTTCCTTAAGTGTACATGACACGTATGATCATCTAAAAGACAGCATAACTTCCACAACTTTATTTTATATCGAAATAGGCTGTAGCTACAAAGTGCGTATTAATTTTTGTCTTAATTGTATTAGATTCTGGCAGTTGATCAAGGTAAGCCATTCTCGTACATGAATTGTACTCAGAGCAATGCATGCATAAAATTATATTCATAGTAAAGAGGTAGAAAAATTACTCACGTGAGTGACTCAATTCATGTAAATACGAGTCTTCCGACTGTAATACCGCCATAAATTGAATATAATCGTATAGTGTTATCTACTGTCACACTATAACATGAAGGCAGCCATTACGATACATTCTCGACGACAAATTTTCACTACAGATGGTGTTGTTATTCAATATGGCTGATAAAGTGTAGAATAAGAGAGCAGGGATACGTTTTTGACGGAAAAAGTACGTGATTATCTGAAGAAATTCAGAGAAGTTTACTATGAATGATACAGCAGAACAAATAGTAAGTAGCATTTATTAATTTTCACATAGCTCATGTCAATTATATATTTTAATGTTATTTTCAAAATAAGCCGGAAATCTTCAGGGTATCTTGTCACTGAACTCATCTTGAATGAAGCGATAAGAAATTATTATTTCTGTAATAACTTGACTCGACATCGTAGAAGATGAGCACAGAATTTTTATTTCGAAAATCTGATATAAATTGTTTTGCATTATAGGCTCGTCACTTGTTTTGTCTTTATATTTTTAGGTTTGTTTTACCCCAGTTGTTCTCACTAGATAAATTGCCGAATTCGTATTAACATTTTCGTTTGCTAGATTTTTTTCTTGGGGAAAAACGTGAAAGTATGCAAAGAAATAACTAAGAAATATTGTAATCTTTAATCTCGTGTTTGTTATCCCCGAAGATAGTGTATATGATTTTCTTCTGATAGCTTTAGTTGTTAAACATTATACGTGAATTTTGTTTAATAGATCGTCCTTTATTTTTGGTGTTTGGGTGGGCGAATGTAAGGTCAGCAAAATGGGAAAATAAAAACAAAATAAAATACAATAAGTCGTAATTATTTTAGGGATGATGATGAACCAAAAGATATTGTTGATAAATGTTATTGATACTATGTTACTTGTTAAGCATAAGCATAGAGTAATTAATAGTACTAATTATAGAGTAAAAATATTCTATGGTAAGTATAGAGTAAGAATATTTTTACTCTATGATAGTACTAATTAATGTTTTCTTTTTGTAATATGAAAGAATCAACATATTTAAAATAGGCTGCATTGTTTGTTACATTATTTTATTTATTTTCTAGTCTTAATTGGAGCACAAAATTTAAAGGGGTAACCTTTAAAGGAAACAACAGATTAACTTTATTATTTGATAGATATTTTACGTAAATGTAGCAGTATATCTTAATTAATTCTTTCACGAAAACAATATTTCTTTCTTAATGTTAGTATAGTGTTAGTTAACTACCATGGCGGGTCTATATTGACACCTAATAATGTGTCCTTGCATTATTATGGACATATGACATTAGTTTATATTGTTTTACGAATCACTTCTCACCGTTCCTGCTGGTCTACTAGCTAACACTCACGCTTTTGGTACGCGGGTCTCAGATTGAATTTCCTGTAAAAGAACCGTGAAATTTAAACACATTGCGGTGGGTTGGATTCTATGGAATGCAGCTGCAGGTCTATGTCTCATATATCCTTTGCTCTAAAAGGGATGCTAAATTTCAATCCAATTACCCAAAACAATTCTCGTATTTCGTGCATAAGAGGGTAACTGGTTTTCAGTACATAGGGCCTAGATAGATATTAGTATAAAATAGAATCCGAATGCACATACAATCAGCGTTCAAACCCAATAAATTATTGATTGTAAATGTATGTTCGGTCACCAGCAAAAATAAATATACGCTGTCAGGTCGTATTTACGAGCCGACCCAACTTGGCGAAATTAAAGTATTATGCTTAAGGGAATTGCTCTGAAGTTCTAGATTATATGGATGCTGTTAACACGGCGTTAGCAACGCGGAAAAGTATGCGTTATTTTATTTCGGACTATATAGGTAGCGTATGCACGGTATGTCAAAACATCTTTTCAATGGCTTAAAATAGTCCCAGTTGCAGTTTTATATTTTTTCGTTCACAACAATCACTTTTACAGTAATACATTAACAGGATGTCTATCGGTCACGAAAGTCATGAAATTTAGCTTTTGGGTCACGATTTTTTTTTTATTTATTTATTTATTTATTTTTATCTGTACAAATATAAGTGCAGACAGGATAATTTTTGTTCTATAAAACGTTAAAATTCACCACCAAAAATGTCTATGGTCGGCTTTAGACTCTACCAAATCGCAACCAAAATATGCTTCTATCGCATGTATGAATATTCGGCCTAATTCTCACTCGAGAATGTTACGAAATTAAGTTCACAAAAAAAAGTCACGAAATTTCATTTTAAAATTTTACTAGACACCCTGATTACACTTCGTACTGGGAGGACGCTACTTATTTCTTCTCTATGTAACAATTTTGATGTTAATCGCATGAAGTACCATATTTCACGATATTAATTTTTCCTCCGTCTTCTTCTAAATTATAGGACTCCCAACTTCTGACTAGGCCACTGAATATATCTAAAATTTCTATTCTTATACGTGCACACTTAGGCATGGCCAGAACCGGTTCCTCGTGGAACCGGTTTACGGTTTTGAACGGATCCGGTTCTGGAACCGGGTTTTCATATCCGGAACCGGTTCCTCGCTGAACCAGTTCCGCCGGAACCGGAACTTTGTGGCCATCACTAGTGCACACTATCAACGCCGAATTCTTAATGCACCTATAGAGGAGCCATCAAAAGAAGGTTTCGTGACAGTTCGCAGCCGAGTTGTCACTATTCACATGTCAAGGCTTTTCCAGTGCATCTATAATGGCAGTTTCATTTATAGTGTAAAACAGAGTGACCGTGGTTAATAACACTAGCATCGAAGTAGGGGCTGCATTTTTAGTCCGCACGTGTTAAGAAACTTCAGGGACCATCTCATGCTGGCTCCTCTATAGACGTGTTGAATGTTGTCGTTCGGTTAGCGCGTCCTCGTTCTGCATTGGAAACATTCATATAGTCCAGATCTAGCACGATTTTCAGTATTATTTCAGGTTCATAAGTCTGAAATTAGAAGTAAATGTGGAGAGAACCAAATGCGTGGAAACTCGCCGTGATCTTAACACTGCAAACTATGAATACGTTAAAATATCAAGTAGCACTTTCGATAAAGTAGATGCTTTCAAATACGATACCCAGGATCAGTATAAACAGACCAAAACCATATCCACTAAGAAATTAAATATTGACTGAAAGCAGGAAATTCATGTTGTTATTCAGTCTCGAAATCTTTTGTATTCACGAATTCTGTCGAAGAATTTGAAACTTATAATATATAAAACGACAAATATGCATATTGTGCTGCATAGTTGCAAGACATGGTAGCTTACTTTAAAGATAGAACGCAGAATGAGAGTGTTTGATAAAAGGCTGAGGTGAATATTAGGACCGAAGAGGAACGGGAATGGGTGAAACTTCATACCAACAAACTACATAACTCAGCCTATATCGTTCACCTAACATTGTCAGGGTTATTAAGTCTTAGAAGCCTTAGATGTGTAGATCATGCATCCAGAATGGAAGAAAGTACGAACAGTTTCAGAGTTTTAACTGGAAACTGAAGCAAAGTAATACCTAGGAGCAGATGGCAGGATAATTTTAAGATGAATCTCTCAGAAATAGAAATACAAAGTAGAAACTCGATTCAATTAGCTAAGGACATAAGTCAGTAATTTTTTTTTTTTTTTTTTTTTTTTTTTTTTTTTTAAAGTGTGGCATTGAACCTTCGTGTTCCATAAGCCATAATAGTTCTTATATTTCCCAATTGATAATGTTTCTGCTAATTCATTTTTTTCTAAAATGACTAAATTTTTATTATTTATATTTTTATGATCGTAAATTATTTATTTTATTGGAAGACCGCGGAGTCTCAGTAGTAGAGCTTGCTGCTCTGGTGCATGGGTGTTCTCGGGGTTCTCCCATTTCCTTCCACTTTATTCATTCCAGCATTTCATTTATTTATCATCACCGTTTCCTTTAGCCTGGCCGGCGTAATTGTGGGACGTAAAACTTAAAGATTTCATTTCATTTCACTACTCGGTTTGTACCCTAGAGAAATTGTCCTGCATCTGGGATCAAACGCGGGGCCCCAAGATCATGAAGGCGACAAATCTGTCGACTCATCAACAGACGACACCTGCTAGAAATACGTTGTACTGCTTTTGCATATTTGTAAATATTTTCATTTACTTTAGAGGGTCAAAAAGATACAAAACTGCACAAGTGAAATTACTGCCCCGAATTATATACATGATTAAAATAAATGGACAATTTCAAAAGACTACAGAATACAGAAGATGTAATTTAGTCCAAGTTAATTCATTGAGTCAGAAAAATATCAACTTCAGTTTTTATATCAGTAAAAGGAATGAATGAAGATACGAATCATTTGAGTTAAATTTGTCTGTCAATTCTACTATTACCTATGCAGAAAATACTTTTGATTTTAATTAGTCACTTAAATTACTGTTTCTTTGGTTCGTAATGTATGAGTAAAGATCTTGTAGGTGGTTTGGAATATGAGGAAACTTCACCAAAAAATTCACACGATTTTCGCATCTTTGCTTCTAAATTAATTTATTTTATTGTATTTATTATTATTATTAGTGAAACCTGTTTACGTTGGCCACCATCAGTTCCATTGAAAAGTGGTCAACTTACAGAAAATAAGTGTGATTGGTTTATTTTTAGAATAGGATTTCTAGTATTACGTGATTGTAAAATTTTAATAAGTAAATGCACTACAGCTACTTTGAAATAATGTATGTAGAGTAATCATAATATACAGTACTACAAAAAATTACTACGTATGCATATTCTAATTTTGTAGTTAACTACCTCTTGTTAATGAACTACAAGTATTTCCCTCGGAGCAAAAATGTTTTGAGAAAGTCTTACGGGAATTTATATCTTAAAACCTCCGCTACCTTTTACCAAGCCGTCAGATGCCAATAGTTGACAATAGAGATGTTTAGCTTTAACCTTGATAGTTTTCCGGAATTACTAAAGCTCCCCACTGATGAAAGAAACCGATATAGCTAATTGTTTTACCAAAACAGACAGGGTAAACAAATACTTGCAAGCATTTCCTGAATTCCTGTACGTGCTTTTTCTTATTCATGTCTTCCTTCACCATCCCTTTATCAGGATAGGTTCTGGCCATTGACCTCCAAGAACAGATCGTGGAAATCTATGCTTCATTGTTTTCAGTCACAAATACAGAACATTGCTTCTTATATGGGAATACGAAAGAGTTAAGAAACTTAACAAAACGGTATTTTGCGTACCGAGGTACGCAGGTAAATTTATCATCATAGGGTAAACACTGCTTCAATGCGACCAGTTTCCAAGATAGACAGGTGGTCAACTTAGAGAGGTGGCCAAGTTGACAGGTTTTACTGTATTACTATTATTGGCTTAAACTTAAAAAAATAAATAAATAAAATAAACGATTTGATCCTGATGTAATCTTTCTTCATCATTTGATTTATGTAGTAATTTTCATGCTACGATAATACTTTGTAGTATTTTTTTTTTTTTTTTTTTTTGTTTGTTTGTTTGTTTACACATTCCAAAGCGTGGCATCTTCCTCATTCATTGGCGAGACTTTACATAACCCGATCATTCATTTACGCCAGACGAGCCTTATCTTTATTGCTTTTACGACCGTCTGCTTGTTCAGACGAGACGAGACTCCTATAATGAGTGACGTGTACAAAGACGATGGATGTTGTCTCTTCGCTTTTTTTTTTTTTTTTTTTTTAATACACGTGCCTATTAAGTAAATAAAGAAAAAAGACATTTGTAGACACTGTAGTTTACAAGTAATTTGGCATACCTGTTTTTGTTTATGATTCGTATCGCTCATCTGAGTTTGAACGTTCGAACAATAGGCTGCTGCTATAATAATTCCACCTTTGTGTCATTTTATAGGTTATGTACGACATTACGTTAGAATTGTGCGCACTTAATGTTGGGTGAAAAGTGTTTTAAGTTTATCACGTACCTTTCCTTGAGGAAGAGTTGTTGAACTGTTGCTTCTCTGTTATTTTGGATTGTGTAACAGTTTTGCTTATTCGAGAAGTGAAGTTCTTGGTCCGAAATTGGATGTCCTTTAATTAATAGTACTCTATAGACTATTTTTACTAGTTTTACAGGTTTTATCATTAATCTTTTTGAATATAATCTACCTTTAAAATACTATGGCTTATACGTAATGCGTACAACAAATTTCGTTGCAATATTCAGAATAGTGACATGTTTAAAAATATTTGTCAAGTCTGTTTTGCCAGATACAAAAGGGCATTCAACAAGTTTTGCACACATTATTAATATTAGTTGCAGTTTGATCATGAAATTTTAGGTGAACATACTTTGATTCTTTGGCTTCAAATGATAATAATTGTTGTTTACAGGTAAACCACAATGGACACCGCTGTAGACATCAGGATCCGACATCGGTCGACACACATTGGACCGCTCCAGTATCTAACGTTGGTTGCAGCGGTTGAAAAAAACTTAGACTTTCCAGATCAAGCCAAAAAATTTTGATTACCTTTTTCTGGAATCAGTGCGGTGTCATTTTCATAGATTTCTTGGAACATGACTCCACAATTAACAAGGAGCGTTATTGTTTGTCACTGCATAAGGTATGACTTGCTCTCCAGACCAAGAGACCAGAGCTGCAAGATAAGGTTATCAATCTCCATCATGACAATCCCAAGCGTCACACAGCCATGATGACACAGCATAAAATCATGAAAATGGAATAGGAAGTAGTTCCTCAGCCTCTCTATAGTCTGGAGTGGACTCCTTCGGATTTCTTCCTGTTTAATCGTCTGAAGGCCCACCGGCGTGGAGAAACATTCATTGATAACGCCCTAATTTTTTGGTAAATGGTGTAAAATCTACTGAAAATCAACCGAAGTGCATTCAAGCCATGGAAAGAATGTTGGACAAAGTGCGTCACAGCAGGTAGAGGATACATTGAGTGACATGTAGCCAAAGGATCAATGTACCGGTATGTTCAACTAAAATGTAATCATCATGTTGTAACTAACAACAATATTATAACCAACTGTGCAATATTGAACGTCCTTTGCAGTATCCGGAGAATCGAAAACAGTGACAACACTCTTCAAATATACCACGCATTACACTCAAATTACACCACTCAATTACCATTCGTTAATACAAATGCAACAAATGCAGATACATAGTAGCTAAAACAAGACCTGCTTCCCTTGTTTGCCTTAATCCATATAAAGTTTTCTTGATGTAATAGGGGAATGGGGAGAGAAGGGTTAAAAACTAATGTTCATTTCTTAATATATACTCATAAACTGTGGACCTAAAGTACCCACAAGCAATACTTATAAACTTTTTTTTCTCCCTTCTACTTCTGCTAAGCAAAGACAGTACGCTACCCCAAAACACAGTTTAATTTCAAGCCCAAACTTCATCACCTTATATCGTCGAACACAAAGAGCGGAAAATGCATTTTGTTGTTAACATATCCTCTGGACATAAGACAGACTAAAATCATTTCGAAGCAAGCCTGTCGGTTCTAAGGAATAACTGGAGCCGCGGTGGCTCATTGGTGGCCCGCTGGTACTTGGGGTCCCGGGTTTGATCCCAGCCCCCGCCAAGTGAACTTTGTGGTGGACAAACACCGTGTGCGTGGGTTTTCTCGGGGTTCTCCCATTTCTTCTCACTTTCTTCATTCCACCATTTTATTTATTACTCACCATCACCGTCTCCTTTAGCCTAACCGGCATAACCGTGGTACGTAAAACTCGAAAGATTTCATTTCATTTTTTTCTAAGGAATAATTGATTATATATTTATATGTGTATGTGTGACACATAGTTTGTGCCGAAAGGGTTAATAAGGCCGCTTTCTTTCATCTTTAGCTCCTGACTTGATGTACTGATATCTGCCTTATTAATCCTTTCGGCAAGTTGAGAGGAAAGTGAAAGAATCTTTAAGTTAGAATGGCTGTTCTTGAATTCTGAGTGTAATAAAAGATTTTATTCCTATTCTATATTATGTATAATTATACACCTCTTTATTACTCTACCTCGTTGTCTACTTTCCCCTTTCTAGAAATCGAAATATAAGCGAATGCGAAGTACAAAATATATGCTACGAAACGTGCATGGCTCTTCACAGATTCCATTTATGCGATAAAGGAATTCCAGTTTCATTTTAAATGTGCAATAGAACAGGGTGCAAAATTTCAAAGTCGGACGCTCTCTCCAATCCAAAAATGATGGTCACCAGTATCTGTCACGTACAAATAATGCGCTCGCCCCCGCGGCCTTTGGTTGGACAAAGAAAGAGATTACATCAGGGCATAAAATTTCAAAACCACATAATTAGATTCAGGATAATAAATTTTGAATTGGACAATTCGTATACATGTTAAAAAATATCTTACCTTAAGACTTCATATTTCTGTAACACTATCTCTGTACTGAAGTATCAGTTGTCGATTGCAATTTTCGGATCAAAGTCCTTAAAGTGAAGGGCCATTGATGGAAATTGTCAGCAGATTTGATTGAGGGTGAGAAAGGAGGGGCGAATTACAACGATGTGAGACCACTTTCCATGTCCGTTGTGAAGACTTCACATTCCGTGTTTTCTCTCACTGTAACAATTATTTTCGTGCGAAACAGAAACTGCGCATCCCTGTGAGTTTAGACAGAAACCATTCCTACTGAATATTGGTCGCCAGCTCTAAATTTCTAGTCGCCAATGGCAATCTCGCGACCAGAAATTTTGCGCCCTGCAATAGAACATGAGTGCTTAACTGGTATTTTAAGTAGGAATATAGCTTTAAATGTAGGTTCGTAATTTAAGAAAACCCAATTTTACCCAATGAAACGAATTGGGCTGGGCTTAAAAAAAAAAAAAAAAAATCACAACCCTGGCTCTTAAGGAGGTTGATAAGTGATTCAGCTAGAAATATATTAGCGAAATATTTTTTCTCATTTCCAGACTTGGTACGAGGCTTACAATATGTATTCTTGCCTAAAACAGATTGCAAAGTCAAGAAATCTAATTAACAGCCATTTGCAGAACACCTTCAAAGCGCGTTAAAAAATAGTACATCCTTAACTGTAATAATTAATTATTCTGCTTTTTGGCGGTTGGTTTGAAATGGAATGTCGAAAAAAAAAAAAGATGAATTTATTTTTTTTACTTTTAATAGCGCTCGACCTCGGTAGATCTTTCTTATAATGGATTCAACCACTAATGAGAGAGTGATACGCGCTTACAACATCTTAGCTTTGTTACATATTCACATATATAACCGGACGTAAAATAAAGGGCTTAAAATTTATGCCTGGTCTTCACAAATTCAGTATGGGTGAATCAAAAAGAAAAGAAAGTGAAATTTTTAATTGTACGTTCTATGTTTATGCCCTGTAGACCGAAGAGAAGTAATGATGAATGAAAGCAAATTATTAGGAAATAATTTGTAGAATGAAAATGTTGGAGGAAACGGGAGACTCCATGGAAAGTATATGTTTTCCACCACAAACTCATAGTCAGGGATCGAAACCAAGACTACTCGCGGGATCGAAGGTTGAGCGCTCTACCACTATACCACAGTGGCCTCCGTTAATAAGAAAAGATAAAGATTAAGAATCAAATTTCTGGGCTTTCGGCATCTATGGCCATGATACCCGTCACGTATGAGGGATGACGTGCCTCGGCGATCACACTATCCGAGGAAAGGGAAGGGACTTGTATGTTAGGTACCATCCCGGCATTTGCCTGGTGTGAATGAGGTAAACCTCACTCAGGATTGCTGGCTTGAAAAAGCTTTTATAATTTTTCGACCCAAGGGGCACGGTGGCTCAGTGGTAGAGCGTTCACCTCCGGTGCTTGGGGTTCTTGGTTCGATCTCAGCTCGCGCCGTGTGAACTTTTTGGTGGACAAACACCGTGCTCGTGGGTTTTCTCGGGGTTCTTCCGTTTCCTCCCACTTCATTCCACCATTTCACTCATCTCTCATCATCACCGTCTCCTTTAGCCTAACCGGCCTAATTGTGGGACGTAAAACTTATTTCATTTCATTTTTTCCCACCGAGAATCAAACGTAGGACTACTCGCACCAAAGACAAGTGCATTAGCGACTACACTGTGCGAGGCCACTAATAAGAAAAAGAGAGAGTAGCAAAGGAAATTACATAAAACGTAATTTGATAGGTGGTTGTGACTGTGTGACTTCTGAAACTGATTAAAACTTCTTGGCATGTTTGGTGGTTCTGGAAGCGATGCCCACTTCAAACCATAAGAGAATTAAAAAAGAAACAAAAAGTTACTTAGCCTTGTATGTACTACGAAGCGTGAAGACGAGTAATCTGTGCCAGCAATTCACGGTTCTATATATACACAGGGTTCTTCTTTGGAGTATGAATGTCGTAATCGTAAAATAGGAGAAAGAAGTTTCATTGTCCAATTGTCGAGTACTTTGTACAAGTACAACAGATCATGTACGGTATGTGGTATAAATTTTTCACATGTCGCCTTTTATTTGTTTATCTGTGTTGCACACTACAACCGTAGTCTTAGTGTAGTATTTTTTTTTTTTACAATCGTAAACAAAATCACTGTGTACTATAGAAGCTGGATACTATTAATACCTTTGGGTTTAATCCTATTTTTTGAGTGCTGAATTACTTTTAATAACTATCCTCATTACAAAAAATTTCCAGTGTGCATTTTTTTGTGTGATATTAATAATTCTGCCATAACCTTTAAAGAATATTAAAATGTCCAAAGGTGATATATATGTGTACCAATAGATAGTTCTCAGTAAGCTGAACAGAATGTTAAGAATGAGTCTTAAGGTGGATCACCATCCGGAAGTCAGTACATATTTTAGCTCATTGCCTTAACTACTGCACGATGAAACGTTACATATTATAAATATTGCAAAATATAAGATAGAGTAATGTTTCAACTACAGCACAAGACACAGATTCGCTTGGTTGTGTCTGCTGATATCGAAAAATGTAAGAAATAAAATAAAATGTTTGATTCGGTTTACAATGAGCACACAAGATGGCACTTGCTGTAAGATCTTACTAGAAGTGTTCAGTTTTACGAAATGTTTATTTGTATGTGTAAAGTATTTTAAAGAAACGATCTTATTACGAAATAGATATATTGTTTGACCGTTTTTCGTATGTTTCATATTTTATTTAATATTAATTTCCATTTAAGGAAATAGATTTTGAGACGAAACTTGCGCAGAACGCCATAATGCGTTGTTGCCAAATTTATACGTTTACTGTAGTAGTCACAATAAGAATATTCCTGGATTGTAGCGTTGCAGTTGGAGAAGCGGAATTGCGGTAAGGGTCGAAAACTTATATCTCTAGTAAGTATCCAAGCAGAATTCCATGATTACTTCCTTTATTATCTGGCATCAGTAAACAGTCGACACTATCTGGCAACGCCACACTATTTAAGCACCATTTAGCATAGCACTGGGAACACCTAGTGATCCACCTTAAGTGAAGCGTTCTGGGTAGAAGGGCGAACTCATCAATTAGTTCTTATTTATTATTTGTGTTGAGAAAAGAGAGTGAACTCCGTACAATTTACTAGATACTAGTTGCGACTGACATATCACTTTGGGAAAATAATAAACATTCATCCGATGTTATGTTTGTCCTTACTTCCCGGAACGACTCAAGTTCTCATTGCATAGTTTTCGACAAAATCGGGATTTTTTTCTTTCTTTTTCTTTTTTTTAACGCTGAGTGCTCATTGAATTCCGACCACCTCTCCACACACACACACACAAAAAGTGTTGCGAGCAGCCGAGCTGATTACATGATCACCCCGACTGGTAGTATTGCAGAGAAAGAACACACTCGATACTAAATGTTAGAAGACAGCATACTCTTATAACGGAAGGTGCGAAGGGTTTATTCTCATTATAATAGGGCATGATTGTGGATGCGTCAAAAACTCAGACAGCAATACTTGTCGGATATGGCCGTTCCTGTTGTAGTGAAGCTGTACAAGGAATGGGAAGAAAATGTGGTAATGGTCTCCAAAAGACGCAACTACTGGGGCGTACGGAAGTTCAAAACGCAGGGCGAGCAACGCGTCAAACAGCTCGTGATAGCCAAACGAACCAGCAGTGTCCAGGAATTATGTGACCAATACAATGGTGAATGCACAACACCCATATCCCACGCAACTTTACGACGTACACTGGCACGTATGCAGTTCCACAGCAGACGACACACTCACCCCTTACGACTTCGTCGCGCTCGGGCACAGGAACACACTAACTGGAAATAGATGTGTGGGTCCGATAAGTCTCAGTTTGTGCTACTCATCGTGGACGGGCACCAACAGCACGAAGCTATGGATTCCGTGCGCATGGTGCGTACTGTACAGGCAGGTGAGATACGGTGTGGTTTGGGGATGCTTCTGTTGATGTAGACTGAGACCGTTGATGTGCATGGACCACATCGAGACATCCGTTGTGTACCTGCATGTGTTAAAGTTTCACGTACACCTTACAATGCAACACTTCTATCCACACGAAGACAGTATTTTCCAGGATGACAATGTACGGTGCCACCAAGCCAGGACTGTACTTGCTTGGCTTAAGAGCATTCCACGGAGCTGTAGCATATGAATTGGCCCCGTAACTCACCGGATCTTAATCCTGTAGAACATTTATGGGATGTTGTGGAACGAGTTTTTCGCACCATGATTGCTACACTGATGTCTGTAAGCTCATTGTGGGACGCGATCAGGAATATATGGTGTCAGATCCAAGGGCGGCTTTAGGATTTTAATTTTGATTATATCCGCTCCCCCGCTTATGGATTATATATATATGATTGATTAATGGCAGTAGGATATTACTTTTACAGTAGTGGTTAATACTATTTGTTAAATAATTATCTACCATTAATATATATAGTAGAAGATACATACATAGAAAATACATAGCAGTGTTTTGCATTTTGTTTGCCATGCTGGGCCCGACATTTTGAATTGTACACTTTTGTATCCGATTCACACATAGCGACGTCGAATTTCTCTATATACCCGATTTCAGATCCATAGCTTGTTTTTTGTCCGCCATTTTGATTTGTAAACATTTGATATCAGATTCGTATTCAGCTACCTTTTAAACCAATAGATACCACGTCTCAAAACAATTACGTCGTAGCTTTCTATTTTCTCCACATTTTGTGGTGTTTCGGAGCGTGCCTTGTTCTGATCTAATGATCGCCACGCTCACTACAGGCTCCATTCAAGCGAGATATTTCACATGTGAGATGTGTTCAGTGTGACCTTTCCAGCGATATATATCACATACAGATCCCCGCGTACCATTTCATGTACTTCCTTGTGAGACATCCGATTGCGTTACTTACATACTTGTATTTTATTTATTACTAGCATCAGTTACCTGCTTCTCTGAGTTAAAATAAGAAAAATTAGTAGTATGTTCCGTCAGTTAGTCATTGTCTATTGTTACTAAAGCGCTCTCTGGTTTCAGTCATTTTTGATCATTTTTATATTTCTCTCCCCTCCTTCCTCAAGTTGCGGGGCTGAATTTGTATTTAAATGACATCCGAAGTGTCACTGTCCTGCCAGCGACCCCGAAAACTGTGAATTCGTCTCTAGTATCGGTGACTTTTGATCATTATATATATATATATATATATATATATATATATATATATATATATATATATATATATATATATATATATATCCCTCTCCCCCAAGTTGCGGGACTGAATTTAAATTTAAAGGGCATCGGAAGTGTCACTGTTCACGTCATCGACCCCAAGAACTATGGTTTCGACACTAATATCTGTCATTTTGATCATATATATCCCCTCTTCCAAGTTGCACCTTCAAAGTGAAATGACAAAAAGCATCGTAGGTCCGAATCTCCTCTATGTTGAAAAATTGATCGGGATCGGTCGGGTGGTTCAAGAGTTATTAAGTCACAAACATAGTGACTTTCATTTATACATACATAAATGTATTGATTGATGTACTTGTTTTTGTAACTAATGTATCTTATATATATTATTCAAGCGACGGAATACCCTCCCGCTGAACAAAAACATTCCTCCGGGATAAGACGTTAAATTCTCAGTTAATCCTGTCCAAACCGGGACAATTGGGAACCTCAAAGTAAGATGCAATACTCATATCGATCTGTGAATATAAATCAATAAATTGTATATATATCTTATTGTCTCTCCAAATATTGTTCATGAAATTTTCTCAATAAACTCAAGCGGTTTGCTCGGTAAGAAAGATACTTCAGCAAAAGCACCTCTTCCTTTGGGAGAAAGTAGTTTTGTAGTGCGTACAACAGATGGTGCGGCATTCGCTGTTTAGGACTACAATTCGGATAGCGAGACTGATTCTGAGCTGAAAGTTTGAAAACTTTTTTTCTTTCTTTCTTTCTTTTCAAAAGAAGTGTTCGTTTCGCACGAGAGATAAGAAGCAAGTCAGTGACCTGAATTAAAAGATTTTTGTTTGGTATCAAGTTAGTTTATTGAAGAAAAGCAAAGGAGAACCGATATTTAGTTCATTCTCATCATGGGATCTCGTTTCTATTCTTGGGGGAGGTCGTTGAATCATAGCAAAACCACCATCTGCAGTTTTCTTTCTTATTTCGCACAAACTGAGACAGGTTGCGTGTTAATTTTAATGAAGTGCAGGTGTTACATTGCAGTTTGTTCCGCAAATGCGGGTTTTCATGTACGCATGGACATAAAGCACCAAAAAACCTGTAATTATTATTATTTATTACAGAAATTACGTAGTATTTCCGTGTTAAAAAGTAAGGCAACCTGCTTGTTATTTGAATTAATTTTTAATAAACAATTTTGTCTAACATTTGATTTTGCATTATGGTTTCTGTTGCATCAGTTGTGCATGTAGCAAGTCAAAAGTGTAGTCAATACCTTTGCATGTCATATATACACCGAAAAGTTTGCCTTCTTAAAATCAGTTACTAGCAGTTTTGTACTTTCGACGACTTCTATATTCGTTTGGATATGAACATTGATTATGGAACCTGAATATGTATGATTAAAGTTAAATTGTTCAAATTATCCTTATATAGCATTTGATTTTCCTATTACAGTAGAATTACGGTAATCCAAACATCCGGTTAATCCGAACAGGTACTGGAGGAAAACTTTATTTTATTTTTTGTGACGAAAATACGCAGTTTTAGGAAATTAATAACTAAAAGGATGAAAATTGTTGCATGTTTTCGTAGAAGACAAAGTAAACTTTCGTTAAATACAGTATTTTTTAAAAATACCTGCATTTAGGCCTTAAGCCACATTCCAACAATTACACAAAGTTTGAAAAAATGAAAATGAAATGAAATCTTTGAGTTTAACCCCCACGGTTATGCCAGTTAGGCTAAGGGAGACTGTGATGATGAGTAATGAATGAAATGGTGGAATGAAGAAAGTGGGAGGAAACGGGAGAACCCCGAGAAAACCCACGCACGCGGTGTTTGTCCACCACAAAGTTCACTTGGCGGGGGCTGGGATCGAACCCGGGTCCCCAAGCACCAGAGGTGAACGCTCTACCACTGAGCAACCGCAGCCCCTACACAAAGTTTGAAATAGAATATAGTACGTACTGTATAATAATGAAACACATAGGTTTAGTATGAGTGAAATACAGTAATGTAGTGGAATAAGTACTATATCCTAACATAAAACTGAACGTACAATACTGGTAGTGTACAGCACTAGTATCTACCATAATACCATACTAAGGCCTGTGACAAACATCTTAGCATTTCAGCTAAACGAATAAAACGCAAGCTCTGGCGCGACGTTGCCAAGTGGTAAAGGGGTGTGGCTATGGGTAAGCAGACAAACTACAGCGCGATCAGGTGGCAGGGGATAGACGTGGATGTGTGCAAAATAAACGTGGCAATACCGCTGGTCTCTCATTTCCTAGCAGAATTTAAAGGGAACTTGGAGCGCCGCCTCCAAATGTCAAGGTGTTTGTCACGCTGTTACTTGTTAGAAGACATGAATCAAGTTATTGTCTTTTGTCGCAGTGAAGAGAGTCTATTCGAAAAATAAAGGCATCAAGTTTTTTCAACTTTTTAAACATTTTTCCAGTGCAGTACGTATACAATAGTCAGAAAACGTGTCTTGTAGTACATAGTGTGTAGTAATTTCAGCACAATAGTCTCATTCAACCGCATTCAAACAGCGATTTTACTGTTATTCCGGGTAATCCGAACAGGGTTCGGTCCCAGTTAGCTCAGATTAGCAGGACTCCACTGAACTAAGTACACAATTCTACCAAAATTACTTCAAATTACATATATGTACAAAACGGGACGAGAAAATCCTTTCGAGGATCGAGATGAGAAGAAACTTAAGCAAAAATAATAAGACGAAGTGACTCGTCTCGTCTTATAAGCAGCAATAGGTGTATACAATGAACCTCACTTCATGAGTAGCGTATAGAACAACGTTTCCGAATCTTTCTGATGTTGCGTACCATGCCCGTATCCACGGGGGACCGGGCCCCTCTAAAAGTTTTACTGCCCTCCAAAATTTTTTTTCACGGTAGGCTTGCATATGAATTATAATATGGTTGGATGGGTCCCCCTACATTTTTGGGCTGGCTACCGGCCTGTTGCGGACTTCTTCTAGCAATCGCTAATTCTCCACGCCCCCTTCCCTCCTGCTTCTCCAATGATGACAAGTGATTTCATAAAATAAATTTACACATCTTAAAAATGAAGTGATAAATTACAATTCTACAACACTAAATATGTAATTTATGATAATGCAATACTACTATACATAGAAATATTTGAAAAAATACGATCATATCAATATTTTAATGATATTATGGATTCAGCATTCACCTAATGTGATGGGAGATGTATCTTTCAGTCAAGGTATATTTTATATTACATTATTTTCAGTTAGTTGAAACCTAGGTAATGTACATTCATGTCCAAAATGATTGTCGCATATCTATAACTGTCTTCTTGTAAAAAGATAATTTAATAATGACTTTGTAGGATACTTTTAATACTGATACTATTTGTATAATCGGGAAATGTATATTTGTGGTAAATTTCATAGGAAAAAAATTATAAATACGAAAATTAGAATGAGTAAAACAAAATGTTGCTAAATGGAAAAGAAAGTTTTATTTTCGTTTTATTGTTCTTATTTACTGCTCTTTTGACATGAAATTTGCTACATACATGTCTTTACTGATTATACGCATGCTAATGTTATAAGAAATACCGGGCGAATTCGTTATCAAATTATATTCCTACAACAACATATTTATAGACATGCGACAATAATTTTGGACATGAGTGTACATTACAAATATTCCAGGTGTGAGCAACATGATAAAATAAAATATAATGAAAATAAAATGTCGTGCGGACCCCCTTTAATCTTTCGCTAGCTCGCGCACCACTAATAGGGAACACTGGTTTAGAACAAAATATTTCATCCACAGTTTATTCTTGTTATTGTCCAAAGGATAAAACTATCGGTTACATTTTTTTTCCTTTTGTGACGTATAATTTTGATTTGATGCTGTAACACAGGTTTCTATTACCACCTAAATAGAGATTATTCTATTAGCCCAATAAAAATTGACCTGGAGGTGCGAATTTGGAATAACAAGCTGACATTTTCAGCATCAATTCTACTATATCTATATATGAAGATACTAAAAGTCCCAAGAAATCCCATTTGAGGAAACGGAGATATGACATCATCAATATGGCTGCTAACCGAAATCGTCTCTAAAATTTCAAACTATTATAACTATAGATCATTTAAAGATATGAACTTTGGTTTTGCGCCGATTATGAGAGAACACATTTAAAAGTTTTTTATATGCTAAAGCATTTTTGTTTGTTGCCGCCGTTTTTAAATATGGTGTCATGAAGTGAAAAAATGGAATGCTCTCAATTCTGTTTTTGATTAAGCTCAAATATCTCCGTAACCGCTACGAGTTCTAAAACCCGACCTAAAACAATCATTATTGGTTACTTCAAGTGCTTTCCAATGAGGTATGTATCATTGATGTATCTTTAAAACTAACTTAGCTAATAGCTTTTATATATGATGTTTGAAAAAGAACTCCGTAGTTTTAAGTATAAATTTAATTGGGAAATGGATGAAAACTTACATCTGTGAGTACATATCATGAAAGAGAATTCCTTCAAGTTTTGTTTAATGTTGGTAGACTTCAACGTGGGGCCCATTTGTGGTCCTGCACACGTCGAGACGATATTCCATTTCTCGCCACGTGTTTATCAACGTTTCAGGTGTAACTGTCCCAACCGCCGCGTTGATTCTTTCCCGTAAATGATTGATGTCTCTGATCTTTTCACTGTACACATAATTTTTTATGTGGCCCCAAAAGAAAAAGTCCAGTGGGGAAATTCTGTGTAGAAAGTCAGCGGCAAACTCATACCTTTCGATTTTATCAGTAGGTTTAATTTCATATAACAGTTGCAATTTGTAGGCGCGCAACTTAAGTCTTTTACACACAACATCATACACAGTACCTTTAGGCACTCCTAATTGTAGACTACGTCTGACTTCTTTGGGCTCCGAACACAAGAAACACGGATTTGTTCAATTACATCTTCAGAAGTTCTCGGTCTACTTGGTGATTTTGGTTTTAAAACGCTACTGGTTTCCTTGAAAGACTTTAACCAATGACGGATAGTTTTTGCTGTAGGTGGTTCACCACCATACTGACGTCTAAAATTACGTTGCACTGTTATAACTGTCTCAGTTTTCACATGCCAAATAACACACTTCGCCTTCTGTTGCGGAGTACACATTGTTGCTGAGTTGCTTTGCAGTGCACGCCTGCCTGGTCTGAACTGAGGAAACAGAGGAGAAAAAAAAAAAAAACAGCATTGGTGCCATCTCAAGGTCAAGCAGACCTGCCAACTGCAGAGGAGCCAAACGTGGAGAGTTGATGAATCAAACACCACAAACTAGAATAGTGTATGTCACTTTGTACAGATTCTAGGACACATTAAAGCTAGGGAGTTCTTTTTCAAACACACTGTATAATGGAAGATGTAATGCGTAATTTTCCGTGACATCAATAATAGTGATATCATAAGATTCAATAATTTAAGAAGAGACAGTTTAATCTATATATATAAAAGAGAACGCACAAATCCTTTGTGAACTCATCACGCTAATACGGCTGAACCAATTTCTTTCATTTTTGGGGGGTTATTAGGATTTGGACCCTAGATGGTTTTTATCATATCACTTTAATTTTTAATTACCAGTGTCTTGAGATAATTGACCATTCAAGTGTCCATACGTACAAATCCTTTGTTATTAGTTCATCATAGGTAAAAATAAACGTATTTATATGCAACCCGCATGACCATGTGACTCGGCGGGTTAACATAAATGACAGGCGCTATAATTTTAACATTTACTGCAATTTGAAAGCGAAAAAGTAAAAATTATCTAAGTAACAAAGTTTATTGCGTTCCGGGGTGACCGCAGCGAAGCGGGGTGAACGCTGCTAGTTACAGATATAATACAATAATGGAAATTTCCATCTTCAGGTAGGCATTGTAATTTAAACATTTACACATCTATAAGAAATCATACTAAATTGAACGTTCAGTTTATTCTTAATTATATAAATATCGATACATTAATCACTGCATTAATAACTAATGTACATTTTAGAAATAAAAATACCAAAATCGCACATTGTGTAATAGAAAAAAAAAAAAGTAACATCTTCAGTGAAGCTCTAGAGTTTTAAGGAAAGAGTTATGTGCTTCATTCAATTTTACAACGGTGATGAGATGGTTCAGCAGTCTGATTTTCATTTGCTGCTTCATCATCGGAAGAAGGTAGATTAGCTAAGTCTTCCTCTTTTACCACATCACGACTACTGCATCCATAGCCAGTACAATGACCACAAAAGTTGCTGCATATAAGTTGATGTCTTCAGCACGTACATGTGAAGTTGTAATCTTCTTTCGAATTACATGGTATCAAATTCAAGAGATCATCAGGCTTTTGCTGATAATTTCCTTCTTTCTTCCAACTCCATTTAGTTGGATCTGGTTTCATACTTCTCCACTCTTGTATTCCCTAATAGGATCTGGATGAACGTTTCGTTGTGGAGGCAGATGGAGGGAAGTGAACAAGATTGAAATCGCCATCTGTTGGTTGACGTCCTATAATTCTCGTATACATTAAATATCTCTTCTTGTTTAATGTGTCATTAGAATTTCATGGGTACGTTGAAGATAAAATTTCCTCACCTGCATAAGAAATTGAATTATGACAGGCAACTGGACTATTGGAAACCTTCACTGTTCTTTGTAATGAAACCGTTTGTACAAATTTCTTCAAAGGTTTTCTTTTCCTCAACTTGATTTAGCACCAGCGAAGTCAGCGAATTTCTGACTCTCCCACAAGATCAAAAAGGGCCTCAAAAGTAGCCTTTTTTCCACTGTAGAAGACATCCAAACCAACGCGACGGCTCAACTTTGGAACATACAAAAACTAGTGGTGGGCACAAAAACCGGTTTTTCGGTTTTTAGAAAAACCGAAACCGGTTTTTGAAAATTTTCGAAAACCCGGTTTCGGTTTTTCACCGAAACCGGTTTGTTTTCTTCAAAACCGGTTCGGTTTTCACCGAAACCGGTTATCGGTTTTCTCCAAAACCGGTTCGGTTTTTCACCTGCTCCGGTTTCGGTTTTCTTCAAAACCGATTCCGTGTTTTTTTCCAAAATTTGTTCTATTTCTGACCAGAATGGTGTTTCGTTGTTCTCCGGAAACCGAATCCATTTCCACAGAAATAGTTTTGTGTGTTTTCGAAATTTTTTCACCAAAACCAGGTTTCGGTGAAAACCGAACCGGTTTTGGAGAAAACCGAAATGTCGGTTTTTCGGTTTTTATAAAAACCGGTTTTGCCCATCCCTAACAAAAACAGGACTTTGAGCGTTGTTTACATCAATGGCAGGAGCGTAGTGGTGGAACAAGCAAGTGTGTTCTCAAGGAGCCTATTTTGAAGGTGATTAAATGAACGTGAACCTATTTTGTGGTAATGGTTTTAGCGACGTTTCGGGAACTTTTTGAGTGCCCCTCGTATTGCTTTGAAAAGGGTTGTGTAGCCAAAGCCAAGCAACAAATGCTTCAATATATTTCGTATCTCTAATTTGGACTTCTGTCCAAAACAAAGGAACACGTGCAAATTTTTTCCATTGCGTGTTTAACGTTGGCAGTCAGAGCGGGTGGACTGCATCTATTTTGCTAGTGTCGAGTTTGCAATTCCTCTCCCATGGATGAGTCTACCACTAGTCCATATCTCTCATGACAGTCTGCTCAATACACATGCCACTTCAAAACTTATTTCTACGCCCTGTTAGGACCAAGTGGCCTACTACCACGATTTAGAGTATGCATGGAGGATGTGTCCGCGATCATTCGATCCATTTAATGGACCGGTTCCACTAAGAGAGGCACCCAGCCCGTAGTTCCTGTGACTCGGGCATAGTGTCCTCGTGCACTTAGTGGACGTCAAGATTTGTCCTTTAAACTTGACTCGCCTTAGCGATGTAACTCCTATTCTCTAAGGAGTGCGCGGCCAGACCGAAATCTTTTGACTGACTACCAATTACCTACTGGTAGAGACGGACTGTTAGCGAGTCAGTTCTCCCATGCTTTGCAGGCATGGTGCCCGAGCATTTCTAGGGAAGCTCACCTCCCGTCTATGCTCGCCGTTGCCCAAATTCCTGGGATTGGCCCCCATGAGCTATCGAATTCCATGGTATGATCACAGACCGACAGAGTCCAACACAATGCAGGAACCCCAGACGATATAGGCAATATAGGCTTGTTCATTCTCGCCTCTGCCTACTTCTATCGTTCCACAGCAACCTCATTTGCATGTAGAGATACTACACATACGTCCAGAAACTCCCGTATCTCATCCCGAATCCAAATATACGTGTTAGTCTGCATTTGAGTTTGATGCCAGTCATTATCCCATAGGGCTTCTCCGTTTTACTGGGATCAGAAACCGTTACCCAGATACTGGGATTGCATTTTCCCCCAGTGGCCGTTCAGGCAATGCGGGATCTCCTCTACTTACGGTAGCCGTACATTACCAAATCCAATGGTTGATGTAAAGTGTCTCTCTTTAAAGACAACGACCATTTGGAAGTGGTAAGCTCCCCTGTAGGGCCGTGGATCCTAGTGAGGAGAGTAGAGCCTGAAACTCTCTTCGAGGACAGTGTCTACATCATCCTCCCGGTAGGGAATTTAATCCGTCCCCCTGAGCACACCAACTACTCTCTTTCATACGAATTGGGGTACCACTTAGTCTTACCTCCCTTATCCAAGGGCACGACTTAGTTGCCCATTTCAGAGGATAGCCGTAACGTCACCTCTGCCGGGAGATTGTTGCCCGCCTTTCTCCCCGATAACCATAATGGAGCAGAGGTACAATGGAAGCATGTGAGACTGTAATATGTTTTATGTACTTCCCACTAGCAATTTACCCCTCCGGCACTGAGCAGTCCGTATGCGGCCAGACTGGGTCCCTCCTCCTTTCTCAGCACAGGCTTGGGACCCGCAACGTTGGGGTTACTACGCCCTATGCTGAAATATCAGTGTCTAGCTAATTTGTCAGATCCTTCAGAGTGAAGTTGAACCTTCAACTTCTTCATTTACAGTAGATATAACGCCACATATTTCTCATAATTAATATGTTCAGAAGTATGCAAATGTGGAAGTATCATTAGACACTGTATAAATGTAGGTCCCAGTCACCTGATCTCTCGGCTCTTATAGAAAGATGGATTATATCTACTAGCTTGAAGTTTTGAGCGAAAAGTTTCCTTGTGCCAATAGCTTTACTTGCTTCATCCAGTTTTGTATGTACTGCAGGTAAGAACTCTATAAGAACTGTAGATTTGACAAAAGTTCGAAAAACTTTAAATGAAATCTTTGAGTGTAACGTGCCACGATTATGCTTTTTAGGCTAAGGCAGGCGAATGATTAAGGTAAGTGAATGATGATGGAAGAACTGGAAGAACTGGTGGAATGAGAATATGGGAGGAAACGATAGTACATGAGAAAATTCACGAACACCATCGCGTCCCAGAGGTAAGCGATCTAGCATTGAGCCACCTTGTTCCCTCCATACAAGAATTAGAGTATCTGTTTCAGTACTCACTAAAGAGTTATTTATTTTCTTTGGTGATTTACCTTTCATAGCGCAATATAAATCTGAAATCATTGAATTATATGTTATGACCATATGAGTAAAAACAAACGAGTACGAGAAAAGGCATGACCTGTTTTTATATGAGAAACTGTACCTATTATTCGCATACACTGAACACCAAAGTTCCTCGAGTTCACTTCCATCCATTATGGTTTCTATTGCTCCTAGATTGATATAGCTTCATTTCTCCCCAGTCAGTGTAATATAATTTCTTTATTCATGCGAGCATGTTAAATTATATGTAGGTACTGGAAGGTGGAAGCTTTCATTATTCTGTTCAAAGTAATATATTCCAAACTGTGACCAGAAAATATAATAACTAAAGATACAGAATCTATTCAGAATGTTACTGCAGTTTTCTTGAAATATTTTAAATTATTAAATCCGGTGCTATCAGTGTTACTAGTGTCAAGGAAAATCATGCATTACACTTTCCATTATATAAAAGCTATTAGCTACGTTAGTTTTAAAGATACATCAATGATACATACCTCATTGGAAACCTCTTGAAGTAACCAATAATGATTGTTTCAGGTCGGGTTTTAGAATTACGGTAGCGGTTACGGAGATACACATCAAAAACAGAATTGAGAGCATTCCATTTTTTCACTTCATGACGCCATATTTAAAAATGGCGGCAACAAATAAAAACTCTTTAGCCTATAACATTTTCCAATATGTCCTCTCATAAATGGCGCAAAACCAAAGTTCTTATCTTAAAATGATCTATAGTTATAATGGTTTGAAATTTGAGAGACGAGTTTGGTTGGCAGCTATGTTGATGACGACGTATCTCCGTTTCCTCAAATGGGATTTCTTTTAACTTTTAGTATGTGCATATATAGATATAATAAAATTTGTGCTAAATATTTTAGCTTGTTATTCCAAATTTCCACCCTTAACCCAATTTCGAGATAATTTTACTGGACTATATGGATTAAAGCATGAGAGCTATTCCATATCAACAATTACGTTGACACATCATTAACGAGGCACGGCTTGATTAGTTAGAGTTTATCTTTTTTCTTTTCAGTACTAAGTTTATATGGAGTAGCAAGGAGGACCCACTGATCAGGATCCCAACTACTGTTTGGATTTGTATCTGGTTCATTTACTTCCAGCGGCTATCGAACTAGGGACCACACGCACAACAGGTAATAGAGGCAACTGCATTTTGCTTTAACCCCTTTTTAAAAATCCGGCTTTTTAAAGGTAAATTATAGACTGTCAGTCAAGCGGCTACAGAATCATCCCTATTTATCGTAGGATCATGGTTCACCTTGTTCTTTTCACAATAGAGCAACCTTTCAAGCGGTACCATTCACATTTCCCTATCATGTTTCTGGTGCGGGAAATTTTGTGGGAAATTGGGATTTTTCTCTGAAAATCTATTTTTTCAAATTTTGAGCTCCTCTGGACCCCTTCTCCTGTGTTAACACAGAGATCTGAAAAATACTAAGGGTGTTCTAAAGGTGTGTGCAAAATTTCAAGTTTGTATCTTGAATAGTAAGGGCGAAAAATATTTACAAATGATCACCATAGTGCCCCAGATTACCGCAAAAGACCCTGATCTCAGATAAAAAGTTTCCTGAGTCATCCGTATTTATCCTAAGATCATGTTTTGTACCTCATTCTCTTCAGACTAGAACGCCCTTTCAAACTGTACCATTCAAATGTCTCAATGGTGTATCTTAGGCGAGCAAATAACGTAAAAAGGATTTTTTGGTTATCTTTTTTTATTATATACCGCTTTCCTCTGGACTCCTGTGCTAACGTCGAGATTTGAAAAAAAAGCAAAAAAAAAAAAAAAAAAAAAAAAAACAAATTGACAAATACTACTGTATAGACTGAATGTTTGTGCAAAATTTCAATCTTCTAGGTGCAAAAGTAAGTCCGCCATAAAATAATAAAATAGACCTAACCCAAACATTTTTTTTTTCAGGATCTCAGGTTAACGTTCCCTAAGACATCCCTATTCAGGGTGTCTACTGGTCATGAAAGTCATGAAAGTCATGAAAAAGTCATATATTTTGCTTAGTGGTCATGAAAGTCATGAAAAAGTCCTTTATTTACCCAACTGGTCATGAAAATCTGAAATCTCAGAATATATTTTTATACTTCATACTTTTATACCTCATACTGCATGTACTGAAACAATTGTATCAGGTCAGTAATTGTGAGAATTTCCCCCACCAGTTAGTGCTGGCTAACTGGTACTTTACTGTCTTCCTAGCTGCTCCCCATTTCATCTTCTAGTCTCTGTAATATAGTAACAACTTTTTACTGTCCAACTTTCTGATCTGCTATTTCTTTACTTCTAAGAAATGTAAATTGTGTATTTTTGGGCCTTTAGACTTATGCAAATAATATTATTCGTTTGAGTTTGCAGATTTTAAATTTGATGATCTATATTTTTAAAACGAATTTCTTTTATAATTTGTTTTGTCTTTGGGCAGTTCTCTGAGTGCTTAATTTCAAATTTCTGCTAGATGGATAATTATACTCAGAATTAAAACTTCAAATACAGTATAGAGTGATTCACTGGTAAGAGCAGGCCCGTATTTAGGTAAGTGCTATTCCGTGCTCGACCACAAGGCGGCAGAATTTTAGATTCTTTCTTTAAGATTCACAATAAGTGATATTTAAGACTAGCAACCCGCATAGTTCGGATGCACCACTGATGGTAGGGTTTTATTATTGCTAATGGTAAATTTTTATCGCCATGGTCATGAAAATTTGAACAAAAAGGTCATGAAAAGTCATGAAAAAGTCATGAATTTACTTTCTGGTATCCCAGTAGACACCCTGCTATTTTTCTTAGAATCATGGTTCGTACCTCATTCTCTTCAGAATAGAACATCCTTTGAAACGGTACCATTCACATATCTCCATCATGTATCTGAGGCAGGAAAATCGCGAAGAAAGGGATTTTTTAGTTTAAAAAATCATTTTTTAAAAATCTTTTTGCTCCTCTTGACCCACTGTGTTAACACAGAGATCTAAAAAAAAAAAAATCTGATAAAACTACTCGGTGGACTGAATGTATGTGCGAAATTTCAATCTTCTAAGTACAAAAGTAAGCACGTCAAAAAATTATAAATATAGGCCTAACAAAAAAATACTTTTTAAACTTATGACGTCATTACATCCTATGTCTCGATGCAGAAAGGCGTAAAACCATACGTAACGTGTTCTACAATGTCTGTAGAATTGAAAAAAACAAAACAAAAACCGAAATAAAAAGCTTTATTGGTTCTTTTTTAATCGAATAATGAAGACACTGTTTTAGGACCTAAAAATAAGTACTAGAACTACTTAATGAATTGAAGGGTTGTGCGAATCACAAGAGAAACACATGCGTAATGACTTCGTTGAAATATTTATTTACGAAATATAGACACGAAAACTTTAAATAGAGAATATCAAAGAGGAAAGTTGGGATTTAGGTGAGTAAGGATGAGATTCCAGATATGAATCCAGAGCCAGATCAGAGAGCTTCCTCGCCATTTGTCTTCGCAGTTTGAAGTCAAACAAAATAAAAATTAAATTCGCCACCTGTGCTATTAGCTTATTACAGGTAATCGGTGAAACGTTTTAAAAGGAAATTATGTCGTGATTTTCTATTTAGAGAAATCTCTTGACCGGATGAACTGAGAAATATTGCTGAAGATACTAAAGACGGTGGAGTTGGGATGGTTGAAAGATTTTAAAATTTCGTGAAGGATTTGTATATAAAGCAACGGATAAGAATCACCATAAAAAACGAAATGAATGAGGGAAGTAAAATGGGGAGGAAGGTTCGAGGGGGATGTTGCTTTTCACAAATGTAATCTGAAGGAGTGACGTCTGGTTAATAGGGCTGATGTGGTAAGTCATTTCATGGAAGTGGCTCCAAATTTTCCTTCACTGAATTTGCAATATGTAGTTTGACATTGTCGTGGAGAACAATAATTTTGTCATATTTTCTGGCATACCAGTATTGCGGGAGCTGCTCTTTGAGTGTCATTCAAATTGAATAATTGTGTTCGATAGCGTTCAGCATTAATCGTTTGACTCGGACGCAGGAGCTCACAATAGACTACACCGGCTTGATCCTACCAAATGCATAGCATGACCTTCTTTCAGTGAATATCCTGCTGACACGTTGATGGAGTTGGTAGTTCGTCGGGTCGCACCCATGATTTCATGCACTTAGGATTGTCGTAACGAATGCACTTTTCATCGACAGTCACAATTCAAAATGAAATGAAATTTTTGAGTTTTACGTCCCACGCTTATGCCGGTTAGGCTAAAGGAGACGGTGATGATGAGAGATGAATGAAATGGTGGAATGAAGAAAGTGGGAGGAAACGGGAGAACCCCGAGAAAACCCACGCACACGGTGTTTGTCCACCACAAAGTTCACTTGGCGGGAGCAGGGTTTGAACCCGAGACAGTCACAATTCAGTGCAAAAGCTACTTCCATTTTTTGTCTTTGAAGCAGCAATACACAAATGGTTCAACGTTTCGTAACATCTCTTTCAGTCAATTCATGTAGTACCCAGTTTCTTCATTTCTGAACCATTCCCATTGCTTTTAAACATTTGGTAGCAGCTGACGCATCGACTTTTAGGGTTTCAGACAACTTTTTAAGTGTCTTTGAGATTAATCTTCTTTCAATAATGCCTCTACATCCATCTTCAAACCTTTTCAGCTAACCAGGATGTTTATCATTCACGTCGAAATCATTGTCTTTCAATCATCTAAACCAGTGGCTCTCATTGTGGGCGTTGTCGTTTGAGAAGGGGACGCTAGAACAAAAAGGGGCGATAAATTATTCAGGGAGCGTTTGAGATTTCATGATCTGTTAGACTTTTTGCTTATTATTGAATGAAAGTCGTTATGCATTTTACAAATTTTCTAAAATTTAGTAGAGGCTTTTAAGCTAGTTTGCCATGCTGCAAGAATCTTGTAACTGTTATTAAAAAATATTGCAGCCCTTCTTTTCTATTTAGTGTTTACACTTTACAACTTTCTGAAAGTAAGAAGGATACCTCTACCCATGTAACACTGCACTCTAGTGGACGAATAGTGAACCTCCTGATTATTTTGGCGCTTCCCCTCCCCGTCCAAAAGAATCCGTTGTTTCGGAAGCGATGAAACTTTTTTTTGTCAGCGGGAGGGCGATAGCAGGTAGCAAGCAAGACGACCCAGAAAGTTGCACATGGTTTGACTCCTTGCAAGATGAAAATATGTTGTATGTCCCTTTCAAGACTATGTTTACTAGTAGGGTTGCAAGATTGTCTTTTTATGACAGTTACAAGATTCTTGTAAAGTGACAACCCAGCTTTAGAGTGCATCGCCCAAGTTTTACTTTCAGCTTTGTGCATGGGTGAATTGGATTGAGATGGTGGATCGGGAGGGTTGCCGAAGACGTCAATCACATTCACACAAAGCGGGCGTTAGGCTCCAAAAGGTTGAGAATCACTGGTCTAAACCACTCTGTGCAAACTTTCAGTTAGAGAGCATGCATTCCATACGCCTTCACTAGCAAACTATGACTTTCAGCAGTAGAGTTTTTATGATAAAAGCGAAAGTAACCCCTCAAAGTTTCTTTTAAACAAAACTCGACATTTTAAAGAAAAATACAGTAAAGCCCGATTATCCGCGTACCGCGAAAAAAAAAAATTGATCTTGCTGCAATCATGCTCAATTATTTTTCATAAGTAGTCTCTGCTAACTGACTCTCGGCACGTAAATAAGTACTATATGTTCTTAAACATAAAAATAAATTGCATTAAAAAAAAGTCAATGTTTTCCAACAATGGTGCACGTTTCGAAGTATAATTCTGATAAGCAGAAGCCAGTTGTTGAAAGATATGAAAAACGGGAATTTGCAGGAGTTATTTGCGTGGTAGTAAATTACATTCATTGTTCACTGCACTGCTGAGTGCGCCAATACCACTGAAGACTCCCCCCCCCCCCCAAAAAAAATCCAAGCCGACAACCAAAAAATACAATAGGCCCTACAGTGCGAAGGTTGAAAATTACTGACAGGTTTATAGTGCATGAATGGATGAGTGACAGGCACTTACTCTTTTGGCTTTGTCATGGGGGCTTTCATATTCTCTGATCACTGACCTTGACAACCCGAGCAATACAAACAATAAAACATAATATTAATGCTGAAATACTGTATTTGTGTATGTGTGTGTGTTTCCACCTCATTTTTAGTCTTTTTCTGGGTCCTTGTCCCCCAGTTCCGCGGATAATCGAGGCTTCACTGTAATGATGCTGTTTTCACTCCAATCTAAAATCACATTCTAATTCCGCTGTGTTGAAATAGCACAACTGCTGACTTCTGTTAGTCAATAGCGAGAATTCAATGAAACACGTAATAACTTCAGAAAGGGGCGTTACAAGCTCTCTGGCAGCTATATGGTTAAAGTATGCGCCTTTGGTACGGGAGACCCAGATTTGATTCCCGGGGAGACCTCATGTGATTCAGATCCCATAGGTCCACGTCTCATATAGTCTCGTTCCTAAAAGGGGCGCTAAACTAGTATCCAACCAAGGAACCAGAATCGCTTGAGTTATGTTGAAACTTTAATGCCGGGGCTTACTTTAACAGATAATAGACGAAGTTTGACTTCAAAACATTTTGAAAATCTTTTAGTGGTGTAGGGCTACTGTGGAAATTTATTATTGTATGTACATGGTAAACATTGCAAGAAATGAATCTGAAATAAATAAGATTTTTTAATCAAGAATAAAAAGAATAGGCTACAAAAAGTTATATGTTGTTACCATTCCAATTTAGATTCCAGCTTCCAGACAAAGAAAAAAGGGTTTTTCGTCTGGTAGCTTGGGGTCGTAGCCCTTCAGTCTGCGGAGTTGATCCGTCGCCCATATTTCACACACACCTATACACATACACTTCTGATACCATGCATACTCCCTTCCCCCTCGCTCTCATCTCTACCACGTGGAAAATTTTTATCGAACCATTCGTTATAAAAATTCTTTCAAGATCCTCTAAGCTTTCCTTCGTTTTTTTTTCTTTTCTTTTTTTTCCTTTATTTTCTTCAAAATGGTGTAAGCTGTTGGGTATGTAGACACGCTGTCGGCTAGTCTGTTTCCTTTGATAGTGCGTTTGTGTCTTGTGAGGGGTGGTTCCCCAGGGCGTCTGCTAAAGCTGGAGGTTGGTTCGCCTGACAGATGGCATTGAAACCACTCAGACAAAGCCACGAGAATGGCCTCAGTGTTTCCAGCCACCGACAGGAAAAGATCATCGTCGTTCACGGGTAAACAAACAGAAAGATAGGCTAAGTGCCATAACGTTGGAGTAGGTAGTCAAAACATACATCATCATTAATTCGTTCCTTAAACTTCAAAGAGGCAGTGAACTCCACTTGTGCACGTGTTATGATGACTTCGTTGTTTTAAAGTGTAGCCTATGTTTTTATTTATTTATTTTTTTTAACATTCCAAGATTAGTCATAACTGGACTTTTATTGAGAGTTGAACTCGGAACTACCCGCATAAAGGTTTGTTTGTAATTGAGCATCGCTAACCGAGTCAGTATGAGACGTGCCCCTACAGTTGAATGTAGGAGTCTCCAGTACTTAACACAAGGATGCAAATACACTCGCCCGGGGCGAGTGTTTAATATCACTAGACTGGGATGTGAGCTAGTAGCTTTTTCTTTGGGCTAGTAAAATTTTGTTGCTTATTTGCATCCCTGACTTAACACATAGCCTCGCTGCTGAAAGGGACGTTAAATTCAAAAATCAACTCAACGACGCCTGCACTTAACAATTGCAACTTAGACTTCTTGTTTTTAGACAACTAAAAATAATGCGTTTTCTTTTCTAAAACTTGAGAAAAAAATTGAAAACTTTGTGTAAAAAAAAAAAAAAAAAAAAGCTAAATGTGTTTTCTTGTGTCTTTACGAGGTGTGATCAAAAAATACGGTGAATAATTTTATTAGAAACAAATGAATAGGCTTACATGGAATTAGATTTAATCTCCTTCAAACTACTGTCCTCGGCTAGCAATGTACTTGTCCCAACGTTGAATTCATGACAGGAAGTTTTTCTGAAAGGCGTCTTTTGGAAGGGCGTTCAGCTTTTCTGTCGTGGCCCTCTCAGTGACAGGAATGCTGTCAAATCGTTTTCCTTTAAGCCCAGTTTTAATTTTTGGGAAGAGCCAGAAGTCTCATGATGCTAAATCTGACGAGTAAGGTGAATGCGAACAGACAGAACACTTTTTCCGGCCAAAAACTTGCGGGTCAAAAGCAAGATATGGCTTGGCGCGTTTTTGTGATGACGGAAGCAATTTGCTCATTTAATCGGCGTTTAAAAGACTTTTAATCGGCTTTTCATGGAGCCATACAAGATGTTTAGTTCTTCGAAAAGCTCTCGAATAGTCATTCGCCTGTTTAAACAAATAATTTGTGCCACTTTTTACACATTTTCATCTGGTTTTGACGTCGAAGGACGTCTCGATCGTTGCTCGTTTTGAACCGACTCCTTGCCACTTTTGAATCGCTCATATCACTTGTAAACAGTCTTCAATTTCACCGCTTCATCGCTATACCCTGATGTTGACATTTCGTGAGCCTCATTGGCACTGGTTTGCAGCTTAGAACAAAACTTAATGTTGGCGCACGAGAAACACTTTTAACACGTCCTGACTCTTTTGTCTCGGGAAGCCAACTAACAAGTCATAACTTATTCAAACTCAGTACTGGTTATACCGAAGATTTAGGCTATCGGGCTTATTAGTTGAAGTGGATACATCGATAGAAATGGCACTGTGCATCTACGTTCACCGTACTTGCTGATCACACTTTGCACATGTAAATGGTGTCTATTAGGTTAGTACGAATGAAATGTTCGCTGTGACGTCTGGTGGGAAACGCCACAGCAAGACAACACAGGAATGGACCAAGGCCACGTGTCTAAGATCGTAAACTCAATACACGTTCAGCAAATTGGCTGGGGTATCCAAACAGACAGAAGGCAATGAAATGTTGAAGAGGGTCATATGAAAGTACACAATGGAGAACACACAATTGTGCTTGAGGTTTCTTTCCGACTTCAAACTGAGATATTCTCCACAGTAAACCGAGAATAATAATAATAATGAAATAACAACGCATTTCGGTCAGGAATAGCAAACAAACTATTCGCCGTTGGTTTGTGAAGTTTCGTTCCGACGATAGAGCATTGCTAAAATGAGCCCTGTGGACACCGACCAACATCCAGAGATGGCGTGGATCAATGAAAACTTGACCCATGACCCAGTACCCGTCAAAACCCATCGTCATCAATTCTGATCCGTGCTCCACGCCCTCCTCTCCACTGACTAAAGAGTTTACAGGTGTAATAAAGCAAGGTTGTGAAATTATCACTAATCGGAGTTGCAATTTCTACGGTCAATCGTTCAAGCACTACTCTATTACCGTACAATTCCGATGGACCTGACCATTTACGACATAAAATGGTAGTGTTTTTGTCACGGTCATATTACATTGAATTTCAATTTAAGTATCATATACAATTATTTCCTTGTTGAATTATAGATACAGCTCACAGATGACGAGAAGAACCCTAGCAGAAGTAGTGTGGCGTAGGTATGGGTTCGTCCAGTTTTCGCACGGGGGTTTCAAATGACACCACGGAATAGCACACAGATAACTACCCGGAGTAGCAGACGACATCTAAGTATAGACCACATCTCAAAAACCGAAAATGGACTTGACCGTGTCGTTGACCTTTCCCCGTTACCCCTGTTTTAGGGTTCTTCTCGTCATCTGTGAGCTGTACTTTTTAGTGGGAAATAGGATGAAATTTGAAACTCTCAAAATAAGGTAAAGTAGGCGAATATAAAGGAAAGAAAAAAAATCAGTATCTCGAAAGCCAAGTAGTAAGTTCCATGTCCCATAGCTTTTATTACAATTAGAAATATCAATATCCAGAAGTGCATGAAATCTTTTTTTTTTTTTTTTTCACTTAGATATACTCAGGTAAGTAAATAGAAACAAATGAAAGAGGAAGAAAAATGGAAGCCTTGGAAGTAAAACGTAGACAAATTCACCAATGCTCAGAAGATGCTGTCTATAGTGCACTGAGCAGAGTAGGTCGGGGGTCAGAGTGGGTTTACGGGGGGTGCAGTAGGTCACGTCCTGTTGACCCACGACCCATTGACCCACTCCATCTCTGCCAACGTCATGTTTCGGATGAACTTCTCGGGAAAACCATGGATACCACTGTCGTTCAGTAACTTCATGCAATTGGTAAGAAAAAGTTTTTCATGCCTTGGAATGTCACTTCTGATGAAATACGAATCTCCTACGGTAATCGTAAATAGTCAGAACAGTAGTTGGGTTGTGATCAATGTCCAGTGTCTCATACGCTCCTCTACCCGTAGAAGGTGTTACTATTAAGATTGATGTTATCCATCATGTCTTTTTCCGTCGATGCAAAAGCGTCGTTGTAATCTTGCAGTCCAAACTTGTCCGAAACCAACCATCAATAGTCAACAGACATTGTGTCTTCATGTTTGTTCTATAGTTTGTCCACATGTCGCATCAAAGGATGATGCAGATCGCAGACGCTTCATTAGTTACAATAGGAAATCCTTCCTCACCCACTGTATTCTTCCTAGGTCTGTCTCTGAGACTGCCACCTCTTTCAGTACCTCGATCACTTCTTGGGATGAAAGACATTCCCTAATGTTTGAGTGATGAGTGTGTGGTTGGAGACAGCAACTATTTTGATTAACCAAGTATTGAATAGTTTTTTTTTTTTTTTCCTTTGGGAATGACTCACCTGGGGCGAGCATTTCATTCGCACAACCTCATACATTATAATACGAATATCTTTAGTGAGAGGCTTAAGAATCACTCTTGCTTTACTTTTTAGAGTCTCCTCGAAAAATAGTTTGTTCCTCCTAATTATATATGCGAGGGATATTCCAAAAGTTCTTAGATACTAAAATACAAATAGCGTTGCCTTACTGAAACGTTATCACGTTTAAAACAGCGATGACCACAAAGTTCCTGTTCCGCAAGGAACCGGCTCTTGGAGATCCAGTCCTGGTTCCAGAACCTGTTCCAGACCTGGATCCGAAAGCCCCAAAGACCCGTAAAGGAGGCACAAAGTTCACCTTCAAAACACTGCAGAGAAGACCACTTGCTTGTGCCCTCCCCGCCCAGATCCGCTTATGCCCTCTAGAAAAAAAAATTTTTTTGGTCCACCATTGGGTGTTAGCCAAATGAGTTTGCCAGCTTGCCTGTTTTAGCCAAATGAGATAAGCGGCCGCCGCCTGGGTGCCAGCGTCTCGCTTCCACAATTTAATCTAACACACTGTTCACATCCTGCCAGCAGCTCGGGTTTAGCGTAGGGATGGTCACAAAGTTTCGGTTCCGCGGAACCGGCTCTTGGAGGTCCGGTTTTCAGAACCGGTTCCAGACATGGATCCAAAAAAACTGGTTCCAGACCTGGGTCTGAAAAACCGGTCCCAGAACCGGATCTTCTAGAACCGGATCCGTTCACAGCCGAAAACCGGTTAGTCATCATAGTTTAAAATCATATACCTTCTACTGGTAAAAGGTGTAATAGGAAGGCTACAGGTTTGTTTGTTTTGAAAATTAGATGGCTGGAAGTGTAGGTTAGTGTGAACCAGTCAATTGGCAACAAAGGATCTCAAGAACGTGAGTTTACGATTTTAAGTACGGTTTAACACAAGAGCAGTGCCTTGATCGTGTAGATTAGTGTTTCGGGCGCTCGGCTCCTTAATTCGCAACCGATTTTAATTGATTAGCAGGATTTTAACGCGCCAGACAAAGCCTGACAGATGAATCTCACTCCGGGCACTCTAGCACTGCAGTTACGGATGAAAATGTCGCAGCAGTAAGAAATCTTGTGAAAGAGGATTGCCGTATCATATACGAGGAAGTTCAGTCAACCTTAAAAATTGGATCAACTGTAACCTAGTCCATAATAAAGGATTATCTCGGTCTTTGCAAGCGTTGCAGTCGCAGGGTCCCACATGTGCTTATACCTGAGGAAAAAGATGACCGCGTTGAGTGGTACCGCTGTATGCTTATAAGATTTTCGGAGGGGCAAAGTAAATATGTTAGTTATATTGTCGCAAGTGACAAAATATGAATTTACAACTATGGTCCTGAAACACAATAGCAATTAACAGTATAGTATTCTCAAAATTAAACTCCACCTTCGAAAGTTAAATGAACACGAAGTGTGATAAAGTTATGATTGCATCTTTTCCCCCAAACTGGTCACGTAGCAACTATGCAGTTCAGTTGATCAACGTACAGTAACAGTACAGTAGTACGTTACGTATTACCTTCCGAGTGTCTTTGAATTTTGGAGATCTGGCCATCCAAAAGTCTCCACTGTCCCGCTTTCTTCATCGTCATGACAATGTTCGGCGCACAGACAGCAGCGAAAATTTCCGAGTGTGTACAGGAAAGTGAAGTCAGTATTCTACCACACCCGTTGTGTTCTCCAAATTTAGCTCCGTGTGACTTTGCCTTCTTCCCAGAACTCAAGGGAAAGCTTCCAGGACGCCTACATTTGCAGAGAGGTTTTTAAAAAGGACGGTCCTCAGTTGAATTCCTGTCGTCCTTCATTTGATTTTCTTTTTAAAACAAGAAAAAAAATACAAGGCTAGTATATATCGTTCACAGTCGATGAAACTCATCCGATGTGGGACTAAATTGACATTGTTGTAATTTGCTGAAATTAATACACATGTCAAATATTGTGGTGTGTATACGTGTAGTTCTCGAGTTATTGGGCGTGGAAATTGGGTTTGGACTAAGTGAAGTCAATAAATTTCACTAAAATGAGATTGATTAAACCCATCCGATGTTACCAAACTTGGTGTGGTGATAGGCATTTACAAACCTAATACACAAGCAAGCTTAGTATAAAATATGGTGTGCACACCTGCGCGCCTTTGGTTTCCAAGTTATTGGTAATTAAATTGGATTTGGACGTACGTTACTGAATGAAATTAAGAAATGTCACTAAATGCTACTGGATGGAACTACCACAATTGGCGTGGTGGTGCAACTTGAAATTAATGCGAATATAAAATGTAGTGTACACAAGTTTGGTTTCCGAGTTATTGTCCATCAGAGTTGCGTTTTCCAAATCTCAGCTTTGATAGACAGTAACTCTGGATCCAGAATCCTTCACAACATTATATTTCATAGGCCCACTAATTTCATTATGGTCCAGTAATTAGATATATAGTAAGGAAACATAATATGTTGTTTTCGTTCTCAGTAAACTAGGTGAAGTCGTACGGAACAGTTTGCTTCTCCCATTCTCAGTAAACTAGGTAAACATCCGTATGAAACTGCTTGCTCCTTCTTTTCTTAGTAAACTAGAGAAACAGTCATAAGAAATAGAGTTTACTTCCACCTTTCTCAGTAAACTAAAGAAACAGTCATACGGAATAGTTTACTCCTCCCATTCTCAATAAACTAGAGAAACAAACATAATGAACAACTTACTTCTCCTATTCTCAAACTAGATAACCATTTATAAGGAACAGAGTTTATCTTATTCTAAGTAAACTAGATAAAGTCATAAAGAAGAGAGTTTATTTTTCCCATTTCCAGTAAACTATAAAACAGTCATAAAGAACTGAATTTTACTTCTTCATTTCCAGTAATGAACTGCGTATTTATTTTAATTAATTATTTTATAAATGATCACCACGCTACATAATGCTACTTTCAGTTTGTCATTTCTGTATTTTTTAATTAATCTAAAAGTCAGTTAAAGGAGGTCAAAGTCAAAGGGTAGATCTTTGCGTTCCGTTTTTTGTCTTTTGAGAGCCGTTGAAGTTCAACAGAGTAAGCGTAGACTAACCTTTGCTTTCGTGTTCTGCTATCAGGAGATGCCAGATTCATGCTTCGCAACCGGCTATTTCTGGCAGATATTTTCCAGGGTTTTCCCTAAGTTCTATTAGACGTATGGTGAGATAGTACATATAAGCACTGGTCGACTTCTATTCCCTTGTTAAAATGTAAGTTCAAAATTACTAAGTAGAAATTTATTAAATTTAGAAGTGCCTCCATATTTAGTTGTGCCTCCGTGAAACGCCAAATTTCTGTGTAATCCAGTCCTTTAGCAAATAGAAAGTAACTATTGTGCTGCCAAAATGTCTTGAGCCATGGCAAAAATGCGAACTAAAGCTCACACCCTCACACACCCACGCGTTGAGCCAATAAGGGTTCAGCTGTTGCTAAGCGAGAGAAAGCGAGTGGAATTTCTTCAGCCGATAGTAGCGCTTGCAACGGAAGACTAAGGATCAAGTCAATGTGGTATATCTTTAATTATTGCAGTTCAAATACGCATTCAGTTTAAGAATTCCTAATTCTCTAAAGAATCTAATCCTGCAGAGTGAATTTATTATTTCTCCCATTTCTTTCCATCGGGCGCCATTAATTGTTAATCTTAAGCGTATCATGTATGCAATTTTATGTCGACATCAAGAATATTCTTTGAATTTAGTGAGCCACTTTTCACGCTACCTACACTTAATAATATGTGCCTTTGCACGGATTATACAGGTGTATTCATTCATACTTTGTAGTATTGAGAAAATGCCTGATACATATACAACCCACCACATCATTTTCCTTTGCAGGTTGCATAACTTTCAGGACAAGATGTGTATATGGGGTCCCCCGAAAGTAGAGGTCTGCCCGGCCCGTAAATTTATAACGTGACGCCCGACCCGAGTCCGAAATATATTTTAGCATTTAGGCCCGAGCCCGGCCTGAGTTCGTGTGATAATCAAATGAGCCCAAAATAAGCCCGAATTACAGAAACTTTATAATTTACGTAAAATTGTATTTTTATTTACAGCAATTGAAGGTTTGCTTTTGCAGTTGTGCTTTAAAAGTTCTCCAGAAAGAACGATCCAATAAATATCATTGTACAGTATATTTACAAAGTTAAGCCCGAGAAATATGGTTGTTTATTTTAAAAATTACGGCCCGAGCCCGGAAGTGATATATGCTTTGTAGGTAAAGTCTGGTCCACGGACTGGATCGGCCCGAGCCCGTGCAGACCTCTACCCGAAAGTGTGTCCTAACCGGTAAACTGTTTGATCTAACATTTGGGGTCTAGAAAATCATTGTCAGAAATACGTAAATGGAACTAGGTGTTCTTTAAAGTGATTTTTTCTTTAGTTCAACGTACCACGATTATGCACCAAGACTAAAAGAGACAGTGATGATATGTATGGATAATAATGGTGGGAAAAGTAAAGTGGAAGAGCCTGAGAAATCCCCCACACGATTTTGTTCACCACAAAGCCCATTCGGCGGGAGCTGAGATCGACCCAGGGATCCCAGGCGCTAGAGGTGTGCTCTCTATCATCGAGTCACCGCAACCCCGGTTGTAATTTTCGATTCTTATTCCAGTGACTTTTATTATACATGTCTGTGAAGCATGGAGGTTATGAAAGACGCTCTAGTATCAAGTGTGATTCAAACCATAGTTTTACCCGAAGGTGAATTCTAGTTAATTTACTTAACGATGATCAGTTCCTTTCTCCCGTTCAAACAAATATATGAGAAACTAATATTTATGGAATTGTAGCGAAATTAAGATCAATATTAATAGGCGAAAACCATATTCAAGAAGAAATTAAATGTCGACTAAAAGCAAGGATTTCGTGTTATTATTCAGTACAAAATCTCTTGTTGTCGCGAATTCTTCGAGGAATTTGAAATTTAAAGTGTACAAAACCATAATCATGACTACCGTTCTGTATGGCTACGAAACATGGTCGCTAACTCTGAGGGAAGAACGTAGACTGAAAATATTTGAGAACAAGAGCCTGAGACGAATATTCGGACCCAAGAGGTTAGGGATGCGCACGAGTCGAGATTTAAGCCTGTCTCGACTCGACTCGAATTCGAGTCGAGACAAAATATTCGAGTTAAAATATACCGGTACGCACACATCAGCTAAAACATTATGAGTACCTACCTAATTGTCAATATGTCCACCTTTGGCACGGATAACGACGGCGACGCGTCTTGGCATGGACGCAATGATCCCTGGTAAGTCGCTGGAGAGAGTTGGTAGGCACAGGTCACCTAATTCCCGTAAATTCCGGGGAGGGGGCCATGCACACTGACGTCACGTTCAATCACATCCCAGATGTGTTAGATTAGGTTCAGATCCGACGAGTTGGGGGCCAACACATCATTTGGAACTTGCCCCTGTGTTCCTCGAACCACTCCATCACACTCCTAGCCTTGACATGGTGTATTATCTTGTCGAAAAATGACACTACCGTTGGAAAACATGGTCGTCATGAAGGGGTGTACCTATTCTGCAAGCAGTGTGCGACACGCTTCGGCCGTCATGGTACCTTGCTCGAGCTCCACTAGAATGTGGATGCTCATGTGAATGTTTCTCAGAGCATAATTAAGCCGCCGCCAGCCAGTTTCTGTCCCGCAGTACAGGTGTCAAAGAGCTGTTCCCTTGGAACACGGCGAATTCGCACCCTCCCATCGTCATGATGATGAAGGTATCGGGATTCATCAGACAATGCAACGATCTGCCACTGCGCCAACCTTTAGGTAGTTTATATATATATATATATATATATTAGTGTTTACAAAAAATCCTTTTAAAAATACGTATCTATAGAAGTGAAAGGTACCTATCTGTACTAGTTCTTGGCATCCAAACAGTCCATTTATTGTAATACTCTGTAAAATTCTCTCTTATCATAATATGTAATGTACAACAAATATTACATTATATATTATCCGTAACTCGTGATATGCTGCAACACATTAAAGCCTCAAAATGGTTGGGGAAGCGAATAATCCAGAAGTTATGTAGCCCTATTGCGTTCATGGGAACGAAAACAATAATTATAACTATGCTAAATTACTATAGACTGAAAATTGCTCATTCAGAGAATTTATGAAGTTCTCTTTATCGCAATAGTTTTATACAAACTAGATATAAACTACGGATAATAGTTTTATTCAAACTAGATAATGAAATATTATTATTATATTTGAAGTATAATAAAATTATTACGACATTAATTATTAGTTTTAAATAACTGAATTGAGCTGAAAATTAAATCTTGATCTCAAAGATTAACTATTAATTTTATGTGTTCTGTAGCTTTCTAAAGTAATAAATGCTGGAATTGGTTTCAAGGCTGTTTCTGAGTGAATACATACTTTCTTGAAAACAAGATTAAAAATTATAGAAATATTTTCGAGACATTCGAGTCAAGTCGAGTTTTTTTACGAGCAGTGTCGTCTCGTCTCGAATTTTGCAAAGTGTGTCCCGACTCGAATTCGAGATTCGAGACGTCTCGACTCGTGCTCATCCCTAGGAACGGGAATGCGGAATACCGGAACTTCATAATGAGTAACTATATAATTACCAAACATTGCTAGTGTCATCAAATCTAGGAGGGCAGGTCACGTAGCCAGTATGGAAGAAAGTAGGAACGCTTTCAAAGTCTTAACTGGAAGACCAATCAGAAAATGACCATTAGGAAGACCTAGGCGTAGATAGAAGAACAATATTAAGATGGATCTCGCAAAAATAGAAATACAAAGTAGAAACTGGATCCAATTGGCTAAGAATAGAAGTCAGTGGAAAGATTTCGTGAACGCGACATTGAAACTTCACGTTCCATAGACCATAGAGTTAGTTAGTTCAGTGAAATTATTAGTAGAGAATTAGGGTTTAGGATTCAATATATACAAGAACTGTGTAAAATTGAGGCTTCATTACTTGTATATTTTTTGTCAAATAATATTCCTCCGATTGAACACATTCTAATGACACGTAGAAAGTTTTCGAAGCATTTTATTCCCAACAAGATTTCAACTAGCGGCCATATCCACGGAAAGAGAGCACTGCAGTCTAAAGGCTGGTTATTATTAAGACTACGCAATGACACCTGAGTCTGTAATCTATAATTTTTTTTTTTAAAGTTACAATGTCCTATCAAAATATATAGGTAAAATTTTATTTTCACATAAAGGAGGTGCTCTCATTATGTTTTATTTATTTTTAATTCACTTTTTAGGGGGGAAAATAGCAAGTAACTTAGTTATGTTACTGTTGAAATCAAAACACTTAGGTACAATTTTAAAAATTAATAACAACAATTGAAATTAATTTGTACAAAATATTAACGTTCTTTTGTAATAGATTTCCGGAAATCTAAAGTATCTATGCCTTTTTGTTTTAATAATCTCCTTTATAAGAGCGATTAGAAATATCTGGCAAATAGGAAAACTTTCTGAAGAACCATTGCTAAACATCTACTTACTAAACAGCTCAAGGAAACTTCTGAAGATTGCTGCTCTGGGCAATAAAATTTGTGCAGATATCAGTCTTCCTAAAGGGACAAGGTGAAACATGCGTAGATTTCTATTTTTTTTTCCCTTTTTTGAGATCGTGAACCTAACGAAGTATAATCATTGTACTGTGAAAAGCATTGAATTAGGCTGTAAATAGACTTGAGGATGATTTACAAAACTGGTCTGTTTTCCGAACAGTTTGCTTCTTATGCGTGGAGATCTTATCAACTGTGGCCGTCTTTATGTGTTTTCTTCAGAAATAATAATGACTACCATTTTAGCTATCGGGAACTCGTTAAATGTCAAAAAATAGAACTCAGTAATTTGAAACATCACAGTCACAAGGTACATTTGCTAATCAGATAGGCACGCAAGGTTTTGTCCGATTTATTTATTTATTTTAAGAGAATAGCTTTTAGCATCGGTAGATAGATAGTATTTTTATATTGCTTGACCATCCATACAGTTCTGTGTCTCAGCCTCATTTGATGAAGTCGGTGCTTGACTGAAGACCTGGATATTCTTTTCAAAAATAACGTGAAAAGAGTAGTTATAATAATATAAAATGCAGTATTATTTTGTGATTTTTGAACAGCTAATTTAAAGTCTTATGAGAATACAGTAAACATCAGAATATCGCCTGGCTCTTTCTCTACACATATAGAGGATCGAAAAATCGTCTTTCATTTACTCTGCATGTAGAAAGAAAGGTCTTTAGTTCCACTGTATAAATAAATACATTCTTTGTTTAGCCTCTCGTATTAGAATGAATATATTTTTGTAGTGATAAACAATATTCGACTGATCCCAATCCTATTGTTCCGTAATTGTTGTGCTCAAACCTGTTACAAATCGTTTGCTCATAGTTATGAGTTTTTCAATTTGTGCTAAATCACATAGGTCAAATTTAATTAACCCAAATTATATCTTATTTGTGTATCATCTACATCCTATAATATAAACTCTTTATATTAATTGTTGCAAAATGGATAATTGCACGCTATTTGACACGTGATTACACAAATTGACGTGTAATCAAAATCATATGACGAAAAGACAAAATTTCTTCTGAGTTCACAGTTCAAGTCTAGTTAATATTGATTTCCGTACTTATTCCTATACATTGTTCAGCGTAAGCTCTAAACTCCGATAAACAAAATATTTGTATCCTTCCGCTTGTCACAAATACGATTGGCTAGTGATGTATCACTCCCACTCCCCACGGGGAGGAGTAAATTATACACGTGCATATTGACAATACTGTTTCGTGTTGTCCAGATACTTACAGCAGCAGCAGAAAAGAAAGAAAAGAAACTCGAAAGATTTTTTAAAAAAAGTATTTGAATTTCGCTCGTAAACAATTGTTGCTTAGTGAGTAAAGGTTTGCCTTGTTGGTGTTTCACCACATCACTCGCGGAACCGAGATTCATGCCAGTCATCTTTCAGAGTTTAAAAGCAGAACACCCGTCCATAGTTGAGTTGGCGCCATAATTACTGCGCATGCTTAGTGTTTATTTCTATTGTTTCATTAGCCACACTCGATTGCAGTATTATTAGATAATCCGTATTATATTTTTGTCATTTATAATAATATAGCAGTTTTATATGAAACTTCATCGTAAAAGTAATAATGCAATCACATGAACTATTTTGCGGAGGAGTACAAGCGTCGGTAGAACAACAGCAAATCAGCGAGATTTAGTTTCACGTGGCTTTGTTTATCGCAGTTTAGAGCTTACGCCGAACAATATATAGTTTTGTTTATGTTGAAAAGTGTTTTTAATGAATCTTTTGAAAAAAAAAAAAAAAAAAAATGAAAGTTTTTGCTAGCTAAAATTTTATCCGGAAAGTAAACTAAACATTTCGAGAAATTAATTGCTAGTGAGCGAGGGTCATTTTTAAGAGACTTTTCTCAAGTGGTGTGCTTTTGAAACTGTAGTGGCACGCCATTGGCTAGAATCACATCCAATCCCGTCATGATTATTGTTTACGTTGAGAAATGAATATTCTTTATGAATCTGTAAGAACTTTTCCTTCGGCACTAAATGCGAGGTATGTCCGAAAAGTAATTACCGTTTTGAAAAAAGAAATACTAAAATAGTTTTGTACAAGCCAGATTTATTTTTCCTCTACTGACACCAGTATGGTTGAGTTGTCGGGAGCGTACTGTGTCCTATAATGGTTTATAGCAGTGCTATTCAACCTTTTTTTTTTTCTCGAGTACCCCTAGATAACGTTCACCATCCAATTGTGTACCCCTGAAGCTGTTTAAAAATTAAATTGAAATTAACTTATTAAACTTAATACACATGTTCTGTTGATTAAAAAGGGGAACAAACAGATCCAATGAAGGGACAATCAGTGTCCCGATAAAAAGGTTACTTGCAGGGGGATAAAGTACATATCCGAAAAAGTTAACATAGGAAATGGGTGAGATCCAGTTCTACTGAGGGGGATTTTCCCCTCATCTTCCCTGATAATTCCCACACTGAGGACAATGTTAAAAATTAAAAAAAAAAAAAAAACTAAAAGTAACTTCAGAACTAAACTGAGCTTGTTTTCGGGACTGCAACTACTCGATTCTTGGTCGAATCTTCGAGAAGGCGAGAATCAGAGCTGATTCTCGATTCAAGCAATTTAAGTGCTTCATTTTTATTGATGTTAACGCAGAGAAACCACTGGGAAGAAAAAAAATCTCCAACTATGATAATTCAGTGAATATTGGGAATATGCTTATTTTAGGATTATGTACCCCCAGAAACATCTTCGTGTATCTCCCAGGGGTACGCGTACCTCCAGTTGAGTAGCACTAATTTAAGTGTTTAAAACAATCGCTGGACCCATCCTCAAAACCAAACGACTTGGCAGTGCCTTCACATTCCTTACCCATTACAGCGAGGAAGGAGAGGACTTGTAAACTCAATCGTGACTGGTGACGAAACGTGGGTTCGCCATGACACCCCAGAATCGAAACAACTTTCAATGGAGTAGCGGCACACAGGTTCTCCTACAAAGCAAAAGTTCGAAACACCAACTTCACTGGCGGAATGTTTCGTTGAGGAAGGTTTGGACAAGTTGCCCACCCGCTATGACAAGTATTTGAACATTGGTGAAAATATATCGAAAAATAGTTTAAGGTATCTTTTTCATGTAAAATAAATTTGGCTTGAATAAACTTGATTTAGTGTAATTTTTTTCAGACCGGTATTTACTTTACGGACACGCCTCGCATCCCTTTGTCGATTGAGTGTAGGCAATACTCGTTCCACCCACAGATAAGATAAGATGAGATAATGAGATAAATTTGTAATTAAGTCAGTAGGCGAAACGAGATAGGCCAAACTGGCATGAACCCAATGGGAGTGCCTCAAAACACCAAAATAATAATTCTGGGCGGAAATGCCTATTCGAAAGGAAGCAAAAGACCGACATATAAGTGAAGTCGCGAATATATAACTTGAGGCGCACAATACTTCATGTAAAACGATTACGGTATTATTGACACATATTACATAACTACATAAAATACAGGAAATATGTAGGGATGCGCACAAGACGAGTCGATACAGGATTTTTCATGACAAAATTCGAGTCGAGACACGGCTCTTCCAATAGAGAAATTCGAGTCGAGACATCACTTTTACAGCACATTTTCGAGACGAGACAGCCACAAATCTTGTCTCGTGCGCATCCATAGATTTTTTTTTTTTTTTTTTTTTTTTTTTTTTTTTTTTTTAAATGCTCAGATCCGCCTCTTCAGTTTCGGCATCTGAAGACTTTAACCGAAACGGGCTATCATCATCGCATTTTATTTTTCTTTAGCCTTTTTTCATCATCCTTTATTTGCAATAATTGAAGGGAAAAAGGGAACAAGGAAAAGGGTGGGAAGGACGGAACCACAACACTCAACATCAAACAACAATGAACAACAAACAAAACAAAACATTTTAAAAAACAAAAAGAAAACGAAAAGAAAACAAAATGGACTTGAACTATCTCAACAATATTGCTAACTAACAAGAATTCAATTACTATCTAATTCCTACCAAATTTTATTATCATAATATTTAACAGAATTCGATTGCTATCTAGCTCCTACCTAAATCGTCATGTATATTATGTTCATAATTCTTTAATATTTCCAAAATCTATAATACAATTTCTATTTTCGTCTTATTGATTTTAGAGTTCATTAAAATAGCACGAAAAAATTTTCCTGTTATGCTCTGATCTCCAGTCAGATAATTTCGGTGTCTGCTTAATGCTGTTCTCTTCCTAATCTTGGTTTCTCACCTAATTGATTTTCACCTGTGTGTGTGTTCCTCTCCTGTGTCATGGTTTCCTCTGTGTGGTTAATAATCACTATGTACACATTACTTCACTAAACACTGCACACACATCACTTCACTAAACACATCACTTTTCTGTAATGCACATAAGTGTCATGCTGACAAAGTTGGTTCTCTGATTTTTTTTTTTTTTAATTATGATTAAATTATGATTTTGGCTGTATTTGTTAATGTAGCTGTATTATTCATTGATCTCGGTTCATCCTGCACATCAAAAAAACGGACCGTGAGTATCAACATGAGGCCCAGGACCCACTCGGAGCACTTAGTGCGGGCCCTGGTCAGTTGTGTCCCGCCGCCGCGTACACACGGACCGGAAGTCGCACGCTATCGTGATCGGATCGCGAAGCGGCTTCGAGATGATGCTCTATTTCCGAGTCTTCATGTCACAATTTCGTATATTATTATATATGATTGTTTCTATTACATATTAGTGTATATTTATTCCCACTCATTTTATCACCATCGCATCACACACACACTCCCAGAACATCCGGAGTTCCTTACCAGTCAAAAGACCGAGAATGCTCTAGGCACTCACACACCATCACTCAACCTCCTTCCTGGGGGCGCGGAGATCCAGCGCTTCCAGAAGTTTCCTTCGGTCCAGGAGGAAGGAATCCTCATTCATTCTATTTTCCATATTTTATGTCCATTTAGCTTGTGTTTTCTCTGTAAAATGCATCCATAGAAATATATTAAATACTGTAATAAATATAATGTTATATTATGACATGCATTTTGAAAAACGAAACACTTTTCGAAAATGCAGGGAAGTGCCAATTGCCCGCCACTGTGAGCGGCTGTTTTTTTTTTGTGGGGGGGGGGCACTAAAAGGCTCATAAAATACTCCATGTGGAGTATTGTACTGTATGAGTCAGAAACAGGGACACTATCCAAAAATAATTAAAAACGACTAGAAGATTTCGAAATGTGGGTATGTAGAAGAATGGAGAGAATTAGCTGGGTATAGCGGGAAACGAATTAGAGAGCGTTAGAAATGGTGGAGAAGAAAGAACAATTTTAGATATTATTAAGAAGAGGAAGAGAAATTGAACATTGGTTAAGAAGGAAGGGTATCATGAAGGATGTGCTAGAGGGTATGGTGGCAGGAAAAAGAGGGAGGCGCGAAGGAAGCTACAACTAACGTACAATATCAAAACAGAAAAATCGTACGTAAAGAGGAAGAGGTTAGCGGAAGACCGTGGAGCATGGACGCTTCTCAGTTGCAATAAGTGATCTGCCAGTAATGGCAGAATACCTATGATGATGATGAAGGACTGTTTGGTAACCAAAATGCATTCACTTTAGTTATTTGTAGTTTTCTAGCAGCTTTGTAGATCGAGGTTCGATACATTTTAATTCATGCCGTTCCCGTTTCCTACACTAATGGACCAACTCCAAAAATTCTGTGATCTACCCATCCGGAAATCAAACCTTGAATCACATGTGTTAATTTTTTGGCTACAAGGAAACAGTTTTCAACAAAATTACTTCAGTACTAAAGTAAGTAAGTGCTTAAAATACTAGAAACTTACCTTCCGAAACTGAAATATCGTTATTTTTAATCATATGAAATGTTGCTGCGGTCTAATGAATGCTCGTTAATCTGATTCCCCATGTATAGTTCTCTCTAGTATTATAAGAAAACTTTATATGTCGCAACATATGAAAGTTAATGGTATATAAGCGGTCTCCATATTTAAAAAAAAAAAAAAAAAAAAAAAAAAAAAAAGTGGGCTGAACCTCGTATTTAGCTAATAGCTATGTCATTTAAATTTGTTGTAACTGTATGTTCAAGTCTTAAATGAAATAAAACAAACGTGTTAATGTAATATGAGAAATATTTTTAAAAAAATATATATTAAAATGATAAAATAACAACTTAGTATTGTATGTCTTTAATGGTACTCCAGAAATTTTATTAGAAATCTGATGTCTCTTGAGTAAAATGAAAAGTAGTTTAAGTTTGTATTATGAAAAATGTGTAGTGCAACAAACTCAGTACTATTTATCTTATGGAAAATAACAGGTTTCAAAAAATGATAATAATAATAAACAAGTAGCAGTGTCACATGTACACCACGTCAAGGAGTTTGGTTTGCATGGCGTGATATTTTCTCAATTAACATTGAAACCGAAAGTAGTAGGAAATTTGTGTCACTTCCGGTTTTGGTACAGAAATTGAAATGCGTATGGAGTATATTCTTGGGCCACCCAGTTGGTAGCAGAAAACTTTTCTCGCTGTTATAGTTTTTACTAGTCAGCGATCAACGTTGAAACGGAAGTGTTTGATTTCTGTCACTGTCAGTTTGAATATAAGGTTAAGAGAGAAAATAATACCTGTGAGAACCTAAAACGATTCCAAACTATCGTTTTTTTACTCTACAGCGATCAAAGTGAAAACCAGAAATGGTTGATTTCTGCCATTTCCGGTTTCGTTAAAGAATAGAGATGAAGTGTATTCTTGGGACGCTGCTTAATCGATTGCAGAAAATAGCTTCTTGCTACTTATTACCGTTTTTGCTTTATAGTGATGAACATTAAAACCGGAAATTGTTGATTTCTACCACTTCCGGTTTGAATACCTCCATCAACGAACTCGAGTCTAGTCCTAATTTTTGATCCTCTACACCCTGGCCAAAGAAGATGTTGACCCATCAAGTAATTCTTGAGAATTTTTTGTCTCCCGGATCGGACACGCAAATACGGACACGGACAGTAGAAATTTCAGTAAACTAAACTTCTTAATAAATAAACGTAGATTGTTGCTGGGATTTAGGGACACTGTAGTCTACTGGTTAGAGCGTTGGACTCTCGCCCACGTGGTGCCGGGTTCGATTCTCGGCCGGCCCACCCAGCATCGTGAGGCAAGTCGGGGAGTCAAGCGACAACCACTCGGTCTAGAAAGCTCCTGGTACGCTTGTTAGAAACATGCGCTGACCATGTGTTCGTCGCAGGCTGGACGTAGTTCAGCCAGTCGCTGACAGATGGCGTTGAAGCGGCTCAGGCCCACAAAACGCTGTTCCGCCAAGTGCTTTGTCTTTTGTTCTGGAATTTCATAACTTAAACAAGGTTATAAGTTTGAAAATGAGTATACTTGCTCTTTAAGCATTGCGTTGGGGCGTGAAAAGATGAACTTTAAATATATATATATATAATTACCTTTTTGCATATTTCAAAAACTAATTATGCCATTTATGACCTTTGCGTTTTCTGTGTACGTTCAATGTATTAAGTATTGCAATGTTTAAGCTGAAATATTATAATGACAGTTTTTAAGGAGTTCACACACACACACACACACACACACACATATATATATATATATATATAACTAAACTAAGGGAAGAAAACTTCTGTGACTCTAATTCTTGTATACAAGAACTGATACAATAGATAAATTTTTTCCCCTTAGTTTGAAGAGAGAAAGGTTAATTTTTACCAGTGTGACTTAACGAAATTCGCCACTGTATACTGGTTTTAATTCTCTACTACTTAAGTACTATAGGTCTTTAATGTTCCTCCTCCTAAATTTGATTTCACATTGAGACATTGACTTTTTGCTGGAGCAAGGAAACATAGAACAAGTTGAAAGCTGCTTGATTTAAAAATGGGGGCACAGTGTCCCATTGGTAGAGCACTCGTCTCTTCTGCGAAGGATTCCCGGTTCGATTCCCGACCACTCGATTTTATGGTGGACAGCATCTTATGTGTGGATTTTCTCTCTGTTTTCCCGTTTACCCCTGCATCTCATTCCAGTAACTCTCATAATGTAATAAATAATCGATTTCCTTTAGCTTCAAGGCCATAGTATGAGATTTGAAACTAAAAATTTAATTTCGTTTCATTTTCGATTTAAAAGTAAAGCTCCTTTGTAGCCAAGCAGTTAGCGTACGGGTCTTTGGCATGGGAGACCCAGGTTTGATTCTCGGCGGGAGTTCATCTGGTTCGGATTCCACGTTAATCAGTAGGTCCACGTCTCATATAGGCTCGCTGCTGAAAGGAATGCTAAACTCAAAATCAAATCAAATCAAAATTGAATTAAAAGTAACGAACATTGAACTTGAGAGCCAGAAACATAGGCGATTTAGAACCTGATGAACTTATCATTACATGTGGAAGATCTCTTGTCAGTCAGAATCTTCCATTTGTTCTAAAGGTATGGAAATTTCATACGTGCTTGATCCATCCCTTTGGAGGAGATGGGTACCTTGGTGGTTTAGTAATAGAGTACCCACCTTTGGTGCGATAGGTCTCTGGTTTAATCCCAGACCATATAAGTTTGTGGTGGACAACATCGTGTCCGTGAGTTTTCTCGGGTTTTTCATTCCATCAAGTCTTCCATGATCATTCACCTTCATCACTCATGCTTCTCTTTAAACTTGTAGGGCATAATTGTGTGATGTAACACTAGACATTTCATTTAACTTTTGAACTTCAAACTAGAAAGCAACCAATAGCGATGGTTGATAGCCGATGAGCTGATCACAATATTAAGTTACATCTAGCAATCCCTCTTGGTATTCAGATCTTTTGTTACTTTTTAACTATATGAAGTTGTACTAATGACCTCAGAATTAATATTGATATTGATTTCAACGTAAAAGTAACCTGACATTATTACTGTGCATTTCTGAAATTACGTTGCTGCGTGTCTAGTTGTATAATGACTTAGTGCATTTGCACACGGCGATGATTATATCGGTGTATATGCCGATAATGTGAAATCGACTTCAATGTACTCAAACCGTAGCTTCCAGATGCTGTCGGCCAAGCCCCCGATATTGCCGGCGATATCGCCAACACCGGTTTCTGTCGGGGGCAATGTTTTCTTATGATTGGAGCTTATTATTACTATTATTTTACAGTCTCTGTTTTGGAGTAGCTAATTCCTTGTATTAAATAAAGTATAAAATGTGGGAAATCTAAAGAGTACTGGTTTCCCTCTAAATAGCTATTATTAAATAGAATATAGGAAATTTAGAATTTTAGATAACCAATTTCCCTGGATTATTTTCTACTCACTTTTATTTTTGTTTTCTCTCTTTCTCTCTCTCTCTCTCTCTCTCTCTCTCTCTCTCTGATTACATGTTTTTAAATCTACTAACTAACTAACTAACTCTATGGCCTATGGAACCCGGAGGTTCAGTGCCGCGTTCACAGAAGCTCTCCACTGACTTCTATCCTTAGCTAATTGGATCCAGTTTCTACTTTGTATTCCTATCTCTGCGAGATCCATCTTAATATTATCCTCCCATCTGCGCCTAGGTCTTCCTAATGGTCGTTTTCCTATGGGTCTACCAGTCAAGACTTTGAAAGCGTTTCTACTTTCTTCCATTCTAGCTACATGACCTGCCCACCTAAGCCTCCTAGACTTGACGACCCTAACAATGTTGGGTAAACCGTATAAACTATGTAGTTTCTCGTTATGAAGCTTCCGCCATTCCCCATTCTCGTTTCTCTTGGGTCCGAATATTCTTCTCAGGATCCTGTTCTCAAATACTTTCAGTCTATGTTCTTCCCTCAGAGTAAGCGACCATTTAAAATCTACTAATGCATTATTATTTTAAATCTACTAATGCATTTAAATTTTATTGCATTCTGGAAATTAATTTAAGCGTAATTTTCAAAGTTTGATACATTGTGAACATAAGCATAAGCATATTGAAAAAAATCCTGATTATGTTTACTTTTATTTTCATCAGAATTGTGTGCAGATCACTTTCCCCGGTCCCGCTCAGTAAGCACTGATTGAATAGAATATTTGTTGACAAGTTAAAGTAGAATTATTATTATTTTGAAACGAAACCAGGGTCTTTGCAAAGCTCCAAGGACAAGTGATTCATTTGGCATTTTCTTGATTCTAATCTCAACAACAGGGATGTGACTCCATGCTTCACTTGTTGCAGATCTTTGCTCTCACTTCCAAACCCATCCCCCCCTTCCCATTTTTAAAATAATTTGTAGAATGGAAATTGAAAACAAAGACCAAAGCTATGTATCCAAGTTTTCCCTCTTTCCTTTGTACCGGCATCGACCCCCTGATAGAGTTCTGCAGTTTAGCCACAGTGACTGGATGAGAAGGTTGTGTATTATTACATTCTTACCTTTCTAGTTTTGCTTAGAATGTTAGAGATGGCAAGAATTTTTCCATACGATATTTTAACCCTTATTGAACTTGTGGAATGTAGACCTTGCATATGGGATAAGATAACAGACTCTTTCAAGGGCAGAATTGAAAAGCAAAAAGCATGGTGAGAAATTTATGCAAGCCTTGCCGAGGATTTTGAGTTCATGGACAGAAAGAAACTAGAAATGACAGGTATGTATGGAGCAATGTAAAACAAAATTACTACTAATTCGAATCGTATCACTTGATCTACTATGACATTGGAAACCTATTTTATTTGCATGGAAAACAAAATTTTATACATACATACAATATGTAACACTGTTTCAACAAAGATTAAAATTAATATAGTTTGCAATGTACCACAGCATCAATTCTCATCGAAACGAAAATAATATTATTACGAAATATATTTAAAATGGCACTGTTAAAAATCTAAACATGTTTAAACATAGGCCTATTTTTTCTAAATTTTGTACCGTCCTCCACACCTCTTGAGAATAGTTTTTGTAGTCCTTGTTTTAAAAAATAATTTCCCGATTATATTACTTTTATTTGTTTTCACATATGGAGAAAATTTTTAGAAACACATGCAGAATATATTATCTGTCGATTACTTTGCTCATCACCGGCAACGATATTGTCGGCGACTTGTGCAAAGTACGGCGACACCGACATTATCGGGGCTTCCGCCGATTTTGTCGGTATCGTGTGCAAACACACTTACGGTTTCTGTGCATTGGACTGCATTGGGTGGATAGATAATTATTTGGAAAAACCAAGTGATGGCAATATGGTGTTTATAAGGACAGATGGGGAGCAACCTAAAAGAAGCGAATTCCAGTAAAGAAAACAAGAGCGACAATGATGAGACTAATGCAGTGCTGACCACACATTCGCCACTTTCAGATCACCGGCTTCGTGCCAGAAAAAAAAAGAAAAAGAAAAAAGTTGCTTTTTATTTTCATGGAGCATGAGTGTTGTTTCTCGTAGTTCCATTACCCATTCTCCAAGATAAACAAATAGCGTTATTGCGAAAGACATGCTGCATCGAGCTACGAAAATAGGTCGTCACGACATTCAGCATAAAGAGTTGATACAAAACATTGCGAAAAGTGCTTCAGTGAGGAAAGGAGAACTGCAACGACCTGATCTGGAGAAATTTTCGGCGAGTTACCACATTGCTTCGGAGGGTGGAAGCGCGCGCTTTTTCCTGTGCACCGAGAAAGGACATTTGAGTGTATTGTCTGCGTGTATCTTCTTCGTTCCATGCAACTCCACGTGTTCATATGTCTATCGCGTCACTTGTGATACGAGACGCACGTGCATATAGTGAATTACAGCTGTTGTTGTGTTGTGTTTTGGATGATAGGAGAGAAGAAAAAGAAACCACGAGAGATTGTTTTATATGGTCTGGTATTCCGGGGAGCGAATAGGTGTAGGAGCATCTGCCAGTGACGTTGAGGCTGAAGGATCGTATTTGTTCTGTGGAAACAGGCACCGACGATGAAGCAGAGAAGTTTCTGGCCTGTGAGTCAACAGCACGCCAGCGCAGAAATTTTTCGTGAAGTCGCTCATCTCTGTCCCTCTCGTTGCGGTCTATAAAAGCCATTTAGTCACACATTATTACGCCTATTTAGTGGGTGTTACTGCGCTCGTTTATGTGCAATAACACACGCTTGTAGTTTTTTTTTCTTCCGTTTAAATTTTTCGTATATATACATTGTTGACTTGTGAAATTCATTGGTCAACAACATTGACAAAAGTGTGAAGCCACAGTGTTATTTTTTTTTTCAGACAAACAAGTTGTCTTTTTGGAAAGGGAATTGTAGAGCATGAGAGTTCTGTATTCGGGTCAGGGAATGTCGTTATCATAACACAGTGTTCGCGTGCGATGTTGTTTGCGAGCCAGGTAAGGAAGGATTGATTATAAATGACTCTTATTAATTGTTTTGTCAGGTGGTTTGTTTTTTTGGTTACCTCTCATCGTAGGCGCCATACTGACTGCACTGTGAATGCACTTTGAACAACCTAAGAGAAGTGGAACCTTGGGTGGGGTCGGCGTCTCCCTCGAAGGGAGCATCGAACCAGAAAGAGAAACAACATGATAGTGAGCGTGACTGCTCATGGCGAGACTTGCACGATTGCACGAAGTTGTAGTTTCAGTTAGGTTACTCGTAGCCCGAAAACTCGCAAGTGTGTAAGTTGTGCAGAAATCATCTTCGTTCGTTTGGACAGTGAAGAAAGAAGAGTTTGTAGCGTTAAATTCTGTTTTGTTTGTGTGTGTGGAGAAATGAGAAAAAGAACTATATAATTGTAAAAACTTGTACTGCTGTTGGTGACGCTTGAATGTAAACAAAACATTGACCACGTGGTATACGGAGTAAAAGCAGGAGTATTTCCCCTTCCCCCTTCCAACAAGAAGAACAGTTTGTGTACGGTGAAAGGTGAAGGCAACAGTAAACGCTGACCATGGAAAGAGACGGAGGAGTTTTTGCAGTGTTGTCTCGATTTCTGAAGATTGGAAAGCGCGTCAAGGCGAAGAGAAAGGTAAGACAATGTATTTTCCTTGTTCTAAACTCCTGGATTTATATTGTATCTCAGTTCTCAATATTAATGTAAATAATTGAATATCCTCATTTCCTAGTTTTTCTGATTGCTTAAGATAGTTGTTACTGTAATGCTCATCATCATAATTTTGTTTCTTGTGCTTTGTGGTCCATATAGTACAAAAGGGGAATAAACTGATAGAATCAGTGATGGTTTCACAGGGTGCCCAGGAAGAAATTCCTGTCGGGGCGTATCTCCGATTGTGTGTATTGTAAGTTAGCAATATTTTCGCAGTACTACGTTCAACCTCTGTGCTGAAAGTCCCTCCTGCGAAAAACCTCTGAAATCACCACTGAACAGATATTTCGATTGGAGCCATTTTGATGTTTAGTTCTGTGCGTCCAATGATTCTATCATGCAAATGAAAGAGAATTTCTAATTTTACGCCGGGGGCCGCGGTGGCTCAGTGGTAGAGCGTTCACCTCGTGCTAGGGGTCCCGGGTTCGATCCCAGCCCCCGCCAAGTGAACTTTGTAGTGGACAAATACCGTGTGCGTGGGTTTTCTCGGGGTTCTCCCGTTTCCTCCCACTTTCTTCATTCCACCATTTCATTCATTGCTCATCATCACCGTCTCCTTTAGCCTAACCGGCATAACAGTGGGACATAAAACTCAAAGATTTCATTTCATTTTTTCTAATTTTACGCCCCACGATTATGCCCTTCAGACGAATGGTTAATGAAAGAATTGGTGGAATGCAAATTTCTGAAGATAACCTACGGACACATGTTCACCACAAACCCGCCCGATCGGGGCTTGATCAAAAGACCCCTCACACTAGAGGTGAGCATTCTCCGCTGAGCTACCATACCTGTCAATAATGTGAGAAAGTTTAGCAGAGTTCATGCTTCTCTTTGTGCAGCTGGGCAAGTAAGAGAAGCTGTAAGCCAATAGGTCAGCGTTTCCCAACCGGTGTGCCATGACTGGGCACCACCGCTGGTGTGCCGCGAGGAAATCGAAACAAAATTAGTTTGGGTTGTCTAACTTTAAGGTTTTTTATATACTCTTTACTTTCTGAACTTCCAAAACGTGAGAGATCCCAAGTTCCCTCCCTCGAATCAAAAATCGAAAGAAAAAAAGCTTCGTACGCAATTTAGATCTGGTGAAAATCTATCTGTGTTCAACATTCAGTGGCTCTAGGTGACGTCTTTCTATACGAAACCTGATGACAGACAGACGGATACAAGCATTTTTTTTATAGCTGGGTACAGATTTAATTGCTCTAAGTGGCTCCTTTTTATGCAAAAACTTGATAACAGACATTTTTTAAGCTTTGTATCAAACATGGTTGCTCTACGTGGTTTCTTTCTATGCGAAAACCTGATTGACAGACAGACGGATGTATGTTTTTTTTAGCTGTGTAGAAATTTGATTGCTCTAGGTGGCTCCTTTCTATGCGAAAATCTGATGATAGACAGACAGGCACACGTGCTTCCTTGAATATACTAGATATTTCAACACCAATTATAAGAGCTCTTCTAAATTGAGAGTACCACAGACAAAACTTCCTCACTGTTATTTTTGAGTTTCGTGTTCGAGTAGTATTATTCATTCTATCATCAGTTGTAATACTGTTAAAGTTTTTATATTCAGATGTATTCAAGTAGTCAAGTCGGCGAATAACAAATATTTAAAAAATCATTCGAACAATGTTTATTGTAGTAACCCATATTTACTTCAATATAACAGTAAGACGGTTCGTGTTAAAGCAGTTTGTGTAAAGCAAGAACAAGATTAATTATTATTGCAAAACTACAAGCACAATTTAAGTTTCGTATTTCATCTCCACTTTTACCAATTATATTAGTTCGCAAAAAAGGGATTTCAGACGCCAGTATTTTTGACGCCGTCTGCCTTTTATGTGCACGCGATATCTGAAATACGTTGAACTTTTTTTTTTTTTTTTTTTTTTAATGCGTAATTGGAGATTGCACGTAGTTCATACAAGAGGGATCGCGAAACGCAATTTGGTCTCCCTGTTTGTCTAGTGGCTAGTGCGCGTCTTTAATACACATGGTTCCGGGTTCTATTCCTGGTAGAACATTGAACGCATTACAGTGATTTGGTTTGCACCGTAAACTGTAGATCCATGTCTCGTATAGCATCAGTGATGAAAAGGGAAAAGATTTCCTTTTATAAAAAACTATGAGAAGGAATAATCGATATTACTCTGAGGCGTATTTACAAATCCCTATAATGCTTGAGATTTTCCCATCTAAGCTACACCTTTTTCCATTGCATATGTAATACATACTAGAATAAAAAAACTGGTTTATTGCAAATTTCGATTTACCCAGCGTCTTCGAAACAAAATTCAAAATATGACATTGATATTACTGTTTTAAAACAATGAAGTTGACGAAAAGTTTTGTTACATGGATGGTCCATAAAATAAATATCACATTTATTTATTGTTATTTGGTTCTTCGTGTTTAAAAAAAAATAAATAAAAATATGAATAAATTTATAAGGAGTACGATAAATATCTTATTATGATGCAAAAACACCTAAGCTAGCATATATTTATCATGATATTAAAAAGTGCGCTAAAAAGAGAAAAAGCACTCGGAATGAACATCAAAGCTTTCAAAGTAGCCTAATGCTTCCTTACAGTAATTCAAATTAGAGTAATCAGTCACAAAACTTTTTTTTGCAACTTCTTACATATAGAACTTATATGGTTATCTACATATTAATTCCAAGTGCCTGATCTATTAAATTTAATACTGGACGAATTATGTGCAAGAGAGTTAAATTTATCAAAATTACTTTATATTATTAAATCAGGTTACTAATTCTTGCAAGGACATTTCATTTTAAAACCAAACGGGTGTTTCTTTGTCTTTTGCATGTATACCGCTGCAAAGCCTGAATTAAAAATTCTTCACTTGGAATATCATCATCTTTGCCATGTAATGATCCAGTGATGAGTCTCCCAGTCGATTTCTTAGTCGTGTCACTAATCTATTAATTGTGGCTGAAAGACCTTTCAGCGACAGCTGTTGACACAAGCACACTTAATATTTGTGTTATGAAATATCAATTTTTTCACGTTGTAACTGAAATGAGCTGGTTTCACTATTACTTTATATAGATTTCTTGAATCGTGAACACTATAATGTAAATGCTGTAAGAAACAATGATATTCCTTGTATGTAATCCACTAAGACTTAAAGTTTATCCTTTCAAGATTTGACTCACCTCGAATGATATCGCTCACCCTGAGCTATATTATGAAGAAAAGTAACTTTTTTTCTAGAAATTTTGTTACAGAGATGATGTTTAAAATTTAGTATGTGGATACTCACCAACAGTTCCCTTTTTTTTTCTCACCACCAATGTGTTGTGCTAGAAATTAGAAATTGCAAGAGTGTCATCTTGTTTCACCCAAGCATGTAATAAAGAATATGAATTGTTTAATGCAATCTCCGAAATCTCACAATGACACATCTTCGTGATTTATTAGACGCTTCCTCAAAACCCCACAGGTTGAGCTATAGGGGTATTTACATTTTTAAAGTCGTATAATAAAATCTTTGTAAAAGTTCAAAAACAGACTTCGTTCCTGGCTTTTGTTTCAGCATGAAATGTCTATCAAATAAACGTGCAAATATTGTTATTGTCTATTGTAAAGAAAAAACAACTGGCCAAGGCGACAGCGATCTGAAGAAGAAAAATAGAACTATATAGTGTATGGCTAATGACTAAATCAATATTACTGACCTGGTTTGTATGTCGACGTAATTATATGGCCCTGCATTCAAAATCGAACTCTTTTTTTTTTTTTTTTTAATTTTTTGTATAATTAGTTATTTAACACAGTCAGCATTTTGTAATCAGCAGAATACCCTCAGGATATATCATTTATTCACATTGCAATATTCAGGTTTAGTTTATAGTATGAACTGTTATAAATAAGAAGTATTTGTAAAGTAGATGTATTTCTTTTCACCACACTGTACAGTTTTAATCTCAATGTACGGGTCGGGGGCCGCGGTAGCTCAGTAGTAGAGCGTTTACCTCTAATGCATGGGGTCCTTGGTTCGATTCTAGCATTCATGGGTTTCTCGGGGTTTTCCCACTTTCTTCCACCATTTCATTCATTTCTCATTATCATCGTCTCCTTTAGCCTAGCTGGCATAATCGTGGGACGTAGATTTCATTTTTCCAATCCACGGAACGATAGTGGCGCACCCACAGAAGAGTTCACCGAGTCCGGACCCCCTCCCAAGAAAAAGCAACTTCCTAACTCAATATACCTTTGTACACTTTCTCAATAAAAATAGTGTAACAGGGGAAATGATTGATATAGCACGAAAATTTGATCTTACACTTCATCTGTACTCTTAAAAAATTACCTATTTCTATCATTTTTTTCTGAAAATATAAGAGGAAGTATTTTACTTTTTTTTTTTTTTTTTTTTTTTTTTTTTTTTTTTTTGTTTTCGGGTGCGGGAATATACCGGTTTAACCCCATAACATACTGATTATTTCTGAAAGAGCGTTTCAATTTTCATCTTTTTTTTTTTTTTTTTTTTTTTTTTTTTTTTTTTTTTTTAGAAATTCTGACAATCACTGAGGGACAAATCTAATGGCAACAATAAAATTATTTTTAATGAAGGCAACTATGATATACGTAGCCGTAAATAAAACCTCGAATATACTCGTCAGAAACGTGGGCAAACGATCATTTTCGAGCTTTTAATCTTTATACAGTTCAACAGTGGTGTTGCCCGAATATACTCGCGTTTTTATATTAAGGGGTTAATACTATTTAGACGAGGTGGCTTATATTATTGGACTCCCCTAAAGTTTTACCCCCCCCCAAAAAAAAAATCTGGGTGTACACCTGCAGAGCGACGAGTATGCTTGTTTGTCATCTACAAAAAGTTTCAGCATAACATTTCATATGCAATCTTTGCAAATTCTTAAATTAAAATGACCCCATTCTTCCCTTTTTTAACTTTTTTTTTTTTTTTTTTTTTGGTAATATGTAAAGAAAAATGTGGAGAACTGTTAAACATTTGAATGTTTCATATGTTTCTCCTCGTGCTTCTCCCTTCCCACTACAAATGTTTTGTTTGTTAGTAAATCATGTACTTTGCACGTGAGAAAGAGAGAACCTCAGTGTTGTTGTTGTTGTTGTTGTTTAGCTTGTCACGAACAATGACATGTTTACTTCCTGGTTTTGTTGGTGACTTTTTAAAGAATGTTGCAATATATTATTTTTCCTACAGTGGAAACCTTTTCATTCCATTGGAGTGTTAATAATAAGGAGGCACAGCTAACCCACTAAAAAGTATATGTACTTAGAAATCTTCTGAAAATAGATCCATAAATGGAAGGATACTGAATGACCAATATGTATTTATTTCTAGTGACGTTACAAAGCAGTTTAGCAACTTTATTGCGCATTTGAGGAGTTCTTATGACGTTTGCGGTGCTCCAATAAAACGCTCTCTTGAAAGGAGAAAGTTTGGAGGATTGAAGAGATTTTTTGTTGCCTCTTTTATTTTTAAAAAAATCAAGATACTTATTCGATGTATGTCTCGTTTATACTTTGCTCAGTTGTAATCCTATGGCAGTCAGTCGTTTATGCAATGTTTTGTATCTGGGTGAGTGTAAGCCTTTGCAACAATAAGTAGTTTGTCATGCCAGATATACCCGGGAATGAGCGCCATGTAATTATATACTTTTATGTACAGGGTGTTTCAAAACAACACCGACAACGTTTGAGAGATGATTCCTGACACCAAGATAAGACAAAAAGTATAGACCAACCTGGGTGCAGAATTCCGTCATTTCAGTGTTGTAGGCTGCCGAAAATATGAAAAAAATGAACTTTAAAATACCATAGCTCCAATACTATGGGACCTACCGTAATCGGGTCAAGACTTCACTTAGAAACTGGTATGTGTCATATCCAAATATCCATGTTTCAGAATCCTCCGGTACTCACGCAACAATCTCTATACAGGGAGTTTGGCTGCGGGCATATAATTTGAAGTACTCACCAATTCCCTCTATAAAAATTTTCGCGTGATTACCTTAGGATTCTGAAACATGTATTTTCGGATAGCACACATGTTAGTTCCTAAATGAAGTCTTAACCCAATTACGGTAGTTCCTATAGTATTGGAGATATGGACCTATTTAACCTCTTCTTCTTCTTCTTCTTTTTTTTAATGTTTTCGGCAGCCTATAACTCCGAAATGATGGATTTTCGCACCCAGGTTGGTCTATACTTTTTTGTCTTGTCTTGTTGCCAGGAATCATCTCCCAAACGTTGTCGGTGTTGTTTTGAAGCACCCTGCATATTACTCTGACATAAGTGAATGACTACTCTAGAAATTCAATTAAATTTAAACTTTCAGTGTTATGTCATGTAGACTAAGAGGAATAATTGATTAAAGTAAATGATTGTGAAAGATGAGGAAGTGGGAGAGTCCCTTGAGAAAAGAAACACAATGTCATCCACTGACCTAGGATCGAACCAAGAACCCCATCACACCAGAGGTTAGGAATTCCTCACTGAACTATTGTGCCTTCCCCCCCCCCTTCCGTTGTCCCAGAAAACAGACTAGAGATGCTGTTTTAACAGGAAATAGGCATAGTTTGTAGTGCTCGTTGAAAGTCTTTGGAGAGACCAAAAAGCTAATATAAATTTTGGGAAGCAAGAGTCCAAAACGTGGCTATAGAGTGAACAGTAACTTCGGTCGAACAGGAAAACAATTGTGGCCGATCAGGAGTAATAGAAGGTAAATTGGCAATATTGAAAGTAATTAAACAAGGGAAAAAAACTGGTTGCAGTATTTGTAAGAATGAATTTTACTTTAAGAGGTGTGATAAAAAATGTTTGGAAGGAAAAGAAAGGAGAGGAGAAAAACACAGTTGATACATAGTATTATAATTCATATATCAAGATGAAGAGATTAGCTGAGAACTGTAGCGCACAAAATAATTTTATTTTGCGACAAGTGAGGGCTGAATACCTATGATGATAGGAGTAAAATATCAGAAAATAAGTTTTTAGTATCTACGGCGTTGAACCTTCAATTTGTATAGAGCCACAAATTTATTCAAAGCTCTTCTTCAAATATAATTGAAGAAGACTGTGGTAGCATTCCATTTCCCATTGCTTTTATTAGATTCAGTGATCTTATTAGGTTACTCTTCTGATTGTTTATTCATTCCGGTCAGATCTTGCAACTTACATTTTATGCATGTCATATACTAATTATAGCTCTTGAGATTTTGTACACGTACCCGATAAATATTCAATATTTTTCAGATCAATTTTCGTTGTAGCTGATCGTTTTACTGTAAAAATAATAAAATTAATTATTTTAAAAAATATATGGAGCGTCTGCTGCTTATACATACAACCTAACCCTCACTAGTAGTTTAGTTGGTTGCATGTGACTAGGCGTCCATTTGACTTCATCTCAACAAGTTTGAGAATTTTAATTTTCGTAATAAAAGGAAAGAAGACTATTTACTTCTACGTTGCAATTAAAAATATTGAATAAAAGACTGAAAAGTAATAAATAAATAACCGTAAAAGTAAAACCTTTAAAAAAGAATTCTTTTATAAATTACACTAAAAAGAGTAAAATATTTTTGTGGGATGATTCAGGGTTAGCGACTTATTAACTAAAATTTAGAGATAAAGTGAAAAAATCGAGCCAAGATCTGATGGGATTGGATTGAATTTTGAGTTTAGCATCCTGTTCAGCAGCTAGACTACATGAAACATGAACTTCCAGGTTAATGTGAGATCCGAATCACATTAGCTCCCGCCGGGAATCGAACCCAGGCCTCCCACGACAAAAGTGCGTACTGTATTCACATAGCCACGAGGGAAAACTGAAATATTTTTTTCAGTTTAATATCCCATGATTATGCCCTTAAGACTAATGGAGATGGATGACTAAGGCAAGTGAGTGATGAGCGAAAAATTGATGGAATGAAATGTGGGAGGAAACGGGAATACCCCGAGGAAACCCACGGACATGACTTTGTCCATTACAAACTTACTTGGGCGGGGATCGAAACAGGGACCCCACGTATCAGAGGTAAGCCACGGTGGTTCGTCTTTCGTAGTGCTTTTTTTCGGTTATTGTTTTCTCTACAAAAAATTCCCGCTTATAGTAATAAAGGAGCTAAGTGTGTCTGTCTTGGGCAGCAGCCTGTCAAATGTTTTTTGTAGGCAAGTCTAGTGTGGGTGGTTGAAAATTATTTGTGTTGTTGAAGTCAACAGTCATACCAGAATGAGTCACAGTACCCAATATGCATTGAATCCTTAATGAAAATGGAGAAATGGACATGTGGGAAACAGCATCGTCTCTGAGGTCGAGAAGATTAGTCACCTGCAATAATATTGCGAAAGGTGTTACTCAATCCGTATGTCAGTGTACGAAGGTAATAACTAACATAATTCCATTGATACTTTTATAAGAGAGAGAGAGAACATTTCGTCAACGATCTGACGCAGGATCGTATCTTTAATAAAACTCTCACTTTCCTAAAAAATAAAAAGAAACAATAATTCCGTAGAGGGAAAACATTGAAATATCTGGAATAGCTGACGAGTGACTACATATTTAATTACTCTTCCTCTATGGAATTATTGTTCTTTCTTTTTTTCATATATATATATATATATATATATATATATATATATATATGGACCATCGATTTTCTTTAACCAATTGGGATTTCTATTTAGAGCTGAATTAGATTAGATTTCGTTGGATTCTGTTATTGCATAATTTAAGTATTTTAGTTAGTCATATTAGTTTAAACAATGATTATTTTTAATTTAGTCTATTTATTTATTTATTTTAAACGTCAGCATTAGGATTGCCAATGAGACGAGACAATATTTAGATACGAAAGGAGTCTCGCTTTCACGACACCTTTTCAAGTTAAGACATCCTCAACTTTTGTGTTGTAGGATCCTTTACAATCAGCGTATGGATTAGTCAAATAAAACACGAACGAGACACCAATAACTGTCTCAAATTAATACATTTTCCTCAGTAAATGAAAATTTATAAAATATTTTTTAATGTACTTCCTTAACTCAATGGAAATATTGTTATTTATTGCTAAAATGTAGCCCTTTTGTGTTAAACTAGCAGCGTTCACCCCGCTTCGCTGCGGTCACCCTGGAACGCAATAAACTTTGTTACTTAGATAATTTTTACTTTTTCGCTTTCAAGTGATATGATAAAAACCATAGAAGAATGTTAACATTATATCGCCTGTCATTTATGTTAACCCGCCGAGTGACACGGTCATGTGGGTTGCATATAAATACGGTTAGATTTAGCTATGATGAGCTAACAAAGGATTTGTACGTTATGGACACTTGAATGGTCAATTATCTCAAGACACTGGTAATTAAAAATTAAAGTGATATGATAAAAACCATCTAGGGTCCAAATCCTAATAACCCCCCAAAAATAAAAGAAATTGGTTCAGCCGTATTAGCGTGATGAGGTAACAAAGGATTTGTGCGTTCTCTTTTATATATATAGACTAGCAGCGTTCACCCCGCTTCGCTGCGGTCACCCTGGAACGCAATAAACTTTGTTACTTAGATAATTTTTACTTTTTCGCTTTCAAGTGATATGATAAAAACCATAGAAGAATGTTAACATTATATCGCCTGTCATTTATGTTAACCCACCGAGTGACACGGTCATGTGGGTTGCATATAAATACGGTTAGATTTAGCTATGATGAGCTAACAAAGGATTTGTACGTTATGGACACTTGAATGGTCAATTATCTCAAGACACTGGTAATTAAAAATTAAAGTGATATGATAAAAACCATCTAGGGTCCAAATCCTAATAACCCCCCAAAAATAAAAGAAATTGGTTCAGCCGTATTAGCGTGATGAGGCAACAAAGGATTTGTGCGTTCTCTTTTATATATATAGATAGATAAAACTAGTATAATAATGTAGTTACTTTCGGATAAAATTGGAGTCGTTTCCTAACTTCAGTTGTCTGGGAGGTCTCGAGTGATCTGTAGATTGTATCCTACCCAGTGAATGGAAGTTTCCTTGACAGGTTTTTTTATCTTATGGTTGAGCACCCCTTTCTGGTTATGAAACTACACCAGCGTGTGAGTTGAAATACCACTGTTATCAACTTTTTTTTAAAAAAAAACTTTCATTCTTTCCGTCTTCCTCTTCAAATGTGTCTGGCCCTGGGATATAATACATATAAACAACACGAAGAGCTAACAATTAAAATTCCATTGTGTACTTTGAAGAACCGGCACTGTTAAAAATGTACACTTCATGCAAGTGTCGTTACAAACAGGAAGAAACTAAACAAATGCATTCTCAAGAAGCGCTTTGACCTCTAAAAAGATATTCACAAGCTGGCGAAAAAAAAAAATCATTTTTTAAAAAAAACCTAAAGTGTTTATAATAAACAAAAGTAGTGCTGTTTATTGTGAATAACTACTTCAAGGATAGTAAGTTGAGCTCTTTGATGCGTGAAAAGTCATGCGGTATATTTAAAATACAAGGTGTTATCTGTGTTAAAATACAGAAAAAAGTGCAGAGGTCGTATTCAACGCCTGCAGGGACGTGGGTTTAGAAGTAAATGCAGAGAAAACTAAATACATGGAAGTTTGTCGGGGTGGTAATACTGCAAATTTTGGAATCGTTAAATATCAAGTAATACTTTCGATAAAATGGATACTTTCAGATATTTACGATCAGAAAATGAAATGAAATTTTTGAGTTTTACGTCCCACAGTTATGCCGGCTAGGCTAAAGGAGACGGTGATGATGAACAATGAATGAAATGGTGGAATGAAGAAAGTAGGAGGAAACGGGAGAACCCCGAGGAAACCCACGCACACGGTGTTTGTCCACTACAAAGTTCACTTGGCGGGAGCAGGGTTTGAACCCGAGACCGCATGTACCAGAGGTGAACGCTCTACCACTGAGCCACCGTAGCCCCTATCTACGATCAATATTAACAAACCAAAACCACATTCACGAAAAAATTAAATATCAATTAAAAGCAGAGGCCGTGGTGGCTCAGTGGTAAAGTGTTCACCACTGGTGCCTGGGGTCCTTGGTTCGATCCGAGCTCGCGCTAAGTGAACTTTGTTGTAGACAAACACCGTGCACGTGGGTTTTTCTCGGGTTCTCTCGTTTCCTCCCACTTTCTTCATTCCACCATTTCTTTCATTTCTCATTATCACCGTCTCCTTTAACTAGCCAACCTAACCGTGAGACGTAAAACAAAGATTTCATTTTTAAAAAATAAAAGCAGGGAATTCATGTTATTATTCAGTTCAAAACATTTTGTCTTCGTGAATTTTATCGAGGAATTAGAAACTTAAAATATATAAACGATAGTCATGCCTGTTATTCTGTATGGTTATGAAACATGATCATTTACTTTGAGGGAAGAACGCAGACTGAAAGTATTTGAGAACAAGATCCTGAGACGAATATTCGGGCCTAAGAGGAACTGAAATAGGGAATGGTGGAAACTTTATAACAAGGAACTGCTATACCGTTTGCCAAAAACATTGTTAGGGTCATCAAGTCTAGGAGGCTCAGGTGGGCAGGTGATGTAGCCAGAACGAAGAAAAGTAGGAACGATTCCAAAGTTTTGACTGGGAATTCAAACGGAAAAATGTTATTAGGAAGCCCTAGGCGCATATGGGAAGACATTATTAAGATGAATCTTACAGGTATAGGAATACAAAGTAGAAACTGGATCTTGTTGGGTAAGGACAGAAGTCAATGGAGAGCTTTTGTGAACGCGGCATTGAACCTCCGGGTTCCATGGACCGTAGGCCATAGAGGGGTGAGTAAGTTAAAATACAGGGTGGACCATAAGTCACTTCACAAAACTGCGTTTGTAATAAATTGTTTATCACTACGAAATTATGAAATTATTACAAGTTTCATCATAATATGAAGTTAGGTTAGGAAGATCAAGTTAGCTGAATCATATATTCAAAGTATCCTCCCGGGTCACGGTAACAGTGATAAAGCGCTCACCTGTTGTTCATGGGATCCAAAGTTCGATCTCTCGCACATACCAAATCCATGTATCATGCAGCCTCGGTGCTGAACGGGACTCTAGACTCCAAATCAATTACCCGTATTTTTTTGCCGTCGAGCTTTAAAAAATTGCATTTAAACATGTATGTTGCTAAATAGTTTGTTTTACACGTTTTCCTCAATCACGATCCTTAATGGCCGGTCAAAAGGCTAGAACGTGTGTCTTTTAATGCACGAGATACCGGGTTCGATTTCCAGTGGGACAGCATCGAATGCAGTACAGTGGTGTAGGAAAATGTAGATTTCGTCCTATGTAGCATTGCTGCTTGCGATTACGTTGTCAGTTCTCAGCCCCTTTAACATTACAATCCAATGACGAACTTCGCGTCATGAGTCCCCCCTCCTCTTTGAGGGCACCATTACTTCTGTATCTACTAATACGATATTATGTTGATTGTCGATTTTCCACATTGGTTTATTTCTGTACAAAGTTGATCAGTTATTCCGGAACAACTGGATTGCGCACATACTAGATCCCAAATTGCGCACAGATCTCTGTTGGGCTTTTGGAACACAGATTTTTGTCCAACGTTGTCACAATGGTTGTTTTTAAATCTGTACGCAAACAAGGTTTTCCTTCGGACTAGGAAGTAACAGAAATTAGAAATAAAATACGAATTATATTGAGGACTAACTAAATATAATTTGGTCGGTGAATACAAGAAGTCGAGATACCTCCAAAATCAAGTTTTTATATTTACAATCCACATCTTAAAATTTTCTAATCTTATACTCTGAATATATGTCACCTTTAAGCACCTTATACTGCTTCAATATGAAGTTATGTCTCTTCAAATTTCCTTTTTTGTGTGTGTTAATTAATTTTAATGTTATTCGCACAAGTTAGGACGATAATCGTAGTTTTTTTCATTTACAAATAGAAACTTTCCTCCATCATGACTGAACTCATCTTCTCTTTCGACCATATGCTCAACTGCCTCTGTAATATTTCTTGGACGAACAGGTGTGCGTGCTAGATATTATTAAAATTATACTGTATATACAATAATACAAAAAAATATAATAAAATAATTTTTATAGTTAGTCAATGCTGTTTTCCTCGTCAAATAAATAATCAATACTTTACTTACCACCACTGTGATCCTTTATTCTCCCGAAATGGACGATACTTAAGTCCATCTTTAATCACACAAGCAACTCCTTTTTTAGCAACACTTACTCGGAAATCCACCTTTTTCCAGTGCCCAAACAAGGCAGTTACATTACAAACCCAAAAAAGATACCAGCACTTTTGTTTATAAAAGCTTTGGTATAAATAAGGAGATTCCTTGACCATCAACCCCACTCAACCAGTCAGAGAAAATATTTTCCATCTGACAACATTGCTTAATTTTTTGTGCGCAATCTGTACATTACGACACCTTGTCAACGGCTTATCAGATTAACTGATAAAACCGGAAAAGTGTGCGCAATTCAATTGCAGCCCAGTTATACCACACAAAAAAGGTAATTGAAAATGAAAGATTAAAGTGATGTCATCCATTATTATAGAAACATATATTTGCTGCCTTGTATTTTCATTATAACTAGGTGAACTTACGTTAGATCACTACGTATACTAATGTTGTACCTAATCGTACATTTGTACAGCCAGCGACAAAAGTTCTTTCCGTTTGTTGAAATAAGTTTTATAAATAGCTTGAAAATGGAAGGACAATTTGAGTACAGTTTTCAGTAAATTAAAAAGAATGTAATTTTCTATGCATTACCACCACCGTTATTCCCGAAATAAACATTACCAAACAGAAAGAACTTTTGTCACTTACTATACAGTTCATTTCATTTGTAGATTTGTTTCTGGGAGAGCAAGCATTAATATTTGGACCCCCGTAAAAGAGAAACCAAGTTGACTCCCTAGAGAATTTAAAATATGCCCTCCTAGAATTTAAAATTTATTAAACATTTTTAACACTTCTAAGGGCCCCAGTTGGTGTTTTACTGAGGTAGGACTTCATTCCTTAACGGTCTTTGCAAAAGTTGCACATTGTAACGTAATGCAAATAATTATTATAATCGAATAAGTAAGTATAACTGCAGTGCCGACTATCACAAACTAGAATGGGAATTTTGCGTTGCTTTGACAAACTTCTACGAAATTAGGCCACAGACTATATTTACGTTTCATCTTGAGGAAATATATTTTGTTCAAATTATGGGCCAGCAATCTCACCTTAATTTATTTTCGGTTCGTTTGGAAATTGTATGGTGAGCCCATTCCATGCTTTACAAATTAAATCGAGGGAATCATATTTGACACAAACCCATAAGATATGTATGTTACTTCTGGAGGCCGTAATAGTAGGGATTTTACTGAAATGGCCCCGAAGCATATTTTCATTTCGTTTCATTTAAGATCTTTTTTTTTTTTTTTTTTTTTATGGTGTACCTGTTCCATGTTCAATTTATACGTTCGTGTTCATATCGTACCTCAGAAAAAAAAAAAGCTTTGTCTTGAATTGATCCCTCCCCCTTCAAACGTCCGGGACCTTGAATGGGAGTGCCGTAACAAGTTACGACTCTGGTCTGGTGAATAGAATTGAATTCGAGACAAGAGTTAAAACTGTCTCTCTATCTGAAAAAGGTGTGATGAGAGTGATGTGTCGAAATATGTATATATGCATATTACTGTGTGTGTGTGTGTGTGTACGTGTATGTATGTCGTCATGAAGTATCTGTCTCGTTCGTCTTGTGGACAACTCTGTTGGTAAAGCCCCGCTTTTCTAGAAGGAAATCAGAAGGAAAGCACAGTATCAACTTCCGAATCCGGATCAGTCTTACGCAATGTCTAACTATAGTTCTATCAATGTCTAATAAATACGTTCGGCAACACTGTGGATAGGAAAGTTTGTAGCAAGTAGCATTTCTACAAGGAAATCCAACTGATAAACAACGACTGTTGTTTCTTTTGTTGTAACCCAATGTTTTTTTTTCTTTATTTTAATTTTTTTGTAAAGTTGTTTCCTTTCACTGAAATCCATCAAGGTTTCTTGTGTTTTCGAAAACAATTTTTAAATGTCACCGTTTTAAACAGAAAAAACAGGAAACGAGCTTGACGATAACAGTAGAGACGTTGGAAAATGTTCCTCAGGCAGCCAAAGAGAGGCAGGATGTTCCTGATAACTGCTTCCTGACAGAATGAGGGAAATTGGGCAAAATGTACGCAAAAGGAAGCTGCAGTTTATGAAACACTTGCCACAGCCTACGACAGCATGCACTGAGAGAAATTTACTAGGTCAAGGGTACATTAGTGATGCATCAAAATCAAAAGAATTCCTTCATTAAAACATTCACTCTAGATGCAGTATATGCAGGGTGTTTGTAAAGTCTGGACCGTGTAGAAGGTATTTCACATGCGCACTACCATTCTCAATAACTTCCTTAAATGTTCGTTTCATGATTATTTTAATCAGGGTTGGCTGGTTTAAACCAGCTGTTTTTTTTTTTTTTTTTTTTTTAATAAAACTGGTTTAAACCAAAAAACGAAAAATGTTCGTAAAAGTGTAAGTGTTCGTAAAATCTTGATGAACACACATTTGTGGATTATCACGTTTCATTACCGTATATTCGTATTATATTCATACCTAAATGCCCCAGTTATTACTCAAAGAGATTATACTACAAAAGCAACTTTTTCTTTTATAAGTTTATCAATGTATCTTTTGTGATTTTGTTATAGTTCGTTATTATTGTTATGCAGTTGCAATCAAAGAAAAAATCTAAATATTGTTTTGTTTTAATAATGTTTACTGTTGATAAAATACACGGAAATGCCGTACTTTTTTTGGGGGGGAGGGGGTCATACAAACCCCACGAGAGGCATTTATTGAAATCAGAAGTATCTTTGGTATCTATTTATATATAAATGAGTCAGAGCCAAAGTGGACTCAAATAATTCGTATCCTTATTCACTTTTCTTATTGATATGCAAATTAAGTCGTATTTCTTTAACTTGGACTAATAAAGAAACTTGGACTAGTAAATTAACTTGGACTAAATTAGTTCTTCTGTACTCTGTAGTATTTTGTAATTGCCCATATGTAATTCAGTATAATGGTTTCACTTGTGTAACTGTGTATTGTTTAGTCTTTCTGAAGTGAGTCTTCACAATTATATTAACAAATATGTAAAGATCAGTACAACGCATTTTTATCACGAATCCTTCATGAGTGAGTCGCAGACGTATCGCATTTGTGGCTAATTAGTCCCAGTTTCGAGTTCAAATGGAGGACAATTTCTCTCGGGTGTAAGACGAGAAGCGGTTTGGATTCCGCTTTAAGCTTATGTGAGCCCTTCTAGCATAACCTGGTTGTTGCATAATAACACCAAGGCGAAACAAACTTATTTCTGTCCATATGTGATATAAATATATAAAGCAAATTATTTAAACAAAAAAAAAAAAAAAAAAAAAAACTGGTTTAAACCAAAAAACGTTTGTTTTAGTTTTTTTAATAAAAAAACATGGTTTTTGCCAACCCTGCTTTTAATACTGTTTAATTCGAATATTTCAGTCATTATTCGAATAAAATAATTCGAAGTTAGAATAATTGTTCGAGTATGGAAAATGAATATTCAGATTTTCGTTAAAAGCATAAAATTATCCGAATAACGAATATTGTGTGTTTGGTTTGTGAGAAACCAGAGCAACCGTAGAGTGATTTATCCTCTGCTGTAGATGATTAAGCTTTTAGTTACCCAGTATACCTCAGATTCAATTAAGATCTTCTCATAAGAAAAGCTTCATGGGATTTAGGTCGGATGATCTTGACCTGTTTCAAAAATTTCCTCTTCCTAATCCAGAATCTAAGAAAACGAAAACTGTTGAGGCCTATTTCCATAATAGGACTGTAGTTTCTCTGCTTTTTTTCTGTCACGCATAATTTCTTTGTTTGAATAGGTAATAAAAGTATCATTTCAGCAATCATATACCGGTATCGTTTCTAATGCGGCTTCACTGGCCGCATTTTTCTTGTAAAAAGTGTTGTGTAGATCTCATAGATACCCACTTTCTTCATATAACTCTGGAATCTTTTCCCACTTGTGTAGTGACTAGTGTGAGCACCTTTAGTTCGCTTCGATTCTAAATGAGAGAGACTTGAAATTCGAACACTTTACGATGATATAGTCTTGGCGCTGAAAAGGAAGAGGGGGCGCTTAACTGCAATCCAACCAATTATACATAGACCTACGTAAGATGATGGAACTCGTGGTCTATTTTGCTGTCTTCCACTGAAGTTTAACAATGACAGGCGTTGATCCGAATGTGACCTAACCACTGCGGTTGTTGATCAGGTCACATTCGTCGTTTGAAATCCGTCAGAACTTATTGCTTCTTCGTTAACAACCTGTTTTGAAATGAGTACCACAAGAACAAGAGCTGGCACCAGCTTCGGCGAAAAATCATACTTGTTTCAGTAAAAATCCAAAACTCTTTCGGAGAAAACGGAAACCGGTTTTTGGCGAAATCCCATATTTCGGTTTGACAAAAATCAGTTCGCTTTTTTTAGAAACTAGTTTCCAGTTATATAATAAACCGGTTTTAGGCATTCCTAAATAGAATCTTTTTAAATTCATTTCGCACTAGATTTCTCGCGTCCGCGATTTAATTGAAGTTGCGTTTACCCAGTTGGCTGAGCCAAAGGTAACGTAAGTTCAACTGACTCAACTAAGTGAATACAGGGCTTTAGGTAAGACTACTAAGTAAGTCATCAATGTGTGGGTAGGGTCGAAGTCAGGATTTCTCCGTGTATTTGAAAAAAAAAATATGGAAAACAATTTAAAAGTGGAGTAAAGAGATAAGTAGGGTAGCGATAGCATGTAACTAAATCATTACAGCTTGATTAGAATAATTATGCTCACAAATTAGTATTCCCCAGATATAAAGTACTCTGATTTAAGTGGAGCGAAAATTAGACAAGTTAGAAACAAGGTTTAACTATAATATATAAAATGAATACGAATTATTCCCAATCAGGTTTCACGAAAATGATGCAGCGTACAACGACTCACCAAAGGTAGTCGTCAACCTGGTTCGGCTAAAGATATCAGTAAATCTTGAGTGGTAGTAATTGTTTACACATAAAAATATCTTCAATAATTATATACACTATTATTCTCACCTTTTCTATCGAAATTACAAGTCGATGATCGGTATTAAATGGTTTATTAGTTGATTCTTTTAACGTATTTTCACTCAAACTGTCTTGCAAACATACATGTTGATTAGGTATCTATAAACAGCTACATAGCAACGAATTATACAATAATGTATATTTCTTACATATATTAAAAACATTCTTCTTCTGTTATTTTAAATTAACATTATCTCAAGTATAGTGCTTGAGTATGAGCACTTTCTGCCCAAGGTACAGGTAATTATTAAACGATACAAAGTATCTCGTTGTATAAAAATGTCGCCCGACGATGGGACTGAATATAAAAGTTACAAGCGAGCTTAGCTTTTATATTTAAGAACCACTGGTCCGTTTACAATAATGTTGTTACATTACTTATGTCCTTTACATTTTGATCGCCCCTCGTATATATATATCTTCATATATATAAATATGAAAGCTTCATATATATAAATACATTTATAATAAATCTTTTATTCCATTATCATTTATCTTTTATTACAAAAACGTCGTCGCGTAATAATATAATTACTGAAGGGTGCGCAGTCAAAATCGTAAGAGGCAAATTACCTTTTAAAAACATAAATCACAATGATTAGCATTTTCAATCATTATTAAAACGGTGATGTTAAGAAAAATAATATTTGATCTTTCCAGGGCGCATTATATGATAACTACGTTAGATGATGTTTTAAAATATACATTGTATCCATAAGGCATCAGAATATAGAAGAATCTTATTCGGGTAATATATAAAGTAGCGCATAAAGACAGTCGTCGGATAAATGGCTTAATAGAATGAACCTTATTCTTAACATAATCTTTGACAACAAATTCTCAACACAAATCCATATAATATAAATAACCTTTGCCTTTGATCAATTATAAATCGAATTATAATTCTTCACATTAACAACAGAGAATTAAAAATCATTTGAAAATTATCATTGGTTAATAAGAATTAAAGAAAATTAAATTAAGTAAAAATCAAAAATTAAACGTAACCTATGTTCGGACGAACAAAAGGAAGAAAATAAATCTATTTTTACACAAACATATTCATAAGAATCAGTAGCTGATATGGGTTTAACTCTTACTTCATCAACTGCAGTCAGTTTACATTCGTACTTGCATATGATTTTAATAAAGTACATTGTACTGCACAATCGTGATTAGGTTCCGCATTATTTTGTACATGAATTGCGTCATTATCTTGATTTTGACACAAAGTGACATCTCTTGAACTACGATTATGTCTATACATAGGATTTATAGCATTTCTAGAATTTCGCCATGTATTTCGACTGTTTTTGTGTCTACTTCGAGTAAGTGATCTGACATAATTATTGTCACGATTGGTTAGGTTAGGTGGATTCCTATCATATCTTTGCCTATTTTGTCCATTCTGATTGTTGAAATTTGCTCGACTTAGGTTATATTCCGTATTGTTCGCATTACGGATATTTAGATTACGAACAGGTACAAAGTGATCTGAATTATTTTTAATTTTACCTACTCCCGCTTGATGATTCTGAGCGTGGTATTGAGTTTCATAACATTGTACAAGCATTAATAAATGATTAAAACTCATACACTGGGTAGAAAACAGGATCTGTTGTAGTTTAAACGGTAGCAAATTTTTGATTGATGCAATTACTCTGGATTCCGATTGCAACGGATTAACGACTTTTAATTCGTTATATGTATTTACAACAAAGTCAACAACAGATTTGTGCAAACGAGGATTGAAAGGTTGATTTCTAATCGTGGCATCTCTGTTTGCAAGCAAAAAGTTATTTTCGTAATTTGCAATCAGCGCAGCTTTAAATTCCTCATATGTATTGATGTGATCTCGTACTGCTTTAAACCATAAAGAACATGGTGGGAGTAATAAATGAGGGATTAGTTTCATATATTGCGATTTATCTATACACATTATATTGCACTCATCCTGAAATTTTTCTAGGGAAGAGGTAGCGTTTTCGTTACATTTACCACTGAACTTACTCATAGCACGTATTTCACTCATCTTTACACTTAACTTTACCTTTCTTTCACCTTTCCGTGTTCGTGTTGAGTGACAATTCCTACCTACTGCATGATGTGTAGTTCCACCATCTCTTTTACGCCCATCTGTATTCCTTGGATGAATTTCTTCCAAAATAATGTCCTCATCGGATGGGTTACTAGAAGATGAGATAATGCGAGGTTCACATTGATCTGCTACGGGTGACTGCGAGGTCATCTCCTGTAAACAAGGGAACTCCAATTAACCATGTGGTTTTGGTATGCGTTGTCCTTAATCTGTAGCATCCTGATTTCCTCTTGTAGTGCAGATATCAACTGAGTATTCGTACGTATTTTGGTAGAATTATCCGTGACCTGAATCTTTTGTTGCCGTATAGAAGATTCTATTACTTCCAAATCCTTTTTTACACAGTTGACTTCTTGAATTGTATGGTTGTAATTATCCTGGCAATCTTCAGATACTCTTCTTAGCTTTTCATCGAACTGTGATGTAATGTCACTCACCGCCTGGATAATAGATTGTTTCGTCTCTCCGGATGTCTGTTCCAATCGTTTACTTAATTCCTCGTACTGTTTACTGGAAGTCTGCTTTAATTCTTCATACTGTTTACTGGAAGTCTGCTTTAAATTTTCCGACATCTGGGCTAAACTTTGTTCCAATCGTTGTTCTTGTCTCTGTAAAGCCATTAAGATTTTGTCTTCTAACGATAACATTTCGGGTACAACAGGAGCTGTATTTTGTTCTTCGTTATCATTGTCACCAGTTTCTTTTTCCATTGCCTCACCGATCATCATTTTTCTTGTGATTATTTTACCACTTCGAAGTATAGTAAAGTTCGTAGTCATGAACCTTATTACAGAAGTAAATTCACCCTTACTTTATACTTCAGGATAAGAATTTACAAAGTTCCCGGGTGAGGTAAACCAAAAATTTTACAACGACTCACCAAAGGTAGTCGTCAACCTGGTTCGGCTAAAGATATCAGTAAATCTTGAGTGGTAGTAATTGTTTACACATAAAAATATCTTCAATAATTATATACACTATTATTCTCACCTTTTCTATCGAAATTACAAGTCGATGATCGGTATTAAATGGTTTATTAGTTGATACTCTTTTAACGTATTTTCACTCAAACTGTCTTGCAAACATACATGTTGATTAGGTATCTATAAACAGCTACATAGCAACGAATTATACAATAATGTATATTTCTTAATATATTAAAAACATTCTTCTTCTGTTATTTTAAATTAACATTATCTCAAGTATAGTGCTTGAGTATGAGCACTTTCTGCCCAAGGTACAGGTAATTATTAAACGATACAAAGTATCTCGTTGTAAGCGTAACTTGTGACCTCTTTCTTTATAAAAAATTCATGCTGGTCTGATGGCTAGCGCTCAGGCCTTCGGCGCTCACAAGGTCCCGGGTTTGATTTCCGGTGAGAGAGCCTTGAAATTTGAACCATCACAGTGGTTCGAATTCCACCTTAAACTGTAGCTCCTCTTCTCATGTTGCTTCGGTGCTGAATGCTGAATGAGACATTAAACTCCGACCCAACGAATATTTCATTTAAAACTTCGTTACGGGTCTCCTACTAATGGTTGAGAACCGTTTTAACAAAACTCAGTGAACATATTTGTTATTTTTTGAAAATGCATTTTTAATGGATTCTGGTACTTTAATATGAGCTTCATACAATGGCTAACAGAAAGTACGATGAACCTGAATATTTGTTGTAAAAGGCGCCTGAATATAGCATATTTTCACAAAATTCGACATCTCCATTTTCAAGATTATTTCCGAATACCTGGGCGCAGTGCCGGTCTGGAGCAATCACGGGCCCTCGGCTAAAGTTGGTTGTGGGCCCCCTGATCGAGAAACTTTTCACAGCGTATCTTTGGTACTTACAACAATGGTTAAAGATTTTTTTATGAAAAAAAAAGTTTCTGAAGTATTTTAAATCTATTTATGTTACAATAAATGACAAGGTAAAACATACTTAAGCAATATAACGTAGATATAAATCATGATATACGTTTCGGCGTCAGTTCAGCATCATACTATATGATGTAATGAAGCTATGAGTGAAATAATGAGAAATGTGTTGATATGGCAAAATTATGCGAAACCCATACAGTTATAAACATTTTTTTATTCTATGAGAACTAATGACAAATATTTAACGTGTATTGCAACATATATATGACCACATAACTGTAAAAAGACGAAAATATTGGTATGCACTAACAAAGTGAAGCTTATTCTAGATTTATATTAATACAAACAGGCAAATTATTGATTACTACTAATAAATGATTACAATATCATAAAGCACATAATTGTAAAATTGAAAATGACTCAGACACACACAGGAATTACAAAGTATCAGGAACATATCAATACATTAATTTTCTTTCCAAAACTTCCCTTGTCACTGCAATTTCATCAATGACTTTATTTTTGTCCAAATTTATAAACAAGTCTCTCTCAACATTCATCAACATCAAAGGAAGTAGTAAGTTCTCGCTTAAAGAATATCTGAGTCTATTTTACAATTTTCAATTTCGAAAAACTCGTTCACAAGTCACCTGAGTGGATGGAAAGGTTTAGACAGGAAAGTAATTAGAGATTCTCTTCCAACTTGTGTCAATCTCTTTTTCCCTTTTTTTTCTTTCTTTTCAAATCAGCAGCTCTTTTTTTCTTACTATTCTCAATACACTGATTTACATGGGTTAGCAATATGACATCGTATTCCGCAATAAGTAAGAGTAATTCGAGAAAATTGCCATGATTTCCCTCGTTTTCGAGAGAGAATGACGCTTCTTCATTACCCCTGTAAGCAAGCCCTTGTCTACCAATAAAAAGTGTAATATCTATAAGACGTTGTATAAAAAAATGTTTAGTAAACTATTTCACTCGTTTTTGTCGGGAATTAATACAATGTTAATGTTAGAGAATTTTAGGAAAACCTGTGAAAAATACGAAAAGAAAGGAACAATAAATCTATGAAAACTGTCACAAAGGAAAGTGCAGCAACTATAAAGTCCGAAGGGAAATAGTATAAGAGATAAACAGTTTCCGGTACTGTATCTAGGTAATGTTATTAAAGAAGATACCGTATGAACTGTGAACTGAAAATTAAAGTTAGATAGGAAAAAATGTCATTATATCCAACTTACTTTTTTAATATTTTGGGGGCCCCTACAAGAGTGGCGCCTTAAGCTATAGCTTGTTATGTGTAAATCTGGTACTGGTTGTTTTTAACTGGTTTTCAAGCATTACATTAAACTATGTTGTTGTGTTTTAAAATTATCAGTAGTTAATTCTGTTTTTGTATTCTAAACATCTGATAATTGATTTATTTTTTAAGTTTTAAATATTTATTTTCCTATGCGTCCGGGCCCTCCCGAAGGCTCTCGGGCCCTCGGCGATCGCCGAGTAGCCGACCTAGCCAGACCGGCACTGCCTGGGCGTAGCTTTTCGCCTCCTGACAGAGTGTGGCCTTATTGAAAAACAACTAAGAAAACACGAAACAATCACCCTGCCCTCAGAATATTATGACATTTTGGAAAAGTTTAGGGAGGTTCAAGTTTGAGGTAAAGACTGGTATGGTTACGATATGAAATCCTAACACTTAATGAAACCAAATTGCCTTTTAAGATATCTGAAGCAAGAGTACGGTACTGCATTATGCAAGAAGACCTGAGACCAGGGCACAATTCCTTTTGTAAAATATTTTGCTTCAACCGATAGACTTTGAGGTGTTTAAACCTGGAAAAAGAAGTGCTTCAATAATATTTGAAGAACCTCAACTTCAGTTAGTAAATCATATAACCAAAAATAAAGCTAATGACGTGAAAAAGTTGATGTCTTATTTTGACAATGATTGAGGGGAAAGTGAAGAGTTTTATTTAAAAATTGTACAAGGGAATGCTAGTGGTACTTAAGACAACATTCTATATTATGAAGAACCTTTTGTTTAAGGAGGACTATGTTCCTGTATTCTTTTCGCTATTGCTTTAGTTGTCATTTCAATGTGTAAGTTTCGTAATAGGTTTGAGATGTGAGAAACATTTTGTTACTGTGGAAACTTCTACTCATGTGTTCACTTAAAAGAAAAATATAAATTTACTAATACATTGCTAACTTATCTTGATATTATCTACAGAATGTAATATACCTAAAAGCCCATTGAATTTCAAGTATTAGAATGTATATTTATAACACTTGGCTTAATAAAATGAAGAAGAAACATGCATGAAGTGGATATGTTGAGTTTTGAAAAAAAAAAAAAAAAAGTAATTTTAATTTCCAACTGTTTTTCTTCACTAAAGGCCATTAGTGATAAAACTTTAGTTATTCCTTCATCAATTCCTATCCATATGGATGACCAGTATTACATTTTTTAAAATCTTTTGAATCAACGATATTGAATACAACTTAAAGAAATGAAAAAAAAAAAAAAGAGCTCTCCTGTAAAATTTTGTAAATGGTGTTTGTTGAGTTTTGTTAGAACGGTCCTCTGTTGGTAATGCAAATTAATTGTCTCCACCCCCTTCCCCAACTGTTCGATAAAATGTAATAACGTATCAGATAAACCTAACTTACGAATCAAATTCCTATCGAATAATACAGCAAAATTTCAATTTATACAGTATATTTCACTTGCAGAGAAATAATAAGAATTTTCTAGGTTCTCTCGTGTTTCTCGTAACGAATGGGTTGTATATTCTGAGATCCGCCATGCGTGGGAGACCAGAGTCATCGTGTCCCGACTGTTCCAAGCGAGTCTTCTCAAAATAATTTCTAGTACACAGTATATATTGATCATCGAATTACGTCACAATGTACTTCTGTAATAAATTGTCAGAAGAGGGATTTTCTTCCGTGGTATGCTTTTCAGGTATTCTTTGAATGTTGTCAGCGATAAACGTATTGTGTGATACGTACATATTGATTTTCCAGTGCATTTTTTTTAATGAAGATATTTTTTGCCCCAGTTTTCTGTGCTTCAAAGCGATTAGTGTTTTGTTCTCAATTTGTAGGATGCACGTCAAAGCTTTTCTTCACTTCGTATCGTTAATGGGATTTCTTTTTCGTGGTTTCAAGGCTCTTTATGTCATGAAGAAATTGATTTAAGAAGAAAATAATAATAAAAACCTTGATGAAGGAAGTTCGTTTTCGAGTTAATGGTGGTCGTAAGTTTGACGTAAATGTGAAATGACGAATGGAGCTGTAAATGACAAAATGGGAATATTAAAAAAAAAAAAAAAAAAAAAAAAAAAAAAAACCGACGAGATTGTGGTTTCCCATGCTGCTTTTGTGATAATAAACAAATAAGTCTTCATTTCCGTCCTTATCATTCTAATGCTGTGTTGTATGCTTTGCATATGTGTAGACGTCACTAATGTTGGTAACATGTACCTAATGGGAATTTATAAACGCAACGAAGCAATGCTGACTTCTATGGCATTATGTGTGAATATAGCACTTTCCACATTAAAAGTGGAGAAGATCCTTAAATGGATCTCTTAATGTATCATATCATATCATAGGTATTCTGCCTTTATTGGCAGGTCACTTGCCGCAGCTGAGAAGCTTCCATGCTCCACGGTCCTCCGCTAACCTTTTCGTCTTCGCGTATGATCTTCCTGTTTTAATATCATCCATTAATTGTAGTCTCCTTCGCCCCCTCCCTCTCTTTCCCGCCACCATACCCTCTACGACATCCCTCATGACACAATCTCTTCTTAGGCAATGTCCCAACCAGTTTCTCTTCCTCTTCCTAATAATATCTAAAAGTGTTCTTTTCTCACCCACCATTTCTAACACTCTCTCATTTGTTTTCCTCTCGACCCAACTAATTCTTTCCATTCTTCTCCACACCCACATTTCGAAGCCTTCCAGTCGATTTCGTCACCTTTACGTAATGTCCACGTTTCCGCCCCATACAGTACAACACTCCACACGAAGCATTTTATGAATCTTTTTCTCAACTCTTTGTTCAAAGTCCCACAAAACAGACTTTTCTTTCTTTTAATGTAGAGTTTCTTAATTATGGTCCACGGACCATAATTAGCCCTCGAGGTCTGCCTTTATGGTCCTCTAGTTTGAGCATTAGTCTGAGAAATAAATGAACAATAAAATTCAAGTGTATTTCTTATCACTCACTTGAGAATTTCAGTTTGGAAATTACATAAGCATGCATATTTCACTTTCTCTCAGAAACTGATATTTCGTTATTATTACTAGCTGAACCTGCGCTCTCTATACAGCGCTTCATCATATGAGCATGAATCTTCTTGTTATTCCTCACAACATATGTACAGACACAAGTGAAAGACGTCTTGATAAAAAATACTCGAGGTGTACCATAAAGGGGATATTTTTTTCAATTACTTTTGTTATATATCTCGTACCATTTGCAAGATTTGAGCCTACTTCCGGTTGGAGTTTCTAATTCATGTATGATCATTGTTTTTTTTTTTTCATCTTGCATGCAGTATGTAATATGCAAATACATTACATACACACTTAATTATAACGTCAGTGATATATGGTGTTCATTGGGCCAAACACTCCAAACAAAATAAAGATTCATGTTAGACTGGAGAAATGGTTATCCTTTTTTTTATTTTTTTTTTTTTTATCATTATCATTTGACCAGGAAACAAACGCCGGAGAGATATACCAACTCCGTATACAAATGTGGGGTGTTGGAATGTATAACTCGAAGATATAATGCTTTACCCTTTTAAAATTCAAACACTTCCAGTGTACTCCTAAAAAATGTAATAAAGAAATAACGACCATTTTTTAAAAAAATATTCGATTAGAACTGAACAATCTACAGGAAATTTGCAATCGATCAATGAAAACGGCATCCTTCTAGAGCCTGTAGTTTCCGAAATCTCATTGTCGAAAGGATTGGCCACAAGTATATAAACCTAACATTTTTAATATATAGACTAGCTGAGCCTGCACTATCTACTCAGCGCATCATTCTGTTATGACCATGAATCTCTTTCCCACTGTGCCATCTCCTTACACAAGTAAAGGATAGGAAACTCACAAAGGAAGTGAATTGCTATGTATAAATGTTGGAGTGAGTTTGTAGCAAATTTGTAGAAGTTACACGATATCAAGTGGATTTTTTTTTCTAATCCATATCCGTCCAATACGCCTCATTGCATCTCTGAATTTACCAACATGTAATAAGGTTTTTGCCATTCAGATTTAAGCAAAGTGCCTGCAATGTCCGTCAACCCGCCATACGTAGTTTATGTACTGGTTGCCTAACACTAGTTTCAGCTGCAACAATATTAATCTTATGGGCTCAAAACAGCCCCTAAAATGTTGAATAGAACAATAACGACGCGGTTTTGAAAATTTGAATGGGAACAGGACAATCTACACAAGGTTTGGAATCGACCAGCGAAAACGGCACGTTTCTAGCAAGTGTGGTTTTCGAGATCTCGTTGTCGGATGCATTGGCGACAAACATATAAATTTAGCATTTTAATATATAGACTTTAAAATATTTGTCATTAAACGTGAAATCACAAATTAAACGTAAATCAAAGGTTTAAAATCCAAAGTTATAGGTTGGAACTCAGGCGCTTTTCTTGCTATTGTAGCATTTTAATAGATAGATTACTCTATCTACTGTATAAAATATTTTCGATAGTCTTTAATTATTTTTTAAAAATATCTATTTTTTATATTACCAATATAAGAGCAGTATTTTACACCAATATTTTCTTATATTGATATAAAATTAAGAAAATTTTAAATTTTTTATTAATATTGTACTAATTTGAATATTAAAGTCTACAAGTATTAACATATGTTCACAAGACAAGAAAAAATGGCAAATCCGCTTTTGAAGCGGATGAGTTATTGTTCTTCGTAGAACATTTAGATTAATAAAAATATTCCTCAGTTGAAAAATGATTGAGGGATTCTGCTTTAAAGAAAACATCTTTTCATTGTAATTAATCGCCCACTACACTATTAAATAATAATTCGTACAAAACAAAATCCTTGGTAAAACCGTCTCGAAGTACAAAGATAGAGAAGGTTGTTTGGTCTATATCTGACGGAATTTGAATGGTATTCACCTTACGAGAAACCTCAATGCCATCACTGATAGGGTTCTGTTGAATCCCCAGCGCTGTTGACTATCGCCCAACGTCGAAATTTCCATTCAACTCCGGTGAAGCACGGGCAAGGGAATTCGAGTCTCACTTTCCTGAAACGCTGATGTTGGAGATGCCTTTTGAACAGGCCAAAGCCGCAGAAATCCATTTGCACTAGCGTCAGGGTTCTTCACAGGAACGTCTTAAAACAAATGCCGGTCCTTGGGAATTTGCCATCCCCATTTCTCCGGAAATAACAAATCTTAAGTCATGAGTTTAAGTGTGCTACCTCATCATGAACAACGAAGCGGAGGGAAAGCGCACTCGCACTCAGAAAGATGTAAAGGCTACAAACAATTTCGTTGTTTTGTTTTCTTTAAATAATAGTCTATCTAATTTATATCTAAAGATAGACTTTACATATTGAAGTTGTAGTGAAAGATAAAGCAAACACACCTGCAGAGAAAAGACGGTAATATCCTTCTTTATAGAATTCAATATCGAGTTTCACTCTCAATACATCAGTTTACAATACCTCTTTTATCTTTATTTCTTGATTTTCCTTCTACATCTGTTAAACATTAAAAAAGAAAACACTTGTTTCCACCTTTAATGATAACAAACTTGTTTGTGATTTAAAAGAAGAGAATACTAGTTTTCATAGCAAAACTGTGACAACTGACTAAATGAAACAGGCGTTCGCTGTTGTTCGAAAATTCAGTTCTTGCATTTGACAAGAATCAAGCAATTCATGCTGGGGTTTATTTGACCATTTGCTTTAGCACTGTCCATGTGACCTTAAACTAATGCGACCTAAACATAATTTATGAATGTAGTATTCAAACAGAAAGTCACCTTAGTAAATTTAGCTACTATCATCATGAAGTTTGTTTCCAACAAGAAATATTTATTTTAAATAATATAGTTATGACAGATTTTGCCGCCCTGTGCAGATGCACGTCTTGCACATATGGTAGAGTTGGCCCTGTTTAAGACGGAATGACATGAATTCCTATTTGCCGTTTTATTTCCTGATAAAAACGCACAGATATTCAGCTGTTACTACTTGAAAACCTTGTCTATCTGGATTATTCTGACTGGCGTTCGTATCGAGGAATTGTGGGATGTCAATTCATGGAAGTATCTTGCTTTAACTGCCAGATTTTTATTAAGAAAAATAAAATAAAATAAATAAAAGGAAAAATTGCAATATGAAACTGAATATATAAAATCTCTTTTGCGTTTTTGTGAAGGGCTGTCTTAGGGTTGCCAGATTTGTAAAATTAAAAAGGAAGATACTTTGACTTTAAAATATCAAAAAGAAAAAAAATATTATAGAAATTAATACATTATTAAAGTAAACTAATACAAAAAAGGACAACTACATAATGACGACTGACTAGCAGGCAGCAATACTAATGATACTTTAAGTCATGGCATTTAATAAAGTCATGATACTAACAACTTATTTATCCTTTCTTCATTCTGACAATGTTTTATGCATCTTGAAAACCTGTTTCATTGACTAATCTCCTGAATCATCCCTGTTTCAATAATTAGTTGACCTGTTTCACTAATTAGTCTCCAAACTCGAAAAGGAGGACAAAAGCGCGTCCGGCTTTGGAATAAAGCCGGACATCAATTTTTTATGTCTAAAAGCTGGACGTCTGGCAATCCTAGGCTGTCTGGTGACGTAGAAATATAAACTTTGCAAGAAAAGTTTTAAAAACTTGAGAGATCATTCTGCCTGTTTAAAATATTGGTGAAGAAATTCAGTTTGACTCCGAGTAAATAATCCCTCCCTCCACACAAAAATTAATAAATAAATAAAAATAAACGTTAAAGGCGAACCAAATTACAGAAAATTTTCCTACTGTCGCGTAAGAGAATTTGAATTTTACAGATATGATTTGTATATAAAGACTTAGAGACCTGCACGGGCTTGGGCCACACTGATCGGGCCGGGCTTGGACCGATTAATTGCAATTCTTCAATAATTATTGACTTTCGTTAAACGATAATTAGAATAATGGCAAACGTTGAAGAAGTGTGCCCGTGAAAAATGTTTCAAAATGAAACTCAAAATTTATCGGGCCCGAGCTGGGCCGGGCCTAGGTACATTCGGGCTGGATTGGGCACGGACCGAAAAATTCGGCCCGTTCAGGTCTCTATAAAGACTATCATTTTTATTAAGCCAAAAAAAGTGAATAAGGTCAAGAAGCTTGTACAATTCATATGATCTTATGTACGTAACATGAGGATTAATGAATATGTATATGGTCTTGGTCTTTGAAAGGCATTCATTATCCAGGACAGAGAAAGGAGCATGGAATGTGAACATAAGCCTGCAGGAGTGCGTCAGCGCGTAGTTGAATTAACGTCATGAATCTGGGAGTGTTCATATGTCTGCGTAATACATAGGCAAGTTCATAGTCAAGTTAATATGTAACAATGAGGTAACGACAAAGCTCTGGAATTTCTTTTTATTGTTTCTCGATTACCGTACTTCGAGGCGAAGTGCGTACTTGTTTTTTCCTCTCGTACAATTGAAATGTATTGACCGTAGTAAGTAACAATAAGGTGTTAGTATTTAGTGAATGATTGCTAATTGTTGTGAGACGATGACTCCCGACGAACAGATTGTGGGAAAGAAACTAACTAAATGCTTCTCTGGCAGTTAGCAGTTTCGCGAAAAATATCGTACAGTTCCGTGATAGAAGTCGAAGATAAAATTGTGCGAAACAATACAACGGATTCGTCGTAGCAACAGTACGTAGTGTACGTCAGACATTTTGTCAAGGACTTTTTTTTTTCCCTAAAGTTAACGGGCATTCTCCGTCTCAATTTGCAATATGTTCAGACTGTTTTATGTATAATATGCGAATAAAGTCTGTCAATTATATTTGTGGGTTCTATAAATAGCCACCTGTCAGTAACAGCGTAGTTGGTCGTATTCTAGGCAGGGGTAAAAGTGAGGATGCCGTTATCCCACTTCGAAAAAAAATATCTGTGGCGTCCCTCCCTTCCTAAAAAAAAATTACAATGGACAAAGATAGGTTCGGAGAACGGCGCCCTACCCCGTTGTCCTACCTTTTCATATCCACTTTTACCCCTATTCTAGGATGTAACTGTATTAAGTGCCCATTGCATTTTATTTTCAAAGCTTATTGATTTATATGAGGAATTGTTTGTTTTCGCAGAAATTGACTGAAATTTTATTGTGATTTTGCTTATTTTATATGTATTCGTTTTTTTTTTTTTTTTCAAAACTATTTTACGCTATTGTTACCCGATCTCGAGGCTCTAGTTAAAGGAATGCATAGTTTTAGTCACATAGGTAAGTCCAGCCACTGAATGGATGATTTTAGAACCTATCGTATCCGTGGATTTTCTTTGGTGCTCTCGTTTCCTCCCACTTTCTCATTCCACCAATTCCATCACTCACTGAACTCCTTCGTAACTGAGCGGTTAGCGTACGCGCCTTTGTCTTGGGAGACCCTGGTTTGATTCCCGGCGGAAACTTCATGATAGGATTCCACGTTAATCAGTAGGTCCACGTCTCTCATACGCCTGCTGAACGAGACATTCAACTCCAAATCAACCAAACTCTTCCATCACTCTCGTACCTAATTCATCCGTCGCCCTTAGCCTAACAGGTATTATCATGGGACGTTAAACTGGAGCTTTTTAACATCAATTGAATTTCGGTAATGCACAGTCGTTTAAAAAACCTTGGCCACCCACCTCTCTTTAAAAAGCCCTGCACAGTTACCTGCAATTGAAATTAAACCAAAGGTACGTGAATTTTCTTTGGACAATTGAGATATTATTGAAAGCCAAAGTATCAAAATTTTATTCGTATTGTTGCCAGATTGTAACCTTTTAAAGCAAGGTTTCTGCCTAAGATTTAGTATATATATATATATATATATATATATATATATATATATATATATATATATATATATATATATATATATATATATATATATATATATATATATATAAAGTAGGAGTTAATAAGACAATTCGAACACAAGCTTTTGTTTCTGCTGTGGTTTTAATGTGACAAAGAATATTACGTTGTGTGTGTGTGATTTAGTGCATAGGGTGGAACGGTGGATTATACGGTAGGATGACATTTACAAATTATTATTTAATAAAGAGTGATCCAAACAACAAGTTGTCTACCTTAGTTTGTAATGTGGATTTTGTGCAGGGCTATCTACGTATATATTAGCTTAAGAAATAATAGGTTAAATGATTATGAAGTTAGGCCGCAATCTACAACGTTTTTATAAAACTTCAACGGCGTAGGGGTTGTCCATGCTTTTACCTTTATACAGGCAGACAGTGCCCTTAAACTATCGATACCATCTCAGATTGCTTTTGTGACCTGGCGGTGCAGTTGCAAACTGCCTACAAACCACACGCGTACGGTAACGGAAAAGCACTTCTTATATTCCTAAACGCAGAATGCTTTCTGCTGCATAGACATTTTGAAAACTAGGCTTGTTCTGCCATCTGCCGCCACGAGCCAATAATACTATTGTTAGAAATCAAACTTCCAAATCATTAGCACAAACATACGGTATTAATAGTTTTCAATAAGTTTTACTTTAAAATCCTATGAATCATTTATAATCACCCTGTAGTAAGGGGGATCTCACGGAAAGCGTGGATGTAACATAAGATCTTGTAAACCGGGTGTATACTCTGATTTCATCTATCCCGTTATTAAGGATCAGTGTTTCTTTCAGAAACAATGTTCCGGGGGGGACACTTAGTATTCCCTGGGGCCACTGCTGATACTATTCTATTTATTAATATATTATAGACGTAATATTTTGATCTGCTCCGGGGGGCACTCTCAGAGCTCCAGGGAGGCAGTGCCCCTTCCCCCCCAAAAGAAACAGTTCTGGAAGAAACACTGTTAAGGATATTCAGAGTCTGAAACTTTTGAAGTTATGGTATGATGTGAAGCTATGGGCTATGGTATGGCTATAGTATAAATTCTACGCCTTTCGTCACAGTCTCTTCACACTCACCCGGAATAGAGCAAATCCGTTTCCCACGCATCCTTATATAGAAAATCCTTGAAATCCATGTGGATACTTTATAAGGACGCAAGGATATTCAAAAATAGACGCAAACGACGCACACAATGAAGTGTAAATGGTAAGTGTAAACTGGTCACATATTTATAGAAAGAGAAATCCAGTACACTAATTGATAATGCAAATGAGGAACACATGCAATAGTTAATTTTAGGTGCTGACGCTGAAGTCTTTCGTACAGTCCCCCTTGACAGGTCATTGTAACAATGTATTAACGGTTTCGCAAAACTACATTAGGTGAGTGCTTTCTGCGTATTACTGTATGAAGATGCGAATTTACTTGACAGTTCGCAAGTGGAGAGCACACTTGAGTGAAACAGGATTTCTCTGTACAGTAGAAGATGTGGAATAGATTTTTTCATGTGAGTCAAGGCTTGTTTTACTCTTAGACTTAAGTCGTCACAACCCTCAAATACACTTATTAATGAGAAGTTGCGGACATTTGTTTGAGGAGATTTCCTAGGCCGTTTCTTGTGTCTTGAAATCAAGTGAAGGTTTGCTTTTATTGATGAATCGTCATTTCTTTTATGTCTGGTCCATTGGCATTGCAGTGTCTCTATTTTCACTTTAATATTCGCCACACCTGTCATCATGGGAGTCTGTGTTTCCTTTCCGAATTTTGGGTTTGATTTCTAGCATACATCATTCCATGGTTTCTTGTCTAGTATGAATGTGCGATTTTGTTATTGTCCACGGTTTCTGTATACTTTATATAAAAACCCGGTAATAAATTAGAATATCACGGAGTTTTCCAACATTTTCATTATTGTTATTATAGTGACCGCACAGACGCATGAAGCTTGATCTACATTTACCAATTTCAACACACAATAGAACGCGAGATGTGTCCTAATCGTCATCCCCCCCCCCAATCCATGAAGTTTTGCCAGTGTCGTCTCTCGCGCTATATGGAGAACAACTCCCGAGAGTAGTGTTGTTGGATTGTCGCTGAGTAGGCCCGAAACCAGCCACAGAAGTTTGGGGGGGGGGGGAAGTCATTAAAAATTCTCTTACACATATCTAAATTGCGTTGTTTGTGTTGAGGTCTGGAGGGGCCACAAAAAGTTTAAGGGGGCTAAGCCAGCGCCGTAATTTAGATTTCTCTCTGGGGGGGAGCGTTAATATGCGTATTTGGGCCCTCTAGAAAAAGTTATTCTAATTTAGATTTCTAATTCTTGGGCCCCCTTTTCCTTCTTTCGTTTAGTCTTCATGGGGCCCACCTATGGCAAGGTCTGCGGGGCCGTTAGTTACGCCCCTGGGCCCTTTCCATATATGACAAATTAATTAAGGGGACAATATTGATATATTTCAAAGCCATACGAATAAATATTATTTCTAGGGATCCTAATAGTAGACATTTTTAGGGAAATGGGTCCACGACATATTTTTTGTTTTATTTACCTTTTGTGTGCTGCTCTGTTTATGTAATGTAGTGAATCTGTTTGATGCTTCATTTATAATTTCATATTCGTATCGTATTACGAAAATGTCTTAAAACGGCCCCTCCCCCTCGAACAGCGGGGAGCTTCCCTGGGAGGGCAGTTGCCCCTCCTTCCCCCCACAAGTTACGGCCCTGGGCTAAGCCCCCTGGCCCCCCTCTGTTGCGAGCCTGTCGCTGAGTTTTGTTTTCTTTATTTTTGCTATTGTTATCGTTTAATTAAAATAATTGTTAGTGTTTGTGTTATAGCTCTTTAAGTGAGTTAGTGTTTGTGTTATCTCTCTTTAAGTGCTGTTTTTCTATCACTTGTTCGCCATGTCTTCTATGTTTGACAACATTCTTGGTTCACTTCCGTTTTTTCGCGTTTTCTCAAGTGTGTGTTCGGAAAGCAGATTCACGAATCGTGCCCAGTTCTTCCCATCCATTACGCGTGAGACAAAGTAGTTCTATGATTGGTATGGAGCCCAGGCTTCACGAGTCATCGTGGTCACTATCAGCAGTTGTTAAATGATATTACATGCAGAGGTGGAGTGGATCATGGGTCAACAGGACGTGACCCACTTCGACCCACTCTGACCCACCTTGCTGAGTGCATTGTATACATCATCTTCTGAACACTAATGAATTTGTTTACGTTTTACTTTCAAGTCCTCTCATTTTCGTCCTTTTTAATTTGTTTTTATTTACACTTACTTACCTGAGATGAGTATATCGAAGTGAAAAAAAGAACTGAAGACACGTTTGGATATTGATATTTGTAATTGTAATAATAGCAATAGGACTTACTACTTGGCTGTCGAGACGCAGTCGAATTTTACAGTTTCTTTCCCCTTTACGTTGGCGTACTTTACCCTGATTTGAAACTTTCAAATTTCATCCTATTGTCCACTGAAAAGTATCTGTAATTCAGCAAGGAAATATTTATACAGAGTGTTTCAAAACAACACCGACAACGTTTGGGAGACTATTTCTGACGCCAAGATAAGACAAAAAGTATAGACCAACCTGGGTGCACATATGCTTCCTTTTGGAGTTATAGGCTGCCGTAAACATGAAAAAACGAATTTTAAAGGTCCATAGCTCCAAAACTATGGGGCCTACCGTAGTCAAGTCATGACTTCACTTAAGAACTAGTATGTGCCCTATCCAAATATCCATGTTTGAGAATCCTGTGGTACTTCCGCAATAAGTTTTGTAGAGGTAGTTTGTGAGTACTTCAAATTATATGCCCGTAGCAAAACTTCCGAAAAGGGCGTCGGTCAGGGGTCGGAGTTGATGACGATTTGTTTTGGTGGGTCAGTGGATCACGCTGGGTGGTGGGTCGGAGTGGGTCACGGTAAGGGATTTCAGTGAGTCAAGTTTACATTGACCCCTTTCATCTCTGATTACATGCATCAAAGTACGAAGCAAATTCCTTTATTTCATCCATTACATGCAAGACCCAAGATAGGTCAGTGATAGTATGCTGTAGATACATAGAAAAAAAATACACTTTTTAAAAAATGGAAATAGCACTTTAATGGTTCAGTACAAATTTAAACAGCAAATAATGGTTCGGATTGAACGTGTAAACTTCAGGTTTTGTGTTATATGTACACCTGTCGTTGAAAGAAGCATTAAATTCCAGTTAATAAATAAATCAGTCAAACATAAAATTTGAAAAGCTAACGAGTAACGGACTGAACAGTATACATTTCAACCAAATATATTAACTGTTGAATATAATGAAATGAAATCACACAATTCACGTTTAACGTCCCACGATTATGCCTGTTAGGCTAAGGAAGACGATGATTTAAGGCAGGCGAATGATGATGGAAGAATTGGTGGAATGAGAAAGTGGGAGGAAACTGGAGCACTCCCAGAAAACCCACGAACACGATGTTGTCCACCAAAAACGTACTTGCCCCGAGATCTAACCAAGGTCCCCATGCAGCAGAGGTCTACCACTGAGCCATTGTATCCCTACAAATAGAAGAGTATACTGAAAGAAAGAAAATGTAAATTAAATGTCGGAGATTTATTAAGGTTGAGTTTTATTATTATTATCGTAGAGTTGAACTTTACAAAATTGATTCAATATTCCGCGAATTCCCACGCGCTCTCTATATGTGATATACGCAAATAAAACAGCTGCATGAAACTGCAACAAAAAGTGAAAAGATTGGACTGATGTCTTTAGTAATCAATTCATAATGGACACCGGAATGGTGCTAACTTCATACTAGATATTGCAAATTTTTCATTGAATGAAATCGTCTCGTTGCTACTAGGCAGGTTCCTGCTATTACATGACGTCATAGTGTTCGTAACTTTGTTTGAGTGACAACTTCAGCCACAATCTAAACGACTCGTGGATGGATTCGATCTATCTGCGTGCGCAGCCTTCTGACGTCTACGTTAGGCAACGTGAAATATGTGCACACGTTTCCAACGCTAGCAAAAAGTCTTTACGTAATTAATAATCATGCGTAGGAGGATGGGATACCTGCTTTTTTCCTGTTTCTTTCAACTTTTGTATGTGTATCCTTACCATCCCCGCTGGTGTAGGGGATAGCGCGTGGATCTTTGTTGCACGTGGTCGCAGATTCGATCATCGGTGGGAGAGCATTATAAAAGTTTGAACGCATTTTGGTGGTTTGCATTCTACCTTGAACTTTAGGCCCACGTCTCAGATAACCTCGGCACTGAAAAGGAATGCTTAACTACAATACACAAATATTCCTAAGTAATATTGTGTGGGCACTCAATACAATTTATGTCATCTGCATTGCACTGGTAGCACTTTGAGAGGCTACGGAGCCGCGATGTCTCAGTGGTAGAGCGTTCACCTCTGGTGCATGAAGTCCTTGGTTCAATTCCAGCTCGCGCTAGGTGAGCGTTATGGTGGACAGATACCGTGTGCGTGGGTTTTCTCGGGGTTCTTTTGTTTCATTCCACCATTTCATTCATTTCTTGTCATCACCGTCAAAACTTAAAGATTTCATTTCATTTCAAGGGTTTCTTCAGGGGCCACATCAGTTTAAAAAAGAAAACTTAATTAATTGTTCTGATTAAGGGTTGGCTGATTGATTCGGTACTCAACATCCGTTCTCAGCAGTGAGGTTTATGAGGTTAGAACTTACAACGTATCGTGGGAACCGAACCACTTGATCCCTCACCAGTAAGCGAACTTGGCTCCCTCGCGTAAAAGAAGCGTACGCTTATATACCGTCGAGAAACGTTTGTTCTAATTCTTGTATGCCTGATTATTGTATCATGTTCAATTTGTACTTTTGTTTTATTCGAATAGTTAACATCTGCTTGTTGTGTTAAAAGTCTTTGGTTCGATCTCAGTTGGAGGCTTGAAGCACATACCTTTGCTGTTTGTCCAGCATCGTAAGGGGCTACAAATAACAAGTAACAAACTGTGGGTCAAGATACGCAAATAGAAGGACGTTAAGACTCGCTTGTATCATAGCGAGTCTAGCGATACATTAATAAAATTTAGTGACAAATTAACTACTGCGTTCTTCTATCCGATATTCGTTCTCTTCATAATTTCGTTTCAACCAAGTTTCGGTGAGTTATAACTCTGAAATGACGTATTTGCATAACCATGTTGTTCTATATACAGGGTGAAGTATTTATCTCGATAGACCCTTGTAACTGTTAAACTAATGAAAAAATACTGAAATATTATACCATGCAAATATTGGCAGGGGAACATTCTTGGGCACAAGCTGTGATACCACAAAGTTAACAGTGTTGCCAACCCAGCATAAAGTTGTATTTCCTTAAATTAACACTACACCAGCGTATAACACATTTCAAATCTACATGTTGAAGTAAAACTTACATGTTACAACGTTATTATAGAGTTATATGAGCGCCCACTATGGGGCTATATGAGAAAGATAGAATAAATATATTATGTATATTTAACTTCTCCCTTAACATCTGGAATCTCCATCTTTAAAAGCCGAAAAATAGGAAATATTGTTTGTAATTTGTGTGACCCTTTTGGTAACTACTCAAGAAATTACAGAGATTGTGAAATTCACATTAAATTTAAACCTTCATTGTTATTTAAAGGTACAGACCAATATTTTCTTGTGGAACAACATGAGAAATAGGAATCCTTCAGATTCTCCAGTTAACATGTTTAATACTTCTATTTATTCAAATTCAGTAAGACTTGTAATATTCATTTCAACTTAAAATGATTATGTCATTTCTTTATATATATTCAGTTTAAATTTTACTTCATGATTGAATAATTAAAAATATATTACTTGTACCTAAACTTTGTGTTAATTTGTCATTATGAAAATGTTTCGGATTTCTCAATCTATTCTAGGCCAATTAGAAAATTTTCTTATAATTTTGTTTCATAATAATTGGGAACTTAACTGAGCTGACCCTCACAGGCACAAATACTATTATTAATAGTTGGCTTGCAGTTTTACATTTATTTAAACTCTATTGGTCTGGTAAACAAATTAATTTATACAATAGTTTAATTTGTCTACTGGAGTGATGGTCAGCACAGATATTCCCTTTCGAAGACACAGTAGTGGCGTTAGTTTAGCTATACAGCATGTGGATATCTCTTGGAATACCTATGTATTTTGTGTGAATACCGGTACATCCTAATTAACTAGCACCTATTTTCCTAGCGCCTTCGAGAACCGCGGGGAAAATATAGTTCTGGAAATCTATATATACTGTACTATGATTACTATTTCTATATTTGCATCAACAGCTGTTTGTTAAGCTTCAAGGCCTGAGGTTCGAGCCTCGTGCAATGTAACTCAGTTTCTGAAAAACCAGCACATGTAAATTCAGATCACAGCTCATGAGGCAGCCTGTAACTTGCCAGAGCGGAGAGCAAACATGCAAAATCAATTTGTATAATCATAGATAGTATTTGGCAAAGGACTCTCCGAAACCAGGACTGTAAGTCAAATGTATCTTATTATATATTCGACTCCTCCAGTCATAACAAGATCTGGGAAATAAGGAGGATGACCTACACATTGAAACCGTAGATCATTCAATGTCAATTGGGTTTGCAATGCTCGATGGATAGGGGCGTTGTCTTGAAGAAACAGAATTCTTTTTTCAATTTCCCGGACCGTTGATCTTTTAATTTGTCTTTCAATTTTGTGACTAATGCAGAATAATACTCTGCGTCCTGTGAGCAGTTATTCTACGAGTTCGACTCCATCCTAGGAGGCTGTCACTTCGCTACAGACGAGGAGGTGAAACACTTCGTGACAACGTAGCTGAACACGCAAGGACATGATTTTTACCAGGAGGGAATTTTCAAATTCATCCCACGATGCGACAAGTGCCACAACTGATATGGAGACTGTCGAAAATAACCTATGTGCTATCGGTTCGCTGTATTAGTTGTATGAAATAATATATACATGCTTCACTGCAGGCTTTGTAACCGTATTTCCTGATTACTCCTCGTATATATCCTAGCACAACAACCCTTAAGATCATAGAGTCTACCATCCGGCTTGTGGCATTCATACATTTGAAGTAATGTGCTCGCCATTAATGCTGGCGTTCTAGACCGAAATTTGCTACTCCTTTAGTTAAGTAACTCTCGAGTTTCAATATGAGTATGAACAGTCACTCATCTTTCCTCGGTCTATACCTAAAATTGTTTGACTTCGCTTATCTCACGAAAAGTGGTATACGAATGCATGCAATGCAGGTTTTCTAGAATTTTGTTTCATCAGTTGATTGCTGGGATGGTAGTTCTAAATATTAAGCCTAGCATACTTCGCGTGTCGCTGCTGATTCTATTTGTTGATCATTAATTATTCCAATGATTATTATTTCAGACGGTATCTAGAAATTTGTTAAATCCGTAAGTTTTGTTTGTTTATTTATTTTTGTGTGTCAGCAGATGAAAATGAAATAGGTTCATTCGCTTTTAAAGGAACATGTAGCTGATAGCTATACACTTTCGCTGGAGTTTTTAGTTTTTCACTTCTGCAATTTGTCATGCAGTAGGATACAAAAACAGTTTTTTATGTCAGTTTTAAATACCATTGATAAATCCCGTAAGATACCATCCAATGGGAATTTCCCGATTGTGACATGTATTGAGTTCAACTGGTTATGTATTTATCAACGTTTGCCATGATAGAGGACGCCGAGTTTTTGTATGCTATAGGTAGATTGAATATTACGAATTACCCTTTTCCAATAAGTAATATTGTGCAATAATTCTTCCACTACTTCGTAGTATCAGCATAAATTAATATCTTCCCAAATTCGTGTTTTCCTTGAACGTAGTTTTTGTTTAGCAATACCAGGGACAATAAAATGAGTTTGAGGAACGGAAAACACTGTTTTTGTTTTTATCAAATTAATAATGTTGGAGCTTGGAAGTTTCGTGGTGGGATAACGTGTAATTAGGAGTCAGGAAATGAAAACCATAATAACATCTTACGTTTCTTTCGTGAAGGATACTTCTTTTCTAGGCATCCTCCTTACATCCGTCCAAACACTCCTCTCCCGACGGGCATTAAATATTGGCGCAGTTGAAGCATAGTTTCCTTGACCCTTGATACAGTTATCAGTATAAGTCAATTATACGATGTTAATTACGATGATCGTTATGAAATTTTGTCACTTTCTAGTCTAAACTGTGTTTTACTAAAGTAAATTGAAACAGCTTTTTTATCCTGCTTTAACTTTGAGAATCAAACCCAGGTTTAGTTTCGACAAACGGAGACTGTTCAGTTTGCAAGTTTTTTTTATAGGCTGTGGTAGCAGCACATTATTATTAAGTACTTTGTCTTTCGGTAAGTCCTGGGACTAATGAGCTTTTTAAATTTAGGCCTGGAAGTGTTTCTTCCACGTCTCTCGATCTTCAACTTCCTCATTTAACCCAATATTTTCGTCAGTTTTTCAAATCATCGATCAGTTGTGTTCTTCCGTGCTTCTTCTGTCTTTCCTTCTTGGTATGAAGAAGACAATTTCTTCGCAAGATGCGTCCAATCCAATTGACCTTCCTACGAAGGATGCTGGATAGAAGCGTCTTCCTCTCTCCTATCCGTTTCAAAACATCATCATTTGTTACTCTCTCTCTCTCTCTCTCTCTCTCTCTCTCTCTCTCTGTCCATTTTATCTTCCTCCAACACCACATTTCGAAGCTCTGTAAACATTTCTTCCGCTAATGTCCTCTAACTTCCTTAATGTCCAATTCTCTGAACCAAACAGTCCAATGCTCCATATATATAGCACTCGACCAGTTCCTTCTTAAGTCCAATATTGAGCCTGCTAGTTAAGAGTGACCTTTTCTTGTTGTATACTTCTTGGAATATGGTAATTCTTGACCTGATCTCTTTGGTGCAGTAAGCTTCTCTCGTCAAAATACTTCCCAGATATTTAAAATAATGGACATAAGGTAATCAGATAATTTTATTGGTTCACTGGTTTTTAATGTAACATTGTTTTTCAGCAGTGAGGCTATAGGAAGTGTTTGGACCCAGCAGCATCAATTTCTGTATAACTTTGAGGGAGTCTGTTCGGTTATGCGTGTTTCATTGTCGGATATTATTTAACAAGGCATCAATGAGTCACCGTATTTATATTAAAAGCGTAAAGATGGCGATACAAATTAGATTCCGCATCATTAACGACAGTAGTTTAAACAATTTGTATATATAAATAGTGGTGCTATTCAGCCGGTTCCCACCGGCTCGCTAGAACCGATTGTTAAAATATTTCAAGTTCGCAGAACCGTTTGTTATATCCAGACATAACAGTAAATTTTACCCAGTTATACCGAGGAGCAGTAAATTTTAGTTTAACTATCTTTGTTTTCAGAAATTCTTACAACTACAGGGTTATACATATGATCTCTTAGAACAATGTATAAGCATTTATTTCTTAATCTGAAATGCTCAGATATCTATATATATAAAAGAGAACGCACAAATCCTTTGTTACCTCATCACGCTAATACGGCTGAACCAATTTCTTTTATTTTTGGGGGGTTATTAGGATTTGGACCCTAGATGGTTTTTATCATATCACTTTAATTTTTAATTACCAGTGTCTTGAGATAATTGACCATTCAAGTGTCCATAACGTACAAATCCTTTGTTAGCTCATCATAGCTAAATCTAACCGTATTTATATGCAACCCACATGACCGTGTCACTCGGCGGGTTAACATAAATGACAGGCGATATAATGTTAACATTCTTCTATGGTTTTTATCATATCACTTGAAAGCGAAAAAGTAAAAATTATCTAAGTAACAAAGTTTATTGCGTTCCAGGGTGACCGCAGCGAAGCGGGGTGAACGCTGCTAGTCAGGAATAAGAACTGGGTTCACATGAGTATAGTGGTGAGGGTTATTCATATTTGAAACGCATACACACCATTGTCAACAATTGTCGATCCATTGCTGGATTAAGGTCTTTCCAGTACTTTTTGAAAACCATCCATCTTGAATAGTTCGTTTCGAAGATATTCGCAGTGCTACCTAATTTCATCACACCACCTTATATTAGGATGCTGTGTAAGTTCTACTTGTCACTTGTGGTATCCAGTAAAAAAGAATGCTTCTGTCTACCTTGTATGGTTTGTCTCCTAAGAGAGTTATATCTATCCATCTTCTATCTATCTACGTGTATATATATCTATTTATAAAATATTACGAGCTAAGCAAATTTTGGGGAGGAGCCATGGGCCCCTTCAGCGCCCATATTCAAACCTATAACTTAATACGTGATCCAAGCCACATAAGCTCCCAGCGGGAATAGAACCCAAGCCTGTTGTATTGCCTTATTGCCTACCATATAACCACGAAAGAGCTCTGAAATTATTTGACTCCTCTAACAAGGGAACCTTCCGAAAATGATAGTTGCAGTGAAAGATGTGACCTATGCCAATTGAAAGAGCTATAACAGAGATGAGCATTCCCAAAAAATTAGCTGCCTATAGCAATAGGTTCAAGAAATATAAGGGATGGAAGTTCGGGAGACAGCAAGGTTAGACAAGGGGAAAAAGTGCAAATTCCACAAGAAAAGGGGGGCACGGCAAAATACAATGCTGACAAGTGATGTATAGAAAGAGATTTGCCACAATAGGGAACAAATGAAGGCCACCAGTGGGGTTAACAGTGTTGCCAACTGCAATGAAAAGTACATGTTTTGCAAAGAACACTATATGAAGTGTGTGCAATATTCAGTGTCAACCTGTCATGTAGAACATAAGATATGGTGTGTATAATCAGTAGTACAATCTAACAAAAGAGAATAGAAAGAACAGAAGTACGAAAAATACGGGAAAGACGGAGTTGGCCATAATGCGCCACATTTGATCACAAGCTGTGCATTTTAGAATGAACAAAACAAGAAAGCACCAACTATGCAGGAAACCGACATACCTAGAGTCGAAAAGAAAAACGAGTTCCAAAGTTGGCAACACTGGCCATGAACATCCAGACAAATCTAATATAGTTAGGCCACTCGCTTCACAAAAAGAAAATTCCGGCAACAGGCATCACTCGGAATGCATCAATGCTAGAGTGATTGAGGCAATGTCAAGTCGGGGAACATGAAATGGTTGGGTTGAGCCAACAACCGATAGTAGAAGTAGTGAACATAATGTCATGGTTGGGTCGTATGTGGGAATATACAGGGTGTCCCACCAAACTTTGTGACCTGAAAGATTTACGAAACGAACAAAAATGTGACTGATCCAGTTGTGCAGGAATGTACCAGTGTAAGGGGTGATAAAAGTCTGTGAGAAGCAAGTGCCCCCAGAATCCCCATCATAGGGCCCCAGGAGCCAACTTCAAACTTTCAAATGGCAACAGGGACCGAGTGGTAACTCTCTCGATAGATCATGGAATGTGCAACAACATCTATAGGAAACATTTGCTATATGAAGCATGTTTTTCAAAATGGCCGCCACAAATATATGTTGTGTCTTAGCATGGCATCGAACATTGTGATCTCAAATTGCTGCGAAGCGAAAAGAGATGTTGAAAATCCAATTGCACAGGAATGTACTCATGTCGAGGGCCAAGAAAACTTTGTAAGAAGCAAGTCCCCCAGGGCTCCCATCATAAGGCTCGAGGGGTCAACCGCAACATTTCAAATGGGAACAAGGGGCGGATGATATTTCTCTGGATAGATACAGCACCGCCTATAAGAAACATTTGCTATATGAAGCACGGGTTTCAAAATGGCCGCAAAAAATGCACGTTGTTCTTGTCACCGAGCAGATATTTTTGGCGGCCATTTTGAAATCCCATATAGTAAATATTTCTGATATGCGTTGTTGCATATTCCAAGATTTATCGAAATAAATATAACTCGACCGATAGTGCTATTTGAAATTTTGAAGTTGGCCCCTGGGACCCTATGATGGGGGACTTGGGGGCACTTGCGTCTCACAGATGTTTGTCGCCCGCTGACATGGGTACATTCCTCCACAACTGGATGTGTCACATTTTTTTTTTTTTTTTTCGCTTCGAAACTATTTCAGTCGCAGAATTAAGTGGGTCACTCTGGATATATCATATAGGCGGTGATAGTAGCAACATACAGCAGATCAAGCCTTTGATTATGTTTGCTTTCTACAGGTGTGGACATGTGATAGAAAGACCACCAAAGGTTCCGACACCTCTAGAGTACTGTTTCGAGACAGTCACAGGTGATCATTGTACCATGTGTGACGGATTGGCAGTATTCCGCTGTCTCACTGCAAATGTATCTTCTATTTGGACCATTGTCTCATCGAACAATTGCGCGTACAATGTGGATGAGCATGTACAAATGATGCGAAGGCTAATGCCTGTTGCCGGAATTTTCTTTTTGTAAACCGAGTGGCCTAACTATATTAGAATTGTCTGGATTTTCATGGCCAGTGCTGCCAACTTTGGAACTCGTTTTTCTTTTCGACTCTATGTATGTCGGTTTCCTGCATAGTTGGTGCTTTCTTGTTTTGTTCATTCTAAAATGCACAGCTTGTGATCAAATGTGGCGCATTATGGCCAACTTCGTCTTTTCCGTATTTTTCGTACGTTTGTTTTTTTCATTCTCTTTTGTTAGATTGTACCACTGATTATACACGTGATATCTTATGTTCTACATGACAGATTGACACTGAATATTGCACTCACTTCATATAATGCTCTTTCATTGCAGTTGGCAACACTGTTAACCCCACTGGTGGCCTTCATTTGTTCCCTATTGTGGCAAATCTCTTTCTATACATCACTTGTCAGCATTGTATTTTTCCGTGTCCCCCTTGTTTTTTTGTGGAATTTGCACTTTTTCCCCTTGTCCAACCTTGCTGTCTCCCGAACTTCCACCCCTTATATTTCTTGAACCTATTGCTATGGGCAGCTAATTTTTTGGGAATGCTCATCTCTGTTACAGCTCTTTCAATTGGCATAGGTCACATCTTTCACTGCAACTATCATTTTTGGAAGGTTCCCTTGTAAGCTTCTAGCTGATACTTATACAAGTAAATTGAATTTTCATGTTGTTTAACATTTAATAGGAATTGGAGTTCATCAATCATTTGATAGCTTTTAGGAAAAGTTTTAATGAATTATGCAGTGACTTACAATGTTCGTTAAAGAACAATATAAATTGAGTTTGAAATACGTGGAAGGACGTATCAGAGAGGAAGTCGTACAGAGAAGTTCAGAACCTTCGCACAAGATGGTTTTGATTTCCTTGAATAAAGTCATCCAGGAGAAAAGTGATGGAAGTCTTAAAGATAATATTCTAGTGTTACCTGCGTCCAAAAATATCAACATTCCAGTTTATTTTTTTATTTTTATTTTTTTTATTTATTTATTTTTTTTTAAGTGAAGTAACGTGAAACAAGATAGAAAATTTAGTTACTCCACGTTTTCCCACTTCGGACCATTTGTAGAATTTCAGGTGCTTAGTCATCGTCAACTGACTAATGCGCGTTTAATACTAGGCTCCATTTCCAGCAGGAGTGCTTCCTTCGGATAAAACCCCTTCCAGATCCCAGTTTCTCTTACAATGTCTTGGCCCTGAAAAGAGACGTTCAGTCAGTCACTCAATCGTGAAATCCCAGAGAAGGTGTGCAAACAGTTTCTTTAAGTAGATGTCCTTTAGGAAATATAATTAGTGGAGTGAAAGGAAAAAAAAACAAAAAAAAAAAAAACGGGAGAACCCCAAGAAAGCCGCAGAGGAAAATGTCCACTACAAACGCACAGTATGAGATCGAACCAGGAACCCTCACACGAGAGATGACCTCTCTACCATTGAGCCATTTTAACCCTTATATACTAATAATGCAGTGGCCGTGATAGCTCAGTGGTCCAGGGAGCCCCTGGTTCGATCCCAACTCACATCAGATGAGCTTTGTGGTAAACAAACACCATGTGCATGAGTTTTTTCGGGTTCTCCCGTTTCCTCTCACTTTCTTCATTCCACCATTTGATTCATTTCTTATCATTACCGCCTCCTTTAGCGTAGCCGGCATAACTGGAACGTGAAACTTTTTTTTTTTTTACTACTAATAATGTATAATTAATTATATTGTAACATTCTAAAGGCACACAAGTGGCGATAAAGTTATTGTTAAATTGCTGAGCTCAGAGAAAACAAAAGCACTTTTTAAGACTAGGAGAAGTTATAGCTTATAAGTAACTGGAATTCGAGTTGATTTTGAGTTTAACGTCTCTTTCCAGTAGCGAGGTTGTATGAGACGGGACCTACTGATTAACGTGGAATCCAAACCACATGAGCTCCCGCCGGGAATTGAACCCGAGTCTCCCATGTCAAAGGCGCGTACGCTAACCGCTTAGCCAGGGAGGAGCTCTATACTGGGATTCGAATATACTAATCTTAGCACTGTGGTCGCACACATACTAAGCGCCAGACTTATCGTAGGAAGTGTAACATGAGGGAGAAAGTAATATGAAGAAGGAAAATATGATGTCAATTCAAATCTAAATAGTTTACTTTCAATATTCATGGACTTTATTTATTTCATGTAGTTCTAAGTTGAAGTGTAAGTAAAAATCGCGAACGTAGCAGTATTTTGCGTAATATTCGATTCGACGTCATTGCTCCATTAAGTGCTTACACGATTTGCGCTGCATGTAACTTTTTTTTTCATCTCTCGAGACAAGTTCTGGAATTTGTAGTCCATCAGTTGACAACACTGCTGTAAATCATAACGTTGATTGAGAGTGACGTAACGGACCGCTAAACGTCCGAGTGTAACAAAAGGCAGGTAGTATATAACGTCTCTCGGAAATGGCATTTACGTAAGGCAATCGATCGAAATTTCTGCTCATATTCAAAGAACTGTTCACTGACAGCTGTAGTTCATCATGTGTACTAAGTTACGAAGCTGCTTCGAAGTCGTTGCTCCGAAGAGAGAACAGGTAAGGTTGAATTTAAGTTATCGTCTGTCCGAGTTTCGTTCTTTTCCTTCGTTTATTAACTGTAGAGTTTATCTGTAGAGGATCCTGTAGGGTACGTGTGGTGATTGCAGCTCACAGTCTTGACAATTGGGTGAGGTAGACCCATGCCGTCCAGTGTTCGAAGTGAAAAAAATAGCAGAAGCGGTATGTTTTATTACGATCTTGACTCGACATACCGGCTATCTAAATGTTGAAATACAGTGAGGGTATGTTACCTAAAAAATTGCATTTCTATTTTCATAACGGCATAAAACTATTCGAGAACTTCTCTGTAGTTACGGAGCTGAGAGACATGGAGAGCCTTTGATCCCCTGCCAGCAACGTTCTGAAAAGAATACCCCCTTATGTTATAAACGAAAATTATAGAGAATTATACACGAAGATGCTCAGAAACCGAGTTTTACCTTAACAGTTTTCTGGGGGAAACCTCCCGGACACCCCACTCGACTGAGGGGCATTTCAAACCTCCGGAAGATCCGCCTCCACACCAGACAACATCTAAATTCGCCCATGCTCAAAACACGACATTTATATGCATTAAGGCAAGAAAACACACACATACATAATAATAATTTTAAAAAATCAATAAGAGACATCAAAATGTAAACTATATGAACTTATTTGAAGACACGTTATTTTAAAAAGTAGGAAAAGATAACCAAAATATCATGTTTGTCAACTTAGAAATTACTTCTACATAAGAAATAAAATCTTTTTACGTTCAAAGCTCCTTGTCAATTAATGGGTATAAAAATTTGTTTATTAAAGATATTTAGCGTCTACTCTCTTATGACGGTATCTTGATCACTGAAAAAACAGAGGCGGTATGGCATACCGCCACACATCGACCACTGATGCCGTCTCTTAATATATAACACTATTGAGTATAGTGCATTTCAGGAGATAAGAGTCGGTATTGATAAGATGATTAACGTTCTCACATAGAAATCGGAAGGTTTTGAATTCAAGTCCCGCTAGTAACTATCCTGAATCAGTTTTTTCCACTGTTTTCTTCTGTTCCAGTCTGCAACACTATTAATAAATAAAGCAGATACAATTGAACAAACTGTATAAAAATTGAAATATATATCAAAATATAGTTTTATAATGGTATAGTGCTCTATCACACAAAATCTGAATTCGGTTCTTGGCTCTGATTGTATATATCGGGTATTCATTTATGTATTTAAGGTTGCAGCGGAGTCCAAAATATCAAATATCTTCCGGGGGGGGGGGGGGCGACAATAACAGTCTCTTCTAGAATGCGGTTTAGTGTTGCCTACGGGACGACGAAATATTACGTCTTCTCGTCTCGTTTCATCTTGAAAATTTTCCAGTTTTGTATTGTAAATTTATGTACAAAATGTATTCCTTGACTTTTCCCTGAATTTCATCTAGAAGTTATCAGTATCCTTCCACGTCACAAAAAATCCACGAAAGGTGTAATGTACGAGGCGTGCCTTTTTTTATTATTAAAGTAAGTACTGTTTTGAAATGAGGCCGCTGCGGTCTGCATCCCGCGCATGCGCGCTGTGTATCTACATCTGGTGGCAAGCCACAGACGCCATTACGGAAACATTCCGCCGTGTTTACCAAGGATGTTATAAAATAGAGGATCTGCCCATACGATAAAATTGTGAAGCCATACGTCACAGCTTCGCCACACCTACTCTGCTCACTCTGCGCCACTAAGATCGCAATGTTTAGAGCCAACAATCATGGCGGAAACGAGAGTAGCCAATCAGACATGCCGGCTCAGACGATGGTCGGTTGTCTTTTGGCTTCATTGAGTTCATATGATGAAGACAGGTATGGGCAGATCCTCTATTTTGTAACATCCTTAGTGTTTACGGTATTTTATGAGTAGTTAATGTGCCCCGCCGACTGTGAAATACGCACTGTGATTCGTTTTCTTAGTCAAGAGGCGTGAAAGCGGCTGAAATTACTCTCCAGATTAGTGAAGTGTATGGATAAAGCATTATGAGCGAGAGAATGGTTCGCAAATGGGTTAGAGCTTTTAAAGATGGCCACACGAATATTCATGAGGAGGAACCAAGTGGACGATCAAAAGCGGTAAGAGATATCGAGATGCGTTTTTTTATAATTGATTCAGCGTCCCAATGGTAGGTTCCATATCCTCCATTAACACTGTTCAAACAGGAAGTGGTTAAAATTAACCATTTCCTTTTCGACGTTTATCGCCATAGAACAAAAACGGTAACACATAGCAAGAAGTGGATTTTTGCAAATGATTCAGCGTATCAAGACAACATTTCAAGACAATCGACAACATTCTACGAAAACCAGAAGTGTATCAGATCTCTTATTTGCTCTTTCGATACTGATTTCCGTAGAACGAAAAATGTGAAAAAATTGAAGCAGAAGTAGTTGAAATAAATTATTTTTGGTCCCAACCTTTATCACCATTAAACAAACATTAAGAAATAGAGAGTAATAGCTGTTTGATATGAATTCAGCGTTCGAGGACCAAGTTCCATTTTTGATCTTATGCTATTGCAAATACACGTGTAGATGCACCGCTTGAAGTTCGAGTATTAAATTCGCAACGCTTGAAAGTGTTAGTTTCACACTGTGATGCGATACTCACTTGTTATTATACTTTTATTTTTATTTTGTTATACTGGAAACCTCAAATTACGTACAGAAAATAAACCTGCAGAAACGGAAATGAACGGATTGTTACGGTTTTCAAAATTGGTGTGTATTTGTTGTAGATTTTATCCTTGTAGTAAGAAAACCTGGAAAGTTGCAGTGTTGTGTGGGTTGCGTATCAACAAGGCGTTCGTGATCGTTCCATTTAATATATAGATATATATCAAACGTTTTCAAAGTATATTTTAATATTTCCAGCAAGTTACAGTCCTAAAATACTTTGACCCGTTAGTGAAGTGTGTTGAGTAATACTGGTACTTTGAGTTATAGTTACTTTGAATGTCATTCAAGTGAAGCTTATTAAACATTCGGTTATTGATTCATATTATTTCTAATGAAATTATTCTTGTGACACAGGAAGTGGAAACATCCGATATTTTTAGTTTATTGTACTAACAAACCAATATTACCGTTTATGCCAACTAGACGAAGAAACAGTATTTTCTAGGAATGCTCTCGTTTTAAGATGAAACATTAGTGCCAATCAGAGATTATGTAGAATTAAGCAACCAGTGTGGTTCCAACTCATGAGTCAGATGCGATCCTCCTCCTCTCCCGCTGTATCTCATTTTATTCGTATTTCTCAGTTACCCAAATATAATTCTTCCCCTAATCTTCCGATATCTAGAAAGACAAGTTACTGCGCCAGTTTTGATAGTGATCTTAATGCCGTTATTACTGCAACGTTGCCAGTTGAAATGAAATCTTTACGTCCCACGGTTATGCCGGTGAGGCTAAAGGAGACGGTGATAATGAGAGATGAATGAAAATGGTGGAATGAAGAAAGTGGGAGGAAACGGGAGAACCCCGAGAAAACCCACGAACACGGTGTTTGTCCACCACAAAGTTCACTTGGCGGGGGCTGGGATCGAACCCGGGACCCCAAGCACCAGAGGTGAACGCTCTACCACTGAGCCACCGCGCCCCCACGTTGCCAGTTGACTACTATTCTCTATTTAGAGATGGCTTAGTGGTAGGGTGCTTACCTCTGGTGCGTGGGGTTCCTGGTTCGATCACCGGAGTTTGTGGCGGACAACACCGTGTCCGTGGGTTTTCTCGGGGTACCCCCGTTCCCTCCCACATTCGCATTCTATAAATTCTTCCATCATCATCCCCTTGTCTTAATCATCGTCTCCTTTAGCCTAATGGATATAATCATAGGACTTTAAACCGAAAGATTTCATTTTCATTTTCTTGTCAACAAATAGAAGTCCCTACCATATACCCAAGGTTATTAGATATGGTTGCAGCGCTCGTGCAACCGTAGATTTAACTACTTTATTTTCCGTTTTTACATAGGAGTTATTGAGGTATGTACCAATTATCTTAGGGTAAAGAGCAAATGTTTCTTTGCTTTTCCTCAAACTCTAAGATTTCAAAAGCATATTTTTGGGTGTTTGTGCAACTGTAGGCTCCGGCCGCGGCTGACTCCAGTTTCCTTTCAACTATTAGTCTAGGTCTCGTACAAGCTCGATTATGAAAAGGGGAAAGTGAACAAGATCGTGCGATTAGTAAAAGTGTCCCTGGAATCCAGTGGACACTTTATGGAAATTAAATACGAAGTTGGAACATACATAAATATAGGTTCTAATATCTCAAGTTTGGGTCCATTTTTTCTCGTGTCTCATTGACGTACTTATTAAGAAAAAAAAAATTCATTGGATTCTACGTTCTCAAATTAGTATAAAAAAGCACAACTAGAAATTTATTCAAGTATAGGAACTTTCACCAATGGCATGAGCAGTAGTCCTTTGTATAATTTTGCCTGTTTCCCCCCTTTTCTTCGTTATATTTATTTAAATCAATTTAAGTTATGCAGTTGGATGATATTGTTAATCAAATAACAAACACAGTCCTTACAAGTTGGCCATCATCATTGTACTGAACAGTATGTTATCATGAATCCGATTACAGCAGGAAGAGGAGCAGAGAATATCGTCTGACTGACTTTTGATTGTAAAGCAAATATGTGTTTCTCATCATCAGTTGAAACTTCCGAAATGGCGTATGCTTCAAATAAAATAGGATTTAGGAAATAGGATGCTATATGCCGTATTCTTTGTATAAAGTAGTTGGGAGCGAAATTCCAGTGATTCAGTTATGGTGAGTCATCATAATTTCCTAGTCCTGTTGTTAATTACAATTGTCTAGACTTATTGTTCATTTCCTGTCGGCAGCGTTAGACTGTGTGTCATTCTTACGAATTATTTTTCTCATGAAATCACCCTTTTAAATGCAATATATGCAATATATAATACCGACTATTTAGTGCACTTACATTATCAGTACTTTAAAAAAAAAATCGAATGATTGACTTTACTGAACCAGTAATGCAACAAAGACAAGAACATGTTCTGGATGGAGATTGGAGGATCTCGGGCATCCGTTGTACAGGGCAGCTATAAAGTCATGATTAATATTTAAAGTTAATAACTGCAGTTACAGTCAATAAATGCAATATAATATTGGTAATTCCTATGGGCAGCATATCCTAAATTTGGAAGGAAGAAATCATTAGAGTAATGTTCTTAAAATAAATAAATTTTTGCTGAATAATTAGAGCCAAAGTGAGTCCCATGCTTCCGGAGATGATCTCTGATCCTGTAAAGAATCCAGTCGTTCAATGAATGCAAAACTACAAATCGCGCAATTTAAATATCCACTCAGTTCTTGCGTAATTATAATACGAAATTTTTGAATGAAGTTTTGTTTATATTTTTCTACAGTTAGTTGTTCATTGTTGCTAAGATAATAAATTATAATGTATTGTAACAATTCAGATCTTAAGTGTAGTTGTTAGCGTCTTTATTAGAGTAAAACGGGAATTGTAAGGCCGACCACATACTGACCAAAGAACAGCGGACTCAAGTTACAGCACTGTGAGCAGTGCAACAAAGCGTCGGGCAGCATATTCACTCCAGCAAGTGCTTGACAAATCCCTCTCCAACGTTGTGATTGAGAGATGCAGTCAATCCAGTCACGCCTCTCTCTCCACATCATCTCCTGCCTCCCAATGCTTTGGCTTGGCTGCCTTGCCTCTGTTCAATGTGCGGCTGGCCTAACTCGGGTCCATTTACGTTTAGCACCCACCGGCAGTAACATCATGTAGTGGCGCAGTAAAGCTTGTGCTTTTCTCGAAGTCGACGGCTGCTTTCTGAATGTTTAACGGATGTGCAAAGGTTATATATTAAGAAGTATAATGTCATTCGAAGAATAATATGTTAATCTGTAGAAAAAATTTAAAACCCATCAAAAGGATTTCCTGAGTAAGACTCAAAGCCACATGATTTTTTCGTTATACTTCTCTAATTAGTTTCTTGATTTTGTTATTTCTTTATTTATTTATTTATTTATTTTTTTTGTGTGTGTGTGTGTGTATAATAACTGGAAAACCAGAATTCATAATGCCTACTGGGCTGATTAGGATTTTCCGACATTTTATATTTGATCAAGTTGAGACCTTTGATTCCATCAAATTTGGTGTTTGGACTTAATATGACTATTAAAGGAAGTACTTTCAGTAACAATTTGCTTAGAGTCAATGAAAGTCGAATTCTTTTCCGTTATAGGCAATTCTTTCTTACTATTCCCAGTGTTCCTCGTTGGCTTCCCTTCTACCAAGATTACTTTTTCGTTCTTCTTCATACCCACATTGCTCTTCCAGTCGTTTCTCGTGCTTTTTCTCGTAAACTGTTCTTCTTCGTACAGTACAAAAGAGAATATTTATAGCCAAAGACGCGGTTCCAGAGAAAGCCAAAAGTTTACATGGATAGGAATGTGCAAATAAGTTGATGTAAAGTGTTGAAAACAGATTCGAACGAACGTTTAAATTAGACTTTAATGGAAAGAAATTGCTTGAAATGACTACTGAATTCAGATTTTCTGAAATATAAGAAACCTTTCTTTCTTTCTTTTCTTTTCTTTTCTTTCTCTTTTTTGTTTCCATCTTTCGTAGGGGCCTCGGTAGCTCAGTGGTTAAAAGTTCACCTCTGGTGCATTGGGTCCCTGGTTCGATCCCAATTCACGTCAAGTGGACTGTCGTGGACCCTTGTGTGTGCATTTTCTCGGGGTTCTCTCGTTTCCTCCCACTTTATTCATTCCACCACTTAATTCATTTCTCATAATCACCATCTCCTTTACCCTACCTAGCATAACCGTGAGATGTAAAACTGAAATTTTTCATTTTCATTTATTTTTTTTTTCGTCCTTTGATTTTTTCCTGTATATAGTACGAGTTCAGCCGAACTGATCCAATTTGGATCAAACTTGGCATGAGATATGCTATGCGGACAAGCTTTACATGCTTTACAAGCTTTTGAGATATGGTATGCGGATCTTTAGTTCCTATGTTATACGTAAAATACAAATGCAATTAAGTATGAGATTTTATGATTACCCATAAGCTTTACTAATTAATTTATACGTCCTTTTTATAGGTGAAATAAGATTGCAAGACCTGAATGATGAAATATTACAGAACACTCTTGCCATAAGCGGGATTTGAACTCGCGTCAACACGTCTTACAGTCGCCAGTATACCTAAAATTCCTTGGCCATGATAGCGGACATAAGCCCTTCTTGCATCAAATACTTTACTTTGTCGTATAATAATTTTTAATGCTACCGAAAACAAGACAGAAATCTTCTTCTACCGTTAGTACTGACTACGTTAATTCGACATTATGCTATATGTTACCCGCCCACTTGTAATAGTTTACTTGGCATTGTTTTCCACTTTCCATTCTCGGAAAAAAATATCAGCCTTATCGCAGCAAGAATATTGTGAAGTGTTAAAAAGATTGAAATGTCAGAGGCACAATCCTAAGAGGCTTTATTTGTCGTGGTCTTAAAAGATCTCGTGCGTGTAGCTGTTAGCTGTGACTAACACTAGGTGTAAGCGTGATACTAAGTAACGACATGTCTCTAAAAATGACCGGCGCGGCGCCTGAAAAAAAAAAAACTCCTCGTATCATTATTATTTTCTCTGTATGATGATGATGCTGGGTAGACGCCAGTGCAGACGCATTCACCGCGACCAATGAGACTCGGCTAGGAAGCGTGACGTAATGACTTCTGCGAACTCTTGAATGAAACTGCCGAAGATGAACCGCGCGGGAAAAACTTGTACGCCGAGGCGCGCGTGCGTGCGTAGCCAGAGCCAGGTGTGGTAAGATCGTATTTTTAGTGCGAAGTTCCGGTCTTGCTATCGAGCGCTCGTGTGGTGCATCATCCTAGGTCCAGGTGTTAACTGTTTCTATAGTTCTGTGTCTGTCTGCAGTGTCGGCACTTTTGAGACTCACGACGCGACGGCCGGCAGGATGTATGGAGGAGGTACGTAACGTTACGAAAGAATTAATTTTTGTGCACAGTGTAACTTTTCGTAAGTTACATTGAAGATTATTTAAGAAAGAATGAAAGAAAGAAGTTATTAGAAGAGCGGGGCAAAAGTTGCGACAGGTGAGATTAATTGCGAATACAGTGTATTCAAAATATGCTGGCGGTATTTTTCTTAGATGGGTCGTAGGGCATGAATGAAGAGCAATTTAACTAATGAAAACAGTAATTGTTGGATTTTTCCATTTCCGTAATTAATATTAATGTTTACTTTTTCCAACAATTAATAAATAACAATATGTACTTCTTCCAACATTAATGGCTCAGTGCTAGAGCGCTTACCTCTCATATGTGGGGACCCTAGTTCGATCCACGGCCAAGTAAGTTTGTTGGAGACAACATCGTGCTCGTGGGTGTTCTCGGGGTATTCTCGTTTCCTTCCACTTCCTCATTCCACCAATTCTTTCATCATTCATTTGTTTTAAGTCTCCCTTAGCCTAAAGGACATGATCATGGGATGTTAAACTGAAAGACTTAATTTGATTTTTCCAACAATAATATTTTTAGTCGTTTTTAGCAGCCTCGAATCACTTCTGACGAAAAACATTAAGGTTGGTTTAAAGGGACAAGTTTTGCCGATAGATGGCACTACAGTCTTCGTATCTCTACCATGTATTTTTCATCTTTCACGAAAATTCACGATTTCTCTTACAAATTTCAACCTACAGACTTCAATTTTTTTAGAAAAGGAAACTTCATAATCTATTGAAGGCAATAATCCGTGCCGATGTTTTATTTAGAATTTTCTTCATTGTTGAAATGACTTGAATGTTGAAATGGATATCCAAACCTCTAACAATCGAACTGTTTCAACAATGAAGAAAATTCTAAATAAAAAAATCGGCACGGATTGTTCCCTTTAATAGGTTACGAAATTCCTTCTCTAAAAATTTGAAGTCTCTAGATTGAAATTTATAAAAGAAGTTGTAAATTTTCTTGAAAGGTAAAAAAATACATGGGAGAGATACGAAGACTGTAGTGACATTTATCTGCAAAACTTGTCCCTTTACACTAACCTTAAGGAATGTATAATAAAGCATATCATGGTCTAGTTGATTACAACTTTCAAAATGGCCTCCCCGCTGGTCTAGTAGTTAATACGTGGTCCCCGGTTCGATTCCCGGTGCAGAGAACAAAAAGTAAAATTTCACAATCATTCACATTTGTTAATCGTCCGTCTCCTTTAGCATAAAAGACATTATTGTAGGACATTAGTTTCAGGTTTAGTCCGAGAAAGGATAAAATGAAATATTTCAGTTTAACATCCCATGATTATATCCTTAAAAGCAAATGAATGATGATGGAAGAATTGGTGGAATGAGAAAGTGGGAGGAAACGAAAAATGAAATGAAATCTTTGTGTTTTACGTCCCACGATTATGCCGGTTATGCTAAAGGAGACGGTAATGATGTGAAATGAATGAAATGGTGGAATGAAGAAAGTGGGAGCAAACGGGAGAACCCGGAGAAAGTCCACGAGCATGATGTTTGTCCACCACAAAGTCCACACGGCACGAGCTGGGATCGAACCAGGAACCCTAAGCACCGAAGGTCAATGCCCTAGAAAACCCACGAGCACGATGTCCACTACTTACTTGGCCGGGGATCGAACCAACGGCCCCATGCACCAGATGTAAGCGCTTTATTTACCAGTAAACCACCGCACCCCGTTTAAGGAGGCCGTATCACTGCGAAATTAAAATACCGCTAATTTTACAGTAATTATCTGATATCTTTAAATAGACAAAATGTGGAACAAGATCGCCCTAGACAATATTATTTTGCATGAGGTACCGTTATCACGAGTCACCTAGTAGCTTTACGTTTGCAGCCATTTAGAGACGCAAAAATAAATGCCGATTTTCTAAATCGCTAGAAATCGAAAGCAGGTAAGTGAGTCATAATAACGGTATTTCGTGTAAAGTAATATTGTCTAGGGCGATCTTGTTCCACATTTTGATTATCTTTTATCTATTTGAAGATATCACATAATTACTGTAAAATTAGCGGTATTTTAATTTCGCCGTGATGGAGCCTCGTAAATAGAGCTGTCAGTTGGCCAAAGAAAAACTACATTTATGAGGTAAAAGTACAAGAGTTTTCAAGGATAGGTGAGTGGCTAGTTTTCTTTTGAGCAACTGTATATCATAACTTTTATTCGTCTATAACCTGTACATTGCGCTCTAAATCCCTACTACGCCTTGCCATCCGTACATTATCAAAGACTTCTTAATTATATTTGTGATAACTTACGTAATTTTGAACCTGTGTATTTTCCACTTTTTTAAATGGTAAATTACGCAGAAGAGTTCCTATTGATAGTAATTACTGTGAAACTTTGGTTTTAATCGCAATTACATACTAAAGACTATAATTCTGTTCTATACTAATTGTAAGTATAGAATGGAAATTGTATTTGTTGTGATTGATGACTCAGTAAACTTAATTTTGTTGGAAACATACACTAACTAAATAAACTTCTTAACAGCCTTCTGATTTGGTGTTGACCTGACTTGCAGTTATTAACAAATAAACAAGCATCATTCGATTGCTTTATCAGTATTAAGATAAGTTATACAGAATTTCCTGCTCATATTTTCTTCTGTCGCTATATATATTTTTCTTTTTAACAAGAGAATACCAGTTTTAATGGATTTCCACTTGACTGTTGAACAGTCATGAATAGTATGGAGAAACCCGAGTAAATATAAAGGTAATTTGATTTTATTATGAATATATTGACAAGTATTGTAGGAGAACCTAAGTCAAGTTAACATAATCATTTGGTAGCAAAAAGTCATATCCTGACGTTCGATAGTTTTAACACTTCCCCGCTGTGAGCATTTTATCCAGCTGACTGACTTAAACTCGAGGTTCCCGTGCGTGTGGTCCCAAGTTTGATCGCAATGAAAATATGTCGCATTTTCTCCAATAACAGATCAGTTCTTAGCCTCGAAATCTCTCATCACTTTATCATCCTCCTAAGCCTCATTACTGAGGTTAAGGATGACCGAAAGACACTCTTTTTTTAAAGTGTTTAAGACGAAGACTCATTCTGTAATAAGTTCTTCAATCAGCGTTGCGTCTTAAGAGAACACGGTTCATCGCCGCAGAAACAAAACCCTGCATTGGATACTGTTCTGTGCCACGACAATCTAGTCATTGTTATTTCTAAGACCGTAACTCATATTATTGTTCACTTTTTTTTTTTTAATCTATCCAAATGTATCTTTTCAAAGCTGAAGTTGCCCACTCATTTTAGACGTAATCCATATGATATTGGTGAATAAAGCTACCAAATTCTTAACCCATAACATACTACAGGTCCCGAATTATTATATAATTTTAACTTTTTTTTAACGCCTGCAGAATTTTCCTCTGCTATGAAAAGGTTTTGCGGTAAGTAGTAATTTATATCAGTTTCGTTCAGAAACAATGTTCCGGGAGGCACTGCTGGTACTGTTCTATTTATTATTATATTAAAGACGTTATATTTTGGTCTTCTCCGGGGCGGGCACTCTCAGAGCCCCTGGGGGGCAATGCCCCCCAAAAAACGTCTGGAAGAAACACTAATCCCTCCATTATCCCGCATTTTATCTCCTGATTTGAATTCGTTTGTATTTCTTTACCAGTATATCCCTAATGGCATCGCGACATACTTATTCGATTTTTATTAAATAATATTGCCTAAATTATAATATTATAAAACTATAATTTTAACTTCATATTAAAGGCTTTCGTTCTACAGAAGAACGTGATTTATAGGCCTTATTGATGGCCTAAAACTGTTTTTAAATTCTAAACTTTCACAATACAAGATATAAATTTCATAATACAAGATATGACACGCCAGTTGGGTAAAGCTGACGTAAGTTTAAACTGTTTCACTTCCTTCATTGATAGTTAGGGGTTTGCTGTGGCTCAGTGGTAGAGCGCTTACCTCTGGTGCGTGGGGTCCCTGATTCGATCCCCGGCCACGTAGGTTTGTGAAGGAAAGCATCGTAGCCGTGGATTTTCTCAGGATACTCCTTCTACTTTCTCATTTCACCAATTCTACCATCATTCTCTTGCTAGATCATCCGTCTCCCTACCAGCCATAACCCTACCATCCGTCTCCCTACCATTCTGTAATCCAGCTCTTGGAGGTGAGATTGTGTGATGGGAAAAGTCCTGTGCTTTATGGTCTATGCAGTCTCAAACTGCGCCGGATTTAAGCTCCAGTTGTGGAACGTTAATCCCATCTTTTATTACTCCGCTGTTATATTTTAAAAAATGAAATATTGTAGTTTAATTCCAACGATTGTGCCTTTTAAGCTAAGGGAGACGAGGCAAATGAATGATGATGGAATAAAAATATAGGAGGAAACTAGAGTACCCGAGAAAATCCATGCACACGATGTTCTCCCCCACTAACTTACAGTGGCCAAGGATCGAACCAGGGACCTCACGCACCAGAGGTAAGCGCTTTACCACTGAGCCACCGTGCCTATGAAAAATTTAACGGTCCCGATTTGTCACTATATATTTAACCTTATCTACAGTCATTTCTGTACCGAATTTCGTACACACCGTCAAGAGGATATTTGCGTTTTCTTTAGAGGACTTCATGATATTCTCTATAAAGGACTTACACACATCCCGCGAAAAGATGAGCCTCACCTGTTCTATAGCATCATTCTTAGAATCGGTTGTCTGCAAGGAATATCATTCATCCTACATGGGATAGGCTAAAGCCCCGAAATAAGATAAACTCCGAAATGCAAATAAAATAATCAAACGATAAATTCTCTCGACGCAGGTGGTGAGCGCGTCACAATAATACAATACTTTGTTTTGCGATGACGCAGGCGCTGATAAAATGAATTGATGATCACAGACACACTGAAAAAAAGGGAGGGGGGAGAAGTTACTTTTTCTCTTTTCAGAACATACGCTTGCGTGTATCTCAAATTAAAATTTGGCAAGCGAATCCGCGGGCGAATATAGCAGCTTCATTCAGAATACTGATTTTCCTGGAAAAAAGCCTCGCAGTGGGTGGAAATGCATACAAACGTAGGTGGTTGTGAGTGGGAGAATGTCTGCACAGTGCCTGACGAGAATACCGAACCTAACTTTATAGCAGATGTGGTACTTGTATTACAAGAGGAGATAGACTAAACATTTTTATTATTATTATTTCTTCGGTATTAGACTAGTAAATGCATCGCGTTCAAATTTCGTTACTTCAGTTCATTAAATTGTGATTCTCAGTATTGGGTGTTGTGTATGTATTTTATGTCAACTCTAAGTACATTTCTCCGTTTTCCTCTTAAACGTGCCAATTGTATATTTACCCAACTATCTACGTTTCTCTCCTGTGTATATTTGAAAAGTTTATTGCACCCGAAAATATTAGCAACTGAATGAATTTTGTTGATAAATGCTTATTTTGTTCATAGTGCAGTAACATCGCGTGTTGGTATAAGAAGGATCATCAGATGATCGCTTGCTTGTCTAAACTTCCCCTCCCCTCCCCTTTCTAATCTATAACATGTGAAGTGGTTGTGAAATTCCCATGACTTGCCTCGGCCACTTATATCCTCGATCATACTAGTTCGTTTATACCGCGATTATCTCTCGTTCGAAGGTCCCTGGAAAACCCGTAGCTAGCAATGAAGCTCCCAAGTTCCTATTCAGATGTTTGTATACATATGGCAAATGTTTATTTTTTGCAATATTTATTTGTTCAGGAAAGGAATAAAACCGGAAACCCTCCTTGTGTGTCACTGCAAGGAACAATATGAATTTGAAGGAACCCACCGTATAGAGTATTTTTAATACAGGGAAACCTGTTTAGCGGAATCGAACGGGACTCGTAAAAATTTCCGTTACAGATAGGTTTCCGGTTAACGAAGATAGACCTATGCAATAAATAAATAAATAAATAAATAAAATACATGCATATAATGGACATATTGAAATAAAATAAGATGCTGTACGTACTTTAGTTAATTTACACTATTTATTTTTATTACAAAGTAATATACGTCACACTTACAGTGAACAGAAAAGATACTGTATACACGTTAACTTTATTTTTTTCCAATAGTCATGGAGGGTTTTCTATACACATCACTTCTTAGCTGCTTTACCTTCCACAAACATGAAGCGTATCAGTGTCATTTGGACCTAAGGCAAATTGTTGCAGTTCTTTTTAAACGTTTGACATCATCTTAGTAAGTCTTTAGCCTACACCCTTCTTCCAACCGAATGCCACGTTCCACCAACTCCTGTTCTTCTTCAAGACTTTCCGTAGAATTCTCAATTAAGGGTCTTCACTACAGCGAAATTAAACTACTGCTAATTTTTGAATTTTTCTGTAATATCTTCAAAACAAATAAAAATATTCGAAAAGCAGAAACCTAGTGAACTAGACAAAATTATTTTGCATGTGATATCTTTATCACAATGCAGGTATCTGGTTTTGGTATGCCGCTGTTTACAGAATCCGCAAAAAATGCTAGATCTATCTATAGTTGCAAATCAAAAGTAGATAGATGAGTATCACATGCAAAATAGTATTGTTTAGTTCACTACGTTTCTGCTTTTCGAATATTTTTTATTTGTTTTGAAGACCTTACAGAAAAACTCTAAAATTAGCGGTAGTTTAATTTCGCTGTAGTGAAGACCCTTAAGGCATCTATATTCGCTGTATCTGTTTCTGTTAAAAGGCTTATTTTCATTTCCGTTCGCGTAACACAGGTTCCGTTTAATTAACGGAATTAAACAAATTTCTTGCCCGTAAATTCATGGGACCGTGAAAGATTTCCGTTTAATAAAAGATCCATTGAAGGCAGGTTTTAGTGTATAATTATTTACTCTCAGTTAATGTCCGTATTTCCTAAAGATCAAAGTCAAAGTCTTATCTTACAATTAATGGTTTAATTCGGTTTGGTTTAATTCGTAGTTGAAACCAAAGTAATGAAGTAGATTGTTTTCAGTTTAATCAAATACTAGTAATGCTCATTTGATACGTGTCCTTTGAGCAACCCACGAAATTTAACGTTCTTTGGATGGCATTAATAGAAACAATCTCAATAAATTTAAAGATAAATGTAGATAATAGCAAAATTAACATTTATAGGAATTTCCAGAGAAAACTTTTCATAGTTGCAACAGCCAGAGCGTGTGTACACTCTTTCGATTGAAATCCAGTGGCCCCTTTGGTTGTCACTCATCACGATTGTTCTCCGTGACTAAAAGAAACGGTGATGAAGATTATTATAACAAAATGATGGAATTACGTAGCAGGAGATAAGAGACCCCGAGAAAGTCCACCGTATTTATCCACCACAAAATCCACTTGGCGAGTGCTGCGATCCCACATATCAGAGTCACTCCGGTCCCCACGAAAGTAATTATACCGTCAATTGATATAATAAAAACCAACGGCGACCTAAAGTCTTTAAAAAATATATGAAAATCCTTTCAGTGGTTTATCAGCGACGAAATCTCCGATTCCTTAGAGAATCCAGCTTTCATTGGGGTATATAGATAACTCACAAAGTTCTTAATTAGTGTAATAGATGGTAGGGGCCAAGAAATTTGATCCAGAATCGGTAGCGACGACAGTCACTTGTTAGTATATAACTAATTTATAATGCAAGGGAAATTTGTCTCCCAAGGTCCCATCGAACTCTTTGTCTACTAGAAACTCACATGGCTTGGAGACGCAGTCCCAGACATGAGCACTCTTCCACTTAACCACTGTGCTCTTTATCCGCTTTTGGGTAGTGCTGACTTATTAGAGGGATATCCTGTAAAACTGGAAACATTCGAAAACCGAACCTCTACACAATGTGCTCGGTATGTCGGTTCTGTGCTACACACATTGGCGAATCATAATTACCCATTCCAGGAGATAATTTTAATGGTCTCGGGTGTGACCACTGCGTAGCTAATCGTCGACGTGATCTGTTTTGTTTCCTTAAATTTTTTCAGCGATTTTTGAACACACGAGAATGTGATTGGAGTACTTTGGGAATGCAGTCTGTTGAATTCAGCAGTCTTCACAGGTGAATATAGTCTTCGCCCACAGAACAAAATGGCTTGGATATATTCCTCCTTGCTCAAACTCATGATAAGTTATCTGCAACGGAAGAAATGATTTCCCTGTATTTCCCGACTTACAGGACATCCTGTATTATTATTATTATTATTATTATTATTATTATTATTATTATTATTATTATTATTATTATTATTATATGAAATCAAAGTTTGTGGGGTGAATATTCCTGCATTCGAAACAACTATCGGCCGTCATGACTGTTTTAAGGTTTTTATATTCAGTGCCATAGACGAATGCTGGAATTGAACCTTTAAATGTATCCTTGGCAACTTTCTTTAAAACTAAAATCCTTTTTAAAAATTTATATATAAATGTTTACAATGCAGAAATGTCTTCAATGGCTGTATGTAAAGCTTGTTTTATATAAAGAACAAAACAAATTAGTGCAAAAGTTCTTGTAATTCTGTTGTCCCTCTAAATAATCATTGTATAAGAGAATTTGTGTCAGCATTGCAAATAAATTACTATTTACCGTTACGTTGGTATTGTAAATAGATAAATAATCGTGTAGCAGTTGTAGTCCTTGGTGCTGACTATAGCGTGACGTGGTTAATGATAGAAAAAACAGTTATTAAGTTGTGAGAATTTAGCCACAGAGCACTTTAATGTAATGCAATATGTAAATCAAATATTGTAATTTAATTAGATAATGGATTGGTATATATAGTAAATACATAAATTTCGTATTTTTCCCCCCTTGAAGCTCATGCGTGCGTCAGAGTTCTATATTACGTCAAATATAACAAAACACACAGCTATTGAACGTCATGCGTCAAAAGAGAATTCTCCTCTTCTCTTTTGTAAATATAGAATAACCTCATATTCAGTCATTACGTATATTTGCAGCCAGGTGGAAGTCAGTATAGTAAAGCAGTAGATTATTTATATTTTTTTAAATACATTCGTTGTTGCAAATTGTGAAGTTTTCTCATGGCTAAATGGACCTTTTTTCAGTTAGAAATGCACGATAAGCTGTAGAATCACATATAAGATTCATTCCTGTTTCACCTATAGTTCAGCCGGCAGTATATCGTTATATTTACCTCATCTGACAAGTAAAGGGTCCAAATGGATGAATCAAGTTGCCGGATGAGACATAGTGCGCTTGATAGAAGATGTGAAAATATGTGTATGTGCAAAAATATAGCGGCTGAGCGCCACAAGAAACAGAGGAGGAGGGGATCAAGTTTGGTGGGAGAAGGGCTATACTATGTTATAGAAATACATCAAGTAAATTGTTGAATCATGAAAATAGTGAAATATAGACAACACAAACGATGGTAGTTTCACATATTGGCAAAAGAATGGGCAGAGTAGAGCCGAGAGAAGATCCCTTTATTTGGTGTTTTCATTGGGTCATTGATTGTAGAAAATGGGAAAAATTCTAACAGAAAAATCCCTAGAACAGTCAGCATCTTTCTTTCAGAAGATTAAGTAGAACAGAATTTCTGCAATAATGTAAATTTGTGGCAGAGCTGTAATCTCAATAAAAAATGAACACTTCTTATAAAGCCTCGGCGCTGGGAAGGACGTTAGACTTCAAATATTATGCATGTAATTAAATATTATGTATTTAATGAAGATCTAACCTCTTTTGTCTTACGTATTTGGATTGACAAGTACTAAAAATAATTTATAAACCATTTTGTGTGTTCAATACATAGTTAATCCTCATATTCGTCATGGTCCTTGCAGAACTTCTTGTGCAGTGGAAGTAAGGGGTGAATTTTAAAAATTAATCTGTATTATGTTTTAAACTATATAGGCCTATCTTTTAAACCGTTGAATAATATTTCCGTCTGTCAGCAATATGTTTGGCATCACTTAAGCATATAAATGACTTGGAATCCGGAATAAAAAGTAACAGTAATTCTGGAAGTGCAGTGGAACTGGATCCGTTACCAAAAGATATTTTTGCATTACACGTGTCTAGGTCAGTTCAGCGCCGTGTAACCTTGTATGTTGGTAATATTGGTTCTACTATGCAATAGTCTTGGATGAGCTTGTTACATAACGTATAGTTGGTATCACTGATTGGAATTCCCCCGAAGGGCAGTCTTCATGCTAAGTGATCACACCGCTTGATGGGGCAAGTTCGTTGCCCGCGAAGAATTTGCACGGAAATGGCCTCAACCAAGCGAAGAACCGGAGGAAGCGACTTTTATATTCACCATAGTCTTTTTTTCTTTCTTTCTTTAGGTCTCTTTGGAATGAAAATAATTGTTGTCATAACAAAATCACTTTGTCGCACTTTAGTAGTAGTGGCAAAACTGTATGTGTTACAGTGCATACTTCGCTTGTTGCGATTTTATTTGGGGAATGGGCTCTGTGGATGAAGGACTTAAGGAGTTAGATACGAGAGAAATACAGAGCGAGTCTAGAGTCTATGGACAATTAACCCGTAATGAGGAGGGGCCACCGTCATGTTGAAATATTGCGGAGAAATATTCACTGCTTCATATTCATTGCTCGGGAACAGTTCTTTAAGAAGCTATTTGTTGATATAGCATGTCATCCGATTTGATTACCCAAATACTATTGCTCCTGCTGGTGGTTAACGCGTATCTGTGGTACTCGTAATCTATTGATAGATTCTCTATGGGATTGCCGTATTTTCACGCAGTATCGTGAGGCACTTGGGGAGTTGTCTTAATTGAAAAAAATAACGAACTAAATTTAGGAGCGATGATGTGCTAATCACACTTCACCTTAAAACAAGAGCATGGCCAGCTGCAGTAGGGATTCTGTTTAAACTTGTATAGATAGACCATGACCTCTTAATTCAAGTAGTGGCTGACCAGTTGTTTCTTTGTGGTCGTGAAAATTTTATGCCCCATCAAAAATCGAACCCCTGGACCACACTCGCTATTTGGCTACATGGGAACACATTCAGAGTTATTTTTTTCTTTTTTTTTCTTTTTCTTTTTTTTTTTTTTTTTTTGAAAACAAAATTATTAGACTTTTAATGCCATTTATTAAGACACGCCACCCGCCTAAAAGAACAAAAAGAAATCAATGTAGATGTTAATTAAAAATAATAAACAAAATAGCACGCTGCTTTTTTCGAACGTTGGATGGGTGGATCAAGAATTCTTTGTACACCCGCTTATGTAGGCTTAAGCTTGGACATGTCGACATATGTATATGGAGCCTTTATGTTTCCTTAAGTTTTCTTTTCTCTGCTTTTGCTTTTATTACTTTTTAATGACATGCTAATGCAATCTCGTCCATTCAAAAAAAAAAAAAAAAAAAGGAGATAAGAGATCCTACTTAAATTTGTTTATTTTTGTTTTTTGTATGTGCATTCGTCCTACTTTCAGAACTGTATCAAGGTGAATTCGTCACTCCCTAGCCAGAGGCTAACGTGGCTTCCCACTCCGCCCAAACATACTCACAGTCAGTCAGTGAGAAACGCACATTCCATGCCAACAATGCAATGCATTCACCAACGACAGATTAGTGAAAGTAGATTTTTCGAGCTGAATTCGCATAACTGTATTGACCAGCTAGCATCTTGAGATCGTGATTTCCGGAGCTGTTTTCCAGATCAGTATGAAAATTCTTATTTTCGTCAGATTATGGAGTTACATTGGATGCATATGGTCCTGAGTTGGATTCTGTGTAAATTAGTGACAAAGGTCGAAGTACAGCTGTGAAGCCATTTTACATTGAAGACAAGAACAAAATATAAGGGAAAATTTTAAAAGATGGTCAGCTGAGATCTATATTTCAAGATATAATGTCAATATTTGCAAGGCGGGGCTGAGGAATAACACTGGGAAAGCTTAAGTTAGAATCAGGGTGGAAAAAAATCATGATTTTTTTAATAAAAATCATTTTTGTTGATTTTTTTGATTTAAATCAAATCTTTCTCCTGGTATAATACAAGTCGCGAATTGAAGATAAAGCGTTAGGAATTAGTATTAAATGCTAATTGTGCCATTTAAGTGAAAGTATTGGGGTTGAATTTTGAATTATCCCCAATCGTTAACCTATATCAATCCCAAACAATGTTTCTTAACCCTTTTAAATTATGGCTCTTTTTAAAGGTAAATTATAGACTTTCAGTCAAGCAGCTACATCAACATTCCTATTTATCCTGGGATCATGGTACATACATCACTCTCTTTAGAACAGAACAGCTTTTGAAACGGTAACATTCACATTTCCTTATCATGTCCCTGAAGCGGGAAATTTTGAGAGTAATCGGCATTTTTTTAAACTTTTTTTTTTTTAATTTGGTCCCCTCTGGATACCTCTGTGTTACAGCACGGATCTCAAAATCAACTGGGAAATGCTAAGGGGTGTACTAAATGTGTGTACAAAATTTCAAGCTTCTCTTTTGAGTAGTAAGAGTGAGGAAACTATTTAACAATGAGCTAAGAACATTCCCACAATGCCCCAGATGACCCGGATTTAATATAAAAATTTCCTCAGACATCCCTATTTATTCTAAGATCATGATTTGTACATTATTCTCTTCAGAATAAAACAAATTTTCAAACAGTACCCTTCAAATGTCTCCATCATGTATCTGGGGCGGGTAAATCACGAAAAAAGGAATTTTCTGTTAAAAATGTCTTTTTTTTAATTTTACTTCTGTGGACCCCTTCCCCTGTTTTAAGACAGATCTGAAACAAATCTGAAAAATACTGAGGGGTGCACTGAGTAAATGTGCAAAATTTCAATCTTGTAGGTGCAAAAGTAAGCCCGTGAAAAATAATATTCCCCAAATACCCCAGATTCCCGTATAAAACAGGATCTCAGGTAACAGTTTCCTGAGACATCCCTATTTATCCTAGGAGCATAGTATGTACATCATTTTCTTCAGAATAGAACAGCCTTTCAAACGGTACAATTTATATGTCTTCATCTGAGACGGGAAAATCACGAAAAAAGCTATTTTTTGTTAAAAATATCCTTTTTTAAACATTTTTGCCCCTCTGGACCCCGCTGTTTCCACGTAGAGATCTGAAAACATCTGAAAATTATTAAGGGGTGCACTGAACGAGTGTGCAAAATTTCAGTCTTCTGAATGCAAAATGTAACCCGCCAAATAATAATAATAATAATACCCATAACAAAAAAATATCTTTTTAAATTTATCACATCACACACTATGCTTCAACGCAGAAAGGCGTTGCAGGGTAGGCAAAAACCGTGGTTTTTATTGAAAAAAAACAAACAAAAAATCAGTTTTTTTTGTTTAAACCTGGTATTTTGGTTTAAACCAGTTTTTTTTTTAAATTAAATAATTTACTCTATGCATTTATATCACATATGAACAAAAATAAGTTTGTTTGACTTTGGTGTTATTATGCAACAACCGGGTTGTGCTGGAACGGATCACATAAGCTTAAAGCGGAGTCCAAACCGTTTCTCGTCTCTTACATCCGAAACAAATTGTCCTCCATTTGAACTTGAAAACTGGACTAATTGGCCACAAATGCAATACGTCTGCCGACTCACTCACGAAGGACTCCTGATACGTTGTACTGATCTTTACATAATTTTAATATAATTGTCTAATTGTCAAGAGTCATTTCAGAAGGACAAAAAGATAAACAGTTGCACAATTGAAACCATTATACAGAATTACATATGGACAGTTTCAAAATACTGCAGAGTACAGAACTAATTTAGTCCAAATTAGTTCACTACGACTTTGATTAGTCCAAGTTAAAGAAATACAACGACGTAATTTTCATATCAGTAAGAAAAGTGAATAAAAATAAGAATTATTTGAGTCGACTTTGGCTCTGATCCATTTATACATAAATAGATACCAAAGATATTTCTGATTTCAGTAAATGCCTCTCGGGGGATTTGTATGACCCCCTTCCCCAAAGTACGATATTTTGATGTATATTATCAATAGTAAACATTACTAAAACGATACAATATTTAGAATTTTCCTTTGATTGCAATTGCATAACAATAATAACAAACTATTAAAAAAATCACAAAAGAAACATTCATAACCTTACAAAAAAGTTGCTTTTGTAGTATAGGGCTAATTTCTTTGAGTAATGAATGGGGAATTTAAATTTGAATATAATAGGAATAATATGCGGGAGTGACATGCGATAACCCACTAATGTGTGTGTTGAAGATTTTACGAAAACTTACACTTTTACAAACATTTTTCGTTTTGTGCATGGTTTAAACCAGCCAACCCTGCGTGAAAGCATATGTAACGTGTACTAAAATGCCTCCAGCCTTACAGAAAACGAAGTAAAATGCCTTATTGGTACTTTTTAAATTGAATAATGAAGATTCTACCATATCACCTAAAAATAGGTGATATAATTTAAAACGTCAAGCATTAAGGAAAAAGTACAGCAACGTTTATCAAAAAGACACTTTTTTTTTTTCACAAAAGTTACTGATATTTGGCAGGGGCCTATTTTTAAAAACTCAGAACCAGCTTGCGGCATGAAATACATAAATTTCGCCTAAAGTTATAAAATTAACAAAAAAAAATTGGAGAGGGGATAGGACCCCTCTAAATACGCCCTATTATCTGAGGACAAACAAACAGACACGCACAAAAAAGAATTTTCGTCTTAAATGTCAATGGTGATTTCCCCGTTGGAATAGTTAACGATTTTAAAACCCAAACCCAATGTTACGAAAAGAAGAAAGAAGGATTGCTCCGTTACCTGTTCAAAACGGGATTTTCCCTAATTATCCTCTGCATGACACTTGTTTTCATACTATACTGTACATTTGAGTCTCATTGTATTATGATTATTAACTTCCATAATCGAAATAACAGAACAGAAACGGGATTTTACTTATCTTCATTTTAAATTAATTTATTTAGGAATTCGATTTAAATCAACGATTTTTATTAAAAAAATCAAGTGATTTAAATCTTGATTTAAATCGTGATTTAAATCAGACTGATTTAAATCAATCCACCCTGGTTAGAATCGCTGTTCATTTTTTTCGAACTTGAAATCTACGATTGAGAAACGAAAACACTAACCTTTTGCTTACGATCTCGCCTTTTTCGAAATTAAAATAGGCAAACTTCGAGAAGTTTCATTAAAATGGTAGAAGATAATATAGGAGTAGATATGGCGTATAAAGTGAAAGGAGATAGTATACGGATAGTCTAAAACAAATTCTATGGAAACAGTGGCGTGCTCAAAGGTGGGGCTTTATACGGATAGTCTAAAACAAATTATATGGAAACAGTGGCGTGCTCAAAGGTGGGGCTTTCGAATTTTACCCATCCCCCAAGATATGAAAAATAAACACTTACTATAGGAAGATAATAGAATAGGTGACTAGTTTTCGATACCTGGGTAGTATTATTAGTAATGATATGAAATGTGAACCTAAAATAAGAGCAAGGATAGGGATGGCGGAAGAATTCTTTAGGAGGAAGAAGATATTATTTTGTGGGACCTTGAATAAAGAGTTGAGAAATAAAACTCATAAGACGTTTCGAGTAGTGTATTGTACTGTATGGATCGGAAACATGGATATTGGGCCAAAATGATGAAAAACTAGAAGCTTTCGAAATGTGGGTGTGGAGAAGAATGGAGCGAATTAGTTGGATCGAATGGGAAACGAATGAGAGGGCATTAGAAATGGTAAGGGTGAAAAGAACAATTTTAGATATTATAAAGAAAAGGAAGAGAAACTGGTTGGGACTGACTAAGAAGGAACTGGATCATGAGAGACGTGCTAGAGAGTATGGTGGCAGGAAAGAGAGGGAGAGGGAGAGGGCGAAGGAGACTACACTTAATGGACGATATCAAAACAGAAAAATCATACATGAAGACGAAGAGGTTAGCGGAAGACCGTGGAGCGTGGAAGCTTCTCAGTTACGGCAAGTAACCTGCCAATAATGGCAGAGGAAGATAACACAAAAATCCTGAAACAGTGTGAACTTGGGGAGCCTGCCCCCCTAATAAAATTCTGCGTATGCTACTATATAAAAATGTGGCAAATGAAGAAATCTTGAATTGGATCATAGCAACCAACAAACACTTAGTAATTTATTGATCTTCCGTATTTGAGAAAAATTCTAGACTTTGTCAATTTGATTTTCAGCCATTTGCAACGTACCACAATTTTCTGTTTATTTTAGTCTTACCACGTGTTTGTAGGGGGAAAAATATACAGCGATTGCCGTATTACCGTCCAAGATGTGACGTCATGAACTATGGAAATTTCGTGAACTATTACGTGGGATATTCAAAACAGGGACGAATTAAATTAGAGTGATTCAAATGCCATAATACAGGATGTCTATCGGTCACGAAAGTCGCGAAATCAGAAAACGATCATAAAGTCAAGAAAAAGTCACGAAATTTAGCTTTTGGGTTACGATTTTTTTTTTTTTTTTTTTTTTTTTTTTTTTTTTTTATCTGTACAAATATACTCGTAAGTACAAACTGGAAATTTTGTTCTATAAAACGTCAAAATTCACCACCAAAATTGTCTATGGTCGGCTTCAGACTACCAAATCGCAAGAAAGAAGAAGAAAAGGCACATACATGAAAACTTGTCCTAATTCGCACCCAAATTCGCTCTTGAGAATGTTACAAAATCTTATGATCTGGTAAAGAAAAGGTCACGAAAAAGTCACGAAATTTCATTTTGGAATATTAGTAGACACCCTGTAATACAAATTATAGGAAATAGCCGTTGTTTCAGATTGAGGAACACAATGATATTGTGTTGACGCAGGGCGAATGCATAGAGATCATCGTCTGAATGGGTCTGTGAGTTTCAGGAATGGCCTCAATAATCTCCGGACCTAACAGTGGATTTTTCTGTTGGGCTACTTGTAGACGGTCGTTATCAGAATTTACGGATTTTGGTCTCTTGCAGCGCTGTGTTCTTATTGCATTCTTCGATCTTGCATAAATGTTGTTCGTTTAATGGTTCAGCTTCACTACAATATGCACGTGATAAACCTGCTTTGTCTTGTAGGCCTTTGAACCACTTTCGTACCATAAATAAATAAATTTTACGGAAGATGACAATGTTATTGTTACAAGAAGTATAGGAATAATCCAAAAAATGCATCAAAAGATTGCGATCTTGGCCAATAATTAGTTTTTGGATCAGGGGCCACAAAAATTTTGAACGACCCCTGAATAGGGATGCGGACGAGACGAGTCGAGACAGGATTTTCCTGACGAAATTCGAGTCGAGACACGGCTCTTCCGATAGAGAAATGTACATTTTTCGAGTCGATACGTCTCTTCAGCACCGTATATAAGGCGTACAAAACAATTTTTCATTGAAATATATTGGATTTTATGCATTTTTGGATCAGGGATCACAAAATTTTTAACCGACCCTAAATCGAGTTTTCGTATTTTCTACAGAATAAGAATATTATACTGAGTTAAGTGATATTTTGGGTTTGGCTATACTATATGTAGTTCTCCAGATATAAGGCCTTCTGAAAATTTTTGTCTGAAATATATTAGGTCTGTTGATCCAAAAACACAAAACTTAATAGTGGACGTGTTAAACAAAGCTTGTTGGATCCAGCATCGCTACACTACTGTTATATTTTCGTTCATATTATCACAGAAAATGTTAGATAAAACTGTAAAAGCAGCTGAAAATAACAGAATAGTGTAAATAAAAAGTCCAATAACTGCAGAATTTCCCCAAGTTAATTACTACTTGTCAATAAGCAGGGCAAATAATGATACCACTAATGAAGTACAAAAGAAAAACATATAACATGTTCAGCTGTTAAGCCGCAAATAATTACTCGTAGATAAGCGAGTGTTGACGTTTTAGAATGTGCGTCATAAATATTAGGATAAAGTTCACAAAATGGAATATCTCATGTGCGTATTTCGTTCACATAGTATTTGCGCCCTCCTGGTTATGCCTGTTTCTTCTTTTCTCTCTATCTTCAAACAACTAAATTGCGTAACAGTAACAATGTATTATCTTTCTTATCATCCTGACAATGTTTGTTTGTTTCGTGTATTCCAGATCTGTTACAAACAGGTTTTGCTTTTTATTTTTATTTTTTTCTTCTGATTTTGGAAAACAAACAAACATGCAAACAAAGAACATTGGTTAATGATAAACATAGTGTACAGTAAAAAAAGTATTATTATTATTATTATTATTATTATTATTATTATTATTATTATTATTATTATTATTATTATTATTATTATTATTACCTAACAAGTAGTAAACATATTTTTAGTTCTGTGCGAGGAAGTATGATTGGATACCGCACGAATATAAAATACTGTATCGATTATATTTACGGATGTTCACAAGACATTACTGTATTGTGTCGAAAATTTGACGTGAAAGTGATGTCTCTTCTCGTGCGAAATCCTAATACCAGTCTGTTTTCCCTTCCCAATTCATAATGTATTGTGTCAGGGCAAAATAAGACTCAAACTTACAGAGTGGAGTATCTTGTTCCTCCCTAAGGTGACTGTTTTCTAAACATGCTCAACGTTCACCTCTGGTGCGTGGGGTCCCTGGTTCGATCGTAGCTCGCACCAAGTGAACTTTGTGGTGGACAAACACCGTGTGCGTGGATTTTCTCGGGGTTCTCCAGTTTCCTCCTACTTTATTCAATCCATCATTGCATTCATTTCTCATCAACACAGTCTACTTTATCCTATCCGGCATAACCCTGGGACGTAAAACTGAAAGATTTCATTTCATTTTCTACAAGTTTTTCACCACGAACTCTCATAGGTCGGGACGGAACTTACGATCTCTTACATCAAAAGTTAGCGTTCTATGACTGATGTATCGTTCTTCCTATGATAATGAAGCTTCAATATTTCCATATTCCTTCTGTGATTGGTTTTAAATATGCAGATACAAATACCAACGAAAACACCATGTGCATGAGTTTTATCGGGATTTTCCGTTTCCTTACACTCTCTTCATTCTACCATTTCATTTCTCATCACCACCGTCTCACTTAGGCTCGGTGCATAATAATGGGAAATTACATTAAAAAATATACCCGACCTATAATACATTCACTTTGTACTTTTACATTGTAGCACGCAAGGTAACACGTGAAAAAGTGTGTTCACGTTTTGTCTTATCTCGTAGAGAAAACATCGTTCTGATGAAAACAGATTGCTTTGAAAGTTAGTACAAAGTTGGACGTGTAATGTCGCAGACAAAACTAGACAAATTGTCTTCTTACGCCATCAAACGACATTGTGCTGCAATAAGTGATGATGCACAAGTACGTTAAATGGACAGGTCATGGATTGTGTAATTTACTTTACTAACTCAATTTGTTTTTATTTTCTTTGTTGGTGAGTGTTCTCTCGAATGTTCCTACGACATGTGTAAATGACTTGTGCCTTTGTCTCATATAAAAGTACTACTACCGTCGCAGATGCTTGAGGTACACTAAAGGTAACACGTACCCTGAGTCACTGGTCGGCCTTCACCCCAGCGACGGTCAAGGAGTTCCATCACCACATGGTTGATCATGCCTGCACGTATACATTCTCCGTGTGAATGCATCGGTCTGTCTCTAATCGCGTCGGAAGGCAGAAGAGCTGCAATAATTTCTTGTGAAACTTAAAGAAATACCAGTGCGTATTCACTAACAGACTGAAGATTTTTTTTTTTCTTAATGAACTTATTGTTTTATCATGTGATGTGTTCTGGATGAGTATTTTTCAATTATTTAGTGTATTGTACTTTCACAACCGCGTCTGCTGCTGAAAAAGTGCACGTGCCTTGATGATAAACTGTTAGAAAATTATCAAGAGGTAAAGGATTTTCGCAAGTTTGTGTGTGAGTATGTGGTTGTTGTCAGTTTTGTAAACAGTGCTTGTGGAGACAGGAAAAGCAAAATAGGTAACTCAAGTTTAAGTTGTCAACTTCTTTTTTTCCTCCTTTTTTTTGTAATTAACGTTCAACGTTTATGCTTAGAGCGCTTAGCTCTGGTGCATGGGGTTCCTGGTTCGATCTCCGGCCATGTAAGTTTGTGGTAGACAATATTGTGTCCCGGAGAACTCCAGTTTCCTTCCACTTTCTCATTCCACCAATTCTTCCATCATCCTAACAAGCATAATTGTGGGACGTTAAACTGAAATATTTCATTTAATTTCATTTTTTCAACGTTTATGCTCAAAGGTTAAGAAAGACTTTGATTATATTGAATAAAGTAGTGGAATGACAAGTGGGAGGAAATGTGAGAATCCCGAGAAAACACACATACGGTGGTTTGTCCACCACAGATCCCACTTGAGGAGAGCTTGCATCGAGTCAGGAACCATACATACCAGAGGTCTATGTGTAAAATGGCCCTGCTTATAATCAAGGGCGTCATTTACGGGGAGCAGGGAGGGGCATTTGCCCCCCTGAGTTTGAGATGTACATAGATTTTATCAATAGAATAATAGTAAATCAGTGAAAAACGCGAAATTTTACTTATATCAAGGGGTCTTGCCCCCCCAAGCAAAATCTGAAATGACGCTCCTGCTTATAATCATCAGGTAGCTAATCGGAAAATAGTTACTTGGACCTGGATTGGGGCCTTAAGTGAATACACGCAAGGATTTACAGAAACGATTAAGTATATAAAAAAAATTGAGCTAGATGATATCTCCAAAGTGGTATTCAAGAAACAAATAACTGTCTCCAGATACTCTCTTACAGATTAAAAAAAGAAAATGGGCGCGCAGCATGTAGCGTAAATGTTGGATTTTCAAATATTTTGTGAAGAACCTGTAAAGATGAGGTGACCATACGTCCCATTTTAATCGGATCAATCCCTTTTTTCAATCATTTCTCGTTTTTTTTTTTTTTTTTCCTGGATGTCAGACACTACACCTAAATTTCTCGTTTTTGAGCAAATATGAACAAAGCATCATGTAATTATTATTCAAAATATACATCATCAGACAGAACAGAGGCGGATCTAGAAGTTAAAAACTAGAGAGGGGACAGTCGGCACCTAGATTATTCTACGTAGTCTATATCATGTTTTCTGAACTTTCAAAAATATATAAATGATAGCTTAAACGATTTTCGTAAGTGACAAAGCTGGGGGCCGAGCTCCCCCGGCTCTGGGCTAGATCCGCCACTGAATCAGAGTAAATTCTATACCCTTTGGTTAACAATTAAAACTCAAAACATACATACAGTATATGCCTCTCAAATTTAACATGTCTAGCCGCCAATGTGCATGTATGTATGTTGTTCGGATCAAGGAAGGTGTTAAAAGAACTATATAGAGAACAATTTTGTTACCAACACTTACTGCGAATTTTTAGTCCGTACATGAAACTGGCAATTGTTGGGTATTTAAAAATGGCTGCAGTACCACCTTTACTTGTGTATTTTGTAAACACTGCTGGCTTCCAAATCAATCTGCGAATTTTACACCTCTTTCCCCCTTCCCCGCGATCCATATGCGTCCTGTTTTTGCAAGTAAAAATTCTGGTCAAATTATGTAAAAGAAATATATAAAAGTTCCTGAAAACAACTATTATGATAGCATTTCTTGTGTTTTAAATTGTCTACTTAGCATAATTTTCGTATTGTTTACTCTTATTGATATTTTATAAATCTAACATAAATAAAATAAAAAGTATGTTTGTGTGTTTGTCTGCCTGTCTGTCTGTGTGCGGCCTGGGGACCAGACGAGTGGACCGAGAGTTACCAAATTTTGGTCAGGGGTACCTTGTCCCAGGCCCCAAATCAAGACGAAGCCCTTTTTTCAAATTTCGAACCAGGGGGTCTCAGGGAGCCGTTTATCGGAACCGGCTTGGGAACCAGACAAATTGACCGAGAGTTACCATAGTTTAGTCACGAATACCTTGGTCCAGGCTCCAGACCAGAGTTAAACGTTTTTCTCAAAATTCGATCCAGGGGGGCATTTACCGGGACATGTAACAGTAGTAGAAAATGACCGATATTAGTGTCAAATCCATAGTTTTCGCGGTGGCTGAAATCAATGGTGACACTTCCATTAGCGATGACTTGCAAATTTAGTTACAATTGCAAGTCATCGCTAATGGAAGTGTCACCATTGATTTCAGCCACCTATGCGTTCCGGGAGTCAGCGGGGGGGGGGGGGGAATACTGAGACATGTAAAAAATAATCCAAAATGACCGATATTGGTATCAAATCCATAGTTTTCGCGGTCGCTGAGATCAATGGTGATACTCCCACAGGTGTTGACTTCCAAATACAGCCCCCGTGCGAAGCATGGGTATATTCAACTAGTAATAAATAAGATAAAAAAAAATTAACGTAGTGAAATCCCTTAATAAGAGACTGCCATCTTTTAAGACAGGAAACATATTGCAATAGATCATTTGTATACTGTACTATTTCAGGAACACCCGTGTTTGCAAGTCATTCATCAAGTCTCACTACAAAACGAACCATATTTTAGCGTACCCTTGTAGTTTTAATGATGTTTCTGTTGTTGTGAATGGTGTAAAGTGGTTTCTCTATCATGTTAAGACTTGAAAACATGCCGTATTTCTTTCTTCGTGGGTTGTCCTGGCGTAGTCATAACGCTTAAAAGAATGCATCTCCTTCGCTAAGTATGCAAGTCTGTCTGTCTGTAGCCTTTTAGTGCGTGAACGATTTCTGTTGGCATGTTGAGCACCTCGAACTAAATGTATCGCCAAAGCAAAGTAAAGGTCAGTTTAGAGGTTAGGGTCTGTTTCTTTACCAGAAGACGCCAGGCGACCGTCTGCGACGTTCTGGCAAGCAATCAACCGTTTCTTTGTATTGTGTCTGTTGCTTAGAACAAATAAGTTACCTTAGCGTCCAGGAACTGCAAGGACGAACATTAAGTTTCTCTTTGTAGTCAGTTACAAACTATTTGCCGAATAATTCAGTATCTTGCGTCGAGAGTCGAGCATTTGAAACTCACAAAAGTAGCAAAACAACTTTTTAGTGTGTTTATGCCATTTGTTGTAACAACATCGTTAACACGCTCATTATGCACGAAGTTCGTCGACTGTCTTTTAATGTCTTTGCTTCATATAACGGATTGAATTTACGAGGGCAATTCGAAAAAAAAAAAACAAAAACAAAAAAAAAAAAAATCACTGGTTATCAATGACATACACTCGCAGACAGAAAACTTGTTATACACATTATAGTAAAATACAGCGTTACATTACTTTTCAACATATTCACCATTCAAGTTGAGGGACTTGTCATAACGTTTTACAAGGTTTGAAATTCTTTCTGCAAAAAAAATTTCCCGCCTGGAAATGAAACCACCCCTAACAGCATTGTGAAATGCATTGTCATTGTCGAAGCAGTGCGACGCGAACCACTGTTTCATGTGCCTGAAGGTAGAACAGAAAGTTCAGATATCGCAAACTGACGTTCTTCACGAACAGTTTTGTCGATTTCTTGCACGAGTTAGTTGTTGACTACAAGTAGGCGCCCATTCCTTGCCGCATCGTGCACGTCAATTTTTCCATCTTTAAATATACGACACTGTCGCGTTCATCACGTTTGGTCCGTGAACACCACACAGTTCGCGAAGTTTTTTTTCGCACATTCGTAAATCGTATTACCGCAAGCATTTCACGGCAACTGTGCGGATAGCGACGATTGGCGGGTTTTTCTATTGGAATGTTCATTTTAAATTGTTCTAGTGGACAAATGAACTGCAACACAACCTTCTCCGTTCACTGCTCACTCACTGTCTGCTGAACTACTGCGTGCACATTGCTAGTGTTGCCAACAATTAACGAGAAAATGTGGCTAAAATCAACAGTTGAAAATGGCCAGAAATTACTAGAAAAAAGCAAGCTTCCGCGCCGAGACAAAGCTAAATAAATTCGTTTCATTTAATAGAATAAAGTTAAAGCAACCCCCCCCCCCCTCCCCAACATAAATAAATGTCATCTTCAGGTTACGACAAAGGTTCTTTTCTCTCGGTTGCTTAAACCGAGCTTCGTTTGTTTCAACTAGTTGCAAAAGTGTGGCTGAAATTTCTACTGGAAAATAACACTTTTGCACACGGCACAACCCAAATCTCACTCTTAAAATTGAAGAAAGCATTTTTGTTTTCAGCCTATTTCTGACCGTGTTTTTACTATATTCAACTGATTGAATACATGCTTCACTTGCGCGTTCGAATGTGGAAGCGTTAGTATGAAAATAATAATAATAACAATAACAATAAAGCCAACGGAACTAATTTTGAAAGTGGACTCTTCCCTCCGACGTCTGTATACTGATTTACTTGTTGCAAAAATTCTGTAGTTGAATACTTATTTTTACCCATTTCATGAAATTTATGTTCGCCACTGCTTTTCACCTTTCTCGATATTATCTTTAAATCCAAAGTGAGCTACAGCTAAGTCAGTAAAAGACTGTTTCACTGGTTTTAAATCCCCATTGACATTCTGGAAGATGAGTATATTATCAGGAAGTCTATTCTGAATTTCTTTAACGAGTTTTATTAAAACTTACACGTCTTTCCTCAACGAAGACTTTTCTCAACCTCTACTGGTAGCTTATAGATTTCGAGCTCATTCACTACTTTGTAATCAAGATATGGAAAAGGATCAATATAACCATCATCAATGCTATCTTTCAGGAGGTGAGTTCTAGTAGTGAAGTTTAGAATGCTAGCACTTAGAGAACGAATCAAACTTTAGAAAATAGCTCAAACCAAAAAGCATATGGCTAGAAAAGCCAGTAGTGGATTTTTAGAAAATTTGTGGCTAACCAGGTTCTCCAAATGGCCAGATCGCCCCACAAAGTGGCTAAAATTGGTAACCCTGCACATAGCACCATAGAACTGACGTTCTTCCGGGCCATTTGACGCACATGCACAAACGGAGTTTTTTTTTGGGGGGGGGTCGTGTTTATGTCCCTCTGCAATATACATTTCCTGGCTTGTAGCTAAATCAGAGTCATTCCCGCATTTACTGTAGGGGATTGCGGTTCGATATCCGGTAAATTGTACTTGTAATTAGTATCTCACATTTACGTTAATATAGCCTCAAATACTGGCGAGATACGTGGAAAAAATACAGTCAATAGCCAACGCTCTAGCAACACTGTAATACCGCTTCTTGTAAAATCAGTAAAGTGAAGCAGTTGTCAGAGGAAAGATGGGTGACCGTTCCTATTCATCAGATTATGTTGGCGTTGTGAGGACAATTGGGGATCTACTTTAAAGAAAGAAGTAGCGAACTCCGTTCTAAAAAGGGGAGGGGCCGATGTGTTGACCACTTATTTTTGTTACCGCAAAGGTCAAGCCAACTGGTAGGCCCTGACCCCGTAAGGACTGTTCTGCCACGAGTTTAGTTTATATATGTAAAGTCAAAATTTGAAGATCTTGCGTCCTAAATACCGAGATATTTCCGACGAGACGAGGTTAGGTATTTTCGTAATGAGATACAAGACGAGACGCAGTTTTTGTAATCATTTCAGAAGTAGATACAGTTTCCGAGACATCATTTTCACGATAGCTTTCCTAGACAAAACAGTCTCAATTGTTGCCTCGTAGACAACTCTACTAAATAGTATTTTTGAAGGAAGTGGTTGGATTTTCTTATATCATTTTTACAACTGAGAACATATCATGTTACTGACGTCAAGAAAAACAACTTTTTATATTTCTCAGCTATAAACAAACATGCGTCAAGTTGATAACTACTGTTTTACGTATTAGTCGTGAACATATTCCGCCTTATGCAGAGTCGTTTTGACTTATGATTAGCTTCATACTAAAGGTTTGACTACTGCAGGAAACATATGTTGGTCGAGCTCTTTAGTATTGCACTAATCACTTGTCAGAACGACTCTGTATAAGGCCCATTGAGTCGTATTTCCACATTGCTCGTAAGCCACCTCCGTCTATCCTGAATGGGGATATCCCTTACGGTTTACTCAATATATATTTCATCTCATTTTCCAAGTTCTCTTTGTAAACAGGGTGTATCAAAAGTCTTGGTCTATAGGCCACTATGAGTTAAGATACGACAAATGGAAAGTTATTTGAAATAATATTATTTTCAATCTAAAATGGATGGATTTATTTCAGTCGCACCAACAGTTTGTGTTTCACACCGGTAAGGCGTGCTGTGTTAAATGAAAAAGCAATGTTTCCAGTTCAGCAGAGTATTCGAACGAAGCATAAGACCTCGCAAATATGGCACGAGGAACATGCACATTGTTGTGTGAGGAACCCAGAATATCTTGAATCCGGTTTCCCAATAATGTGTATTGTTGGTATGAAGAGAACCCAACCTATTGCTAAACTGGCAACATTGATCTTTGATTTAATATAAGGCACCGTTTTGGTGTAGAGCCCAAAGAGCTTGTGCAATTGAAAAAAAAAAAATCCATAATTTTAGGTTGAAAACCACATTCATAACGTAGTTGGTTTATGGTTCCGAACTTACATCCCATATTCGCATCCCCTTATTTGTAGTTTTTTTTTAAGTTATATCTTGAATTTTACTTGAATATTTGCTCCAAGTAAGTTTGTGGTGGACAGCATTGTCTCGTTTTTTTTCTTGGGTGGGGGACATCCTGTTTTCTTTCTCATTCCGCCAATTCTTCCATCATCGTTCACTTGGTGTAATTATTGTCTCCCTTATCCTAAAGAGCATAATCATGGGACGTTAAACTGAAAAATTTCGTTTTTTTAAATATTTGCTTAGATGTAAGGCTAGTAATTTGCCGACAAATTATATATATATATATATATATATATAATATAAAGAAATGGTTTGTTTGAAGTATCGATACGCATCATGTGCTGTGTAAACTGTGCCAATTTTATCCATTTAGCTTGAACTCTGTATCAGAATATTCTTTTACTGTGCAATTCTTGGTTCGATCCCAAGCATGTGAGAATTTGTGCTGAACAGCATTGCGTTTGTGAGTTTTCTCTCTCGTCTGCCCCATTTCTTCGCATTCTCTTATATTTTGTTATACGTTTTTACAGTTCATAACTGATATATAATGAAGCCAAATTTTAAATTCATTGTTTAATGTTGCAATTTTAATCTGAATAAAATTAAGAAATAACACCTTAAAATGCAATTTTACATAGTGCATTTTGCACAATAAATTCAAGTACTTCAATACATAAAATATCGTGTATTAAAACAAAAACCGCCAGTAAACGTTTTTTTCAGTTGACAAAATATAGCGTATCCATAAAAACACTATCATATTTTAAAGTGGTATTACGTCGCTTTGGATAATTGTATTTAAATTTAATTGGTCACATTTAAATGAAAAACACAAATATTTTTATGCATGTCAACAATGGACAACAATGAAGGACAATGTCTTTACGAGTGGCCGCCGAGGTCACCTGACTTTTTATGGGGTTACGTAAAGGATTGTATCATCCCATCATGTACCCATCATGCCTCAAAACCTGCAAGAAGTGCAAGTTCGTATCAGTGCTGCCATCCAGTCCGTTTCATCAGATATGTTGGAGCATGTGTGGCGTGAATGGGAATATCGTCTTGATGTCTGTATCGCCACTCGTGGTGCCCACATTCAGTATCTATGAGGAGGTATAGAAAAAAGCATTTCAGTGTTCCTTTCAAATATGACCAATTTCATTTAAATTCGATTATCCAAAGCGACTTAATACCATTTTAGGGTATGATATTATTTTTATGAACACATTGTAGTTTAGTTCATTTTTATGTGATTTAAGATTTGGAATTATTTAAATGGTTTTTAATTTTAGACATTTTAGAAAGAGAAAGTGCTTTATCCGTTGTACGTGAAAATATACCGAAATTTTGAAATATGTATAATTTATTTTTGAAATCGATAATTATAATGATACGTGCATGCCCGGTACATAGAGTTTATGTCCTGTTTATCACATGAACTCGAACACGCTGCACTATTGTTGTTAATTACATGTATTTTCATTTAACATTGAAACCACCGTTACGTATTTGCTTCTTAAGTTCTATCGGCTTTAAGTTCCCATCGCCCCCGCGTGTAGTAGTCACATGTTGTCATCGATTTTTCCTTGGAAAGTTTGAATGAGATGAATTTAATGTTCTCCCAGGAATGCACGAAACACAAGTAGACACGATATAATCGCAATTGCATTTTTCGCATTTGCTTTCTTTTCCCATGAATTTGTTTACAGTAAAAGAATTCAGTGGAATCTTATTCAAATAATAATAGTCTATTGAAAAATGTTATTAAAGATACAACAAAAGTGAGACCGAAATAACAGTATATGCTGATTAAAAAGTGAGGCTGTGATTGCAGTGTACTATGTTATAGAACTGCTATAAAAAAGAGCAAATGTCCAAGTTTGAGATGCGTTAATAATAGTCTTTAAATAGATTCCCACTTTTTCACACAACACCCATTTGCGTGTTCATGATATTAAATACAGGGTGAGATAAAAAATCAGGTTCCGTACATGAAAAGTAATGTGTAAATGATGTGTTAAATATTGACTATTATCTGCTTGAATACTGGCATCATTTAAATCGCTCAAAGGTTATGTTTAAGTGTAGCTCACGAGATTAGACAACTCAAAATTTTTCGTGTCGAGATATGAGACCAGATTATTTTTAGGACCATTTTGGCAACACTAATTGTGTTAATAAGACAGAAGAGAATTCAGCCAACTTAAACTTAGTGTTCCAAGGAAACTTCGTTCATTTTTTCCGGTACCATGAATGAATAATATTGGGGTCGCGATGGCTCTGCATTAGAGCGTTCACCTGTGGTACACGGGGTCCCTGGTTCGATCCCAGCCCATGCCAAGTGAACTTTGTGACGGACAAACACGCTGTGTCTCAGTTTTCTCGGATTCTCTCGTTTCCTCCCACTTCCTTCATTCCACCGTTATCATAAGTCTCATTATCATCGTGTGTTAGCCTCGGTGCATAATCGTGGGACGTTAAACTAAAGAGAGGAATGAATGAAAGAAATACAAAATAGTGAGTTTTGGATGAAACTTGACTTTTGCCTGTCTGTATTCTATAAAAATAATACTTTGACTCTTTAGGAGCCCAAGAGTTAAAATCATATCGGTATCCACTTTTGTAAGTTGCAAGATATTAAAAGACAGTAAGTGGCTAGTTTCTTGAATTTAACTCAACCAAGTCTTTCCGTAAATTCGTTATAACATTCATTCATTCTTCAGAATCGATTCAGTTTAGGTGCCACACAATTCAATAATCTTAAAGTGCGATATTGAACACTTTCTAACGCTGAAGAAATTGGCATATTCTTTGAACAAAATAATTATCTAGGTTATATATATATATATATATATATATATATATATATATATACTTTCTGTTTAATATTGTAATGCCGTGAAAATGATCATTTAGAAAAGAAAAGAACCGTGAAAATACTGTAATTTTGCGAATTAGTTTCTTTTTAAGCAACGAGAAAAGGAATCTGTACGTTGTACGGTCAAAAAAAGAACAAAAACACAATAACAATAATAGAAAAGGAATAGGCTTATTGAACATATCGTGTACACGCTACTCGTTGGATATCTGCTAGAGGGTACGGTGGCAGAAAAAAGAGTGAGGGAAGAAAGATGCTATAGTTAATGGACGATATTAAAGCAGAAAAATCGTACGTGAAAGAAAATCGAGGGAAGAAAGATGCTACAGTTAATGGACGATATTAAAGCAGAAAAATCATACGTGAAGAAATTATCTGATGACTGGGGTGCATGGAAGCTTCTCAGTTACTACAGTTGACCTCCGAATAATGACAGAATACCTATAATGATGATGATTTATTTCACCGTATTAAAAGAAAAAACGACACTGAAATCTATGTATATTGGTTTTAATGCTATCACTTGATATATGGGGAATTTTTCTCTTTTTAAGGATAGCGATTTTTTTAAGCACCGAAGGTTATTTTCGGTTTATCTTCTTTTTATAAGTACCAATCATAAAATTAAACCAAACCAATTGTTCTCGGTAACGTACTATTAAAAGAAGTTTGATAAGGGCTGCAGCACTTACTCTCCAACTAGTATATCTGTTCATTTCTTTTGCGGTCAAGTTGTGTTCTTTACGATATCTGGCAGAATGTCCATATACCCATAATCTCGCCCTGTTGACCTTACATAAACTCGATAGTTATTGAAAAGCTCATAAATAGACATTAAAAAAACTGCTATATAAAGTCTGTAAACAAGTACCACTAGCATAACTTCCTGGAAGTATACATTACAATAGAATATTCCAGGAAAATCGTAGTTTTATCTTCAGAGGTATATGTGAAATTTCAGTATGGACAATTTCCATTAAAAAGAAAAAAGTTACATGGTAAGCCAGTAGCAAAATTTACGTACAGGTTTAGTAGTGTGTGACGAAATTGAAAATTCTGATCTACAATTTTTTTTAACTAATGATACAACCTGTGCAAAAGTAACATGATTGATTGATTGATTTTATTTCACGTATTTACGCAAATCGAGGTTATAAGGACAATGCCTGATATTTATGTAAGCTAGATTAGCGGCATTTTATATGATAGCATGTGAAGTATATATATATATCATAGTTAGGCCTATCTTTTTTTTAAATGAAACTTTAGTAAATATTGGTCGATCTTAATGTAATACTATTACTTCCCAACCATGCCTACATCTCGGGGTAGCCCAGAATCGAAATCGAAAGATGAATTTACCCCTAATTTTACACACATGCTTCACAATAAATTTCGTAGAAACTTCTTGGGTTTTATAAAGCACAGTATTTTTGAGTTTTACAAATTATTATCATTTAGGATTGAAATTTACACTTTTTTTTTTTTCATATCTAACTAAGTCTTTCATAGAAGTTTCTCTTTTGTGAAGCCCGGCATGTGCTTTCCTCGAGGTTTTTTAGTGGATCGTGTTGTCTTAGTGGATCCACGTCCAGTTTTTAAGAACACCTTTCAGAACTTCCATTAACACATCGTCAATCGCGAAAATGATTTGAGATCCCTTAGTTACTTAAAAATTGCTTTTATTGATTGATGTGAATTTCTCAAGGATAAAATGTACTGGAAATCTTAAATTTAAAAATATGTTGCCCGTTTCTAGTGTTCATGGCACCTCTAGTTTAAATCTTCGTTTTAATTTGGATCAGTGGATTTGAAGAAGGTATCAGCATTTTAATTTTATTCAGTGGATTAAAAAAAAAAAAAAAAAAAAAAAAGATTTAGTCTTACTTTTTGATAAATGGTGAACTTAGCTGAATTGTTTAGACTTGGAGGATCAGTTTAATGTGAAACAGCGAGCAGTGATAAGGCAGATGAATACTTGGTATGTTCTGAAAATATGGTATCAGTCAGTGGTGTACGTACGAATATTTTGATTTCCGAACTTTCATTGACTGTTTTTTTTCCGAACTTTCATTGACTGTTTTTTTTTTTTTTTTTTTTTTTTTTTTTTCCTCAAAACTTATGATTCATTGACAGAATGTATGCCTTTGGTTTTCGTAAACTAGCTTTCATTTTCTGATACCTTTGTGATAAGGGTTTCATTCTCGCGGTTTATGCCTTTGTTTTCGAAAACTAGCTACCATTAATTAATACCTTTGTCAAAACTTTTGATTCATTCACAGAATTTATGCCTTTGTTTTCGTAAACTACCTTTCATTGTTTGATACCTTTGTGAAAAGTGATTTATTCTCACAATTTATGAGTTTGTTTTCGAAAACTAGCCTCCATTAAGTGATAACTTTGTCAACATTTCTGATCCATTCACAGTATTTATACCTTTGTTTTCCGGAAACTAGCTTTCATTGACTGATTGATGGATGTCTCTTTGTATAAACTCGTGATTCATTCACACAATTTGTGTTACATTCATAAAAAAAACGCATACCACACTTCATCTATAACAAAGTTACTTTACGTCTTTTTATTGTGTTTTAATTTATATTTAATATAGTGTAATGTATGTTTATACGCGTTCCTAAGAAGATTGATGACGGACTGAGTTAAGTAATGTAATGTTTTGGTTCTTAACGCGTGCCAGTGTTAGCGCTAATATGGAATGTGACATGTGACTTCCTGTACCCCCTGTAGGCACATTTACCGGTCGGTATGTGGCCCATCTGCGAATCACGTGTTTCTGGTTTGATTTTCTTTTTTTTTTTTTCATCTGTTTCTTTTGGTTGTATTTCTTCTTCAGCATTAGAAAGGCTGCTTGTGAGAACATATGGTGTAGACATACCAATGTTATTCACTTGGGTCAGCGGTGAATATACTGTGATCCACCTGTTACTCTTATCTGGGAAATCAACCAGTTTGACACATTATAGAGAGAAAACATTCATAAACAAATGTTGTGTGCTTGTCAAAAGTGTGTTATAAATTGTAATGTTACAGTTGGTGACTTTTAAACGCGAGTTACAAGTTCGGGCTATTACTATACCTTCAGGTAAAGTTATAGAAATGTCTTATATTTCTGCATATTTTGTTAATGTCATTTTGCACTTTTTTTTCATAGATTTATTGTATTGTGAAACTGATACTGATCTTTCCTGATAGATGTTATAGGATGCGTAATATCCGTTTCTTACATTGTATCTCAAGTTAGGGGTTTACTTAGATTGTTTCAGTGTACTCTGCCACTTTCTTCAGTAACATCTTAAACTGAATTTGAGCAAAATCTAAATTCTTGCTGTATCGCATAATCCTAATAGGTACCTAAATGAGGAAATACCAGTCTAATAAGACGTAAATAATTATATGTGTGGTCACACATTACCTAGCTAAAACTTCTGTCTGACTCTGCATACCCATGTGTAGGCTGTGTAACACAAGGAAGTTTTGTTGAAAAGTTTATAATGGTGAAGTTCTTCAATTCTGTATAATAAAAGAAAGAGCAATATTGTTCGCGAAATATTTTTCAGTACGTTTCCAACTGTCACAAAATTGTCTTTAAAAAAAATGACGCAACAGTCCTTAATGGGCACGGGCCTTCCAGGCGGCGTGTTGCAATCATGCTTTTGGGGTGATATGTGGTCAGCACATCGGCATCCCTTGCCGCTGGCGCTGTCTTTCTAGACTGAAGTTCGCTACTTCTTCTAATAGCCCCCCCAATTGTTCCCACGACGCCGAACCCCCAAAGCCAACACTGTGAAAATGAACAGGGAACCATACATACACCAGACCTGACACTGCGTGACTTCGCTGATATAATGAAAAATGGTATTTCAGTGCGGCTAGGGCGTTGGCTATAAAATTGTTAAGTTTCTTTAATAGGCCTAGTGTTCACCAGTTGTCGCGCATGATTCTGGGTTCAATTCTCAGTGGAAGTTCTCAGCTTGAACACAATTCTAAGTAGCATAGACATGTTTTAATTAGTAGAACCGGCCGTTAAACTGTGTTTGTATTATTGCAAAACTCAAAGGATAAACTTTCTATATACAAAATAGTAAAAGTAAAGCCCCCCTGCCTCATCTAATGCAGCATTCCTATTGGTCAGGAAAGTCAGAAGAAACTTAGGAAAAATGGTGCAAGTCAGGGAAACTCAGGGGAAAAGACTGGAAATCAGGGAAAGTCAAGGAAATTTTATAAAATATATTTTTTTCTAACGTTAATTGTACACCAATTTCAGCTTAATGATCATAGTATGGGACATTACTCAGATTTTTATAGGATGTAAGCGGGAGGGGGGGGGGGGAATCATGATTTTTTTTTAAAATCATTTTTGTTGATTTTTTTTTTTATATAAATCGATTTTTTGAATTTAAATCAAATCTTTCTCCTCGTAAGTCGCGAACTGAAGAAGAAACATTAGGAAATAGTATTAAATGTCAATTATTCCATTTAAGTGAAAGTATTGGGGTTGAATTTTGAATTAATTCCTAAACGCTAACCTATTTCAATCCCAAACAATTTTCTTAAGCATTAAAGAAAAAGTACACCAACATTTATCAACATGACAATTTTCTTTTCACTAAAGTTACTGATATTTGACAGGAACATATTTTTAAAAATTCGGAACTAGCTAGCGGCACAAAATACGTATAAAGTACATAAACTTCGCCTAAAATTAAGTAACTAACTCTATGGTCTATGGAACCCTGAGGTTCAATGCCACATTCACAAAAGCTCTCCATTGATTTCTATCCTTAGCCAACTGGATTCAGTTTCTACTTTGTATTTCTATTTCTGCGAAATCCATAGGTCTTCCTAATGGTCTTTTTCCATTGGTTTTTCACTTAAGACTTTGAAAGTGTTCCTACTTTCTTCCATCCTGGCTCCATGACCTGCCCACCTAAGCCTCCTAGACTTGACGACACTAACAATGTTTGGTAAACCATATAAATTATGTAATTCCTCGTTATGAAGTTTCCGCCATTCCCCATTCCCGTTCCTCTTGGGTCCGAATATTCGTCTCAGGATCTTATTCTCAAATACTTTCAGTCTATGCTCTTCCCTCATAGTAAACGACCATACTTCGCAACCATACAGAACAACAGGCATGATTACCGTTTTATGTATTATAATCTTCAAATTCCTCTACAGAATTCGCGACGATGAGAGATTTTGAACTGAATAATAACACGAATTCCCTGCTTTCAGTTGACATTTATTTCCTTCGTAAATATCGTTTTCGTCTGTTAATATTTTGCTAGATATTTGAAAGTATTCACTTTATCAAAAGTAATATTTGATATTTTAACGCATCCAAAATTTGCCGTATTACGATTCCGAGGAACTTCTATGTATTTAGTACATAAATTTCGACTAAAGTTTTAATTGTTTTTATTTTATTTTTATTTTTTGTTTCGGAGAGGGGATCGGACCCCTCTAAATACGCCCTATTACCTGGAAACAAAGAAATAAACGTGGACACAAAATAATTTTCGTCTTAAATGTCCATGGTGATTTCTCCGTTGGAATAGTTAACGATGTAAAAACCGTATGTTACGGAGAGAAGAAAGTAAGATTTATCCGTTACCCGTTGAAAACGGGATTTTCCCTATCATCCTCGCATGATACTCGTTTTCATATTGCGCTTACATACATTTGAGTCTCATTGTATTATGATTATCATCTTCCATAATCGAAATAATAGAACAGAAACGGGATTTTACTTATCTTCACTTTAAATTAATTTATTTCGGAATTTGATATAAATCAACGATTTTTATTTAAAAAATCACGTGATTAAAATCGTGATTTAAATCAGACTGATTTAAATCAATCCACCGTGGATGTAAGTGGAATGTACTTTTGAGCAATTGAATACTATTTGTCTCTATAGAATAAACGTTCTCATATATAAATATTCACCATTATTTATTCCTTATTAATATATCAACATTATCCGGCACCTGTCATGAAAGTCAGGGAATTTTCTACTAAAGGTCAGGGAGAAGTCAGGAAAATAGATTTCTCCAGATCAGTAGAAACCCTGTAATGGCTAACGCTCACGCTTTTAGTGCATATGGTTCTGGGCTCGATTCTTGGTGAGAAAGTATTGAAAGCATTACGGTTATTCGGATTCCATCTTAAACTTTAGGTTCATGTTTCGTATAGCCTCGGTGATGAAAAAGAACGCTAAATTTCAATAAATAAATAAACAAAATATTGAAAGTAAACTCCCTTAGAGGTGCATCGCACGAAGGCATTCCAAAGAACCAACTCTGGGCAATGCGTGGTCAGCGCATAGACTTACAAGGTGATTATGTATGTACTTTATTTTATATACATAAGATTTGCTTTGTTTGTATTGTGTCACCTCTTCATTTGTTTCACAAAGCTGGTTCCCCTTCCTTCGATGATAAAGAGTCAGTCAAATGTAGTATTCTATATTTATAGCCTGTTATTCGTAAGAACAGTGTTATTTTCGTAGATATAAAATTGCGGTTGCGCAGAGTGCATCATCCTTTATTTTGTGATAAGTTAGATTTTTTCTTTGTGTAAATATTGATATATAGAGCATAAAGATACCGCTTTTAATATTGTATAACATGTAACCTAATTAATATATGTTTTTTCTTCTGTTTTAATTTCAGCGGCTGAAGGAGGATCGAAATGAGAAAGCGCTTCGACGGCGCAATTGTGAGGGAGATATTGTTGGTGACACCCCGAGCATATCCACAGAAAATACAAAAGATTTTGTTTCTGGTAAAGGCGAGATGGCAGCTATCAACGGGCTAGAAACGAGTCACGCTGAAGGCTCTGATCAGGTAAATTTAATTTATTGATTTCTTTACTCTTGTTATCTTATGAGCATCCATGCATTGTCATTCGAATTCTAAAATAGAGAAATCTTAATGGACCCCGGTTCTGTGCTGGAGCCGCGGTGGCTCAGTGGTAGAGCGTTCACCTCTGATGCGTGGAATCCCTGGTTCGATCCCAGCTCGCACCGCGTGGACTTTGTGCTGGACAAACAAACACCGTGTGCGTGGGTTTTCCCGGGGTTATCCCGTTTCCTCCCAATTTCTTCATTCCACAATTTCATTCATTTTTCATCATCACCTTTAGCCTAGCTGGCATAACCGTGGAACGTAACACCGAAAGACTTCATTTCATTTCATAATTCTTGTGTAATCATCTGTCTGTTTCAGCCTGCAATGGGACGCCAAACTTACAGATGTTATTATGGGAACATGGTAACTCAATGGTAGAACTCTTACTTTTGGTGCGAGGGGAACCTGACTGAGGCCATTTAAGTTTGTGGTTAACAACATTGTGTCTGTGGGTATTGTTGAGGTTTTCTCGTCTCATGCCACTAGTTCTTTCATAATCTTTCATCTCTAACCTTAAGGGCATAATCGTGGGGCGTTGAATTAAAGATTTCGTTTCCAATTATTCCTCGATGTAATCACAGTTTTTGTTCAACCGCTTATCACAACGGCAGATGAAGTTTTCTATACCATTTGCATAGAAATCCGCGTCAAGCTCTCGTAGCCACTGTGAAGCAGCGATTTTGACATAATCATGTGTCAGATAATGTTGGCCAGCCATTTTTTGCTTTAGAACAGGGAAACGGTGAAAGTCATTAGGGCTATAGAAGGGATTCTCTAATCGTTCCAAGCATAATGTCAGTGGTTGAAGTATACTGGATCTACCGTTGTGTCCAGCGTTATCATTAACAATATTGGTCTGTCTGTGTTTGAAGGCGCAACACCACTTCCCTACATGTTGCTTTGAAATTTAGTTCTCCCCGTACACCTCTACAATCTGCCTATAAATGTCAGCAGGTGTGATGTTTTTGATCCACAAGAACCGCACCACTGTAACTTAACAAAAAATTATTTGTATATTAATAACATATTCTTCTTGGGCAGCTTTGAAGACTTCGGATTCTGATTGTGTGTACCTGAGAAGGATACATTAAAAAAAGATGACTTGTCTGGAAAATTGGTCAAGAGAAGAAGTGAGGTCTGTGGTGCGGTTCCTATGGGCCAAAAACACTACACCTGCTGACATTCATAGGCAGATTGTGAAAGTGTATGGGGAGGATTAAGTATGGAAGCAACATGTAGGATAATGGTGTCGTGGCTTTAAAGAAAGACGGACCAATATTGTTAATGATAACCCTGAACACAGCGATAGACCCAGTTTTTCAACCACTGACGTTACGCTTGGAACGACTAGAGCACCCCTTCTACAGCCCTGACCTAGCCCCAGTGACATTCACCTTTTCCCTGTTCTAGAGCAAAAATGACTGACCACCATTATCTGGCATGTGATCATGTCAATATCGCTGCTTCACGGTGGTGGCTACATGAACTTGACGCTGATTTCTATGCAAATGATATAGAAAGCTCTATCTGCCGTTGTGATAAACGGTTGAACAAAAACTGATTACATCGAGGACTAGTGTTGAGTGGCCTCTATCGTTAGATGTGTTGGTCTCACACATAAGCCGTAATAGACTTTGTAACCTTTTTCTTTTTTGATTACTACTCGTATAAACAATTGCGGGTTTTTTAGCCAATAGTTTACAGCAGGCCAAAAGCATGGGCTACAACTAGCTGATGGGCTAATCATGGTAATGTTTAATTTTTTCAGTCTTTCGAAATTGCAAACAGTATTACACCTACGTAGAGTGACATTTAAAGATTTTTTTTTTTTTTTTTTTTAATAATCAGTTGACAATTGTTCTCGTGAGTTCTATTGTACCTTTGACCTTTCAAGTTACTGTTTGCGGAGTGTGCGCAGACAATATATAAAGGGGAAACAACTGAGAGGATATGTTCCCGAGAACATTCAATTTTCACACTGGGATTGCGGGGGCAGAGGGATTATTACGATCAGCGCAGAAAACATCAAAATGTTCTCCTACCACCACGGTTGGTATTGCGTCAGTCAGAGATAAGCTTCACTCGTTAAAAGTAACGTATTTTTTCCTTTTTTCTTTCTTTTTAATGTGCATTCATTTTAATGCTTGCTCATGTAAGCACTCCTTTTCGCACTTCCATTCCCTGCATGCATGTTGAAAATCGATTACGACTTACCACGTGTTACTCTCAATTGTAGAAGGATCAGTCAAGTGAAACGCGGCAGAAGTCAGTGAAAGGAAAGAATTGTACTCACATGTCTTTATTCTCCATCATTGGCAAAATATTTTTCCTCTGTAATTAGGCGTTTTCGCAGGAATTTATTTCAGGAGATATACAAAACTTTCCGAGGGGGTCCTAATTCAATATGAAAATAAACTATATTTACAAGTAATAAAATCACCTGTAAAATTAAACTAAATTTTTACAGAAAAGTCAGGATTTCGGGAGTCCGGATCCCCAGGACCCACCCTCTACGTACGTCTTTATTTGCGATACGAGGCGACGGATATTTGAGAGGGTTCTTGTGGCCAATGCCTACACTTGCCTTATTCACACAGTGTTCCATCCAAACTTTTCTTTTGACTTCCCAAATACATGGAAATAGTATGGAAATTGTATGGGGATAGATCAGTGTTCACTGAGTGGGTAGAACAACCTAGTGGCTTACTGTCGGTTGTGGGGTCAGGCGTTATCGAGGCTCAATGGTAGAGCGCTTACCTCTGATGCATGCGGTCCCTGGTTCGATTCTCGACCAAGAAGTTTGTGGTGGACAAGATTGTGGCCCTGGGTTTTCTCGGGGTAATCTGTTTCCCTCTCATTCTATCAATTCTCCCATCATCATTCACTTGACTTAATCATCTGCCTCCCTTAGCATAAAGGGCATAATCGTGGGACATTAAACTGAAAGATTTTTGACTCTCAGTCCGTGTGCCGTCGGGAGACAAAAATCTTAAAAATTAGTGATGGATTAACCACCACTTTTGACCAGGATGTAGAGGATCAATTAAAAATCGAGTCTATTGTCGGAAGTAGCATGCAGACTGGAAGTAATAGAAACCAACTATTTTTCTATTTTTAAGTTGATCAGTATAGAATAAATACGGTAATAGATAGCGAGAAACAGTCTCCTACAATCGATTAAGCGTTTCAAGTATACATACCATATCTGACCTTAATTCTCGGCCAAACCGGAAGTGATACAAATCCACTACAACTTCCGGTTTAGTATTGATCTACATAGAGCAAGAACGATAAGGGATAGCGATAAGTGTCTTTTTGGAACGAATTTAGTGATCTATGAATGGTTCCTAAACCTTTGTGCAAACCAGAAGTAGTAGAAATCAACGATTTCCGGTTTTTATAGTGATTACTATAGAGTAGATACAGTAATAGATAGCGACAAGAACTTCCCTGTAATCAAATAAACGTCCCAACAGTATATTCAATTTTCAGTCTAATCTCTCCACTAAAAATAGAAGTGATAGAAATTACTACCACTTCCAGGTTCAGTATTAATTTAGAAAATATCACACCATACAAACAAAACTCTTACACGTGGTGTACACGTGACACTGCTATTTATTTATTTATTTATTTGTCTTTTTGTTGTATGTAAGACAGAATCTACAAGTAAAATTGGAATCATAACCACTACTCCGGTTTTAACCAATGATTTGCACCTCCACCAGATATCGAACCCAGAAAAATATGCATGTTAGTCACTTAGGCATCAAGGGGCACATATGCACTCTGTACTTCATATTATATGTAGTCAGAATGATCTTAACATGAATATTTTTTCAACGCATCTTTGAAGCTTGCTTGAACTTAACCAGAATTGCATGAAAAGAGTAAAAAACAAAGGAAAAAAAAACGACTACCTACGGACACAAGTTCGTGATTCTGTGGACCCAATAACTTATGAAAATATAAAATGTTACATTTGAATTACAAATATTCTCAATATAAATATACCGTTTGAGAAATATTTTTAGGCAAAGGCGGAAAACTTCCTCCTTTTACTTGAAGGTTGGTTGATGTCTGCTTTGACTGGATATAATAAGAGAAACAATGTAGTTTTCAAATGTTAATAAAACTATAAAAAATAGTAGTTAATATGCTTACATATTTTAGACAATCTTATGGAAACTTATTCTATTTCAGGCTGTTAAGCCCGAAATTACAGATTCTTTTTCGAGATAATTGCAAAAAGAAATTTTAATAGAAGATGAAATAGTTATGAAAGTAAATGAATGTATTTTAATTTGCCTTCTCAATCACCACCGAGCTGTAAAGCTACAAATTAATGTAAAATCCAGATCACATTACTTCCGACTGGGAATCGAACCCGATTCCCGTACCAAAGGCGTGTATGATAATCAAAAAAGCAACGGGAGACCTCTAAATAACCGTATATTTATTATTATTATTATTATTATTATTATTATTATTATTATTATTATTATTATTATTATTATTATTATTAACTATTCTGCCTTTTAGGCAGGTCCTGGGTCTAATGAGGGTTCCTTTTTCTTAATTTTCAGTTTGGGCGTGGAAATGTTTCTTCCATGTTTCACGATTTTCAGCGTCCTCTTTTAACTCCCAGTATTTTCTTCTATTTTTCAAACCATCAATCACTTGTGTTCTTCCTATTCCTCTTTTTCCTTCCATCTTTCCTTCTGTGGCGATATGAAGAAGACAATTTCTTCGCAAAATGTGTCCAATCCAATTGGCGTTTCTATAAAGGATGCTGGCTAGAAGCGTCCTTTTCTCTCTCTCTCCCTCTCTCTCTCTCTATCTATCCATCTAATATATATATATATATATATATATATATATATATATATATATATATATATATATATATATATAATATTCCAGTAGAATTGTTAAAAATTCATGTTTTATTTACGTACATCTTTCCCGGCTTCACTGTAGATTGAGTTCAGTACATTGAAAAGGGATTTGTTTGTTTACAGTATGTTTAGACCTTAAGTAGCATTTTGTTTTCGTGTAACTACTAGTAGACCCTGACATAAATATTATTGTACATTAGAGAAAATATTTCGTTTAAAGTAACAGTAAATTAACCTTCTCTAGAATTCCAATTAACTAGATAAAATCATAATTGTTCTAAAATATTTGTACGAGTGCCTGAGGAGTGACTTACGGGGAAAGAAACAAAATACCATAATTCCTTCTAAAAAGAAGGAGAAAGAGAAATAAGGCGTTGTAACTAGTAACTTCTGCCATTTTTACCTCTACTCTGTACGATAAATTGAAAATGTCTAATTAGTATTTTGATGCTATTGAGACTTGGTCAAAGTTTGGGGCGTTGAGTTTTTTTTTTTTTTTTTTCTCGCTTGTTTCTTAAATATTACGAAATTGTAGAATAAGGTTATTTATCTTATTTTCTAGAATAAAATATTGGTAAGTGGCACGACAAGCGGATAATTTTCATAACTCTTCTTAAGTTAAGAGTAGCTGGTTTACATAATTGGCAACAAATACAGATGAATTAAAATAATCAAACAGCATAGCTTCCTGAGATCCAAGCTAAAGCAGTTGTTCAGATGTAAAAATATTGATACAAATTCCGCCAAATCTGGTTACTGTGGAATTATGAAGATTAGAGAAATAAATTGAAATGCATTAATTTATCGTGTCGTATATTCCGCTTAATCGACAGATATCTTTAAAAGATTATAAAATTTCATAAAAATCTATTTAAAAACCGAATTCCGAGACGTTTAAGCGATGTCCGGAAAAATTGTTTCGGGACTCTGTGTGTTATGAGGAACGTATATGAACCAAATGATACAAGATTTAGGAAAGAAAAAAATACGTGAAAATAGAAAGTTTGGCTTGGGATAGGGAAAAAAAATAGAAAGCTACGTGAAATCAAACGAAAGATTACTAACCTTAGAAAAAGATCTGTGATATTAGGCAAGATTAAGTGAGGGAAAACACGAACCTATCCCTGCAAAGCAGTTATGTACCTGACATTGTTGCTTACCTAATGCCCTTAAAAACAAATCAAATGTGTTGCACCTATTGGTCAAACAATAGCGTATTAGGCTTCGCACTTCCCTTACTTCCTTATTATGGTACACTTTTGGAAACTGGAAAACAAACTTTAATCAATATCATCATCATAGGTATTATATCATTATTGGTAGGACACTTCCTGCAACTGAGAAGCTTCCATACTGCATGGCCTTCAGCTAACCTCTTTGCCTTCATGTACAATTTTTATGTTTTGATACCGTGCATCAATTGTAGCCTCCTTCGTCCCGTTCCTTTCCTTCTTGCCACCATACCCTCTAGATACGGTTACTTTTTAGCCAATGTCCCAACCAGTTTCTCTTTCTTCTTTCAGTAATATCTAATTTTTTTTTTTCTTTCTTGCCTACCGTTTCCAAAACCCTGTTGTTCATTTTCCGCTCTACCCAGGTAACTCTCTATTCTTTTCCATGCCTACATTTCGAAAACTTGACGTCTTTTTTAATCACTCTTGCGTAACATAGTACAATACACCACACGAAGCATGTTATGAGTCTTTTTCTCGACTCTATTCAGGGACCCATAAAATAGACTTTTCTTTCTAAAAGCTTCTTTCCCCATACCCATCTTTGCTTTTATTTCAGATTTACATTTCATGTTATCGCTAATATTACTACTAGAACTAGTCTCCTGTTCTATTTTCTCCCCTCTTATTTCTGTATTTGACACCGACGGCTTCGTTTTAGTCACAATGACCTTTGACTTTCTAACGTTTATTTCTTCACAGCCCTTTATCAAGATCAATACTACCAAATTAAAAATAGTTTTAACGAATAGCTAGAATGGACTGTCATACTATCTTTTTCCGCATTGCCATGTATGTAGTTTATTGTAAACAAATTTGATTTTTTTAAAGAAGGACCACGTAAGTTTTAGTACCTACTCAGTGTTGACATTAGTAGGAGCGTTCAACTCTACGGATATGGATAGACGCTCCCTCTCTCTCGTTATGCGCGACAGAAAGAACAATGCACCCTTTTATCAACATTTTGAATGGCAACTGAGGGTTAATTACCTTTTCATTCCCACAAACCCAAACTTTTCATAAGTTATGCAGTTGACGTAAGGATGATTTCCAAGAAGGCGTGGGAACGTTTCGTTTCAGGTCTGAATGGTAATAAATGTGTGTGAAGGTGGTTCTGTGTTGTTACTGTAGCTCTGGTTAATGTTACGTGACATTTAGGAGTTACTGAAACGTGCATGCAACCGGAATGAAGATTGAACAAGAGCAAAGAATTACCTATATATGTAAATTACGATTAGATGTTTTATTTATTTTTCAGTACTGAAATACCTCAAGTCATAGTACGATGTACTTCGGTCCTCCGTTTTTTTAAATCACGCTAGTGAATCTTGTAAGATTGTAATGTTACTAGAATTACGCTAGTGGGCCATATAAGATTGTAACGTTGTTAGGATTACGCTAGTATGACGTATAAGATTGTAATGCTATTAAGATTACATTAGTGGGCCTTATAAGATTGTAATGTTATTAGGATTACGCTAATAGGCCTCTATAAGATTGTAATGTTATTAGGATTACGCTAATGGGCCTCTATAAGATTGTAATGTTATTAGGATTACGCTAATGGGCCTCTATAAGATTGTAATGTTATTAGAATTACGCTAGTGGGCCATATAAGATTGTAACGTTGTTAGGATTACGCTAGTATGACGTATAAGATTGTAATGCTATTAAGATTACATTAGTGGGCCTTATAAGATTGTAATGTTATTAGGATTACGCTAATGGGCCTCTATAAGATTGTAATGTTATTAGGATTACGCTAATGGGCCTCTATAAGATTGTAATGTTATTAGGATTACGCTAATGGGCCTCTATAAGATTGTAATGTTATTAGAATTACGCTAGTGGGCCATATAAGATTGTAACGTTGTTAGGATTACGCTAGTATGACGTATAAGATTGTAATGCTATTAAGATTACATTAGTGGGCCTTACAATAATGTTATTAGAATCACGCTAGTGGGCCTTATAAGATTGTAATGTTATTAGGATTACGCTAATGGGCCTCTATAAGATTGTAATGTTATTAGGATCTCGCAAATGGGCCTTTATAAGATTGTAATGTTATTAGGATTACGCTAATGGGCTTTATAAGATAATGTGTTATGAGGATCACTCTAATGGGTTTTACAAGATAATAATGTTATTAGGATCATGCTGATGAGCCTTTATAAGACCGTAATGTTACTAGGATTACGCTAGTGGCCGTATAAGATTGTAATGTTAGTCCGTTCATCCGTTACTCCACACGATGTTTTTTGCAACAGATAGCTAGATATATCATCTCAGTTGATTTCATTAGTGGAGTCAATATGTTAACATCTTCATGGTAATGGTGACTTTGACGGTGTCTGTCCATATCCCATACATGCACAGGGTGTCTATTGGTCACGATAGTCACAAATCACGAAATCAGAAAACGGTCATGAAAGACAAGAAAAAGCCACGAATTTTAGCTTTTGGTTTACATTTTTTTTTATTTGGACAGATATAAGTAGAGACTGGAAAATTTTGTTCTATAAAACGTCAAAATTCACCGCTAGTGTCTATTTGTCGGCTTTAGACGCTACCAAATCGCAAGCAAAGCACGCTTCTATCGCATACATAAAAATTTCAGTGAGGATCATGAAAGACACAACAAAATCAGGATGGAAGCAGAATGCCTTAAAGAGTTGAAGAAGAAGAAAAGGAAAAAATGAAATGAAATGAAATCTTTGAGTTTTACGTCCCACGGTTATGCCGGTTAGGCTAAAGGAGACGGTGAATATGAGAAATGAATGAAATGGTGGAATGAAGAAAGTGGGAGGAAACGGGAGAACCCCGAGAAAACTCACGATCACAGTGTTTGTCCATAACAAAGTCCACACGGCGCGAGCTGGAATCGAACCAGGAGAAGAAAAGGAGATTGTTGCGGCAGACTGAGGAGGAAGTTGAAGAGGAAGATCGAAAAAGCTCAAAAAAATGTAAAACAATATTAGTCAACTTAAAAGAGATAGAATCCACCAAGTTTTTGTCGCTCCAAGGAACAGCCTTTAAAAGTAGAGATAAAATAAATATAAGGGCTAAAGAATATAGATACTGTTATTAGTTTTTGAATGTTACACAATGTTATGGTTTGGAAAAGAAGGACACGAAATTTCATTTTGCGATTTTAGTAGACAGCCTGATGCAGATTTGTTCCGAGTTAGTGCCAAGATGATGTACTTTCCAGTTTTTTTTTAAACTCTTTTTAATACTTCGAAAAATATTCGCGATTTTAAAACCTTTCATACTTACGTTATGAGAGATTATATACTTCACGTACTTGGGCATGAGAAGGTACATAAAGCCTAGGGTATTGCGTCAATTTAACCTAAAAAATATTTATTTATTTATTTATTTATTTATTTTGAACCTCAAAAGAATATATGGAACATGAGAGGGTATATAATCTGACCGCTTCAACAACAAGCATAAATTCATTCATAAATATAGTTTGGCGCGATCTTCTTTATTGTCTTTATCAGAGTTCATTAATTATTATGCGTCCAAACACAACATATCACGTTTATATACAACGTTATCAGAGAATCTTCTAGTAGATTAATGATGTCCACTGCTCCAGCTCGAATTTTTACATGTTCGGATTCTGGTTTGACATAATTTCTTAATCTAGATACCTTGTTTTATTTTTTTTCCCCCTCAATTGTAATTTCAAGTTTTTTCTATGCCCGACTCTGAAAACTTCCACAGTATTAACGTTTAACGAGAAAAATCTCCAAAGCTTAGCATATACGAATCGATAAATCTTAACGATATGATCGAACGAGTGGAGAAAGTTGTTTTAGAAGATTGCCGAATGAGTGTGGAACACATCACCTCCAAAGTTGGCGTGGCATCTATGCACACTTTCGCCAGAACAGTTTGTGTGAGGCCGAGATTGTCTTGGTTTGTTGTCTCACGACGTTCTGCCTTCTTTGAACTGTCGGTGGAACACATCACCTCCAAAGTTGGCGTGGCATCTATGCACACTTTCGCCAGAACAGTTTGTGCGAGGCCGAGATTGTCTTGGTTTGTTGTCTCACGACGTTCTGCCTTCTTTGAACTGTCGCACCGACGAACGTACATTAGACACATCTATGACATCATCATCATATGTGTCACTCAACTGGCAATTAATTTCAAGCGGTGTCACCACGCAAATGAAAATTAATGATTACACGCTTTCTTGTAATGAAAACTTGGTCATTTTATGAGTATCGTAAGTATCAAAAAAGTCATCACTTTCTCCAGTGCCACTCGAGTTCTATGTACCCCACGGTGTTCTCATCTCTGTCATTTATTGACGAGTGCTCGCTTATTTTAAAACAAATAGCACGTTTCTATCTGTTACCAATCCGTGTTATAACGTGAATGCACCTCGCATGTGTTCATACAGTTAAGTTACTTCATATTCCTCGAATATAAAGCACTTTGACGTTCTACAGTGCCAATGAGCAAGGAACTTCACAGAGGGTTTAAATAATCGCTTGTACATGTGAATTATATTACTCCGGTATAAAGCACTCTTAACTCTCTACAGTGTCAAGACGCCAGAACTTGTGTCCCCTAAATCTCACTTAATCTTAACTGACAGTGAGGTTAAGATAGGATTTATGAAGATCTCGAATTGAGTGAGAAAGGCCTAACGTAATTTTTATGTTTAGAATTTTAACAACTGTTTGCGTTTGCCTCATATATTTTTATAAAACTCTGTTTCATGTATATTGTTTTTCTTTTGCCAGAAACTAGCCCAAGGAACTCCTAGTAGTAGAGCGATGTCACCTCCAAGAACTTCAGGTCCTATTGTTGATGGTGTTAGTAAACAACCACCTCAACAGCAAATCACAAAACGAACTCCCAAAGATTTTATTTTTGGGAAAGTTATTGGAGAAGGAAGCTTCTCTACGGTAAGTGAAAAACATTTTTTATTTATTCAGTTTGAGCGTTTTTTTAACCTTCTTCTATCCTATTTTCTTTATAAAGTTAGAACGCATGCTTATCTTCGATGATAATGCAATAATCTAAATTAAATTTTCTAGAATTGTCACTACGTCTGAATGAATCAATTTTGTTTACTCGAGGATATTAAATATTCATTTCGTGATTTTGTGTTTGTGTCAGAACTTGATCACGTAGAATTGAAATATAAATATTAATTATTTCAATATAAGATGATACTAATAGTGTAGTTTCAGTAGTCCTCATGCAGCAGACAAACGGAACTATAGCTTTTGGTTCGGAGTTGTAGTAGTAAAGTATTCGACGTCTATATTTTAAAATATTAAATAAATTTTAAGTCGATAAAATGAAATTCAAGTAGTAGTATCCAGTTTAGAGAGATTCGGAATGTACGCATTACTGTTTCGTAACCAATAGTATTAAGTAACACCAAAAAACATATTCTTAAACTACACATGGTTACCAAAATAATATAAACATTTGAAAAAGTGCAACTTACTATACTTCGCGTTACCCGAATTAGCGTATTGCATCAACCATGAGTTCGTAGTGCGTTGTTACTAGACCTTCAGGGAGGAATCTAATAGTTCATAATTGATTTTGCTTGCATTTCTGGACAATTATGAATGATTAGATTCGTCACAGAAGGTTTGGTAATAGGGCACAGCGAGCTTATTGGCTGACGCCATACGCCAATTCGGGTGACGTGGAGTATAGATTGCACCACCTTGGGCCACCTTAGCCTTTCGAGTTCATTACAGCTCTGATGCGACATGGGATGGAGTCGTAGGTGTCGTGAATGCTACCGAGCGGAATATTACACCATTCTGCATGCAGTGCGTCACTTATTTCGATGAAAAATCTGCGCTAGATTTGTGTCTTCAAAACGGACCATAGGCATTCAGTTATGTTCAGTAGGACGACCAGGGAGAAGGGATATTCAATTACATCCTGATGTTCCTCAAATCACACCATGTAAGTGGACTCATTATCATCCTGGCATATGGCACCATTGCCCAGAAACAATATTTGGACCATAAGATGCTTATGATTCCCTAAAAAGTTGACATGATCAAGGGCAGTGACCAACCGATAAGTGTCAGGACAATGTCCATCAAGATATTGCGGCTCACAGCATCATGAAGTCACCGCCATGTTTCACGGCTGGGCGGAGACACTCTGGATTGTATGTGTCTATGGGCATCCGTCACTCATAAACACGACCTGTAGTTTGAAATAAGATGAGCCGATGACTCATTCGGCTTAATCATACTTTTTCGGTTATCAGTAGTTCATGTTGCATGTTTGTGTTACAATTGACGCCGGCCCAAATCATGGTGGGCACTTGTCAAACTTTTCTTCGGTGGAATCCTACTCCTCGCGACAGACTGTGATTGTCGACAAAAGTTGTGTCAGATGATGCTCGAGTTTTTGTGTAATTTGCACTGAAGTCGCACGACGGTTTTGAGTCACAATCCATTTGAATACTCGGCGGGACCCATTACTGAGGATTTTCTTGTCACCATTGTTCTCTTCGCTAATGTGGTGTTCCTGTGAGTTTTGTAGACCGTCATTACATTGGGTGCTGTTCTTCGCGACAACCAACACACTTGCCACTTTCATTTTGCTTGCACAACATAACCAAGCGCCATTTATCTGGCCTCTGAATCAGAGAGGTCACCTATTATACACTATCACTGTGTGGTCAGTTCACTGTATACTGCTGTTCTACAGCCCTTCACATAGTACGGAGTGGTGTGGTCGCCGGCATACCGTTGTCAACTCAGACTTTGGCGTGTTTTCAATTGATCACCATCTGTATATATATATGTATGTAAAGTACCACGCAAATAAGAAACCGGATAGCATAATGCGATGTGTCTATATGATTTATTAATAAGCTTAAAGCTATGTACAAAAATAGATAAATAAAGTACCACTACCTATGTAAAAGTTGGTGTAAGGAATTGTAGCCTATGTTGTGTTGTATTTTCTACAACTTTATTTTATGAATTTAAAAGTAAAAGTACTCAGGATGAAATGCTATAGAAAATGTATAATGTTATGAAAATAGAAATTTGTTTAGTATATATATATATTCAGCGCAGTTTATGTCTACATGTAAGTGTAAAAACATACCTTGATACTTGTACATTCCTTTTGGTTATCTAATCTATGATGTGACATTTGCCCAGCATGAGAGGAGGGCACGGGGCTTCGTGGTAGAGCACTTTCTTCTATTGCATAGTCCCTCGTTCGATCTTCGACTAAGTAAGCTTGTGGTGGACAATATCGTGTTCGGGATCTTCTCAGGGTACTCCCGTTTCTTATTCCACCAACTCTTCCACTACCCACCGTCTCCCTAAGCCTAAAGGGCATTAGCGTGGGTCGTTAAGCTGAAATATTTCATTTCATTTCTGTCCAGCATGAAAGAAGGAAAAAGAAGTAAGCCCATTATTCAACTTTGCTTGTGAGAATTTTAAATGTAATAATATCGCCTGTAGGTATAATATAAAAAAATATTTTTCGCCTTTGTTAAGTAATGATTTGCACAGCAAACTCACAAGTGCTAATTTATTTTTTATAGCAAGGTGGTTGTAATATGGACTAAATTATAAACATAATTGAGACAAACACATCATTTTTTTTTATTTATTGATATACCCAGTTACAGTGCTTATTTTTCATATATTTTCATTTCACTTTTAAACCGTGTAAGACAGTTATTATAAATATCTATTTTACCTGTCAGTTTTGTGAGTCTGTTTTAGGTTGCACTCATTTTCCATGTTGGTGACTAACGTAGCATATTCGTTCTTAATTTCATACAGTAAAAAAAAAATTCTAAATTTTCTATGCGTGTTTTTCTATTTGGTACTCCATAAATGGCATTCTCTTTTATTTCAGGTATATTTGGCCAAAGATATTCATACGAGCAAAGAATATGCAAGTAAGTAGATTTATTTTGTATAGTAAAGTACAGTGTATAAGTCTCCTGTGAACAGGAGACAAAATAATTGAGCCTCTCTGGCTTTGGCCAAAATACTTAATATCTGATACTTGGCCAATGTGTTACCACTATTGAAAGAAAGGCTAATTAAGAAAGAGTGACATTGAGCATTTGAACTTAAGGTGAATGTAGAAAAGCGCCAATCACAAATAGAAGGTAGTAGTACATCTCCCTAATATGTTCCTTATATTATGACACTGCCATGACATTCACAATATTCAGGGGGGGGGAAGGGTGGCTCAGTGGTAGATTGCTTATCTCTGATGCGTGGGGTCCCAGTTTGATCCCCGGCCAAGTAAATTAGTAGTGGACAACATAGTGTCCGTGAGTTTTCTCGGGATTCTCCCGTTTCCTCCCACATTTCATTCCATTCATGACCATTCACTTACCTTAGTCATCCTGTCCCCCCCCCCCTTAGCCTAAAGAGAATAATCGTGGGACGTTAAACTCAAAAGATTTTATTCACAATATGAGTGCGAATGCTCGCTTCACTTCAGTTTTATTATTATTAACGTAATGTTATGCTGTAATTTTATTATTATCAGGGCCCGGATCTTGTTGACAAGTCAACTTTTTTCTGTTATGCATAGGGCAAGGCAAGTTCAAATAAAAACCTTATCCATCAACTCTAGGTTCTCAATATATTTTTTTATATCAATATATGTTTTTAGGGTCAGCTTTTGGTCACTTTTTGCCGGTTTGAAGTTTCAGGTCATTTTTAAATATTTTAAGGTAACTTTTAGGTCACTTATTGTCTTTTTATTCTTTTTCTTCCACATAAGGAAATCTTAAAATGAACACTGTTTACGGGATGTGAAAAAGACGAAATTAAATAATCTCTTTTCCTGCTTCCTGACTATTGGAGTGGAAAAACTGCATTCTTAACAAGCTACTGAAAACTAAGCTGTAGCTGGTTGACGAAAGGTTGGGGTTGGTAGGTGTCCAAACAGATAGTTTTGGGTTGTTGACCACAAAGGATGTGATCACGTGAATAACTAAAAATGGATTAGAAGGCGTACAAAGGTTTTAACAGGGTTTTTATCTGTTATTCACATGTAGTCTACACTTGCGAACTTTTATTGTTTAAGAGTGCTTCCTAGTTTCAACTCGGGAGTGAATTGACGCTTTCAGTACGTACAATGTCGTACAATGGACTGATCAATGGACATAAATGATCAATGGACTGCAACTAACTGAAACAAAACTTTTTGAATATGAGTGAGAAACGTTAATTAACATCCAATAGATATTTTTAAAAAATTGTCAATGTTTAATGAAATAAACATTAAAAAACGGAAGTTTTAAGGTCAATTTTTGTGAATTTTAGGGTCATTTTACAGGAATTTTAGTGTAATTTTATAGGTCATTTTTCGAAACTTTTAGGTAAACGAGATCCGGACTCTGGTTATTATAAATAAAACAGAGGACAATTTGAATTGTTGTTGTTGTAGGTATGTAGTGAATATATTTCTGAAATCGAAATATGAAAAAATAAGAATCTGTTGATATAGGTGAACCAAAAATATAGTCAGTTAATATATAAATACTCAAACTCAATGCTCACACTTTCTGACTTCTTCGAAGTAGCCAAAATCAAATGTCCACTGCACTGGAAAACACTACCCCGTATTTAGTTATTAGACACTACAGAATTCACCTCGTGTCACGTATAAATTCTGCTTCATAATTGGCGAAACCGGGTGATCAAAGCATTTCCATTAACATCACGCAACGGGCTGGGCTTTCTAGTAGGACTATGAGGCTGCTGGTATAATATTTGTCCAATAGTGCATTGATGCCGTTGGGCAGCAAATCTTCCCACTGCCACCGGAGGAGCACTTGCTACTTTATTTGTTTCTTTATTCGCTTCAGTCCTATTCTGATTGGAAGGCTGGTGACGTAGTACCTGTCCAATAGTACACTGAGGTCGTGGAGCACCATAGCGTCCCAACGGCGTTGGTACGTTACTTGTGTCTCTAGAAGTTTCAAGCCTGCCTCTAGTGAAAGATTGTGTCTTGAACCCAGTGCTTTTTTTCGTACGAGGTGGAGAATTGTGACTTGAGCTCGTAATATAGCGCCCATTCACTCGTGTTGATTTCGCATCTGATCTGTCATCAAAAAATCCATCGTAAAGAACGAAGTTGTTAGTCTGAGGTATAATTTTTTGTAAACCATAATGTTTTAATAAGAAAGCTAACAACTTTTCTGATGGTCTGTCAATCGCTAGATGCTTTGGTTGTACCTTTTCTTCATTTAACATGTGCTCAAACAATTTTCGACCACATCCCATTCGTTGTCTCGATTCGTGAACATAAAAATCCAACACACACATTGGTACTAGTTCATGATGACGATTAGCCTGATCGAAGACAAATAATCTTTTCTTACCCACTTTCAGCAGGCCAATGACCGTACCATTTCCTTTAGATCCTCCTTTGTGCTCTAGAAGTAAATACACAACATGATCCGAATTTCTCATATGTGATGCACTGGTGATAGGAGAGTGGAGGCCTTGAGCAATCGCAGAAGCTTTTCCCATTTCGTCTAAAATGGTAGCCACATATGCTGACACTGTTTGAAGTTTTTGATTGTTGCCTCTAAAATCTTCAGGAATCAAGTTGTTACTAATCTTCACTATGTTCCTTGGACTTACGTCCTCAACTTTAAATTCGAATTCCATTCTTGGAAAGATGTTATACAATTTTATATGGAATAGATGTCCACTTTGTTATTTTGTCCTGTCAAAACTGGATATGTTTTCGAAGCTATTAACGTAGTAGCACTATAGAAATATTCCTGTAGCATCCACTATTTTAAAGCTGTAAACTTTCCGAGGCTTAAAACCTAACAACAATGTGTCCACTACATATCTACAACAACAACGAATCAGACCATTTTTCTTTTTAATTTACAACAATTACATTTTTTAAATTTTAAAAATAACGACTTCATCCATTTATTATTATTTCACTATGTAACAATATTCAAACACAGCTATTTCAATATATATATAGAAAAAATAAAATAAAAATATAAAGATGGAAAGAAACCCGGCCCAGCGAATTATTTTCGTTAATTAAATGTTTAATTCACTTCGACTTTTTTCAAAATGCTTGAAAAATTAAAAATGAATAAGTAAATTAACGAAGCTTTCTAGTATATGTAAGCTACTAAGTTCTCCATAATTTTGATGTTAAAGAATTTGGTGGCACAAGAATGAGGACTAATTGTTTTAGAATTTCAATATCTACAAACATAGTGCTGTGGAACAGTGATGACCGATAGCTTGTATTTAATTTGCTGCGGAAGCTCTTTCGAATTTTTACTGTAATATAACAAAGTTACAGGTAGAGATGCAAGGGCTCGAAAAAAAAAAAACGGCTTTTTTGAAAGAAAAAAAAAACGGCTTTTTCTGCTTCGCTTTTTTGCTTGGGAAATTTTGGGCTTTTTTAAAAATTCTGCTTTAAAATGATAAAGTAGACTTTGTTTCGCTTCTCTATAACACAAAAAGTCATTTATTTAGTGGTTGATGCCGATAATAATATAAAACCTCGAAAACAAACCATGAATTTCGAAGAGATATTTCAAACAATTTTTCTTCAAGATATTTACTTTATGAATTCCAAAGGATTAACCAATGTATATAATGAGAATTTTTTAACCTCCTATATACAGAAGTAAGCAGGGTTGGCAAGAACCATGGTTGTTTTTTAAAATGTCAAAAACCCGTTTTTGGGGGAAGTTTAAACCAGTTTTTTTGTTTAAACCAGGTTTTTTGATTTAGATATTTTGCTTTATGTATTTATATTGCATATTCACAGAAATAAATTTGTTTCGCCTTGGTGTTATTATGCAACAGCGGGATTACGCTGGAAGAGGCCCCATAAGCTTAAAGAAGTCCGGTCAGTAAATTTCTTAAATTGAGAAACTCCCGCCCTAGCCATCGGGAAAATCCCGTCATTACTTTAAATGTAAAACAATAACGGGAAAATTTTGTTATTGCTTTGCATGTAAAATTTAAAGGTCAACGCATCATAATCAGTAAGCTAAAACTGAGGTATTAAATTACAAATTTAGTATGCAGATATCATTGAAAGTCCAATCCAAGCTAATGTTGGAAGCTACGTAGGAAATCGATAAATTTTGCCAATTTCTATCAAATATATTTAAGCAATCTTGGCTTCTTTATAAAACAGCAGGCATTCGGGCATGCAGAAATATACAATTTGGTTTCGTTTCGTATGTTTAGGCTTAACATCTTTACGTAATACCGAGGTTATCAAGAAGATTTTCGCTTAAAGTGACATCTGAACCGCTACTTGGTTGTTTACGCATGAAAGAAGGGTTGTGGTTCGACCGAGAATTGAACATGGGACATCTTGATTAGAAGGTGAAAAGGAAATAAAACTAATGCAGATGGATTGATATCTGGAAACGTCACCATGAAGTTCACACGATTCGCATTTTTCGTTCTTTTTATTTTTTGGTTTAAACCAGTTATTTATAAAATAAATAAATAAATAAATAAAACTGGTGTAAACCAGCCAACCCTAAAAGTAAACACTTCTTTTAAAAAAATACACAAATAACTAGCAAAATTGTATGTAGTATTTGTACTTCAAAATATTCCATACCCTCTTTTTGAAACAAAATAGAATTAAAACATAAGAGAAATACTTAGATTTATATGATACACTTAAAGGCTGCACATCTAAAGCTTTTGGTTCTGTATATTCTTGAAATTCTACAGTTAAGTTTTATATAACCGCCATCACGGCTTACCCAATCCTTAAGTTTTCTGAATTTTTAACAAGAGGGATTCAACATATCATTACGGAACTCTCCCTCTTTAAAAAAAATTACGGATAAGCTAAATACAACTGCACAACAAACATGACTGAGTGGTTAGCTTTTGCGCTTCTATCGGGAAGTCCTGGATTCAACCCAGCATTCGACCATTCTGACAAAGCTTTTCTTCATTCTATCTGTGAATGTAGAAATAGTGCATGTACTGTGAGTTGGCCGACTTCCTTTCTTATTGTTTTTAAATCGTTATTATTACTAATTACCAGCAGTGACCGTTTTACGAAGGTTAGGGGGGGGGGCGGTCTTTCGGACTGAAGCCTGTTTCCCAAAGTTACGGAATGTCTAAAACAAACGAAATATCTATTAGTTATGCCTTTACTCATACACTTTAAGCCCCCCTCAAATAAAAATTACGAATGTTTTCAAAAACTAAACATTAGTAAGAAAAACCCCTCCCAAAATAATTTTCTAAATCCGCCACTGACTCTCAGTATAAAATGATGTTCAAGATTGTATCCGGAAGATTATTGCTAAATATATAAAGGAAACGAAATATTAGTTATGCCTGTACTCATAAACTTCAAACACCTCCCAAATAAAATTAGGAGTTTTTTAGAAAACAAAACAATCAGAGAAACCCCTCCCAACGTACTTTTCTAAATCCGCTACTGATTATTTGTATAAATTGGTATTCAAGGTTGTATTCGGAAAATTATTGCTAAATCAATGCACAGCTACAGTATAACAGAAATGTGGAAGTACGGTTTGACGGATATATTGAAAAACGTACGTTTTGACGGATAGGCTATATAGAAAAACGTCAGTTCAACTTTTGCGCTAGAAGCTAGAGTACTAAGCTCTTAGAAATGAAACACAAATGACAAACTAAAATGATCTAAAGAAGAAAAAAATGTCGATAAAATAAAGTTAAATAGCCTCTAAAATTGCCCTCAAATACTACATTCTTCATGTTAGCTTTAATTCGTAAAACATGTGCTCCATCCATCTTGATGGTGAATTTCAGAGTGAAATATGGCATTTAGGTCATGGAATTCTTATCTAACTATAGAATATACTATAAGAAAGCTATTTAGATAGAAAAATCATGAAAATGATAAAAGCCAAAATTTCCAAAATTCTCGTTTTTTTTTCCAAAAAAGCCGGCTTTTTATGTGAAAAAAACCATCGATTCAAAAAAGCCGGCTTTTTTGTATCTCTAGTTACAGGAGGGAAACAATGGTAGTTTATTATTTACGTGGACCTAGGTGCACACCCATAAATTTTTGTTGGGGCGAGGGGGGGGGGGGGAATTCAATATTACAAACCACTACATCTATGTACTGTAGTATTAAACGGGTATTATTCTCGACCCGAAAAGACGATAAATAATTGTAAAATACTTCCATCTATATTAAAAAAAAAAGAACTAGAATGTTTTTATAAGAGAAAGAGTACAGATAAAGTATAAGATCAAATTTCCATGATACATCAATGATTTCTTTGTTAAACAATTATAGTTTTGTTGAGAAAGTGTACAAATGTATTTTGAGTTAGGAAGTTCGCAGGGGGGAGGGGGGAAGAATACGCACCTGGTGGACCCCTAGTGGGTGCACCCCTGCGTGAATCAGACAAAAAACTTTACTCTTTCACAAGTTTATTTTTAACACAGCACGAACAACATATAAACTATACTAAATAATAAAAAAAATGTTTGTGTAACAAAGGAATGTGGATGATAGACCATATTATAGTTAATTGAGAGATATTTCAGAGAGGTAGAGAAAAATTACATAAAATCCACGAATAAGTAGGATATAGTCCCTTTTCAATAAAACAATATACAGGGTGTTTCAAAACAACACCGGCAACGTTTGGGAGGTGATTCGTGACACCAAAATAAGATGAAAAGTATAGACCAACTTGGGTGCACAAATGCTTCTTTTCGGAGTTATAGGCTGCCGAAAACATGAAAAAATGAACTTTAAAGATCCGTAGCTTCAAAACTATGGTACCTACCGTAGTCGAATCAAGAATCCACTTAGGAACTAATACGTACACTATCCAAAAATACTTGTTTCAGAATCCTAATTTACTCTCGCATCAATTTTTATAGAGGGAATTCGGGTACGGGGATATAATTTGAAGTACTCACAATGTACCTCTATAAAAATTGTTGCAGAAGTACCGCAGAATTCTGAGACATGGATATTTGGACAGGACACATACTAGTTCCTAAATAAAGTCTTAAACCGACTACGGTAGTTCCCATAGTTTTAGAGCTATGGACTTCTAAAGTTTACTCCGAAAGGAAGCATTTGTGCACGCAGGTTGATATATACTTTTCTTGTTATCTTGGTGTCAGGAATCACCTCCCAAACGTTGTCGGTGTTGTTTTGAAACAGCATGTATAACATCGAATAATTGGAAATTAGTAAAAGGTATAACAGAGTATATACAATTATATGAAACTCAAAGCAAATAATAATATTTAAAAAATGTATTCCTTCAAAATATATACATTTATCCGATGAAATAATAATAATAAATACTAAATGAAAATTGAAAACAGCTTGTAATCTTGCTAGAAAAGGTTAACAGGTACAATAACAAAAATAATGAAGATGATCAAAAAGAAGGTTAAACGAATGCAAATTAGAAATATTGAAGAGAGCAATCACACAGAGAATATAGGCAACGAGAATAAGATCCATGTCCAATATTGCCTACGAAAGAGGTGGAAAAAAAGAAAAAGAATTGTTCGAAGTTCGTATCAAAGTTTACACAGAGTCAATCCTACGTCTAATAATAATAATATTTTATTAATTATACATTAGATAATAATATAGGAAGTTCCAAATGTAATTACTAAACAACAGTTTTCATTATGATAACATTAAACAACGGTAAATACACGTAAATTTTTAAATACACATAAATAACTGCCTATACGTACAGCAATCACAGAGACAAAAATTATATGCTTGATTTTAAGCATATCATTTCGGCTTCTTAGCTGAATTGTATTGGTTCATGTTCTCTGTCGTCTATAAAAATAAACTAATGTACGGTACAGTCAGCGTCAAAAGTTCGTTTCGTTTGACAAAATTTTTTGGGGGGAATAACGGTGGTATGACTGGAACGTAAAGATAATTACATTCTTTTTAATTTTTGAAAACTATGTTCAAATTATCATTCCATTCAGAAGTTACTTACGAAACTAATTTCATTAAGTGGAAAGAACTTTTGTCGTTGACTGTACGATGTAAAAGTTGTTCTGAATGGTGCAAAATAATAGTTGAATATAAAGGCAGCATGATATTTTCATTTCCTCTGAAGTTCTCACTTAAAAATTTTGAAATTTAAAGAGTAATAAGCGCCGTCATCTGTTACATGTCGTTCGAACTCTTGAATCAGGGGCGTTATTTACGGGGGGCAGGGAGGGGCATTCCCCCCCCACCCTGAGTTTGAGATTTATATAGATTGTATCAATAGAATAGTAGTAAGTCAGTAAAAAACGCGAAATTTTACTTATATCATGGGGTCTTGCCCCTTCCCCCAAGCCAAATCTGAAATGACGCTACTGTCTTGAATGTTCTAAGCTAGAAGCGTTTGAACGATGAATTTGGATTGGATTGGAGTTTAGTGCCTCTTTTAGCAGTGAGGCTATATGAGAGGTGAACCTACAATTTTACGTGGGATCCGAATCACATTAAGTCCCCCCCCCCCCTCGGGAATTGGAAGTCGAATCTGTCGCGCCATAGCCACGAGGGAGCTGTGTTTGAATTACGAGAGGCCTTTATATTTACTGCTTAGAAAGAATTGTAGAATAAATTGCTTTTATCTTTTGAGATGTTTATCGCACCAACGTGATTTTAACATTCGTCATAAAAGAGTATCTTTGTAAGATATTGCCCGCCTCATTATGGCAACACTTCCAATGATTTTTTTCTTCTCTTTTATTGTGAATTGATTTCTGATCTTCATGGTCAGATGTCAACACTTACATACATTGTTTTAAATTATTTCGTTCTGTCATAAATAAATTTGTTAATCGTGCGTATTGTATTATTCTTACATTTCTATTTTATGTTAGTGATAAATGGTTGTTGGTAGTTGTATGGTGATTTCTAAATGTTTTTTTTTTTTCTTTCTTATTTATTTCAGTTAAAGTATGTGAGAAAAGGCATATCATTCGTGAAAAGAAGACAGAATATGTGAAGAGAGAGAAAGAGGTGTTGAACATATTAAGTGCAAACCAGAAGACGTCAGCACCATTTTTCGTGAAGCTCTATTGCACATTTCAGGATTCTGATAGACTTTGTATCCTTTTTAATTGTATGAATTAGTGAGTACTACCTGAAATACTAGGGAAGAATAGGTTTTATGAAAAATGATTTGAAACGTATGTTTGAACTTCCTCCTCCTTTAGGGTGCGTATTTGAATCAAAGTGAAATGATACGAAACATGTAAACATCCTTTTCTTCCTTAAGATACAAATTTTAGTGAAAGTGCCCTGATAAAAATTCAGCCCGAGCGAAGTGCTGTGTTCAAAAATTCATTTCAAACGGAGGTAAACTCTGTGAATTTGTATATATATATATATATATATATATATATATATATATATATATATATATATATATATATATATATATATATATATATATAGTGTTCTAAAAATGGCCCCTACGAACAATAGAGCACTATTCCGCAAGGCAAAATAAAACGAGAATATATATAATTGTATTCCTCTCGGGTCCTCATCTATAGACACGAATTGCACTATGTGGCAACGTCGCAGATGAAAAAAAAAACAGAGTAGATCTACCAATCCGTCAAATAGTGGAGTGGAGCTTCAGTTTAAACGTCTCCCTCAGCATCAAGGCTATATGAGACGTGGACCTACTGATTAACGTAGAATCCGAACCACATGAGCTCCCACCGGGAATCGAGCCCGGGTCTCCTGCTCCTTCGTCAAATAATTACATCGATATTTCTCAGATGGCAGTTAAAGTCAATAGACGTTCACACTAGCACCACGTATTAGCGTAACGTTCGATGTAACTACTTGATGTATTCGTAGAGTAATGCTAATGGTTCCAAGTTAATCTGCGATATTGCCACATAGTGAAATTTTTGATTGCCCATAGCGAGTGAAGAAGCTTCCCGGAGGGTATACCATTATGTAACATATTATATTTATTTTGACCTATAGAATAACGGTCTGTTGTCCGTGGGCGCCATTATGTCCCATCGCTGTTCGTTATTGACAGGTTTTAATATATATATATATATATATTGTCCAAAAAGAGAGATGTCCGTTCCAGAAAGGTTTCACATATTTAGCTTACGCACAGCTCATGTGGTCAGTGCTCAAATTACTGCGGGAATGAGGGGGGCAGAGAATCCTCCAGTTGAAAGAAACAAAAATATCGCTGGGAGATGTATTTATATGGACGTATTGCAAAATGTAATACTTACGTGATAATTCTTCTAAAGTACGAGTTATGCCACTATAAAATTCCCGCAATTCGCTTATTGACTGTATTAAAAGTACAGTCCAATAAGAACATGTAGCATTGTTATTAATTACTTAAAATGTAGATAGAACTGGCCCAACCATGACGGTTTATTAATTTATTGGAGAAAAGTGTGCAATAATTGTGTACACTAAATACGTATCAGCTAAAAATAATTTCTGTCCGTTGGGAAGAGGTTCCCATCTGTTTGTTTTCAGCATTCAATTGGTTATTTCTCGTCTGTATCCATATCAAGAGTGAATGAATATTCCTTAACTAGAGACAGATTTTGTATTATCATATGCAAAATGTGGTGAATTGTTACCATATATTAACAAAGTGGGGTCTTTCGATATAGTATGTACGAGGTTTTATTCTGCGGAAATTCTTCATGCCTTAGAACACTTACATAGTTTAGGAATTATTCATAGGTAAGTTTTTTAAAGTTTATTAACTGGTAGCGAAATGTTTTATCTAATCTGTAAAGTAAATACCCACGCATTGGTTGCAATTTGATGTACGGGGTGTTACATAAATTTGCCACAATTTTTTTGGGAACAGATTCCTCATATCAAAATAAGAAAAAAAGTTCATATGAACCTGTGCTCAACAGCTAATAGTTTCGGAGTTACAGGATATCGGAAACGTGAAATAAGTGAACTTTAAAAGTTTATAGCTCCACTACTATGGGACCGATCGTACTCGGGTCAAGACATCACTGAAGAACTGGTGTGTGAACAATCCAAATCCCCGCGTTTAAGAAGGCTCCAGTAGTTGCACACCGATTTTTAGAGACTTAGGTGGAGAGTGATCAAGTACTCCCAAACAGCCTCATGCTCAAAATCGTTCACAGTAAGTACTACACGCCTCTGGAACAGTTTACCTCAATTAATACACAACGTTTCCACAGTTGCCAAATTTAAAGAGTCTGTAAATTCCCTTCTCTTAAGTAAAGATAAGGATACTGGTAGCTCATGAGTCAACTTCGTTTTACGAGATTATTAATAACTCACATATGAACACACAACCAATAGGAACCTATGCTAATTTGTACAGCTTATATATTCATAGTTCTGGTACCGCTACATGATATATGCATTTTAAGTTTCTCCATGTTATTTTGTTTCCTATATTGTATATTATTTTCAATTTTTTTTTTTAAGTGTTTAACTATTTTTTTTACTTCAGTGGTATATTCTTTTTTATGTGGTTCAATACTTTTCTTTTGTAATTGTTAATATTTTCTATATATTGGTGCTTTTTTAAAAAAAAAAAAATGTATGCACGTGGTTAAGTGCTCGGAGAAGGCTGCAGAGCCTTAACTTCGCCACGTAAAAGAAGTCATAAATAAATAAATAAATAAATATGATTGTACAAGTACTGAAGTATTCTTAAACATTGATATTTGGATAGTTTACATTCCAGTTCCTCAGTGATGTCTTGACCCGACTACTATAGGTCCCATAGTAGTGGAGCTATAAACTTTCAAAGTTCACTTATTTCACATTTTCGACACACTATAAGTCCAAAACTATCCACTTTTGAGCACAGATCTATATGAACTTTTTTTCTTATTTTGATATGAGAAATCTGGTTCAAAAATATTGTGGCACATTCATGTAACACTCCGTATTTTGAAAAGAATAAATATATAAAATAACGCAAGATTTTAATAAGTGCGGTATTCAAATAATCCTTGTTAAAGTAAGCTAAACAAATGCGAATCATTCGTTTGCTTAGGATTTTTAATCAAAACGCAATACTAGTATGTAAATTTTCGTACATATGATTGTGAAATTTCGGCCTTTTAAAGGTAATTAAAAGGCTGAATTAATAATATGCCGAAAGATAACTAAGACGCAAAAGTGTGAACAGTTTCGTTAACATGACTGTATCTCACGCAGCAATCTAAAATTTTCAAGTATTCACAATAAGTTTATCATTGTTAATTAAAGTATGTGACGTCACAGTTGACTTAGTGGTTAGCTATAATGAACTTTAAACTGTTTTACATGGAACTTGACTATTTTAGATTATAGCCTGTATATAGTTACCGCAAATGTGACTACTTGGTTTTACAATTTTTATCCCCAGAGTGTCCGGTGTGAGTTTGTTTTTACAGTAAGTTTGCTGTAACTTAAAAGAACACTTTTTCTGTCTTCCGTAAGAAGTGTGGTTTTATTTCGAAACCATTGGCAGAAGTATATAATATTTATTTTTGTTGACAATTTCACGTATTACAGTAGACTCCCGAGTATCCGGCCTAATGTGACGGAAGGACAGGCCGGATAACAAAAAAGCCGGATATGCCGGAGTTCTATGAACTCATTCGGCATACCCCAAGAACAACTTACGAATACAGTACTGTACAGTTATAATCAGGAACAGCGGCAAGCGTACTGTATTGTGACCCGTTACACACTGACGAAACAACGAACAAGGAGCAGAACGCTGCTCTTTTCCTTCACAACTTGTATTTTGCACAGGACACGTAGGAGGATCGTAGCAGACACCAGATTTCAATGCCTTGACAATGTCCTCATTTAATTACGATAAAAGAAAACTAGGCCGGATAGTCGCGAGCCGGATACTCGGGAGTCTACTGTATTTTTTATGTAAATTAACAATGCGAATTGTTACTACAAACAGTATCTTCATAAGTTTATTCGGTTGTATTTGATAATTCTGTGTTATCTAATGCAGTGATATTTCTGTTTTTTATTTATTTATTCATTTATTATTATTAATTTGTAAATCATATCTTAACAAGGATACTAATTAAACGTAAGGAATACATACGAATATAAAATAACACTGACCTAAATGTGTTCCTATGATGTCAGTATTTTCCCTTCAAATTCTCATCAATAATTCAAACAAAATAATTGTCTTTCATCAGGATGGCTTTTAGCTTAAATTGCGATAGATATTCAGTTAATCACATACTAGAGATGTATTTCAATGCCAAAGAATTAAATATGAGAATCTTTGTATTCCAGTAATCAAACTAATAACGAAAACTTTCTATAGAAACTGCCATATATATATATATATATATATATATATATATATATGTACAGTTTTTCTACAGAGGAGCCATCAAGAGATGGTCCCTGAAGTTTCTTACCAAGTGCGGAGGAAAAATGGAGCCCTTACTTCGGTGCTAGTGTTACTAACCACGGTCACTCTGTTTTAAACCACTAAGAAAACTGCCGTTATAGAAATAGCTAAAAAGCCTTGATATATGGGTAGTGTCAACGCCACTGCTAACTATCAGGTATCTTCTGTTGCTGGCTCCTCTATAGTACCAATTAATTTATGAATGACTTAAAAGTGCACTGTTTAAATCAATATTAATTAATATTTTCTGTTTTTAGATTAGCTTCATTAAAGTTGCGGAAATTATTAAATATTCATTAAAATTTTGCTTTTTCATCCACACCACCGTATTAAAAATTGTTTTCAACGAATATTTTATATATAATGTCCATAAGATTGGTAAAGTTGGCCTGGAAATAGAGGATATTAATTAGTATTGTCTTAAACAGTGAGAGTACTTTTAAGACATTTATAAATTAATAGGTACTAGAAAGTTTTTTAAAGTTACTAGTTTCATTACTGGAATACACAGATTCTAATATTTGATTCTTTGATATTGAAATACACCTGTAGTATATTGTTAATATATGTATGTATCATAATTTAAGCCAAAAAGCCATCCTGATGAAAGGTAATCGATTATTTTGCCTGAAATATCGATGAGAATTGAAGGGAAACTATCGACGTCATAGGAAAACATCCAGGTTATATATTTTATACTTCACAAATTTGTTTAAAGTAACAAGTTCATTTCGCAAAACTTGCCAAATTGTGTTTTGTTGATATTATGAAGTGTTTTGTAAGTGAAAGAGATTAGTTTTTGAAGCATGATACGTGGTCAAGGCTAAGTTCAGATAGCTTCTAAATTAAGTCTAATATCAACACTCTTAAAGTTTCTTGTTACCGAGCCTTTAGTGTAGTGTAACGAAATAGTGGTAAGGACTGGCCATCTGCACATACCACACAGAGAAGGAAAGCATTTTCATATACTCATATACACTTTTCATCTGTGAGATGAAGATAGAAAAAGGGGACGAAATCTCCGGAAACAGCCATGATTTCATTTATTGCATGACAATATCAGCAAGGAAGAAGAGGCCTAATTAGTTGTCTGTAGATGAGAAAGAACAGCGCAGATGGAATTTCAAAGAAACTTCTAAATAGGACAACCTGCCTTTGAAAGGAAATTCCAAATCTGTGAGAAAGCGGGGCACTTCAACAATAACGAAACTGGGGCACGAAAGCATAAGCAAAGTATCTTAATGATTTTCTTGGTTTATTTTTCTTGTCATTCCTTTTTCTCTTTTACTTACAGGAGAATTCTAACATGGCAAATAATTGAAACCATTTTTTTACTTTCCAGAGATTTAAAACCAGAGAACATACTTCTGACTGACAGTATGCACATCTTAATTACGGATTTTGGTTCTTCAAAGATACTTACGCAACCAGAACCAGCTTCTGGTAAGTAAACTGTTTCATTTTTAGATTTAATATTGATTTTGTTACCTCACAGAAAGAGCTTCGGCGATAAACAATGTATGAAGAACTACCACTCATGCGAATGGTAAAAGTACCTACGCTTGGATAAACTTCAGATTTTGCTTTTTATGTTAATTTGGGAACTGTGAATTCAACGAAATTATTTTAAAACATATAGCTTATATTACATATTTCGATTGTAATTACATTATTTTTAGGTCTCTTTGGTGACATTGCAACCAATTCGTATAACTACTTGTTGACACAATAGGATGTGCATCTATTAACAGTAAATAAAATTATCAAACCTTAAAACATCTGAAAGTACATAATCTGCAAGCAGTTTCGAGGCACTCTTCCTCAGTGCATTTAAAGAAAACTTACGTGTGTGTACATTTGAATGTTTTAAGGTACGAGAATTTTACTTACGCGGATTAATACGTACGCATCCCATTGTATCCGTTAGTAATTAGAATGCCAAAACTGTTTGTGTAATAATTTGCTGTGTTTAATCAGTTTTTCTCGTTTCTCTGTTCCTTTCCTAAGCAAGATAATCCATTAAAGATTAAAAGGCTTAGTATAATTTCATTGTCTGTATATGTGTAATGCTGAAGATTTAAGTACCTATAGTGAACATTTATATCCCTGCACTCCAAGATTTCGTGTAATTGTGAAGTTAGTATTTTAAATGCTTAATTGTTGATACAAAAGAGGTTTTCATTTTTATTTAAGTGGCCGCATACGCATTCTTCGCACGGCAGCAATAAGATTTATGGAAAGTAAGAGAATAACCTACCATAGTACACTGTTTCTTTTTTTTTTTATTATTATTATTTTATTTTATTTTATTTAATCTTTTAAATAATTTCTGTTTTTGCGGAGATCTTTTTCAATAACAATTTTTACTATGTCATTTATATATTTGAAAGATACATACATTGTTGTCTGGTCGATGCAAGTTCAGTGTCACTGGAGTTACGTCATCGTTTATACTCTTTCATCCTTAGGATGTCATTTCGTAAAACTCTATCCTATCGTCGACTTAAGAGTACCTGGGGAATATTTGTACAAAATTTCAAAGTTCTACACTTAATAATTTCGGAGATCTGGAGAACATAAAAAAAATAAATAATAAATAAATAAAATAATCAAGCCCCCTCTCTCCCAATTTCCACTCCTTAGGGGTTACATTTCTCGAAATCCTGTCTTATCTACATTCTAGGATACAAGGAAATTACCTACACAGAAATTTTAATTTCTTATACCTAACAGTTTCAGCTATCTGTGAACGGCAAAGAACTTTCAGGTTCTAACCCTCCTTCCCCTTTTGGTGTCCCATTTTGCAAAATCCCTTCTTAATCTGTAGTCTAGGGTAGTGGTTCTCTACCAGTGTGTCGCGACACACTGATGTGTCACGCACTCCCCTAAAGTGCGTCGCGACATTTTAGAATTTAAAAATCATGAAGAATTTAATAATAATTAGTTAAAATGTAGAGAGACTGTACCAGTCAGCACCTAAAGCGGTAGCAATAATGCTCATTGCTATATACAGTCATTATAAAAACTAATTGGTTTTACTATTATAATAGATATTATTATTATTATCATCATCATTATTATTATTATTTATAATAAAAATATCAAACAAGGGTGTCGCAGTGTTCTGGACGTGTAGTAAAATGTGTCGTCAGTAAAAAAAGGTTGAGAACCACTGGTCTAGGGTGCAAAGAAAGCATTACAAAATTTCAAATTCCACGCCTAATAGATTCAAAAATCTGTTGAGTGAATCAGTGAGTTATTCGATTTCTAAAATGTTCGCAGTATTTCTCGAAATTAATTTGAACTGTTAAAGAATGTGTGTTTCCTATGTCTCTCTACCATTGTATTCTTTCTTATTACAGATAGTGAAGAAACAAATCAAAAGAAAAAGAATAGTTTTGTTGGCACTGCACAATATGTGTCGCCTGAGTTATTAACGGACAAATCAGCGTCTAATAGTTCTGATCTTTGGGCGTTAGGATGCATAATATATCAAATGGTTTCAGGGTTACCGCCATTTAGATCCAGGTACGTATACAAGATACAGTTGTAATTTATCTGTGAATGTGAATACGATTAATTTAAAAACTAGAAAACAAAATGGAAGCTGTAGTTTAGCGTCCAATGTTATGAAGGGTAAAAAAGCGAATGATAAATACAATGAAGAATTGATCAAGTGAGAAAAGGGAAAAACTCCGAAGGGTCACAATAGAGGTAAACGATCATTGAGCCACCTTACTCAATCAAATGATAGGCTGGCTGGAATAATTGTGTCATTGCCTCTTCGTTACTATATATATGTATGTATGTATGTGTGTATCTCCAGTTCCTTGAGAGAATAGTGATACTGTTGAATCGGAATTCCCGAGAATTACTTAAATCTACCCTATGGTAACATTGGACAGTAAATTAAAGATTGTGTTTCATTCGAAAGTGTAACTCACCGATTTTAATGATATGTTGTTCTCGGCTAACTGCAGAACGTTTCAAGCTAGAAGACATTTTAGTAATTGTGTCACTATATTGGATCCTCCATTTTGCGTTTTTAATTTTGACGTCAGATTCTGAAGCAGCTGTCTTAACACCCCTCCCTCCCTAGCAGTATGTTTTCTTCCACATTAAATGATGATTTTCTGTGTATGCTTGGAGACCACTCCTAACGTTCAAAGGGTGGGTCCGCATCATTGCCGCAATAAAAAAAAAAAAAAAATACGTGTCGATTATTTTTCGATGTTCCACAAGTGTGCAAAGTTTCACTCAAATCGGCGAGTTACACTTCCTTCCGTAGGTCTCCTTGTTAATCTCTTTAGCTTATGTTGTTTAAAAGCCATACCATAGGATTTGAACACCACCATAGGATGACACCCTATATCAGTTTATATTGGATTTGACAGACAAAAGTTTTAATTTATTTGTTTTAATGCTTTTTCCTTTCTTTCATTTAATTCCAACTATACGTGTAAAAATTCATTACGAGTAACATACAATAAAATGCAGTATCATAAGATTTCATTACAAAATGTTGAGAATTTTTTTAAAACTTGGAATTTAGTTGTTTATAAAGTTTGTGTAATTTTAATATCGTGGAAAAAATTACGGTTTCTGGAAAGATAAATATGAAACTATCATTTCACAATGTATTGAGTTATTATTATTTATACTTGCAGGAGTGAATATCTAATATTCCAGAAAATTATTAAGCTAGAATATGAATTTCCTGATGGATTCTCAGAGAAAGCCAGGGACCTTGTTGAAAAACTTCTGGTAAGTAAATTTATTTACAAACTAAACTTAACTCATTTTTATTCAAATTATTAGTAATGATGAGTGGAAATACTAATTCTGTTGATGATATCTGTAAGATTATGTTAATAGTCAAAGAAACGGACTTGATAGCGTAGTGGTTAATGCATTGGCATGGTATATCGAAGATCCCGGGTTCTAGTTCTAGCCCAGTCAATCACTTTTTCACTCTTTGTATCTTATTGAATTAGCACCTACAGAGGATTTAGTGTGTAAAAAATTAGTTTAAATCGGTTGTTTCCCTTGAGTGGAGAGCACCGACTACAGGGGCAAGGTTCCTACTAGTCAGGGAAGTCAGGGAAACTCAGGGGAAAAGACTGGAAATCAGGGAATGTCAGGGAAATTTTATAAAATATATTTTTCTAACATTAATTGTACACCAATTTCAAATTAGCCAACCATTAATGATCACAGTATGGAACGTTGCTCAGACATTTGTGGGTGGTAAGTGAAATGTACGTATAAGCAGTTGATTATTATTTATCTCTATGGAATAAATGTTCTCATACATAAATATTCACCATTATTTATTCGTATTTATATATCAACGTCATCCAACACCTGTCATGAAAATCAGGGAATTTCCTGCGAAAGGTTGGGGAGAAGTCAGGGAAATATATTTCTCCAGATCAGTAGAAACCCTGGAGAGGGTGTTTGGCTTTCTGAGAAGCGGATTGGTTAGCGTAGTGGTTAACGCATCGGCACGGTATACCGAAGATCCCGGGTTCGAGTGCTGGTCCAGTCAATCACTTTTTTACTCTTTGTATGTTTTTGAATTCACACCTACGGGGAATTTGGTGTGTAAAAAATAAGTTTAAATCGGTTGTTTTCTTCTTTCATAAATATAACAGTAGTCAAAAGAACTTAAATTGCAGTGTTTATTACTGATCATGCAATCAATATTGAGTTATCATCACCAATTACTAGTTAATTTTTGCAAACAAATTTAGTGTGAAGTGAATCGGAAAAAATAGAAGCATAGTCTAAGAGTTTCTATGCTCTATTAGTGTCTACAGGCCTCTCATAGTGTTAATGTTGAATTGTCGTTTCTTTCTTGAAGAAATTGCTGTAAAAAAATTTTTTTTCTACATAAACAGTCAGTTTAGCAAGAGGCCTCTTCCAAAATGTAAACGTTTGCACTAAAAGTGTTAAATGTATTTATAAAGTAATTCGGTCTTATGCGAGTTACTTAACCAGGTGAACAAGGCTACAGCTTAAGTGGTCGAAAATGTCCGGTAAAAATCTTACAGATGCAATCAAGAGTGGAATTAGTGCTTCCACTCGTCATTTTTAATAATTCTGGTAGGTACTTCCATTTTCATGTGCTATGCCTCCTCGCGTGCAGCGAACGTTCAAAAATGAATTTTCTTATCATTTTCTTTTGTGAATTACTTACGAATATATTGCTTGTATACAATTTCCCGTAAAAATCACTAAGGGGGGGATAAATATAAATTTGAGAAAAGAAGCCATAAACTTTACATGCTGTATTATTATGCAGGGTTGCCACAGACCTGGAAAGTCAGGGCAAGTCATGGAAAGTCATGGAATTTGAAAGTGGTCAGGGAAAGTCATGGAAACAAGGTCAAAAGGAATGAAAGTTATGGAAAGTCATGGAAAATTGTATGAAGATGTATGTTTTAAATTATTTTGCTGTTTTAATACTTTTTCACAGACTAAGTGGGTATCTTAGTAATGGTAGTACTACATAGTTTTTGTTTGTGTGACAATAATAATAATAAGTCTTCTTGAATTACAACATACGAACAACCCAATGATAACAGAAGATGTAATATGATTTACTGTTTTGCTGAGGGTTAATGTTGTAATGCATATAAGAATTAGGAGGTGTTCGTGACGAAGAGATCGCTGTGATATTGGTTCTGGAATGCGAGGAGTTCGTTGGGAGGTGAACTTATTTCTGAGAAATTTGTACTATATTTTTAATAACTCACCAGCAAGACGTGGGGAATATACAGCAGTTACAGGTAGTTCAATGTTCCCTATGAAGTAATGCGCAACAAGATGGCTGGAAAATGTAAAGTCATGGAAAATGATTTTAAAAAAAATGTGGCAACCCTGTTATGGTAGTATTGTTACTACTGATTTTTATAGGAGTTATATAGTTGATTAAATTTAAATTTTAATCAGCTACAACTAATCAATTCAAATCTATAAATCTCATAAATCCCACCTCGTCGAAAGATTTAGCTTTGAAGAAGTTTGTAAGCGTCGTAACAGCTGAAAATTAATCTACTGCTTGTAAAGACAGAACACTTGCTTGTAGATGTGTAATTGAAAATGAAGTTTTGTGTTTCAACTACGTATTGTGTGTTTTAACTATGTGATGAGACCCGAATACTTCATTAGATAATAACTTAAGCTCAGGAGTACGTCAGAATTTTTCTTTTTTGGATCAAAAGATCCACTTTGTTTCAATCAAAAATTTTCTTCTAGACCTTTTATCTGGAGTACTAAATATAGTGTAGCCAAACCCAAACTATCACTGAACTCAGTATTATGTACTTATTCCATAGAAAATACGAAAACTCGATTTAGGAGCAGTTCAAAAATTTTGTGGCCTCCGATCCAAACACTAATTCTTGGCCAAGATCGCAATCTTTTAATCCATTTATGGATCATTCCTAAAATTCTTGGCCAAGATCGCAATCTTTTGATCCATTTATGGATCATTCCTAAAATTCTTGGCCAAGATCGCAATCTTTTGATCCATTTATGGATCATTCCTAAAATTCTTGGCCAAGATCGCAATCTTTTGATCCATTGTTTCCTTAAAATTCTTGTTTAATATTAATGCCGAAAGTTTCTATAGGAACTCTTACCTTCGTCAGCATTTTAAAATTTTTTAAAATATTTTTTTAAACATAAATACATACTACTGTTGTAATCACAGCTCGGCTTCATTATATAATGAAAACATGGCAGCATGGTTAAGCTTAGCTTTATCATTCTAACAACACAATATATAAGCATGCCGTCATGAATAGTTTGTAACAAATATGATAGCTTTAAATGTACACATTCTCTTGTTTCAATCACTTACTGTGCCATCATTTACTGTACGGTATATTGTGAAAACTTTTGCCGGTAACATGCTGAGAAAACTAAATAATGGAAAACATTATCTCTCAACATGTTTAGATTTCTCAGTCACATTTAGTTTTGCATTACAAAGTTTGGGATCAAACCTGCTATCCGTCATGTCCGATGAGAACACTGTCTACTACTAACTTATTCTTCTCTTTAAGGAAGACTGCTTTCACTGCTGATCGATCCCTGAACAGAAGCATGTTTTTAAGTTCTCGATTAAAGCAGTACGTACTCTATGGAAAAATATTAAATAATTCGATCCGTTATTGTGAGTTGTGTTGAAGCATTGTCAATTCGTTATATTAACACTGATGTTAATAATTTTCTATTTCTTTATAGGTATTGGATCCAGCTCAGAGGTTAGGGGCAACTGATTCTGTAGGTTATCCGTCACTAAAATCCCATCAATTTTTTGATGGAATAGACTTCGAAACCCTGTATATTCAGACTCCTCCTCAAATTTACCCTTATCTTCCTGGTACATCCGAAAATGAAGAGATGAGGAGTCATTACCGGGTAAGGACGAAAGTGAGCATGTTTTAATTATTTCTATTTTTAGTGAAAAGTAATATTTTAGATATATCTTAATTTTTTATAGTTTTATTAAAGAGTAGGGAACTTACTTAAAATTAGAAGTTCACAAATAAAGTGTTTAGACACACGAGCCCTAAGAGCATGACATTCTAAAACTAGTACAAAATTTACCATTTTTCTTTTGCTTGTTTTTCGTAAGTGAAAAGAGATAATGAAATGCAACTTATTACAATCATCGATAATGTTATTCTGCAACAGAAAATATGAACCTGAAGAATTTTTAGTGTTGCCATCAATAGAAATTAGTGTTGTCAGAATAACAATTCCCCCAAAAACTAAGTTAAGGCAGCAACTAGAGGAATAAACTCAACAACTGCATTTGATTACGTATCATGTTGTTTTACAATCCTGTGAACTACTTTTTAAATAATAGTTATATTTAGTTTGTAATAAATAAAATAGTTTTCACATATAGTTATTAAAATTAAGTAATAATGTTATTTAGAAAGTAGTTCACGGGTTACCAAAACATGATACCAGTGGCGAAATTTAACTTGTGCAAATGGATATTGAAAACATTCTCCTTCTTTTCTTGCCAACCTAATAATGAAGATGGAGCTGTTTCATAATATAACATTAACTCACTATACAGATTTGTAGCGAATATTTTTCTGCCACTCGTAATTATACTTTACCGAACAAAATAACATAATATGGTATGCTTATTAAGGATGCTATTTCTGTAAATACATGAGAATGAAATCCAGTAATATAGATATATTCAAATAAATTTCCAAGATATAATAAACAACTATTACGTCCATGATACTGATGATTATACAGGTGCTACATCATCTTTTAAATTTACAAAACTTAAAAATACAATTATATATAGATCTTTATTAGTTGGTTAACCCCTCAGTTTATCCATTTATACAAAAATGGCTGTCTAACTAAATAATATACAAAATTTGCAGGCATTCAAAACCAACAAGTGGCAATTTAGTTAAGATGTTAATTTATTTCTAGTATGTGATACTTGTTTAAACACTTCTACCCCATTCTTTTTCTCATTCTACAATGTCTACAAGGTTGCTATTGTATCAAAGTTGCTTGTACACCGAATACGATACTTCTAAGTCCTTCCATCCGTATGATTTCCATCTACGGTAAATTGTACTCTAGTCTGCCTAAGTTCATGTACGGTGTATCTTAATCCGCGGTTGTGTCGCAAAATTTTAGAATTTAAAAATCATTAATCATTTAATAATTAGTTAAAATAAACTTTGAGACAGAGTGTACCAGTCAACGTCTCTAGCGGCAGCAATAATGCTCACTACTAGATAAGAGTCATTATTTTATAGAAAATTCTAGGCTTCAATATTATAATTTATTTTACTAGTAATAAAACAAAACAAAACAAAACAAAGAAGTGTATTGGGATGTCGCGGCGTTCAGTAAGGTGTGTCATCAGTCAAAAAAGGTTGGGAACAACTAGCCTAGACTGCTGGTAGCTTTACTTTTAGAAAAATAAATTATATCATGAACAGCGTGTGAATATTACTAATAATGAGAAGATTTCGAAAAAGAAAGAAAAAATATTTTATAGAATCATCCTCGTCATAAAGGAACTGCAAATGAACCTGTTCTTTTTAATCTGAGAGAATTTGGCACATACATCCAGCCAGCAAATACATCCTCTTGGGCAGGATCCTAGTTTACGCCAGGGGCTGCGATGGCTCAGTGGTTGAGCGTGCATCTCTGGTGCATGAGGTCATTGGTTTGATCCCAGCTCACGCCAAGCGAGCTTTGTGGTGGACAAACACCGTGTGCGTAGTTTTTTCAGGGTTCTCACGTTTCCTTTCACTTTCTTTATTCCACAGTTTCCTTAATTTTTCATCATCCTCGTCTCCTTAAGCGTACACGGCATAACAATGGGACGTAAAACTGCAAGATTTCATTTTATTTTATTTTTAGATAATTATTATTGTCAATGTTCAGTTTTAATTAACCGAGGTGCTTTCCAAACGATAAACACCCTATGGCATTATAACACCCGTGTCCATTGTTTGGGACTGACTGCAACAACTCAGGAAAATGGAACTCACCATCGTTTATAGCATTGATGGCCAAATTAGGACTTCGTGGACCGAATCTGTCCACGAGTATGTTCCAGCTGGATCGCGAATAAAAAAATATATGATTGATTCTTTTTCTGAGCTCCATGCATTAATAGAGAAAGTATAGCTACATGTGACAATATACCTGAACCGAGACGTTAACTGTAAAAATATTTTCTGTAGCCTTTTGGTCAACAATCCCATCCTACAAGGTAAGGCGTTGGGACTGGGCCGACTTTGATAAGTGTCAGTTTCAAATGTTGGTAGCCCAAGCCCTAATTGGCCAGCCTAGCACATGAAAAAACAAGGAGAATACGTAAAATAGAACAGAATATTTATATAATATTTCTTAAATTGGTGTAGTTATATGTTTATTTTTATTTATATATTTATTTTTAATTTGCCTGGCCACCAAGTAAGATACTTATTTTGTCCTGGTCCGCAACGCAATGTAAATTGGCTGTCAAGAACGGAAATAATCATTGTAAGGCGGGGAGTTCTATAAAACAACCAAGCAGTGAGAACATGATTCTGGAACCAGCTCGGCGACTTTCACTTATAATAATAATAATAATAATAATAATAATAATAATAATAAAAGAAGTCTAATATCACAATGCGTTCGCACTTTAGGAATTCCGATGGGAAATACCTGGAATATCTTGTAAAAGTATATGGTAAGATATATTAGATATTTTGTAAAATAAGTTTATCATTACATGTACTATGCGCCTAACATAATGAAATCCTGGAAATATGGTAAACTTCATGCTGTTGAATACTCGCGATATTTTTGCTTTTTATAGCTAATTGATTTATAGAGAAATTATTTGTCTATCTTAAATTACTAACCTAGTAATATTTCTTCCTAATTTTTCCTTCAGTATTCAAGTGCCACATTCAGAGAGACATCCTCAGAGGAGCACTATAGTTCAAGTCCTGTTTCACAACACGATCTTTTTTCTTAATACATTTATTATTTCAACAGTAATATTTTATGAACATCGCGTAAATTTTATTGATACTTATGGTCGCCCACCTTTCCCAATAGCTATTTATAATTTATTTATTTATGATTGGGAAATGTAGGAAACTCTGAATATCGATAAAATTTTCCCCAATATTCACAATTACTACTGTTATAATAATAAAAAAAAAATGAAGATCGTGTTATGAAAAAGGATATAAACCATTTTGTGCTTCTGAAGATGAGTGCCCAAGTGTCATACTCGAAATATTGGAGGAAAAATTGACTTGACGAGGAACCTTACTAGGTAAATAATTTAAGGTAATGACAATGCTTTTATTCCATATCTCGATGAGGAGTCATTGCCATTCAAATAAACAATTGGTAATGAGGGACATTTATGCTAAGCACATACTGATTCTAGCACCAGATTGTCTAAGTGAAGGGTTTCATTTATGTTTGTCACAAAGTAGCTCATACTAGAAAATGTAAATGCAGAATTCATAAGCATGTACCATCACTGTTAGCAGGTTCCAGATAATTTAGAACCAGGCCTTGATGACAAACAAATGACCAGACTCCTTGGTTTGGACCTGCAAGATGGTGAGAGCAAAGTACCAGTGCCTGAGCCTGAGAAGCCTCAACCAGAAAGAAAGAAATCCGGAATTATGGATTTAAATGCAGACGAAATCCGGCAGAGGCTAGGAGTACAACAACAGGAGAATAAGTGGCATCAATTTGTAGAAAATAATTTAATTTTGAAACAAGGATTGGTTGATAAAAGAAAGGTAAAGTATTCAAGCTTTGTATTAGGAAATTGTGAAAGACAGAATTTTAGTGACACGTTCAAAAGTTCAATTTTTCTTTGTTACATTTTATATTTGCAATGCAGTTTAAACAGCTAGTCCTTTTGGGTATAATTTATTCCAATTTTATTTATTTTTTTATTTATTAAATAGAATTTTATTTATTTATTTATTAGTTATTTATTAAAAGATACACTATAGGCCAGGATTTCTCAACCTGGCGGTCGCTACCCTTAGGGGGTCGCTAAGATAAGTGGAAGAGAAATATAATTAGAATCTAATGCCGGCAAATATTTTAAAATATTATTTAAATTTTGTTCTGATAGACATATTTTATTTTTATATATATTGTTAAGAACAACAAAAATGTGACTACTAAATATTTTCAACAGGTGCAGAGTTGTTTAAAAATCAATTTCAGTGAAAGAGGTACGATATGAAACTATATTAAAATCCAGAGAATGGCATATTGAAATCCAGAAAAATACAAACACAAGAAAACCTGCATATTAAAATACAATTAAAATTGAAAACACTAATCCGCAATAGTTGTGTTGCGTTTGTTGATAAATCAACAATGGATAAATTACTCTGTCGGCAATAAAAGGGATTAGTTTTGTCTAGGATACTTTGTTGTTCATTTCAGAATTATTCACGTATGTGTATGAGCGAGTAGTCTTATTTCCAGAAAGCTGGCTACATTGAAGGTATATTTTTGGTGAGAGGTTTTATTTGTTTCCTGAATATTAAATGTAAACAAGTTGCTTTTAAGAGTCTTCATCCCGGCGAAATTAAAATACCGCTAATTTTACAGTAATTATGTGATATCTTCAAATAGATAAAAGATAATCGAAATGTGGAATAAGAGCGCCCTAGACAATATTATTTTACCTGAGAAACCGTTATCACGACTCACTTATCTGCTTTCGATTTCGAGCCATTTTGAAAATCGGCATTTATTTTCGTGTTTCTAAACAGCTGAGAACGGAAAGCCGCTAGGTGACTTGTGATAACGGTACCTCACGCAAAATAATATTGTCTAGGGCGCTCTTGTTCCATATTTCAATTATCTTTTATATATTTGAAGATATCACATAATTACTGTAAAATTAGCGGTATTTTAATTTTGCCGGGATGAAGACTCTTAACAGTGTTTGGTGATACTGAATACATATACAACAATGTACCAAATTCACAAGAATATGAGGTAACTCAAAATAGTGGCCTCTCGAAAAATTGAAATACTCAATAGCATTTTTAACAACTGTCCAAGTTTTTTTAAACCAAAATTAGATTTTTTTTATCATATCCAAAATTAAGGGAGTTATAAAGTTCTAAAATTTTCCAACGGCCTCCATTTTGAAACAGTATGACGGATTGGATTCGATATTTGTAATATGAATGAACTGACCAAATTTGGTTTCAATCCATTCGCTTTTAGGGAAGTTACTGTATCTACTATATCTAACAAATGGATTCTACTATTATAGAAATAAACAGATATCGTGAGATTCCGCAATACGTATATTAAAAATCCTGCACAAGCTTATTACAAACCAGAAATTATAACGGGATCGCTGATAAGAGGATGTGATAAAATGGCGTCGTGATAGGAATTAGTTTGAGAACCACTGCTATAGGCATTATATCCAATTACAGTATCCTAAGCTATAATGAACAATTACATAATTAACAGCTTTGTTTATAATCCCTTTGCAATGTTGATATATATATATATATATATATATATATATATATATATATATTCTATTGTAAGAAAGCCGGAAACAATTATCTTCACTGTTATCCTATATAAGAATTTGCACTTTCCTCAACAGCATTGTGAAAAATATAATTCGACTGTTAATATGTATTATAATTCGAATTATATTTTTCGTAATGCTGTTGAGAGAAGTACAAATTCTCCATGTAAGAAAATAGCGAAGATAATTGTTTCTGGCTTTCTTAAAATAGAAAATGTGTCTTTAACCTACTTCGAGAAGGGAGAAGGTTCTCAATTTGACCTGAATATCAGGAGGTTGTTCTCAATTCGACTCGTATGTAAGGAAGAGTGTTCACATATTTAGTGCGCCCGTACCAGATACCAGGCATACCTTTCTTCCCTTTGGGTCTCCCATGTTTGACTTGCTTTCATTGACGTTACCTTTTAACTGTCAAGACAACAACCAGTATCACCAACAACAACAAAAGAATAGTCATTAACAACTTATCATTTAATTGCACTGTGTTCGAAACGAAAGTGGAGGAAGCGCAGTCAGTGACACTAATTGAAAATCTAATTGAACGGGAAGCTCCTCGTGGCTAAGCGGTTAGCGTACGCGCCTTTGGCGTGGGAGACCCGAGTTTGATTCCCGGCGGGAGCTCATGTGGTTCGGATTCCACGTTAATCAGTTGGTCCACGTCTCATATAGCCTCGCTGCTGAAAGGGACGCTAAACTAAAATCAATTAAACTGTAATTGAACGTGCTTTCCTTGCTGGTCAAGTGGCTGACATGTGGTCTTTGGTTAGATTCCCGGTGGAAAAGCACAAGAAAAATTTCAATCATTCACTTTCATTAATCATCCGTCACCTTTCACCCTAAAGGGCGTTAAATTCAACATTTCCAGTTGAATGTTTTTGGGAACTTAATATACACTCATGAGCAATTGAATTAGAGGTACATGGCTAACAGCGTGTAACACTCCCTTTTGCCTTGTTGACGGCGGCGTAGTATGGATTTCACAAGACACCGGATGATTGGGAAGTCATACTGATATATGATTGCTGCACAGCCTCTCACAATCCACGAAGATTGGCTGAACCAGAGTCCAGTTCGCACATATCCCTCTCAATAGAATCCATGGCATTCCAGATATGCTCAATAGGATTGAGATCTAGACTCCTCGGAGGCTAAGCTAGCGTCTTCACATTCATGGAGTGTTTATCGAACCAGTCAGCAACAATTCGGGAGCGATGGGCTGGAGTATTGTCTTGCTGTAAATACAGATCGCCTGCAGGGTGCTGGAGACTAATAAAGTGATGAACACGATCTGCGAGTAGGTTCTTTTAACATTCGCCGGTAACGAAGGTTCTCAGATGCACCAGAGATCTCATTTCATACCACGTGAATGGCCCCCACGATACGATTATACCATCGTCACCGATCTGAACTGTATCCTGCTGCCAAGTGGGATCCGTTGCCTCATGTAGTTGATCGTACTCGGCCATCGACGTATACCAACAGATATAGGCATATAACTTCCGAGGTTTGAACGATTTCTAAACGCTTTTTTAAATAAATCATTAGTTCAGTCATGTTAAATATCTAGACTATATTCGCAAAATGTTGCTTGTACGTTCTTTTCTTAATTTTAGTTAATGTGATCTGTATTTTTCCTTAGGGTTTGTTTGCTAGAAGAAGAATGTTACTATTAACACTGGGTCCCCATTTGTATTACGTTGATCCTGTAAATATGGTATTAAAAGGAGAAATTCCTTGGAGTCCTGAGCTAAGAGTAGAACCCAAGAACTTCAAGATATTTTTTGTACATACTGTAAGTATTGTCACGTTATTTCAGATATTATACCACTTTCTTATGATACTTATTAGTTTCAGTACGGAAATTACGTCTGTTTTAGACCAAAACACTTATTGTAGGATTTCTTGTATAAAATTTTCGTGTACAAACAAGAGCTGAATGGTAGCAGAAAACGAATTTTTACTACATACATGACTTACTCAAACTCAAGCTACACGCTATAATATTTACAATTATTATCCTTTTTTTATTTATTTTTTTAAAATTGATGTATAAAGGTCATTTATGTTTTTAATTGATATCAACCAAAGTCTTCAAACAATAGATCTTTTTAGTGTGTAAACATTCAAGTGATGACAATGGGCTTGTCACCTTCTGGTAGGCCTAAAGCGAATTACTTATCGAATATATCGAACATGTGTAAATCGCTAGTTCCTCTACCTAAATATGTATATGGAGCAAGTTATGAAAAATAATAGAAAGAAATACATATATTCACGAATGGCAATTGCAATGAAAATTTAAACCAAAAATACACGAAAAGAGAAAACTTAATGTCAGTTTGTTGCGATTAGTTAATCAAACAGGGTGTTTATCGGTCACGAAATCAGGAAACGGTCATGAAAGTCACGAAATTCAGCTTTTTTTTTTTTTTTTTTTTTTTTTTTTTTCTACAAATATAAGTGCAGACTGGAAAATTTTGTTCTGTCAAAATTCACACCAAAAATGTCTATGATCGGCTTTAGACACTACCAATCGCAAGCAAAGCACACTTCTATCGCATGCATGAAAATTCAACCAAATTCGCTCTTGAGAATGTTACGAAAGTTTATGGTTTGGTAAAGAAAAAGTCAGGAAATTTCATTTTGGAATTTTATTAGACACCCTGAATCAAAAGTTATGAATCACTCAGCCAGCAAAAACAGAGAAACATAATTGGCGGTGATTTTGCTGCTGCTACTACGAAAAAGTTTAGCGATAGAAACATACCTCTATAGTCATACACATACACATCATGCTAAATTTGCAAATGTCAGTTGCTTTTTTTTTAAATAGAGTTCGTGATGTTTCGTGTAATTTGGGACAAGCAGCAACCTTAGATTGCAAACATCCGCAATAGTTATGGCGACAAAGCTATTTAAAACCTCATTACAAAATCTTTTATGTTAATATGTACTCGGCATTTTCAGCTGCATGTCTACTACGAGAAATCGTTTGATAATTCTTTTTTCGTCTGAAACTGATTTTGAAGTAGTTGTTTAATGATAAATTTAACCTTCCGCTAGGCATGTTGAAAAAATTACAATAGTAGACACTTGGAGTCTTTTGAAATCCTAGATAATTTTAATGTGTGTGTGTTTTATTCCATGAACATAAATATTTTTGTTTAATATTTTATTCTCACAGGACTTTTTTTTTTTTAATTTATTTTCATTTTAAAAATTAAATTAAGCAGTGGCGTAGCCACGAATAAGTAAAGGAGGTTGAGTTTCTGTTTGAAATTTTTAATGCTCGTAAACTTTTGTGTGATTTATGATTTATTTTTTTATGTGTATATTTTTAGTTTAATGACAATAATATTGACACTAGTGACATAACATATTGTTGCAGTGGTATATCAGCGAATCGGTGAAAGATATCATCTAAGTTACTGTTAGTTTTTAATACAATTTTAATGTTCCTGTACAGATGTAAGGAACATTTTCTTGCATAAACCGGTGAACTAGCTTTACGGACTTCATGATTGATACGTGTCTGCAATTTTGCATTATGTATATTTTTGTGTATTTGAGGTATATGTAAATATTGTTACATGTACATAAAGTACTAATTATTCGTATAATACTGTATTAATATTATAACAAAGACTGCTACAATCAAATTATTGTTATACGTGTTCATGTATCTTCATTTTGCCTCTTACACTCATTGCTTTCGTGTGCACTGTGCACGTTACTACAGTTTCTGAATGCAGGTTAGCATGATACGTATCTGGACAAATGTCTCTAAATTATGTTTTTTTGTACTTAAATCAGCCTATAACAAAATATAAAACCAAGTGAAGGAACCTCTTTCTATAGCATTCAATAGTCAATATTCATTCACATAAATACCATCGTTGTTTGAATTGTCTTTTAGCTTTTAATGGTTTTAAAATTTTAATTGTTTCTTTATTGCGATTTAATTCTATTAAAATTAGGATTAGATTTAATATTTTATATTTGCTACATTTTGGATACTGTTCTGAATACCATAGGTGAACGCAAGGCTTACGCGACAATTGCAGAATAACATTCCGTAAATAAATGTGAAAATATACTATACTGAAATTCGAAAATGTTTTGAATAATGTTTCTGTATCATTAATTCTTTGTTAAAATAATGATGCACAGTTATTTTCAAAAATCCTGGCTTTCTCCCTCTTATTTCCGAGCCTTACTTCGGACACTTAAGAAGTCCCATCATGGCGAAATGAAAATACTGCTAAACTTACAGTAATTACGTGATATCTTTAAATACGGTTGATAAAAGATAATCGAAAAGTGGAACAAGAGCTCGCTAGACAATATTATTTTACATGAGATACCGTTATCACGACTCACTTATCTGCTTTCTATTTCCAGCCATTTAGAAAATTGGCATTTATTTTCGCGTTTATAAATGGCTTCAAACGGATAGCTACTACGTGACTCGTGATAACGATATCTCATGCAAAATAATATTGTCTAGCGCGCTCTTGTTCCACATTTCGATTATCTTTTATCTATTTGAAGATATCACATAATTACTGTAAAATTAGCGGTATTTTAATTTCGCAGTGATCCGGCCTCTTAATACTTGAGCTTAAAATATAAAGATCTCAGTTACAGATGACTCATTCATGTGATTCAATTTCCAATATCTGTCGATGGCTCAGGGGAGCGTAAAAATGAAATAAAGTGAAATGTTAGTTAACGCCGTGCCCTTAATTATATTTCATTGGTTTCCGAAGCAGAACTGAAGATAAATGTTCTGGTGGCCTAGCGGTTCTATTTAGTACTATCCTCGGATCAACATTTCTCATATTCTAAAATGCCCTCTAGTAGAAAAATCACTATTCCACAACTGAGCTAGTATTGCATAACTGGTTAACAAGGAGTCTGTATCTACAAATATGAAAATTTGGGAGTCATTTCCGTTGCATGATTAGGACAAAATAATACTTAGTTTTAAAATTATAGGATTTTAAAACTTGGTGGATCATTTGTAATAACTTTATTCATTATTATGTTGTTTCTTACAAAATATAATTTCTTTTTCAGCCTAATCGAACGTACTACTTAGAAGATCCAGAGGGTTATGCCCTTGAATGGTGCAAAGCAATTGATGAAGTACGGAAACATACGTACGGTGTATCATCGTAGAACTTAGGGCCTGGGGGATTCTGTCCCCCAGAATTAAAGTTTAAAAAGACTGCATTTTAAACTAGTTGCTGTGAATTTGAAGACAGTTTATTATTATTATTACTAATTTTTTTTCGTGAATGTGCAAGAGAAACTGTGAATGCTTTGTGCGCTTATATCTTTTGTTTTTTTTTCTTGTGTAGGTGAAGTATTTATTGTGTTGACAGTGCAATTTCTGAAGGATCTAGAACTACTATAAACAAATAAACCAATTATAAAAACAGTATAATCATAATACCGTTGAAAGGATAAATTTGTCTGAAAAAAACATACTGTGAAGTGGAGACAGAATTCTTATTTTGCTTTTTTTCTCCGGAAGTGTACTGTTCTTTAGAATGCTTATGCGCACTTTGTATTGCGATGTTGATAACGCGCGCGTGTGTGTATGTATGTATGTATGTGTGCAAGATGCAATATTCATGCTGTGCATAACATCATTTTGCAATAATGGTGTGGAAAAGGAGAGAAGAGGCAGAGAAACATATCTGAAATTAGACAGATTAATAGTGTTTCCAACAGAAATGACGTGTTAGGCGTCTGAAGAATTGAAGCATAATAATTGTTATACTGAAGTGAATCGAAAGCTTATCTACATGACAAGACTGTTTTAAAGTTTGTTTTTATTTGATTTATTATTTTCTTTGTTCATTTTTTTTAATGGTTCGCATTCTTGTAATAAAAAGAAGAATCAGTGTTGCTATAAAGTTGCAAATAATCACTAAAGTTCATAATTGACTTTGATTTAAAATATTATTTTATGTTTGCACTGCTTATTTACTGCAACATAATTTCGTGGAGCTTTTTGTTTCTTTTTTTTTTCATATTTGACAGTTGTAACCTTGTAAATAAGTGATTTTTTTTTTTAAAAAAAGGGAAATTTATTTCTTGTTCATGAAGTTTAAAAACTTTTGTTCTGACTGAATCTCTTAAGGGGCCCCAGCACGGCGAAATTAAAATACCGCTAATTTTATAGTAATTATCTGATATCTTCAAATAGATAAAAGATAATCGAAAAACGGAACAAGAGCTCGCTAGACAATATTATTTTACATGAGATACCGTTATCACGACTCACTTATCTGCTTTCGATTTCCAGCCATTTAGAAAATCGGTATTTATTTTTGCGTTTTTAAATGGTTGCAAACGGAAAGCTACTAAGTGACTCGTGATAACGGTACCTTATGCAAAATAATATTGTCTAGCACGCTCTTGTTCCACATTTCGATTGTGTTTTATCTATTTGAATATATCACATAATTACTGTAAAATTAGCAGTATTTTAATTTTGCAGTGATTTTAGGCCTCTTAAATTGTTGATAAACAATACCTTACAATAATATGCCTATTGGAGACTAAATCCATTCCATTCTGTTTGAAAACCAAAATTTTGTTGAGATATAGTTAAATTGCTCCAAAAATAATATATATATATATGTAAATTTTTTGTTATAAATAAAATTTAAAATTTCATTCTTAGTATGCAAATCTATTGGAAAGTTAACATAAGAATACTTAAAAACAGAATTAATTCATGTTAAACATACAGTGCAAGGCAGATTTGAAATTCGAATGCGAAATAACACTACTATTGAATATAATAAGTACTGCATATAAGCTTCAAGCTATTTAAGAAGGGAAAGGCGGTAACGTAATTTCATGTAATGTGTAAAAAATAAATTTATTTCGTACATTTTCTGTGTGACTTCTAGTTCGATGCAATATTAATTTTGTGTTAATTTGTGATAAAAACTAATCAAATCTGCATTTAGAAACGTTGTCACTTACTAAGAAGTCCGCATGCTAATTAATTCCCTAATAGTAGACTTCACTATACATTTGCTTATAGCAAATACATTAATTTATTTACTGTTCATAACGGTTAATTGGATTGCTTTAGTTACCGTATTTACGCAAATCTAAGACGCACTTTTTTGTCAATTTTTTGCCTCAAAATCAAGTTGCGTCTTAGATTTGATTTACGCAAATTTAGGCCAGATTAGATCGAGCTTTGCCAAAAATTGCTACATACTGGTATAATATAAAACTGACGCAAGCAAATATTGTACCGTAATTACATTAGGAAAAAAAAAATACCAGCAGATGCACATGAATGTACCGTAAATTCCAGCAGTAAGTTCAATGTTTCTTTAATTTCTCATAACATTATTTGTTTTCCATGTTTATTATTATTATTATTATTATTATTTCATTCTTTAAAATCAATGCAGTGTAGTTTTTTTTAATTTTCGCCAGAGTGCGTCTTACTTTTGAGGGCGTCTTAGATTCGCGCAAATACGGTAGTTCATACTTAAGCAAACTGTACTTATTTTGTGAAAATCAAGCTCCAGAAGAAAAGCACGCATAATGGAACAGAAGAAATGCAATGTATGGTTTTGATTTTAAGTAATATTGAAGCATAAATACACCAAATTTACAACTCAAATACTGAGAAGATGGTATATTTGGTTGAAGTTAAGTAAAATGGTTAAATCATGGTAAAATACTTTATGTATAGCTTACGCTTCTGTAGATAAAAGTTGTTCTTGTTTTCCATTATAATAAAATAGTAGTGATTACGACGTAGAGGAAGAAGTTTTCTACAGGATGAAGTGCCTCGAATTGTTGTTAATGAAGTTTTGAATATTAATAAGACATTATTATTAATTTAATAATTAAAATAATAAAAATGTATTCGCCTAATACATTCTTAAGGACTGATTATATTAACGCTTCGTTGAGAAGATCCGTAAATTCAATGAAACAGAAAGTTGTATTAAATGTAAAAATGAAATGAATTGGAATGAAATATTTCAGTTTAACGTCTCACGATTTTGTATTTTAGGCTAAGGGAGACGGGTGATTAAGGCAAGTGAATAATAATGATAGAATTGGTGGAAGATAATGTGGGAGGAAACTGGAGTATCCCAAGAAAACCTACGGACACAGTGTAGTCCACCACAAGCCATAGTAAATGTAGTTGCTTCAGAAAATTGAGTACAGTTGTAAGCAAAAGTTCCAAACACCCGTAGACAAATTCTTTTGTCAGTAAAGTCTTGAGAAGTACGTCCGCTTAAGAAAGGTTCGTAAAATGGGACTCCAGTCAAAACGGACTTTCCTTCTGTCCGAAGTTATTAACCAAAAATATAAGTACAGTAGATTTAAAGTTCTATTGAAGCTTTCCTGGCGACGTATTGTGAACAGGTCTTCTTGGACTAGCAGCGAGGTAAATACTGTTATATCTGAGGGTTGACATCATCCACATCTTCAGGCGAATATGATGGAGCAATAGAGTGTATGGAATATATATTTCATGTATGTGTGATTGGACTTTTCTGATTGGTGGTTGAAATGGCGGCTGCTGATTGGTGCTTGAAATAGCGGGATATGATTGGTGTCCATGTTTGACTCAGTTGGAATCCTGTCTCTCTGTTAAGGTTCGTTTTTTCTTGTGTGATTGAACAGTTTCTTTTATCCTTCTGTCCCAGACTTAGAATAGTTTTTTTTTTTTTCTTCTTTCTTTCTTTCTTACGATTGTATGCATTTGCAAATATTCTTAAATACATTCGTAACTTTATTTTAAAGCTTGAAAAGTACAGTTGAGCATAGAATACAAGAAAAGTTAATTTCCATTGGCTTTTTTTTTATATGCAAAAGTTACAGAATGAAATATAATATCATATGAGGTCAGTCTCACTTAACATAAAGGTGAAATAGTTCCTTCAAAAATGCAACTAATATTAATAGCACAAAGTGATAGATACTGAAATCCAACAGATACTAGTTCAACAGTAACAAATTTTATTTGATGTTCATGTGTGGTAAATGTAGTCATTTGATTAAAATGTACTCAGAATCTTTCCTATGAATTTTAATGGTGGTGTTATTTGACGCTTATTAACCTGAGATCTCCTGGAATATGGAAAAACCGATAAAATTTTATACAATTTATTTTATCTGTAACTCAAATCCATAAATCTATCTTGGTAGAAGAGATGGTTCTCTAAGCTTATACTAAACATTACTCAAAATTAGCTCATTTAGTCACTGAAAAATGACAAAAGAGGTTAGTTAGCGACTGTAAAAATATTGTTTATTTTCCAGCGTGCAAATGTTTCACATTATCCCTGTTAATAATATTGTGAATGTGTAGTAGTTTTGCGTACCTTTTAAAGAGAAAATTTGTTTGAAAATCGAACTGAGAAAGGTGAAAGTTTTTATTTCGCACCTAGGAGGTTTCAAGTTCGAATCGTTGGGACGCTTATCTTGATTGAGATTTTTAGCTTAATTTCATCACATAGGGGTGTCTTTAATATGTATAACTATGAGCAACTTTCTTCCAGTATCCTTTCTCTTGTTTTCCTTTTTTTTTTTTTTTCTAACATTGTTGATAATAATACATAAAGCCATATGTGTCTTTAACTATGGGTAACTTTCTTCCAGTATCCTTTCTCTTGTTTCCCGTTGAAAATGGGTTTTTGTTTGTATTTCTAACATAGTTGATAATAATACATAAAGCCATATGTGTATTTACTTAAACACAAAACTGATTCATTGCGAAATATGTGGAAATACAAAGTCTAATAAGTGCATAGTGTTTGTTTAAAAACATGCTATAATCTATATATATTGTTAAAACAAAGAAAGTCCATGTATATATATATATATATATATATATATATATATATATATATATATATATATATATATATATATATATATATATGTTCTTTTTTCGTCGTACTTGTGCAGAGCAGTTTCAAGCTGCTGTTTATAAAACTGATTTGGCTAATAACGATGATTTGAACAAAACGCACGGGGTAGACTTCTAACTTTATTCAAATAGCCTGTACTTACATTCTACGGAGGGTAGTTGACGTGCAGCCTTATTATAATGCGTAGAAAAGATGTAATGGCTCTTCACTGAAGGCCAAGTTTGATAGTTTAAAAAAAATCTTTCGAATATGGGATAGATTACTATCTTCCAGCTATGCGGGTGCTAAAGTAATAAGAAATGTGTGCTGATTTTTTGGGGGGAGAGGGGGCGGAGGGTTTCCTTTGGGCATGTTAATTTGGTGGGTAACCAAAGATCAATCACTGTTTTTGATATGGAACTTCTGTTGTTCCCTCCGTCAGCCAGAGAGTACTAAAATATAATTTAGTGCCGTCTGTTGTAGCCAAATGTGGTAGGCAGCTTGAGCAGGCAGGAAATTAACATAATGTCCCAAATGTTGCCCAAATTAGTCAAAATCGTTAGCAGTGGAAATGATCAAAACTAAACTCTGTAGTATTATAGATCATGAGGGGTATGGTTGACCAGACGGCTTTACACCCAATATCGTCATTTCTGGCATTCTGAGTTGGAATTCGCTGTTAAAGGTAGCATTCCAGTTTCCTCACGATACTCTCTCATTAGAAATCAAACGCGCACCAACCATTACGCTAAACAAATAATTGAAAAAGCAATCATTTAAAAAAATATAATTATCAACAAAGTCGATGTAATATATATCGTTGCTAGTAACTTCGAGAGGATTGAATGGAATATTTGTGTAATTTAAAATAATTAAGTAACTCTTCATTTCGAAGCTTTTGAAGGAAGAAATTGTTTTTCTGTTGCCGACTGTATAATTTACTGTATAACACACATAATTGCCAAATTCGAGTTGATAATTCATCCAGAAGAGAAAGAAATTAGGAAATTACACAATAATAATAATAATAATAATAATAATAGCTAAAACAGTTTCATTCCCAAAGTACAAGTGCAATGTTTACATATATAATGGCTAAATAAGAATCATAAGTAGGGTCCATAAGCGCTCTGCTTGAAGTAAATTCTAGACCATTCACCCTAACGTAATTCTGTGAAGCCAGTAGGGCAGGAGTAGAATGATGGATACTTCATTCCTTTGTGGTTTAGAAACGATAATCAACAACGTGGGCATTAAGTGCCAGAGTAGAAGGTTTGAACGTTAGAATTAGGGATACATCTTCCGATTTAAAGCACTCTGATTTCCTATAATGTCAAGAAACCAGGCCGTGCACAGAGGATTTTCTTAACCCTTTTAGGACCATGGATAAAAATATTCTAAAAAAAAAAAAAAAATGAATTTTTGTATATGCTTAACTAATTAAGATGATACTCAGATCTCTATAGAAGATCCGCGGTGGCTCAGTGGTAGAGTGTTCACCTCTGGGGCATGAGGTTCTTGGTTCGATCCCAGCTCGCGCCAAGCGAACTTTGTAATGGACAGACACCGTATGCGTGGGTGGTTATCGGAAATCTCCCGTTCCCTCCCACTTTCTTCATTTGACCATTTCATCCTTTTCTCATCATCACCGTCTTCTTTAGCCTAGCTGGCATAACCGTGAGACGTAAAACTTAAAAGATTTCATTTAATTTTTTCCCAGATCCCGATCCAGAAAATATCATTTATGATTTGTCACTATTATCTTTGTACGTGGTTTCTTTACGGTTTAGGTAAGATTTAGTTGCATTTTTGTATAGTAGATTGAAGCAATGATCAGTGCTGCAACGTGGTTTCAGTGTGTAACTAACAGGAAATAGAGAAAACATTCAAAAATGTGATTTAATGGGGTAACACTGGGACACAAAACGGCCAATAATGATGTGTATCTTTATTACGACTCATCATACCACCATCATAAGTATTTTGCCATCACTATCACATGCCACAAATTTAAAAGGTTTCTTGTACTACGACCCTTAATTAATATCTTTGTCCTAAAATAGCTTCTTAATACTGTTCTTAACACTTCAGTTAACCTTATTCTCTCCTTCCCTATAATCTATCCATGATGCGTTGCAACAACAATAACAATATGCAATATTGTTACATGTTTTCGTAAATAAACCTGTTTCCATTTTTTTTTTTTTTTTCAATCAAATGCAGAATGACACTATGAGTTAATATTTGCTCTCAGATAATATTACTTCATATTTGATAAATTAAGGAAATAACTGATTTTATAGGGACTCATGTCCGCGTGGTCCCGGGTTCGATTTCCGGCCAGTGCTTCCACCCAGTGTTGTGAGGCAAACTGGGGAGTCACGTGGAAACAAGACCTGACGGCCACTAGATCTAGAAAGCTCCTGATGCGCCTATGCTCGCCGCTAGAGTGGGCGTAGTTCAGCCGATCGCTAGCAGATGGCGCTGGACCGTTACGTCAGGTGGTTTGGTTTTAACTAATTTTATATCACAAATTCTACTCGCGGACTAGGTAGTACAAACGGTAACGTATCAGCACGGTAAACTAGAGACCGGGTTTCGAATCTCGGTCCACTCGTGTATTTTTTTCACTCTGTGTGTGTCAATAGTATCTTGCTATATTTATTAGAAATGGCAATGGTAATTCATACAGCTAGAAATAAAACACTGGTTCTAATCAAACTTAATTTGCTTTATTTACTGCCATAATGGGATGAATAATACCAGCTATTACGAAAAGTAGATGAACATCAGATATAAAATGCATATTCACATGAAGGCAATGAAACATAATTAAGAACATATTACAGCCTTCATTTAAAGTACATATAAAATATCTAAATAACAGCCAAAAGTAAAGTTCATAATTATGTCTTTGAGAATTAAAGTTAGACTTATTAGAGAAACTAAAGTCTGTGAGACTCGCGACACAAACTGTTATGGTTGGCCAGATTACGTATGATCAGTTTCCATCGCAGGGAAATCTGGCTTTCAAAACCGAAGTTTAATACCTCCTAATGAAAGTATCTATCCAATTACCTCACGATTCTGGATCAACAGCTCCACCTCTACTGGGAATCTAACCCGAGCCACGTGCACTAGGGGGGGGGGAATTGAATATTTTTCCCAGGGGAGGGGGGAGTAAACTTCATCCATATACGTACTCAGTCATCAAACCTTATTATATCGAAGATGTGCTTGCAAGTTCGCCCATCAAATTCAGTTCTTGTAGTACTTTCCTCTACAAAATAAAAGTTGTTCTCATGACCATATAGTTATATGTATAATACGTCGCCATCTCACAGTGTTGCAGGTAACGTCCACACATAAAGTAATGCTTTTTTCCCCCTGAACAGGTATTTGGGAGGGGGGGGATTTTTAGTGTTGCCACAGAAAGAGTAACCAGATCGTGATTTTTTCCATAATGCATTGCACGGTGGGAGTGTAATTACGTAAAAAAAAAAAAAAAAAAAAAAAAGACGACATTGTAAGTGGGCGTGGCACTTTGGTTACAAAATATTAGGTCATTTTTACTTATGATTACGTAAAAGTAGATCATTTTTAATGGACGTAGCACTGATTACGAAAAACTAAATCATTTTTAAGGGGTGGGGGCACTTTGGTTACATAATATTATTTCTTATCTTCTATCCTCATGACCACTCAAAAAAATTCTTGAGGGAAAAGTCATCGCTGGCAGCAATGAAAATGTTCTCCAAAACGGATAATTTTTATCGGAGAGAAATCCCTTAAATCCCCGTCCCCGTCACTTCGCATACTCACACGCATTAATCATTTGGTTACACAGTTACAGCAAACAGGACCTAAAATAAATAAATATACATAAAAAGTGCTGAGAGCAAGGAATGTAATAATCAGATATTGTAATAATATATATTTTTTTCTTGTGGCGTATCGTTCTCAAAATATAATTCTATGTTAACTTATTGACTAACTAAAGTCATAATACCAGAATACATGTAGTACAGTCATTACCAAAGTTACGGTCTCCCCATGATGTACTTTTACACAATTACTCCGTCATGGAGAGAAGATAATTGTCTGTAAATCTCCGGCACTTATACCTGTAACAAAATTATTGCTAAAAAGATATGTTGAATGCAACAAGCTAGCCGTGACGTTAACGTTTGCATGATGCTAATGCAGGGATGCAAATAACCACTCACCCGGGGCGAGTGGTTTATTGGTGTGGGCGAGTTTTTAATACCACTAATAAAATACCGAAGGTAAGTAAGTTATTTCTATCATGGGATTTGGGCTAGTAGTTTTTTCTTGGGCTAGGGGGCGCGGTGGCTCAGTGGTAGAGCGTTCACCTCTGGTGCTTGGGGTCCCGGGTTCGATCCCAGCCCTCGCCAAGTGAACTTTGTGGTGGACAAACACCGTGCTCGTGAGTTTTCTCGGGGTTCTCCCGTTTCCTCCCACATTCTTCATTCCACCATTTCACTCAGCTCTCATCATCACCGTCTCCTTTAGCCTAACCGGCATAACCGTGGGACGTAAAACTCAAAGATTTCATTTCATTTTTTTTTCTTGGGCTAGTAAAATTTTGTTGCTTATTTGCATCCCTGTGCTAATGTTTTCCCAAATTTTCGAGGTACATGTTAACTTGTAGTGGCACTGTAATCTAATATGTTCAAGAATTTAATAATCGAAGGCATTATTGTTTTCTGTGTCTTAAATAAACTTATTGCGTAAAAAGGAAAACATTTACAGTTACATATGATTTTCAGTAAGATTTATTGAATACGCTTATAGAGCCTTTCTATTTGAACTGTGCCCCTTCTGGCGCTACTGTCGATGTGTGTTTTCCTGTACCTCCCTCGAAAGAGGAGAGACAAGTTGCTGCGGCCAAGATCTTTCAATTGTTTCATGCGGCAGCGTTGCCACAAGGAATTATTTCATGGACTTGGTTGTGCTGTCTTGTTACACGTTCTAAGTAGCCTACGATCTTCACACGTACAAGACCAAACGACTGAATGACAAATTGGCAACACAGCTGAAGTCATTCACTTCTTTCTCCTAAGCAAAGGGAGGGTTTCTTCCGTAAGAGGGTGGCAGGGGTGGGGCCGAATTATAGTTGGCATATTTTCCGAGGGTACACCTGAGATAGACAGGCTCTAGTTATTACAAATTCTGTTTGGAAGACAGCCAAGTAGTCATCATGACTGTGTAGATACGATGTTAGTTTTTCTCCAGATATTCACGTGATTTCTGCTCCCTTCAAAACGAACACGCCCTGAATCTCGGCATTTAGCTTACGTGAAATTTGTAAGTTGAAGTAGCCACTAGCGAATTAGAGAAGAAAATCCGATCTAAGGGTTATAAGGAAGTATGAGACTCATGCAATGGTCAATGAAACTTTGGTACATCTCATTATATAATTTTCAATGGAAATGTAATCTGTTGAAGCAACGGGAAGTAAAATTAACATGAGAGACGATTAGAACATAAAATTCGTAAGATTTGGTTGGGAACCGAGATCAGTCTTCCTGGAAGGCATTTTCAAGAATTCAGAAAGCCGAGACTTGAGGTGCAGTCACAATCCTACAGGAGACATAACGAAAACCATAAATAAATAAATTTTAAAAAGGAAAAAAGCGTTAAGACCTCTCATAAAACATTGCAGAACCGCTTACACAATAGGTTTGCGATGCAATTTTCAAGTAGGTAAATCTCATAGTACAGCTAAATGAAGAATTCATGTTAGTATTCATTGGAAAACCGGCACTGACGCTTAATTGTGGCCGCCGCGATGAGACAAGTGATTCCGCAGTACTTAACATCACTTCAGTCATCACAACCAGATGTTCTTATGTGAAGTAATACCAATTAGCATTTAACGAAGCAGAAATATAGTGTAAGAAAAACATTTGGATCAGTAGCTATTCATAAAAAGTGGCAGAAATTTTCCTAGAACCAAAAGTCGTTAAATCGTAGATATTGGTGGACAAGTGACATCACCATCGCGTGCTGAACTCTACCATGAATTCGATCGTCATAATATTGTTGAAGTATGGTGTATTGCTTTGTCCCCACTACTATACACGAAGACCGGATTTGCTATAATAATAATAAAAAAAAAGTCATCCCAAATCTCGGAAAAAGACGTGCAGCGACATAACTAGGGGGGAGAGGCAAACGGGGCTCGTGCTCCGGGCGCCGGATTGAAAGGGCGTAAAATTGGGCAAATATTTGGGGGAGCGTTTTAGTTTAGTTGGTCAGGAAGGCGCTAAAGCGAGTTCTTGCTCCGTTGACACTAGCGTATTTGCGTCGCTGGCATCGTGGCATACATCTGCGATGGTTATTTTGGTAATATTATTTGTGTAATAAAACACCTGTTTTATTCTTAAGCTTTAGGACTTTAGTATTTGCTTGCCAAATATGGTAATTGTCTGCTTGAAAAGCATCTTAATCGTTGAATTTGTACAGTTGAGAAATTTAGTTCAACTGCATTTACTACACATAATATCTACAGAAGCGTAAACAATAGTGCATTATATAAACAAACAAACATTATATTTAGAATTAAAACATTGGAATTAAGGTTGAACTGGAATGTAGTAAATAATATCAAAAATATTTTTTAAAGATGATTATTTAATAGTACAGTAGAGTTCCTAAAACTCGGCAGTCCGAATAACTTGGCCACACCCTGACAAGGCGAAAAAAAAAAAAAAACGCGCGCAGACCCGTTCAAGGTCATTGCCCTTGTGCGTGTCCTCCTCTCTTCTCGCATACCTTTTTCTCGCGTCACACTCTCACTCTTTCACGTGTCTGGCGTCGGCGCGCGCTCAGCCGTTGTTGACCTGCAACCTTTGCCAAGGTTAGTCGATTTCTTAAGGGTATATTTGGGCAGTTTATTCTCTGGTGTATTCTCAAGTAACCAATACATAGAAGTACAGTACTGTATTTTCTGAGGAAACACCCGTACTTATTCTTTTTAAACCCTATTCCTTATAACCCGACATTTTCACAAATTCGGCCAACCTGAGGTCTACATTAGGCCGAATTTTCGGTACTCTACTGTATATGTGACTACATTAACGAATCTTAGCCGTTTAGAATAACCATGACAATTCTTAAAGTAATCTACTTCAATAATAGTACAAAAAGGATCACAATTTCACTAGTGTCCAGGTTATATTAAGTTTTCGCTCGGATAAAGTGTTCTTCTTTTTTAAAAAAATAATACTAAAAATGTTAGTTAAATATTATTGCTTTGATATGTGTTCTAGTGTTTCGCAAAATACATTAGTTTCTTGTATGTTTCAATACCTGTACTTACAACTTCATTGCTGCCATTACATATAATAATAATAATAATAGTAATAGTAATAGTAATAATAATAAAAGACGTAATGCTTGTATATGCAACTATTTTTTATCACTTAGCAGTGCATAATTTCATAAACTAGATAGATATATATATAAATATATATATGTATAAGTAGATTTTTTTTTTCATAATATTTCAGAGTCTTTACTATTATATAAAATAATATTTGTGTACGTAAGTTATCTTTGTTCGCTGTAGAATATTTTTCCTTCTTGAATGCTTACAACTGTAAAATTTAGTGCAAGTATCTTTAGAAAAGTAATAATATTCACAATGATGATAATATTAATTTGTTTTTTCTTCTCCGTAGACTGAGTTCAAATATATATATCTATATATATGTTATATAAACAAACGGCAGTACCTGTAAATGCTAGTTCATAGACAAGTCTGAACCTGTACCATTAATTTATTGAGACATAATTTTTTGAAGTGTCCTTGTTGTTTTTTTGTGGGGATTCTTTAAGAAAGGGGAAATATATATATATATATAATGTGCAAACGTAATATATTTTTTGTCTTTCATAAATAAGTGTATACGGTTTTTTATATAATATGAACAAGTGTTTTAATGAGCGTAATGGGTTCTGAGTTTAAAATGTTAGAATTAACTTTTTTTTCTGTTCTCTTACTTCGATCAGACACACACCTGTCCACTCCAGTATTTTCTAATCCATGTTGTTAATATTGCATAATAACATGTTACTGTTAATAAACATAAAAATATACAAGATATTTCGAAAATAAAGGGTAAAATTTTAGAAATGTATTCCTGATACGTGCGATAGGTAATAAGGCACAATGTTGTGAGTTTTACAAATTAACAATGTAAATCCGGAAAGGTTTAGTTTCAGAGGTTTTATTTTGGGGGAGGGGGGATATTGACATTTCCCGTACTTTTTAATCATTGACACCTCTGTGACCCCTTAATTATTGACAATATATGTTGTATATGTTCTCCATGCAACTGTATAAAATAGAAATATTAAGAGCAAACAAAATCAGTTTGCTCGTTACTCGATTCTGGCAATACTGTAAGTAAGGAAATCTCAAATAACAATAGTATTTTGTCAGAACATTAACCGAAAACATCCAAAACGTTTTGAAATATATCAAGTATGTTAGGAAGAGAGAGAGCGTCATAATAGAAAAACCTGAGACAAGTATTTCTGAAATTTATTTTCAATATTAGATCTAATATAACCATGTATGCCTAGGAGATCAAAAGGGAAAACTATTCTATGTTGCTTTTCAATTAGGAGGTGAAGTCTTTAGGATTGGACAAAATATTGTAAAGGATTTAATATGGCCGACCACACTTATTCTTCTTTTTTGCTTCTATACGCTGGAGCCGGTGCCATCTTCCAATAATCCCTTTCTTGGAGACGAGATGATATAAGGAATGGCCTATGCTGTGATGATTGACCTTGCATGATTGAGTCTACACTCACAAACTGCACTGTATCCAAGCCTGTTAAAAGTAGATCTCGTGGTTCGGAAGCCATGTTAAGAATAGATCTCGCCCTTCGTAACGTCGGTGCTACATGGAATGCGAAATGTAAAAGCTCTTTAATTCTATGTACTGAGGATAAGGATGGCAATCCCAAGAGCTTTATTTTAAAAAAAAAAAAAAATAATCTGAGTATTTTTATTTTAACTAGTATATGAGTACCCTAGGGGACACCGTAGTTGAGTGGTCACAGCCTTGGATTCATGTCCGCGTGGTCCCGAGTTCGATTCCTGGCCAGTGCTTCCCCAATTTTCGGCGTCCGCTGACCACGCGTTCGTCCCTAGGCTTGACGTAGTTCCACCAATCACTAACAGATGGCGTAGAGTGGCTCAGGCTCACAAATCGGGCCGTTATGCCAAGTGGTCTGGCTTGGTATATGAGTACCCTCTACTTTCACTTCGATGTATAATAAATAAATTCAGAATAACTTGACTTCGAATTAATATTTTTATTAATTTTTATACTACACTATTAGTGTATTCTCTGATACGGATAATTAACCAAATTAATTTCTAAGACAAGCATAATACGTAGCACTCGCTGAGTTTGTGGACTATATATAAGCTTGAACTAAGATATCAGTGATTTTGATGTTATCAAGTAGGGTGTTCAGGAACGTGTTTGGAAGCGAGATGGATTTCTCCTTCAGCCACTATCCCCAGAAAACTTGTTTTGTCAAAAAAATCGGTGACTCAATACCGACCCATATTTTGCTTAAACATTTCCGGACCCATATTATCAGAATTTTTATCTACGAGTCAGGACATTTCTAAAGTTTGCCATATATTCTTGAAATATCATGTAAAAAGAGCCTACCAAGACATGCATATAAAAAGAATATTTCAGCAAGTACTACTATGCATCATCAGGTAGTTAAAAATTAATAATAAATAATAAAGGAAAATAAAGGGCTTATGGATAAGATATCATGTATGTCTAGAAGGTGCACTGGTAAGAGAGAACAATCCCTAAGCCTCTTTCTACTGAAGGATTTTTAAGAAACAAATGAAGCCTAATACAATTTGGACGAACGACCGGGTAGGCTTTATATGTCTTTTATATTCCGTATTTATTTGATTTGATTTTTTGAAGGTAAAGAAATTCAAGGTAACTTTCGACTGTCATTAGTAATATTTTCTATGCTTTACCATTAGTGTATTCTCTGATACGCATAAGGGTTTCTAAATGAGTGTTGAAACTCTTTAGATAACTTGCTTTTTATTAGTGTATGAAATATTCTGAACAAAACTTAGGATGATTGATATGTTACTTTGTCTGTTATAATCAACTTGTTGATGAGAAGTGTATTTATATTGGGATTTGTAAAATAATAATAATGAGATGCTGTGTTGTTATTCAAAAGGGAAATATTGTATACCGACAGACCAGGTAATCCGATATGGAACGAACTATTTCTTCAGTATTGGGAAATACGTATTTCTTTCTGAATTATAATAAAATATATTCAACTATAGTATATTGAGTTTTTTCTCCTTTTTTAATATTTACTTTCCTAGTATTCTAATCTTTTTTGTCTCCATAATAGATGCTAGATGCTATTGCAGAAAAACGCATTTACCACACACGTTCAGGAGATATACTGCTTGATCTCAATACCACGATATTCTTTGTGACATAGTACTACTATGTTACATATATATATTATTAACTCCATATATAGCACTTGACCAATTTCTTCCTTAGTTCAAGTGCTATATATGGAGTATTGGCCTTTACGGTGCAGAGACTTGGAGATTACGAAAGTTAGAGAAGAAATATTTAAAAAGCTTTCAAATATGGTTTTGCAGGAAGATGAAGATAAAATGGACAGAAAGAATTACAAAGAAAGACATTTTAAAATGGATAGGAGAGAAGAGGACTCTTCTAGTCACCATCCTTCGTAGAAAGGCGAATTGGATTGTTGGATTGGACAGATCTTGCGACGAAACTGTCTTCTTCATACTATCATAGAAGGAAAGCGAGGGATAGGAAGAAGAACAAAGGTGATTGATGATTTAAAAAATAGAAGAAAATATTGGGAGTTAAAAAGAGGAAGATGAAAATCGAGGGAACTATATGGATTTCCCAATTGCCGCTTCCCATTCCCTACTTTATCAGCTCCTATCTAAATTTAATTTTGAATTTCTTATGCAAATGTATTAATTTTTTGTAAGCACCAAATACAATTTTTTAACTGTCAATAGTATGTTGTATTCCTGTCAAGTTATTCCGATAGGCCCGAAACTGGGTGTTCCACATTAGCGTCTGAAATGTTCTTTAACCCGTACTTCGAGGTTTCTTTTCGTCATATCTATGTAACCATTGTAACAATTGCATTTTATTTTATAAACTCGTGATTTTATCGTTAAGATTAGTGTAGTAGCTCTGGAATTGGGTAATAGTATCTTTCAATGTTTTGGAGGGCTTCACAACGCAATACAAAAACCGTATTGTGTTTAAAAAAATAAATAAAAAAAAAACACTTGTCTGAAAATTTGTTTCGTTTTTTAAGGAATGCAAAATTAAATGTAAATAGGGGCTGGTTAAGTAAGGAATGAGAAGCGGTAATTTGGAAATACATACAAAACTGGCATAAAAATAACAATTACAACATTAGCAGGTAACCTTCCACGTCTGAACAAAAGAATACACAAACTACATCCGCGATATTACAGCGTACTGCTTTTTCGTTAGATGAGTGACTAGCATCTTCGGCAAGGTGTTCCTATGTACTGCTCTGCTTTGGTGAGTTGGTTTCTTTTACTTTTCTGATGTCTTTATTATTCTTCCTCCTGTTTCTAACTCCATGATCAAGGCTCCAAGAGACAGCCGAAAGCTAGGTAGTGCAAGGGTCTTTCAAGAATTACAAATACAGTTGTCAGTAGGTAGAATAGTACGCTATGGTTTATCTCATGACTCCCTGCCCCGAGTGAGTATGAGAGAAAGCGTTACGAACGGAATATATATCACTTCAGCGCATCAAAAATGCATGCGTACAATATTTAGGTCGTGCTTCTACTGCAACCAATTGCGAATTATATCAGTGTATCCGTTTTAAAGTTTTAATGTAAAATTTTAAGCTTGAAAATTCTTGCCTTAAGCTTTCGAGAGAGCGGTAACATGTTATCACTTAAGTGAAATGAAGTAAATAACTTTACTCATCTCCATGTTTGTTGTAGTAGCAAACAATTAGAGTTTCTAAATATTTCTAAAAGGATCATCCTCAGACCAAGGCTTCTGTTCAATCGTGTGGCGAAAAAATCTCATACTTTTTACTGTGTTAGCTTTTAATGAAACTACGTATTTTCTTTTCAAGTAAAAAATAACGAAATAGAACTATGATACGTACGATTTTTTTCGAGTCGTAGGAAAAAAAAAAAAAAAAAAAACTTGAAACGGAGAAATTAGTACATTAATACACAACACTGTTATAGGTCCACTTGTAGTGTTCTATACTCGCGAATTAATTGTTTTTATTGTAAAATTTAAAAGGAATTTCAGTTTCTTTGATCCTAAGCCAAATTTAAAAGAAAAAACAAATACTTTTATGTTAACTTTAATTTAGCCATGTAATTTTTTATTTTTATGATTTTTCTACCACATAATCGAACAGAAGCCTTCGTCTGCGGATGAAGGAAAGCCGTGCTGCTTTTCAAAAAGTTTAGCTACTACAAGGAACATGGAGTAGGTAAAGTTAATTTAAATTATTGTGACGGTGAAATATATGATACAAGTTATTACAAGTCCGTCCCAACGCAAAGTAATATGTGGCTGTCAAAGAAACTATAAACTAACTTCAGATTTATACATAGTTCCTTTTCACTCATAACACAATTTCATTGATGATGCATACACAACTAATTAAACCAGCATTTTGAACATTCTTTCACAAGTGTTGACCGATATATATATATGACAAGAATATTAAATTCAACGCGATCTATATTTAAGGGAATCCGATGTACACTTGTATTCTTTCACAACACACAAAATAGACTAGAATGGCTAAATATATGGTTAAAGACAATCTCACCAGCAATGGCTAGAATGGACTGGCAAGACTGTGTTTAGAATCATTAGTCATGCTATCCGAACTGCAGAATCGCAAGAGCCTACACACTTGAGCAATGTTTCAACATGGCAACTGGGTTCGCACTTTCCACTCGACGACTCCTCGCGATATCTGAAGGAAAGCGTTGTGCTAGGGAGTACATCATCAGACAGTACAAGAAATCAGAGTGTAGGAGAAAAAAATGAAATCTTTGAATTTAACGCCCCGCTTTATACCTGTTAGGCTAAGGGAGTCGATGATTAAAGCAAGTGAATGATGATGAAAGAATTGGTAAAATGAGAAAGTGGAAGGAAACCGAGTACCCCGAGAAAACCCACGAGCACGTTGTTGTCCACCGCACACGTCCTTGACCGGAGTTCGAAGCAGAGATCCCACGCACCAGCAGTAAGCGCTCTACCACTGAGCCACCATCCTCCCTACACAGTGTAGGAGAGTCATTAAGATTTTTACATGGGAATGCTTGATTTTATATAACGAATATTTGATGAAAAAAGAATAGCTAAATAAAAAACGTTTTTTTTTTTTTTTTTTAATTGCAGTGAGTCACTGAGTCAATCGCGTCAAGGTAAGACCGCCCCTGCCACAATGTTAGTAGAGTACCAGTGAGGAGGAAAACAATACAGACTTAAAAGTTTCGCCAGTGAAGTGGTATTAACAAGGTAGCATTGTACTGCTATATAATTATCGGACAAGGAAATATAAAGTTAATAATTCAAGATTCATTAACACTATTCTACAATGGAAAAAACTGATCAGAACATGTAGTTCTATCAGAGATTTGATGTCCTAAAGAACGCGCACTGAGGATGATGACAGCTAGTCCTTAAAATGTACGAGTCGAATTGTTATATGGGTGTTTTGGTGAGTAGGTTTTTTCCTGATACTGATATGCTTCCTATCACGTCATCCGATACTCCAAACCCTTGTGCAAGTTTTTATTATTATTATTATTATTATTATTATTATTATTATTATTATTATTATGTTTTACGTAGATTGGATCCCGATTTCCTCCAACAGAAATGCTTCGTTGATAATGGATGGACACCCAACTCGGAGCTTGTTCTGGGGGTTCTCGTTTCCTGATGGAAATCGGCTGAACCACTTTCGCACTGTTCGTCGCTTACTCACTGATGCCTTTCTAAACGCGGAGCATATTTTTCTAGCAGCTTCTATAATATTGCTGTACAATTCGAATTATTCATACAATAGACATCCGTAAAACATCCTTTGACACTGACACATTCACTTGCGGATTGTAATTCTTACGCCCGACACGCCTCACAATTCTGCATTGACTAACATCAATGACAACATCAGACGTCACCTGTCGTTTAAATTTCATTATTCGCCACATCTCTAGCAATTAAAAGTGCACAATACCAATGTTGGTCCACTAAACAGAGCAGTATCTTTTGATGACGAATATGTTGTTAGGCGGTAACTGCCACAAAATCAGCGGACGAACATTTTTGGATACCTGAATTGATACAAGTCAAAAATACTGTTATTACATTAGTGTGTTTCGTATAGGATTACTTACATAGGTTGCTAAGATAAACAAACAGCATTTTTTCATGCAAACATATTTTATTACAAAATTAATAAATACAATAAAATTTTAGTTGGTTTGTTATTAAATTATCGCTTTCCTTTGTCCTTTAAATGTGAGAGTAGATGTTCCTTTAGATTAGGCATATTTTTCGGCACAAAACTACACTTATGACACTTTAAAGGTGTATCTAAAAGTTTCTTTCCTTCTGCTGCAGGTAGCGTTGATATTCGTCCGTTCTCCTCAAGTTCTTCGATAATTCCTGGAAAACATAAGAATTAATTTATTTCCTGAGAAAATTCACAGGAATGGTCAGCTACTACTGGTACAATGAAGAAATAAATAAAATAAAATAAAAAATAAAATACATTTATTTTATTATCATTATATTGAGAGCGGTGATAATGATTAGAAATAATGTAAGTAAAAGGCTAATAGTCACCGCTTATGATATAACTCATGTGAGTAATGAAATTAGTTTCGTTTTGAAGCAAGAAATGGAACACACACAATGTCTTTTCAATATTTATTCGAAGAAAGCAAGCAACAATCTACAAAAGAGGTTAGTTGGTAGGGGACAAATGAAATGATGATTCCATAAAATTCATAAATTATTACATGAATAATATGAATAATTATTTTATTGCAATCTTTCTATTATTATTATTATTATTATTATTTTTTTTTTTTTTGTTTTGTTTTGTTTGTTTGTTAGTGTCAAACATTGCAATTTAAATTTCAAGCACTTCCCACCTAACCAGAGCTCCGAAATTTTATATAGATACGTAACCCCGATACCAATATAATCTTTTTATATAATTTTCGCTGTAGCTTATCGCCTTGGTGTATAATTAATTATTACAAATGTATTTAGATTCTGTACATGTGTAGGCAATGTCAGTTAATTAGCATTACTTCAACAGATGGCACAGTGGTTCTGTACTAGCTCGAGTTATGTGGCGCCTCTAACGGAACAATAAGACAAACATCCCATGAAGCTTCCGGATAGAGTTCACATATCCTCTTGGGGAAATTTTAAACGAATTGTCTTGTAAAATGTTCTAAAATCTTACAGCACTATTAAGGAAGTTAGGTCAGTTCATACAGCATATGGAATACATATCTCAGTACAGGTGAACATTTTAATTTCTATATGAAATAACGTATTATTACACAGTAACGCATTAATTACAAAAAACACAAAAAAACTCAAGATTACGTAGGGGCTCAACAGAGCTATTCCATCCCTCTTAAAATCGTGTAAAGTACCTTACACCTATTATTATGTATTCCAAATTGGATATTTATATTTTACAGATATACGCCAGTATTAATATCTCTCTGGTACAATCTAGTATCAGTATTCCTTTTAGTCACACTGATACAAGTATCTTTGTATAAGAACAATATCTCATAAATGCCACTTAAAGGGTTTCTATCATCGAAATAGTTTTTGTATTGGCTCAGAGACCATTCCAAATTCCTACGTGGTTTCAGGCTGACCATTACGTAAGAAGTAAAGAACTGATTGCAGGATATGAATAAGAAATAAAAAATGCATAATAACCGTATTTCTTTTTTTAGCGTGGGGTAAAATGAAACGGGACTAAAACTACTTTACTTATAACAGATTTAGATAGCCTTCAATGCTTTTAGTCAGTCCTATTTCTTCACTTTGAGACTAAAAGCATTCGACGCGATTTAATGTTCACATAAACTGCTTCACTCATAATAGATCTATTTAGAAAGTGGCTAATGCTTTCTCTAAGTAATTTCACATTAATTTACAGACTTAAAGGAAGCCTTTCTAAGGTTAGGGATAAGGTTTGAAGAACACAAAGCTAAATCATTATTCTAATTTTTCTCCCGCTACTTCGAGAGTCATTAACTGTGGAAGGATACGTATTCTAGCTTTCACTGCAGCTTTATCTCCCTTAACTGTTCCTATTGACTCCTAATACTCACTCTTACTTGAGTCAGTCTTATTTGACTATCCCTATAGAAAAACAACTAGATTCTCACTTGGATCTTCGTCCACCACTTAGGACGTAACTAACATGCAACTCGATCCATCACGACTCTGGAACTCACTAAAGAAATAATGAACACTTCTGACCAGAGTATATACACTTGTTTATTAAAAACTAAATTCCAGTGTAACAGTTTCAACAACGTAACGTTGTCTTCATCAGACACTAACTGAAAGAGATATCTTAGAGCGCAGTTATTTATACTAAAAGTGAAAGTGCTTGTGTGCATGGGAAGCCACCTGGGTCGGACTTCCCCGGGCGTCAACTTTCGGCCACCTGCCCTGACTTAATTACCCTCCCACCTGTGTTTATCTTTTCCAGACACACCTGTTGTTTATACTTGACCAAATGCCTTAAAACATTTTCTCTTAATCTACCTCTGATGCCTATTAGAAATAAATAACAGATTATACTACATACAACTGATTATAAATACAGCAATATATATATATATATATATATATATATATATATATATATATATATATATATACATAAAAATAAACTATCAAATATAACAATATATAAAACTCTATATAACTATATACAAAATTAAACTATAACAATATTAAACTATATATAATATTAAATATATGAATATAAATTACATATAAATATGTTCAATCTTGTTTTTTCATTTCAATTTGTTCTAATAATTTATCCCATAGATCATGTATTAACAGTCCACTTGTCCAGTTCATTAATTTGTCACTTTTATCTTTCTTTATCCTTCGTGCTTCCTTCCATTTCCTTATCATTGGTCTATTCTCCCTTTCTAGCCCCTTTACACCTTCCCAATCTATATCATGCCCCGTTTCTTTAACGTGTTTATATATGGCATTATATTCTCTCTTAAGTCTCACATCATCCCTATGTTGTTTGATTCTCTCCCTAAGTTTTTTCCCTGTTTCCCCTATGTATATCATATCACAATCCTTACACGTCACTTTATACACTACACCTTCATCTTTCTCACATATTTCCTTCGTTCTACTTTTCGCTTTCTTAATCATTTCCAAAATTCTTCTTCCTCCTTTTCTGTACGTCTTCACACCACCTCTTCTAAGTAAGTTCTTTAGTATTTCTGTCTTCTCCCCGATGCTCTCTATCCCGTGCCATTTGTTCTCCTCCTCTTCCTTTCTCCTTCCTTTCCTTCTTTCCTCTTCAATTCTGTTCTTCCTTAACTTCTGTCTGTTGTACCCGTTCTGCTCTAGTAAACTGTGGAACTTCTCTATGTCCTCCTTCTTTTTCTCCTCTTCAGTATCTATTTCTTCTATTCTTCTCTGCATATTCCTTATGAAGTTTCTTTTGGTGCTGTAATCCACATCACTTCTTTCGTGGCAGTAAACTCCTGCTGCACATTCTTTCCTATACCATCTTGTTGTAAATCGTCCATCTTTTCTCTCTATAGTCATGTCCAGGAAGTTTATAATGTTGTTGTTCTCCACTTCCATTTCCAGTCTTATCCCTTTTTCTTCATCTTCAACCTTCTTTACGAATTTTTCCAGTTGTCTCTTTGTTCCTCTCTATACTCCCAAACAGTCATCCACGTATCTGCAAAACAATATTAGGTTGTTTCCACCTTCTTCTATCACTTTCTGCTTCCATCTGTTCATCACCAGTTCTGACAACACTGGACTTAATCTTGAACCTATACTCAGTCCTTCCTTGATCTTGACTAGTTTGTTCCCTATCGTACAAAAACTATTGTCTCATATTACTCTCAAGGCTTTCACTATCTTCTCTTTCTTCCAGTCTCTTATTTCTTTCCCTTTCATCTCTTCTTCTATGACTTTCACTATGTAATCCCTCTTTATACTCGGAAACATTGCTTTAACGTCAATACTAAACATAATTGTTTTCTCCTTCTTTTTTCCTATACATTCTAACATTCTTTTCACTTCCTCCGTATTCTTCACTCGATGACTCTCTTGACCTATCCGTATCTCTTCTGCTATTTTTCTTAACTCTTCTTCTGATGATTCTAGACAGTTTCCTCCACAGTCCAACACTGGCCTTAGCTTAATCTCTTCCTTGTGAATCTTCAGGAATCCTTTCATCTTTGGAATCCTTCCTTCTTCTTTCATCCACTTTTTAAACCCTTTTCTTCTTCCGTTCTCAACCACTTCCTTGAGTACCTCATCCTTAATCTTCTTCTCTCCTATGACTTCATACGTTTCATCAAATTTTCTTTCATACCATTCTTTCTGCATCACTACCACTGCACCTCCTTTGTCCGCTTGTTCAATAACCACGTCTTTCCTCTTCCTCAGTCTTTTTAAGCTTTCCCTTTCTTCTTTCCTAAGGTTCCCCTTTCTAACGTAAGCATTCTGTCTCACTATCGCCACCGCTCTTCTCCTTATTCTCCCTCTCTCTTCTTTGTCTTTCACATCCATGATAGCTTCTTCTACTGAAAACACTACTTCTTTGATATCCACTTTTTCTTCTTTCACTTTAAATTTGTGTCCCAGTTTTAGGAACTTTCTTTCTTCCTCCGTTAGATCCACATTTCCTATAACTACCACTCTCACTGAATGTGAAATACAAGAAACTGGTTAAAAAGTTAGAAAAAGAGTTTGTGTGGGACGTGATAAGAAAAAGGACCAAAGAAAGTAAAGAGAGTGACAAAGTGACCAAGAGAATGTGGTCCGAGATAGTGGATAGATTATCAGTGTTTGTAAGAGAGAGTGTAGTAAAGAATTTGGAAGAATGGGAAAATAGTTTTAGGGAAAAGGAGAGACTAAGATTAAGGAGGAAAGGAGAAATATTAGGATGGGAGAAAGAGGACAAGACAATTGGTGTAGAGAACAGAGTGGTAGTTATAGGAAATGTGGATCTAACGGAGGAAGAAAGAAAGTTCCTAAAACTGGGACACAAATTTAAAGCGAAAGAAGAAAAAGTGGATATCAAAGAAGTAGTGTTTTCAGTAGAAGAAGCTATCATGGATGTGAAAGACAAAGAAGAGAGAGAGAGAATAAGGAGAAGAGCGGTGGCGATAGTGAGACAGAATGCTTACGTTAGAAAGGGGAACCTTAGGAAAGAAGAAAGGGAAAGCTTAAAAAGACTGAGGAAGAGGAAAGACGTGGTTATTGAACAAGCGGACAAAGGAGGTGCAGTGGTAGTGATGCAGAAAGAATGGTATGAAAGAAAATTTGATGAAACGTATGAAGTCATAGGAGAGAAGAAGATTAAGGATGAGGTACTCAAGGAAGTGGTTGAGAACGGAAGAAGAAAAGGGTTTAAAAAGTGGATGAAAGAAGAAGGAAGGATTCCAAAGATGAAAGGATTCCTGAAGATTCACAAGGAAGAGATTAAGCTAAGGCCAGTGTTGGACTGTAGAGGAAACTGTCTAGAATCATCAGAAGAAGAGTTAAGAAAAATAGCAGAAGAGATACGGATAGGTCAAGAGAGTCATCGAGTGAAGAATACGGAGGAAGTGAAAAGAATGTTAGAATGTATAGGAAAAAAGAAGGAGAAAACAATTATGTTTAGTATTGACGTTAAAGCAATGTTTCCGAGTATAAAGAGGGATTACATAGTGAAAGTCATAGAAGAAGAGATGAAAGGGAAAGAAATAAGAGACTGGAAGAAAGAGAAGATAGTGAAAGCCTTGAGAGTAATATGAGACAATAGTTTTTGTACGATAGGGAACAAACTAGTCAAGATCAAGGAAGGACTGAGTATAGGTTCAAGATTAAGTCCAGTGTTGTCAGAACTGGTGATGAACAGATGGAAGCAGAAAGTGATAGAAGAAGGTGGAAACAACCTAATATTGTTTTGCAGATACGTGGATGACTGTTTGGGAGTATGGAGAGGAACAAAGAGACAACTGGAAAAATTCGTAAAGAAGGTTGAAGATGAAGAAAAAGGGATAAGACTGGAAATGGAAGTGGAGAACAACAACATTATAAACTTCCTGGACATGACTATAGAGAGAAAAGATGGACGATTTACAACAAGATGGTATAGGAAAGAATGTGCAGCAGGAGTTTACTGCCACGAAAGAAGTGATGTGGATTACAGCACCAAAAGAAACTTCATAAGGAATATGCAGAGAAGAATAGAAGAAATAGATACTGAAGAGGAGAAAAAGAAGGAGGACACAGAGAAGTTCCACAGTTTACTAGAGCAGAACGGGTACAACAGACAGAAGTTAAGGAAGAACAGAATTGAAGAGGAAAGAAGGAAAGGAAGGAGAAAGGAAGAGGAGGAGAACAAATGGCACGGGATAGAGAGCATCGGGGAGAAGACAGAAGTACTAAAGAACTTACTTAGAAGAGGTGGTGTGAAGACGTACAGAAAAGGAGGAAGAAGAATTTTGGAAATGATTAAGAAAGCGAAAAGTAGAACGAAGGAAATATGTGAGAAAGATGAAGGTGTAGTGTATAAAGTGACGTGTAAGGATTGTGATATGATATACATAGGGGAAACAGGGAAAAAACTTAGGGAGAGAATCAAACAACATAGGGATGATGTGAGACTTAAGAGAGAATATAATGCCATATATAAACATGTTAAAGAAACGGGGCATGATATAGATTGGGAAGGTGTAAAGGGGCTAGAAAGGGAGAATAGACCAATGATAAGGAAATGGAAGGAAGCACGAAGGATAAAGAAAGATAAAAGTGACAAATTAATGAACTGGACAAGTGGACTGTTAATACATGATCTATGGGATAAATTATTAGAACAAATTGAAATGAAAAAACAAGATTGAACATATTTATATGTAATTTATATTCATATATTTAATATTATATATAGTTTAATATTGTTATAGTTTAATTTTGTATATAGTTATATAGAGTTTTATATATTGTTATATTTGATAGTTTATTTTTATGTCTATATATATATATATATTAGGGATGGCCAAAATTTTCCGGAATCCGGAAATTTTGTTTTCCGGAATCGGAAAATTTACTTTCCGGAATTCGGAAAAATTCCGGATTTCGGAAAAATTCCGGAATTCAGAAAAATTCCGGAATTCAGAAAAATTCCGGAATTCAGAAAAAATCCGGATTTCGGAAAAATTCCGGAATTCGGAAAAAATCCGGATTTCGAAAAAATTCCGGAATTCGGAAAAAATCCGGAATTCGGAAAAATTCCGACATTCGGAAAAAATCCGGAATTTAGAAAAAATCGGAATTTTTCCGATTTTACTTTTCGGATTCCGGAAAGTAAAAATTCTGGAATTGGCCATCCTTAGCTAGTAGCTGTTAAAAGAGAAACACAATAATGAATAGGCTATATATACTGTATTAATTTCTTGTAGTTGGATATGTCTTTATCATTTACGTAGACAATTGCTACTGCAGTTATTTACTACTTTATGAGAAAGGTCTTATTTTCACACACAAAAAAGTCGCCGGTATGTCTCAAACATTATCGCGTTCCCACCTGCAGCTGCTCCAAAGCACTGCAAACTACTTTTTAACCAGTGAAAGGCAGTGAAGGAAAATAAATCTCAACAAATATTCTAATAACATTCGCTTATTGTCAACATACCTACAGTGAGCGCAGAAAGTGTTCGTACACCGTGCATACTTTATATTGAAAACAGCTAGCATGAGAACGGGAGGTGGTAAATATATATTTAACCAGAATTAAGACTACACATTCATAAATTTTATTTCTATATACAAGAGAAAGGCCAAACAAACACAATCACTGTTTTGTTCAGAAGAAAAGAGAGAATTCCTTTTTTGTAAACGCAAAAAGTCACCGTACACTTATGCTTGAATTAATGCTTATAAAGTATATTACGTTATTTAATATTTTGTGGGATTACCCTGTGCGTTAATGATTGTCTGTAGTCTTCGTGGCATTGATTTCACCTGTAGTAGTTCGTAGTTCTGTAGCTTCGGGACTAATTATGTCCCATTCTTCTTGAATAGCTTTTCTTAGGCCTTCTTTAGTAGACAAGCTGTGCCTTCTGATTCTTGTCTCCAGAACAGATCATAGATGTTCTATGGGGTTCATGTCTGGGGATTGGGGAGGTGTGCGAAGCTGTTTCAAGGTATTATAGAGTCAGGGGCGGATCCAGAGGGGGGCGATCGCCCCCCCCCCACAAGAGGAAACTTATTTTATATATAAATAAACCCATCCATAACAAGTTTGGAGCTCTTAAAAGTAGCAGTATTACCGCCGACCGCCCCCCCCCCCCAGAAGTCCGTCCTGGATCCGCCCCTGGCAAACCTTGCAGACAGGCCTTGTTCAACAGTACAAACAATAATTGCGATGTATAATATTTCTATCACTGTGCGAAACCATAAAATAATAATAATAATAATAATAAAAAAGAACTGGAAGACCAAGAGTGTTGAGTGAACAAGTTAAACGTTACATTATTAGGGAGAGAAAAAAGGTTCCAAAAAGTAGTGCTGTGCAATTGGCAACGGATCTGGAAACACGCGGTGTTAAAGTATCAGCCAGTACAGTGCGGAATATTTGCAGGGTATCATGGTCGGATAGCCAGGAAAATGTTCTGGGTGAACAAGACAAATCGTATAAAGAGACTAAAGTTTGAAAAAGAGTATAAAGATAAGGGATCAGGCTTCTTTCAGGAATAGGGTCATATTTTCGGACGAAAATAAATTTAATTTTATCGAGTCCAATGGGAGGCGTATGGTATGGCGCAAGGTGAATACAGAGATGAATCCTCAAAATCTCGTCCCTAAAGTAAGACACGGAGGAGGGTCCGTGCTCGTCTGGGGTTGTATGAGTGCCTCAGGAGTGGGTCGTCTCCACCTTATCGATGGAGTGATGATCCACAAAGTGTATATTAACATATTAAAGGAATATCTCCATACTAGTGCGCAGAAGATGGTTCTTGAAAACAATTTATTGTTCAGCAAGACAACGACCCCGAACATACAGCGGAAAATACTCGATTGTGGCTACTCTATACAGGGGCGGATCCAGGACGGACTTCTGGGGAAGGGGCGGTCGGCAGTAATACTGCTACTTTTAAGAGCTCCAAACTTGTTATGGATGGGTTTATTTATATATAAAATAAGAAAGTTTCCTCTTGTGGGGGGGGGGGGCGATGGCCCCGATCGCCCCCCTCTGGATCTGCCCCTGAGGTTTGCTATCTTTCTCAAAGACTTACCCTTCTTATGCACTTTAATAATTACTTTTCTTGTCTCCTCATTTGTTTCTGTTCGGTTGCTTCCCATTTCGACAGCCCACCGTGCAGTTTTTTCACTCCTATTCACAACTAAACTCATTGTTACTCGTCATGCTATACAGAGGTGTATACTCAGGTGAATACTAGAGAACCCCAGTTGTGGTATCTTTGTTTCGTATTCGTACGTCAGGTGTACGATCACTTTTTGCGTCTACTCTATACATTTTCTACGGAATTTATTTACTTTCTGACCATTAAACTTGTCTTTGTGGTTCTTTATTGATATATTCATAAAGCTTAGTTTTCATTATTCATATTGTGTGTGTTATTACACTTCTTAAATTTTCTGTTTCTTTTTCGCAGGCATTCTCGTTTCAATAGCATAGGTGTACGAACACTTTCTGCGCTCACTGTATGTACAGTAAATACAAATTTATAATTTTTGACTTTACGAAGTATACAATGTAATTGTTCAATAATTAACATAAGCAGGCATTCATTAATTTATATTAATATAATAGTTAACAAAACTAATAAGCGGGTGATTGATGACTCAGTGGTAGAGTTTTCATCTATGGTATTCTAACCCAGGACATCTGGGTTTTCGATGGCTAATTTTGTGTTCGAAAATTTTCCCGGTGGTACTCTTGGTTCCCTTTCTTATATTTGTTCCATCATCACTCATTAACGAATTTAGTTTATCAAAACTCTATAGCCATATATTCATTCTGTCCGTCAGTGAAACAAACAGCCTCAAGAACTATCTGATGGATTACCAATCAATTTTGGCCATGATGTACAGAGTCAATAGTTAAGAATCGAGTTCCCTGATGAATGTAATATTCAAACCGGAAGCGGTACAAATCAACCATTTCCGGTTTTAACGTTAATCATTATATAGTAAATATGGTAATAGATAGCGAGAAGCGGTTTCCAGTAATCGACATATATAACATTCATGTAGATAGAATGTTACCCAGTTTGTGTATCTGCTGAAAATAATGAGCTTAGGTATTTAGAGAGCATTTTCCGCTTTAGAAAATGTGTGCTTGGTAAAGAATGTAGAGAATTAGCTGAGTCAGGCACGTAGCTAGAATATGGTAATGGGAAGGGGGGGGGGGATCTGTCACGAAATACTGTGGTTATTTACCAGGGGCTCAATCATTCTAAACTATTTTATTGGCAACATATATTGGTTCGTTTAGCCAAGATTTCTAATGGGGGCATGATATGAAATACTGTGGTTACACACCAGAGGCTCGATCAATCTAAATATTTTACTGACAACATACCCATATTGATTGGTTAGGACAATAAAATGAGGATATATTAGTAAGTATTTTAATAAGAAGCTATGAAGAAATCTCGAGTAAAAGAATATAAAAAAAGTATTGAAAAAGATATCGTCTTCCGAGGTCATTCGAACGGTGTCGAGAATTTTGCGTCTGGGAAATTTGCGCCCTACCTCAAGAACAGGGAAAATTGCGCCTGCGATGTACCTCCACCGGCAAATTTGAGCCCTGCGAAATAAAAGAACCTATTGGAGCTTACGCATTTCCTCGGAGAGGCTGACATTACAGCATAAACAATCCTCCCCCCACAACCATGCCATTTGTGATTTATTTTCATTGTGGCTATATAAGGGGAGAATAAACTTCAATATAAGCCAAAAGAACACAACGGATCAACGCAATCACTGCTTCTTCCAGAGATGATTTTGGGGGAACACTGGCCTCCCCAGAGCTCTCAGAGTGCCCCCTCGGAGGAGACCAAAATAATACGTCTATAATATAATAATAAATAGAATAGTACCAGCAGTGACCCCCTTCCGGAATACTAAATGTGCCCCCCGGAACATTTTTCCTGAAAGAACGACTGAACGCAATTGTGTGTTTGAAGTGTAATTCCAGCAAGTAAACACACTGTACATAGTTTTCTTGATAATATTACTGAACTGATTTTACATTCACTTTACATTTTCTTTTCTATATTTTGTGTCCTGAAAAGCCAAACAACTCGCAAGGATTGTGAACAGAGATATCTGGGTAGAGCCAAACAGCCTTTTGTAGATTAAATTATACTCTTTGATTATATTAATAAATAATTATATATCAGTCATTTATACGTTTATTGTAAATTTTGTAGTATAATGAAAAATTGTATTTGTATGGATTGCCCTTTAGTGAACTAAAATTGTATTTTTTTCATTTGTTCGGAATATTATAACGGATGGAGTAACTCACTGAGACGATGAGAGGCAAGCCTAGTTCAAGTGCGAGTGGAAGTTACTTTACACAATACAATAATAAGTTGAATTGTAGGGCGCTAACATCCCACTGCAAATATATAGCCGGCGCATTTTCCCCTCTTTTTGGGGTAGGGCGCAAACATCCCAGTGCAAATATATTGCGAGCGCATTTTTTCCTATTTTTGTGGTAGGGCGCAAAATTCTCGCATTCAAGGAAAATATAATGTCCGTGAAGTTGACAAGCCACTTATGTCAGACTCCAATTTCGACTTTAAACGTCGCTAGTGCTACGTTAGTGTTCGATAGTGACGCAAATCGTTAGTACTCCAACTGCATGCCAACACGCCCACTTCTAAGAATCATCTCAAAAATGAGGTTAACCGTTAGAGCAAGTAAGTGATCATTGGTGCCATTAACATTAACGTTAAAGCCTCCATCGTACGGCCCTTTCAGTAATAATAACACCACGTTTTTTGCTAGTCTCAATGCGTCCCTATATTCTCGCGAACATTCTAACGTGCCCAAGTTAGTTACTTTTTTTTTGGGGGGGGGGGACTATTGTTTATCTGTTATTGTTTATTGTTTATTGCTAGTCTGCAGAGTAGTCCTTACATTAATATGCCATTGTCCTTGATAATCATTGCGTATTTACAAGCAATTTGTTATTACTGTTAGAAGATATCAAAAAACAACAGATAAAATCTACTACTTAACGGTTCATATTTTTCTTTTACAGTACATAAACGATTAATAATAATAATAATAATAATAATAATAATAATAATAATAATAATAATAATAATAATAATAATAATAAGACTATCCCAGCCTAAAAGTTATCAATTGCATCACACTGGCAACAAGCGACGCATATTTTAACTTCATAAAAAATCGTTTCTCACGATTTTCTGGAAAACTACGTATGATAACATCTTCATTATGTCAAGTTGTTTATCTAAGTGTGATATATGTCTTACCTCTGGACAATATCACAGTAAAACAAAAATTAAATATTAGGAGTACATCGTACTTTTGGACTACATCTCATTAACCATGGGAAGATTGAGTAGTGTATACTTTAGGATGTAAGTTTCAGCTTAACTTGCATCATACATTCTTAGGATTACAAAAAGGAAATTTGTTCGTTTGCATTTGAACAAAATTCTTAGGATTACAAAAAGAAAAAATATTTTTTCCGAATTCCGGAATTTTTCCGAAATACGGAATTTTTCCGAATTTCGGATTTTTTCCGAATTTCGGAATTTTTCTGAATTCCGGATTTTTTCCGAATTCCGGATTTTTTCCGAAATCCGGATTTATTCCGAATTCCAGATTTTTTCCGAATTCCGGATTTTTTCCGAAATCCGGAATTTTTCCGAATTCCGGATTTTTTCTGAATTCCGGATTTTTTCCGAAATCCGGAATATTTCCGAATTCCGGAATTTTTCTGAATTCCGGATTTTTTTCGAAATCCGGATTTTTTCCGAATTCCGGAATTTTTCCGAATTCCGGATTTTTTCCGAATTCCGGAATTTTCCGATTTTACTTTCCGGATTCCGGAAAGTAAAAATTCCGGAATTGGCCATCCCTAATATATATATATATATTGCTGTATTTATAATCAGTTGTATGTAGTATAGTCTGTTATTTATTTCTAATAGGCATCAGAGGTAGATTAAGAGAAAATGTTTTAAGGCATTTGGTCAAGTATAAACAACAGGTGTGTCTGGAAAAGATAAACACAGGTGGGAGGGTAATTAAGTCAGGGCAGGTGGCCGAAAGATGACGCCCGGGGAAGTCCGACCCAGGTGGCTTCCCATGCACACAAGGACTTTCACTTTTAGTATAAATAACTGCGCTCTAAGATATCTCTTTCAGTTAGTCAGATGAAGACAACGTTACGTTGTTGAAACTGTTACACTGGAATTTAGTTTTTAATAAACAAGTGTATATACTCTGGTCAGAAGTGTTTATTATTTCGTAACTAACATCTACTAAATTACCTATTCTGAACCATCATCATTCTGGTTCCAGTTCTCAGCTGAAGTGTATCTATTCTTCAGAGGTTATTAAAGTCTCTTTTCTCACTTGAACATCAGCTATCATTCAAGCCATCCTTAATATAGAAAAGATAGCTATTTGTAAAACCAACCATTCATGGCTTGTAATTAAAGAAAAATTCTCAGGACTATCATTCAAGTACCTTGAGAATCTGTTTTGGTTTAAGGATCTCAGAGTTTAGTAGATCTCTCTTGACAACATGCCCAGGACATTTTGATGATCACTACTCGAATCGGTGCTTTTAAACCCTTCTGCAGCAGAAGACAGAGAGGAGTGGGAGAGAGTGATGCCCACTTCTCTAGCGGAAGAATTCTAAAAGTTAGGGATAGATGAGCATCTGAAGATGCCTCTTCTTTAAGATTGTATAGCACCGTTCCGTTGTTATGAAAAAAGAATAGAAGTAAGTTACATGTAGCATAGCTAGTAGAATATATACATAATTAATATACACTTACAAAATTGTGTATTAATTGAGATTCGAGGCACTAATGTCATCTCGTGTGTAAAGGTTCAATATTTCTTTAGACTATCTAATATGTATATTACTCTCGTATTTTGCTGAAGCTATGCTTGAATTTCACTTTTTAAAGAAGTTTAATGTTAATTTTTTTAATGTGCAGCATAGTTGATAATAGGCCTTATCTTGACGGGAACAAATAGCTCGCCGTTGACGTCCTCATAAAAACCACAATCAACATTTTCTAACTCTGTTGTAGAAAGCCTTAAATAATGGCATTCCTAAATGTCTGAAGGCTTTATTACTTGAATCCCATGAAAAATAAAAATAAATAAATAAATAATTAAAACCAAGTTTTTTCCACTTTGATTCTTTGTTTCCTTGTTCCGAAAACGACAAAGAATAATATCAGCCAAAATATTCGGCATACTTTGGCATATTTTGATAGTTTCTGTTGCATGTTATTCAATCGTAATTACTAGGGATGACCAATTCTAGTATTTAGTAGGGACGGGAATTTTTACTTTCCGGAATCCGGAAAGTACAATCGGAAAGTTCTGGATTTCGGAAAAATTCAGGAATTTTCCCGAAATCCGGAAAGTGAAATTTCCCTAGTAATTAACTTACACTTTGTTTTCATATGCCGGTGCGGAATTCCTTTTCTATTTTTTAATTTAATGCATTTTTTTTTTATGAAAGTGCTCCTACATGGTGGTGTCTTCCGCATTTTAAATTACGTATTTGACTATAAACGTTATTTTGGCTCCTCTTCCAAAGTTACAGGATAAATGTAGGTGGCTTGCCAAAGGGTGAGTTGGTACAACATCGGATTGGAATTTAATGTCCCTTTCAGAACCAAGGCTATTTGAGATATGGACCTATAGTTAAGGTGAAATCTGAGCCATCTAAATAGAGCTTCCTCGTGGCTATATGGATAGCGTATGCGCCTTTGGCGCAGAAGACCCGGGTTCAATTACCGGAGGATTTCATGTGATTCGGATCCCAAGTTAAACAGTACATCCACGTCTCACATAGCTTCACTGCTAAAAAGAGACGCTAAATTTAAATGAAATTCGATTCCAAATGAACCAACTTCATACGTTCAAATTTAAGATCTCTCACACCAGGAATCGAATCCGGAAACACAAGCACGCTATCTACTAGACCACATATGAGGGCGGCAACGAGGGTAAGTGAAGTTGCATATTTTAGTCTTATGGCTAAATTCAGTTACAACTATGTATGAAGGTCATTTCATTTCAAAAGTCTTGTACACAGTGCATGCACTTGAGTGGTGGGATCAAGTTTAATTTTATGTCAGTTGTGAGTCAGAGTTTAGGCTTGACAGTTGTGTCTGTGTTTGCTCGTTCGCGTGGCTGTGTTGTGAGAAATTCAGTGTTAAAATGGAAGGTGAACCCGACTCAGGTCGGATTACACATAGTGGCCAGCGTTCCTATATCAAAATCGAAACACTACGTGGAAAGAATCCAACTGAAATTTGCAATGTTTTGCGAGAGGTTTGTGGAAATAGTGTACTGGATCGTAGCATTGTATCATGGTGGGCAGCTCGTTTCCATAAATGTCGTGTAAGCATTGCGGACAACACAAGAAGTGGAAGACCATGTCCTGCAACCTCTAAGAGTATTGTGAATGACATTTCGAGAGAGGAGTGACATAAAACATGTGAGGAAATTGCATATGAGGCCCGAATGTCTGTCACTTCAGTTTATAGAAATGTTTTGCGTCCGAAAGTTCGTCAAAGAAGGTCTGTCATTTTTCACCTGTGTCCTCATGCAAAATCACATACTGCCCTAAAAGTAAGGGCAACACTCGACAAGTATGGATGAGAAATACTTCCTTATCCACCATATAGTCCTGATTTGAGCCCATCATACTTTGATTTGTTTCCCAAATGAAAGGAACCACTCCGTGGCAAGCGTTTCAATACAATTGACGAAGCTTCCAGTGAGGTGACCAGAGTGATCAGACAGCTCAATAATGAATGTGCCCTATCCGGAATACAGAATTTACCAAAGCGTTGGAAGCTGTCATAAGCAAGAATGGAGATTATATTGAAGGCCTGTAAAGGTATTTTGTACAATAAATTATTTACTTCCATAATATTTTTCAGCGTGCGGAACTTTTGAAATGACCCTCGTAACTGGTTGTTATACACAAAGACGAGATATATTGCACATCTTAGCATATGACATGAATCACGTTTACTCTCAGCAAGAATGAAACTAGATCTCCCTAACTAAATGCGAAAAATTTAACTATTTACCTCTGACAGAGCCGAGGAATTTCTTTATTCTAATCTGATTTGCAAGATTAACGAAACAAAACAACTGTCCTCTTACATCAAACAATACGCAACTTACTTTTTGATGGAATAAAATAATCTGTAGTAAAAGAATTCCAATGTTTCTTAGTCTTCAAGCAACTTGAATTAAAATCATCACTTATGACGTGAAGATGAATGTGGCTCATACTCGGAATTGCGTGATACCCAAGCCTATTGAAGAAAGAGAGAAAAACAAATAAATAAAATAAAAATAATACATAATATTATTCAATCTTAAAATACAAATGAAATATATACAAAGGTTGTATTTCCAATTTTTTTCTACCACAATTATTGAATATTCACATTATACAAATACATGTAGTTTATTCATAAAATATTATTAAGTTTTTCGATCATTATATCTCCAAGATTTCACAAAAATTAATGAAATTTTAATATAGGGCACTTGGAAGCACTGAGAAACAGCTGGAACTTACAGGCATTCAGAAACAGAAGTGCCAGTCTTTGTTCAAAATGAATACAATGGGCCTTCACACACACCTGAAGTCTTTGTGAACACTGTGGCAGAAGAACCCTGTTACTCCCTTCACCAGAACGTTCCACGCTGTCGCCGATGACATATCTCTTGCGGCAGACCATATCCTTAATTACTGCTTACAATTTCTATTCCTGTTAGTGTCCCGGCCAATTGGCGAAATGATCTCTGAAACATTCGTGCAAGGTCACCCTGGATAAAATTTGTCAGTCAGTGCCATGGATAAAGTCAGTGCCGAATCTTTTGGAAACTTCACTGTTTCTTATTGAACAAGAAATGGTTCACAATGGTTCAGTGTGGTTCAACACAGCCATTTCCCACTTTCAAGAGGTTTCCACATCTTTTTCAGAAAACTGTCTGGTGATGGTGAGGTCGTATGCCATACTCTACTCGACTATGATTGAGGCAGGATGGTAAGCCCAGAGGATTTTTAGAGCTTTCTTACGAAGTGAAAACATGCGAACAATCATTCTAGCGGTTGAATGACTCTAAGATGAAAATCTGTTCATTTGTCAAAAGAATTTTCCGATGATCATTGTGAGGGGAAGCTGCAACAGACTTCCTAAATAAGGGAAATCTTGCGAGCAGTATGCACACTGCAATACCATATATGTCTTTATCCCCCACCCCCAGATATTTTACGTAACACTTGTCAGCAAATTACAATACATTTCAACAATGTGTTTTAATTGACAATGCCTGCAAGTAACGGTCGCCGCTGTGCTTCCATGCCCTAGGTTTCAGTGCTACACGCCTCCATTTGTTCACTATCGCCCTTCTCTGCTCTTATGTTTCAGAAAGTGGCTCACGAAGAAAATCCCCATTCAGAATTTCTCTTCTTAGAAATTATAGAACACTCTCAAACATATATGCTTGAAATGATGGCTGAATATTTTTAGGGTCGCTACGCTCCATTGACATGCATTGATGTGATTTTCAGTGATCACTCCTCCATGGTTCAGCCGATTTTTACATTTTATTTTCTATAAATCTTACCACCAACTGTCTTGATTATCTTAAAAATTTGGTCAAGAACAGCAACTCGCCTCAACAGAAGAAGCATCAGGAATGAGCTGAATTTCTACAAGACAATGGAGCTTCGTACGCCTCGTCAATTACTATTATTGCTCTATCATCACTAGAGTTCTTATTACTTTCATTTACTTAATTCTGTGTATTACTTGCTTTTTCTGTTCCTCCTACTTTTTATTAATTTATTTCTTTACCTACACTGTTTCACTTTCATTACTACTCCTCCATCTCAGCTCTTTTCTAATTCCTTCACACTATAACTGTTACATTTTTCTCAGTAAATTTTCTGTTGGATATTTCTTGCTTCTTTCTCTTGCTCTATTTTATTTTGAGTTTTCTTTTCTCTGCACAGATATCCAAACCTTGACCTGGCTATTGTCCGTTTACTGTAGCTTGGCGCTGTGTTTTGACAAAAAACCTGGCCAGCAAATCTTAGCAGTCCTTCCCCTACTTTCTCCTTATAGCAGTGGTAACAGTGGCACTAACTCGTCAATTTTAGCACTAGTAGGGTTTGGTATTTGCAAGTTGCGTAAATTTCGAAAGAGTTTACTTTTTCTCTAATCAGGACCGTAATTTGTGTGGGGCAAGGGAGGGGCAACTGCCCCACAGGGAGGTTCCCCGCCGTTCGAAGGGACCCATTTGGAGACAAAATTTTCTTAATCCATATACAATACGAACAAGAAATTATAAATGAAGCATCAAACAGTTTCACTACATTACATAAAGCAGCGCACAAAAGGTAAATAAACAAAAGTGAGCCGTGGGCCCACTTCAGTAAGAAACGTCTAAGCCGTGGGCCCTAGAAATAACATTTATTCGCATGGCTTTGAGATTTGTCAATATTGTCTCCTTAATTAATTTGTCATGTATGGAACGGGCCCAGGGGCGTAAGACGCCCCGCAGACCTTGCCGTGAGGGAGGGAGTAGTAGGGACCCCGTTATGCCCGAATGACTCATCCTCACTCTCTTTTACGACCGGGATTTTTGAACTTCGTTCCCTTTTACGGCTAAGATGAGTGCTTTGGTACCTCGATTCTGATTGGCTGAGAGAGGTCACGTGACGTTAGGCCCCGCCCACGCGGGAAATTCAAACTTTCCAGGTCACGTGGTATGACGTCATGAGTCACCCCGACCTCACCCTGGATTTTTGAAATTTGTTCCCTTTTACGGGTAAGATGTGTGTTTTGATTGGTTGATAGCTGTCACGTGATCTTAGACCCTGCGATATTTGAAATTCGTTCCCTTTTACGGGTAAGATGAATTCTTTGGTACCCCAATGCTGATTGGTTGATAGAGGTCACGTGATCTTAAGCCCTGTGACTTTTGAAATTCGTTCCCTTTTTACGAGTAAGATGAGTGTTTTGGTACCTCGATTCTGATTGGCCGACAGAGGTCACGTGATCTTAGACCCGCCACACACCCCATGAGTGAAATATAGAGCGATATGTCGGTGATCACCCTAGACCTGTATTTTAGAATTTTGTTCCCTTTTATGGTTATGCGTAAAGTTCCCATGGAGGGCTCAACCTCCTCCTTAAATAACCCTTTTTTGGTATCATGATATTGTACTGAAGTTTACCTTAAATATTATCATTCTCTTTGACAGATAAGATGATTACCAGCTTTCTTACCTTGATGGAGATCCCGTCCTTGAATTAGTAGCCTATGTCTCTGGAAGTAACAATGGTGAAAGAGAGGTGTCGCTTGTAGATTTCTTATAACACATTGTTGTGAGTTTAAGCGATTTATTGCTCAGTAAGCGCTTCATTAATGGAAACAGCGTTGCCAGATTTTTTCTACCTAAACTGCTCCGATTCTTTTCGAAACGGTTCCGCAGAGTACAAGAAATTTTAAACTAAAAAATTTTTCGAACTAAAAAAAATTTTGTAACTAAAAAAAATTTTAAACAAAAATTTTCAAACAAAAAATTTTCGAACTAAAAAATTTGAAACAAAAATTTCAAAAAAATTCGAACTAAAAAATTTAAACTAAAAACTTTCGAACTAAATTTTCAAATCAAAAAATTTTCGAACTAAAAGGAATTTAAAAAATTTTCGAACCCAAAAAAAAATCGAACTAAAAAAATTAAAAATTTTTCGAAAAATATTTTAAACTGAAAACTTTCGAACTAAATTTTAAAATCAAATTTTTTCGAACTAAAAATTTTAAAAAAATTTCGAACCAATTTTAAAAACAAGTTTCGAACTAAAGATGTAAACCACATTTGAAAATTTTCAAATTAAAAATTTTTCGAACTAAATTAAAAATCAAATTTTGGACACTAAAAAAATTCTTTAATTATTTTTTCGAACAAAATCGTGTAAACCAAATCTTGAATATATTTTTCACCTTAAATTTTCAAGATTACCATGATTTGAAAACAAGTGTTCAGGGTTTCAAGAAATAATAAAACATTTTTTTTTCAACTTGTTGTATTTAACGAAAGGTATGTGGTCTTCCTATACATGTTTATTAACATAATAAATACAGGATCTAGTTAATGAATATGTTGGACGCGTCATCATCTTCGAATCTTGTAGCCGTATCCTGTAAAGAAAAAGAAGAAACGACGGATTAATTTAAGAATTTCTTTTTTTTCTGAAACAATAAAAATGAGTCAATATTGATAAGAGAGAAATAAAACTTACTCGTAAATGATGGATCTGTTTAGGTTCATCTTCCTCCTCGGGTACAGGATCACTGCATTTTTTTCACCGATGGATGTTTATGAACTCTTCTGGGTACTGCATTTTTCTTGGTGTTGCTCCTTTATGGTCAAGGTTCCTCCTTCGGTACGAGATGACTGCATTTCTTCCACTGATGGTTGTGTTGATGGTTTATGAACTCTTGTGGGTACTTCATTTTCTTCTTGGTGTTGCTGCTTTGTGGTTAAGGAGTGGAAAAAAAGGAAAAGGAAAAAAGAAATGGCGGCCTTATTGGGTATTTACAGTTTTTTCTTCTTCATCTTCTTTTTCCAGTTCCATCTTCTGTTTTTTAACGTACCCGTACGGAACCGTATCATAAGAATTGAATTCTTTAAATCGACGTTTTGTGTACTGGATACTGTACATTTTTTCTTCTTTGCGTGTGACGATGGTATGGTCTTTGTTCCTGCATATCTTATGGGGGATAGTGATGGTGACTTGTCCACGGCATTGATTTGTAATCATTTCTTTTAGCGTATTGAAATTTAATTGTTGTCCTGCATTGTAATTTAATGTAAATCCTCTAATTTTGCATATGTAACTGGTGACGTTGGTATCCGGATTGTATATTTCTAGGCTGTAATTTTTTGGCCCTCCACTGACAAATGTCTTGATGTATGCTCGTGGTCCATAAGACTCCATCTCGTCCGATAAGCATCCCAAGTACGTTGAAGGTTCAATGGTTGGCTCTCCAGGCTTCTCCGTAAATATCACAGAATCCGTGTCGAAATATAAAACACGTTCCTGCAACATTTCCAGGTACTTGTACAATTCCAGACGTGCCTGACATGTTGTAAATGCACCTAACACGACATTGGTGTTTCGGTTTTGAACAGGCACATGTTCATTGTACTCCCAGAACGCATACAACATCGTATCATTGATGGGTACAATTTGATGGAGTTTAATGTCGGGGGAAGTGAGTTTTTCATAAAATTCTTCCGGCCGATCAATAATTGTGGTCTGGCTAAAGTTTGTACGCTGGCAAAGCTTTCCCCATAGAGAGTTAAGACAAAGCTTAGATAAGCTTCTTCGGGCAGGATTATTTTCAATTTTGGACGGATCCAATGCAATACCTTCACGCTCCAGGACGGTTTGTATGAATTTTGATTTGTCTTCTTCGGTCACACAGGAACTAGGCCAGCCAGACGCTTCCATTTTCGATTTTAAAAACGTATTGATATATTCCGTGAACAAGCCACCTGTTTTCGTGATGGGATCATATTGTTCAATGTCATAATCCCAAATTTCAAAAATTTCCACTGGTTGATATCCCAATTCTATTGCTTTCTGGATTTCATATAATACCCATGTTCCAGTGAGGCACCGCTCCTGATCATTGTGTGTACACGTTGCTGTAGGGTCTGGGTTCATTTCTTCGGCACACGCAGCACACAGTGGAAAGAGTAGTTTCTTGTTACATCGGTAAGGCAGGAGACCATGATAAAGATGGCGACTTGGTAATATCGTCATTTTGATTAGACCATTGACTTTATTTATTGGTGGTATATTTTCATCACCCTGTAGATAAATTCGTGGATGGCCTACAGGGTATTTAGCACACTTATTGATGTAAGGATAAAGCGAGACAATATCGAAATATTTTATTACTTCTCCTGCTTTTTCGTCGACTTGGTGGTACAATTTCACGCAATTGGTCCTTCCTCCAAAAAAGCTATCTCTTGGATTTAATGGTCTGCGGTTCATGTACGGGTGATTCTTCAGATACGTCGCCATTGCAGGATTTTGTTTTAAGAACTGATTAAATTCGCACTCCCACATTTCATGTACAATGTACCCCAATTCACGCAGTCTTGCATTTTTGCGTTGCGTTCGTTCATAACGGAATTCCATGGTGTCTTCTGGATTGCCATAGATGGGCTGATTACGGCCTGTAGTAATACATACTTTACACCCGTGATAAAAGCAGCCGGCATGCTCGTAGACGTGCTCCTCTAACGTCTCAGGATCTTGGTAGTAACCATCAACATGGAATCCCGCAATAAACACTTCCTTTTGTCGGGCCGCATGTAAGATTTGTTTTTCTTCGGTTTTTTCAATGTAGGCCAGCCATTGCATTGCAGCGATCGATTGGGTACTTCTCCATCGATATCCATGTGCCGGTAGAATTCCAATGGTATTAGGTTTAAGGAAATTCCGGCGGAATACTAAATTAGAAGCACTGGCAATCGTGATCGTCTCCAAGAAGGGATTCACTTTGGTTTCTGTTTCAAATGACGTCATAAACGAAACGCATGCTTGTCGCAGTACATTGACATCTTGAATACAATACTTGAGAATTTCTTTCTGAAAATCAAACGTGTCATTACGATGATCGTTGTACCACTGCATGAACTTGTTTCTGTCTTCGACGGCCATTTCATCTGCACCATAATACTTTGTTTCTGGAAGTGGTCCAATATACGATTGATTCTCCTTGGTGTTGAAGAAATGCGGGAAGTAGCCTTTGGTTGCGGGTAAATTGAACGCTTTTGACAATTTACTTAATGCCATAGGTAGGAAGTTCAACGAGTCAATGAACGTCAGATTATTCAAGGTTAAACTCAGTATCTTGGTCCCATTTAATATGACGTCAGGTCTCCATTGGCATTGTTCGACCATGGTCTTTAAAATGAAATGTCCATCGTAGCCCTTAGCGTTGTGCGCGACACAGAAAATCCTATTTATATTGGGACGACGTTCCCGCAAGTACTGGAGAAAATTATAAACTGGATCCTCTCCTTGGAAAATATGCTGGCGCTGACCACACGTACTGCAAGACTGCTCGATATTAGCGTTTTCAACACATGCATAACATACTTGTTGTGCAACCAATAAATTTGGAATGTGTACATACGTATTATCGCCAATATTCGTGTCCTGCATAGATTCTATATCATAGAATATCAATAAGGCTTTCTTTGCGTGCATGAGTGAAGGAACACCAGGTTTCAAGCATTGGCGATCAGGAAGCATAAAACATTGATGGGATCCCGGAACAATCTTCTTACAAACATTGCAAAAGATCTCATTGCAATCATGAATGCGTTGTCCACTTCGTACAAAAGAATAAACTCTGTAACATCTAGTACATTGCTTCACCATTTTGCATACAGGTTCTCCTTGATGATATACAATATTACGATGATTGTTAAAACATTCCTCGCCGTAAAATTGACGATTGCAGTCGTTGCATAATATCGGCGTTTGATTCTTATCGCATAGAGGTCTCTGTAAGCATTTGGAGCACGTAACAGGACAATTTTTCACATGTCTGTTACGTTTACTATACTTTTTATGGCACGCCTCACAGTAGAACTTGGTTGCAAAACAAGCAGTTAAAGATTGGATGATGTCAAAATGTCCAGCCAAACAAATCAAATTTATGGGAGTGCGATTTTCATCGTTCGGTCCCTCGTACATGATATCATGGCCTGTGAAACTGGTATACACTGTAATTTTATATTCTTTGAGGTATGACTGGAATTGCCGAATTTCATTTACACTGGCACCATGATCCAAATTGACTCCTGCATTTGCACATAGCGCATCGACTTCATCGTCCACAACATATTTCGATTGGCGTTGATACTGCTTATAACGTTGCATATCTACATTCTTGTATGCCTTCAGGCCAATAGCAATAACAAGGGCGTACGCCAAGCACCTTGAATCTTGATTTTGTACACGTACAATCCCTTTTTTGCAACGTAACAATTCTTCATTTTGAAGTATTCCTTGTGCTAAACGATCTCCATATCCGTATCCTCTTGGAATATCCACACGATGGAAATGCACGGTGAATGGCTCGTGCAGGAGAAATGCATTGTTACTTTGTAACACTCTTTCAAAGGAGGCCCACATCGTTTCCAGTGTCAAGTTTCGTGCTTGGCGAAAACTCACCCAAAACGGTTTATTCGTGTTCCGTGGTGATATTACCGATAAACCAACCATCGCCTCATCGTCGACATTGGCTAACAAATGGTCCAGCATTGCTTGGAAACTATTATGTACATACTGTATGATATCGGTTCCTACGGGTGGTGCGTTGAATTGAATTTCGAGCATTCTACCTTCAATGTTAAATCGTCTATAATGGCGAGTGATTTCATTGCGAACAGTAAAACCCGATTCGGCCATGGTTAAAAATGAAAACAAACAAACAGGTACGGTAAAACAAATATGTAATGGGAAAAAGGAATTGAGCAGCGTGAATTTACTACAAAAGAAAAGAAGAAAGAAAAATCTTAATCACCAGATAAACAGGAAATCATAACATTCATGATAAATTCTTAACTAAACAATTCATGTAAAGGTCCTGAGTTTGATTCCTGGCGGTGACGTTCAGAATCTCATTATGAAAGCACGTGTACTAGAAATCAAAGTTTTTTTAAAAAAAATAATTATGTTACTGAAATGAGTGTTTTATTGCTGTCAAACTCGAGACCATTACATCAGCATGTAACTGACCTATCATTCTATAGTGATAAAAAGAATGCATGAAATGAATGAATGTTTCATCAGTACTGAGATGTGACAAAGTACGCGTCAGCATTTTTTTCCCCACTCACAACGACCTTTAAATGATGCGTTTGCAAGTTGAAGAGATTTACCAAGCATTAACGATACACATACGTAATTGTCGAAACAAAATCTGTATAGCGTATTTTTTTTTATTATTGTGACTAAGCGGTTAGCGTACATGGTTCGGACGTGGAAGGCCCTGGTTCAATCCTCGGTGGGTTTGCTTTTCCACGTCGGGGTCGATGTCAAGCCTTTATTGAAATTTAATATTCTCACGCGTTATCATACATTCTTTTCAAAACTAAGCTAAGTGGTTGACGTGCACACCTCATAATACATAAACGTACATAAATCGTCTATAATGACGAGTGATTTCATTGCGAACAGTAAAACCCGATTCGGCCATGATTAAAAATGAAAACAACAAACAGGTACGGTAAAACAAATATGTAATGGGAAAAAATGAATTGAGCAGCGTGAATTTGAGTTGATTTTTTGATTTTTTAGTTTAGCGTCCCTTTCAGCAGCGAGGCTATATGAGACGTGGACCTACTGATTAACGTGTAATCCGAACTACATGAGCTCCCCGCCGGGAATCGAACCCTGGTCTCCCACGCCAAAGGTACGTATGCTAACCGCTTAGTCCGGAAAATCATAACATTCATGATAAATTCTTAACTAAGCAATTCATGTAAAGGTCCTGAGTTTGATTCCTGGCGGTGACGTTCAGAATCTCATTATGAAAGCACGTGTACTAGAAATCAAAGTTTTTTTTAAATAATTATGTTACTGAAATGTGTGTTTTATTGCTGTCAAACTCGAGACCATTGCATCAGCATGTAACTGACCTGCCATTCTATAGTGATAAAAAAAGAATGCATGAATGAATGTTTCAACAGTACTGAGATGTGATAAAGCACTCGTAAGCATTTTTTTCTACTCACAACGACCTTTAAATGATGCGTTTGCAAGTTGAAGAGATTCACCAACCATTAACGTTACACATACGTAATTGTCAAAACAAAATCTGTATAGCGTAAATCTTTTTAACCAAATATTCATGCACTCGTGGCTAAGTGGTTAGCGTACATGGTTCGGATATGGAAGGTCCTGGTTCAATCCTCGGCGGGGTTTGCTTTCCCACATCGGATCGCTGTCAAGCCTTTTTTGAAATTTAATATTCTCACGCGTTATCATACATTCTTTTCAAAACTAAGCTAAATGGTTGACGTACACACCTCTGGCCTTGGTTCAATCCCGGGTGGTTGCTCGAATATCACGTTAAGCTGAAGGGGACACTAATGCTTTCAAAGGGTATCGAACCATATTATTCTCAGGCATAGTTTTTAATATTCTGTAATGCATTCTTTTCAAAACTAAGCGCACACATTTTCTGGCCATGGTTCAATTCCCGACGGGAGTTCACATTCAACATTAAGCTGAAGGGGCGCTAAACCATATCATTTATCGTGCTTACTTTTAATGTGTGGGGATCCTGGTTCGTACTCCCACTTTCCCATTCCACTAATTTCTTCATAGTCTAAATATTTCGTACTAAAAGTAAAACAGTGTATTCGTGATCCGCCCACAAATATTAAATAAAAATGATTTTCGAATCTTGGGTGACAAATAAAATCTCATTGAACTTACCTCAAATTCAATGAACAAAAAGTCGGTGCAATGAAGCTTAAATGAAAACACTTTTAAAAGGAGATCTTCTTCACACGATAGTTGAGAGCGATGTAGGATTTGAAAAATGAAATTTAGATTTTTATTTAGGTCGTTGTGAAAACGACGTCACCGTCAGCCAATCAGAAACGAGGAATTTTATAAAATGACATCACAACGAACCAATCAAAACGCTCGCTGCTTTTGTCATGAATCACGAACCAAAACGATGTGTAACAATCGATCGTGACGTCATTCACGTTTCTCAATAGTATCGCAATTCCGATCCCAAATGATTTCTACATGTCACTACTTGTCGTAACTGTGACGACATTTCATTTTCCTCATATTCCATACGAGAATGTCAATGTTTGCTTTTTTTCCATGAATCATGCTGACACGTTCGTTGTAAAACAAAAGTAATGCGATCCGTTGACGTTTGCATTTTTCAATCATATGTGCTTCTATGTCGTCACACAAAGAAGTCTATCAGCATTTTATTTTAATCCACGTTACACTGTCAGATTTATTTTCTTAAAGTATGAGTGTATCCTTTTCAAGGACCATGGTTCGAAACCCACCAAGCATGATTAAATCCGAATTCATTCATAGCTAAGCGGTTAGGATACACATCTTTGGTTTGAAAGACCTGAGTTCGATTCCTGGAGAAACATTTCTTAGGATTTTTCTAAAACTTGGTTTAAATTTCTAGTTCGAAAATTTTAAAAGTTTAGTTCGATAAAAAGTTTGATTTGAGAAGTGTTACACTGTCAGATTTATTTTCTTAAAGTATATGTGTATCCTTTTCAAGGACCATGGTTCGAAACCCACCAAGATCGATTAAAACCGAATTCATTTAAGCGGTTAGCATACACATCTTTGGTTTGAAAGACCTGAGTTCGATTCCTGAAAAAACATTTCTTAGGATTTTTTCTAAAACTTGGTTTAAATTTCTAGTTCGAAAATTTTAAAAGTTAGTTCGATAAAAAGTTTGATTTGAAAATTTTTAGATGTGATTTACATCTTTAGTTCGAAACTTTTGTTTTTAAAAAATGTTTTAGTTCGACAAAATTTTGTTTCAATTTTTTTAGTTCGAAATTTTTTTTGGGTTCGAAAATTTTTTGTTTGAAACTTTTTTGTTTCAAAATTTTTAGTTCGAAAATTTTTTGTTTGAAAATTTTTGTTTAAAATTTTTTAGTTTTGAAATTTTTTAGTTCGAAAAAATTTTTAGTTTAAAATTTCTTGCACTCTGCGGAACCGTTTCGAAAAGAATCTGAGCAGTTTAGGTAGAAAAAAATCTGGCAACGCTGTTTCCATTAATGAAGCGCTTACTGAGCGTTTAAAAAATCGCTTAAACTCACAACAATGTGTTATAAGAAATCTACAAGCGACACCTCTCTTTCACCATTGTTACTTCCAGAGACATAGGCTACTAATTCAAGGACGGGATCTCCATCAAGGTAAGAAAGCTGGTAATCATCTTATCTGTCAAAGAGAATGATAATATTTAAGGTAAACTTCAGTACAATATCATGATACCAAAAAAGGGTTATTTAAGGAGGAGGTTGAACCCTTCATGGGAACTTTAAGGATAACCATTAAAAAAAAAAAAATCCAGGTCTAGGGTGATCACCGACATATCGCTCTATATTTCACTCATGGGGTGTGTGGCGGGTCTAAGATCACGTGACCTCTGTCGGCCAATCAGAATCGAGGTACCAAAACACTCATCTTACTCGTAAAAAGGGAACGAATTTCAAAAGTCACAGGGCTTAAGATCACGTGACCTCTATCAACCAATCAGCATTGGGGTACCAAAGAATTCATCTTACCCGTAAAAGGGAACGAATTTCAAATATCGCAGGGTCTAAGATCACGTGACAGCTATCAACCAATCAAAACACACATCTTACCCGTAAAAGGGAACAAATTTCAAAAATCCAGGGTGAGGTCGGGGTGACTCATGACGTCATACCACGTGACCTGGAAAGTTTGAATTTCCCGCGTGGGCGGGGCCTAACGTCACGTGACCTCTCTCAGCCAATCAGAATCGAGGTACCAAAGCACTCATCTTAGCCGTAAAAGGGAACGAAGTTCAAAAATCCCGGTCGTAAAAGAGAGTGAGGATGAGTCATTCGGGCATAACGGGGTCCCTACTACTGAGGGGCCACAGGCTCCGGGGGGCATAAATAGTAAGAAAAAGATAGAAAGAGGGGGCTCAAGAATGAGAAAAAGAACTTTTTCTAGGAGGCCCAAATACACGTATTAATGCTTGCCCACCAGAAAAAATCTAAGTTACGACGCTGTCTCTAATGTGAATTTATTGGTACAGTTCTGCTAATAGTTAACTATATCAGGTTGGTCTCTTTAAACCTTGGGCCATGGAGAGAAACAATCTTACAGGAGGATAGTATTCAAATTTTAAGAAGGTAGAGAAAGAGAGCGAGGATGAGAAAGATGAGAAGAAAGAAAGAAAGAGAACGAAAAAAAAACACTTCTATATTTACTTCATAATGAATTTATGCACATATAAACGAAAAAGGGATATCGGAACCCACCACCATAATATTGTGGAAGTGTTGGCAACATAATATTCTGAAGGAATATATTTCCCGCCAATTCTGGGGCCTCAGTGTTTGGCCCAATTCTGGCCTTACAGCAGTGGTGGATCCAGGGGGGTGATCGTGGCGATTGCACCCCCAGGAAAGGAAACTTACTCATTTTATATATTTAAATAAAACACAATTCCAGAGTTTGGAGCTCTTAAAAGTAGCTCTAAGTAGCAGTATTAAAACTCACCTCCCCCCAGGAGTCCGTCCTGGATCCGCCCCTGCCTTACAGAAGCTACCATCTAGGCATTCCCCTCCTGGGACTGAGGAAACCCTTAATAAGGAATACCGGCTAGAGCCAGGTTCATGCGCACGCTCGATCTACCTATTTTAATGCCTTTTTTTTTGTGTTGCACAGTGTCTCGTAAGGGCACCCAAACAGGGCAAATGTGTACAGCTTTAAAATGTTTAAATGTTACAATTCGCTTTATACTGTACTTTGAACACGTAATTCAATGTGTATTATAATCTTATAGCAGCATGGTTTATTTCTTAATACTTTAAGTCTATGGTTGTTAGTATTTATAATTATTGCATTATACTAATCCTTCTCAAAGCTCGTTCAATTAGTATGAAATTCTAGGCTTAGCAGTTTGCAACATTGCAAACCTTCACCAACAGGCAGTATGTGGTGAGAATATTTCCACCTATACTCGCATCGAAATTCCCAGCCCTTGTTTACAATCAGTACAATATGTTTCTGTCACCTTATCATGAAAACAATGCTGTCCAGCAAACCTAACGGTCTTCGTTTTCTCTGTTTATTGTTTACAACACAAACTGCCATCTTCCAATATTGCCAGGCGTACAAGGTTTTCGCACACTTTCGAACAAGAACACTTGTACAAAATTGAGTACACATTATATGTAAGATTGTATTACATAATTACTAACTCGATTTGTCATAACGTTAATATCTCAGTCATCTCAAAAGCAGCAATTTATGTAGTAATAGCACTTGGTCCATGACTGTGCAGAAATAGGTACATTCGGTTCGGCGATTCATGTGCCTGGCAACCATGAATTAACCATGTAGGGGTGAAAAGCAAGGTTTTGACGCTCGCACTACAATTGTTTGTAAACAATTTTCCATCCTAGAGTGAACGAACAATACATTCTCTGTAATTATACATCCGGCACTATTTTATACATGATCAACTGTAATGTTAGACCATGCTTGCTTAATCTTTCCGTTAATATTTTAGTACTTTTGAAGGCGAAATGATAGTTTCAAAAACTTGATAATGCTTTTGTCTGTAACATGTTATAAACTAAATCAAACTACTTGGCGTGACAATCCTTTGTGAGCATGAACAGCTCCAACGCCATCTGTTAGCTAAACTACGTCCTGCCTAGCGATTAACACACGGTCAGCGCGCTGTGTCGCACTGTCTTTAACAAGCGTATCCGGATTTTTCTAGACCCAGTTGCCATCACGTCTTTTATTCACTTGATTCCCCAGTTTGCCTCACGATGCTGGACGGATGCCGAAAATTGAGAATCGAACCACCCGGACGTGAGTCCAATGGTATAACCAGTAGACTGCAGTCTCTACCCTGTAACATATTATACACCTTTATTTTTCTTCGATTCTATTACTCATATTGGAATTTATTTTTTCTAACTTTATATATGCTTAAAACAAATTATTCACCAGGACATAGTGTAGCTCAACTGTTAGAGCGTTGGCTTCGCACTCGGGAGGTTGTGGGTTCGATTCCCGCTGCCGACCATCCTGGCTGGGGTTTTCCTCAGTCATACCAGGCAAATGCCGGGATGGTACCTACTAAACAGGCCTTGGCCGATACCTTCCCAAATCCTTTCTATTGTTACTGTTGTTGTTAAATTTATCCAGCATAAAATGGCCTCTAAACTGTATCTGGTAATTGTTAAATAAATAAATGAATAAAAACATTATTACACAACAAAAAACAAAGTGAGCTTAAAATACTCTCGCTAAGTGCTTCAACAGATAGAGAACAGAACAAAAGAAGAACAGAAAAGGAACTGCGAAGCTTCCAGTTGGAAGCCATATTGCAATCCGGATTCGGATTAAAAGTGGAAAGAGCTTAATGAAGTAAAGTAAAACTAACGAACCTAAAAACCCAATTAATCGAAAACTAACATTATTCGGTAAGAGTACAAACGGAGGAAGAGATAAGTAATGAAAATAAATTTATAAATGTACAGGGTGGCCCTAAAGTAGGTATATACCCTTGCATTGATCAAGAATAAAATTCTAGTTTATGGGTTTATTTGCTTCGGCTGTTCCGAGCTTAAGATGTAAGTAAAAACACATTAAGAACAAATAATAAAGATACGAAGCCTACCTGATAGATAACAATAAGAAATGATATAAAATGCAGTGCGGTACTGTATACCTACTTTTGGGCCACCCTGTATAATTACATATTATTCTTCATTTGTTGAAGTTTAGCATCCCCTTTCAACACCTATGTTACATGAGACGTGGACCTACAAGTTAAGGTGACCACCATAATGCTCTCCCACCGGGAATCAAACCTGGAACCTTATGATAAAAAGTACACGCACTAGCCACTAGACCTGCATGGAGGGCTATTTATCATCATGTACAATAATAGAAAAGAAATATTAAAAAAAAAAAAAGAACTGAAATTACTAATATAATAAACTATAATGAAGTAAAAATAAAAGAGTACAGAGAGGCAATATAAAATTAAATATTTCATTTTAATTCCCTTTAGGCTAAGGGGGGCGGATGATTAAAGCAAGTGATAAAAATGTGGAAGGAAACAGGAATACCCCGAGCAAACCCAATTACTTGGCTGGGGGTCGAAGTAGGGGATCCACACACCATAGGTCAGCGCTCTACCATTAAGTCAACATGCCATCCTAATATAAAATGAAAATTGTGTGGAAAAGATCTTGGATATTATACGGTTCCATACTCTCACACACAGCAACCACATGTTTTTGCCACGAACACGTGTTTTTATGTTCATAACACTAACAATAGCAAACGACGAAAGAAGACCACCAGGAAGGAAGACACGAACAGGATTAGGAAAAGCCACGAAGACGGCCGACTTCCCCTCATGGGCCCTCTCTCTAAGAAGATGCTTATAAAAGAAGACCTCAAGAAGAGGAAACTATCAGTTTATCGCTGATCACTCACCCACCAACACCTTTTGCTGCGGCTGCCATGGGCTGTGGATAATTCCTTTAAAACCATCCCCTGAGGCTGCTATTCTTTAACTTTCCTTTAATCATCTACTCCTGAGGTTGCTATGAAAGGAGTTATCCGCGACATCTGCCTATGAGCTAAAGAACTGAATCTTTATTCCGAGGACACTTTTATGTACTAAGGAAATGTATTGAATTCTGAAAACATTTAAAGACCACAAGAATTTTGTAAAACTTTTATAAGACTTTATAATAAACTGTGATAGCTTTAAGCCCCTAGTTTCCTTTCTCATTGTAGTTGTTATGTTATATATTTTACATGTTATTTATTCCATTGAAAATTGGCCTCGGCACGCTGTATCTGGAATTTTGCCAGATAAACAAATACTCCTTATTTTGCTCTTTCAGACACAAGCCTTCATTATTATCACGATTTTAGTCCTAAAATAACGAGTGCTTGTCATACAATATACTCCTACTCACATATTTTATACCCTTAAAAAATGTTTACATCAGCCAACACTGCTCTATGGAGATTAATATTGAACGTGGAAGTAGGAGCAAATTTCAACTACTTCCGGTTAGTAGAAAGATGCGAGTGAAGATGTCTCCTTCCCCTGAGATGATGAATCGATTTAAAGAAACTACTTATCGATATCTGTTACTGTTCTTGTTCTGTGGTTATCAACATTAAAACCAGAAATGATTCATTTCTATCACCTCCCGTTTGAACAGAGGCTTAACGGATGAGATGGAACCTGTTCTTGGGACGTGAACCGATTCAAGAAAAAGCTTCTCGATATCTCTTACTGTTTTTATTCTGATATTTGTCGACAGACCGACACCACCATGCTATAAAACTTCCAGTTCTTATGCACAGCATTGTTTGGAAGATTCATAATTTCTCAATTTTGAAATAACTGAGAAAAGAAGTTGTATAATGGAGATATGCATTTATAGTTGCAAAAGTAATAATATGTTAATAAAAGTAAACCATTAAGGAAAAGAACGAAGTACAACACCGAGAATGAATAAATAACAGAGTAGTACATAAATCACATTAGTAATTAAAAAGTCGGCGAATTTTTACTTTGGTCATTTCATTCAATGAATCGATTCTTAGGGAACTGGTTCCTCGAAACAGTTCGTAAAATATCACTAGGAAGCAGTTCCTCACGAATCTAATCGGACAGAAATCATGATGGTCCAGACTATATTGTTTCTACAATTATTTTAAATATTGCCCGATTCAAATGCTGACAGATTTGGAATCATGCTAACTTCTCATCGTAATAGTTCTAAATTTATCAAAACTCGAAATATTCAATGTATAAAATAATAGAGCAGGAAGCGCGATATTTCTTGTCTACTATTAAGGACACACAAAGACAATAAAAAGCCCGAAAAACCAAAGTAGACAAGACACAAAAGAGACTGAATGAAAAATATGAACCACATACTAGATTATACACACGAGGGGGGGCAAGCTCTCTCTACCCCTGACCAACAATTAAAATGGAAAAAAAAAAAAAAATAAATAAAACTAATATGAACATCTCAGAGAAGTACATACTTGAAAGAAAACACGCCTCCGAACCTCTCGAACACAACCAACTATGTACCTTAAAGTAATAAAAAAATTAGATATAAATACCTGAAATTTTAGTGTAGTAAATATAGTTCGACAGCTTGATTTGTAAATAAATATTTCTCCCCAATATTATACAAGAATAAAAATGTCCTACTCCATATATAATAGCCGAACTGCATCACCATTATCAACACAATACTGTATTTTGCGTGTATACAATACAATCATATGGCCCACTAATATAATTGACGAAATTAGAGATGTGGATCACAGAGTCGTTCCATGTCAAATCAACACAATTTGGGAACAAAATTTACCTTACCATCTCAGATTTTAATGAAATTTGGTACATAGATGCCCTCTATATAGACTAAAAAAAATACCAAATTTCAATTCGATATATCAACCGGTATTGAAGATAGGGCCATATTCGATGATTCTAATAAAAGTGAATACTATAACTCCCGATGGAAGAAGTTATGTTCTTCTTGAAAGAGATGTATACTGAACAAATGTGGCTTTCTCAAACTTCAAATGATAAATATATCCTACTACTTACTAAGAAGTTTTACTATGGACTCGTCTATACTCTTTCTTCAAGTAAGTGTTCATTTTTATTTTCACAGAAGGGTAGAACTTGGCGTTCTCGTGTTATACATACCTCTACGTCCAAAGTATTCTTGAAAAACCCTGTCTTAGTTTTGAATTTTTTAAACAATGAACTCAAACAATGAACCCATTATCATCGCAAATTTATATTTTGCCAGGTGCTTTACACCTATACTATTTATTCATGAAATTAATTACAAAATTTTAAAATATATGTACTTTTTGAAAAATTCTGAAGTAAAATTTTGATTTTGATTTTGAAAAAACAATTCTTTATTAGCCTATATGATGATGTACACCACAGGAAAGAGCTTGAAAAATGCTGTAAAATAACACTTCAACCACCTCACTAGCTAAATTATGAGCTGCAATTACAATTTCAAAATTCATTGAAAATGCTATTTTAGGGATCTTTTTCAAACTTTACATAGCTCTATTTTCAATACCGGTTGATATATAAAGTTTAAATTTGGTATTTTTCTTAGTCTATATAGAGGGTATCTATGTACTAAATTTTAGTAAAATCTGAGATGGACAGGTTTAGTCACTGTGTTGAATTGATATGGAATGACCCCACAGTTAAATGTCTGCACTGACCACTAAGTGCCAAAATAACTGAAAAAGAGGTTAACGTCATGAACACATACTAATGTCACGAAAACCAATATAAAGGAACACCCACTACATTAGACATGTGTCATCACGAAAACCAGCTTAACACACGCACAAGAAAGTGTCACAGCAACACGCACGAAATGTACCTCCAACTACGACGCAAAATACATGATCAAATCATAAGCAAGACCACATGACGTCAAGTCATATCCATACTACCGCGCACAAACAGAAAAGCAACAATAAGTTACCACGCGACTCGATACCAGTAAGGAATCTGGAAGAACAGATACATTCTCAAAACCGGAAACAAAAAGATCCAAATTATTGAATCGAATAAAATAACCAAAGTAAAAACTTGCCAAAAAGTCACATTATTTCCAAGTAATTATTATATTAATAATAATTAAAACAATTCCGATAATTCTAAATCACTGTGAAACTTTGACGAAACGCACCTGAATTCTTAGTTTGATGCAGAGAATAATTTTAATGAATTTCTACTTCTTTCATTATCACATTATCTATTAATTTACTCACAGAAAATTTCTGTTGGAATGCTTTTTGGTCAGTTCTAATCCTTTCTTTTCCATATGTTTCAGTAATCCCAAATGAGACTGCTTAACTGCATTCAAGTTTGGAATATTTTCCTTCGGCAGAATCAGGAAGTGAAATTCCGCCTGTAAAAAAGAAGGAAAAAAGAGACTATAATTATAGGTTAATTAACAATAAAGATTGCAATAGAATAATTTATTTTTTGAAGCGCTGTATTAATTGTAAGTCAGTACAATATTTCGTTTCCTTTTTATTGTACTTTGCTCGAAATATCTTGAGGTAGCTATATTTAGAATCATATTGTAATGTAATGGTAGAGATGGTAGATGGGTTTGTTTTTTTTCCTCACCATTTTATTACAAAAAGTTCTATACAAGTAATATGCTACAAATAAGTAGTTTCCCCTATACCAGGGTTTCTCAACTTGGGGGTCGCGAAGATAAGCGGAAGAGATAAATATAATTACAATCTAATACCGGAAAACATTTTTAAATATTATTTTGAATTTTGTTCTGATAGACAAATTTTTATTTTTATGGTGCCTTCCATTTCAACTCAGGCAAAATATATATATATAAAATTGTACCATCACCACTTCATATATTGTTGAAACTTTTTGTATAGCAACTAGACATGTTTTTAAGAGACCCATATTTTTTTGTTTTGTCGAAAAAAATTTTCCCGTCAAGTAATGGGCCATCAAAGACGGAGAGTACAATTTATGAATTGTAGAAGACATGGAAAATGGTCAACTTCAGAGCCTCACCATTCGGCTATGGAGACAGGTAGAGTTATAATTCTTGTTGTGGTATGCACATAGGGATACAAATAAACTATATTTTATTATAGTTTGGTTTGCGCACCGCTCGTTTTCATACATATATGTATGTAACAAAAGTTCCTTTTTGCAGATTTCTTAAATCTACACTTTGAATTGCAGAAGTTCGATTTTGGAGGAAGCATGAAGTTAGTTCATGGTGACCCGTTACTGCCATAAAATCGCGCCATTCTCCGAAAGCCAAAGACGACTTCGTTGAATATCAGTTACCAGTCGCATACTTTCCCTTTTTTTCTTCTGGAAGTCGTCGAATTCAGTTCCAAGCAACAAAACGAGAGTAATACCCGGAGTTTGTACTTGCACTATACTCACGAATTCTTCTGCGGTTTTAGTGGGGGCGCGGTGGCTCAGTGGTAGAGCGTTCACCTCCGGTGCTTGGGGTCCCTGGTTCGATCCCAGCTCACGCCGTGTGGGCTTTGTGGTGGACAAACACCATGCTCGTGGGTTTTCTCGGGGTTATCCCGTTTCCTCCCACTTTCTGCTTCCACCATCTGAAAGCGATTTTTAAAGTAGGATGCAGCACCATCAGAAATCACTGACACGGTTTGGGAAATTGTAGACACTTATTTTCAAGTATTCAAACCTTTTTCTATAAAATATATTTTCGCTTTTCTTCGACTATTTTTAGAATCTTGTCTATGGCTATGAGTACATGAGCCGAATCGTGTGTTTTATCGTCGTTTATTACAACAAAACTGTCAGTTGTTTCATATTCCGGTGGTAACTCTGAGTTTCACTTTGCAGAATAACAGTCCAGTTTTCAGCGAAGTCCACGTGAAGTAAAATAGAATTTGTATCTTGAAAGTTTATACGGCGCTTTTCGGTAGCAATTAATTCTCTTTGGATTTTCTTGATGTAGTCATGAATTACAATTCTTACAGTTAAACCAGCAATGTACGATACGAAAACAGAAAGTGGCACAGTTTTATTGTTTTTCCATATGGCATACGTAACACTTTCATTTTCATCAAGATCAACAATTAAAGACTCCACACTTATTCCTTCCACTCCAGGACATTCACCACATTCTTGAAGAAGACAGTTGTCATTTTCTACGGATCATACTACTAAAGGAAATAGGTCACTCATGACAGCTTCAATACAGGCTGCACCTTTGATTTGTAGCAACGCACTAGCAGCTAACTTAAAAATTTGCACAATACACACTTCCCTCGCAGGTTGCGGACTGATCCACTTTAGTCGAATACTGTGAAATTCCGAGTGATCCATTCTTATGTTGGGATTGTTCTGTTTAAAAAGTCAGTAAATTTCTTTGGAACGCGTAAGAAAACGTTTAGATTTTTTAAAACTTTTGTCCTTTTTGATCACTGTAATGATATCGCACTTAATTGAGACTTTGCCTGGGGCATTACAAATCATCACTGAGGTAATAGTTCAGCTTTTTGTAGATCATCAGAATTTATTGGATGGCCATTTCAAGTAAACTTAAAATTTGGGTGTTTCGTAATCGTAATTTCCACCTCAGATTATTTCGGTTTAAGAAAATGGAGTAGGGGGAGGCTCATTTTACTATTTCAGAGAGCCTTTTTGATCAAAATAATAATAAAAAGAAAAAAAAACAGTCAAGAAAACCTTTTATTCTTCATTTAATGAATGTGAACCACCAACAACATCAAATCATTGCACTTTTATTGTTCCCAGTGTTGCTGTTAACATCAAAGTTAACGAAACTTCGCTAACTTTAAAAGGCTGCAGTTAATTCATGAAGCATTGGTCGAGAATAGTATTTGGTGTGTTTTTGAATCATCTGACAAAATTTCAGAATTTTAAAAGATGGTGCTTTCGAAAAAATGGCGATTTTTGAAAATTTTACAATTTCTCGAATTTTTTGCGACAAAACGGTTGCACACAGAAGCGATACATTTTTTTTTTTTCGGAAAGCGGGTAACCAGGTCTTACCTACCGTTAAAACAGAATTTTAAAATTCGAACCGGAAGTGCTCGAAAAAAAAAAAAATTCGCAAACTTCGACTTTTCAGATAAATTGACGTTCATTTGTTACTTTATGTACAAAAAGATACGCATGCGCAAACCAAACTATAATAAAATATAGTTTATTTATATCCCCATGTACATACCACAACAAGAATTACAACTCTACCTGTCTCCATAGCGGAATGGTGAGGCTCCGAAGTTGACCATTTTCCATGTCTTCTACAATCCATAAATTGTACTTCACGTCTTTGATGGCCCATTACTTGGCAGGAAAATCTTTTTCCACAAAAAAAAAAAAAAAATGTTTTAAAAACATGCCTAGTTGCTATAAAAAAAAGTTTCAACAATATCTGAGATGGTGATGGTACATGCTCTGTCTGAATTGAAATGGAAGTCACCTTATACTTACTGTTAAGAAGAACAAAGAATAGGTTTACTAAACATTTTCAACAGGTGCAGAGTGTTTAAAAATCAATTTAAATGAAAGAGGTACGATATGAAACTGAGAACTGTATATTGAAATACCAGAAAAATACAAATGCAACAAAACCTGTCTATTAAAATACAATTAAAATTTAAACTTAATGAGATACCTGAGTGATAGTGATTTAAAGTATTTGATCAAATATAAAGCATTTTGGATTATGAAAAACTAACTTTTTGCAGATACGTTCCTATGACACTAAGCCGTCGATATGTAAGGCTATTTTCTGCACTATGTTTATCTACGCAGACGCGGTTGTTCTCTACGAACGCATTCCAGCTTCGCCGTACTCTTATGTAGGTCAGATATAATTCTTGCTTTTAGCGCCAGTCTAGCACAGGGTAGTTTGTGCATTTTGCACTGTCGATTTTATAGTGCTCAACACGAATGCAACCTCTCCCCTAAGAAATAAATTTTAAAGGTATTTCCTGAAGAACAAAGTAAACATACCATTAATTTATATATGGTTCCATAAACTGAATTTTCACTATAATCTGCATTTCAATTTCATTTCGAAACATATACTTCAGTAACCATATGTTTTCAGCTCCCCTGCAACACGGGATCTGCGAGGGAGTAACTTATGCCTCCGCCCAACAGTACAAAGAGAAACAATAGTTTGATTTATATTTCCACCGTTAAACATTATAAGTCCATCAAGGCCAAACTATTGACAACTAGGACTGCTTTAAAAGGGTATAATAGGCTAGGGTTAACTCAAGGTTCGGGAATTTTGGACCCACTTTGTTTAATGATATGATATGAACTGAAGCAGTCATTGTAAAGTATACCCTATATAGATTTACAAAAATTAGAGATATATGTCACATGTTGTTTTTAGCTTTTACACATACACATGATATTATATATGACGCAATTTTTTTTTGGGGGGGGGTGTTTATGTGAGGAAGGTTCTAGAACACAGGCCCCCTCATATAGTTTAGTAGTTAGGTTGGTTTCTCTCTGTACCAAAGTTGGATGACATTTAGTATCTCCTCCAACTCATTTCATGATTCCAGAACTGAGTACTTTGCTTTTGTCTAAATTGTGATAAAGGTAGAAGTACAAGGGCCCTGGGGGCTTTTAACTCCCTTCGCTAGCTGTCCCTAGCTCAGCTATATTTTGTAAAGTAACTAACACACTGTAAATCTTTCAGCCCCAAAGTTTAATATTTAATCCACATAGTATTGCCGAGCGAACGTTAGAGAGTGAAGGGGGTTAGAGCCCCGCAGGCATCGTTTTCTATCTTTATTATAGCTCAGTGGAAAGGGGGATCTGTGTTCTAGAACCTTGCCATTTATGGGTATAAACAGTTACTTCACAAAGAAACAATAATGTGTACTTTATGCTGCAGAAAAACACATGAGAAAGGGGGGTGCGCACATATAGCCCTATGTAAAGACGGTTTAGTAGCCAGTTTGGTTCCTTTTTTCCAAAGTTCAATATTCAATTCACATAGTAATGCCGAGCGAGTGAAGAGGGGTTAGCAGCCAGGTTGATTATTACAAATCAAAGAGAATGCGGAACAGTGTACTAGAACCTTGCTTATATGTCATCTGTGAACATTGAAATAGCGTTAAGTTAAAAAATACAATTATTACGCCACTGTAGTGCAAAGGTAACTTGTAGTTGCAGATGATGATGCGTATTCCTCTCTCCTTCAGAGCTCCTTCGTGGCTAGGCGGTCAGCGTACGCGCCTTTGTCGTGGGAGACCCGGGTTCGATTCCCGGCGGGAGCTCATGTGGTTCGGATTCCACGTTAATCAGTAGGTCCACGTCTCATATAGCCTCGCTGTTGAACGGGACAAACTCAAAATCTTTAGGTGTATACCTACCGTCGCAAACGCGCCTTCTACTGCCGAATCCCGGGAGGCACCCTTTAACCTTACGTGTTCCAACTGCAATATGTGAGTGCGCCAAAAATAACTATTAAAGATAGTACTTTCAGAGTTTCAGTACTTTATAAATTTAACCCTGTATGGTAAACCCAATCTGTATCCTCAATAGTTACTTACTTTAGGATATTTATCTTTTATAATGACAACTTTATCATCATCTTCAACTTTGAGATTGGCATCTTGCATTGATTGAAGCAGCCCAAATTTCCAATGTCCTGGGCCATTTCCAGAATTACTCTTTTTTGAAGCAACTTCAGTTATAGCTTCGCCACTTCTCTTCATACTTAGAAACAGAAAACCCTTACGTAGAATTTCTGGGAATTAACAACAAAAGATAAATAATTTTCTAAACCTTACAAACCCACAAGTTTGCGGGTAGACCACACGGCCATGCTGGCCACTGTTGCCAACTCGCCAGTGCGAAATGTCGCTAGTTTAGTACTCTAAAGTCGCTAGAAGTCGCTAAACGCCTCCTGCCAAGTCGCTATATAATTTTACAAAGGAATTAAAAATAATTTAAATTTTTTTCATGTGCAATGGAAGACTCGAGTATTTTTTCTTTAAAAAAAATGACCACCTTGACAAAACCACTGCACTATGCTCTTTCAAGAATACAAAATTAAGAAATATAGCATTAAAAGTTTGCAAATACTTGAAATTTTGGATCACTTTTTCCCATTCCTTCTTATAGAGTAGGATAATATTTTTTGGGTGGGTTGGGAAATTCATGTTGCTTTCGTATTGGAACAATTCACCGAACTCACCCCACGAAATTTCTGTATAATTTATATTAAGAACAACCGCAGTTAAATTAATATATAAATCACACGCACTACACTGAACCAGAAAAGCACAACGTCACTGTCACTGTACGCACTGTGCAATGCAAGAGGTTACCAGCTATTACGCAACTAGTTAGATACGGGAAATTCCCGGATTTCCGAACCTCAGTGAAGAAAGGCATAATCCTCAATGCAGCGATGAATCCAACGAAGTAAGTCGCTTATAGCAGTAGTGCAAAAGGGTGTGTAAAAGTAATTATTAGAATCACAAACTGCTAAATTTTGGAAACTTTAATATAAATATAGAACAAAATATTTGAATTCCTAAATGTCGCTAGATTTGTCGCTAGGCGCTAAATAAAAATTTTTGTCGTTAGACACTTCCAAAAGTCGTTAATTCTAGCGACAAAGTCCTAAATTAGCAACATTGATGCTGGCTGAGGACGGCATGAGAAACAGCTGATTAGAATTATATCGATCCTGAATTTTTCGATCATTAGAATCGAATATCTGCAGGAATCAAATAAATCATGTATTCTTTGAAAAAATGAATCAATTCTTATAAAGAATCATTGTTTAATGATTTATTTATTTATTTATTTATTTATTTATTTATTTTTATTTATTTATTTATTTTATTATTATTATTATTATTATTATTATTATTATTATTATTATTATTATTATTATTATTATTATTATTATTATTATTTTGCAATGATCAAAGACATAGTTCCGCCCGATCATGGCAGGCTTTGGCCCAAGCCTTCGGTCTGTCTCTGTCTGTATATTATAGGTTACGATGGTTACACTGTAAGTTTCAGGAATGTAGTGTTGGGATTATGGGAGCTTACAATATTTTTGGATATTTATTTATTTATATATTTAAAATAATTGGTAGTAAAATGTGTGGTTTTAAAATGAAAGTCGGAACTTTGATAGGTAAGTCGACTATTGTATTAGATATTGTTAGAAGTTAAATAAATTGTACCAGGGGCGGATCCAGAGGGGGCGATCGCCCCCAGAAGAGGAAACTTTCTTATTTTATGTATATAAATAAAACCCATCCCAAAATTTGGAGCCCTTAAAAGTAGCAGTATGACAACCCACCGCCCCCCCCCCAGAAGTCGGTCCTGGATCTGCCCCTGAATTGTACTAACCAAGGAAATTGTTTGCGTTAGAAAACGTGGTTACGACAGGAGCCAGTGGCGTAGGGAAGGGGCAGAGGGGCCGGTTCCCCCAAAGAGGTCCGACAATGTACTTTAGTACTTTGATGTTTGTAATTTTTAAAATATATTTTTATGTTTATATATTTTTTGTTTGCAATTTTTCTATATGTACTAGGGATGGCCAAAATTTTCCGGAATCCGGATTCCGGAAATTTTGTTTTCCGGAATCGGAAAATTTACTTTCCGGAATTCGGAAAAATTCCGGATTTCGGAAAAATTCCGGATTTCGGAAAAATTCCGGATTTCGGAAAAAATCCGGAATCCAGAAAAATTCCGGATTTCGGAAAAATTCCGGAATTCAGAAAAATTCCGGATTTCGGAAAAAATCCGGAATTCGGAAAAATTCCGGAATCCAGAAAAATTCCGGAATTCGGAAAAATTCCGACATTCGGAAAAATTCCGGATTTCGGAAAAAATCCGGAATTCGGAAAAAATCCGGATTTCGGAAAAATTCCGACATTCGGAAAAAATCCGGAATTTTTCCGAAATCAGGAATTTTTCCGATTTTACTTTCCGGATTCCGGAAAGTAAAAATTCTGGAATTGGCCATCCCTAGCTAGTAGCTGTTAAAAGAGAAACACAATAATGAATATATATACTGTATTAGTTTCTTGTAGTTGGATATGTCTTTATCACTTACGTAGACAATTGCTACTGCAGTTATTTACTGTTTTATAAGGGTCTTATTTTCACACACAAAAAAGTCGCCGGTATGTCTCAAACATTATCGCGTTCCCACCTACAGCTACTCCAAAGCACTGCAAACTACTTTGTAACCAGGTGAAAGGCAGTGGAGGAAAAGAAATCTCAACAAATATTCTAATAACATTCGCTTATTGTCAACATACCTACAGTGAGCGCAGAAAGTGTTCGTACACCGTGCATACTTTATATTGAAAACAGCTAGCATGAGAACGGGAGGTGGAAAATATATATATAACCAGAATTAAGACTACACATTCATACATTTTATTTCTATATACAAGAGAAAGGCCAAACAAACACAATCACTGTTTTGTTCAGAAGAAAAGAGAGAATTCCTTTTTTGTAAACGCAAAATGTCACCGTACACTTATGCTTGAATTAGTGCTTATAAAGTATATTACGTTATTTAATATTTTGTGGGATTACCCTGTGCGTTAATGATTGTCTGTAGTCTTCGTGGCATTGATTTCACCTGTAGTAGTTCGTAGTTCTGTAGCTTCGGGACTGATTATGTCCCATTCTTCTTGAATAGCTTTTCTTAGGCCTTCTTTAGTAGAGACAGGGCCGGCGCGAGAGAGGGTCGAGCCGTGCCACCACCCAGAGCGGCAAGTCTAATGGGCGGCAAAATTTGAAAAAGAAAAGAATACTATCAAAATATAATGCTTCGTAATAGGCTCACATGGAAAAATAAGATTGTGTTAACCTGAGAATGTAATTGAACTTACTTCACTCACATTCAAGAAATACTCTCTCAGGAAATTCAGAGCATTCCTCCTCGTTTTCAATTATCAAACTACTAGCCACAGGTATCTCGTTCAATATTTCCCTTGCAGCAGTGTAGATAGGATTTTGAGCTAGAGTGCATAAGATTATCACGGTGTCTTTTTATATTTTTTTCTATTCAATAATGTTCTAACGCTCCGCTCCAAGTATGCAAAAGGTACACTCCCACTTGAGACAGGCCGTTCTAGCCTGTAGCATTCAGGGGCGGATCCAGGACGGACTTCTGGGGGGCGGTGGGTTGTAATACTGCTACTTAGAGCTACTTTTAAGAGCGTCAAAAAATAAACTATATATTTTATTTATATATAAAATAAAAAAGTTTCCTCTTCTGGGGGGGAGATCGCCCGATCGCCCCCCCCCCCCTGGATTCGCCCCTGGTAGCATCTAGAGACATTTAGGTTCTAATAGCGAGTTTTTGACCAATTTACAAATTGTTCATTGCGAATATAGTAAATCGTACAGCGTATTATTTCTTGAGAAATGTTTCATTTTTTGTATACCTAAAAAAAAAGTTTATGACTTTTTTTTTCTGCGTCAGTTCAACGTTAGGCCATACTAAAGGAACATATTAGTAGTCTCACTTTAAAATCATAATCCACCACAAGGTGGGAGAGCCGAATTGATGCTCTGACTCAGTTATCAAATATAGGAAGTTTATGATGCCTTACTTCAAATAAGTAATGACAATAGAACCGATAGAATGGTCGTCCACGATGCTCTGTGTATAGCAAACCAGCTGAGTTACTTTTCTTTCCTTTACTCACTCGTTGTCTGATATGACTTTAAAGCATTGATTCTCATGTGTTGGATGCAGTAGGATTTCTTGAAAATATATCTGGGTACTTTGAGAGGAGCAGAAATTATGCAAAGTTTAAATCTTACTTAGTTGATACGATGGACTTGGCATCAGCATTAGATACGGGTGATCCACTGATACGTAATACAGTGCAAGCTCGAAGTCGAAAGAAGAGACAGTTTCAGTACGAGGCAGAGGATGAAGCTACTGGAAACATCCACAAACAAGATACAAGATCGATTTTTATTACAAAGTTCTAGAAGTGATTGTGTTAGCTTTTAAGAGAAAGATTTGAGCAACTTAAACATCACAGCGAATATTTCAATTTTCTTTGCGATATAAGTAATCGTAAAGATATAGCCTACCACCTGAACTTTTTGTCTGAAAAGTGTACTAAACTTACCACCATTTTAACACACGAAGAATTGAAAGATATTAACCCCAGTGATTTAAAAGACAAACTGAAAGTGTTATCCACTATAATTAAGCCTGTGAAAGTTCACAAAATAATAATAATAATAATAATAATAATAATAATAATAATAATAATAATAATAATAATAATTAAGGAACATGACTTTGCTCCCAATGTTAGTATTGCACGTAGAATTTTGTTAATCTTGTCTGTAACAGTGGCAAGTGGAGAAAGAAGTTTTTGGAAACTTAAGTTTATTAGAAACTATCTACACTCTTCTATGTCTGAAACACGCTTGAGTGGTCTAGCGACGATATCAATAGAACACAAATTGGCTAAAACATTGGACTACGTGATGTGATAAAGGAATTTGCTCATATCAAAGCAAGAAAAGTTTCTTTCAATTAAGATATGTTAAATTTATGTATGTCTATTGTGTTTTAGTACATTATAAGGCTTAAGCTAATCACTTACATTTACCATAATATCTGATTTACTGTATTATCTTCTTGCTCCATACTCTGTTGAAAACGCCTTTTGATATAAAATAAGCCTAAAAATTAAAATTCTTAGTCATGATTAAAGTATATTTTTAAAATTTTATTTTCTGTATGCGCTGCTCTATATTACAGATATACAGCGAAATCGAGCATACTGAATATTGTGTCAGTATAGAGTCGTTTAAATATTACGTGAACATTCCAGAAAGGTAGTTTTTTTTTTTTTTTTTTTGTTTACTTTTCCATTTTATACATGTTTTTAAATGACACTTGAACGTTATCTGTCAAAATAAGGTTTGCGGATTAAAGGGGCGGCATGTGAAAGCACCGCCCAAGGCGGCAAAATTGCTAGCGCCGGCCCTGAGTAGAGAAGCTGTGCCTTCTGATTGTTGTCTCCAGAACAGACCATAGATGTTCTATGGGGTTCATGTCTGGTGATTGAGGAGGTGTGCGAAGCTGTTTCAAGGTATTATAGAGTAGCCACAATCGAGTATTTTCCGCTGTATGTTTGGAATCGTTGTCTTGCTGAACAATAAATTGTTTTCAAGAACCATCTTCTGCGCACTAGTATGGAGATTTTCCTTTAATATGTTAATATACACTTTGTGGATCATCACTCCATCGATAAGGTGGAGACGACCCACCCCTGAGACACTCATACAACCCCAGACGAGCACGGACCCTCCTCCGTGTCTTACTTTAGGGACGAGATTTTGAGGATTCATCTCTGTATTCACCTTGCGCTATACAATACGCCTCCCATTGGATTTGATAAAGTTAAATTTACTTTCGTCCGAAAATATGACCCTATTCCAGAAAGAAGCCTGATCCCTTATCTTTATACTCTTTTTCAAACTTTACTCTCTTTATACGATTTGTCTTGTTCACCCAGAACATTTTCCTGGCTATCCAACCATGATACCTTGCAAATATTCCGCACTGTACTGGCTGATACTTTAACACCGCGTGTTTCCAGATCCGTTGCCAATTGCACAGCACTATTTTTTGGAACCTTTTTTCTTTCCCTAATAATGTAACGTTTATCTTGTTCGCTCAACAGTCTTGGTCTTCCAGTTTTTTTTGTTTTTTTTTTTCGCACAGTGATAGAAACATTATACATCGCAATTATTTTTTGTACTGTTGTACGAGGCCTGTCTGCAAGGTTTGCTATCTTTCTCAAAGACTTACCCTTCTTATGCAATTTAATAATTACTTTTCTTGTCTCCTCATTTGTTTCTGTTCGGTTGCTTCCCACTTTGACAGCTCAACGTGCAGTTTTTTCACTTCTATTCACAACTAAACTCATTCTGTTACTCGTCATGCTATACAGAGGTGTATACTCAGGTGAATACTAGTGAACCCCAGTTGTGGTATCTTTGTTTCGTATTCGTACGTCAGGTGTACGATCACTTTTTGCGTTTACTCTATACACTTTCTACGGAATTTATTTACTTTCTAACCATTAAACTTGTCTTTGTGGTTCTTTATTGATACATTCATAAAGCTTAGTTTTCATTGTTCACATTGTGTGTGTTATTACACTTCTTAAATTTTCTGTTTCTTTTTCGCAGGCATTCTCGTTTCAATAGCATAGGTGTACGAACACTTTCTGCGCTCACTGTATGTACAGTAAATACAAATTTATAATTTTTGACTTTACGAAGTGTACAATGTAATTGTTCAATAATTAACATAAGCAGGCATTCATTAATTTATATTAATATAATAATTAATAAAACTAATAAGCGGGTGATTGATGACTCAGTGGTAGAGTTTTCATCTATGGTATTCTAACCCAGGACATGTGGGTTTTCGATGGCTAATTTTGTGTTCGAAAATTTTCCCGGTGGAAGGCCTACCTTTCTTATATTTGTTCCATCATCACTCATTAACGAATTTAGTTTATCAAAACTCTATAGCCATATATTCATTCTGTCCGTCAGTGAAGCAAACAGTCTCAAGAACTATCTGATGGATTACCAATCAATTTTGGCCATGATGTACAGAGTCAATAGTTAAGAATCGAGTTCCCTGATGAATGTAATATTCAAACCGGAAGCGGTACAAATCAACCATTTCCGGTTTTAACGTTAATCATTATATAGTAAATATGGTAATAGATAGCGAGAAGCGGTTTCCAGTAATCGACATATATATAACATTCATGTAGATAGAATGTTACCCAATTTGTGCATCTGCTGAAAATAATGAGCTTAGGTATTTAGAGAGCATTTTCCGCTTTAGAAAATGTGTGCTTGGTAAAGAATGTAGAGAATTAGCTGAGTCAGGCATGTAGCTAGAATATGGTAATAGGAAGGGGGGGGGTGTCTGTCACGAAATACTGTGGTTATTTACCAGGGGCTCAATCATTCTAAACTATTTTATTGGCAACATATATTGGTTCGTTTAGCCAAGATTTCTAAATGGGGGGATGATATGAAATACTGTGGTTACACACCAGAGGCTCGATCAATCTAAATATTTTACTGACAACATACCCATATTGATTGGTTAGGACAATAAAATGAGGATATATTAGTAAGTATTTTAATTAGAAGCTATGAAGAAATCTCGAGTAAAAGAATATAAAAAAGTATTGAAAAAGATATAGTTTTCCGAGGTCATTCGAACAGTGTCGAGAATTTTGCGTCTGGGAAATTTGCGCCCTACCTCAAGAACAGGGAAAATTGCGCCTGCGATCAACGGATCAAAGCAATCACTGCTTCTTCCAGAGATGATTTTGGGGGAACACTGGCCTCCCCAGAGCTCTCAGAGTGCCCCCTCGGAGGAGATCAAAATAATACGTCTATAATATAATAATAAATAGAATAGTACCAGCAGTGACCCCCCTCCGGAATACTAAGTGTGCCCCCCGGAACATTTTTTTCTGAAAGAACAACTGAACGCAATTGTGTGTTTGAATTCCAGCAAGTAAACACACTGTACATAGTTTTCTTGATAATATTACTGAACTGATTTTACATTCACTTTACATTTTCTTTTCTATATTTTGTGTCCTGAAAAGCCAAACAACTCGCAAGGATTGTGAACAGAGATATCTGGGTAGAGCCAAACAACCTTTTGTAGATTAAATTATACTCTTTGATTATATTAATAATTATATATCAGTCATTTATACTTTTTTGTAAATTTTGTAGTATAATGAAAAATTGTATTTGTATGGATTGCCCTTTAGTGAACTAAAATTGTATTTTTTTCATTTGTTTGGAATATTATAACGGATGGAGTAACTCACTGAGACGATGATAGGCAAGCCTAGTTCAAGTGTGAGTGGAAGTTACTTTACACAATACAAAAGTAAGTTGAATTGTAGGGCGCTAACATCCCAGTGCAAATATATAGCCGGCGCATTTTCCCCTCTTTTTGGGGTAGGGCGCAAACATCCCAGTGCAAATATATTGCGAGCGCATTTTTTCCTATTTTTGTGGTAGGGCGCAAATTTCCTGGGCGCAAAATTCTCTCATTCAAGGAAAATATAATGTCCGTGAAGTTGACAAGCCACTTATGTCAGACTCCAATTTCGACTTTAAATTATCGCTAGTGCTACGTTAGTGTTCGATAGTGACGCAAATCGTTAGTACTCCACAGATAACGTGTGCTTTTTAAATAATGGATATAGGTCTTCTAACTGCATGCCAACACGCCCCTTCTAAGAATCATCTCAAAAATGAGGTTAACCGTTAGAGCAAGTAAGTGCTCATTAGAGCCATTAACATTAATGCCTCCATCGTACGGCCCTATGAGTAATGATAATAGCACGCTCTGTGCTAGTCTCAATGCGTCCCTATATTCTCGCGAACATTCTGACGTGCCCAAGTTAGTTACTTTTTTTTTTTTTGCAACTATTGTTTATCTGTTATTGTTTATTGCTAGTCTGCAGAGTAGTCCTTACATTAATATGCCATTGTCCTTGATAATCATTGCGTATTTACAAGCAGTTTGTTATTACTGTTAGAAGATATCAAAAAACAACAGATAAAATCTACTACTTAACGGTTCACATTTTTCTTTTACAGTACATAAACGATTAATAATAATAATAATAATAATAATAATAATAATAATAATAATAATAATAATAATAATAAGAAGAAGAAGAAGAAGACTATTCCAGCATAAAAGTTATCAATTGCATCCCACTGGCAACAAGAGACGCATATTTTAACTTCACAAAAATTAGTTTCTCACGATTTTCTGGAAAACTACGTATGATAACATCTTCATTATGTCAAGTTGTTTATCTCAGTGTGATATATGTCTTAACTCTGGACAATATCACAGTAAAACAAAAATTAAATATTAGAAGTACATCGTACTTTTGGACTACATCTCATTAACCATGGGAAGATTGAGTAGTGTATACTTTAGGATGTAAGTTTCAGCTTAATTTGCATCATACATTCTTAGGATTACAAAAAGGAAATTTGTTCGTTTGCGTTTGAACAAAATTCTTAGGATTACAAAAAGAAAAAATAATTTTTCCGAATTCCGGAATTTTTCCGAAATCCGGATTTTTTCCGAAATCCGAATTTTTTCCGAATTCCGGAATTTTTCCGAATTCCGGATTTTTTCTAAATTCCGGAATTTTTCCGAAATCCGGATTTTTTCCGAAATCCGGATTTTTCCGAATTCCGGATTTTTTCCGAATTCCGGATTTTTCCGAAATCCGGATTTTTTCCGAATCCCGGATTTTTTCCGAAATCCGGAATTTTTCTAAATTCCGGAATTTTTCCAAATTCCGGATTTTTTCCGAAATCCGGATTTTTTCTAAATTCCGGAATTTTTCCGAATTCCGGATTTTTCCGAAATCCGGAATTTTTCCGAATTCCGGAATTTTCCGATTTTACTTTCCGGATTCCGGAAAGTAAAAATTCCGGAATTGGCCATCCCTAATATGTACCTATAACAGCACTTGGCCCTCCCAAACACACATCCTGGCTACGCTACTGACAGGAGCAGTAACCTAAATGAAGCGGTTATAAGCCCAAATTCGCGTGTGTTAAACGATATCGACAGAAAGTATATCTAGTGTAGAGAATAAAAAGAAGCAACGGCAGGGATGTCCATATACTTAAAGATTGAATCCAACAGAAAGTAAAGCAAAAAAAAAAAAAAAAATGTATTAAAGGAAACTATGGTAAGAAACGGGAGCTCGACACAAATAACCGTAACCTGACGCTATGTGGGCTCGAACTCGGATATTTAGGCATATTTGTATTCTATATCAAACTTATAATCATTAATGTCATATAATGCGTTGTAAGAGTAACCAATATTGGTGTGTTTTTTGTACACATACGTCGGGTTCGATCTCTAGTTAAGAATTTTGTTAAATTGTCATCTTGTATCTCACAAGATCGGTATTAAAATAAGCCAGATAATATAGTTTAAATCGAATTAAAAACATTAAAAAATAATAAATAAACCCAGGCCCAAAACCAGCTACAGAGGTTTGGAGGGTGGTCAAGTCATCAAAAATTCTCTTACAAATATTTAATTGTGTTATTGTGTTGAGTTCTGGAGGTGCCACAAAAAGTTTAGGGGAGCCAGGGCTCCCCCTAGCCCCCTCTAGCTGTGGGCCTGAATAAAGTAGCATTATCATGAGAAATTTCAATGTACATTATCAGACTTCAAGTGCTATTGTTTGGTTGTTTCTATTGATTTTTGTGTCTTTCCTCTTTTGTGTGTGATACCTTTCCAGTATGATTTCTTATATATCCGATTTCAACTGTTATAACATGATAACAGCTAATCGTATTTGAATGAAACACTTATATTTCGAAAAAGAAATGTTGAAGTTCTGTTTGATATGGAGCAGACCAGTGTCGGACTGGAGCTGTCAGTGCTAGGTGGAGATGGAAACTTAGAGGGGCCCCTCATTATCAAATTTATATAAACATTTTGACTTAAAATGATTTTAATTGTTCACAGCATTAAGCATACACAGTTACACACAAAACGATTAGGACGAAATACCGTAAATGTTGCATTGGTGTGTGTGGATAAGCTTGCATATGTGCATTATTTTTATTCATATTAGTTTCATTTTTTGTATATAGTTTAGTGGTTTAGTGAATTCTTTGTGATTCTTTTAGTGATTTTTCTGGTGAGTTTTAGTGAGTCGTGTTGGCATTGGCTGGCAACAGTGCCTTCAGTGTGCTATTCAAGTTGTGTCTGTGCATTCGACAATGTGTTGCGAAGTGCAACTAGGCAAACATATTCATTCATAGTTTGAGAAAAACATATTTATTCATAGTTTTTAGGAAAAAACACTCATGAATATACAAGATTTACATGTTCTTAACAGTGTTTTAGAGTGCTACTCAGTTTATGTGTGATCGAAGACAAAGTATGATGGTTAGCAAGCAACATGTGGTTTAGCTAGCAGCAAGCAACGATTACTGCAGAAAGATGTTAAGATAAGTAATTCATTGTACTAATATTTATGTATTATATCAGTATATCAACATACGAACAAAGCATGTTATATTTATCATATTAACACATGTACCTTTAAATAAGAATTGAAGCAAGTAACATCTAAAATATTCGTCAAGTCTTATTTCTCTTTCGTTCATGATATCTGGGTGAATCAGTAAAATGGGTTTAATCATACAGTTCATTAGCTTTGGATGTGATATGTGTGATTTGTAAATAAAGTACATAAACATATCACCCCTTCATACATCATCATTTTTTTTGGTCCTCCGGGCCGGATATCAGAACGAGAAACGTGACTTTGAATTTTTTGTTCTCGTGTGTGTTTGTGTGGGTGCTGGCTGTCATAGGCAGGACAGAACTGTTCATATCAGTACAGTGGTGTGTGTGCATTCAACCCAGCTGAATTCAAGGTTACACGTTTGTAGGTCACTCAGAAGTAAAAAAAAAAAAAGAAAAATATATTGTCAGCGGTTTGAGTAGTTAAAAAAAACTGAAACAATGGCAGAAGTGCAGTTGTGTCAATTAATTAAGAAACGTGCTTCGGTCAAAGGTCAGGCAACAAGAATACAAACATTTCTTCAAAAACTACAGAATGAAAATAAACCTAGCATACAAGAAGCAAGAACGAGGCTAGTTGCACTTGAAGGGGTTTTTATTAAGTTTGATGAAATACAGTCAGAAATAGAGCTCTTGGATGAGACGGGTGAACAAGAAACGCACAGAATTACATTCGAGGAACTGTATTATGATTCAAAGGTTAAGTTACAAGAATTTATTGATAGTTTTGAGCAAAAAACGGATTCAGGGGCAGCAAATAACAAAGCTGCAAATTGTGGTAGTAGTTCAGTACAATTGCCTAAAATTTCTTTGCCCATATTTTGCGGTAAATACGAGGAATGGTCGCCCTTTAAGGACATTTTCATTTCCCTTATTCACAATAACGAATCATTAAGTACAGTTTGTAAGTTCCAATATTTGCGCACATCGCTCAAGGGAGAAGCGTTTACATTAATAGCAAATCTGCCAACGGTAGAAGTAAATTACGAAATTGCATGGAAGCTTCTTGTTGAACGCTACGAAAACAAACGATTGATAGCTTCGACATATGTACGAGGGTTGCTCAATATCAAGCCAGTAATGAAAGAAAACGCTAAAGACATTAGACAATTTGTAAATACTGCACGTAGTAATTTTGAAGCCCTTGAAGCATTGAATTTGGACAAACCTTTGCATGACGTACTACTAACACAACATTTAGTAGAAAAACTTGATTCGACAAGCAAAAGGGAATGGGAAGCTGAACAAAGTAGTGACTCCTTTCCATCATTATCGGAATTATTTTCATTTTTAGAAGGTCGTTGTCAAATGTTAGAAAACATTCGTCCTACTCAATCTGAAGGTACTTATGACAACAAAAGTGTAGATTCCAAAGCAAAAAGAAAGAATAACAGTCAAGTAAATGCGTTTGTTACTGTGCTTCCAAATGCATGTAATATTTGCGGTAGCAAAGAAACGCATGCTGTTTTTCGCTGCCCAGAATTTCTGAGTGCTAACATTAATCAAAGAAAGGAGCTCGTGAAGCAAAATAAACTATGTTTTAATTGCTTAGGTAATAAACATCAAGTAAAGGCATGGAAATCAAGTACTTGTAAGAAATGTAATTTTAAGCATAATACACTGTTGCATGAAGATACTGTTCAGGAGGCTACTAATAAAACAAGTTCAAGCAAAATAAATAGCAATACTACTAACGTACCTAAAGTTAAGGAACAGAATCAGATTAAAATTCAACCACAGGACTCTTATTGCTCATTTAAGATTAATTATGGTCAGCAAATCTTATTAGCAACAGCGTTAGTTAACGTAACAGACACTAAAGGTCGTTTTCAACAATGCAGAGTGTTATTAGATGCAGCGTCTCAATCGAATTTTGTCAGCGAAGCTTTAGTTCATAGATTAGGTCTCAAGAAAACGAAAAATCGTGTTCCCATTAGAGGTATCAATTCTGTAACTTCCGAAGCTCAGTACAGTGTTGAAGTTCATATTTATTCAAGAATATGTGATTTTAATGCAGTGGTCGATTGTTTAGTATTGCCAAACATTACAGGTTGCATACCTTCTAAGGATATTGATTACAGTAATTGGAACTTGCCAAAGGATATTTGCTTAGGCGATCCAAATTTTCATCGCTCGTCGTCAGTAGACATGCTTATAGGTGCGGGGTTATTCTATAGTCTCCTCGAGCCAGGCCAGAAGACTAGAAAAGGAAATTATCCAGTTTTGCAGGAAACGAAGCTAGGATACGTTGTCGTCGGAAATATGCCTTCAATACCCGAGGAAGCCAACCAGTCGGTAATTTCATGTTTTGCTCAGATGGAGACAGACTTTGATACACAATTGAGAAAATTCTGGGAACTCGAAGATCTTCAGACTAAAATTTACACGCCGGAAGAAGAAAATTGTGAGAAGCATTTTTTACAAAATACAACCAGAAATGGAGACGGAAGATTTATTGTCAAATTACCAAAGAAGGAAGAGAATGCAGTTTTAGGAGAGTCTTACAACATGGCACTACAAAGATTTAAGCAGCTTGAAAGAAGATTGCTACAAAATCCTGAGTTTCATAAACAATATGCCGCCTTCATGGATGAGTATTTAAGTTTGGGTCACATGCGAAAAGTTACAGAAGAAGACGTGAACAGCAGCAGCAGTTGTTATCTTCCACATCATCCTGTATTCAAGATGGACAGTACAACAACTAAATTAAGAGTGGTTTTTGATGCAAGTGCAAAAACGTCTAATGGCAAATCATTGAATGACATTCTTCAAGTTGGGCCAATTGTTCAAGATGACTTGTACTCCATTATTTTAAGGTTTCGGTTGTATCCAGTTGCATTTACAGCAGACTTAGAGAAAATGTACCGCCAAATATTAATTCATGATGAGGACAAGTGTTTACAACGCATTCTTTGGAGAAACTCAGTAGAAGAACCGATCCAGACGTACGAACTACAAACAGTGACGTACGGGACTTCGTCAGCATCCTTCTTGGCAACAAGATGTCTGAAGCAAATAGCGGAGGAAAATTCCAAGGAATTTCCAGAAGCAGCAGAAGTAATAAAGCACAATTTCTACATTGATGATGTGTTAAAATCAGTACCAAACGTGTCAAAGGCCTTAGAACTACAGAAGGATCTTATTAATATTTTAAGCAGAGCAGATTTCAAGCTTTGTAAATGGAGTTCTAACAAAGAAGAAGTACTTCAAGGAGTTTCCAAAGACTTCAGGAAAAAACAACAGCCAATCATACTTGGTCAGCAAGACGGTGTTAAGACTTTAGGAATAGCATGAATTCCATTAACAGACAAACTTGTAATTTCGAACAAAATTTTAAAAATGGAACTGCAGTAGAAAGTAATGTTGCAATGACAAAAAGACAAGTCGTCAGTATAGTGTCATCTATCTTTGATCCATTAGGTCTAATCGCTCCAATTGTCATCAAATACAAGAATTTCTTACAGAAGTTGTGGAAGACAGGAATGGATTGGAATGACCCATTAGACACAGTCCTACAAGTTGAGTGGAATCAATTAATGTCTTGGTTACCTGCGATGGCGAAGATACAAATTACAAGAAACGTAATGTCTTCGGAGAACGTTAAGGAAATTCAATTACATGGTTTTTGCGATGCAAGTGAAGAAAATTTTGGAGCAGTAGTGTACATCAGGGCTACAGACGAACAAGGAAACATTGAAGTCAATTTACTTTGTTCAAAGTCGAAGGTTGCACCACTGAAGAAGCAAACTTTGCCTAGATTGGAATTATGTGGAGCACTGTTACTTTCGAAGCTAATAGACAAAACGCTATCCATATTGAATATAGAGGTCAGTGGTATACACCTGTGGACAGACTCGACGATAGTTTTGTCATGGATCAAATCAACTCCCAATCGTTGGAAGACATTTGTATCCAACAGGGTGGCTCAAATTCAGAGAATCACATCAATCAATCAATGGCACCACGTGCCTAGTAAAGAAAATGCGGCAGACATAGTTAGTCGAGGAGCGGATCCCAATACTCTTATTCAGTCTCGAGAATGGTGGCATGGTCCAGAGTTTCTTCACACAGCAGAATGGCCATGTCAAGAACAAAATGAGCCAGCTAATATTCCAGAAGAGAAGAAAGTCATGATAAGTTTGGTGGCAGTTCATGAAACAAACTTTATGAAAAGGTATTCATCGTTAAACAAAATGTTGAGAGTAGTAGCATATTGTTTGCGATTCAAACATAATTGTCTTTCCAAGAAATTAGAAAGAAAAACCGATAGTCTTGACGCTTCGGAACTTCGTTTAGCGTTACACAGATGTATCAAGATAGTACAACATACTACCTATCATCAAGAAATATTGAACTTGCAGCAACAAATGGAAGTTTCAACAAAGAGCCCAATCAAGGATCTTTTTCCATTTCTGGACACGGAAGGAATGCTGAGAGTAGGAGGAAGATAGGAACATTCAAACTTGGAGTACGACAACAAGCACCAATTCATCCTACCTGCAGGTCATCATTTCACCCATCTGATAGTCAAAGAAGAACATAAAAGGTTGCTTCATGCAGGACCACAGCTTCTTATTGCATCTTTGCGTACCAGATATTGGATTCCAAGAGCTAAGAAGATGGTCAAGGCAATAGTACACAATTGTTTGGTTTGTTTCAAGTGGAGATCAACAAGTTCATCACAGTTAATGGGACACTTACCCAAGGAAAGAGTAAATGAAGCAAGACCATTTGTACACGTGGGAGTGGACTACGCAGAATTCTTTTATGTCAAGCCCACAATTCGCAGCAAAATTCAAATGAAGGTATATGCAGCGTTGTTCATCTGTTTAGCCACTAGAGCAGTTCACATAGAAATAGTTTCAGACTTAACTTCTTAAGCTTTCATTGCAGCATTGAAGAGATTTGTTGCTAGGCGAGGTAAATGCTTATCTATCTGTAGCGACAATGGTTCAAACTTTGTTGGCGCTAATCGAGAATTGCAACAATTTTTTGAATCCAAGACTAACAGAAAGGACATCCTGGAACACTCAGCTCAAGAAGGTTTAGAATGGAAATTCATTCCTGCCAGATCTCCTCACATGGGGTCATGGGAAAGTTCAATAAAATCCATGAAGTACCACCTACGGCGTGTAGCAGGAACTGCAAGTCTGACATACGAAGAGTTGAACACGTTACTTATTCAAATTGAAGCCATTCTAAATTCAAGACCATTGACAGCCATTTCCAACGATCCTACAGATCCAATGTATCTCAGTCCAGGACATATTTTAATGGGAGCTACACTTCTCAGCCTTCCGGAACCAGATCTACTAGACGTGCCTATCAACAGACTAGGAAGATGGCAACGGATTCAACAAATGAAGCAGCATATTTAGAAACGTTGGTTAAGAGATTACCTCAACCAGTTACAACAAAGAAGAAAATGGAAGTCAGCTCAGCCTAATCTACAACCGGGCATGGTCGTATTGTTAAAAGAAGACAATCTTCCTCCTCAAGTGTGGAAGTTAGGTGTGATTGAAGAAGTTCATCCGGGCAGTGATAATTTAGTGCGAGTGGCAACTGTGAAGTGTAAAAGTGGCATTTTTCGGCGTGTAGTGTTGCTAAGCTAATTCCTTTACCCCTAGAGCATTAATTGATTGTGTCCAATCAAGGAGGGGGAGGATGGATAAGCTTGCATATGTGCATTATTTTTATTCATATTAGTTTCATTTTTTGTATATAGTTTAGTGGTTTAGTGAATTCTTTGTGATTCTTTTAGTGATTTTTCTGGTGAGTTTTAGTGAGTCGTGTTGGCATTGGCTGGCAACAGTGCCTTCAGTGTGCTATTCAAGTTGTGTCTGTGCATTCGACAATGTGTTGCGAAGTGCAACTAGGCAAATATATTCATTCATAGTTTTAGAAAAACATTTATTCATAGTTTTTAGGAAAAAACACTCATGAATATACAAGATTTACATGTTCTTAACAGTGTTTTAGAGTGCTACTCAGTTTATGTGTGATCGAAGACAAAGTATGATGGTTAGCAAGCAGCAAGCAACGATTACTGCAGAAAGATGTTAAGATAAGTAATTCATTGTACTAATATTTAACATTAAGTATTATATCAGTATATCAACATACGAACAAAGCATGTTATATTTATCATATTAACACATGTACCTTTAAATAAGAATTGAAGCAAGTAACATCTAAAATATTCGTCAAGTCTTATTTCTCTTTCCTTCATGATATCTGGGTGAATCAGTAAAATGGGTTTAATCATACAGTTCATTAGCTTTGGATGTGATATGTGTGATTTGTAAATAAAGTACATAAACATATCACCCCTTCATACATCATCAGTGTGTTGGTAAATGTTGCATACAAAATGTTGCATACTAATGTATGCAACTTAGATGGAAACTTAGAGGGGCCCCTCATTATCAAATTTATATAAACATTTTGACTTTTAAAATGATTTTAATTGTTCACAGCATTAAGCATACACAGTTACACACAAAACGATTAGGACGAAATACCGTAAATGTTGCATTGGTGTGTGTTGGTAAATGTTGCATAGAATAATATTATATTACAGCCAGTGGCGTGTTTATGATTTTGTTTCGGGGGGCTTTGCTAACTTTATTCCTGGAAATGTGAAAATTCTGCAAGATATTCCATTTATTTTAAAATCGTTTATTGAGTTTTAGGGGGTTTAAGCCTGAAGCCACCTTAAATACGCCACTGATTTCAGCCAACAAAAATGTGAATGTAAGATAGATAAATTAGCAGTAGCCTACCTACTCCAGCACAAACAGAAGAAAAAAGTACCATTAGGTACAATTGTATGACTATCAGCGGCGTAGCGTAAGGGAACGCCTGTATGCCCGGCATCCCCTGTTAATAAGAAAAAATACGTATTTCATTATATTTATAAATTGTTTGCTTATAATTACCACAATAATATCCACTGCAATCTTCTGGATGCGCTCTCTCGCTTTACTTTGCAAGCGGAACCTACGCATACGCATCACTCGTAGCACATTTTCTGTCTTTCCTCTTGTCGTATGCTATGTTCCTTGGGCATCCAGGCCTACTGCAAGCTTCGGAGTTTTCGTCTGCTTTCTGTCGAATGCGCATGCCCAACTACTTCTTTTCCTACTCCCCGTCATCCCTTGCAACCCAACATTTGCTTTAGATATAAGATGGCGTATGCTCAAGTACTGCCAACTCCATATATTTTGAACTAAGCTATGGTTTCTGTATAGAACGTACGAGCGCTGTCAAGGAAATAGAACAAAACATAAATAGTTAGTTCAACGCCATTATGAAGCATGTCGCTTATGTAAGTGATAATATAAAAATAGTTATGCTTTAAGCGTAATTAAATGCATCGTAATTGTAATCGTAATTAATGGCAAATTAATAATTACATCATAAATACATATGTCCCAGGGTGTAGCCAGAAACTCTCTGAGGGGGCTCACATACACAAGCATAATTATAATATATTCTGTAGAATCACGGTTACCGATCTGGTAGGCCAAGAGTGCTAGCACCCTCCGCCCTTCACAAAGTTTACTTGGCCTCTTCCGTATCTGGATATCTGACAATGAAGTAGACACACAGAAATAGGCCCCCAGAGTTGCTTTAAGTGCTTTCTATTTGTATCTTCAAATGATATATACACTCAGGCCCATATTCACGAACGGGCACCTGAGGACTAGACCCAAGATGGCAAATTTCTAGGGGTGACATTAAAAAAGGGGGAAAAAAACGAGATTGAAATATGGTATGCGGAGAAAGAAGCTGCCCACGAGAGAGAAATAAAGAGAATTATACTGAAAACAATATTCATACAAAAGTGGGGCCGGTTTTCTCGTCACAATGCTAGTGGCAGAAAGGGAGCTGAGACAATTGCTTATTGGCGTCTAACGTTATCTACGCATTTGCTTCTGTATGCCCCACCAGGCGTGCAATTAGGGGAGCCTGGCCCTCTAAATGTTTTGGCCTCCCAATTAAGAATGGTTATTTATAAGAGAGATCCAGAATTGTGACGATTGGACCCCCTAGCATATTTGTGCCTCTCTCCTAAACTTTAATGGTTGATTGCGGGCCTTAATGAGCAGACTCAGCCGTGTAATGCTTGTTAATTTTCTATTTGTGTTGTGTGATCGTTTGGGATGGTTGCAAATTATGCCGTGCTAAATATAAAGCTTCTGCAAGTTGTTTCATGAACATGGCTTTACAATCCTTTTTTGTGATAAATTATTGGCTCACCTCTCCCTGGCTATGCCCTTGCGTTCTGTACTAGATTTATGCTTTTGATTAGCAACATTGATTGTTGGTGATCAAGAAAAATTGGCGGCATAAAGTTTCTTTTGCGTTGTGACTTGAAATGAATATTTGTTTTATTGTTTTACTGTAGTATGAAGAAAATTGCATTTATAACTAAGAGACAAAGCTGTGGAAAGTGTTCGGCTGCTACAAGGTATAGTACCTTACTAACTTTTAGCAAATGATGACTACGATAACAGTACTAGACATAAATTTAATTGATTTTTTGTTAACAACTACCATATCTCGGTTGACTTACGAGCAGCGCTGCTCTCTGAAAGAGAGACGACCTACCCCAAAGCTTTCCATAAAAACGACAACAAGCAATCATTCGCGAATATTTCAGTCTTCGTGGTATGATGATAGGCTTTCTTGGCTTTCTGGGTGTTCTGTAGGGAATAAAATGTTATGTTTCGTCTGCATTATGTTTGGGGCAAAGGAGTCGGAGTGGTGTTCAAACGGTATTTCTGATTTGGGTAATTTCATGAAGAAAGCTATAAAACATGAGTCATCGAAACAACATTTGTATTTGCATTTGTATTATATCAGACAAGCGACTAACTTTGGCATCCCTATTTCGGAATACCACGCTACGCTACTGATGACTATATTCCATTTCACAGCATGAGTAATCGTTTAAGATCTCGAGTTGTTTGCTATTTCGCTTCCAATAACATCATAATCTACAGGAAAATTCTGAACATATTCAGTATTAAGGAACATTAAATTTTCTAGTAGATTTTCCTCCAAAAGTGACCTGTGTTTAATTTAATGAATTTCAACTTCGTAAATAAGCATTCACACGTTACCGTGTTAGTTAGAAGAACCATATCATATTTGTACTCATAATATACTGTAAATCGTTATAAGTGCTTTCATTTAAAGTAAGCTCATACAAGAGTGTAAACGCAGTGTATACAACCCTGGATTCAGCTGATCCTAATCATTCGCTTTGTTTTCACCCCATTCATATTCATTTCGAGAATCAGCTGGACACTGAACCATATCGAAGTCACTAGTAGAAGTACTCTTCAGATTCTTGAGATAATCTTTGTAATGAGTCACAAATTGTTTGAGTTCGCGTGACAAGGTTTCTTTACAGACGCCTGTATTGTCTGCCAATGCTTTCAAGGCTCCATCTGGTAATCCATTTTTCTTTATTTCTTCAAATCTTTTAGGTCCAAACAGGCACTATGTTTCATTAAATTTTTACTTGGAATAAACTTCTCCTCTGCACTTGTAAAAGTAGTGTCACAAATTCTGTAGGTTTCTACTTGGAACTTCTTCCATTGGCTTTCTTCTTGCAAAGACAAGTCTTCATCAGAATATTTTGCATCGAAAAGCTCTTTTTACGCCGAATCCTTTTTGTTGCCAAATCAGCACCCACCCTGAGATGAAGTTCGTTTTCATCCCATTCTCTGTTAAGATTTTCCGAAAACATTTTAATGTTTCCATACAGATGGTAAAATTTCTCTCTGAGTGAATTTAAACTTGTTTCTAGTGTTTGGACCATTTCCCACGCCGTTAAGAAGTCCATGTTTGGAGATAGTTCGTAATTCTGAGTTAGTGTTGCAAGCTCAAATGATTCTATGTAAAGAGCTTCTGTCACGAGAGTTTCGAATTTCAACCATTTGTCTCGTAAACTTCTTGCTCTGACTGTATTTCAATCGAAGTCACTGGATGTACTTATTCCCTACAGTATTAAATCGTACTTTTTGATATCATAAATGCAATCTTCGTTCTTACAGAACACGGCTGAAAGAGACTTACGTTTCGCCTAACCCCAAGTTTCTGAACCCTTTTAACTATTTCGTGACCCGTATATTCCTTTTCATTTGTTTTCATCCAAACCGGCATTCGCAAATGGGAATCTCGTATAAAAATTCCTATAGATTGAAGTAATCCAAATAAATTTTCTACTGCTTCGCAGCACAGTGTTACATCACTGACAACAAGGTTAAGGTAATGTGCTATACAATAAGTATACACTACTCTAGAATTTTTCTCTTTTAGTAAGGCTTTCATATCATTATATTTGTCCTTCATATTAGCTGCCCCGTCAAATGAACATCCAATAGATTTACTCAAATATTGCTGAGTTCTTGTTTTCTAACTTCCAGCATGCAGAGCCGTAGCTAAGGGGGGGGCAGCGGGGCGCCCGCCCCGGGCGCTGATAGCAAGGGGGCGCCGAACGAGCGAGGAGAAAGAAAAAGTGGTGTTGGACATGAGTACAATACGAGTCGCCCCCAGAACGTATTGGCGCCCTATTAGATCAATATTGCTGCCGGTTATCAATGAAATACGCAGATTTCTTAAAAATTTTCTTGCTCGCTTCGCTCGCAATCCAAAAGTTTTTAAATAAGTTATAACAAGTTTTTACTTATTACTTAAAGAGTTTATTATAGATGATTTCTTAATGACATGTGGTATACAAGGGCCCGAGTAATGACTTATAGTGTATGCAGGAGCATTTTCAAAATCAGAAACGAGCAAAATCGTGTTCGGCGTTTTAACAGTGATGAGTTTGCTTAGTTCAAAACGTTTTTCTTATCTATCCAATCGGATTAATCACGACGCACAGTAAGGCCAAAGCACTGAATTCTTGGCAAAAATAAGAATTCGCAATATGAGGCAGAAAATTGAAAGAAAACCAATTAGTTCGGTGTGTGAAGTGGCTACAATAATGTTATTTCGACATTATTTCATCAAAGCATAGAGTTTTACATTATAAAATGAAATAGGTCTATTCCTTATATTCGCGCCTAAATTATAAAGGGTGCGGCAGAAATAGTTAGACGATGTAAAATGAACATAGAAAACGTAACCCGATAGAGAACGTGCTCATTGTTGTTTACTTTTGTAAAGTGGTTCAAAACGTTGTTTATGCAAGTAGGTGTCTTCAACTGCTCGGTGCGCACACGCAGTATTGGAAGAATTTCGTAAGCCTTCCGTCAGTAGCCATGGAGCGTTGGTCGGATGAATGTCGCGCTTTTCGCAGTGGAGTGTTTCTTCAAGAACAAATACTTTGCAAAGATTACGGATGTCAGATAGGGATCTGGGCATGTCAGATAGGAGTGTGCGGCGAATATTACACTAGGACCCGCACTTCCAACCATTTAAAAGGCAGATGATTTACAAGTTGCTCCCTTAGGATTTTAATGCTCGCGTACAATTCTGCAATACGCTGTTGCAAATGATTAATGAGAACCAAAACCTTATACAGAGGTTAATCACGGCCGGCGAGGCGCATTTTCACATTGATGGGTGTGTAAATAAGCAGAATGTCCGTTACTGGGCACCGAGAAATCCAAGGTTGTTGCATGCAGTCCCCCATAGCCCTAAAGTAACAGTATGATGTGGTGTTTATTTTCATGGGATTATTGGACCATACTTTTTCAACGACGACGATGGTAACACTGTAACTGTCACGTGTGCTCGATATGTGGACATGCTCGAAAACTTTTTACTCCCAGAACTGCTAAGGCATCGCTATAGACAGATGTGGTTCCAACAACACGGGAGTACGTCACACACAGCAATTGCATCGGTCAACAATCTTGGGAGAATGTTTCCAGGATGGGTTATCTCTCGTCGCGGCAATGCTCCTTGGCCTGTACGCTCGCCCGAGCTATCGACATGTGACTTCTTCCTATGGTGTTACTTGATGCAACAAATGTATGCAACAAAACCTGCAACATTACAGGATTTGCGTGAATCCATTCAACATGCAATCCACCAAACCTCGCTGGACATGGTGAGTGCTGTGAGGCGAGGTGCAGAGATCTGTTTGAATAACCATGGTGCACACCTCACTGATATAAGTTTCAAGACGTAGTTACCATATGTAATGGTTTTGTATGTACATTCTGGACATGTAAAACTTTTGTTCATAAAAGGTTCATAAAATATTTAATTTGCAAAAAAACTTCGTCTTACTATTTCTGCCGTACCCTATATAACAGATTATATGATTGGCATAAAGAAACGCGTGGGCAATATGCTTTCATTTGGCAATTTACGATTGGTTTATATTCTTACGCATGAAAGGAAAAAGTGTACTTATTCATTTTACAACTGAAGAGTAATAAAATTGAAGAAAAGTTCTTGCTTCTCAAAATTATTTCAAAGTTGTGGAGGATTCGTTATGACAATGAAGATGCAAGGACGCTTCAATACATAAAAATTATCTCATCACAAGTTCTCGATATGAATATATTATCAGATATATTAAACATATTATGATTTACAAGCATCAGTAACCTGTTCAGGTTGTTTTATATATTGCATCGTGCATTACGTGAGATCGTTTCAGGGCTTGATTGGAACACTCTGAGCTGAACCGAACGGAGGCTCATTACAGTTGATTCCAATGTCACTTCTGTGTACGCATCACAAAAAACACAATACTAAATTGATCAACACCATTTTTAATATGGTTCTACCTTATGGTCCATAGATTGTTTAGCATTGGCGTTTCAAAATGTCACCACCATTAATCAAATATATTTGACTAGAGTTTAGTTCTGTTGGTGAATGCCAGAGAAGTATGACTAGATGTTGGAAACAAGATGGGTCCTGGAGGCGAAACCCCAACGAGGTCTGGGGACAAAATTCTCAGAATCGACCTGTATTCAATTTCGTCACTGCGTGCATGGGGATCACACGTCTAATAACCTAACACTTGCTCTCACATTCATCCCAGCTCAATTCAAAAGCAGCATTGCATCCAGAATGCGGTTTTCTTCAAACATTTTCATGCGCTATATTTCCCAAAAGTACAAATATGTGCAGGTTTTCTCTTTGCATACAGTAAGAACAATGTTTCTGTTACGACATATTAAAAATCACAGACATATTATGCCATATTTTCTACTAAAATACCATTCTATCGTTTGACCATAGTTTATATGCTTTCAGTATCACAGCATTTTCCAATATGATATTAAGTAGGAGATTATCATAGGGATATGATAATGATATTAGCATCATTGCAAATATGATTATTGACTACACATCGCATCAACATTCTAAATATACAAAACGATACATACATATCGATCGTGTCACCATTTTTACCAGCCACTGAATACAGTACAACCCCTCAAATCCGAACTAATTGGGGCTGAAGCCTGTTCGGATTTCGGGAAATAATATTACGTACTTATTTCGTCACTGAATTGGCGGTAAAACAACGACTGAGGTTAGACAGGGTGGCCCAGTGGTCGAAAGGGCAGTGACCTTGACTGGCGGGTGTACACTCATGTCCAAAATGATTGTCGCATATCTATAACTGTCTTGTAAGAATATAATTAGATAATAATTTAGAATAAGCATTAAGTCTAAAAATGTTAAAACCTTAAAATAACTAAATTTGTGTGATTAAATCTATTTTTTTTTCATTTTCCAGCTGTAGTTTTTTTTCTTCTGAGAACGTGTTCGGATTTGCCGGGTTTTCGGATTTCCGGGGTTCGGATTTGAGGGGTTGCACTGTATCTACACACAATGTAGGAATAGTCGCATCCAAAGCCAATTTCCTATCTTCTGTTACTAAGCAGCGCCTCTTCGGCTTCGGTGGATAACCAAATTTACACATCCCTTGAGTTCATTGTAAACTGCTATCACTTCTTTTCCTGCACACTATCTTATGTATACACTATTAAGGTTTCTTTATAACAAATTATATCGAATAGGGGCTTAAGGGATCAGAACTTAACCCAACGAAGTTCGACTTTTTCAGACACTAGTCACTACCTATGATTTATTTTAAAATTCCATTGACTTCAAATGCTTCCAATTTGGAGGAATTTATTGGGGTCATTTTTTCATAAACTTTTTGTATCGTCAGCACATTATTTTGTGCATATGTGTCTAGTTGTGTGATGTTTTTATCTACATACACACATTCTTTATATATGTACGTGTCAGTGTATTTTAATATGTTAATTAACACTAAGTACCTTAAATTCGGAACTATCATTCATTAAGAAATTAAGTACTAAATAATTACTATAATTTCAGACATACGTAGTAGTCAAACATATATTTTGGATTTTAAGTACAAACATTGAACATATTCTTCACCTATACCAGTGGTGCCCACTCCCCTCATGTTCATGACGCATCCCCCTCAATTGTCTATCGGCGTGGGAGACCCGGGTTCGATTCCCGGCGGGAGCTCATGTGGTTCGGATTCCACGTTAATCAGTAGGTCCACGTCTCATATAGCCTCGCTGCTGAACGGGACGCTAAACTAAAAACAACTCAACTCAATTGTCTATCGGTAGGTGTTCTTCCATGGAAAAAAAAAATATCTTTTCGATTAATTTTTACATCCCCTCAAACATATTTATATAGATTTTTAACCCCCCTAAATATTTCAATGACGCAGTTTGCGTCATAGCCCCCCCTTTGTGGGCACCCCTGCCTATATCGATCAATATTTAGAAATTCACAAAGAAGGCTCCTTCTGAATTTTCATTACATTTCACAAAATATTTTTTACCGTAAAAAAATCGAAATTAAAATACTATTGATGTCGCCACATACAGAACAAAATTAAATAGTTTACAATTATTACTGGCAATTAATACTGTCACCCATTTCGAACAATTAAAAGAACATATTCTAAATGTATTGAAATTTCATTTCTTATCGTTAGTACGAAACGTTGTAAATAGTAGTAACTTTCGATAACTGTTCTCCTAGTGAATTTGTATACAACCAAAGGTAGTTTTAACAAGTTTAACAAAAAAGTGCAAAATAACACTCTTGAAAACAGCTCTTATTTGAAAAAGGTACATAATGATCGCGTTTGGTTTTTGCAATGGTCTTTCCAAGAAGATTAATAAAAATTCAACATAGCATAACAACAAAACCTGTTTTGCTTTTATATATATATATATATATATATATATATATATATATATATATATAATGATTGGTAAGTTGAGTGTAGGGGCGCCGAATTCTACTTCGCCCCGGGCGCCGAAATCTCTAGCTACGGCTCTACCAGCATGTCTTAGTCCAATCTTGCTGAGCTCTCGTTTCATAACTTCCAGCAAGTGTTTTCCTCTGGTCTTGTGAAGACTAATTAGCTTAACTAAGTTTTCACAAACAAAAATTTTACATGTGTATCGTAAAACTATGCATAGTTGATCTAGAATTGACTCAGCTTGAGTAGACTTTGCTTGAAAGCTATTAATTCCAGCACAAAGAACTTTCCTACAAACAAATGTTTTCTGAAAATGTTTTCCTAGTATAACTATTACCTAAAGATTATAAACAAAATATTTTGAAAGAAATGTAACTAAGGAACCCTGTCTTAAAGAGTGCTCTTTGCCTTTTTTTCTTCATTTTTCTTTTCGTTTTCGATGTTTTATGGACAATTCAACATGCTTCTTTACAATGATTTATATTCGGCAATTAACAGTACTAACTCTAAGAACTTTTCACGGTTTGCACTTCTATCAGAAAGGTAGTAGGCACTTTCCATTTTACTACGATAGGCAATACCCTGACGGCCGATGAACAAAACAATATCAATTGAAGACTTTGGGGCAAAAACCCGTCAAGTCCATAAAGAGAAATTGTAAAGGAGATATCTTCACAAGGGTTTCTCATCGTCCGATTTTAGTCAAACTTAGCACATAATTACTAGACCGAAAATAAATCGACACGTATTTTTTGTTTCTTTCGGAAAATAGATTAAGGGGGGCAAAGGGCCCTTTTTCAACAAAGGGTCCCCTTGACTAAAAAGGCCACATTAAAGAAACAAAACTCTCCCGATGCAAAAATGACTTCAAAGTAGGAAATATGAGTTTGTCGTTTTTGCGAAAAAGAGTTTCAGGGGACAATGGCTCCCTTCGAAATGACAAACGACCCTGCACAATCCTTACGGAAATTAGATTTCGGTGGAATTGCTTGAAATCGTGATATGTTGTAAATATTGTGCATCTGAGAAAAGTTTCAATGGGCACAACCAAAAATCACTGACCGTTTGACCACTACAGGGTCATTCTTTTGTAAACAGCAAAAGGTAACGGTATTCTGAATTTTGGTAAAAATGAATGAAACCGTGATGTATTGTAGATATTGTGATCCTGAGAAAAAGTCTCAATTTGTACAACCATCCATCACTGACCGTTTGGCCACTATAGGTCCACTTTTTTACAGGGCGGATATGGATTTCAAGAAAATCGTAGACTTTTACGTTGGCTGCCCTAGTACCTCTTCTAATTGTCACAGGGACAGGAACTATACCTCAATGTAAAGGTTATGGAACGCAGATTCCAGCGAGCTAAGTTTTGTTTCCCTAGTGCGAAACTTGTAGAAGAAGAAGACGAAAGTTTTGAGGAAAATAAGTTATTTTGTTTTTTGAAAATTTCTCAAAAGCTGGCAACGCTGTTACTTGTTGTACAGGAGAAAATATTTTCAGATGTACTCCAGACATTAAGTACAATCATGTAAAAAGTGAAGAGCGAAAGTTCAATACCAAGTAAGAACAAATTTCGAATGTTTCCTACGAGAACCACCCTGTACATATTTTTCGAAATATTTTAGTCTACCCTGAGTCCCCCAATTGTCACAGAGATATAAGCCGTACCTGGTTGGAACGCTTATGGGACACATATTCCAGCGAGATTACTTTTGTGCTCCCCGTGCCCAACCTGTAAAAGAAGAAGAAGATATTCAAAAAACATTGGAAAAATATACATTTTTCGAAGCTTGTGGGACTATGGCAATACTTTTATTTGTCGTACGCTGGAAAACGTATTTGCACATGTACGCCAGACATTGGGTACTATCATAAAAAAAAATGAAGGGCGAAAGTTCAATACCAAGTGAAAAGAAAATTCCAAACATGTGTCCTACGAGAATCGTCCTGTATATATTTTTCGAAATATTTTGGTCTACCCTGACGTCCCTAATCGTCACAGAGATACAAGCCATACCTCGTTGGAAAGCTTATTGGACATAGATTGCAACAAGGTAACTTTTGTGCCCCTCGTGCCCAATCCGTAAGATAAGAAGAAATGAAAAAAAAAAGACTTAAAAAATGCATTTTCTCGAATTTGGCAGGGGGCGCGGTGGCTCAGTGGTAGAGCGGTCACTTCCGGTGCTTGCGGTCCCTGGTTCTATCCCAGCTCGCGCCGTGTGGACTTTGTGGTGGACAAACATCGTGCTCGTAGGTTTTCTCGGGGTTCTCCCGTTTCCTTCCACTAATTTCATTCATATCTCGTCTGCGCCATGTCCTTTAGCCTAACCGGCATAACCGTGGGACGTAAAACTTAAAGAATTCATTTATTATTTTCGAATTTGGCAACACTGTTATTTGACATGCGCAAGAATGGGCATACACAGGGTATCATTAGTTAGGATGTTTATTTATCTTTATTGATACCACCTTTTATATTGTAGCTCCCTCCCCCAAATGCTGTAAAGGTTAAATGAGGAGAAGGTAACGGTATTCTGGATTTCGGTATAATTGCTTGAAACTGTGATATTTTGCTGACAGTTTGGCCACTACGAGGCCACTTTTTTTTAAAACAGTAGAACGTAACTGTATTCTGAATTTCGGTGGAATTGCTTGAAAGCATAATATGTTGTTAATATTGGATCCTGAGAAAAAGTTTCAATGGGCACAAGCACCCATCACTGACTGTTTCACCACTTAAGGGCCACGTTTCTTGACAACAGCAGAAGGTAGGTGTGGATTTCGGTGGAATTGGTTGAAACCGTGATATATATATATATATATATATATATATATATATATATATATATATATATATATATATATATATATATATATATATATATATATATATATATATATATATATAAGGATATTCTGGAATTTCGGTGGAATTGTATGAAGCCATGAAAAGTCCAATTCCACAACCCGAAAAAAGCATAGACAACATTCCGATGTTCATCTTGAGGGGCAAAGGAAAACCCTGGAAAGCCTTAGACAATTTTTCTCAGGATCATGACATCTACAACGTATCACAGTTTCATTCATTTACACCGTAATCAAAAATATCGTTATACCCAGCTGTTATCAAAAATTTGAACCTGTAGTGGATATACGGTCAACAATTGATGGTTGTGTTCATTAAGACTTTCTTTCACGGTGGCTAATATACTCCGGTGACTAATATAGCTATTTTCCAAATGCAAGAAATTAAGTAGTAAGAATTTATGATGGAAAAGAATTTGATGCTTTATTATAAACAAACTATCTGTGTCCGGAGTCCTGCTTTTGGACATTATGAGAAGTGCTCGTGTACGGAACAATATCAAAGAAATAGTATTTGAAATGTGTAAGGCAGTATCTGAGCAATGAAGCCATTAGCTACTCAATTATTGTATATTATATCCACAACCTGTATATTATATCCACAACATTGTATATTATAACCATTCTCAATCTGTTCCTTCTCCTTGGCTCTCAATTTCCCGTTTTTCATATATCATTTTGAGCTCAGAGTGGGAAGAAAGTTCTTCAAGAAACTGACCATCGTACATCTTCCGTTTTGCACTAGTGGCCCACCTAGCTACGATACATAATTTCAAATTTACCGCGGTGAGTTGTTGCACACGAGGAATAAAATAGTAATACAAAAATACTAGTACTGCACACTAACCATAATAAGAAATGTGTTCATGAAGGAATTTCCCCCTGAGTGATACCTTGAAATTATCACTGTTTCCAGTACTTTCGATTCTGCCGAAGGACGGAACTAAAGATCTATTCCAGCCACTGGCAATGGACGAAAGATAATAATGTTCATCATAACAGAGAGATTTATCTCTGTGTTTTGTTGCCGATTTTGTAACCACTTGGATATTTAAGATTCTGAAATTTTGTAGTTATAAGATTAAGGAATTCCAAAATTTCAATCTCCAAAATTCCTGAGTTTCGAAATTTTTCTTGTCCAAGATTCCGAAACAAACATCCCTAGATTCCGATATGGCGGACCAAGGTGCCATCGTTGGGCATTCAAAAATTCCAAGATTCGGAAATGCCAGACTGAAGTTCCTATATTCTCGAATTCCGGATTTTCGAACTGAAATCCGAGATCCCGGAATTCCGACCTTGCTAAATTCCGAGTTTCTGAAGTACCGGGCTAAAGTTTCGAGGTCCCATAATTCCGAAATTCTGATGTTCCGTAATTCCAAAATTCCATAAATTCCGAGACTCCGAAATCTCGGAATTCTGGAATGAGCAAGTTTTAATTCCGATTACAGAATTAAGATCATTCCGAAGTGTCCCGGAATCCGGAACATTTCTACTTTCAACACAATCCTTGACAGGAAAATACACGTTTTTGTAATAAATACTATATAATGCAACATAACGCTTTATATAGAGTGTTTCAAAACAACACCAACAATGTTTGGGAGGTGATACCTGGTACCAAGATAAGACGAAATGTATAGACCAAACTGAGTGCACAAATGCTTCCTTTCGGAGTTATAGGCTGCCGAAAACATGAAAAATTAAGTTTATAGATCTATAGCTCCAAAACTATGGGACCCACCGTAGGTCAATAGGTCAATATTTCACTTAGGAATTAATATATGTGCTATCCAAAAATACATGTTTCAGAATCCTAAGGTTCTCACGCGACAATTTTTATAGAGACAGTTTTGCTATGGGCATATAATTTGAAGTACTCACCAACTACCTCTATAAAATTGTTGCGGAAGTACCACAGGATTCTGCTTACATACTTGTAATATTATATATACAGTGTATCCAAAAAATTCTTGCAGAATGTCTTTTACTGTTTTGAAAGGTAAATGAACTTGAAGGAGAATGGGGGAAACTTATGCATAGAAAAGTACCTCAAAAATACAGGAGGCGGTAATATTGTTTATTGCTTTTTATGTATGTTTTCGGTTAGTGTACGAAGAGTTATATCCGTTGATTTTCTTTCTACAATCCAAGGAAGTTGTTAGTACGGGCCCGATTTGGGGAGGGCAGGGGCAATTGCTCGCCTTGAATTTGATAAACTTGTCTTTTTTTTCTTTTTTAAAAAAATAAATTGTGTACTAATAAAAACCGTTAAAGTTTTATGTCGGAAAATCATGATTTCCCTAGCAAAATCTCAAATGACACTTATTGTGTAAGTCTAATACACATGGATTTATTGAGCTAGATATGCTTTGTTTGGAAGCCTTTGACACTTGTTGGAAGCTTTCATCACTGTCTGTGAAGCTTGCAGGGAATTCATGGCAGATGACGACCTAGTCATGTAAAGTGAAATAAGATAACAGCGCAAGTTCTTGTTTGTCAACACACATTAACATGTTGAATAGTGAATGTAAGTAGCTTTTTGTAAATCCATCAAAGCCAACTTTTGATGTTTAGCTACTTAAGATAGCGTGGACGTTTCGAGTACTTCCTTAAACTGAAGCATATCGTCATAGCCACAAGAAATGAAACATTCCCTCCCCAGTGGCTTGACACCAGTGCTGTAAAAGCCTGGTGTAAGAAAGAAAACTGAAAATCTTTCAGTGTATCCTTAACATTGCTTCCCCAGGAGTCCGCCCTGGATCCGTTCGTGGTTTTGACATTTCGTAGCTAGCGATATCAAAACGGAAGTTGAAACGCTATAATTACAGAACACAAACTCTGCCAACAAACGAACTTTAATTTTTCATTAGAAATTGAAATCACAATTTTCCTTCCCACTTTACACACACTTAGGACTGTCTAATGCAATTCATATTTGACAGATAAAAATGAAATTGCATTTGGTGTGGTTAAAAATAGTGATTTCGTTATGGAAAGAGAAAGCTCTCAAATGTTTCAACTCAGCAAATCAGTTGCTCGTGTTTCAAAAACATTCCCAAGTACATGAGATGTTTCTGAAATACAAGAAATATAGTTGAATAACGTTAAGAACCTTCTCTTCTGCGAAATCTGTTACCTGAAAAGAAATTTTAATATCAGTAATATAATTAGTATATAGTAGATAATATATCTTTCATATTCACTAAATAATTGATTGTATAAGAAACGATGGAAATCTAAACTCATAACCTAATACTATATCAAGTTATTATATAGCATTTAACGATCTATTCAATAAGAATTTAATTTACCTCAGGTCCTCCTCGTATCCTCTCATCTGGCCTGGCTGATGAATGTAACTCTCATCTCTGCTTCCCCATCAAAACCTACTGAATTGTGGGCAATCTGAAATGACAAAAGCAAACAAAAACAGGTTAGTTTCCCATTTCCCCCCCTATGACTTTTAGGACTCTTTCGTGGCTTTCCTCTCCTGCATAGTCTTCTCTATAGATATTCATTAGGGATCTGAAAAGAAAGAGAGAAACAAGCAAAAAACAAAATTAGAAACTACTTTACCCATCCCCCCACGACTCGCGATCAAAGGATCCAAGTACTTAGTACTTATATCCGGACAAGTATTAAGTATCTGGATGTATCTCCTTACATCTAATTATTTCTACGGGACTTAATTCTAAGTGGTTCGAATCCAAGTTCAGATCTTACTACTTTCCCTAAATATTAGGAAAGAAATAAGACCCGAATGTACTTACATACTAAATTAAATTAGCTTACATCTACTTATGTTAAAAATATTCCATTGTCGTGGCTGTTCTCTCCTGCCTGGACGTCTCTGTGGATATTCATCAGGGATCTGAAAAGAAAGAAAGAAACAAGCAAAAAAACAAAATTAGAAACTAGTTTACCTATCCCCCCACGACTCGCGATCAAGGGATCCAAGTACTTAGTACTTATATCCGGACAAGTATTAAGTATCTGGATGTATCTCCTTACATCTAATTATTTCTACGGGACTTAATTCTAAGTGGTTCGAATCCAAGTTCAGATCTTACTACTTTCCCTAAATACTAGGAAAGTAATAAGACCCGAATGTACTTACATACTAAATTAAATTAGCTTACATCTACTTATGCTAAAAATATTCAGTTATCGTGGCTGTTCTCTCCTGTCTGGACGTCTCTGTGAATATTCATCAGGGATCTGAAAAGAAAGAAAGAAACAAGCAAAAAACAAAATTAGAAACTAGTTTACCCATCCCCCCACGACTCGCGATCAAGGGATCCAAGTACTTAGTACTTATATCCGGACAAGTATTAAGTATCTGGATGTATCTCCTTACATCTAATTATTTCTACGGGACTTAATTGTAAGTGGTTCGAATCCAAGTTCAGATCTTACTACTTTCCCTAAATATTAGGAAAGTAATAAGACCCGAATGTACTTACATACTAAATTAAATTAACTTACATCTACTTATGCTAAAAATATTCCATTGTCGTGGCTGTTCTCTCCTGCCTGGACGTCTCTGTGAATATTCATCAGGGATCTGAAAAGAAAGAAAGAAACAAGCAAAAAACAAAATCAGAAACTAGTTTACCCATCCCCCCACGACTCGCGATCAAGGGATCCAAGTACTTAGTACTTATATCCGGACAAGTATTAAGTACCTGGATGTATCTCCTTACATCTAATTATTTCTACGGGACTTAATTCTAAGTGGTTCGAATCCAAGTTCAGATCTTACTACTTTCCCTAAATACTAGGAAAGTAATAAGACCCGAATGTACTTACATACTAAATTAAATTAACTTATATCTACTTATATATTTAAAGAATTCACCTTTTGTGACTCTCCTCTCCTGCATGGGTATCTCTGTGGGTAGTCAGGGTCTTCGTCGTCCATCTGAAATGAGAAAAGGTGAGAGATCTTCACAGTTACTATTTCTGTGAAGCCGTCTGGAATATTTTATAAACTTATAAAGAAAATTCATATTACAATTTAGAAGTGGTTTTAATTTAAAGTTTCAAAGATATTGTTAATTGTTCAACTTTAGAGCCTTTATTGAACAAGATAATGCTAATGTTTGAGTGGTTATAGTGTGTGTGATTCTTAGCAAGTTTACGTACTTTAAAAAAAAAAAAATTAAATGCAATTTGATTATAAATCATTGCATCAGATGTAAATGTTAACATGAAATGAAAATACCATCACGTGAAATCATAATAAATAACTTGAAATCAAGAGAAATGTACAACCAAAAACAAGAAAGAAGAAAAATCTTCAAGAAGACTAAGGCATAAATTTTGAACTATGAAAATCTTCCTAATTATAATATCATCTACTTATAACAACTATCTCGTATAATTAAAAATCAAATAGTCAATTACAAACATCAATATTGAAAAATATGAAACGTTATTTGCGAATGGTGGATAAAACTTCCAATAATCTTATGTATAAGGGTGATCAAATGAAACTCATTCGTAGCCATATATCCACTATCAGTAAGTGTATTATTACAAAACTGCACAGGAGAAATAATATACATGTTAACCGTGTCATGGTATCTGCAGTGCAGTTCAGACATTTGTCCTACTGTTAGACTAACCTCTCACTGACTGCATCCTGAACCGCAGCATCACTGTGGACGCAATGACCCTTTAGTGCCTCCTTCAATGGACCGAACATGTAATAATCGCAGTGTGACAGATCCGGGCTGTACGTTGGGAGTCGCAGCATTTGGAGAAGTCCTGCACCTGCCCGGCATTACGAGGACGGGCGTTGTTTAACACACAATATTTAACGGTAGCATTCCAGGTTGTTTGGATTTGATGGCTTCCGGAAGATGGGTCAACGTAGCACAGTAGCGTGTGGCACTGATGAATTCTCTTGGTGGTGTGGTGGCTTGAAACCGAACAGTAATCCTTTACAGTCAAAAAGCATGGACACCATGACTTTGTGAGCTGATGCCTGGGAATTGAACTTTTGGGGCGTGGTGACAATGTGTGCTTCTATTGCACACTGCCGGATTTGGAAATCAGTTCGAAGTGGTGGCTTCATTATTATTTACCTACCACCACAATCCTAAAGAGAAAGTAATCTTTTTTCCATGTGGCAACACCCCAAATGTTTGAAGAGATTCGTTCTTTCTGGTATCCCAAGTTCTTCTTAACTAATCTTTGTGCTGTTCCATAGTTCATAATCAGTTCCGTGGCTATCACTCGAATACTCACACCTTTATTGTTGCGAAGACACACTCATCTTCTGCAGTACGGCTGTGATTTGTGGTAACAACATGCGCCCGGCTAGGGCGGGGAAGATCATTTATTGTTGCTCGACTTGTGCTATGCATTCATGCCAAATCCACGGCGGTTGTCTTCGATACACATGGATCTCCATAGACGTTCTTCATCCGACGAAACATCTCAGCTAGTTTATATCCTTCTGCACTCAGAAACTGGATGATTGCCAGCTGATCTGACTTGAAGGGATTTTGTATGGTGAGGGCCATGATTCAAACTTTATTCTTGCAAAGACATGAAACATTTCGCAATGATTACTATACTAATGCGACAAATATAAATGCCACAACAATGCAACCCTATGTCCTCCACTGTTCCTACCAGGGATGCCGAGCAGAATTTCATTTGATTACTCCTTTACAATTTATGACATTGAGAAAATAATAGTTGAACAAATATTATCTGTTAGACATTCAATTAATTAGTGAATAATGAATCAACAAAGATCATATCTACCGCTATAGAAAAGATAATATGATAATTTGGCACAAATATTTGTGAAGTCGACATGTATTTATATCTGACTTATATAGGCGTTTACACTTATACTTAAACTTTTATCGAATGTTAGCTTTGTTTCATTAACGTAGTTATATTTAAAATTTTCTGCATTAAAATGGAAATGGTTGAATTTTGTTAAATATTCTGATATTAACTTATTTATAAATCATGTTTCATTGTTATGATTGTTTTTATGTTTAAAATTTTTAAATTATGTTGTAAATTATTTTAGCTTTATCTATCGTAATCTTGAATTGTTCACGGAGTTTACGAGGGAACGCAGTACACTAATTTTTTTTTTTTTCGTTTGAAATGATGTCATCTCATCGTTAAAGAAAATCCATGATTGTTTTGAAATATTTGAATAATATACTAGTATTAATGTAGAATCTCAACATAAGATCTGGTTCATTGCGTATGTTATCATAACTCTGTAGTACACCTTGTATATTGCAAGATGAGCACTCAAGGGATCATAGGCCATCTAAGAACACAACAAAAGGGAGTACGGAATGAGGATCGACCTACAAACATTTTACGTGTTCGCATGATAGAAGGGAACCAACATAAATACCGAAACTTTCTCAAGTTCAAATAAGATGTTCTTGTTCACCCTATATTCAGAATGTCACCACAAGACTTGCAGATCTTTGGTCTATAAGAAAAACAAGTAAATAAATCATATATAGGAAACATATACGGAAGAATTTGGGCTATTATTGAAGACTGATTCCTACCAAGATTACAGATATTCTTTATGAGTCTACTTTTGCGACGAAATAAGACCATGCAATAATCATAATGAACAGCTCTTATGAGCACTGATAAACATAAAAATCTGTATAGTATTTGTACTATTTGTGTACTTTAAGAAAATAGTATTTATTTATATTTCACTTGTGCAAATATTCTTAATGCCTTTATTCATGGACGTTGACTCAAATTCAACGGACTTGTTTCGAGGTAGAGGATCCCAATATCGCTAGTTGTGATCATTTTTGTCTCTTTCGGCTGGTGGCGTTATTAAATGAACACCCAAAATCATTGTCTGCCATGAAAAATCAGCCTTTGGTTAGTGCCTTATATGATTAGGAAAGATAATTTTTCAATGAAGAGATGTAGGGATATACAAATATTCAAGCAGTTAGTTCTCAAATCGAAATCGCTCCACTTAGTATTTCATGTTCATATGGGAATTTCACTTAACAAAACTATAAGAGAGAAGAAGGATTTCGTGGATGTGAAAGTAATATGTTTATAAAGCAAGGGAAAGTATATGTACAACATAAGTTATTTTTATTAGGATCTAGTAAGTTGTATTGGTGTATTTTTGTATTATTGTATCATAAATATTATAGGTTAATATATAAAGAGATATAAAAATAGAACAATAATAACATAATCCTTAACATGACATATTTTACTTATAATTCAAGACGTCGAACACAACCAATATCTTTCCATATCTTTTTCTATACTTATTTATATTTTATTCAACATAGAACTACAATATGACCATATAAAAATATGTACTCTTTTAGAAGTTAATAAGAAGTTGATATATAAGACAATGATATTTTATTTACTTTATAAAATTGACTTTAGTTGTTTCCGTGTTAAATCTAATCATAAATCAATTTTACCCCAATATCTCTTTCCTTGAGCCTTCTTATATTTCAATCCTTGGCTATGATGATTTCCAAAGAACAAAATTTTAGATGAATAAAAAGACTATAAAAGGTACGGCGATAGTACTAAAATTTTTGTCTTTTATTTCTTAAATTAGATATTATAGTATTCTGAAACATTTATTTATGAATATGAATAATTTTACAATAGAAATCGACGGCAAACTTTGTTTAAAGAAAACTCACCCCGAGAGTAAACCACCCATTGTGGATATTTTAATAACCAATAGCTTATGCAATATTATAGATTTCTCTCCTATTATCCGTCGAAATTTAAAGAAAGAAAACCAATGGAGTGTTGAATATAATCGATGTATCTGATTGTCCAAGTCGAATATACGCAGATCTCTTCCCGGTGTTTTAAAGGAACTACACAACAAAACAAAACAAAATCTGGTAACAAATCTCAGTTGCAGTCGTTAGCATCGTGGTGTACAGGCGGGCGAAGTACGGAGTATGAAATTCGTAACAAGTTGAAAAATGGTTCGGAAGAAAGTGTCCATGATGTTAAATAAAAAGATATGTATTATTGCAACTATTTCCTCCTCTTACTATGTACTAGTTAATACTAATAGCATTATTTTAATTAATACGAACATTAAAAGTCTCATACCCCTACCACAGCTATTACTATCTAGTACTGGAATGCCACCAACCAAGAAATGATGTATTGACATCCAAAGTACGTATTTATGCAACTATCATCTTTGAATTGTAAATTAAAAAAAAAAAAAGTCATGAAGTTATGTTCATTTTATTAGCGGTCTCTACAGGATGCTTTGTTATTGTCCTGTCTGTTATACCTCTTTTGTCTATCACACCTCCGTTATCTTGAGAGCGGTCATAAATAGAAATATGCGGTTTTCGACACACCACTCGACATCACAAAGTATGCTTATTAATCAAATTTTAAACTGCTGATCCCAAGGGGTCACCTCCGGTCAAAGATAAAATTGTAATTTGTAACAATTTCTGTAAAGACCTCCCAAGTTTGTATCCGATACAAATTCAAACTATTAGCTTCTCATATCATTACCGTTATAACATGCTCAAGAATAAACATGTTCACACTGGCCTCAGTGTCCATTGGCCAATCAGTAGAACATCTAGCTGGAACGCTAGGTAGCCAGGTTCGATTTTTAGGGTGGTCAGAGCCGGATGAAATTTCCGTCGTCTTCGCACCTAGTCTCGAGATAAGGTGTGTACCTGGGGCAGCCATAGGGAGGCCTTGGTATTGCGTTGATTATCCATGTCCAATATAAACAATGTGAAGAAAGTGTGGAGATCTACATCCACATCCTTCTCTACCTCCCTTCATGACATGGAGCTTCGCACGAAGCACATTTTCACTTCCACCACTCGTCATTATTTCGTTTCAGAACCTTTAACAGCCTTAAAGCTAGTGGAAATGTGCGGTCAGAGCAGTGGATTGTAATTATTTTACTTTCACATTGAGTACAAACAGCAGTTAGGTAAAATTAAATAATAATCTATGAGACAACTGAACAAAGTTAGAAATGCCGGAACGTACACAAAGGTTATGTGTCTTTTTGTGTTTGATCACCAGAATGCAGTGCTGGAAAAATTACGTATCAGTTGGAGTTATGTGCCATGAACGTGGCTGTCTCTTTGTGCCATGTCTAATGCTACCTCTGTGGAACAATTTAATGTAGTTCTATCTTATCGGTTTCCTTTGTGACACGTGTTTTTTTCAGGAAGTGAAATGTATTCAAATATAGGAAAAAAATGAAATGGTGCTCCTTCATGCAGCTGGAATGAGCCAACGGGAATCAGCAGCAGAGAATAACACGTAATCGAAATCAGTTACCACCAACCCACCAGCTCATTTCAATACATGGAACGATTTAAAGCTACAGGCAGCGTGGTAGACACGCCCCGTAGTGGGCGACCACGAACTGAAACTAGTTACGTCATGATTATTGATATGGTTGCGAAGGTAGACAGTTAGTCTGGAACGATCAACACGAAAGGTTGCGCAGTAGGCTGGCGTGAGTCATATGCCTGCCTCCAGAATCTAGTTACGCAAACAATATCATCCTTACAAGATACACATTTGGTACAAGAGTTACATGGGGATGACACAGACAGAAGAACAGTGTTCTGTGAATGGTTCCAGCAGATATGAACATAGCATCCTAATCTAGAGGCTGAGATTCTATTTAGCGATGAGGCTACTTTCCATCTTAACGGTACAGTCAACAGACAATGCTGTGTACTGTTCTATTGATACTCCCTCTCCCCCCAATAGTTGTGGAAGTTTACCATCAAACTGATCTTCGATTGAACGCGTGGTGTGGGAAACACGGCATTGTTTTATTAGTCTCCGCTTTCCTGCCTGACAAGTTTATTATTTATTTATTTCTTATTTAAAATGGCGTAATTAAGGCATAACCTTTTCTTAGAGCAGTACCTATATCATCTGGAGACCACGTTGCAGCCTTATCTGGATGATCTACTCTTGACATCGAGGCGTTTATTTTATTTCCAGCACGATTTCTAGCAAGTGTTGAAGCACCACCACATTACGGCTGTACAGTACAACAGTGGCTAAACGAGGTGCTTTCTGGTGAAATAATTGGTCACAGGGATCCTGTGGAATGGTCTCCCAGATCACCTGATTTATCGCTACTTCTTTTACTTGTGGGGTTATCTAAAGTCAGCTTGTCAAACCAGATTCAGAACATTGTATTACCTGAAGGAGAATATCAGGCACGTCTGTAGAGAAATAACATCTGAAACACTGCAGTGTGTGTGTTCTACATGGCTACCAGTGGTAGGGAAGCCAATTTAAATACGTATTGCAATAATCGCAAGAGTGTTGGTCTGAAAGCGTGTTCCATGCGTGCATGAAGTAGGTAAATTTATTCTTAGTACAGTCTGTGCAATAAATTTTGTAAGCAAAGTATCAGATGTAGTTTAACTGCATTATGTATTTAACATAGAAACGACTCTTGCAACTAACTTTCAACTCGTTACGAATTTCATCCCCCTAACCCCGCCCGACCCTCTACCTCATGATGCGAATGATTGCAACCGAGATTTGTAGTATTCTTAGTTCTTCTCTACAGCATAATTTGTGCTTGCTCCCAGCTAAATTATTACACGAACTAATGCTTCTATCATAAATATGACAGACAACGTTACTTTTTCAATTACCATGAGTAAAATAAGGGAAGAAGTAGAAACAGAAGAAAAAAGTTAAAAGACGGAAAAGTAGCAAGGAAGTGTTCAGGTAGTTTCTATCTTGAATTAAATGTGTTCTGAATATTCCAAGATGGCGCTCATCTATACAACATTTTTCTGTTACTTTTTTATACTTTTCCTCCTCTATATGATGAAGTATATAGCGAAAGTTTTTTCTGTAATTTTTTGAGTTTTTTTGTACTGAAAAGAAGTTTGAAGAAATAAAGTGTTGAAGTAATTAAAATAGATCTTCAGTAGAAATGTTTGTTGTAGAGAGTAGAATGTGTGGTTATTATTTCCATACGTGGCACACACAGAAGCAAATATGAATGAAGTTGTTTAATAAGAGTTTAGTGTTCTACTAAGGTCAAAGTGGGTCAGTTGAGCTTTGTCTTTAATTGATAGGATAACAGAGATGTTCTTGAAATAATTTCTACCAACAAAAGTGGCTGCTAATAAAGCGTTTATAAGTTACGCACCGTTGAGTGATTTGTCATGATTTTTTTGTTTATATGAATTGAGCGTAAGCCTAATTTTCATCTATATCAAGAATTATTCCTTTTTATAAAATTCTTCGTCTTAAGTTGCAACATTGCATTTTTCCTCTTCAACTTGAAACGAATACTTTTATTTATTTGTTATTTTTAAAATGCCGCTATACACTATGAGATTGAGAGTGTGCAGAAGAAATTGACTTGCATCAAATTTCTTTCTATATCTCGTAACTTCTAGAACGTAAAATTAGGGAATGGAAGGTTTAGAAGGAAGTGAGTAATTATCTAAATTACAAATATATTTCTGATGTACAGTAGGTAAATATTATTCCGAGTCAATAAACCTATCGACTGAATGTACTTAGAAATAGGTCAAACTAAATCGAAGATTTGATTTTGAAGTCATAAGAAATAAATCAGCTTACATTAATAAACGTATGTTTAATTATTATTGTTTTCCAATTTAAAAATTCTTATTACAAACAATACGATGCTGAAATAATCGATTTTAGTTAAGTATCTGAACACATTTCGAAGGAAGACCATGTCAAATGTATTTGATGTAATCGATATATGTAGATAATACTTCTTCCTTTGTTTTAACATAAATAAAATAGGAAAACGTTTAACACAATCCATCACAAAGTCAACTTCGCTATACAGAAAGAAATGAATAATCCACAACAATCTTGCAAACCAATTATACAAGGTGTTAATGAGCTATACCGACAAACAGTAATAGGTAATTCCTCAGATCAAAACAAGAAATAAATTGCAACGGGTATGTGGGAAAAAGTATGCAGTTTCGGCCCGTTCAAAAGTGGAAAAAAAATCGCAGCACGCGTTACTTGGAACATGCGGATCTGTGAAGCTCACGGTCCATAACATTTCTAACTACCCACCATTGCATTTCGTGTTCACTGCTGTCAAGGTTTAATTTTTTGCCTACTTTAGGGCAACCATTAAGTTCGTTCATGTATGCGAATACCTTATTCCCTGTGTGAGGGATTCCTTTCCTACTTATCGCACATTGCTGAACTTTGCATTTTTGGGTAACGTATGTGCTACTTCCTTTACACTCATATGAACCGCTATTCCACGATTGATTGTGTTCGAAATGGCACGTGTTACGATGTATTTTTCCACGCTTTCGGACGACCGAAGCTTTGAAATTACGACCATACTAACATTATTTATTGTTTTCATATGAGGAGTTGTCTGTTACAGTTCATTAACATACTGTATAGACTTAAAAAAGAATCAAATTTTGTTTTTCTCTGAAGCAAATGACACAGATTTCGACACTTGGCGACTAGTAGATGTCGGTTATAGCTATTTTATCCCAAAAATTTATATTTTAAAACTTGTAACGAAAACAACAATTTTGAAACTTGACGAATATGAATTTAAAGACCCACTAGATGTCCTTTTTTCTTTAGGCTGTATTTTAATCTTCATATCTGTGGAAAAGTTACAGATTGAAATTGTTATATCTCAAGGAAAGAGATCAAGGCAATATATCAGAGGTTATTGAGGTAAGGTTGTTTCATGGTTTTCTATCCTAAGTAGAGATTAGAATCATATCAAGTTATATTAATTACAAGGACAACTGTAATTTACCCATAGTTTGTTTTGAAAATTTGAAAGATTGTATGTAATCCTTGCTTTTTAAAACTATATTTCAATAGAAATTTACTGAAAACAACCCAGGATAAACGGTGAAAAGAATCACGCACTAGAAGTTTCAATTTCGCCCTGTAGATATCAACCGTTTGAAGATATTTGCTGCCATCTAACAGCGAAATCTATAATTTCTACTACTTTTGCTTCAATAGTAGAAAATGAAATATGGACAACTATTAATAAAGGCAGCATTACCCGTTAAGGTGTTAAGAGATTGACTGCATTAATAGCTATCTACTGCGAAAAGAGAATTAAAATATTCTCTTCATTCAAGAGTTTTCGTGTGGAGTAACGTATGCACGAACAGGCGTACTAACATTACAATATTATAAGTCCCACTTGCGTGACTTAATAAGTTGTTTATAAAAACCTACGTAATATTTCTAGTTTAATCCTTGTAACTTATTTCCATCGTTTCTTAGAAAGAAAAAAAGAAATATTTTAAAAAGTAATGTAAGATAGAATTTAATTAAAATTTATATTTGCTACAGTATTGATCTCAGCCATGAAAGTTTTGTATATCACTTTAGATGGATCTATGTGCTTTAAATTACTGATAATGAAGATTTCCACTAAAACACAAATCCAAGATTTAAATACCAAAATAAATTTAAATCTGATATAAAATGTTCCTTCGTATTTATTCAAACACTTCTTAATATTTTGAGATATCAGGGAAAGAAGTACCTCAGAATTAAAAAAAATATATATACCAATATATATATATTGGTCCATGTCACAAGTTTCAAATGTTTCCACGTCTGTGTTTGACCATCATAGTGTGCTAAGCAGATCTATCTGTATATAATTATGAAAGGCAAATTTCTAAAAATTTACTAGTTGTGAAAGATTTTAGAATTCTTCACACAAAATAAGGGTTATTGTGCAGCGGAAATAAAAGAGAAAAGAAGAACTGATACCGCACTGGAGTAGAGTAGAATGTATTTAAAGAAGATGTCAAATAAATTTTATTTCTTTCATTGATTTTTTATTTTAATAATTTCGAGTGGCTGTGGAATTAGGTTTCTAAATTTAAAGCAATTTTTGCTTGATTCGCAGTCTAGTTTTTATTTATTTATTTTTTTTTAATGATAAACAAAATTTCTGTGTATATTAAAAGTACAGAGTCGCAATAATACAACACTTCAACACTCTGTGAATAGTATTTTAAATCCTATTTCTCGAATGTAGCAATGTATTGTAGTGGAAAAATGCAATATTTATAGGGTATCTAGTTTAGGTAACTTTGTTATCTGTTTCTTTACTAGCTACATTGATATCGACCTTTCTAACTTCACTTGATTTGCTGAATAATATGATGCATAAGCAGACAACCACTCCAATTTCCGATAGAGTTTTGACATCTATTACATCATTTTTGAAGATTCATGGCGTTTGGACGTTTTCAGTGGATGCGACTTAAATAAATTGCCAAGTCCACTAACTTAGTAATATTGCGTACATAAAGGAAAAAAATCTATATTTATTTATTTATTATGGATATTGTTCTTTTAAATTAACTTAAATGTAAAAATGTAGTGGAAATCCTCATTGAATATATATATATATATATATATATATATATATATATATATATATATATATATATATACAGGAGTGCCCACAACTGCGTCATTGAAATATTTGGGGGGGGTTAAAAATCTATATAAATATGTTTGAGAGGGTGTAAAAATTAATCGAAAAGATTCTTTTTCATGGAAGAACACCTACGGATAGACAATTGAGGGGGGGGTGCGTCATTGACATGAGGGGGTGGGCACCACTGATATATATATATATATATATATATTTCGAACTAGCTCCTTACCCATAAGTCTTTTTGCGACTTTATTTTGTGTAACATCGTAAGCAAACTATCATTCGCAATTATAAATGACACATCCAACACGCTAGGTAAATCCTGAGTTCGTTCATAAATTATTCCAATACAAGAGTATCTTGCATAACTCGGTTAATTGGTTTGAAGGAAGGTCCACGTTATACAAAACCGCGTTGTTTGGGGTCTCTTACGATGAATTTAAATTTAATTAACTGATCACAAAAATTAAGGTTAATAAACAAGTTTAATATTGAAATAACGTATCTATTTATTTAAACTAAATAATATAGAAACTCCTTTTACAAAAGCTGTATAAATAATTACATACTAGGTAATAAAATAATCTTTAGTGTTTTACGTTGCACGGTTATGCTCTGTAGGCTAAAGGAAACAAGTCACTACTGGAAATAAATGATTGTGAAAGAAGTGGTGGAATGGAAACTTTGGAGGAAACGGGGGAACTTTGAGAAAACCCACATACACAATGTTGTCCACCATAAACTTATGTGGCCTAAGATAAAACTCGGGACCCCTGATATCACAAGTGAGCCCTCTACCATTGATCTACTGTACCTTCATTCTTCAATTGAGATCTGAATTGAAAAACTTCTGAAGTCCATCATTTTTTTTCAGGAGGAACAAGAAATATAACATTGAATTCTTTTGTTTGGAAGTGCGTTTTTTTGTGATTTGTGTTATTAATTATGTTTCTTGTTGTTCCTCATTTTCTTCCAACTGCATGAAACAGATATAATATATATATATATATATATATATATATATATATATGTGTGTGTGTGTGTGTGTGTGTGTGGCGGATCCAGAATATGATCAAGGGAGTGACTAAACCATAGTTTGTCGCTTTATTCAGTGTAAAGCAGGATTGAAGCCCATTTTATCCAGTGTATACCTAAGCGTCAAGGGGGCGGGGGCCTATAGTCCTTATAGCTCCTTGGATCCGCGCCTGTATATATATATATATTGTGGATATATACGGTTTTGGAATATATTATTTTGGGAATAGAGCATCTTAATTATTAAATGTTATATCAAAGTTGTCATATAGTGTAAACACGTGTTTGTGTTTATGTGTTTACGTCAATGATTTGTAAATACGTTGAATGTTATGTTTTGTTACTGCTAGACGCTAAGTCGTCAGTTTGTATGTTTTTGTGATTTGTAATGTTTTGGTCAAAGAATTGAAATGTCATCAAGATGTAATGCTGTAACAGTGACACACTTTGACTGTGGCATAACCGTCAAGTTTGCAGAAATTTGTTGGTCTGAGAATTTGATCACGATGTAATTCGGGTGAAACCAATGTTTTACCAATAGCTGAGATATACAAAAAGTCAACAACATGAATTCCAGAATGTCTGGAAACTGAGTATAAAAACCTATGGTCCGAAAGGATTTGGATCAGAAGTGGATCATCAGAAGTTGAGTATCAACAGAGAGAACCACTTGTACTCTTATCACAGTAGTCATTCAACTGTGAGCCTAGTCCATTCCAGGAGTAGATCTAGGAAGATCTAACATTATCCAGTACAACCATTAACTTGGATTATGGTTGAACAATAGTCGGCGAACATAGACTATTGGCAGCACGAGCTATTCATCGGTTTGAGAACTTCAACATCAGTCCAGGCGTCATCTACTAGAAGGTATGTGTATCTCAGCTATGTTCGAGTTATTCGTGATTGACTTCTTAGATGCTTAAGATATGTGATCTGACGCGTTATACACAGTCTACATTAATAACATTAACACATGATATTTCATAGAATACAAATATTTAAATGAAAGTTAACTTGATGTGGTTTTCTTCTGTTCCCACTTCGTACCTACTCATTACAGATGGTGAGTAGTAGCGATCTTCAACCGTCACACATTGGTTTATCCCCATGCAATTTAGGCACGACGGTTGGAGGTTGTTATGGTGGAGATAGCTGTGGTTCGAATCCGCAACGGAACAATTTTAGTTTAAGTATTAACCCACCATTGTTATGGTGGAGATTTGCTGGTTTTGTAACGGTCCTAGGGTAGCTCCCACCGTGTTATGGTGGAAATGTGTTCGGTTCGAGACCCGGTGTGTGTACTAGTGTAGCTCTCACATTGTTATGGTCCCGAATAGTTTTAAGAGTAGGTCTCACTATTGTTATAGTGCAAGTCCCGGTTCAAAATTAATTGTAGATTAAGTAATTTAGTATGGTAAAATTTTGTAGTATTAACGTTCACCAAGTGAATACGAGATTTGGTTCGGATCTCGAAAGGCTTAGGCATTGACTCTAGTAGATTAAGTAATCAGGTTAACCCGCACCACCCTCCCACACTTCGTAGTTAAAGATATAAGTTGTATTAAGTATATATTGATAAATGAACGAAAATACTGTGTTGACGAGGGCACAGAAAGCAAATAAGGGAATTAGTATTGAAGTACATAATTTATTTGGTGTAAGGACACCTGAGCGACGAAATAATTCTAGTAGTCAGGACAAAGCCGCGAGTCCCAAAATTATTTTAAGTAAAGAACCGGTGTTCAATTTTCCTAGTAGTCCGGTAACTAAATCCGTGTCGGAAGATTTTCCATCCATTATAAATTTAGATCAGAATTTAGTAAATAGTAACAGTAAGGACGATAAAATGGCTTCTAATATTACTTTTTACGCGGACATAAATAAGCTACCAAAGTTTGATTTGAAGAACGATAGTGACATCGTTTCTTTCTTTGATGAGTTCGACGATGCTTGTCAGATGGCAGGTATCGCCGAAAACAAAAGAAAGGAGTTGATACCTAACATTTTTAAAGGAGTAGGGAGACAATGGATAAAATTGTTCCTGAAACGGAAAAATACAGCGGAAATACAATACAAGGAGTTACAGGCAGAAATCATTGAAGAATTTACTAAATCGAATGTGACGCTCGATATCGAAGACAGAATTAAGGAACGTTTGCAACAAGAAGACGAGGCTGTCATAAACTATGTATATGACATGCTCGTTCTTTGCGAGCGATTAGACTCAAACATGACAGACATAAAGAAAATTGGAATAATAGTTGGTGGATTACATCCATATTATATGGAGAAAGTAGGGACGATAGCCTACTCTAGTTTAGATAAGTTCGTTGACGATTTACAATAGATCGAAAAGAACAAATGTAAGATTGCGAAGCGCGTGAAAAGAGAAACTGGAAAAGTGACGATTAAAGACCTAGTCAAAAAGATCAGGGAACAAGTCGAAGATGAAGGAAGTGAGTCCGAGTTGGATCACGTGGTTGTAAGGAAAAGTAAGGAAGAACACAAAATTAAACAAGAGCCGCAAAGTCTAACGCAGATCGCGGAATTAGAGAAAAAGATCGATAAATTGCAACTCGCGTTGTCAGCAAAAACGCAAGAAGAAGAGAAACACGATAATCAAGGTAGAAAACAAGGGAAAAATCAGAATTATAGAAACAATCGACAATATAGAGGTAATAATCGGAATAATTATCGCGGAAATAAAAACAAGTATTGGTCAAATAATAATAATAGAGGTCAAAATAGTAATAGAGGAAATAATGGTTTTCACAACAGACGTGGTAATCGAGGTGGATACTGGAGAAATAATCGTGGACGTGGTCAACAGGGAAACTGGCAAGGCAGTTGTCAGAATTCTTGTTGTCAACAATCCCATTATTCTGATAATCATAATCAGCAAAGATTTGTGCAAGTTGTACCAGCACAAGTGAATGGTACAACATACTACCAAACCGCAGGTCCTAGTCATTTAAACTGAATACATCTGTAAATGGGCGAGGCGCATTTACAGGGAACAGAAACGGAAGAACACGGGAAGTTATTGCCTCAGTAAATTTGGAAAATAATATGGTATACTTACCATTAGAAATAGAACATAGACAAATTAAAGCTTTACTTGACAGTGGGTCACAAATTTCGATTATTAATGAGAAATTAGTGCCGCCAAGTGCGCGAATTATTCCACGACAAACGAAGATTAAGGGTATTACGCAAAATACACTCGTAATCAATAAATTAGCTGTAATTAAATTTAAAATATCGAATCAAACATTTCATCAAGAGTTTAGAATAATAAAGGATTTTCCATACCAAATGTAAATCGGGAACGATTTCTTGCGAACACAGAATTGTCAAATAGACTACGGAAATAGTAAAATCTTAGTTCAAAGGTTCGGGAGACCGACTAGAAATTGTAGAAATGATCAGAAAACAAGAACAGTTTCCGATAATATCGCGATTAGTATAAAGACAAGTTTGAAACCGAAATGGGTCTTAGGACATAAAGTTAAGTTGTTACCAAGAACTAGGACGACTGTTGAAGTCAACCTAGTCAACTCTTGGGCAAACAACGAGTACCTATTAGAGCCTGATAAGTTATTAGAAACACAGTACAATGTATTTATACCTAGAGCGATATTGTCAAAAGAAAATAGGAGTCTAGAGATAATTAATCCATCGAACAAGACAATAATGTTAACAAGGAATTTGAAAGTTGGAGATGCAGAAGAATGTGTTAGTGAAACGGAATTGAGACAGGAAGGATTAACGGATGATGAAATTGAAGAGGTGTTAGATGCACGGAAAAATTATGACAAAACAAGGTTAAAATTTGGCGAGAAAACTCAACCAGAAATCAAAAAGAAATTGGAAAAGTTGTGTTATGATTATGCAGATGTTTTTGCGTGGAGAGAAAATGAGTTAAGTAGAGTTAAAGGCGTAGAACATAAAATAGAATTGGAAACGGAAGTTCCTTTTAGAAGGCAACAGTATCCGATACCAATTGCGATGAGAGACAAGGTTAAAGAGCAAATAAACATCCTGCTCGAACAGAACATTATCGAGGAGAGTAATAGCTCTTACAATTCATCCATGCTATTCGTCAAAAAGCCTAATGGAGCGATCAGAGCATGTCTCGACTGTCGGATGTTAAATAAACACGTAAAATTCCATTCCGTGGCGTTGCCGCCCATACATCAGATTCTAACATGTATGGGGGGTCATAAATTCTTTAGCGTACTTGACATCAAAAGTGCTTACCATACTGTATCGATTTCTAAGGAATCAAGAAAGTACACGGCGTTTAACATTCCTGGCGTCGGTGCTTACCAATATTCCAAATTACCGATGGGATACATCCAATCGCCAGCCATATATACGAAGATCATGGCTATGACATTAGCTAACGTTCATCCGGAAACGGTGTCATATTACATGGACGACGTATTCCTTTATGTAAACAATCAAGAAAAGATGGTGTCGGTATTACATTCAGTTTTTCAAAGACTAAGAAAGTAAGGCTTAAAATTGTCGGTAGAAAAGTGTCACTTTATGGAGGAAAAAGTAATGGCATTAGGACACATTGTAAGCGAGGCCGGATATGAAATAAGCCCAAAAGTGATACAGGCAATAAAAGCTTGTAAGCCACCCACAAGCGCAAAAGAACTTAAGTCATTCCTTGGGTTGACGAACTACGTACGAAAGTTTTGTAAAAACTACGCAGAAATGTCAGCTAGTTTTCAACAGTTGTTGAGGAAAAACCATAAATTCGTATGGACCGAGGAACATCAAAGTAGCTTTGAAAAATTAAAAGATGCATTGATGAATGCACCTTTATTAGCACCATTCCGAGAAAATCTAGAGACGAGAGTGTATACTGATGCGTCGACGAAGTCAATAGGAGCTGTGCTCATGCAAAAGCAAGTAAATGGAGAATGGACCCCAATTGCATATTATAGTAGGGTGTTAAGACCGAATGAAACTAGAAGACACATAGTAGAGTTAGAAATTTTGGCCGTGGTGAGTGCCTTTAAAGCATTCAACTACTATCTGTATAACAAAGAGTTCGAGTTGTACACTGATTGTAGATGTATTAAATATTTACAAACAACGCCAAAATTATCGCCTAAGTTGTTGAGATACAGTTTAGAAATGGCACAATACCAGTATACGCCGGTGCATTGTCCAGGTGAGAAGAACCCGAGCGATGTATTGTCAAGAAACACCGATATTCAACCCACCGATGAAAACATTGATTTGGATGCGTTACCAGTAAAGACCGAAGATCTCGAAGTAAACATCACTTTCGATGAAGACGTAGACGTAGCTGAATTGCAGAGAAAGGATTCTTTCTTCGGGCCAATTATGAATGCTATTGAACATCCTGAGGTAGCAGACCAGAAAGCGGAAAGACAAGCACGCTGGTATGTAGTAAAAGATGGGAAACTTTTCAGAACACAAAAGATGGCAAATGGAAAGAAATTTCTATTGTGCATTCCTTTTTCATTAAGGGAACAAGTATTTAAAAACCTGCATTGTTCGATTTATGGAGGAGGACACTACTCCTATACTAAATGTTATAATCGGGCATTAAAATCTATTTATTTCATGAATATGAAAAAGTTTTTCCAGGAGAAAGTCAGCCAGTGTATCAGTTGTCAGATTCAGAAGCGTAAAGCTGGTAGGACACCATTGCATCCACAGACGTACCCGAGTTATATGCCATTCCAGCATGTAACTATGGATGAGATTGGGCCATTTAAAAGATCTAAAAACCATCGGAATAAATATGTGATTGTATTCGTAGATAGTGCTACACGTTATGTAATTGCTAAAGCAGTTCCCGCTATAACTTCCGAGATTATAGCAGAAGTGATTTTTGAAGAGCTAATCACGAAGCATGGCATTCCTGAGATTCTAGCCATGGACCGGCATAGTACACATCGAAGCCGAGTAATGGAAGAGATGGCAGAGCGTTTTGGTATGAAGTTAAACTTCGCCAATACGGATGCTCACTATAACATAGGAACATCTGAAAGAGCTATAGGATCCATTCAGCAGGTTATGAAGCACTATATAGACCGTGAATTCACAAATTGGGACGAAATCTTACCTTGCATAGTTTTTACCATGAATACGCAAATTCATGACGGAACGAGACACTCGCCATATTATTTGCTTACAGGGCGTGAACCCAGAACGTTCTTGGAACAAGATCTGGACATTCCTTGTGAGTATGTAGAAAATGAGGAAAGAATAAGAACTGTCAAAGAAGCAAGGAAGGTAGCGTACCAAAATTTGCAAAAACGGTTTAAGTCTCAAAAGAAGCAGATCGAGAAAAAGTTTTCTCAACCTAACTTTGACATTGGTCAAAAAGTTTGGATACGTGAGATGCCGAGAGCAGGCATTCCAGCTTGTTTTGGGAAAAGATTCAATACACGTGGAATTATAGTGGAGAAAATGAATAGTAATTCATATAAAGTAAAATATGAGACGAAGAAAGGGCAAGAGAAGATTGATACAATTGATATTAGGCGTTTAAAACCATTTATTAGCGCGAATGATGAAGATTCTGATAGGCAAGATGATGATTCGGATTTAGACAGTGATGTCTAAAAGAAAAAAAACAACGCGTGAGAAAACCAAAAGGTTGTTTGACTCAAAGACTACATCACAAAAAGTTAAAAGTTTTTTTTGCGACGACAAAACACGAATAAGATTAAGTATATAAGTTTGTTTTTGTTTGTTAGGGATCTGTAAACAAAATGTTTTTATCAGTGGAACAGCGAGGTGGACCGCTGTTTATCAACAAAAGTTCGTGTTCCGAAATCAAAGGAAATTTTGGTTTCCATCTGAAAAATCCCTTAACTGGTAAATATGTATTGTTTACAGAATTTAGAGTGTTTAGGAAAATAGAGAATTTTTTTAAATTAAAGATATGTAGTAAATTAGTTTGAATTGTTAAATAATCCAAGGTACACATACAACGTAAATCAAATAAATAAAAACATAAGTATTAACTAAATAAAAGATGTAGAAAATAATTAAAATAAATAAAATAAATTCAGGTAGTAATTCTAAGTTTCAATTATTTGCAGTTAACATCATGTTCAAGATTTTCATTTTTCAAATACTATTGATTGGTATTGGCATAGCAGAGGAGGAACAACAACAGATAACATTAACGGAAATTGGATTAGCTTTGACGCAGAATGCATATGCTGTACATGCTACGAATATGGTGTTTACTACTGTAAAGATGCATTTGAACTTTCAAGAATCTGTGCCAGTACATGATAAGTGTACTGATGCATACGAAATTCTTAACGACTATGCTGTAAAAGAAAAAGAATTTAGACAAAACATAGTAAATTTACTACCGTGTCATTTTGTCTATGAAAATGGAAAAACTAGGTGTAATAATGATCATAGAAATAAAAGATTTATATTTTCGTGGTTACTGGGATTATCGTCTATTGGTCTATCGACATATAACCTAATACATAATCAACAGTTGTCTCATTCCATTGATAAATTAAATAAACACGAAAATTTATTAACAAGTGAAATTAAAAATCTAAAAGAATCGTTTAATAATGAAATTTCTGTAGTCCATGGAATTGTAGTAAAAATACAACATGTATTGCAAGATTTTAAAAATAAAATTCAAGAGCTATATTGTTATTTACATCAATCCCAACGCAAGATAATGGCAAATTTGTTTGCTCATCTTGTACAGGAGAGAGTAAATAAAATAGTAAATAGCATATTAAATAATCAGTTAACATATCATATATTATCTAATGCTGATGCTAAAAGGTTAATAAGTCTTCATGATATGTTGAAGAATACTATTTATAGGTCAGACATTGGGATGTTTTACCAAATGTCTAGCGTATATTTAGTAAAATATCATTACGAAGAAAATAATATTGATTTAATAGTAAAAACTCCGATAATATATGATACTAGTATTTCAATCATGTATGACGTAATATCTATGGGCTACTTAATAAATAATACCAGGATATTTTATGAATTACCGGAAGCAGTTTACTTGGCGGAAGGTAAATATCATTCATTAGACAAAAATAAATGCGAATTTAAAAGTTTTCTGTATTTCTGTGAAAGCATAACTATGGATAATGAGGCAAAGTGTCTGAATAATATTATTTTAAATAATTCTTTGGAAGGATGCCAGCAAAATTCTGAGAAATTTTTGGGGAATGTGATATTCAGATATACACACGCAGGTGTGATGTATTCTTCTGCTGAAAAGGAAGCGTACATGACAAAAGTGGGTTACATCAAGAAGTTACTTCCACAAAACTTGATCAAACTAAATCTAAATCAAGTTTCATAAAGTATGATAAATTTGACAACATAATAATAGGAGAGCTGGTAATTCCAACTAAGCGGATAATTCAAGTTCAAAATAAACATATTAAATTGATTGGTAATTGGACGGAGAGACAAGTAAATTTTTCATTGCATACGCAGGAGTTAAATAGTTTAACCGAAAAATTATTAAAATTAAAAGTCGATACATCAATACCAGAACTACATCTAAAAATAGATTATATCATATATGTAATATTTGGAATAATAATAGCATTAATTTCGACGACATTATTGTTATTAGTATTGTATTGTAAGCTTTATAAATCAATTCGGCAGTATAAAGTTCAAAATCAATAATAATAATAATAATAATAATAATAATAATAATAATAATAATCAATTAGTATTAATGAAGTAAGCATAGTATGTAACTCGATGTTGTACGTGCCTTGGGTTGTAAAAAAAAGTTTTTACATTTTCGAATATGAAGAAGAATGGAATTTATTTGAAAAAAAAAAGATTCTAAGTTGCAATAAAAACCTGAAAAGGAATATTTGATTAGCATATGGTAACATGTAGAAATACTTACCTACAGCATGAGGTAGTTGCGAGTCGAAAAGCCTAGGTTATGTGATCCTAGACAAAACTAGGATTGGTCTATTCGATTTGGTGAAACGAATAAGTTGTTGAATAAGAATGGTTACGCAGTATTAATACGGCAAAACTCTTTATTTTGGTAGAGAAAGAAAAACAGTAGAAAATAAGCATAGTAAGTAGATCATCATAGATAAAAATAGATACGAGCATGTAAATAGATAATAGCTAGGTTATATAACAGCATAATATTAGTGAAATCAGTAGCTCAAAGCTATGGAAAACAGCAAAAAGAGAAAAAGTAGGAAGAAGTGTCTATTAGTAAAAGCTAGACAAATAGACAAATAGTAGATATTATAGATGCTAGTGATATAAACTAGTTAAGTAAGCTTACGAATCAAGAATAAAAGTCGTAAAAAGTATGAAAAAGTATGAAAAAGTCGTTAAAAAAGTAAATAGTTTGAATAGAAAAGTAAGAAAAATAATAGATAAATAGACGAGAAATAGTTAAAATAGAATACAGTCATAATGCATCATGTCTATAATTGTCATTGAGTTGTATGTAAACAAGTTATTTTTAGTCAAAATTCATTTTCTAAATTCAAGTTTTTTTAAATGAGAGTAAAATTATTGATTCATTATTGTTATAGAATAATCAATTGGCACATCGTTTATTATTATAATAATAAGTTAAAGTATTCAGTTCATTAGTTACTTCGATATTCATGTGTATAGAAACAACAGCTTGTAGCATTTCAGTTCACTGCAATTTACTACTCACGGGAGGATGCAATCGCTTCTCTCGCGAGCGAGAGGAATCCGTTGTTAGGGGTGGAGCTTCTAAGCAAGATGGCTGACCCATAGCAACAAGCCACGCCTACTCATGAGGAGTTACTTTTATTCGCGACAATTACGATGCAATATGAATGATTTCTAAGTAAATAGAACGTTGTAATGTTAAAGAATGATGGAATAAACATCAATAAAGATAGTAGTACCTACATATAACAGTAAAACTCGTAGTAAAGTGTATTTAAGTTCATAAATATGCATGAAAATGTAGGATTTTACGACTTTTTTTAAAAAAATGAGAAATACGACATTAAACGAATTAAAATGTAACGAGGATAGCATTTTAGTATCCGAATAGGTTACATAACTATTAGAACACTAGTCATTATTTAGAATATGCATCAATTATGCATTTTATAGGGAATAGTGAACAGATTTAGAACATTTATACTAGGCCTATGGTAAAAGTACGTAATATTTTTACGAAAGAGAACCATAGACAAAAATTTAGTAATATTAGTTTTTAAGATAAATAAAAACGGGATTTCACAACTAGTTATTTATATTTACTGGAGAAGAAGTTGATGGTAGTTACTATTGCATTAACAACTTTAACAGTGTTAGTACTAGCGACGTTTATAGTTATAGTATATATAGTTATTAAATTACGTAAATTTAGTAGGAAGAAAGAACAGATAGGAAATGTAGAAAATAAAAATAAGGTATATGACGATGTTAATCACATAGAGCACTACGAATCAATTCCAATATATGCAATAGTTAATAAAAATCACACTAAAAACACACTAGTAACACAGAAAATAATTCAGATCACTATCAAAAGCACAGGGAAGTTGCACAAAATAACTCAGATATAGTTGGTACACAAAAGACGTTCCACAACACCAAAACTCAGAGTGATGCACTAGAAATCACGGAATTATCCAATTTCGAGACGGAAAAAACGGATAAACATTTATCCACGAACTCGAGAAGTGAAAAACTTTATGTAAGACCGTGTGAAATTTTAATTTTGTGAACAACTTTCCAATTGTTAACGAAAAGTGCGGACACGTTTTCATGTTCAACTGTAAGTATCGAAGCGACGCGACAAACAGGAAGATACGTGGAACTTTCTCATTGTCATTGCCAAAAACTTTGCTGAGCAATCAATCTACGGAAGGAAGTTACGCAGAGTAGCTAACTCTACGAATAGAAAAGATACTAATAGTGAAGTGAATGATATTTTTCGAATTTTAATTGTGTTGTAAAAATCATGCAACGAGAAGAGACGTTGTTTCTGAATATATTAGTGTATCATGACGAGATAAAGAGTGTATAATAAAGTGTGTTATGTTCATTAAAACATCAGTGGTGTAGACACTGATACTAGTGAAACAAGTGTAGAGGTAACAAGCACTGTTTTGGACTTTGCTACTAAAAGCAACGGAAAGTTTTCGAGAACGAGAGAACAAAAAGTATATGTATATGTGTTTCAGAGCACAGGAAGTGCTAGACAGTTACATGTAGTTATGTGTATAATCCAATAGATGGCAGGAGCCGATACTTTTATAAAAACTCTCGACAAGATTAAAAAAAACAAGAATGAATGTAAATAAATAAATGATGTTTGACAGATTTTTTTAAAGTATGATAAATAGTTAAATTAAAATGCATATATATACAGGGTGTTGGATAAGTATAGTCAATTATTTTTGTATTTTATACCAAGGATTTTGTCAATTTCTAGAAAGAAATTTATTCGAGAACGCAGTTCCCTCATTTTGAAGGGGGGCATGTGGATATATACGGTTTTGGAATATATTATTTTGGGAATAGAGCATCTTAATTATTAAATGTTATATCAAAGTTGTCATATAGTGTAAACACGTGTTTGTGTTTATGTGTTTACGTCAATGATTTGTAAATGCGTTGAATGTTATGTTTTGTTACTGCTAGACGCTAAGTCGTCAGTTTGTATGTTTTTGTGATTTGTAATGTTTTGGTCAAAGAATTGAAATGTCATCAAGATGTAATGCTGTAACAGTGACACACTTTGACTGTGGCATAACCGTCAAGTTTGCAGAAATTTGTTGGTCTGAGAATTTGATCACGATGTAATTCGGGTGAAACCAATGTTTTACCAATAGCTGAGATATACAAAAAGTCAACAACATGAATTCCAGAATGTCTGGAAACTGAGTATAAAAACCTATGGTGCGAAAGGATTTGGATCAGAAGTGGATCATCAGAAGTTGAGTATCAACAGAGAGAACCACTTGTACTCTTATCACAGTAGTCATTCAACTGTGAGCCTAGTCCATTCCAGGAGTAGATCTAGGAAGATCTAACATTATCCAGTACAACCATTAACTTGGATTATGGTTGAACAATAGTCGGCGAACATAGACTATTGGCAGCACGAGCTATTCATCGGTTTGAGAACTTCAACATCAGTCCAGGCGTCATCTACTAGAAGGTATGTGTATCTCAGCTATGTTCGAGTTATTCGTGATTGACTTCTTAGATGCTTAAGATATGTGATCTGACGCGTTATACACAGTCTACATTAATAACATTAACACATGATATTTCATAGAATACAAATATTTAAATGAAAGTTAACTTGATGTGGTTTTCTTCTGTTCCCACTTCGTACCTACTCATTACAGATGGTGAGTAGTAGCGATCTTCAACCGTCACACATTGGTTTATCCCCATGCAATTTAGGCACGACGGTTGGAGGTTGTTAATATGTATATATATATATATATATATATATATATATATATATATATATATATATATATATATATATATATATATATACAGCGTGTATCAAAAAGAATCATCCGGTTTTAAACAATAATATCTAAACGTGTGAGTGAACAACGTACTGTTGGAAAGAGGAACATCTCTAGTTGTACATGGTTTCCGCTAGGTATCAGCAGTGTGCTTAAGTGAACGCCCACTACGGTTCTGGTTAAAATGGCATCTGGACAACAGAAAGCGTTTTGTGTACTACGTTTTGCGGAGTGCAAGTCAGTGATAACTGTTCAGCGTCACTTTCGTACTAAGTATGGTGTGGATCCTCTTACTGCACAGAGCATTAGACGATGGCATGAACAATTCCGCAACAACAGGTTGTTTGTGTAAGGGAAAATCACCGGGACGTCTTCGAGTGCCCGACGCAGACGTGGAGCGCGTCCGTCAATATTTTACACGCAGTCCGCAGAAATCCGTTGGTCGTGCAGCTCGACAGCTCAACATGCCCTCGATGTCCGTCTGGCGTGTGTTGCGTCTTCGTTTACACATGAAACCATACAGAATTCAGCTACTACAAGCTCTTTGTGAAGGTGACAAAGAACGACGTATGGAGTTCTATAATTTCATTCTTGGCAAGATTGCAGAGGACGACAGTTTTGTTCATCGCTTAGTGTTTAGTGACGAGGCAACATGCCATTTGAATGGAAATGTGAACCGCCATAATGTGCGAATATGGGGAACGGAACACCCACATGAAGTTGTACAACATGAGAGGGACTCGCCAAAAGTTAATGTGTTTTATGCAGTTTCCCGAAAAAAGGTGTACGGTCCATTTTTCTTTGACGAGAACACTGTGACGGGGATAACTTACCTTGATTTGCTTGAGTACTATCTTTTCCCACAGTTGGAGACTGATTCGAATGATTTCATCTTACAACAGGATAGGACACCGCCACACTGGCATGGGAAAGTGCGGAGATTTTTAAATCGAACGATTCCACAACGATGGATCGGTCGCACTGGACCAAATGATGCAGCGTTACATTACTGGCCTCCAAGGTCACCTGACCTTACTGTATGTGAGTATTTCTTGTGGAGGTTTATAAAAGACTCCGTTTATGTGCCTCCGTTACCAAGCACATTGAATGAACTGCGACATCGCATAACGGCAGCTGTGGAAGCTGTAACTGAAGACATGCTAGCTGCAGTTTGGGACGAATTTGAATACCGCACGGACATATGCCGTGCATCTCACGGGGGGCACATTGAACACCTATGAACAGGTGCAATAAAAACTTTTTGAGTTTCACTGTCATGCAAAATAAAAACTATTTGTATATGTTTATTAGTTTCAGAAATACAGACTTGCCAAAGTGGATTAATCTTTTTGATACACTCTGTATATATATATTTCGTGTTGATGTATTCAGATCCTCAATTTGAAATATTTTTTATGCTGCAAAGTACTGTTACGTGTTCAAAGTGAAATAATTAGTTATTTTAATATACTAATTAAAAACTTGAAAGTTTACTTATATCGGAGAGCTCCCTTCTCCCAGTAAATCCTGAAATTATTCTATTCAGCTGAAAGTATTTTGTATTAAAAACAAGATTTTGAGTTGAACTTAGGCTGTAATATTATGGAAGTCAGTAGCCCTTGGAACATAGGTACTGACGAATAAACAAACTAAAAATAGGATAAAATGTACTTGGGATGCTCCTCAGTTCAGGTTCTCAATTGCAGTTAATATGATCACATTAGAGGCCAATACTGTAAAGGATTTCCATTTATTCATGCATGTATGATATTTACTCTTCTTATTTGGCTATTAAAAAAAATGGAATTAGCAAACGCGTTGCCAGTTCGTGAATATGTGTGACAGCTGCATTAGAGTAAAAGCAGTACTTTTTTTTTCTTTTTCAAAAATGTGTTATGCAAGATATTTCAATACTGTTACTTATGTTTATCTGACCTTTATTCTTTAAAGATAAAGTTCCTAAACACAGAACGTCTTTCTTCCTTAGAAAGAAACGTTTTTGAAAGTAATTAAGCATAATACACATTAAAACATTTTAAATGTTTCTACTATGTAATAGCAATAATTTTATAGTCATTATTTGTATTCATTACAAACTTCAATTTAGGAAACCACACCAAATATTCCTATATACCTAGTCATAAAAGACTTCAGTGTAATTTTTCAATGAAATACCTGAAGACTTGTCTAAAATCTATTTTTAAGGCTTCTCCCTACGTCATCTACGTCCTGTCGAGCCTTTGTATAGAATACTCAATAAATACAAAGGATGGGAAACTTTTGCAGAGTACGCTGTAAAATATTCATAAAATCGTACTGGATGAGATAACATTATAGGCTTCCAATGTGGAAGGCGAGAGGGAAAGAGGGCGATAAGCCATTTTGGCACCCTAATACCTTTTTACTTAAAAAAAAGACAAGAAAGAAAAAAAACGTGAGTAAAATTACTAGCAATTTCTTTAAACCCTGTTTACATGGTAAATCTGCATTAGTTTGAACTGTCTCTATCCCAGAATATGGACATCAATATAAAAAAATCGGATACCGATTACCGAGTACGTTTTTATATTTCTCTTTTATGTGTATGTTATAAGAAGAAGTTCTACAACTAGTGTGTTCGATAGTTAACAGCGTATTTTGTCTCATACTGTCATTGACGATCCTGGTAATGGTAGATCCCAGCCTTCAGCGGTTATTCTTGAAAATATTCAGTACGTTAAACAGTTTCTCATTAACCATCGTCGAATAACCTGTCATAAAATTGCAAAGGTGTGTAATCTTTCGTTAGGAACAGCAAACACAATAACTCTTGACCATTTGCTGTTCCGAAAATTGAATCCACTCTGGGTCCTAAAACAAGTTTTCGCTTTTGGCTAGCACAGAAGAGTTGTTACATTAAAAAACAAATCCGGATTATTATCACGTTCACCATATAGTTTGAGCTTAGCACTAAGTGATTTACACGTTTGGACCCCTAAAAAAAATCCTCGGAGGTCCACATTTCTTCAGTGATGAAATGAAGCAGATTATTCTAGAATGTCTCTGATGTACTTGACAAATCTTTGTATGTGAAAGCCTTTCATGCGTTTGTGCTAAATGCGAAGGTAAATGTATCACTGTAGAATAAAGTTTTGTGGGAAAATAAATGCAGTATCACTTCTTGAAAATTATTCTGTTTTTCTTGTTTTTTTTTTAATTCTTGATTGATTTGAACGATCTTCATATATCCTGTGCTACGTAACTACACGACAATATATACAGAATGGTCCTTAAAATCTTTCCACGGAAATGTCTCGAAAACGGTGAACCGAACAAAAAGTCAAATAGGAAATGCCATGAGGCACATCGAATAGTGTTGTCGCGGTGCCTTCGAGGAACGTCCTTCATGGGGGCTCAGGGCCCAGGGCCCAACTTGAAAACTTTAAATGCAAACATAGTGCGAGTGAGACCTCGTTCGATAGATCTCTAAAAACTAAAGAGCGCTGTTGCAAAAGATTGTTTATATCGGTCACCGTTTCCAAAATGACCAAAGACAGAGTAGCTGTATCAGATGAAACGTCCAGTGCCCATGGAATGAAAACGGTTAAAGATAAATGAAGAAAGATGAGTTCGTTTGGGTATAAATATTACTACAAGTCAGGCCCGGACTGGCTACGTCGAGGGCCCCTGGCGCTGATAGCTGCTTACCCTCCAAAGTGTTTGTAACGTCATTTACCCATTTAAGTTGTAAATTACTGTTAGGAAAATGTAAATGAGCTAGTAACTTTCTGTAACGATCCGTTTCCGTATTATTACTAATACCAGACTCACAACCAAAGTATGAAATGATATATTTAAAATATAGTTTTCTACACACCAGAGAAACCACACATACGTAAAATGTAAATGTGATATTATTCTATTCAGCCTATTAATGGATTATAGTTACGTAGCACAGGCTATATTTCCATAACTGCAAGTTTCAAAAAGGTAAGATGCACACTTTCTAGAAACACAAAACTAATCAAGAATCAATACAATATTAGAATATTAATAGTTTTCACATTAACAGTACTTATATTAATAACTTCAATTTCAGTTCTATTTCACACAATGTAATTCTAAAAAATTTAAGTATCTAAAATCAAGCAAATGGTTTCAAGAACTTAAAATTGATGTTTTTTTTAAATACTACTTTATTTCTACATTCACCATTCGGAGTTATTAGTTTTTTCCCCACTTTTCAGAACTGGGCCCCCAGGCTCCGGGCCCCTGGTGATTGCCAGGTAGCCAGCCTGGCCAATCTGGGCCTGCTACAAGTAGTATGTGAGTGACGGAGCATGTGTGTGTTACCGTTAAGAAAACAAACAATATTATACAGAATGTCCAACTAACAAGGTATATTGTTAATCGTACAGTATAGTAATAAATAACAATTTCTTATAGCAAAATAAAAACTATTGGCGACGAACAATATACTTTATAAGAGCCATAACATCTTGTTTTTCGATATTTTTACAAACATTAAGACCATTTCCTTTCTTATATGGGGCTTTCTTTTTGTAATAAGTTTCTCTCCTATATATACTTTTATATTTCTTAATCTTTACATTTATTTCCTGTAAATTCTTTTTGACTAATGTTTATGAAAAGCTTAAAAAAATACAAGATTCATTCCACTCAAAGTTATGGGAACAATTTCTAATTCGGATCTACAAAACTCCAAAATTTTAGGTGAAATTATAATAGATTTAAAGGAAATATCAAAAGGTTTCATTGTATCTTGTTTCCGAAAAAAGTACCATTAAGTACATATTACCTTTGAGTAAAGTATATAAATTGATTTTACAATTCTAAATTGATTTATTCCAGATGGTATTTTCTAAAAAAAAAAAATCATCCATCACATTTGGACACACACACACACACACACACACATATATATATATATATATCTATATCTATATCTATATCTATCTATCTATCTATCTATCTATATATATATATATATATATATATATATATATATATATATATATATATATATATATATATATATATATATATATATATTAAAAATAACACCTATATAGCATATTAAAAATGTAATTTTTGTTTACTGGTCTTTCGTTCATCAATTTATTTCTGAATTACCCTGATTTATTTATTTCAAAGTAAAATTTAACGACATCACTTTTATGATACAATGAACGCAAATAATTACCAAAAATTGTTTTTAAATTATTTTGATATGTTATTAAACTCAAATTGACTCGAACCCACAATACCAGAAAGATAATTTTCAGAAGCTTAATGTGAACAATACATTTTTTCTATTTGTTCTTTTTCTAACTTCCTAAATATATTTGGACAAGTTCAAAATGTAATTCCCATATCCTTACCTAAGTTTATTTTCGATATAAATTTCATAAATAGGTACTGAGCTTCCTAAATATAATCCTAGACTAACAAAATAGGGTTGAGTTCCATTCATTTCTCTTTAATCCTAAATTTAAACAGTTACAGACAAAATTAGAATACATATTTCTTCCAAGTTCTCTATCTAAAGATTTGACCCAAAACTTTGTTTTATTTTTTGAGGATTGAATAATCTTTTATTTATTCTAAATTGATTTAAAGCGTTCACCTCTGGAAATTTCTCTGAATTTTGATTTAAATGATGAACATTTTCCTCTTTCTCATGATTAATTCCTGATCTCTCACTTTTACAAATATCGTTGAATTGTCCAAAACGCATTGCCTGTTTCTTTAGTTATATATCTGCTTGGCTAACGGAAGCACTCTCTTACTGAATTATTAAATATTTGAAAATGATTTACAGGATTTATTGACTCGATACTTTAATTTGTTTCCGGAGTTAAGTTCAGACTCTCAGAACTTAACAATACAAAATTTAATGAATGTACCGGTTCATTTTTCAATAACAAATTTTGTGACTCAGCTGTTTTATGCATATCAATTACACCTTTTAAGCCCATCTTCGTAATTATAACTGAGATTAGGAAATAAGCCAAATACAAATATCGACTGAAATAATTATTCCACACCTAATCCCCGCTAATGACCTTTCTAAATAAATGAATTACTGTCCAAAAGCAAGTAATAGTCATGAAAATTTTCCTATATTTAGTTTGTTGTCCAGCCTCGACTATCTTTAATCTGAGAAATCATTTTATTTCTCAAATCAGTTCGTCTTAGCTGACTATTGAACTATTAGAATTAAGCAATGAATGTGGCCTTGTTTAATTTTCGCCAAATTTAAAAATTTAAACGCAAATCAGTACACCACATCAAGGCTTAATTCATTAAGGAATAGTTAAATTAAATAATGTGTAATAAAATCTATTCAGTTGTATATTCATTTACAAAGTTAAATACTACAAAGTTAAATACTAAATACCAAAGCCAAATACCAAGTCTGAACTGAGTTCAAATAAATTACAATGTTTTTGACTATATTTGTAAAATTTTAGTGCTTAATACTACTTTTCTGCTAGGCAAGTAAACCACTAGAAACCTTCATAATAACCTGTAAAAAAGAAAATTCTAAAGTAAAGTAATTTTCAATTCTGACTGCTGTCTACACGAATGATTCACAAACACAACTACACTCATGTTGTCCGATGACTTCAGCCTCTTCCTATATAGTACCAGCTGAGTTAAGACTAAGATCAGTATGCCTTCTACAGACGCATTCTGTAGTGTATCCGTGGCGGATCCAGAAGGGAATATGAGGGACATGCGCCCCTCCTGAAGGGGAATTATAATTCTTTTTGTATTGTTTCAATGAGACGAGACGACAAAAATATTTCTTTCTTTAAAAAATGAAATCAATCATCTGCTGTAAATATATTGTTAGTACAAACTAGATGTATTGGACAGCTGAAGGATATATCCTACACAAGAATGCTATATAATCACAATTCAATTAGCTCCGTCGAGGCTAGTTGGCTGAATCTGGAACACAAGCATCTTTGGCATGTTAACATTGAGAGGACGATTAGAATGCTAAATTTATATCAACATTCTGAATAAACAGAAACCTCTCTGATTTAAGAGCTAGTGGAATTATACTCCTACCTCTACTAGCACAATCATCATAACTTTTTTTTTTCATTATTAGCAGGCTACTTGCTACAAATTTAAGAATCTTCATTCAATACGAGTAACTTCTTCGCCTCGACACATAAATTGTACCTCTAATAATATTCATTAATTTAAACTTTTTCTACCTTCCTTTTCTTCCCACTATATCTTCTACCACGTCATTCGGAGTAAAATTTTCTCTTCCAACAATGTCTTAATATCTTTTCAATTATTTCCAATTATACTCGTTTACCCCATCATTCCCAATGTCACTTATTCGTTTATTGCTCGAAGATATCCGTTCATCCCAAATACAAATTTCGAGAACTCAACTTTTCTTGTTGTTGTTTCTTTGGCTATTTCGTAACGTCCACCTGTCTACTTCGTACTATGCAATACTTTCCATCCGAACCCCTGTTGTAACTCTATATTCACTAGATAATATGGCGTGGTCCTCATCATTATCATCATGATGATCATCTTAAAGAATTTTTACTTTTTATATCATTGCTTTCTATTTAATATTAAAATTTCACATCTTCGTTAATATTGTTATCTATCTATCTATTAAAATGCTACAATAGCAATTAACAGCTCCTGAGCTCCAACCTATAACTTTGGCTTTCAAATCTTTCATTTACGGTTATGTGTGATTTCACGTTTAACAGAGACAAACATTTTAAGTATTTGTACTTTATATAGTCTAAATTAGTTAACTATATCTTTTTCATAAAGTTTATGATATAAAATTATTGTTCAAAGCCTTTGTATTTTAATAAGCCTTCTCTAAAATCAATGCATGTGAATTTTGCTTCCATCTTCCGAGTTCTTTTAAACTATGTTTATATGTTTGTGGCCTTCCTTTCGACAATAAGATCTCGGGAACTACAGGCTCTAGAAAGATGACGTTTTCATTGATCGATTGGAAATTTTGCGTTGATTGTCCAGTTCTAATTGAATATTTTTATAAAAACATTACCATTATTTCTTTATTACTTTTTTTTTAGGGTACGCTGGAAGCGTTGAAATTAAAAAAAAAAAAAACTAAAGCATCATATCCTATGTGTTACACATTCCAACACCACAATGATGTATGTTGGGGTTGTATATGTCTCAGGCGTTTGTTCCATGGCCAAATAATAGTGAAAAAGGAAGGATAATTATTTCTCGAGTGTAAGATAAATCTTTTATTTTTTTGAGTGTTTTGCCCAATGAACACCATATATAACTGACATTATAATTAATTGTATATGTAATGTATTTGCTTATTACATATTGCATGCAAGAAGAAAGAAAACACTTGTCATACATGAATTAGAAACTACAACCGGAAGTAGGCTCAAATCTTGCAAACGGTGCGAGATATTGAGAAAAAAGTATCGAAAAAATCTCCCCTTTATGATACCCCTTGCCGATTTTTTAAAATCAAGACGTCTTTCACTTGTGTCTGTAAAGGGACATGTACATATGTTGTGAGGAATGAGAAGGAAATTTATGCTCATATGCGAATGATGCGCTGTGTAGAGAGCGCAGATTCAGCTAGTGTAATTTAAAAAAATAGGCACTTATTCTACCTTTTTTTTTTTCTCAGATGTCTGCAATTGTTATAGTTTTAGTCTTCCCACCACCGTTCTTGTAATCTTATTCATATTTTCATCTCATATTATATTTTAGAATCTTTCCTTATGTTTTCTGGTATCATGATAATTTTAGATTTAGATTCTGTTGTAATAACCGCAGTTATCTGAGAGTAAATATATTTGTCCTTCTACCTCCTATAATAATCATGTTTCATTAATCAAACTCTTCCCCGATAGTAAATAAAGTTATTAGGAGGAAAAACTTCTTCATCCAGTTTCACCATTTCATGTTATTTCCTTATATTCCAACTTTTAATGCTTGTTTCATATATAAGTTTCTTCCGAATCTTTGATCTTTTATCTCAAACTTTTTTTCGTATTGCCATCTAAATTATCGAGATAAAGTGGTTAAAAAAAATTTTTCATTTTAAACAAACAGTTCATACGCTACCTTTGTCTAAAAAGATTTCACCTATTGCTCTCGTTCGAAGCTAGTTGCGAGTTTGTGCTATGTCTTCTCCGAATTCAAAACTGTTTAGCTTCATTGTTCTTCGTTCATAGAAACTCTTTCATACTCGAATATAAATTTTTGCTGCGTGCGAAGGAAACTAAGATACTAATGGAAACGCATTTTGGTTCACTCCTTACACATCGCTCGATTCGAGCAAATTCACACTGGAGACCGTAAACGTCAGGCTGGTGGTAGTACCTGTAGAGCACATGTGCTAGCAGTACTCGGAAAACGGGACGATTGTAATTAAATGTAATCACTTGTATGTCTCCAATTCCAGGTGGACACCAGAGAAGCCTATTGTAGAGCAAGATAGAGCGTAGCCGTAGCCGTATACTGACACTGTGAGAGGACCGGTTCCATTGAACTGCTGCTAACGTGGATAATGACGTCTCAGAGATCCATTGGTGTTATACACGATGGGAGACGGAGGGTTCTCACAGCCGATGCGCTCCGAGGACGTACTGAGAAACTCCTTGAAAGAGGAATCATTCAGGCCGTCCTAATCGACAGGATAGTGACCGCCAGTGCAATCATAGCTACCATGGTTTCTCTTGTAAGCCCACTAATACTAAACAATCAATTGTTGAAGATTGATGGACCTTCCCGAGTTCTTTCTTCATGATTATTCTTGAGTCTGCTTATCACTAAGAACGTTTTCAGCAGTATGGGTAGAGATTGTACAATGACAAGAGAGTGAAGGGTGGTGGTATTCAGGGAAGAGAGTAATTTCTATCTTGTACACAGTGATGTCCCTGTGCTCGTATGTAAACTTACAGGTGAGCGGGAAAATACAGTGTGTTCGCATTTGTAAAATAGAACCACACTTGACTTTCTGGTATTTAGTAAGAGAATGGGCGTTAAAATATGCTACATATTCGCCTTCATTCAGGGGAATAGTTTTTGAACACGTCGTACCTTCGTGATATTGCCAATTCTGTCTTCAGAACTTAGGTAGAGTTTTATCGTCAACAGTACAACACGCGTTCCTATATCGCCAGTTGAACTCTTTATCCTCTACCTGGAACACGCCTTCTATCCTGGTCTATTAGATCTTCGAGCCTACGGATCAGACTACCAGCTGGATTCGGCAACGACCATCACTCAGACAGACACACCTTATATGTCTGTAGTTTCTTGCGTGGCTCCTCAGAATAGTTATGTATACTATTAAGGTAAGTACTGTGTATTTTTGAATACTTTATATAACATTTGGAGTACTGTGTGTTTTTGAACACTCTATATAACATGTGGAGTACTGTGTGCAGTGGCGTATTTAGGGGGACTTCCGGGCTTAAGCCTCCCCCCAAATCTTACTTACTATAGTAAAGTATATGAAATATCTTGCAGAATTTTCACATTTTCAGGCAAAGCCCCCCCCCCCCTCGAAAGTTAGCGAAACAAAATCGTAAATACGCTACTGACTGTGTGTTTTTGAACACTCTATATAATATGTTGAGGATTATGTTTTTGGACTCTCTGTATAACATGTTCAGGATATTTCATGATTACCATACTGTGAACAATACGGTCTATCATCACTTTCTTCTTTTGTACAACTTTGAGCTAAGTCTTGAAATTCTTACTCGGTGTTCTTAAACTCATTTCCACCAATGTAGTCTATAGTCCTCATGTATTTTGATTTTCTACTCAATAAAATCCTAACTCTCTGTGTGAAGTCTTATAATGACGACTAACTTCATTTGATTACACGTTTCATAAATCGTAAGACTGAGTTACTTTGCACAAGATTTAAAGAATTTTAAAGAAAATAGCATGTAACTTACAAACGTAATGATTTAGAAAACTGCATTTTAAACATATAATAGTTAGATATATAAGGAAAATATTAGTGTAAGTTCATTACTAAACATTCAGTATGACGATAGCTATTGAAATATAAACTTTTGTGCAAAGTAACCCCATAGTTGGTGTTACTTTGCACAACATACAAAAAAGTAGTTCAACATACGAACATAACGTTTCTGTGCAATGTTTTCCCTTAAGTATTTATACATTTTACTTTCTACACAAAACTACATGCAGTCTACAAATATTGATATTAGAATGAGGGTACCAGTATCAGTACTTAGTATGAATTACCAATATTTGTAATTAAAATTATGTATTTTCTGATACCGGCACAGGAACCACATTCTAATAATTTAGCATATGTCCCACAAAAATGCTAACTCAGAAACAGAAAAAAATCACGTGAACTGATTTTTTCTTGGTTATTCGTTATGTCCATGAATATCACCCCCCCCCAACCATAATCAGTGGAAGATTTACGGGGTTTAGGACTTTCAGGCTGAAGCCCACCCAAATTACATGATTTTTTTTAAAATCTAATGTTAGTCATTGCGATGCGTATAAGCTTAAACCCTCCCTGCCCCAAAAGTCTAATGATTAAAAAAAGAAAAAAAACCCCGAAGCCTTTGTGAGTGAAACACTCTCAAACTATTTTTCTGGATCCGCCACTGTTCGTAATTTATTTTCCAACAAGAAATTTATTCCAGATTCTACCTAAATAGGAAATTTACCTAAATTTAGAATGCAGGAGGTTCCAGAGTAATAATTTCCTATCTAAGCGGTATTTTGGACCGGTTCAAAGTAACCCCGAGTAGAGGCTAAAACCACTTTTTCCCAGTTTTGCTTTTTTAATGACTTTAAAACGTTTCACATTTTAATTTCAACTATTGCATCAAAGTCCCAGTATACACAGTAGTATTCTAGGAAACTGACTTAACTTTGACGGAAATTCTTGTACGTGATATCTTTCAAATTTTGTCGGCCTTTACAGTGACTGCATTTCATACCTCAACAACAACAAACCCTCCGGGTAATTAGACCTGATGTTAACTCCCAACGTTACAGGGGTGTAGCCAGCAGGTTTGTGTAGGGGGGCCGTCGATTTTGAGGGGGGGCAGCTACAATGTACAAAACCAAAAAGATGTGTTGCTGCTAGTGTTTTTGAGGCCTGAAAGAAAGGAAAATTTTGGTTTCCTTCTGGAAGACAGAAAACACTACTTTAGCTTCTTCTTCTTCTTCTTCTTCTTCTTCTTCTTATTATTATTATTATTATTATTATTATTATTATTATTATTATTATTATTATCCGTAAATTATATTCACGATAGTTTTTATTATGCTTAATCAAGAACTACTGCCCGGAACCAAACGCTATACTTTTGTGCATAACTATAAAGGTAACCAAGAAATTTCTGTCCCTTTTCGTGGAGGTCTGTGTTCAATTGGACCTCACACTGTGAGTTGAATGCGAGTGGAGATAAGGCGAACGTCAGTTGTTGGTGTGGGTATATCCAACATACTACCTGGTTGTGGCAATTCAGGCACACCGTGAACTTGCGTAAAGACAGAGGGAACATGGGACATCAACAGAGCATCATAAGAGCATATATGCTGAACGAGTTCAAATAGAGGTCAAACGCCGCTGTAGCGAGACAGAAGATATACCAGGCCTTTGGTGAGGGTGTCGTGACGACGCGGACATTGCAGCGATGATTTAACAAGTTTAAGAACGATGACGAAACACCCGAAAACACCACATGCCAGAAGACCAACGCATGTACAAAGAGGAACTGGGACTACAATTCAGTATGTGGTGAAACCATTCGGCAGCACATCCATCAACTTGTGAAGCACTACAAGTTGGGTCGATGGGTCTCTCATATTTTGACTCCGAGCCAGAAGGCAACGCGGCAGTCGTCTGTGTTTATTTACTGTTTCGGAACCATTTCTGGATACGGCGTTGATATGTGATAAAAAGTGTGTCCTATACGAAGCTCCACGGCGCCGTCATCATTGGTTAGCATCCCATGAACCGATTTCAAAACAGCTGAAACCAGCACTATACCAGAAGAAGGTCCTTCTGTGTGTTTTTGGTGCATCGTGCATCGGGAACTGCTACCAGCTGGTCAGAGTATCAATGCAACTGTGTACTGCCAGCAGTTGAGCTGTGCTCAACAATAACTCAAAACTCTGGAGCCATCACTTCTGAATTGCAAATGGGTCCTCGTTTACGGGTCAACGCTAAGTCGCACGTGGCTAGGATGACACAGGACACCATTTTCCGCCTTGGACGGGAAACAATATTGCAACCACTATATTTCCCGGGTATTGCACCGTCCGATTATCACCTGTTCCATTCTTTGGACAATCACCTTAGAGGACGCCATTTCAAATCCTTAGTAAAAGTCCAAAATGTGACTTTCTTCGTTTCACGGCCTACCAAGTTCTACCCGATTGATTCCATGGCCTTCCAGAACGTTTTCAGAAGGTCGTCGATGCTGATGGGGACTATTTTTGATCTTCCAGGTTAGGTGATATATCGATGTTCGAAGGTGGTGGGTGAAAAAGCAACAAAACTTTTCTTGGTTACCTTTATATTTAAATTTAAGACCTTGTATACAGAGCCTATCTACACAAGATTGATTTTCTTTGAAATTTCACTTAATTTTTTACGGTTTCCTAACAAAAATATTTATTTATTGTTCGTGACTAGGAAAAAAAACAACTATTTTATTACACTGAGTAGAAATAAAAGAGAGCGCGAATGAAATCCAAATTGAATAAAAGCATTGTTTCTCACCAAATTTTCCATCCTCTATGTCTTTTAAAACACTTGTTAGAGCATATAAAATATACTGTACTTACAAATCAGTTTAGTACCTTTGTTTTATGGCTGTATTTGTAGTACCTTGTTAAAACGTTTGTCTTCAAACTGTCAAATATAAATTGCAGTAAATTGTGTAATCTGCTATCACAAAAAAGTATCCTATTTTTCGATCGGTATAAGGAAGAGATACTATACTACTTTTCGATCGGTATAAGGGAGAGATATTATACTATTTTTCGATCGGTATGGAAAAACAATATTTCTCCATACTATTTTACCATAAATTATTAATTGTCAATAAACTTTGTTACTTTTAATGAATGAAGCGAGATAATTTTACTATGATGTTTTAAAAGCTGGTCATTTGGGGGGGCCAGGAAACCATTTGGGGGGCCTGGCCCCGATGAGCTCCCCCTTGGCTACACCCCTGCAACGTTATAACCAAAATACAGTTAGATGTTCTATCTTACGGTGGCAGTTGAAACTTCCCCTTTACAGTTCAAGTTTTGCCGACAGAGGACTGTGAAACTCTTTTCATAGTTTGTGCAAAATAACCCTGTCTTATGGTATTCATTTTTTCTCTTTCTCCTGTATTGTTCGTGAACTTAATACGTGATGTATTGAAATGAAATCTTTGAGTTTTACGTCCCACGGTTATGCCGGTTAGGCTAAAGGAGACGGTGATAATGAGAGATGAGTGAAAATGGTGGAATGAAGAAAGTTGGAGGAAACGGGAGAACCCCGAGAAAACCCACGAGCACGACGTGATGTATTGTTTGTCTTTTCGTTCTTCATTTCGCTATATTTTTCTAACTTGTCTCTCAGCATCGAAATTCCTTCGCCATTCTTGTTTACTTTGTTTTACTTGCAATGCCTAAAATATATAGTTCATTTTTGCCAGCATACAGCTTCTCAACGTATTCTTTCCATCTTCCTAAAGCTGCAATTCGCTCATTGAACCCGTGAACCTATGATTCATCCTGTATGGTGACACTGGCCAGGAATGTCGGTTCATTGACAGTTGATTTCTCCAGTTCTCTACTGACGGTGATACAAGTATTCTTCTAGTCCAATGTAATCAGGGGTGGATCCAGGACGGATTTCTGGGGGGGGGCGGTGGGTTATAATATTGCTACTTAGAGCTACTTTTAAGAGCTCCAAACTCTGGGATGGTTTTTGTTTATGTATATAAAATAAGAAATTTTCCTCTTCTGGGGGCAGGGCGATCGGGCCGATCGCCCCCCTGGATCGGCCACTGAATGTAATAATCTTCGGCATGAATTTCGAGTAAGAGTTGGTCACATGAACAGATGAAAATGTTCAATCGACGATCAGATCTCACGGATGCAGCAACCGTGTCAATTTTCTCCTCTTTCCGACTCACAAACGGGCCACTAGGACAGGAATAATCTTCCACGAATATTCTTTGTTTGGAAACGTGGAAACCACTGGTGATTCACCGAATGCTAGCTTGCAATATTTTGTAGTTGTCCAGCCGTTTCATAAAGTTTAAAACGAAATTTAATACAGATTTGCTGTTTTCTTTGATCACCAATTTCACGATATCCCACGAATAACATAACACACTCCATGCAATCACGATTCCCTGAAGACTGCTTGGTCTCAGGTAACGCAATCATAAGATGTTATCTGCGATGAGAATTCCGAGCTATAATAAACATTTTAAGACAAAATGTCTCTAAATTAAATTAACAATTGTGTTACTTTATTGTTTATCTTGCATTTATAATTATATTGAATAAAAAACAAATAAACTCATTGCTAAATATTATGGAACATCTGGCATTATAGTCGATGAATGTGCATGACCGATCGAACGACGCATGTTCAACTGATTGATTTTCGTCATCAAGTCCAACGACGAAACTCAATTATTCCTGTTCTTGAAAACTTAAGTAGTTTCCTATTGCCTCGTGATGCTAGATTAATACTAAAAGTTCCTAGCCCTTCCGTGAATTGAATCCAACCACGCCTACTAAAACTCCTGAAACATTAACAATCTAGCTACAAACTTCCGAAAAACGGAAAATTTATCAACGAGATCCCGCCAAGATAATACTGCTCTAATATAAATCACAGAGACTAAAAAAGGCCAGACAAATCCGATCTCGGGTGAAAGTGTTACTAATTGCGTTTTTTTTTTTTTTTTTTACGTGTTTGAGATTGTGAATCATAAATTTGTTCCACGTGGCCGAACAGTCAATAAGAAGGTCTACACATCTGTTACAACGTTTACGCGATTCCGTTCGTTGTATACGTTCAGAAAGTGGGCATCTAGAGTGTGGCATTTACACCATGACAATACTTCGTGTCACACTTACTTTAGGAACGGGTTTGACTTCTTGGCCACAAACAACATTCACGTCATTCAACACTCTCTAGTCGCCTAATCTAGTTCTGTGTAAGTTTTTCCTGTTTTCTATACTGAAATTCTTAAATAGGAAACGGTTTGATTCCATCCAGTACACAGTATAAGAAAAACTGTACGCAGTCGACAGTCCACAACAAACGTTTAAAGACTGCTTCCAGCGATCGTGACAACTTTGAAATTGATATAAAGATGCGGCAGGAAAGTATTTTGAAGGGAACAAGTATGAATAGGAGGTAATTCTTCCCTATGATTTTACAGCATCAGTCCGGGAACTAGGTGAACAGCCCTGGTATATTTTGAAAATGGTTTTCATGTTTCAAGTAAGCAATACCACATAACAAGTTTCAGAATATTAATTTGCGAAAAGGTTTTATATTGTAAATACAACATAATTGGTAAACAAGCTTTTCAATTATTAGATAATTAAACAAACTAAATTTGGACACTTCTTGAAGATATGAAATCATAAATCATTTCACAAGAATTTGCTACATGACCTTTCTGCTGACTTGTGTTAAAATTACATACATATTGTATATATGCTTCAGGAACTCATGACAATATTCGTATTACTTGTTCAGTTAAAACACACAATTGACAATAATTGTATTTTCAACTTAATGACTTAAAATAATTCTGTTTCACTTACCTTGAATCGAAGACTTACTTTTAGGATTGTATACTAGAAAGATTACCTTCTTCTATATGGATAGGAAAATCAGGCGAGTGCGAGGAAAATCTCAACTAAGGTGTTAATCTGTTTCAAAAAAGAAAAAAGAACTATACAAATATTTTTATTCATTGTATTTGTATTAATTCTAAATGATGTTATACTTTTAGCAGGGATAATGAGTTAATAATTTATTGTTTGATGATTTTGACACATTTACGATTATAAATGAAATGAAATCTTTCTGTTCAACGTACCATCCCGAGGGGAATAGAACCCGGGTCTTCCACCGAAGACGTGTACTCTAACCTCTTAGCTCTGACGATGGAAGAATTGGTGGAATGTTAAAGTGGGAGGAAACGTGAATACCCCGAGAAATCCCATGAACACGATGATCTCCACAAACTTACTTGACCGGGGATCGAACTAAGGACCCCACACACGAGAGGCAAGCGCTCTGTCACTAAGCCATTGTGACGCATGTACGATTATAAATCAATTGGATATATTTCAAAGGTAAGCCTATAATTTGTAGATAATCATAGTTGACAGTTTTTGAAATATATTGGATGTGCTCAAGATTTGTTTTGTAATTTATATAAGTTTATAATTTACCCTAAACCCTTCCATTAAATAGATTCTCCCAAAATACATGGTTTAAATGTGTAATTTCATATAAAATTATAACATTAAGAAAACAAGAAGAAAACACTACATCAACAGAAACTGCTGGAGTAAAAAGAAATGGCGTATGAAAGTTTTGTCGAGGTTCTACTGCTTCTTTCCACTTTTTCATTGCAAACTCACTTCATCATCATTTGTTTTTAGTTATTATTTGAACTCTGTAGCTAACTGGACATAGTTGAGCCACTCTTCAATAAACGTATATAATCGAAGAAAATTATACCATCTTATATAATAAAGGGTGCGGCACGTAAAACCGGCTCGTCGTAATATTCTGGTATATTGTGTTTTTGGCAACACTTAAATAATCTACCTTCCTACCAAGAGATGGTGTGTCGAGGTCGGGTCGACTTACGTGACCTGCAGCAGTCACGTGCAGCCGCAGCCAGTGAAACTTGTCGAAACCAGTTGAGAAAAAGGTCTCGTTGTGTTAAGCCGGGTGAGTGTCAGTGTGTGATAATGCCGTATTCGATACCCGAGCATGTTGCCATTGTTGAAGGGTTCATTCTCACTGGATCTTTTGTGAAAACAAAAAAATTGTTTCGGGAGAAATTTCCAGGACGTTCTGTGCCAGCAAAAAGCACCATTCAGGAATTGATTGAAAAATGGCGGCGTACAGGATCGGTTCAAAATGCTCCCAGGAACAGACGACCATCTGTCTGCACACCTGAATTAAAGATGCAGGTGGAGGAGATAATGACAAGAAGTCCTCGAAAGTCAACCAGGATCATATTCAATACATTACATTTCATTTATGTGTTGTAGTTAATCATATTCAATACATTACATTTCATTTTATGTGTTCACTTTACAAACCGGATTTACGTGCCGCACCCTATAGTACTTCTTCTATGCAAAACAATCAATATTGAAATACGAAACACTGTTCCGATACTTTCATGTTGTTTTATTGATAGTAATTTAGGAAAAGAAACCCTACTTTAACATATGCATTATATAACTTTCTCTTTTTCCCCTTTATTTCTATATTTAAATTTCTCGACAACATTCTCAAACCTATCACAGTTTTTTAATTTAGCGATAGTTGTTTGCTAGAAGTAATAGTAATAAAGATAATAGGAGAGGTGCCGACTTCGTTAAAGGATATTTTATTGCTGGTGTTTCCATAATAGAAACATGGGGGATTGTTATACAACGGTGTGCAAAACTTAAAGACGAAAGTAAGTTTCGCATACTGTGTCATTTCCAAGTGGCATAGATTGGTGAAACTTGACAGAAGAAATAAAATGATCCTTAAAAGGGTGCGTGGTCACCATGGAGAGCGATGCATGCTCTAATACGTGCTCCTATGTTATTCACAAAGGGTTGGTAATGACTTGTTGTGGTATTGAGCTCCATTACTCCACCAGCTCTGTTGGCAACTGCTGAAAGATCCTGGAAGACGTGTCCATCTAGCATCCTACATATATTGGATTGGATTTAAGTCGAAGGAACAGGCAGGCCAATCCATTCGCCGAATATTCACTCGTTTCTAGAAATCCACCACCTGCACTGTTCGATGCGGTTGTGCATTATCATTGATAAAGAAGTAGTTGGGGCCGACCTCTGAAAAGACGCACATAGAAAAGAAGTAAATGTCTGAATATCGTTTACTGGTGAGTGTACCGCGTTCCTAAATTGAGAGGTCAGTACGCCCATGTAACATTATGCCTCCTCACACGAGAACAACGGACGATCAAAATGTTTCTGGATTCATTGCGCGTTACTACTTCTTGCCAGATGAGTGTACGTTCACAATCACTGTTCAGATTGAATCTGCACTCATTAGAGAAGATAACACGCCTTCTCTTCTCCTCGGTCCAGTCCTGATGTTCTTGGCACCACCGCAAATGGTGCTGCCGATGTGCCGGTGCCAAGGGAATACAATATAAGGCCGTGGAGAAAGTACAGTCGACATACCACTATAGAGCGTGAGACTGGGCAAATTTTAGTTCTCTTAGATGTGTTTGCAATTGCATTTGTCCCTTGTTACCTGTTTCATAATGTTGCGGTCAACCACTACCTCTCCTTCGCACAGCATTGCCTGTGGTTCGGAATGCTTCCCATGCATGTGAAACAACACTATGGAGAATGTAAAACTTCTGGGACACACTCGTTATACTTCATCCTATGAGTTTCCTGATGATTCTTCCACGTGTGCAATCATCCAATGTTGTGTCTGGGTTATGTTATTGTGAGTAGCACCACAACAATTCTCTAACTGACGCACACTGTCTTATATCTTTCATTCAATGCTTTGTGTTTGGGAAGCAAACCTATTTGACTCTACTGTCAAGCTGACGTTACGCTACACAATGTATTACTCCATGAACACGCCTAGGAGACCTCTGACAACAGACTTTCCATCGACTATGCATTATTTTATGTTACTTTATCCATATTGTCCTTAAATTTTGCACAGCAGTGTATAAAGTACGTGTATAAGAGTAAGACGTCAAACTAAGTTGTTCATTGTATTTCGTTACATTTATAATTATAAGAACGGCTTTTATTATATTATTTTTCGCACTTGTAATACTTCGTGCCTCCTTCTAATTTGCCTATTGGGGACGCGGTGGCTCAGTAGTAGAGCGTTCACATACGGTGCTTGGGGTCCCTGGTTCGATCCCAGCTCGCGCCGTGTGGACTTTGTGGTGGACAAACACCGTGCTCGTGGGTTTTCCCGGGGTTCTCCCGTTTCCTCCCACTTTCTTCACTCCACTATTTCATTCATTTCTCATCATCACCGTCTCCTTTAGCCTAACCGGCATAATCGTGGGACGTAAAACTCAAAGATTTCATTTAATTTTTTTTCTAGTTTCCCTATAGCGCATGATTATGGAAGTGAAACTGAAATAGAGCTTTGTCGTGACTATATGGTTAACGTGCTCGCCTTCGGAGCGGAAGATCTGGGTTCGATTTCCTGTAGGAGCTCAAGTGGTTCGGATCTAACTTTAAGGTGTAGATTCAAGTTTCATATAGCTTCGGTGCTGAACCGGACACTAAACTCGAATCAGTGATCGAAACTAAAATAATGAAACAACTACAATAGTAATAGGCCTAATAGTGCTTGGTCAGAAGTTTGGGTTATTTTTTATTATACTTTTTCATTTTTCTTTTTATGTTTTATACTTAAATAGAACAAAGGAAGTTCATAGTTGACTTGCTTAAAATGAAATTAGTTTAAAATCTTCGAGTAAAACAATCGAATAGGAAGAAAAGTATACACTATTTTGTGCTTTTGACAGGGGTTCGTGACCTTATATTTTTCATTTTTTTTTTTTTTTTTTTTTTTTTTTTTTGCCTTTAAAATGTAGATTTCGATGAGCCGTGTCCAATGGCACCACTTTTGATTTCTGGAACCGACCGCTTCACGGTCAAATTTGGGGTTAAAAATAAAATGTGGGACCATTTGGGCAATCCGTACCAGTAACCGACTGGGACAAAATGAATGTCATTGGATTCGTATTCACACGTAATACCGAAATTCAAAATTAACGAAAATCCAATATCCAAAATTCCAGATTTTCGTTAATTTTCGTGGTCAACATAGAATTTTCGGGAAAATAGAATATTAGTCATTTATGTACGTGTAAATACAAATCGAATGACACCCATTTCTTCCCAGTCGGTCACTAGTCTCCATTGTTCAAATGGTCCCATTTTTTATTTTTGACCTTTTGGTTCTAGAAATCAAAAGTAATGTCATTGGACCCGCCACGGTAACTTTTTTTAAACCTTGACAGATATACTACGACAGTCAACGTAAAATTATATGTCGTCAGTCACACATTCACTTACTCCTTCTCCTTCCCCCCCCTCTCTCTCTCTCACACACACACACAAGAAAGCAAACCCATCTCTTTCTATTATTTTCCCGCTTACCTACTACGAAGTAAGTTTTCACTTCCAATTTGATCCAGTCTTCAAATAATCAGAAGTATTAGCGTGGTTCATATTTATAAAGCAGGTTAACTTTTCTTACATATTTCTTGAAAGGTTACTTATTAATAATTACTTTTAAAGTATTAATCTGCATACGATACATGATTCGCTATTTATAACTTTGCTGACGATAAAAAATTTAGCTGAGATTATTAGTAAGCTTTATAGTTGTCAAAATTATTATGTTAACACCATGAGAACATATTAGTACCTGTGTTTTAACATTACTGGTATTACTAGTAATTGTTGTATTTATTTTTTCGATTTGTGATTACTCGGAACTGTACAACAATGTTTTAAATATAAATAAATAAAACATAAGAGAAATCAATAAATACAAACTAACTAAATAAAATATAGTGGTTAAGACATATCAATTAAATAACCAAATATGATAGATGGTTGGTATAAAGCGTAATGTCCTTTTCAGCACTAAGGCTACGTGGAATGTGGATCTGCAACTGGACATGGAATTCTAACCACAAGAGTTCCTACCAGAAGTTGAACCCGAGTCTCACTGACTGAAGGCACATATGCTAACCATATATCCATAAGTAGTGATGAGCGCAAGAGTCTTGGTCTTGCAGTTTTTGGAAGAGTCTTGCATGCAAGACCAAGACCAAACCAAGACCAGGAATCCCGTTGCAAGACCAAGGGGTCCAAGACCAAGACCAAGACACTTGTGCAAGAGTCTTGAACAAGTACCAGTATTACATGATTTTTTTTATAGAATGTAAAAAAGAAAGGAAAAATCATTACATCTTTCACTTGAATTTCTTGGCTTCAGTAAAAATGCCGCTGGAGTGAATGTGTTACCAGTAGTTTATGCAATCCGTGTGAGTCAATCTGCCCCTGTAGCGTAAAACTACAGTATGTCATTTTCTGAGTTGGTTGTTCGGGTTTTCTGTATATATTGCTCATTTTCAAAAGACACAGGTGTCATATTGCGCCATGTGAGCTATTTTGATGAACAAACACCATGTGCGTGGGTTTTCTCAGGTTTTTTCCGTTTTCTCAGATTTCCTTCATTCCAGCATTTTAGTCATTTCTAATCATCACTGTCTTCCTTAGCCTTGGTGCATAAACGTGGGACATTAAACTAGACACTTCATTTCATTTCAAAGCATATTAGTGGTGTTCTTTTCTAAAACCAAAGAGAAATGTAGTATTGAACATCGGTAATTCCATATACCATAGGTGTCGACTACATGGGTATAGCCTTGACTCCGAGACTCAAGCATCTGTTGGAAATTTTTAATGTGTGCTCATAAAATTAATATCGAAATAGCATTTTCATGACATTGACTAAACAGTTAGTGCATGTAACCACAAGTTTGATTTCATAGGTGGATGCTTATACGTTGAATAATTGTTTATCAATATAACTTTTAGCCTCCTTAGGTATGCGGCACATCGAGGATTGGGAGATATAACTGTACTACAACAGTAAATCTATATTATAAAATTGAAAGTGACTATGTTTGTGACTCCTAATCTCTTGAACCACCAGCTCGATCTCGATCAAATTTTCAACATAGATGAGATTTGGGCCAGGGAGTGTTTTCATTATTTCACTTTGACGATAAAACTTAGGGGAGGGGAAGGAGGGGAGTTATAAATTAATAAATAAAACTTAATAACTCTTGAACTAAACGACCAATCTCCATCAAATTTTTAACATAGATGTTGTTCAAGCCTGGAATGTTAATTGCCAGTTCAATTTGACGGAGCAACGTATGGAAGGAGGAGGGGGGGAGATATACAAAAATCGATATAAATAAAAATAATGACTTAATAGCTCTTGAACCACCCAACCGATCTTAATCAAATTTTTAACATGTATGAGGTTCGGAACGGGAAAGTTTTTTAAAAATTTTTTAGTTTCACTTTGATGATAGAACCTAGGAAGGGGGAGGTATATATAAAAATAAATAAAAGTTAATAACTCTTGAAACACCCTACCGATCTCGATCAAATTTTTAAGTTCAGGCATAGATGAAGTATAGGCCTGGAACGATTTTTATCATTTTACTTTGACAGTGCAACGTATGGGAGGGGAAGTATAGAGATATATATGGAAAAAAATAAAAATATAAGTGACTGTCTTTGTGACTTCATCACTTTTGAACTAGCTGATCAATCTCAATCAAATTTTCAACATAGGTAAGGTTCGGGCTTTGGATTTTTTTTGTCATATTAATTTGACGGTAGAACTTAGAAGAGGAGAAGAGGAGGGGAAGTGATCAAAAATAAATAAAACTTAATAACTCTTGAACAATCCAACCGATGTCGATCACATTTTCAACATAGATGAGGTTCGGACCTCAGATTGGTTTATGTTATATCACTTTGACGGTGCTGCTTAGGGGAGGGGGAGGGGAGAAATATTTAAAAATGATCGAAAATGACCGATATTAGAGTGCAATCTATAATTTTGTTGGCCGCTGAGATAAATGGTGACACTTTCGATGCTGTTTAAATCCAAAGTTAGCCCCGTAGCTTGGCGGAGAGGAGGGGAGATATATAAAAATGATCGAAAATGACGAATATTAGTGTCGAATTCATAGTCTTCGAGGTCGCTGAGTGAATACTGACACTTCAGATACCATTTACGACCAAATTCAGTCCGTAACTTTGGTGAGGGGAAGATACATAAAAAATTATCAAAAATGACCAAATATTTGTGTTGAATCCATATTTTTTTTGTGTGTTTACTAAGGTGAACAGTGATAGTTCCGATCCCGTTTAAAAGCAAATTTAGCACTGCAACTTGGGGAGGGGGTGGAAGGAGATTGATAATAATGGTCATTTTCGCTAATTTTTATATATGTTGAATCCATGGTTTTCGAGATCATTAAGATGAACAGTGACACTTCCGATGCCGTGCCTTGCAACATGGAGGAGGAGAAGATATATAAATTTATTGAAAATGACCGATATTAGTGCCGAACCCATCGTTTTCGGGGTCTGTAAGATAAACAGTGACACTTCTGATGCCATTTAAATCCAAATTCAGCCTTGCAACTTGGGGAGGAGGAGGCGAGAGAAATATAAAAATCATCGAAAATGATGGATATTAGAAAGCGCTTTAGTAATAGTAAAAAGTGGCTGATTAACGAAACATATTATTATTATTTTTAAATTTAACCCAACGAAGTGGGTAATTGATGCTAGTAATCCATATTCACAAACGAGACTGATTTTGCACAGTTATTTCAAATAACTTGGAGTTTGATGCCGTTATCTTGAATTTCTAATATAGGTCAAAAGTATTTATTTAAATTGAGTTTACAGGAAAAAAATATAGACAGTTGAGTAGTTTTCAGTTTTCACTCAAATTATTCTAAAATATTAAGAGGTTTGATTATAATTATTATTAATTTAATTTTTTCTCTCTTTTGGTGAATATTGTTAAACATATTATCATCATAGCTATTCTGCCATTATTGGCAGGTCACTTGCTGCAACTGAGAAACTTCGATGTACGGTGATCCTCATCTAGTCTCTTCGTCTTAACATAGCAATTTCCTGTTTTAATACTGCACCTTCCTTCAACTATGGTTTCCTTCACTCCTTCCCTCTCTTTCCTTCCACGATATTCTCTAGCACGTCCTCCTCAGCCAATATCCCAACCAGTTCCTCTTTCCCCTATTATCAATATCTAAAATTCTTCTTTTTTCCTCTATTGCTAATATTTCTAACACCGTCGCATTCGTTTTTCGTTCAACACAGCTAATTCTCTCCTTTTCTATCCATTCTCACGTTACAAAAGTCTGAATTTTTTTCATCGCTTTTGCGTAATGTTCATGTTTCTGCCCCATAGAGTACATATTGGAATCAGTAAAGCAAAATCTCAATATTTAATTAGAAGTTTATTTAATGCAAGAATTAGCTAATCGTGGTTGAAAAGAAAAATCCGACGCCTTTAGAGTGTAAAAATAATTTTGCCGTTCATGGTATCTCAATAATCTGTGCCGTCCTGATTTTCTTTCATGTGTCTCAGGGGTAGCCTCCCCAGTTTGGGAACCAGTGGACTGTTGGATCTGTTAAAAAATGTAAAAAGAGATTACGAAACGTTGTGATTTATCTTATAAGTAGCGAAGCGCGGACACCCATTAAAAAATAAAAGTCATCGTTTATGTTGTACACTATCATTATACTTACACGAAGGTAAACTATGTTACATTTAGAAACACATTGTATTTCTGTTATTATTGACACATTGTAGAATTTATTATCCCTTATGTCCAGAGTAAAATTTACCTATGAAAAGTATAAGATCTTTTAAAAGCAAGACTTGCAGGACTCTTGCAAGCATGACCAAAACCAAGACCAAGACCAAGTGTTCCAATGCAAGACCAAGACTGGATATGCAAGACCAAGACCAAGACCAAGACCACCCCGGTCTTGGTCTTGGTCTTGCATTTGCTCATCACTATCCATCAGTGAACTTTACAAACAGAGTTAAAAGCAAATATTTACTACTTTCTTTTTTTCTTGGTAAAGCTATTATTGTTAATTACTAGTTGAAGTAGCCGTTCTTCGCACGGGGAGAATAGGTGTATGCAGTGGTGATCTAGGAGGTAAGAACTGGGGAGCAGCCAGAACCCAGACTATGATAAATATGTCATGAGATGTTATAAACTTTCAAAAATATAGACATAATAGCTTCAATTATATTTGTCACTGAAAAAAATGGGGATGCCTAGGGCACCCCGGCTCCGGGCTAGATCCACCACTGTATTTATGGAAAATATGTTAATCTCCTTTCCCCTTAGGATTCGCATTTCAATAAAAGTGTAACTATAATAATCCATAAGATACTCTACTTTTGGAATTAATTTTGAATTTGCCTACCCCCATAGAATACAAACATTATTTAAAGTGACATTATGAAAATCCACATTGACATAGATACTTTATTCCACAAGTTATTTCAAGCAGATCAACCGTTTTCCGTACCCCAAAAATTATGTATTCAACAATATTCTCGATCATTTTTGATATTTGTTTTTTATTCTTTCTCACATACCGTGAAGATTTAGTGCTACAATTAAAGGCCCAGAACCAATTAGATGTACTTAATTACGAAAAATTAAAGGATAAATTAGTTGACTTGAGTAGACCAAAATTACCGGCATATCGGGCGGAATTTGAAAATTTTCAGGTCCAACAGGGCGAAAATGAGCCAATAGATGCGTATTTTCTTAGGAAACTGAAAGTTAGGTTGCGTTGGAAAGATTGCGATGGAAACATTTACAACTGTTCAGGCCTTACAAACACATTTACATAATCTGGAAGAAGCAAATGACCTAATGAAGAAGCGTGATTACGTGGAATTACAACAGGCAATATATTCACTCTATGATCATAAATCACCAGTCAGCAATTTAAACTCATCAGCAATCGCTGGCGCTTCCTTTCCTGTGCATCAACAACAACTGACTTATCCATTATGTAACCCAACACCTAATTGGAATCACTACCAACATCCGACCCCAGTCTTTCCTACACCTTCAGCACCACAGTTACAGGGTGCATCACAAAATCAGTTACCTCCAAATCTTCCCTCCCAAGTTGCCAATCAGAATCCCCCTCCCGAGACCCCCGCGCCTAGCACATCTAGTACTTCTAGTGCAAATAATTCATTAGACTTCAATAAATTAGCAAATCAAATGGCTGAACTCCCTCTTCTGGTAGCCCAAAATGCAATAAAGAACTCGCAATTTAGACGAGGTGGCCGTAACAATTACAGATCAAAAAATACAAATAATAGTAATAAAAATCGGTAGAAAAATGGAAATAACAATTCTAAAAATAATAATAAAAATAATAATGGTAAACCTAGGCCAGAAACCGTCACAGTATGCGGTACGTGCTATAAAAAGGACCATTCTTCCAGCACATGTTATAAGAATACTAAGCAGGGAAACGTCTAGAGGGGCCCCAGGACAAACCCTCTCAAGAACATGTTCTGAGGGCCGAAAGTCAGGAACTTAATGAACAACAAAAACTGGCAAATACATCACTTTATACAGTGACTCCGTTATCAGATAGATGGGAGAACATCAGGAACATAAATTATTAAGTAATGTAACAATTAACAAAAGAAAGATATCCTGTAATCATTGACAAAGGCAGTTCATTGAGTCTATGGCCTAAAATTGGCTTCCTCCAAACACAAAATTGATTCCTTTTAGCACTAATCTACGAGGAATTAAAAAATCCGTCGTAAACTTAAGCTATATAGCTTTGATTAAGTTCAGGAATGGCTCAACAATTTTTTCTCATTATTTTTCGAATTTTAGAGCATGGAGATTTTTTGCCTTTATTTGGTGAAGACATTCTAAATCGTCTACAGGCCAAAATTGACTTGCAAAATAACACGTTATCGGTATACAAGAGACCGGCCTCCGACGTATCCAATTGAAGTTGACACTCAAGAAAAATTATCTGCTAGCGCTATGCATACAATAAAGCAGTACAAATCGGCTGATGTATTTACTACTCGAAAGGTTACCGTACCAGCCAGGTCACATTTCTTTTTACCAATTAATGTTAAGGAGCGGCAAATGGATATAATGAATATTTTCTATCTCCCCATTAGAAAACTTGCTGGACAAATACGGACTACAAACATTGCCTACCAAAGTACCTAAGAATAATTTCACGCTATTAATATCAAATCCGACTAATAGGCCGGTAACGTTAGTAAAAAAAAAAAAAAAAAAACACCAATTCCATATGTTGAAGAGAATGTTTAAGAAGCGGATTTATAGCGTGATTGCCAAAAAATGAGCAAAATGAGGAAACATTTTATAGAACTGAACAAGAAATTCAGAGTAGGCTAGAAGAGACCAAGTCACTTTTTGATGTTAAGTTATTCGACATCGATCCAAATTTAACGAATCAACAGAAAAAGGCTGTACATGATCTAGTTTTTAGATACAGGGATGTCTTTTCTTACACACCAACTAACATAGGCTACTTTCGCGGTTATGTACATAAGATAAGGATAGAGAAAGGGGCCTCTTTCCATCAGAGGTCACCACCCATTCCATTTGCAGTAAAACCGCAAATTGGTTTGCAAATTCAACAACTTTTAGAGGCCAATATTATCAAAAAGACTAGTGACAGTTCCTATTCCTCGCCACTTCTCGTAGTGAAGAAACCAAATACTTCAGAGTTCCGTCTAGTTTTGAATCTACAGACTTGCAATAAATTTACACAGTATTTGAGCATTCCATTCCAGTCCACAGAAGACATTTTACATGTACTTAGAGGCAAATCTCGCATTTCGACTATTGACATAAAGTATAGTTATTTTCAACTATTACTGCATCCTAAAAGTCAAAAGTCATGACTTTTGAGCTTAATCATACTAGGAAGGCGTATAAATTCCAACGCTGCGTCATGGGTCACTCCACGTCTGCTGCAGCCCTGACTATAGCTGTACACATGCTTTTGGAAGGTTTACCACCTCGCATAACTGCTTTTGCAGATGACCTCGTATTAGGGAGCAAAAATTGGAAACAACAACTATCAACTTGGAATTGTTCTTTAACCGCTTAACGGTCGAATTTATTTTAGAGAAACGTCCCAAAAAGGTCATATTATTTTATTTCATATTTTAAATCTATCATAAATACGTGCTAACACGATCTATTTTAATTGTCATTCAGAACCAAATTTCGAAAGTTATAACCCCTCAAAATACTACTTCTGAATTATCCAGTTTTTTCCGGCACAATTGAAAATAAAATAATTGTAAGATTAAATGAATTTGTGTGCTGAAAAAATATGTTTTATTTAAACAAAAGCTTTATCTGCTAAGTTCTGAACGGAATCATGGCAAAATTTCAATCGTCTTATAAGTTGAGGCTATTTAAAACGTGAAAACATTCAATCGGGATTATCCCGAAGTATTTCGGGCACTGCAGGAGTAATACACTGCCACCTGGTGTAAAAGTCAATAAACCAAAACAAAAGACGGTTAATTTGCTTGTTAAGATTTGCTGCTTGCATTTTTTCTTCTCACAATGAAACATTTCGCTTAAATAGAGATTCGACCGGAAAAATATAGTTTCAACGCAATAACTCGGGATAATCAAGATTTACATATTACGCTTGAACGTAATAATTAGGGTAAAACCATTAAGCGGTTAAAAGACTAAGAAAGCACGATTAAAGCCCGAGCAAGCCCGAGCAAGGCCGAATAAGGCCCATCTATTATACTCGGAATTGGATGTTTTGGGATTTACAGTTAGTGGTGATGAAATCAAAATTTCACCCAAAATTGCCAATAAAATACGAAATATTAAGAAACCAACATCTAAAAGAACCTTGAAGAGTTTTCTGGGACTCTGCTCTTATTTGAGAGCACATATTAAAGATTTTACTGAAAAAGTGGATGTAGTTTCGTTGAATGTGATATGGACGGTACACGTTAGTTTCGAAGATACACTTTTGGGGACAAGTTAAGGCATATGATCATGGTTATGCTGTGAAAATTCGTAATCTTTGTCATCTGGAACAATGTATCGCCAGCTTTTGTTGTTCCAGATGACAAAGATTACGAATTTTCACAGCATAACCATGATCATATGCCTTAACTTGTCCCCAAAAGTGTATCTTCGAAACTAACGTGTATCGTCCATATCACATTCAACGAAACTACATCCCTGCGTATTTTAAAAAGGGTGGTAATTGATTTTTCATACATCCTAGTCTCAAACCGGCCAGGGCCTGAGGGCGAAATACCGGCCGATATATACTTCGTTTCTTATATATACATTTTTGATCCTTCTGTAAGTATCTACAGCATACAAAAAGAACCACGAAATTCGAAACTACATCAGACACACCTCACTGAGTTTCCCAGAGAGATAAAAAAAAAAGATAACTGCAGAAGGTCCGCAATACCTTACGGGCTCCTTCCCTAAAGTTACAACGACATACAACAGAAATAGCATTTGCAAAACATGACACATCTGTCATTTCTCGTTTAATTAACCAGAATTTACAAGAGAACAAACAAAATGGGGCTCCTTTTCTACATTACAGTAATTAATTTATATTATCAGTAGCCTAAGATAATTATACATTTTGCACATTTCATATGTAAATACATATTTAAGGATTTTTATTAACGTAAAATGAATATTTTGGTTATTTACGTTGCTACTACAACTAAACGCTAAATTTGTCGAACTAAAATAGTTATTGTCTGTATTGTCTGTCCATCACTTGAAAGTAGTAGAAGCTAAATGACTTTATGGGAGTAACAATGAACTATCATGTTAGTTTTTGTTGACTGACCTAATTAACAACTATTGACTCTGTAGTTTGTATTCCATAAACAAAACACGGGACATTTTAGCGTTCCGGCAAACGTTTTTTGGGACCCTGGGACAGAACTCTTGAGAAAAGAGACGATCCCGTATTCTACGGGACGTATACGACTCCTACGGTGGGGAGGGGCGGCGGTGGCTCAGTGGTAGAGCGTTTACCTCTTGTGCTTGGGGTCCCGGGTTCGATCCCAGCCCCCGCCAAGTGAACTTTGTGGTGGACAAACACCGTGTGCGTGGGTTTTCTCGGGGTTCTCCGGTTTCCTCCCACTTTCTTCATTCCACCATTTCATTCATTACTCAACATCACCGTCTCCTTTAGCCTAACCGGCATAAACGTGGGACGTAAAACTCAAAGATTTTTTCCTATCGTGGGGCTCCTAAACTGCTCTTCCAGCTGGGGCTCCGAAGAGCCCAGTTCGACACTGATACACCCTGTATATCATTCAATAAAATACATAAATGTAGCTGAATAAAATGGCATGCTTGATGATGAATTCTCATGTGTAATTTCGAGAAGATGTGGAAAAACGAATTTTTATGATGTTAAAAAGTATGTCCTTCGTTGCCAATCTGATGCAGCTAATATCTTTTATTGTCTTGGAAGAGATTATTTACATATTTAAATGTTGTGTATAAAAGACACACATTGTTAAGCAGCATATTTTGTTTGTTGTTAATTGATTTCTCACAAAAGATATACAAATACTCTCATCAGCGACGCATATAAGCCTAACAGTGATAGTGCACGCTACTTGTAAACTTTCTGCGATATATAGCCATAGCTTTCGAAGTGGAGACTTATAGAAACTGTTAAGAAGGCAGCAAACGATCCTATAACGACATTGAAACTGGACTTTTAGCAATGTGATAGTTATTGAATGCGAATCTTTTCTACAAAGCTTTCAAACCTGTAGCCCTACATCATCAAACATATTTCATGCTGCAAGGTAGTAGTAATAGTCACAAGACCTTATGATGTGGCATTTGACATCAGAGCTACAATATTAAAAAAGAAGAAGATTCGACGTTACAGAGTTATTTTTTAGAAAACTGTAAAATCTTATTTCTAGCAGAAATGTTGATATCGGTTTGATCGAGATGTTATCTGGGACAACTAAAATCACATATTTAAGGGGAAACAGGAACTGCATAGATATTTTTACCTCACTATCGGCGCATTAGAACCTTGAGTGATTTCAAAGCTTACACAGAGAAGTCCTTTAAAACAAAATTGTGAGAGGACTGTCTTCGTTTAATTAGTAAATGATTCACCCTAAAGACAACTTTTCTTCTTAAATTATTGATGGTAATTTGTTGAAAGTGCTAAGGAAAAAGCTTTCTTTTTTATTTTCGAAATTATTACATTCAGGCACAGCTAAGGTTCAAAACTTTTCCAAAGCTATGACTAAGGAAAACTTGATTGGTTTCAGGTGGCAATGAACAATACAATCATTTTTGAACCTGATAAATTTTGGCTATCATTTTTGCATGAAAGTACAACTATTGAATAGGCATTTCTGTTAATAAATGACTAAAAGGAAGTAACGGTGACCTCACTTTCGGTACAGGCCAGGATAGTCCAAGGACCATGTGCCGAAATAAAAGCACATTTCCTTGACTTCAACATTTATGGAGGTGACGTAGTGAGTACAATGCTCTGGTCTCCTTTACTTACCCAGGTTCTCATTTTATAGAGGGTGGACGAACCCCAGAGACAAAGTGGAACAAGGGTAGAAAGAAAACAGTTCCCAATCCACCGAAAATCGAATCCGGGCCGTCTAATTGCTGCTAAACGCCTTATTGACTATTTTACCTTACTGGTGGATCTTACTCATTGATAATATTGTGCAACATCGGTTTGTTAACCCTATAACTTAGACTACAAATAACAGAAATTGAGATTTGAGCTAAAAACCCCATCCCAAGGATTTTTCTACAAATTATTTGACATTTTAGGTACTGAAATTGTGATCTGGATTGCATTTGTGAAATGAAATCTAGCATTTTCAACAGGAAAAACCTATTGTGATTCCTTACCTTGGAAACATGAGGGATGAGAGATGGTGTAGGAAAGGATTTAACGATAGAAAATGTATATCTAACAAAGTACCTCCAGCTTATGATGATGATTCTCCATTAACGTTCTCTTCAGTAACTTGGGCGACGCTGCTATGGCGAGTCAGGAGTCTTGTGGAGGTTCTCTCCAGAACCAAAATCAAAGTAGAGAGCAAACAACATCCAGGGGCGTCGAAAGTATTTTGTGACAAGAGATACCACAAAAATTTGGCTCCATTCTCACAATTGAAGGAAATGTTTCTGCGACATTAAACTCTGCGACTTCCGCAAAAATTTGGAAGCTGAAACACTCAGCAACACAGATAACCTCTCATAATGAATATAAAGTTGTTAATCCTTCATGTCCCAACGTGTTCCCTGGTTTTGTTGATCGATGTTGGGTCAATTCTTCTTAGTTTATTTTTCTTATGACGTACAATCAGAAAGTACTATGTGAAAAGAAATATTACAAATGTGTGGTGTTAAGAATTAGGAACGAAAGGTTACCAACATGTTGGTTTATTTCCATTGCAACTTAAAAGGTGAAAAAGCGTGTGTTATCAATTTTAGGAGAAATTCTTATATGTCTGGGTGACAGAAATACTGGATGTTTCAAAAGAAACAAAAATTAAGATATATATTGATTTCAAGTTAAAGAGTATTTAATATCTCCATGTCTATATCTCCACAATACGTGTGGAAATGTGGGTATTGTACAGAAATTATCATAAGAGATACAAGGGTCTATGGAGAAGGAATGGTTTATGGGAAAGATGTTAGAATACGCTATTGAGAATACTGAAAACTAGAGAACAGAGAAAGAAGTAATCTGTCCTCGCAAAAAAGTTTATTGTAGTAAAAGTCTGTTTTTTTTAAAGCAAGTACCGTTTTGAAATAAAAAAATAACAAGTATACTTTTCATATCAAGTTTGTTGTTACATGAAAGCCAGTAAATCTACTTTCCTACATCATTTCCATCAATATTAAGGCACTCATCATGTCGTACAATAAGCTTTTGAATACCATCCTCATAGAAGTCTGCGCCTGATTTTACAACCACTGTAACATGGCCGTGGACACAACTTTCGATAATCATTGAGTCACAAGTTCATAGAGTATATTTATTGAAACTTGAGCAAAATTATTAGATAACGATGATATCGTAAAGCGTCTGTTCTCTTTCTCATTTTCGTTAACTTTCTGCACCAAGTCTCCAGTGATGGCAGAAGATTCTCCAGTTCGTTCCTCATCATGAACATTCGTGCGCCCTATTCAAAAGTTCTAACCAAATCTGTACCATTCTAACGCTCACAATGTCTTTCAATAAACGTCCCTAATCTAGCGATGAATTCAGCTGCTTTCACGCCTTTAACATTACGAAAATGAATCACAGTGAGTATTTTACAGTCAGTGGGATTCTCAATTGGCGGAGGCACTTTAACTACATAAGGGAAAACAGCAAGTTGCTTTACGTAGATCTTCTCATAAAATTTCTGAATCTGCTGTTCTTGATAGTGTTCCACAAGGCTTAATTTTAGGGCCAATTTTTTTTACCTTATATATTGCAGTAAGCCTGCCATATTTTTTCCATGAGAATACGGAACACCCCCTAAACAAACTTTCCAACACAATCCAATGAACTGTAGTTCTGGTTGTGAAGAACTATATAATAGGCGAAAGTTCCCTAAGCTGCAGCTACTTTTCTCTACAGAGGGATGATATTTGTAATCCAACTACAAAAGAGTCGCCTTAGAAACTCAAATGACATCTTGTAAAATGCTTTACAGGACAACTATTTGTGTTCAATCTCGTTTTATTTAAATCAGTGATACAATCTATCCTCAATATTCTTTGCTTGTTTAACAATATTTATTTATATGCTTGTATTTGCCAAAATTACGTTTGTCAGTTTAATCTGACGAAAACTTAGTTAATTTGTTCCTTTATGTCTTGTGCAACTGTCCGGGCGGGATTTATATATTTCTAAGCCGTAGACCAAAGCAGAATTCTGTGCCCCTAGCCTCTCAAAAAGATTACTTATAATTCCTGTTAACTTATCTAATGTCTTGCTGTCAGAGAAAGAGTCAGTCATCTTCCCTGTGCTTGTAAATGCAGCACTCGAAGTCATCTTATGTTTACTTGTTTTTTGGTGTTGAAAAATGTCCAAGTTTCCACCAGATGGACTGGTAAAAGTAGCATTGCAAATTTTGCAGTCAACTTCATAGTTCAACTTCGTTAATTTCAAAATGGGCACTTCTTCAAACTGAAAAAAAAACTGCACTTCAGTTTAGGCATTCTTGTTGATACAAAGCTGGAACACTTTACTTGTAATGTGTTATCAACGACAGCTCAGCTCGTGCACTTTATCAAAGATTACAGATTCCTTTGACTGCTAACGGACAATTGCAACTCTGCGAGTCGATTGGATTACTCACTATCAAATCGGAGAGGCTGGTGTGATAACTTGCTCGAAGCTGTTATGTTACAGATTGTTCATTTACTAATTACAGGATTCCCAGCCAATGTCAGAAATTTTCATTTTTCACTTTTCTAATAAGCAAGTATTGATAACATAAATGGGACAAGATTAAAATACGGGACATTTGCCTATCCCGACTAAATTTACGGGGACGCCGGACGCTCGGGTACAAAATCGGGTATCGTTTTTTATGGGACGAATGGCAGGCTTATATTGCATATCTGGTATCTATTGTACAGCATTCAAAGATGTACTGTTACGCCGACGACACTCAATTGTTTACAAAAGCCTTGCCTCACGACTTACCACAAGTTGTCCGACTCCTTAACCAAGATCTTAATGCTATCAGTAACTGGTGTATTGATAACGGCGTTGTTATTAATCCCCTAAAATGTACTTATACTATTCTAGGTTCCGCTAATCAACTGAATAAAATTGTTCCTGAGAAATTAGAATTACAAATAATGGACTCAAACATTAGCTATTCACCTCGTGTAAAAAGTCTGGGAGTACAAATTGACGATTAACTTTCTATGAATAATCATGTCTCTATCCAATGTTCAAAAGCTCTGGGAATACTAAGAAACTTGTACAAAATACGAAACTGTCTGTCCAAAGATACCAAGCTACTCCTGACAAACACTGATACTGTCTTTGTTTATGGCCCACTTCTTACAAAAAGCAATGCTCTTCTGATTCAAAAGGTACAAAATTCATGCATCCGCTTCTGTTACAATGTACGAAAATGAGATCATATTTTACCTATTCTGAACAACAATAGCATGGTGACAATATCCAAAAGACGACATTTGCATTATTGCTGTCTCATTTATAAAATTCTTAAAGCAACACGTCCCGCGTATTTATACAAGAAACTCACTGCTAGGTCAACTATTTACACTTACTTAACACGCAAAAGAAATACGTTTGATGTTCCACACTATAGACTCAAGCAAACCACTGCGACATTTTCAGTATTAGCTCCAAGGCCATGGAATGCTCTACCAAATGTGGTAAAAGAAGCTAAAATAGTTAATTCCTTCAAGAAAATGTATTTACTCAGCCAACAAAATTTAAGTTCAGGTACCCATTTGTATTCTATCACTTCAAACATGTAAATGAAACAAGATTTCACTTACAACACTTTTTTTTTTTTTTTTTTTAAATAATCATGCATTGTAGAAATATTTCATCACCCTCTCCCTGCATTGTCAATGAAAACATCTTATTTTGCCTGTTATTGATCAGTTTGTGTTCGTTTTTGTGTTTGTATTTATGTTTTTTTTCATTCTTCACTTGTAGTATTTGTGTGTGTGTTTTTTGTTAAAAGTACCACTTTTTTTATTTTTTTTACCATCTTCATGTATACCGTTGTATATCATCGTATCTTTTGTACTCAACTGATTGTTTTGTATAACTGAATGTATTTTCTTGATAAAGGTTAGGTGGAAGAGCAGCAATATGCTGAACCTCACCCGCTTGAATAAAACCTTTTTCAATTCAATTCAGTTCAATTCTACTATTCACAAACAAATGTAAACACCGTCGAATGTTTCCGTAATGGCGTCTGTAGCTTGCCAACAAATGTAGGTACACAGCGCGCATACGCAGGATGCCGGCCGCAGCGGCCGAATTTCAAAACGGACTTACTTTAAAAAACACCTCGTAGAACAAGAAACCTTGAACAATTAAAATAAATCTAAAATAATGGTGGCTCAGTGGTAGAGCGTTCACCTCCAGTGCTTGGGGTTCCTGGTTCGATCCCAGCTCCCGCCATGTGGACTTTGTGGTGGACAAACACCGTGCTCGTGGTTTTTCTCGGGGTTCAACCGTTTCCTCCAACTTTCTTCTTTCCACCATTTCATTCATTTCTTATCATCACCGTCTCCTTTAGCATAACCATGGGACGTAAAACCTAAGATTTCATTTCATTTCATTTACTACGGTATTTACTTTTAACTTCTACTTACTTATCATATTTTCATATGGAACATATTTCATTACTTGTGTATTGTCGGTAAGTCTTGCCCAAGACCGTCGCTTAGCAGAAGAATATACACATTTCTTTCCCTTGTTCTAACTATTGACCAGTTTAATAGTTTTCTTGCCTATGGTTGTCACTTTTAATCGTATATTCATGGCATTCGCACGCTTCAGTTCGTCGTCGAAGATGAATTTGGATGACACGTTAAACGAAATCATGTAATACATTTGGAAAGTTTAAATGTGCGTATCTCAGGAAATATATAGTTAATTTATTCATTGTTCTTCACTTTATTAAATTTGTTGTTAATTGTCGTGGGCAGGTAACAACATTTGTGTGTGTGTGTGTGTGTGAAGGGTTCAGGTTACATCATTGTCTCAATTTGAATTATTTCACCTTTAGAATTCTGTACCCTGTTGGCAGGAGTACCGATTCTGGGGGAGCCGAGGGGGCCCGGGCCCCAAAAGCTCATGTGGGCCCCCGCATTGTATTTATGAATATACAATATTTCTCATAATTTGAATGCAATTTGTCTTAAAATCCTCATATGTATGCCTTCTGCATCTGAATGGGTCCCTCCCAAATTTACAGAGAAATCGGCGCCCTGGCCTGTTGGGCTTTATTTTGTTCCCTTCGGTATCAATATACTACAATTCACATACTGGTTGTTTGTTAACATTGAAATACATAGAAACACACGAGTAATTGGAATGAAGTTTAGGCCATAGATTTGTTATATTATTATAGAAAAAACAATATTACAATTTTATAGCTGTGCAACACCTCTTACGTTCTGCTTTGATCAAAAAAAAAAGTAAGTTTGAGCGTATAACATCGTGTCCGTGGGTGTTGTCGCGGTTCTCATGCTTCCTTCCACATTCTTATTCCATTAATTAGTTAAGAATCATTCACTTTAATTTATCATCCGTCTCCGTTAGCATAAAGGGCATATTCGTGGATGTTAAATTAAACGTATAAATTTATTCCCATTAAAAATGTTTTACTTTGATAAATGAAATTAAATCTTTTGAGTTTTACGTCCCACTGTTATGCCGGTTAGGCTAAAGGAGACGGTGATGATGAGAGATGAGTGCAATGGTGGAATGAAGAAAGTGGGAGGAAACGGAAGAACCCCGAGAAAACCCACTAGCACGGTGTTTGTCCACCACAAAGTTCACTTGGCTGGGGCTGGGATCGAACCCGGGACCCCAGGCACCAGAGGTGAACCACTGAGCCACCGCGCCCCCTACTTTGATAAATGAGTGTGGCGCGCGTGAGGAATCATTATTTCTACTTGATGTTGAAAATTTCACATATAACGGTGTGCGTTTTATAATCTGTTGAGTTGATTTTTAGTTTAGCGTCCCTTTCAGCAGCGAGGCTATATGAGACGTGGACCTACTGATTAACATGGAATCCGAACCACATGAGCTCCCGCCGGGAATCGTTTATAATCTATGTATGCTCTTTTTTTCTAGATTTTTGGGAGTAATAGGAGTAACGTTTAATTCAACCTCTATAAAACATTTTCTCGGTATGTCGTTATATGTATATCAAAATTATTATGTTTATTGATCACAAGTGAACTGGAAAAATGTTTTAAGATATTAAAAAGATATCTCTTTTCCTCCCAATATGTAGAAAAGAACCTTACGGGTTATTGAAATTTATTTCATAGAAAGAATAACACATTCTGGCATTTATGAGGTAATTTGTGAGTGCAAAGTACGGTACTTTAAGATTATGTAGAAAGTCAAAGAGTATAAGAAAATCTTTCGAAATCTTTCAGTTTAACTCTCCACGATTATGCCCTTTAGGCTGAGAGAGGCGGATAATTAAGGCAGGATGATGATGAAAGAATGACGATAGAAGGTGAATGATGATGGGAAAATTGGTGGAATGAGAATGTCAGAGGAAACCGGAGTATCTCGAAGAAACCCACAGACATGGTGTTGTTCACAAATCTCTTACTTGGCGGGAAATCGAATAGGGATCCCACGTACGAGAGGTAGAGCGCTCTACCACTGAACCACCGTGCCCTCCTCAAAGAGCATAAAAGTTTCAGTGTTCAAGGAATTACCGTCATCAGATCTTTCGAAGCCACTGATTCATTGTTTCTGTGCAAGCAAAAAATAAAATGAAGAAAGGAGGTCAGCATAATTTATATGACAGATCTCACATTGTCATCACATTTAATAAAGGTAAAGTAACTGCGGGAAACTTTGAAAAAACATACTTATAAATGGCTCTTGAAAAATTATGTACCTTTCTCCTGCCTTTTGTGTTTTAGTTCTAATGAGTCTTTTCCTGAAGATAGAAACAAACTAATTCCGAAAGTTTGGTAATTTGGAATTTTGAGATCACAGGCTGGAATATACAGACCGCAAACTCAGCGAGAAACTGGAAACTTGGCGACAGTAGCGCCTCTAACACACGACGACGGACTAAACAGTCGATCTGATGTCACCTACATGGAAATTTCGAAAGTAACCACAGACTTGGATATTTTTTTCTTATTATTTTTCTTCCGTTTTGTTATACAATCGTAATATTGGATAGTACTATTCACCTTTCAAAAAAGTTTCTGAACAACAACACAGACACAATATTTTGTGATTGCAGCTTGCAAGAAAAATCATGAGATATTTAGTATACAATCTTTCTGCTATAAAAAACAAATTTAATAATTAAATATGAAATATACTTTTCACATTTTTTAATTAATGTATATACAAAACATCTAAATGTAAATTATTTTTAGTGCAAAGTATGCAAAATCAGTAAAATGAATAAGATTTGTTACAACCGATCTACTTTTGTAGAAACCATGTTGCATATCACTTAAAATATTTTTTTTTTTTTTTTTACGTTGGAATATAAATGCTTGTGTACAATTAATTCAAAAAAATTAGAGAATACATTTACTAAACTTGTAGACCTATAATTTTTAACATAATTTCGATCACTGAATTTGTATATTGGCAGAACATATACTTGTTTTCCTTTTGAAGGAAATATTCCAGTCTTTAACGATGCGTTACATATGATTGCCAAATTTGATACTACTTCATTACTCCAAGCTTTAATGAGATAGTAATATGGAATGTTATCCAGTCCAGGTGAAGTACAAATTTTAATTTTACGGGTTGCTTCAATTACACCCCTTTTCCGTCATAGATGGAATAGAGTTCGACATATAGTTACTATCATATTCTGACAGTTTCATAACCTTACATTTTTATTTTAGTTGGAGTCAAAATTAAAACATTATAAAATATAGCTTTAAAATATTCTGCGATGTCTATAATTTCTGACACTGATAAAATATTATACTTTATCTATTTTGATATTTGTTATGTAATTTGTTGAATGTTCTCCAGAAGTACAGACTGTCTACAAATACTGTTTTCCAAAGTTGAGAAGTAACATTTTCTAGCCTCTAAATATTTCTTTCCAACTACCTTTCTTAACCCGGAGTACCTCTGATACCATTTCCTATTGTTTGATTGTCTGACTCATACAAAATACTTTATGAAAAACAAAAACCTCATATATTTGATTACATAATAATAATAATAATAATAATAATAATAATAATAATAATAATAATAATAATAATAATAATTTATTTCTAGCGCTGCGAACAGCTTGTAAGCAAAAATACAACAATTGTAATAATACAGTATTACATAATAATACGTAACACAACAGGCTACAAGTAAAATAATAATTATAATGAATTGTAAATTAATTGTAATCTTAGCAGGTTAGGACCCTTGTTAGAAAGTAAAAATACACAAATTCTTTAATTCAAAAATATAAATAAAATAAAATAAGGGTCTAATAAAAATGATCAATGTACTAAAATAGTATTTTCTAAACAATGTAGGTTAAAGGTTCATTTAAAATAAGCTGGTATTACTTTCTAAATTTTCATGGACGTCAAGCTACAATATATATTTTGTTGTCGTTTTGGTTAAAATACACTGAGATGAATATAGCGATTTCTTTCTCTGTTTAATATTGGCAGATAATTCTTTGTCATAAATTTAATATATCCATTAATCTAGCTATGTGACAGATATTCTGTCAGATCTTTAAAACACATGATTATAATCAGTTTAAATTGTAACATTTTGTCACTCTTTTTAGTATCTCAGACTTCGAATTCAACTGGACCATCTTCGATCGATACCTACTTTTATAATTTAATACTCTTATATCACATTTTCTAGACAATATTTACTACAGCACTTATTTTCTAAGACCGTTTTAATAAATGATTTATCGCTAAATTTGCTTCTGACAAATAGACTGGATTACACAATAATTTAGCCAATATTTATTATTTTGAAAGTAATAGCTATTTCTAATTTTATAAAAAAGTACCCTGACAAAACATTTCTAAATATCTTCTATTTTATTTAAAGGTGTGTAATAGATACTGTTCCATATGACTGAACCAAATTCTAGTTAGGTCTAACTAGTGTCTTGTATAAATAAACATGAGCTACCACTTGTAAAATCAGACCATTTATTGAATGTAAATCCTACAATTTTTCTTACTTCTTGTACCGTTTTACTTACATGACGTCAAATTTCAGTTGCTTATCATATACAATATCTAGATCATTTATTTGTTCTTTATTTGTTGTTACACCATTTATTCCATATGTATTAACAAAATATTGAATATTGTTTGTAAATGTCATATATTTAGTTTTTTCACAGTTGACTTGTAATGAACTACTTTTGTACTAATTATTTATTGCATCTAAATCTTCTTGTGATAAGTAATTTTCGTATTCGTTGCTATTTTAAAAATTTTTATGTCACCTGTATACAGTAATATTTTTGAATATTTGATTTTTTCGAGTAAATAGTTTGAAAATAAGGAGAAAAGAGGGGGGTTCCAAAAGAGATTCTTGGGGTATTTCCTTCCCTACTTTACCTTCACTAGATAATACATTCCCAATTTTTATCTTAAAAGTTGTATTTGACAGATAGCTTTCAAACCATCGAATAATACACTAATGATAACCTGATATTTGAAATCGAATTAAGGAGTAATTTATGATCAATGGAGTCAAAAGCCTTCGACATATCGATATACATAGCATAAACTTATAAATTGCCTTTAATGCAACGTATGTTAAGTAAAGTGAATGACATTAGTTATAGTCGATCTCCTTTGTAGAATCTATGTTGTGCTTGAGTTAAAATATTTTTTACATTAAAATGTAAATGTTCATGTTTAATTATTTCAAAATTAATATTTTAGAAAGAAAATTTAATAAACTTATAAGTTTATAGTTTTTGATGTTTCCACGATTAACTGATTTGTAAATTAACACAATATATACTTGTTTCCATTTCGAAATGAATACTCTAGTTTTTAATGAAATATTAGGAATGTTCGATAAATTGATTGCTATACAATTACCACAGGATTTAATTACGTAGTATGGAATATTATCGTATCTAGAGGTAGTATTCCCTTTAATTTTTCTAACTGTTTGAATTACATCAGTTTTTTTTTTTGTGATAGTTGGAATACAAATCGACACACCTAATTTGATACCAACTCTTTTTCATAACCTCACATTTTATATATTGATTAGAACTTAAAGTAAAAGAATCGTAAAAAACATTTTTAAAAGATTCTGACATGTCAATCGTCTCGGTCATTGATACTTCCTATTATATTTATATCATTATATCCACCTTGAAATTTGTGTTATTCAATTTTTTAAACGTTCTGCATAAATGTAAATTGTTCTCAGTAATACTCTTCCTAAATTTGAGAAATATAATTATCTATGCCTCAAGATATTTTTTAAATAATTTTTTTCAATCCAGGAGTGCCTTTGACAGCAAATATTATTGTTTGATTGTTTACCTCTTACACAATATCTTTTTTTTTTTTAATTTATCAATGACCTCAGTTCTCTGCTCATTCACGAATTGTTATATTTTGTGTTGTTATTATTTCGGTCCTTAGGGATATAAGCGTCAAACACTTCACATATTTTGTCAAACAAGTATTTTGCCAATTATTCGTCATTGTTTGCATGAGATTTAACTTCATTTATTCTTTCAGCCCGTAATGTAACTGAGAGAAGTCAGTTCTTTTAAATTCATAATTAATGTTATAATATGTATTCTTCTCAGAGTTATTATTGTTTTTATTATATTCCAGGTATAAAGAAATTGCGTATGAAATCGATCAATTTTTACTAATGTAGTAACACTACGATTTATTGTGGTTGTCCTAAATGTGTAATCAAAAGATTCAATACTCTATCCTTATTCCTATTACGGTATGACTTCGTTTGATTTAATTGAAGAATGTGGCTTGAACTTTTGTGCTTTCATTTTACCGTAGAAATTGCTAGAGGTTATAGTATCTATTTTCCAGACAATTCCTCCTATATTGAAATCTACTAATATTATGAAATTGAAGTTTGTTGTTTAAAAGTAAGAACTTAACCAGTCAAAATAATCTATAACACTCTTTAACGGTAGTATATGTATCGCCAATCGACTTGATTTCACACTTGTCTTCCAAGTTTAAAGCTGGAAGGTTTGGTTTTAAAGCTGTTCATTTTTCTTTAGAAAGAAACACTGGACATGAGAGTGTGTCTGCCAAGAGTTCGTAGATATGCTTTGTAAAAGTCGCCAAGGACTAACATCTCATTAGTTTTAAGTTGATGTTTTCTTATTTTTCTGATGGTAATATATATTTCTCATATTCCAGATTAAAAGTCACAAGTTTCTTTTATGTTAATATGTTTCTACTCAAGAGTCTTACGTAATTTGCTTTGAGATTTGTACCTAATAGTCGCTCCATAACTTAAAAAATGTATTTTTATGTGTTTGCCTTTTTGCATATACGGAAAAAAATCACATGCCGGGGTATCGCAAAAGTTCGAAGCGTACTTTGGTATACCGGTACTCCAAAGGAAAAAAGGGTTGAAAAATGCAGGGTTATACTATAGTTTCATGTTCCTTCTCGACACACCTATTTTGTGAGACTTGGAATTCGGGAAGAATGTGTATTTTATATAACAACTTACAGGCTATATGACCAACAATGGAAACATTGAATATGCCGTATATATAAACAGCATTTATCACATTAGTATTGTCATGCAAATAAAATCGATTGACTGTCACGCAATTGAGTCACTCAATGCACCTTTCAATGTCCTAACATTTTTGTTTAGTCACAAAGTTTTTCTCTCTCGTTTAGATACACTATCCAGTAAACGACAGTAAAAACAGTGAAAACTACAGGAAATAATATTAATGCACATATGTCCAGAGTCAACGTTGTTGTTGAGCAGTTTTGTTTCTTCTGCTTCTCTTCTTTTGTCTTCTTTGGTGCGTTATACACAAGTTCCTGAAAGTAATATAGTAAAGCAAAATAAATATGTATATAAGTGATGAATTTTCATACAGAAACATTCAATACAAAAAAGCAGTATTTAAATTCAACATTTAAATGAACATTCTCATATTTCAGGTCATCCAATAGATACAAAACCTGGTAATTGTTTCGAAGCATTGCTCGCCTCTTTCTCAGTGCATCTTGTTACGTAAAAGACATTACACATCAAATTCTCTTGCATGTCCATTGTGCAGATGAAATAAGTTTGAAGAGTAAGATTTTCTTTCTCTTCCAGATTTGTAGGTTATGGATAATACTTTATATGTGCTTACGTAAGATTTGTCAATTAACAAAGGCTTTGTCAATTAGAAAGCTATCAACTTAGTCTTTAAAGATCTACTGACTCTAAGACTAAAGTATTATTTGAAAGTGACTTCTAGTCGTTAAGAGAGGTGTATTGATACAGACGAAGTATACTTTCATTAATATTTAAAGAAATGTGTTTATGACACAAATTAAGCCTATGTACTAAAACAGTCATTTCATACGAAACAACTTGATAGAAGCAACATGTATAAAACAATGTAACATATATGGATATGAAATTATATAACATGTTACCCATTGTAACAAAAAACGAGAAAAGTATTCCTAAGTTGAAGAAATTAATGAAAAGATATCTTTAAAAAAAATACTCTCGATGAGTTTTTGGCTGCAGTACAATACTTATGCTTCTGTTACAAATATTCACAAATCCAATATTATGGTGATTTTTAGTTTAGCGTCCCTTTCAGCAGCGAGGCTATATGAGACGTGGAATCCGACCCACATGAGCTCCCGCAGGGAATCGAACCCATCTCTCACACGCCAAAGACGAGTACACTAACCACTTAGCCACGAATGAGCTCAAAATCCAATATTATGTATATGATCTACTGTATGAAATAAATTGAATTTAATTGAATTAAGATTAGTTAGAATATGAAAAAAACAATTATACCTGTTGATGTGAACTCATCAATTTTCTTCTGTAAAGTTTCCCCTCTACAGGCACGAACAGCGTTGGCTCAATAGGATGAATTGCATTTGGAGAAGGAGATGGGCTTTCCTTATACTTTTCCAACCTTATCTTAAACAATACAATTGCGTATTCCGCAAAAGCAGAAGCAACAAATGCTATGCATACTAAAATCCAAATCTCTACAGGCTTCACTGCTGTAGATCCTGGAGTGTCTTGCCTATAAGAATAAAAGGTGAATGAAATCTTGTGAAAATTTTAACTAATAATTTATTTGCATAATTATGAGGGGAAAAAACATGAAGATCAAAACAATTATGGCTTTTAATATGAATAGTAAATAAATAAATGGATTAAACAAAATAAAATTGTGGCAGCCTCCTCTACAGAAATCTCTAGGTGATGTACACACAGCCATCATGTGACGTCGCACTACAGGCTGCCAATGCTGCTATCTAGCATACCAAGCGTCTATAATCTACGAGCAACAGGAGCGACTCGTTTACTTTGATCTCCAGTACCGAAGGAGCAAGTATTGGGCTCCGAACGTGAAGAAAAAAAAAAAGCTTCACTGCATGATATAAGTATCATTATTTTGAAAGAACAGTGGACGAATATTTAATCAATCTTTATACTGTAATGTACTTGACATGTACAAATAAGCATTGGGCCTCAGCCAAATATATATTGTGATTTTTAATTCAATAGTTTTGAATCATCCACTTAGTTTATTATCGCATGCCGTTAGTTGTTATCTTTCCTTGCAGGTGGTTTATATTTATCTGTAATATTTCTTCCTACTATATGTAAGAATTAACTTTTATAATAAAAGATGACTGGGAAAAGTCCAAATCCCCGTGTACCATCTTTTAGTTTGTGCTTTGGCTTTATAAAAAGGCGGTAAACCTAATTATGATTTTATATTATAGTTGTGCATCCATTACGATGAAAATTCATGTTCGATAACAATGTTGATTTTCATCTCAAATTTTTAAAATGTATGCTGCTCTCCTGCTGGTGTAGAGGCTAGCGCGGGCACCTTTGGTACACGAGATCCCAAGTCTGATTTGCAGTTTTAATTCAGCCTTAAATTTTAAGCCAATTCTCATATAGCCTCAATGAAAGGCCTTAAGAATTTCTGAGCCTGCTTGGACGATTGTGGATTGTCGTTGTCTAGAAACAATAGAACGTTTCCTCTCAGCTTTCCTCGGTGTTTCTTTTGAATTTCTCCTAGAATGTCCAGTTGTATTTCACAACATTTTTCAGCGTTATTTGTTGCACCACGTTCCAAAAAGTCGACTTTCCCTACCGCAAAGCACAGTAGCCTTAAGTTTTCTTACAGAGATGGTTAGCAAGCATTTTCTTGGTTTATTGGTGAACTGGTATGTCCTCATTCCATGGACTTTTGTTTTCATTTCAAAATTAACGTGCTGAACCTAAGTCTCGTTCCCAGTAAATATACGAACAATAAACAAATTACCGTCTTTCTTATAGGCCTCAAGGAATTTCAAGGCGGCTGCCATCCACTGAGTTTCGTATTCTTTTGTCAATTTTTCTCTGAACCTATCCTGCACAAAACGTACTGTTCCCGATTAATTCACTGTTCATAACTCTCGCTCTCGACCTGTTATATTAGAATGTTCATTTCTTACCCTTCATTAAATCATCATGGTTCTTCTAATACTAGCCGAGATAATGTCTTGTCCCTATTAGAAATGTATAAATTCAACTTCCATATAAAATTTTCAAAAGTTTCAAGCAAGTGTTAGATGTGAAACAATCGTTTATGTTAATCTTGTCTTATACACACATATACACATGCTTTGATATTGTATTTTGACTTTGTCTTTTATTTTATATATATGCTTTCTTGTTCAGTTTAAAAACTGAAATAAACACTTGATTGTAGAGAGGTATTTCTTCTCGAGTATACTTGAAACTTTATTAATATTAGTTTTCTCAATCGCCGAAAAGTAGTGTCTAAATGTGAGTATACAATTTATGTTAGAATGATTGATTATAATTTATTAAAGAGAGGTTAATACAATTGTCAGTATTTTTAATGGTTAAAATTCGTTTAAATGTTGAAACAAAACGTCTAGAAAGTTAGGGAGAAAAGTCACATCGAAAAGTAGTATAGTCTGTTGTTCTGATTTCTTCATTACCAGTGGTCCCTCGTAGCGTAGTCGCTAACGCTGTTGCCTTTGGTGCGAGCGGTCCAGGGTTCAATTCCTGGTGGGGACACTCGGTCGAAAAAGTGTAAAAACGCTTTTTCAAGTCAGCCACCCTGAATGATGTTTTCCTGGGTTTTCCTCATTCACACCAGGCAAATGACGGAGTGGTACCTAACTTATAGGTCCCCGGCCGCTTCCTTCCTTCCCTTTCCCCGGATTGTGTCTTCGCCAAGGGGTGTCATCCCTCACAACGTGAAGGGCTAAATGGCCTTAGAATGCCGAAAGCCCAGAAATATAAATCCTAAATCCTTCTTCATTACCAGTACATGAAATAATCTTTCCTATGTATTGGGGTTGAGTTGGGGTGGAAATGGTTTATAAAAGATCATTATATTTTATCAAAGATAAATTCAATGTTTTAACCCCTTCTCATGATTTGGTAAAAGAGCTCACACATTTCGTCAATAAGATTATGTAGATCGAGATTTACACTCCATTTTTTCGGTAATAGAAGTTTCTTTTTCCTTTGTATGATCCCTTAACAAAATATAAAGAAAATGTAAGAAATACGTTCTTGCTGTACAATAATGTTTCTAATATGTTTGAAACTATTGGGTCAAAAGTTTGGCATTACTCAAGCTGACCGTTCTGCGAAATTTTGACACATTTCTTACATTTTCAGGTTAGGATAGAGCGTTGTAGTTCTTTTCGCAGAGCATACACTAAATGAGGAGTTCCGTCACTATCTGCAGATTGCTTTCTGGAGGACTCAGTATATATACAATGTGGACGTATGGCATAAAAGCTACAGAACATTAAACTCGAACCCACTTCTGCTAGGTGGCCACGGAAAAGCATTAATGCTATGTAAGCGAGTCAGGACAGGAGTGTAGTAGGAGAACCCGAGTAGTAGCGAGGGAGTGTGTCCGTAGGGAGCAGGCGCGTCAGCAACTAAGTATACGCATAAACGAAGATTGTGGATGAGCACACTTATACATACAATACTTTCACTATTACTCAAAATTCATTTCAACATGTTATGCACTGACAGTAATTACTTATATTCACACTCTCATTCCTTGACGAAAAATGTTTCAAGCTAATTTAACTATAAATTTTCTATTTAGTAGAACCATCTACTTGAGTGAACCCAAAAGTTTTAACATGGTTGTAACAAAGCGATAAATTGTATAATATCGTATCATATACAGTACCTGACAGAAAAGAACATGGTGACAAGAGAAAGGAGGTTAGTCACGAGAAGAACCATTCGTCCAGGAACTATTTCCGGTGTTATTAAAAAACTAAACCATGTGATAACTACCAGAAGAGAGCTTGGAAAATAAGTGACCAGAACGTGGTTGAAAATGTTTCGGGTAAACACCATTGTGAAGTACAGAAGTTTAGGTCTGTTCTCTGAAAATACGAGAATTAAAGAGGAACGAATTAGACATTCGACATATTAAACCTACAAAAACAAATGAATAATCATAAACAGTGTTGCCAACAAATTGACACAAAAAGTTTCCAAATGGGAGGTGAAATGACTAATTTGATGTGAAAAGTCGCTAAAAAAATATTCGTTATATTTTACATCTCTCTCTATCTCTGTCTTTCATATATATATATATATATATATACATATATATATATATATATATATATATATATATATATATATATATATATATATATATGTGTGTGTGTGTGTGTGTGTGTCTGTGTGTCTGTGTGTAAGAGAGAGAGAGAGATCTAAATTATATGACCAGTTTGACTTCAATGAAATCAAAAATGTTTAGGAAAACACATGAAAGTTAAAAATTTACAAAGAAAAATACTTACACCCACTTTTCCGTTTACTCGAGCTTCTAGAGACATTCGATGATGCTGTATTATTTGTGAATCTCAATGCAAGCTCTGCAAACTAAATGGCATTGACGGTTAAAATTATTTTCCATTAGAGGGCAAGACTTAGAATATCAAAAAACAAAGCGAGATTCTGGAGATTTTATGCACTATATAGGCTGTATATTGCTCCGAACTCATTATGCTTGGGCAGATTCAAATAAGTAAAAGGAAAACTAGCATATAAAATCTGCTTCGAGCGAATAGTACATGTTTTGTTGACAACACATAAGTCGCTAGATTTGTAAATAAATCGCCAAATCATCATTTCAAAATCACCAAAAAAGTCTCTAATCAATCGGAAATATATTTTTTGGGCACTATTCTTGAAGTCGAATTCCCTAGATTTAGCAACTTTTTTCCGAAATTGGCAACACTGATCATAAGTGAATCTGTTTCGCAGCAGTCAATATTTTTGCGCTTCCCCTGTCCTTTGCATCGTTTTAGTGTCACATCCATATTCTTAGAAACAATTTTGTGGCAATACGTCTGGAAAGTCTAAAGGAAGCATCTCATTCTTTCCTATGCTTAATATGTACTGCATTCATACAAACTAATGGCAAATTTGTATTTTGAGAACCATGAAGTATCAAATTTCTTGCCTTTACATAAAGTAGTTTTAAAAACTCAGATGATATGGAATTGTTACAAATTTGTAATCTTCTTTAGTGGGTGAATACTCATAAATTCATATTATAAGAAAATAGGGGCCGCGGTAGCTCAGTGGTAGAGCGTTCACCTCGTGCACGTTGTCCTTGGTTCGATCCGAGCTCGCGCCAAGTGAACTTTGTGATTGACAAACAAGGTGTGCATGGGTTTCCTCGGTGTTCTCCCGTTTCCTAACACTTTCTTCATTCCACCATTTCAGTTATTTCTCATAATCACTGTCTCATTTAGCCTAGCCGGCATAACCGTGGGATGTAAAACTTAAAGTTTTCATTTCATTTTTTCATATTATAAGAAATATCTCTCAGGCCGAGGGTTATCTACCAAGCAAAAAATAATTTTAATTGTGAAAGCTGTTGTTGTGTGATGGTCCGTCAAACTTAAGAAACTGGAATAATTAGTAGAAAAATATTATTTTATTAAAACAAAATTTAAAATAAGACCTGCAATCAGTTTACGTTATTCGACAGTAGACTGTGGTCTTCCTAAACTTCGAAACCGAATGCAAACAAAAGTACTAACGTCTGATGTTTGTGATTATTAATGGATTACCTGCCGAACGTTTTGCAACAGAGTTAATACGGAGTGGACATCATTCTGCCTCCAGGGAAGAATTTACAGAAAGTTGTTCATCTCACCAAACTAAGTTCTTCGTATACATTTGTTAACTAGTATCTGATTTTTTAACATTCATTGATAAAAAATAGTTTTACATTGTTATTAATATGTCTTGGTGTGTTTGTTTTATCTTGGCACACTTCCCGCCAGAGCACTTGGTTGGCTTTTAAAGTACTTTCTGCTAGCACTCGCGTGAACTTTTTAATGCAATAGGCGTGTTATTGGCTTTGTCGTATAGGTGACGTTAGTTGTCAGCCAGCCCATCAAATTACGTCATTGATATTTGGCGGGTAGTTGAAGTGGTTAATTGCCACATGCGAACAGGTGTGTTACAGTGACTTGTGAATGGTGTAGCGTTTTGTTGTTTCCTAGCGTATTGTAAGTCGCAACTTAACTGCGGCGTGGTAAGAACGCGTTGCAGATAGATCCATCTTTTCGGCGGGAAGCGTGCCAAGACAAAAACAAACGTACTCTAATATACAGGGTGTTTCAAAAAGAATGACCTGATTTTAAATGTCCATATGTATTAATAAAATATATTACAAAAATGGGATAACTTGCAAAATACTCACAAAATTTTCAAGTTTTAACTATGCCAGTACAAATGCTCTATGTGTCCACCAGCAGCAGAACGAACAACATCTAGTCGATAGCTAAATTCTACCACTTCATCGGAAGTGCGAGGTCGACCAGGACTCTTAACTTTACACAAGCACCCTGTCTCTTCAAATTGGCGAAAACAACGATGAATGATTTTGGGTGAAGGCGGATCAATGCCAAAACGCAGACGAAAAGAACGATGGACCGAAATCACTGATTCAATCTTTGCAAACTGCAGCACACGAAACGCCTTCTATTGAGCGGATGCCATCTTACTTCTGACTGATTGGAAACTGAGAAGACGCATTGACTGACATCTAACAGCGATTTTCTGAAACTCTAAATCATACCCATTGAAACAACACTCATTTCCTTGCTGACACATGTTCCGTAATTATTACCGTCCAAAATCAGGTCATTCCTTTTGAAACACAGTGTATTACACCTACACATACGCACATTATATATATATATATAGGAAAGAGGAAACTCCACGGTACATTATATATATATATATATATATATATATATATATATATATATATATATATATATATACACGAAAGGTTTCCTCTTGTATTCAGAAAAAAAAGCTTGATTCGAAACATGAGTAATAATGTCTGTTAACAGGTCCAAGTGTAGTTGCATTCTTGGTAAAATTTTACATTTACGAAAGACACAATTTTTGGTAATTTCTATAACGAGAAGTTACAGCCATAATGTTCAATGTCACAATCCGAACCACCCCAATTGATTTTGCTAACAGTAATTTTACCGTACCAGCCATCCTATTCTCTTCCGATAGGCATCTGGAATCCTCTGAACAGCCCCTGCGAGGACTAGCCTAATCGTTACTCCAATAATGTATGAAAACCTTCAAATTGTGTCTAATGACTAACAAATAATCGCAGAATACTTGTGAAGGTGACCAATCGGATGATTAAAGAAATGAAATACAAATTTAGTGGGGCATTTGGTGGGTGTTTTTTTTCACGTTCTACCCTAGCCAACTGTATTTTAAGTTGGTCACAAGGAAGTGGGTGAGGTTAGATTTACATCGAGGTTGCATCACCCAAGTGTGACGTAATGTCACATGGTATTATCATGAAGGCAAAGATGGAATAAAACTAGCCCTGCGGGGCTTTTAACCCCATTCGCTCGCTGACACTCACTCAGCTATGTTTCGTAACGCAAGTAAATAACTTTTTAAATCAATAAAGTTGTGTATGCAAAGTGGACTAATTACCACGTGACATTACGTCACGACTAGATAGTGTCCTCACCAGAGATGTTCACCCTCGCGAGGGTGGCCCTCTCAAGGGCATCCTCACCCTCAAGTTCCCTCGCCCACAGTGACGCGAGGGCGAGGGAGCGCGAGGGCGAAGACAAATTTTGGCCGCGAGGGCGAGGGTGCGCGAGGGCGAGGACAAGCGTCGATGGCGAAGGTGAGGGTGCGCGAGGGCGAGGACAAGTTTTGGCCGCGAGGGCGAGGGTGCGCGAGGGCGAGGATAGGCTTCGATGGCGAGGATGAGGGTGCGCGAGAGCAAGGAAAAGCTTCGACGAAGAGGGCGAGGGTGCGCGAGGGCGAGGACAAGTTTCGGCAGCGAGGGCGATGGTGCGCGAGGGCGAAAACAAGCTTCGATGGCGAGGGTGAGGGTGCGCGAGGGCGAGGAAAAGCTTCGACGAAGAGGGCGAGGGTGCGCGAGGGCGAGGACAAGTTTCGGCAGCGAGGGTGAGGATGCGCGAGGGCGAGGACAAGCTTCGACAAAGAGGGCGAGGGTGAAAGAGGGTGAGGGCCAAGTGTTACTGCGGGAACGAGGGTGCACTATGGCTAGAGACAACTTCCTTCAGGAGAACGAGGGCACGCGAGGGAGGAGGACAAGCTTCCTTAAAAGCAACTGTTTTGGAGTTTGCTGTTTGACCTCTTTTGGAGAGAGGCAAAATTTAAAATATCATCTGCCATGTCCCCTGGATGAAAAGTTAGTGTCATAGCAAGGTTATACATTAATCGTATTTTTCCTTTCAATTAATTGCAGTAGACAATTTCTCGTGTGTACGTACATAATTATTAAAAATAATAATGCAAATAAGAATAATATTTGATTTTCCCATGAAAGTTTCCGGGTAGAAATAGCGTTACATTAAGAAGTAAGTGTGCCTCATTGTTGCCCTCCCTGTGTTGGAGACGTTTTAGATAAGAAGAGTCTACTACATTATCATGTTTAAAGAGTGTTGGTAGACAGATAGACAGCCACTCAACGTCATTCAGCAGTAAATGACAAGAGCGCTGATATCTGAACAAACATAATCAATGAGAGAACCATCAGAATGCAGTAGATCAGATGGAGAAAGACTTGATGGAATGACTTTGGTTCATAGATGGCCATTTTGCTCTGGACTCTCTCGGACTCGGGCTCATTTTTTTCAACTGGGCACTCGCTCATTTATTCCTTTGGGAATCATGCTCGGGCTCACTTCCCTCAGTTGGACTCGCGCTGACTTATTTCTTTGGCGCTCGGGGTAGCGCTTAATTATTGAACCCGAGAACGGTTGAGCGCGAATGCCGAGCTAGCGAGCGTTGGGCTCGTGAGTTTGGATGTCCATGAAATGGGCTGATTAATAGCATACATCCTCCTCTAATGTCCACCACTGATGAAATTGTTACAATTAATCGGAATTTTTAACTTTTCATAGTTTTGTGACAGCCCAAACTATTATCTGAATCGATATTTGTTAAAATAAAGTCAGTCACTATTGGATCGATTTTCATTGTTTCTGCTTTCATAATCTACGTGGGTAGAGCTATCATTTAGTTACAAAATAAATAATATGTTTTTTCTTGTCCTTAAATAGAAATATCTGACACGTTAATACTGAAATTTTGTTAAAAGAGCTGCTTTAACAAAATAAATTTAATAAGTTCCACAAGACATAAGTTGTTTATGCAGCCGAAATTTGCAACTGTTGACTGATTGCCGTTTAGCGTCCTCTTTCGTCGGCGAGGCTATATGAGAAGTGGACCTATAGGTTTAACGCGGAATTCGATCCACTGTCGTTCAATGTTCTCCCACTCGGAATTGTCCCCAGGACCCCATGCACCAAAGGTTCGCGTGCAAGCCAGTGAGATAGGGTTTGTATGTTGTGTTGTTCAATGATTTTTATTAGGAATAAAATACGTTACAGGATGATATACTGATTGTAAATATTATAGTGCAAGTATAGAATGATTGTGTGGTAAAAGAAATATAAATTTGGACAAATTAAAAAAAAGGCCTGAAAAAAACTGTAGGATATATGAAACATATAAAACTTAGGAAAAACCGCTTCAGCAAAACGAGCAGGATTTTGTTGGGGGTAAACAGTTTAATCATATTATTATAATTTTGCACAAATGTGCCACACATCATAGCATGGGCGGCGATTACGGGGCCAAAAGGGGACAGTTACCCCAACCTCTCTTTTGAAATGACCCATTAATGTCGCTATATAGTTTCATTTGGAAATATAAAGTTTTTGTATGTATTAAGGTTCATAGAATGAAAATGAGTGTTCTGAAGTATTTTATTTCTTTGCTGACGGAGTTTCAAAATTAAGCTCTTTAGATCTTTCCCTTTGAATTTGTTCAAATTCCTCAGTTACGCTACATACATCAGGGATGGCCAACGTGTTGACTGTCAAATTCTGACAGATATTCCGCGGCAGTCACTCTACCGCCACTCATCAAACCTTGATTTCACCCTCACCCTCATGAGAGCCGCCCTTGTGTGGCTGAATACTTATGCTTGCATCGTAGTTCAAGGAATATTTTGAAGTAAAGGCATTGGATACTGTTGATAAATGATGTAAACGTCACTATCGACCGAGATCTCCATTGTAACAGTTGTTCCATTTTAGGTGTTCCACAGTAAGTTATACGATGATATGTTTAGTTTCCTTTCTTTAGGACGTATGTTAAGCAAGGGCGAATCCAGGACGAACTTCTGGTGGGGGTGGTGGATTGTAATACTGCTACTTAGAGCTACTTTTAAGAGCTCCAAACTCTGGGATGCGTTTTATTTGTATATATAAAATAAAGAAGTTTCCTCTTCTGGGGGGGAGCGATCGCCCCGATCGCCCCCCTGGATCCGCCACTGAAGATAAGGAAATAATTCAACAAATAGGTTGAATAATTGATGCTCTGATCCTCACGAACGAGGCCCTCTCGAGGCCTTCTCACCCTCAATTACCCTTGCCCTCAATGATATGAGGGCGAGGGTGCGCGAGGGTGAGGAAAAGTTTTGAGCACGAAGGCGAGGGCGAGGAGGATAATGGACAACTCCTATCGCGAGGGCGAGGGTGCACGAGGGCGAGGACAATCTTCGATGGCGAGGGTGAGGGTGCGCGAGGGCGAGGAAAAGCTTCGACGAAAAGGGCGAGGGTGTGCGAGGGCGAGGAGAAGCTTCGACAGCGAGGGTGAGGTTGCGCGAGGGCGAGGACAAGCTTCGAAGGCGAGGGTGAGGTTGCGCGAGGGCGAGGAAAAGCTTCGACGAAGAGGGCGAGGGTGCGCGAGGACGAGGACAAGCTTCGATGGCGAGGGTGAGGGTGCGCGAGGGCGAGGACAAGTTTTGGCCGCGAGGGCGAGGGTGCGCGAGGGCGAGGACAAGTTTCGACCGCGAGGGCGAGGATGCGCGAGGGCGAGGACAAGTTTCGACAGCGAGGGTGAGGGTGAACGAGGGCGAGGGCCAACTGCTACTGCGAGGGCGAGGGTGAGTGAGGTCGAAGTAAAATGAACATCTATGGTCCTCACTACCCCCTAAACCGACCGCTTAGCGAGAGCCCCACTTCTTATTCTCTTGTTGGTTTATAACGTTATTGTTTGTAATGTCTATCAGAAATCTCTAGGTAAATGGTGGAAAAAGCACAATGAATGCATTATATATTGCGTACAAGGGAAAATTAGTATTGTTTTCATCTTATTTTAAAGATAAAAGTGTTATGAATTTTTTTTAAAAAAAATCTTTGGGCCGAGTTTGAACCCACGCCGAAAGCAATTTTCATTAGCTAGCATGCTCGGCTACAAGGATTGACCACATGTGCAGGGCCGTAACTTGTAGGGGGGGGGGGCAAGGGGCAACTGTCCCCCAGGGAAGCTTCCTGCTGTTCGAGGGGATCCGCTTTAAGACAAAATTTTCTTATTCCATATATGATACGAACATGAAATTATAAACGAAGCATCAAACAGGCTCACTACATTACTTAAATAAAACAGCACACAAAAGGTAAATAAAACAAAAATGTGTCGTGGGCCCATTCCAGTAAAAATATCTACTATTAGAGGCCCTAGAAACAATATTTATTTGTATGGCTTTGAGATTTGTCAATATTGTCAAGTTAATTAATTTGTCATGTATGGAACGGGCCCAAGGGCGTAACTAACTGCCCTGCAGACCTTGCCATGTGGAAAAGTCCACAGGTTCCGGGGGGCCCAAAAAGAGTAAGAGAGAGATGGAAAGAGGGACCCAAGAATTAGAAAAAAACAACTTTCTCTAGGGGGACAAATACGTGTATTAATACTTGCCGCCCCCGGAAAAAATCTGTCACGGCGCTGCACATGTGGCGAGAAACGGATAACTTCAATCAATCGGAACCGTGTATTAAGCTCCTATATGGCTAGAGTCGAGGGTGATTAAAATATATGCACATTTGGTTAACATTAACAATTTTATACGCTTCTCGTTTGTACTTACTTCTAGATCCCATTTCGGTACTATTCATCAGGAATTCGACCACGTAATTTGGAAGTGTCATTTTACCTTCTACTTGATGCTTTATGTTTCTTAAGTCAATACCAGGTTTCTCCCAAAATAAATCCATCTGCAGAGAAGTATAGCGCACTAAAAAAGTAAGAAATAATACTTGTAACCTAGCTGTGTATTCTAACTTATTTTAATATTAACCATAAAGCCATATAATTGAATTTTGGGATTAGGGATCTTAATTATACTATGAACTTATATATAACTAACTAACTAACTAACTAACTAACTAACTCTATGGCCTATGGGACCCGGAGGTTCAGTGCCGCGTTCACAAAAGCTCTCCACTGACTTCTATCCTTAGCTAATTGGATCCAGTTTCTACTTTGTATTCCTATCTCTGCGAGATCCATCTTAATATTATCCTCCCATCTGCGCCTAGGTCTTCCTAATGGTCGTTTTCCTATGGGTCTACCAGTCAAGACTTTGAAAGCGTTTGTACTTTCTTCCATTCTAGCTACATGACCTGCCCACCTAAACCTCCTAGACTTGACGTCCCTAACAATGTTGGGTGAACCGCATAAACTATGTAGTTCCTCGTTATGAAGCTTCCGCCATTCCCCATTGTCGTTCCTCTTGGGTCCGAATATCCTTCTCAGGATCTTGTTCTCAAATACTTTCAGTCTATGTTCTTCCCTCAGAGTAAGCGACCATGTTTCGCAACCATACAGAACAACAGGCATGATTATCGTTTTATATATTTTAAGCTTCAAATTCCTCGACAGAATTCGCGACGACGACATATATATATATATATATATATATATATATATATATATATATATATATATATATATATATAATTTAATTCTGAATATTATACTTGTTCTCAAATTTAACTTAGTACAATTGCATGAGATAGATAGATAGTTCCTACTGTGCTTGCGCAACCACTCAGCAGCCCCGTCTCACAAGGGAACATTCCGATTTGGTGAATTCAATTGTTGAAAATGATTGGTAGCACTGAATTCAGCACCAAAAGAAACAAAGAAAAAGACGGCGTTTATTAGCAGACCGTATACGAGTGAGAGATAAATGAAGGCGAAGTGTGGAGATAGAACGTAGAAAATGTCTAGAAATGCCATGTTAATTTTGGAACGAGTAGAGGGATTGTAGTCAAATGTTGGATATGAGGAATGCATGTTGAGCTCCACTGAATAGACGTAATGTGAATCATGGGAACATCTGAAAAGCTGCCATGTTGGAATTAGCTCAAGAAGAATATACCAGAAAGAGATCACGTGACATATGGCTCTTGACGCACACCGTTTATTGAAACCAATATTGGCCAATATAATTTGAAACCTCTGTTTAATTGCAACTGGTATGGAATTTAAGAATGATTCTGTGGTTGATACAAACATGGAGATAACAGTGGGCACATTTGAAAAACGATAAAGATGGACAATCGAGCTCGTCACAGATGTCTCCGGTATTAAAATTCAAGCAGTAGTCGACAGGTGTCATGAAAGGGCCAGGTGTTGTTTGCAAATGTCCAGTTTTGTAGAAATCTAATCATAGCTTGGAATCTTGGTGCTGTAAACTGGAAGTGAGTGAATGATTGCAAGTTAATGAAGTTGTCCCGTTGTCAAATTTAAAGTCAGATGACAGAAATAAGGAGTCTGTTATATAGTTTACGAAATTCTCATACGGACGGAAGAAGAATACATCCAACGGTTGTGTGACTGACGTGCAACCATTAGGGATAAGGAGGCGAGTAACTTCAACATTGTCTGGGTTCTGTACCAACTCTTCATCTTTATTTATTCTCCATGAATCAACGAGGAGCAGTAATTTTACCTGCTCTATAGAAGGCCAGGAAACGTTAGACATGAATCGTTTCAGGTTATCCTTGGTTATATTTGCACTTTTACCAGCATATGAACGAATATTGGGTGGACTAGGACGTCTGTTAGCTGGAAAGTGGTCTAATTCATGTGTGTGGTAGTTCCTCATTCACGTTACCTTTACGACAGTATTCCTATGTTACAATAGCGTGGAACACCGCCTGTTACAGAGGTCTCAAACTGTATTGACCACTATTGATTTCAATAGACAATGTCGTCAAAAGCTATTCGTCATATGACCCCTTTCCCGTATATCTTCTTGCGCTAATTCCAATATGGCGGCTTTTCAGATGCTTCCATGATTCACATTGCACCTATTCAGTGGAGTTCTACATACATTACTTATATCCAACATTTGACCTCAATGCCTCTACTCGTTTCAAAATTAACATGGCATTTCTAGACATTTTCTACGTTTTATCTTCACACTTTGCCCTCACTCATCTCCCACCCTGTATACGATCTACCACTAAACACCCTCTTTTCCTCTGTTTCTTTTGGTGCTGAATCCAGTGCTAGCAATTATTTTCAGGAATTGAATTCACCAAATCGGAATGTTCCCTTGTCAGATTCTGGTGACAATCGAAATCTTAAATAATCGAATTATTTAAGAAACTGTTATTTAGAAAAGTAAAATAATCGAATGCATGATATAAAGAGATAATCAGTAGTGGCGTCGCCAGAATCTGAGACTTGGAGCTGGTGAGTGATTGCTCAAGCATAGAATGGTACACTAGGATCTATATACAGGGATTGGACAAAAAAAAATCTAAGACATTTGCAAAAGTGTGAAAATCATACCTAGTGTGGTATGGAGCTTCGTTTTGCGTCCAAAACAGCTTGGATCCGACGTGGAATGGACGTATACAGCTCCTGAATCGTGGTGTGTGGAATTTTGTACCATTGTTCCTCCAAGACATGCTCCAGTTCTTTAAGGGATGCTGATGGAGGGTAACCACGACACTCACAGGTGAACTGGTTACTGCTGACGGAAGAGGAAGGTCCACATAACACATTGAAAACAAAAACTGATCGGCAACCGCAACAAGTGTTGTACAGTGGAAGGCCAAACTTACGTGTCCTGTATGAAGTGTTTTTAGATATTTTTTTTTTGTCCAATCCCTGTATCTATCTATCTATATATCCAATTGTACTTAGATTAAACTTGAGAATAAGTGTAATATAACTAACTAACTAACTCTATGGCCTATGGAACCCGAAGGTTCAATGCCGCGTTCACAAAAGCTCTTCACTGACTTCTATCCTTAGTTAACTGCATCCAGTTTCTACTCTGTATTCCAATCTCTGCGAGATCCATCTTAATATTGTCCTCCCATCTGCGCCTGGGTCTTCCTAATGGTCGTTTTCCGATTGGTCTTCCAGTCAAGACTTTGAAAGCGTTTCTACTTTCTTCCATTCTAGCTACATGACCCGCCCACCTAAGTCTCCTAGACTTGACGACCCTAACAATGTTGGGTAAACCATATAAATTATGTAGTTCCTCGTTATGAAGTTTCCGCCATTCCCCATTCCCGTTTCTCTTGGGTCCGAATATTCGTCTCAGGATCTTGTTCTCAAATACTTTCAGTCTATGTTCTTCCCTCAGAGTAAGTGACCATGTTTCGCAACCATACAGAACAACAGGCATGATTATCGTTTTGTATATTTTAAGCTTCAAATTCCTCGATAGAATTCGCGACGACAAGAGATTTTGATCCGAATAGTAACACGAATTCCCTGCTTTTAGTCGACATTTAATTTCTTCATGAACATGATTGTCCTCTGTTAATACTGATCCTAGATATTTGAAACTATCCACTTTATCAAAAGTATTATTTAATATTTTAACGCATCCATAAATTTGTCGTATTACGGTCCCGACGCACTTCCATGTATTTAGTTTTCTCTGCATTTACTTCTAAACCCATGTCCCTGCAAGCTTTTAATAAGATATCTGCATTTCTTTCTATTGTTTTCCTATCATCCCCTATTAAATTTACATCATCGGCATATGCCATAACCTGGTGAATACCGTTCAACTCTAGGGTTTGGTTGCTATCTTTGATTTTCCTTATAGCGTATTCCAGAACAAAGTTAAATAATAATGGCGACAACGCGTCTCCTTGTTTCAGGCCATTTTCGACGTGAAAGCTCGTGGACAAAAATTTTCCTACCCGGACTTTATAAGTGTAATATTCAGAATTAAATTGTGTATTAGTAATTGATGTTAGAATTATCTGTTTCCATAGTCTAAGATGTTTCTTGTTTCGATTATCTAAATGCTCTTTTGGTCTTAGTTGTTTTTGAAATCAAGTCATCGTAAGTTCTACGTAGTGTCATGTTTGTAAAATTAAAAATGTTAGAAATAGTTTGGTCAAAAATAAATATGCGAAAAAAAAAGTGCAAATCGAAATCATTCCATCTTTCTTTCCTCTATCGCAATCTCCGATGGCTCTATAGTGCAATCGCTAAACCCTATCGCCTTTGGTGGGAGCTAACCCGGGCTCAATTCCCAGTGTAGACATTAGGTCGAAAATATGTAACAGCTTTTTCAGACCAATCATTATGCTTGAGATTTTTCACGGCCTTCATCAATCACACATCAATGAATCCAGAAAAAGCACTGATGACTATTATCGTATTTTAATCAATATTTGAGGGTGTCCCATATAGAACACAACGTTTGAAATGCTCTGTCATTTCTGTTCTAGTAAGTTGACAGCACTGAACGTTGTACAATTTTCATCTATTGTCTTTGCGGTTAATATTCATGGAGCGCCGAATAGCGCTGAGCTTCATCTGTTTTTGTACAGGTAGGAAATCTCAACATTTAGTACGGTACATTTATAATAAGTTTCACTATGATAACGCGCTATTGAGTCGTGAAACGTTCATTTCTACCCGTACAGAAAACATATGATGATCATGGGCTATTCGGTGCTCCGTCACTACTAAACACAAAGACTAACCACAGATGAAAATCGTTTAGTGCTGCTAACTTACTAGAACATAAATGGCGGGCATTTCATAAGTTGCCTTCTTTATGGAATACTCTTTATATAGTATATCATAGAACTGGACTTTACATGCATAAACAGGTTAGAGTGTAATGAAAATTTATTTAGACCTTATGCATAGAACATTAAATGCAATTTTATTCAACTTACTTAAAGTTACAGGAAGAAATACTTACACAATTTAATCAAGCATAAAAATGAAATTCTATAAGATCTTACGTGACAAGACTTTCCATGTACAGTTCTGGATGTCTAGTGGGTACAGCCCAAATTGCATATCACAAAGGAGTCGTATACATGTTCTGAAATCAGAATTAGAGAGTGAAAAAATACTGGAAATATTATGCTCAAAATTAATGATATGAACTTAAACATCATACATAATTCTTAAGTAGTTGTTATTCGTACAGAATGATGGGAGTCTCTGGTATGTCAAAATTGAGGGGGACAACAAGAATACGGAATATTTGTAGTTTTAAGTAAATTCAAGTCAAAATTTTGAGGCAACAGGAAAGTTATTTGAATTAAGAGTTAGCGGAATCCGATTTCAAATTTTACCAATACAATTAAATCCATCGTCATAATTTACTATCATCACGGAAGGTCACTTGTTTCAAATTCAGAAGTCTCCCCTCTCCCTCCTCTACTTTGTACCGTCAAAGTGAAATAATTAAAACCATCCCAGGCCCGAACCTCATCAGTGTTGAAAATTTGATCGAGGTCGATCGGGTGGTTCATGAGTTATTAAGTCACAGACCTAGTCACTTTCAATTTTATAATATAGATTGCAATGTCATTCTCTCCTTTCCAGAGAGCCCAATGTACGGAAAGCATTACGTTATATATATATATATATATATATATATATATATATATATATATATATATATATATATATATATATATATATATAAACATTACCAAGATGTTATAAATCTAGAAGTGTGTGAATTTAAAAAAGTTTATTCATTTATTAATAGATTCTTACAATATTGACATTCGTAAAAATGAATTTGTATGAATGTATGTTAAAATCCCCATAATCCAATTTATAAATACGAGCGCATATATTAACAATAAGTGTGTCATCCTATAATAAATCATACTTCCCTGTTTTTTTTCTTTTTTTTTCTTTTTTTTTTTGCAATAGAAGTGTATGATTAATTAATTTTTAAAATTGGATTCAGTAGCAAATTTTAATGTTCTTAATTTGAGAAGCTAGCTGTGAAATAAAAATAAGTTATACTAGTGTCATTACTACAGCCCGGATTTATATGCAAAATGCATGTTTACAGTAACATGCAGAAACGTATGAAAAGTGTGTTTTTCTTTACGACAGACTTATAAGGATTTGTTTCAGACACATATGATAACGCATATAAGTGCATATTTTGGATGAATTTCGATGTGCTTGAATATATTTCTAAACTTTGCAGGATACTGCATATTTCCGAATTTTGTTCCTGTATACTAGCATATTTCAGAGTATAACTCAAGAAAGTAGGTTACATTTAAAGTGAACTGAATCACTTTGTTAACGCAGATGTAGAATAAAATTTGTTTTTTTTGGGGGGGGGAGGGGGAACGTTTAGCTTGTTGATCATAGTCCTAGTTATATTCATTTTTGATTGCAGCAGAGGTCATTAAGGTAAGATATTTTTGTAAGAAACTTAAATTTTATTTTCTTAGCGTATATTTCAGTGCAGTTAAATTTTTAATGCATATTTTCGAGTATATTTTTGATATTTTTCATGCATATTTGCATTCAAATCTCAGGATTTGTTTATGCATGGAAATCCGGACTCTAGTCATTACAACTGCAAAACATTATAAATAAATGTTACCAAGTAGATATGATGGCTTAGAAAGATATTTTGGACTCATACAAGATAAGTAAAACTGATTTTTTTTTTTTTTTTTAGAAATTACTCAGGTATGTATATACATTATGTATTTGAATGCTTTGATTCATGTTTATTTGTTCATTATGCAATCAATAATTAGTTTAATTATATTTTGGTTATTGTTTTTTATCTTTGTATCTAGCTTTCTGCACTCGTCGTTTATCATTTTGTTTTCTAATTTAATATAATTTATTTTTATTTCATTTTCAATTTTTCGTTAATTTGCATAGGAACTTCTTAAAATATAATCTCTGAATATGAAAAAAAAAAAAAATATATATGTGCAGGCAAGTTTCCTTATGTCTTAGATGCGATACTTACGGAACGTACATTTCAAACGATGTAAGTCCTGTAACAAACACTATATAATGATTACCCATATTACTTATTGATTTCATGTCTTGGGCAGGAATAAACACAAGATCAGGCTTCCATAATCGGTCAGCTGTGTGAGGACTGACGACAGCTCGTCCTTGTGACTGTGCTAAAGTTGTTTCATTTACTTGAACGCGATTTTCTTCCCACTTTAACATCACCATCATGTACATCGTCACTCTCTGGAAGATTATCAATACAATTATTATTATCATTATTATTATTATTATTATTATTATTAATAATAATAATAATAATAATAATAATAATAATAATAATAATAATAATAATAATAATAATAATAATAGTTTTTTTGTAAGTCAATTTGTCTATATTGCAATGATGTAACTACTATGGTGCCAAACTCCGTAATACTGGGGCCCGATCCTTCCAAAAGGCTCCTTAACCCTACATCTCAATAGACCGAATCGATCTCCGTTTCAGCTCTCTTATGGGGCGTTTACACTTAGTCGATTTGCGTTCGATTCAGTTGAATTGACGTCACTTTCAACTTAATCGACCGTGTAAACGGGACTTCAACTTAATCGCTTGTTGATCGAAAGCAACTAATTGACTAGCAACTGAATTGAAAGACGTTCTATTTTCTGTGGTCGATTCTATTTTCTTCTGCTATAACATCGCAAATTGTACCAATTACTTTTTGCTTGGACATCTTTAAAATTGCCAGTCGATTTCGAATCGACCAGAGGAGAGCGAGTCGACAAGGAGCATTCAATTTCGGTTGAAACAATTGAACACATCCATCGATCTCATTCGGTCTAGTTGCTTCGATTTAGTCGCAAATGCAGCGAGTCGATTTAGCCGTGCGACTAAATCGACCAAGTGTAAACGCCCCATTAGTCGGTCATGTACGATAGTTTTGAATGGTAAATAAATCATAAAAAATAAATAACTTCACAAGCTTCAAATCAAATAAGAAGTATACTTTTGCTCTTATAATTTTCAGACTTAGGTGATTAAATTAGATATTGAACTTTATTCCGTACCAGCCTCTGCAAATATTGCGGAACGTAACGCAACGTAATATATATATATATATATATATATATATATATATATATATATATATATATATATATATATATATATATATATATATATATATATTAAATAAAGAGTTTGTTTGTCTGTCTGTCTGTGTGCGGCCTGGGGATCAGACGAGTGGACCGAGAGTTACCAAATTTTGGTCACGGATACTTAGGTCCAGGCCCCAGATCAAGGCGAAGCGTTTTTGTCAAAATTCGAACCAGGGGGACATGTAAAAATAGTAAAAAGAATGACCGATATTAGTGTCGAATTCATAGTTTTCGCGGTCACTGAGATCAATGGTGAAACTCCGATTACATTAACTTCCAAATTCACCTATTCGGCTGCGGGCTGGGGTCAGCGGGGGGAGGAGAATACCGAGACATGTAAAAGTAATCCAAAATGACCGATATTAGTGTCAAATCCATAGTTTTCGCGGTCGATGAAATGAATGGTGATACTCCAAAAGCGTTGACTTCCAAATACAGTCCCCATGCTAAGAATGGGTATATTCAGCTAGTATATATATATATATATATATATATATATATATATATATATATATATATATATATATATATATATATATATATATATATATATAACAATTATAACTGTCATGCCTGTTATCGGAAACTAAAACTCAGATTAAAGCGAAATAAGCACTTTAGCCCTAATTCGCAGATATATCAAGTTATTACAATAAACCTATCAACTTCATATTAATATGTCAAAACATTATACATACCAACTAACATCGATTTATTCCTTTTATTTACACAAACATATTCCATCTATATTCGTTCATTTTGTGTATACGTCCATAATAATCTTTTCCATGACAACATGTCCTATCAATAACAAACTAATAATCTTACTCATGACAACATGTCCTGTCAATAACAACGTTCTTTCTTTTAATTTTATATATAAGCTGTATGCTTAATTATTGCGCCTCTGATCAATGTTGATAATATAGGTACAGATTAATTATAATAGGGATATATAGGGATATATCGCTGTATTATCAACATTGATCAGAGGCGCAATAATTAAGCATACAGCTTATATATAAAATTAAAAGAAAGAACGTTGTTATTGACAGGACATGTTGTCATGAGTAAGATTATTAGTTTGTTATTGATAGGACATGTTGTCATGGAAAAGATTATTATGGACGTATACACAAAATGAACGAATATAGATGGAATATGTTTGTGTAAATAAAAGGAATAAATCGATGTTAGTTGGTATGTATAATGTTTTGACATATTAATATGAAGTTGATAGGTTTATTGTAATAACTTGATATATCTGCGAATTAGGGCTAAAGTGCTTATTTCGCTTTAAGATTTTGGATTGCATTGATGGGAACCGTTTCAGAATTGTGCAAATGGACTTAATAATAATTGTGATGTTAGTGATTCCATGAATTTAACAATTATTCACAAATATAGCGAAGTTTGATTATAATTTTATCTGCCATTCTACCAAGGGAAATATTGATGGGGTTCTTTTAGGGGAACCATAAAATGTAGCAATGCCTCTGCTATATTGTACATTCTGAATTTCACCGGAACTCTATTTAATGATCGTTAATGTATGCAACTTCGTGCGAGAGACCCGGGTTCGATTCCCAGTGGGAGTTCATGAGATCCGAATTCCACGTTTAGGTGTAGGTCCACGTCTCATATATCCTCGTGCTGAACAAAACACTGAACTCCAAATCAGCCGACCCATCAATTATTGAACAATTGAATACCGGTACGTATTGTTTTCTTTAGAAATGCTATATGTTGTTTTCTTTATTAGTAATGGCCTTGCTTAATGTACATTGATTATGAACATACAATATTTTTGTATTTGAGGTATTTTTAATATTTGAATGTTTCAAATGTCATCTGTGTCCATTAAAATTGATTCATTTGAAATTGCAGATTACAAGTCTTTCACAAGTGTTAGATACAATGGATTTAATAGTTAACTATTGGGAATAGCAATTTTAATATGATCTACTGTAGAAGACATACATTTTATTAACTTCTATGGTTATTTTCTAAACCACTTTTACGAAAAAAAGGAGAGATTATGTGCTTGGATACTGTAAAAGTTTTTTTTTTTTAGCAATTTACTTTAATTATGTATTTATAAAACATAAAATACTTACACCACTTTTCTCCTCGACTTCAAGTTCATGAATAGGTCGTAATTGAATATTCACCTTTGTACCACTACCTGTTAATATAAACAAAATAAGAAATTTAAAATTAAAATTATTTTTCGAAGAGTGGAAGGGCAATGTACAGTATCCATAAAAAGCCATTTTTGTAATATATATATATATATATATATATATATATATATATATATATATATATATATATATATATACATAAGATTATTCTATTTTTTCTAATACCTGTTAAGCACATAAAAAAAAACTTTTTACCAAAGCATTTTCATATTTTGAAAGTACTCTGGTTTTGTTTCTAAATGATATCATTACCGTAAAATCAATCAAAACGGATTACAATCCTTTTCTCCTACACCTTCAACTTTCATTAGTAAATTCATTTTTTTTTTAAATTTACACATGAACTGTTCTATGAAAAGTAATGATATAAGAAATATAGAGAATAATTCTTAATACAAATGGCAGATGTCGAGTTATCATCCCTGGCATCAAATGAAAAGAAAGAAACTATTCTAATAAGCATAGTTGACAAGTAGGAAACAGTTGACGATAAGTCATATCTCGAAGAAGTCAGCAAGCATGCACTGGCAGGTTTTAAGGTACAGATTGCGCCCATGAGATTTTTTTTTAAGTGGACATAATTTTCATTAAAAAAAGACACAACCGAACTTTAATTAGATTATAGTGATACTTTGCTTTTAGGAACACTAACTATGAAGGTGGATTTATCATGAATAACACTTTAAAACAATTAATTCCAAATATTCAGCTAGATAGGAATCTAGTTAAAAGTCTACATTTATTATGAGTATGGAAGAAATTCAAAAATTTAATAAAATTTACTCTACAAATCAAGTTATCTTGGTTTTGTCACAACAAATTCCGGTTTTCTCTACTTTTTTTTTTTTTTTTTTTTTTGAGAGATTGCACCCAAGCAGTTAGTGAGCTTGGCACCGCTGAAGATTATGAAGTAATTATGCATAGCAGTCATTACAGTAGTACGGAGATAGGACTTCATTCTGAAAAGCAGGTGCAAGATTCAGAGGCCATGCAATGCGGGCGCAATCACCACATTAAATAAATCGAACATTCACAACAGAATTACGACAAATATAACGCACAAATTTCTTAATAATTCAAGTAAAAATAGTATATAAACAGAAATTTTATTAGTGCATGACAATATTATTTCAACAGAAATGAAGTAATATTTATACCTCAAACATATCTATGCGGAACCATGCAAGCAGAAATCTTGAGATAGCATAATTTAATACAAAACGAGGCTTACGAAAAATAAATACAGATATTCCAGAAATCAATATTAGGAAGATGGCATCATAAATTATTCGAATTAAGTAGAGATTTATTAATTACGTTATAACCAAGAGATAATTTAAAACACGGTAAGTAAATGAAAGAGTTCAATGTTTTGATCATTCCTGATATCAAATTGAATCATATTATAACTATATATTATTATCGCACAGAAAACCAAACAAGATTTTCCAATATTACTGTACATTGCAGTACATTGAAATCGAAATTAAAAACCATATCAGAGAACATAGATCCAAGAATTAATACGACTATGTCAGAACTTTCTAGGTATTCAAGATGTAATATTAAAGAGGTAAAAGATGTGAACAGATCATCTTTCATTGACAGAAATATATATGAGTCAGTTTTCATCAGAACGAAGAACCTAGGTTTGAATCTGGACAGATCTTACTTGGATAGTCAATGAGATTGCACCATTAATAATAATAATTTTTAATAATAAAAACGAACAGTTACTTTGAAAAATCGTATAAAAGTTACATACCTAAAACAGAAAACTAAATTAATTGCACTGTAACTACAGATCCAGTCTTTGCAAAATGTAAAACACGTCGCCATCTTTGTTACTAGCTCTTTCTAACGGCAGACAGAGGAAACAGCGCATGCACATGCGTGTGTACAAAATTGTTTTAGTTGTTCTTTCATTTGATATATTATTTATAATTCTACTTTAAATCTAATAAATGCTACAAAGCCTTAAACCCCTGATTCAGTTTCAAACACCTTTGTACGGTTCGTCAATGGAAAGCTGAACTCACTCCAGAGCATTAAAAAAGATATTATGGAATGACAGTCAAGCTACAGTGAAGATTTCTTTACTACCCTAAATTTCCATAGACCATGATGAAACCAAAAAACACAAACAAAAGAATAATGATTATTGCTTCAGTAAGTGCAAATATTTGAACTTTTACAGCGCTTCAGTGTATTTTGTAATAAGAGACTTAAATGTTTATCACATATTTGTAAGTACAAATCTTATATCAAGATTATAACAAAGTGGTTCTTAGATATTATCACAATTTTGCAAACTAGTACTACATTACATATATCGCCAGAAAAGAGTTTTAGTGTAAAGTTTCAATTTTCCCAGTGACAAGATTTTCAAAATATGAGTTGTTCAAGTGCAAAGTAGTGCACTTTGGCAAACTTTGTGACTTCATCATTTTTCAGCGGTGCACACACAAAAGTGCAAGATTAGACTGTGAGAAGTTAAAAAGAGTTCCATTTGAGTTTTCTAGATCTACTGAGGAAGATGACATAGATTAACGAAATATTCTAATAAATTTAATAGTGTACATCAAATTTTTGACTCAACAAAGAGAAAAGGGTAAGTGTATAATTTATTTTTACAAATTTTATTTGTTTTTTCTGACCAGATTTCGAACAAAGGGTCGTTCTATTATTTTGTGCACAACAATTAAAACACTTGGAATTTACTTAATCGAGGGGATCAAGCATGGGCGTCTCTGGCGGGGGGGAAGGGGGAAGCGTCCCCCCAATATTTTGAAGTACAAAATATTCCATATTTTATTCTAATTTAATTTATTTACTAACGACCGTATTTTGAATATAATATTCAGGCTGTGAACATTATAACACAGTTCAGAGTTCTCAGGGGGTCCGTGAAAGTAACAAATGGAATCGAAGATAATACATAGCTTGTGTTAGGTAGTACCATTTAAATAGCTTTTTTTAAGTTCCCCCCCCCAAAAAAATTTACATGCCAGAGACGCCAGTGGGATCAAGATGGGGACCAATAAGCTAAGTATAAGAGAAATTTGCTCACATTTTTATTACTATTTTAATGTTAATCAAGGGACCGCGGTGGCTCAGTGGTAGAGCATTCACCTCTGGTGCTTAGGGTCCCGGGTTCGATCGCAGCCCCCGCCAAGTGAACTTTGTGGTGGACAAACACCGTGTGCCTGGGTTTTCTCCGGGCTTTCCCGTTTCCTCCCACTTTCTTCATTCCACTATTCCATTCATTACTCATCATCACTGTCTCCTTTAGGCTAACCGGCATACTGTGGGACGTAAAACTCAATGATTTCATTTTAATTTTAATCAATTTTCACTTTAGATCATTTTATAGTTTGAATCAATTATAAGGATATTTAGCACACTTTAATTATGTTTGGTGCCGCCTATCCTCCTCAAATACATATTTAATAATGAAAAACAAATTATGTTTAACCGGCCATTCGTCATCAAGGACGGGCCAATTTGAAAAATCAATTTTATGTTATAACAACTTTTAGCGATAAAGTCGACTTGGTTTATAAAGTTGGGATCCTAAAGAATTATTATTCCTCGCAAGAGGACGAAAACAGAACAGAATCATGTAGCCTTTTTTTTCATAATTTTAAGTTCGTCTTTCACAAGACTCTCAGCTGCCACATACAACGCCATTGAAACTGCCTTAGCAACCACATTAGCCACAGATTGTTTGTGACCAATATGGCTGCGTCCATTAATATTCACAGCAGACGACTTCAGCAGCTTGTCTGTGGTTCATGGTTTGTGATGACGGGGCGGGAGGGAGACAGTGTTAGCAAGTTTGTGAATCCCCGCAACTTACGTTCGTCGCCCGGCGCACTGCTTCTGCTAGTTGAATCCAATGTTGCCAGATAGAGATTGGTTTCCCGCAGCATCGAATATATGACCATTTTTAAGACTGCCGGGAATTTTAAATCAAACGCTGGACATTTTAATATTAATTTCGAGTATAAGACGCAATTTTTCGAAGAGAAAAGTGTGTCTTATACTCCGTTAAATACGTTAATTATCTTGTATACCGTACTTCCCCAATCACACGCACACATAAAGAAAGAAAATAGATTTTACATATTTCTTGAGAATTTTCGATCGTTTACAAATCGTCATCATGCTGGATGAAATGAAAGCAAGGAAAAACACTATTACCAAAAAAAAAAAAAAAAAAAACATTAATATATTTGTAAACATTTAACACGAGTTACCATTTATTGTAGGAGCAATCATTTGATCGTAGTCATCCGGAAAATTGACAAGACTGGAATGAGGTGTGCTAGTTCCATCGTGATGAGCTTTACTGAAAAATAAGTACATATATAATGAAATATTTTAACACATTTTAAAAGTTTTCATGTCTATACTAGTAAGCGTGTGTATTGTTGTATGTTCATATAGAAGGAGAAAAAGATGTATACAAATTTCAACATAAAAAGTATCTGCTTAAAAGCTTTTTAGTACTACATTTCAGGCCGGTAGCCAGCTCAAAATGTAGGGGGGCGGCGGCTGAAGTTAGGGGAGCCACATCCAACCATGTTATATTTCATCAATATATTATACTTCATTTACAAGCCTACCGTGAAAATTTTTAGGGGGAGCCATCAAAAATTTAGGGGGGCCGGCCCCCTAGACCCCCCTGGATACGGGCCTGCTACATTTATATAGAGTACAGAAAAGTTTTTGATTTTTCCAATCGCATTAGGGATCTAGACAGGTTGAATGAAAAGTGCACTAGGAGGTTTCTGAGGGATTTCTTCAACTCGAATATTCTCATTACTTAGTTTTTCTTCTCAAATCTTTTAAGTGAAATGGTTTAAATTAATAACTCTTTCATTGACAAGCATAACTTTATGCTAAATTTAATACATTTAAATTAAGAAGGAAATAAAACAAAATATTTATATCTCCGATAACTAAATATTCTTAGGGGCCGTGGTGGCTCAGTGGCGCCCTCATCGGTGGTCTGGTGGCTAGCACGTGCGCCTTTAATATACAGGGTCCCGGGTTCGATTCCCAGTGGGGGATTGTTTGGAATTTTAACTGTCCTCGATTTTTCTCTGTTCGTGGTTTCTGCGTTGTAGGTTAGTAGAAGAACGAGTGAAACAAGTAAAAACTTAGTAATAAATAGTTAATCAAGTTAATGAAGCACGTTCGGTGAATTAGTTAACTTTAAAAAAGCGGTAGAGTGTTCACCTCTGGTGCATGAGATCCTTGGTTCGATCCCAGCTCGTGCCAAATGAGCTTTGGTTTTATAGGAAGAAAGCTAGAGACAAAGTGTGTTTATTTATTTGTTAAAAATTACAAATGTTGTACTATGAAGGAAAAATCATGGATCGCCGTTATTAACAATCTTTAATGTTTCTACATTACTGACAGTTGTTCAATAGTACTTATCAATATGTTTATTTCAATGATCGTTGATAAAACATACATGTTACCTTTAAAATTAAAGAAAATCCAGTAATCAATTTTAGATATTGTTTTGAGCTTTCAAGTTTTGTTTTATAATATTGTTTAATTATTGGTTCAATAGCTGCAAATTAAGTATTTGGAAGTCACTACATGTACACTCATGTCCAAAATTATTGTCACATGTCTATAAATATATTGTTGTAGGAATATAATTTGATAATGAATTCGACCGGTATTTCTTATAATGTTAGTATGTGTATAATCGGCAACGACATGTGTGTGGCAAACTTCATGTCAAAAGAGCAGCAAATAAGAACAATAAAACGAAAATTAAACTTTCTTGTCCATTTAGCAACATTTTGTTTTACTCATTCTAATTTTCGTATTTATAATTCTTTTCCTATGAAATTTACCACAAATATGCATTTCCCGATTATACACATAGTATTAGTATTAAAAGTACCCTGCAAAATCATTATCAAAATTATATTTTTTACAAGAAGACAGTTATAGATATGCGACAATCATTTTGAACATGAGTGTACATTTGCCTATTTCAATACTATAAGAATAGTTCGTTGAGTAAACATTAATTATGTAGTTTTTCTTTGCTGTTTGATGGAATTATTTTTTCATTATTTAGGGTAAAACAAATAAACAGACTGTATTGCATAATTCTCAACTACGTAGTTGGTTAGCCCAATTACCGACACGCGAAAACGAAATAAACACACTAACAAGAATATTATTGACTAGGTCCAAGTTCTTTAGGAAAGAAAAAACAAACGCGTATCTCACAACGGAATGTTCGATGAGACAACCGATCATTATCTGACATTATCTAGATTAACTTCTCAAAGCGGAGTGGCTCCGTGGTAGAGCGATTATCTCTAGTAAATGGGGTACTTTGTTTGATCCCAGCTCTCGCCAAATAGGCTTCTTTAGTGGAAAAACATCGTGTGAGTGGGTGTTCTTAGGATTCTCCCATTTCCTCCCACTTTCTCCATTCCATCATTTTCTTCAATTTTCATCACCTTTTCAGTTAACCTCGGAGTATAATCATGGGATGTTGAAGTAAAAGAAAAAATGAAGATCTAACTTAATATTACACCTTAATAGCAAATAAAATACAGGATGTTTCAAAATGAATATCGAAGTTTAAATGTTTGGTGGTATTTATTACATTTATCGTGCAATATATTATAAATAGTACATCAAAGGAAAGAGCAACTCAAATAGTTTTGGCTACAAGTGTTCAATGTGAGCACCATTCGTCACACAGTACACAACGAATCGATAGGCGAGTTCTTCCCAAACCTTGATCAGTGTGTTTGGAATAATTGTTGCAAGAATTGCTTCAATTCTCTTTCTTAAATTCCTCAATCTCCTTAAAATTCTCCACACGTACGTCATTGGAATTGCTAATTCACGACTAGTCTTTCGAATTCATGTCTTGGTGCTACGCGTGAAAGACTCTCCCACTCACTCAACACGTTCTTGGTCGTTCCATACGCTTCCCTCTGCACAGACAGTCGGTGTTTTCAAACTGATGATATCCTCTACGGATGTTATTATTACTTGGTGGATTGCAATTGAATTTAATACGAAAAGCACATTGCACTGTAACTAGAGATTCAGTCTTTGCGAAATGTAAAACACAAAAAAGCAATCTGCTTACTAGTCGCCATCTTTGCTACTAGCGCTTTCTAACGGCAGAGAGAGGAAATAATGCATACGTATGCATGCGTACAAAACTGTTTAAGCTGCTGTTTCATTTCATGTATTATTTATTATTGTTAATTAATTCTAATAAACATTTAAACTCCGATATTCATTTTGAAACACCCTATAGACCCTATCTCTTCCATTCCCATACCGTAGCATTAATAAAAACACTTTATTCTCACATAACATAAAACAATTGGAAAAATGAAATGAAACATTTAAGTTTTACGTCCCACAGTTATGCCGGCTACGCTAAAGGAGACGGTGATAATGAGAAATGAATAAAATGGTGGAATTAATAAAGTGGGAGGAAACGGGAGAACCCCCAGAAAACCCACGCACACGGTTTTTATCTACCACAAAGTTCACTTGGCGCCAGCTGGGATCGAACCAAAGACCCCATGCACCAGAGGCGAACGCTCTACCACTGAGCCACCGTAGCCCCTACATGTAAAACAATAACAATTGGATATAAGAATGGCAAACTTAAAAGAGTTGTCATCTTCGTAGATAGGTTAGGTAGAAAGAAACCCTAACGTTTATTGCATAATTTATGTGCTCTTTTTTTGGAAATCTTAAGGTAATATGTATGGTACACAACGATAATGTTACAAAGATGAAGAGTTGGGAACGTTCTGTAATTAAGAGTATTAGGGTGTTATCGATACTATCATATTCAGGATAAAACAGAGAGTATCAACAAAGTATCGGACATGTAATATTGAAATAAAATATAGAGTAAGTAATGGTATAAATATAGTATGGTAATTTCTGCAATGATGATTGGCTAGATATATTGTATAGTTTACGGGATATTCAGTTCATAATGGCTAGGGACACACATGATAAAATCAAGTTCATTTACCAACAACTATACATGAATTATATAATAATAAAGATTTTCTTTCATCCCTACATATCAATACAAACAAATCCTTGCATTTTCACATAGCATCAATAAAACAAACATTTCCGTTCTTACATAACATCATTAAAAGCTCTCATTAACGATCTCTTAATTGCTTTGACGCAACTTCTCATTTCCCCCCTCATGAAACAGATTTTTCATTTCCATGTACTTTTTCTTCCCTACATCTTGTATTACTGCTTGACGCAGCCTTCCACTCTTTCCTATCCTGAGCCGGACTTTTCATTTTCATTCCCCCTTTCCTCCCTACATTTTGTATTATTGTTTGACACAGCTTTCCACCCTTCCCTATTCTTAGCCAGACTTTTCATATCCACGTATTTTTTCTTCCCTACATCTTGCATGTTTGACACAAGTTTCCACTCTTTCCTCTTCTGAGCCAGACTTTTCATTTTCCTGTACTTTTTCATTCCTATATATTTTATTCGTTGGTCTGTTCATTTCAATCGTGGCCTTCTACTCGACAAGTTTTCCTCCTGCCATTCCCTTCATAACTACTAGCGTGACTCCCGCATCGCTCATAATATGTCCAATTATCCTATCTGTTTTCGAAATAGTCTTCAGTATTTTATTTTTTCTCCTACTATAGGTATTCAATACTCTTTTGTTCGATACTTTATCCATTTACTTAATTTTCAACGTTCTTCTACAACACCATATTTCGAAAGCTTCCATTCTCCGTTTTTCATATTTTTCTAGATTTCATTCCTTACATCCATGGTGCGCTACACTTTATATTGTAAGATTCCATACCCTCACACACAACAACTACACGTTTTAGCTACGAACACGTTCTTACGTTCATACACAAACAATAGCAGATGACGGAAGAAAACCAGCAGGAAGACACGAAGAGAATTCGGGAAAACTACGAAGATGACCGACCTCCCCTCACGGGTCCTCCCTCCAAGCAGATGCCTATAAAACAAGTCATCAAGAAGAGGAAACTATCAGTTTATCCTTGGTCACTCATCCACCAACACTTTCTCCTGGTTCCGCCACGGGTTATGGAGAATTTCCTTAGAATCATCTCTTGAGGCTGATATGAGCGAAGGAGATATTTTTTAACTACCCACTCCTGAGACTACTATAAGAAGCAGTTAACCTCGATACTTATCTACGTGCTAAAGACAATTGAACCTTTATCCCGAGGCCACTTTCGTGTGCCAAGGATCTTTATTGAACTCTGAAACCATTCAGAGACTTACAAGATCTTCGTAAAAACTTTTATAAGACTTGTATATAATAAAAGGTGATGGGTCTAAATTCCGAGTCCGTTATTTAAGATTCTACCAAACAAAACATTGCAATATGAAACATACTTCAATCCAGCCACTTCTATGTCTATTATTTCAAGTAAGAAACCTTTTCTTCAAACACTTGAAGTAACATGTATAAAATATCTCTGCAATCCCTGGATATCAATAAAATCCTCTTTTTATTGTTTGTGTGTTGGAGTTTAAACTTCAACCAAGTACCAAGGCTATATCAGAAGCGAACTTCCAGTTTAAGGTGGGATCCGAGTGACCATTACTCTTTCAAATTTTAGTCTTCTCCCATTAGAATCGAACCCGGGACAACGTGAACCAAAGTCACACGTGCTAGTCACTAGACCAGCTGGGAGGGCAAAAACTTTTTTGTATTTCCATATAGCATCTAATCCAGCCTTGTATTACCACGTATTCCAAAGTCCTCAACAGTTCATTTGATACTGATTCTTTTTTCTAACAATCTCACTCATTGATTAAAAAGATCTTTTATCCAGTGTGTGGTCTTCATTTTAGTATCTGATCTAGGTACTCTGTATTTCCTTATGTGTGAATAATTTCTTCTTTAACTTTTACATAATGCCAATAAAAATCCTTCTTCCATTCTTATATATCACCTATAAAAATCTATTTTATTTTATTCATATATATATATATATATATATATATATATATATATATATATATATATATATATATACACAAAATTTTATTCATATTCATATATAAATAAACTACCCTTTCATTACTACACAGCATTGTTAAAAATGTTTTCCATTAGTACGGAATGTAAAAAAGCACTCTTATATTGTCAAGTAGGTCAATAAACACTTAAAAGTGTCGATAAAATTCGATTATATAACAAGGTAATATTAATACAATATCCTTTTCATTTAATCAGTTTGAGGTTAGCGTCCTGTTCAGCAGCGAGGCTATATGAGACGTGGACCTATTGTTTAACATAGGTTCCGAACCAGGTGAGTTCGCGCTGGGAATTGAACCCGGGTCAAAACCGCGTACACTAGCCGCTTAACCACAAGGAAGCACTACATGCTTCCATTTCCACATACAATCAACCGATATTTTATTTCATTCTAATATTGCATCAATAACATTCCCCTTGCATTCCCGTATAAATTTATAAAAATTCAATTCAATCCCCATATCATCAATAAAACTCCCTTTCATTCTCAAATGGTGTTAATGAAACACCCGTAATATATTTCTTTTTTCTTTATTTTCTCGATTGTTGAGCAAAATTTTCTAAATTCTCTTCCTGATTTGAAATAGAAATTTTACCCACTGCTATGATCTCCATTTTCTTATCTCATATAGGAACTCTACATTTCAGGACACGAAATTTCAGGTCTGAATTCAGTAGCCAGATCAGAGAGTTTGGTTCCATTTGGCATTTATCATTTGACAAACAAAGTAAAGGCTAAATGCCTTTCGCCAAACTAAAATATTGTTCGCCAATGATGACTGAAAATTTAAAGTTCTCTTGCATTCGTTTATAACTAAACTAATTAACTCCATGGCCTATGGTACTCGGAGGTTCAATGCCGCGTTCATAAAAGATCTCCATTTACTTCTGTCCTTAGCCAACTGGATTCAGTTTCTACTTTGTATTTCTATTTCTGTGAGATCCATTTTAAGGGTCTTCACTACAGCGAAATTAAACTATTGCTAATTTTAGAGTTTTTCTGTAATATCTTCAAAACTAATAAAAATATTCGAAAAGCAGAAACGTAGTGAACTAGACAATACTATTCTTCATGTGATACCTTTACTACAATTCACCTATCTGCTTTTGGTATGGCGCTATTTACAGAACGAGCAAAAACCGTTAAATCTATCTATAGTTGCAAATCAAAAGCAGATGAATGAGTTGTGATAACGGTATCACACGCAAAATCGTATTGTTTACTTCACTACGTTTCTGCTTTTCGGATATTACAGAAAAAACTCTAAAATTAGCGGTAGTTTAATTTCGCAGTAGTGAAGACCCTAATGTTACCCTCCCATCTGCGCCTAGGTGTTCCTAATGGTCGTTTTCCGATTGGACTTCCAGTTAAAACTTTGAAAGCTTTCCTGCTTTCTTCCATTCTGATACTTAAGCCCCCTAGATTTGATGACCCTAACAGTATTTGGTAAACGATATAAATTATGCATTTCCTCGTTATAAAGTTTCCGCCATTCCCCATTTCTATTCCTTTTGGGTCTGAATATTTGCCTAAGGATCTTGTTCTCAAATAGTTTCAGTCTACGTCCTTCCCTCAGAGTAAGTGACCATGTGTCACAACCATACAGAACAACAGGCATGATTACTTTTTATATATTTTAAGCTTCAAATTCCTTCACAGAATTCACAGCGGCAAAAGATTTTGAACTCAATAATAACACGAGTTCCCAATATGCATTCTTATATAGCATAAAAAAAAGTTTTCCGAAACGACATCAATAAAAGTTCCGTTGCATTCCCATGCATCATCAATTAAATCATTCTTCGATCTACACATAGCATTAATAAACCTACTCTTGCATTTTCAAAACACATAAAGAAAAACCCTCTTTTGTTATCATATAATATCAAATAAACTCCTCTTCCATTTTTACATATAATTATTGAAAAATATTTAATTCCTTCTCTTGCATTTCCATATAGAATGAATAACTCCTCTTTCGTTGTCATATGTAATCTGAAGAATGTCCCCTTTTTCAGGGAACATCACTAAATTCTTCCAGTATTTGGATGTATTATGAATTAAGGCTCTTACCGTCATTAATAATAATAGTTAATAATAAAACTCGTTTATTCCTACATAGTAGCAATAAAAATCATCTACTAGAGTTAGTAATATTTGATTGAAGGTTTAGAATAAGTTACCAGATAACTTCAAGTACGTATATAAAATTCCAAGTAAGTTTGGGAAAGCTGTATACACATTTCTATATCAAACTTCATTTTATGGTTATGTATTAATTAAACATATAAAAGTTAGGAACTCACATGGTGATATTAGATCAAAATACTCTATAAGTAATTATTTTAATAATTTTTGTGGTTGTTGCTTGTGATAATGTTAGCAGTTTATTCACACGTATACTTTCCATACCAGGTAGTAAATAAATAAGTGAATAAATATTTGTAATTTGAAATACGTACCTGTTGAACATTACCATTATAAAGACATATGCAGTTAAAATGGTATTCATTCTGCATACACAAGGACTTCTATGCTGAAAGGGAAGAAATATTAAGCATATACTTCACCAATTTGAAGTAGCATACTTTACATTTAATTTAGAAATAAATGAAAATGAAATGAAATCTTTAAGTTTTACGTCCCGCGGTTATGCTGCCGAGGCTAAAGGAGACGGTGATGATGAAGTAATGAATGAAATTGTGAAATTAAGAAAGTGGGAGGAAACGGGAGAACCCCGGGAAAACCCACGTACACGGTCTTTGTCCACCACAAAGTTCACTTCGCGCGAGCTGGGATCGAACCAGGGATCCCAAGCATCAGAGGTGAACTCTCTACCACTGAGCCACCGCGGCCCCACATTTAATTTAGAATAATTTGATTTAAATACCTTAGATAAGGTGACGCTGCTAAGTTATCTAAAATGTATACCTCACTTGTGTTATGTCATATTTCCTCATTTTCCACTTTTACTGTTATATCAAAGTGAGTGCAAATTGCACCCTATTGCTCTATATTAGGGTTTCTCAAACTTTTGTCAAGTGAGGACCACTTTTATTATTCACAATATTCTACAGACTACCACACTCTTGTCCTCTTCGAAAGCAATGCTCATACACCAATATACTTACATTTTACAGAAAGTATTTATTAAAATCATATTGATTTTATATTAACACTAGCGTCAATTTTCTGCTTCGCTGCGTTATAATAATAATAATAAAAAATTAGTAACATGTTCCGTTGGTCAGTCAGTTTTTACTATTACTGAAGCACTCTGATATCGGCCATTTTCGATCATTTTTTATATATTTCCCCCAACTTGCGAAGCTGAATTTGGATTTAAACGACATCGGAAGTGTCACTGTTCATCTCAGCGACCCCAAAAAATATGGATTCGGCAGTAATATAGATCATTTTCGATCATTTATATATCCCCCTCCCCCTCCCCTAAATTGCACCGTCAGAATGAAATGATAAAAACTCACCCCTGGCCCGAACCTAATCTATGTTGAGAATTTGATCGAGATCGTTCGGGTGGTTCAAGAGTTATTAAGTCACAAATATAGTCGCTTTCATTTAACGAAATACATATTAGCTTTGTGCATAACCTCATGACTTTGGGGCCGCGGTGGCTCAGTGGTAGAGCGTTCACCTCTGGTGCTTGGGGTCCCGGGTTCGATCCCAGCCCCCGCCAAGTGAACTTTGTGGTGGACAAACACCGTGTGCGTGGGTTTTCTCGGGGTTCTCCCGTTTCCTCCCACTTTATTCATTCCACCATTTCTTTCATTACTCATCTTCACCGTCTCCTTTAGCCTAACCGGCATAGCTGTGGGACGTAAAACTCAAGGATTTTTATAACCTCATGACTTTTTTGGTTTGTCACAAGTTTGAAATAATTTGATTTTTAGTTGCGATTACGTCACGATGACGTCAAATATCTATGTTGCATAGGAAGAGTAAGTTTAATTTACCCAATTTTAATGCATGAAATCAAGGTATATAAAATAACAGGTATACGCAGTTCACGATTAGCGTTCTGATTGGCTCCCTATCCGTGACGTCATGTGGAGGTATCGGTGAAGATTTTCTTCACTTGCCTGCTTGTTACACTTCGCGCTTTACTAGCAAAACTGGATTCAAAAGAACATAGTTATGAACTTCCTTGTCTTTTCAAATGCAAGGAATGAGTTTCTCTACTCGCAGATGAGACAATATAATTTAATAAATAAATCAATACCGTCAATACAAATAAAAATGAATATAATGTTTGCTCGCTAACTTTTCCTAGAGCTAACATTCCCTTTGGGCAGATTTATATAATTTTTAGTAGACGAGTTGACCTGGCCTAACTAAGACTTTTATCACATTTCTTTGATTAAAGGGCGAATCCTAAGAGGGTAGAAAAGGTTCAAAATTTGCGCCTGAAATATACTTAGTATCTCACGAGCCTATCAAGTTAGAAAGGTGAAACTCGGTATATAAATTCTTCATGAAACTTAAGGGATACCATGTCTCATTGTTTTTGAAAATTTCCGTTTTAAGGGGAAGAGGGAGCATTTTCTTTTCATATAAATAAAAATAATGGTAACAATATTCAACGGTTAACTTCTCCTCGACCAACTTTAATGATTTTTGGTACTTTAATGCACCTAGGCCTAACTTAGGATCTTATATTTTTACCTCGGGGTTGAGAGGAGGTAAGAAGGAGACGACACATAATAGAAAAGAGCCGAAATTGGTGTCCACTCCGTAATTTTCGGGATCACTGAAATGAATAGAGACCCACCCAATACCGTTTGGAGCCGAATTCTCGTATCAAAACTGAAATAACTAACTAAAGGGAACAGGTGTTGGCTACTGTTCAAGAATTGAGTTCTTGTATTTGACAATAATCAAGCAATTCATGCTGGGATTTGATTGACCATTTGCTTTAGCACTGTCGGTGTGACCTTAAACTAATGCGACTTAAATATGGTTTATGAATGTAGTATTGAAATAGAAGGCCAGCTTATTAAATTTAACTACCATTATCATGAAATCTGTTTCTAATCAGAAATATTTATTTTAAATAATATAGTTATGACAGGTTTTGCCTCACCTCTAAATTTGCCGCGACGTGCAACTACACATGTTGCACATATGGTAGAGCCTGGAAAGGAGAGGAATAGAGACCAAAATATAAGAGGATACACTGAAACCCTATTTTGATATATATTGTTTATATTATATGTAGAGAGAACATTAAGTACATTACTATATTTTCGTCATGTCAACCCGTCTGCAGCTCTCTTGTCACTATATTATAAAAATATTACAATATAGTTAGAGTCTCAGCCTTCGCAAAAAAGATTCGGGTTCGATTCCCATTGTTTACCCATGTGGTTAAGATTCTATGGTAATTTGTAGGTTCACATTTCATATAGTCTAAGTACAGAAAGAGGAAAAATATTGTCTTTTAATGAGTCTGTCTATAGCAGTCTTCAGTGAACTAGCCAAGACTGGGCCTAAGGTTGAATTGTGGTGAGCAACCAAAAAGAGAATATATAGAAATTTACTGAATTATAGTACGTAGAATGAAGAATAAATGATCAGAAACTTGCCTCTCTATTTCAAGTGTGTTCTAGGAAAATATGTGAAATATACTTCGGCCTTTTCCCGTCGCCCTCTTACAGAGGAAATCATCCATTTGCTTTGGGGAAAGAAGTTAATGACTTCGACCTGTGTTGCCAATTTGTCATTCAGTCGTTTGGTCTTGGCGAGTGAAGATCGTAGGCTACTTACAATAGCGAACAAGACAAGTGCACAGCGAAGTCCGTCAATCTGGCAACCCTGTGCACATCCAACTATTGAAAGATCTCGGCCAAAGCAATTTGTTCCTCCTCTTTCGAGGGAGGTATGGGAAAACATACATCAACAGCAGTGCAGCACACTTGAAATACTTTTTTTCCTAGATCTTTTAACACTTCAATACTAATTTTGGTTGGTTGGTTCATTTGAAGTTTAACTTCCCTTTAAGCGTCAAGGCTATCTTAGACATGAACCTACAATTTGTCGTGGGACCCGATCCCGAGTCTATCGCGCCAAAGGCGTGTATACTAATCACATAGCCACGGGTAACTCTACATTTCAATATTATTATACCCTTTTCTTAATGGTAGTATATTACCAGACAAATTGCATTACTTCTATCATAGAGAACTTTAAAATATGCAAAACACAATTGTTTCAAAATACCTGTTGTATTCCAAACGTCCAAATAAGTCATGTTTCTGTCAATGTTGGTTGATGTATATTCAATACGAGCATAAATAGGTCAGGAAAATAAATTGCTTTCTATTATCCATCTACTCATGACAAGTAATGAAGTATAAATAAACATATGACTTCAGTAAGGCCAAATTACTGTGTATCCAAGATTTTAGGCTTAGATAATTTCAATCGTCCCACATCATACCTCATGTATGGAGTTATTGAAGTATAAGCAAACAGCAGATTCTCAGCTGTAGTAGTAACCTTTCCAAATTAGTCAACCCATTTATTTATTTATTTTTCCCTCTATAATTTCTCATCACGTACTCCGAATCAGTGTTGCCAAGGTTTGAAAGATATAATTTACCTTTTCGAGGTGAAATTCTCTTTTCATCTTAAATTTGATTTTTAGTCCTTTCAATCTTACGTTAAGTTGAAAAGAGCTGGGTCTACCATATGTGCAACACGTGCATTTGCACGGGGCGACAAATTTAGAGGGACGGCAAAATCTGTCAAAACTGTATCATTTAAAATAAATAATTCTTGTTGGAAACAGACGTCACGATTATAGTAGTTTAATTTAATAAACTCACGCTCTATTTGAATACTACATTCATAAATCATGTTTAGGTTACATTAGTTTAAAAGGTCTCATGGACAGTGCTAAAGCAAATGGTTCAACAAATCCCAGCATGAATTGCTTGATAGTTCTCAAACACAATAACTCAATTCTCGAACAGTAACGATCACTCTTCCATTTAGTTAGTTATAACACAGTTTTGATACAAAAACTAGTCTTGTCTTTGTCACAAACAAGTTCCTTATCATTGAAGATGATTTTTTTTTTTTTAGAAAAATTGTTAATGGATGTAGAAGGAAAATCAAGAAATAAAGATAAAAGAGGCAGTTGCACTGGAATTGGAAAACAGATATTGAAGCTTGATATTGAATTCTACAGGGTGGTGCACGAGAAACCGGCCTCGCACGCCACGAGCATATACAAAAATACATACAAAGCGCAAAGATTTGTTAGTGAAATGCACTTACTTTACTTACTTACTTACTTACTTACTTTATTTATTGAAGTGATATTGTAAACTTGTCTTGTCTTTTACAGTAGATGCTGAAAATGACCGTCTTGTGTTTCAATGCATTTTTGTGCGTGCACTAACATGTTATTATACACTTTGCGCAACTGTGCCGCATAAATTGCTCAAATCTCATTACAAATATTGTCCTTCAAGTCTTCTAATGCTTTTGGATTATTTACGTACACTTTTCCGTTTAGATTACCCCACAGATAAAAGTCACAAGTGGTCAGGTCTGATGAACGCGGTGGCCACAATCTTTTGTTGATAGTCCTTTCTTCTGTGAATCTTTCATGAATTCGTGGCAATGACTCGCGTGAAGTGTGACAGATCGCCCCATCTTGTTGAAAGAAAGCATAGGAACGTTAATAACGCGTCAACTGCGCGTAAAATTCCTCAAATATTTGCATATACACCAGTAGCGGCTAATGTTAGTGTTGCAGAGTTGCGTAATGACCAAAGTATTTTTTTAAAAAATATTATTAGCAGTAGTAGTAAAGAACAACAACAACAAAAAAAAACACTTTCTAATACTCCTATATATACCAGGTTATCATAAAATAAGTATCGCTGTTCAGAGAACCCTGGAGGCGTAAGCACCCGGCACAATGCAACCAAACTTGGTAGGAGTATATTTGGAAACATGCAGAAGCGATTGGTGTAGAAAATAAAATTAGTTCCAATTTTCGCCACCAGAGATAATTGTGGCGCTCCACAACACCAAGTAAGTGCAGCGTAGAAGATAAACGACACTAGTGATGCTAAATGACAAGAAAAACTGTAATTACCTCTCTAGGTGCTTACTTACGCCTGTATGTGTTTCACTGATATGGGTTTCAGCGCCACTATGTACCAGAAGTGAATTAATGGTGATCTTCTTTTTTTCATCCCATACTCTTTGCCTTATGCTCAAGGGGTCAGGGGTTCGATTTTCGGTGAAGACACATGTGAATCGGATCCCGTGTTAACCTGTAGGTCCCGTCCTTAGAACATCATCATCTCATACGGTTCTTGTCACCAAGGGGTTTCCTTCTTCAGGAAGCTTCATGTCAAAGACCTGCCTTTGGACAGAACCCCACATCACGATCATAGCCCATAACACATCACTACACCACGGGGTTATTAATTGGACTACAAATCAATGCTACACGTCACACTGGGGGCATAATTACGGCCTTTCATTGAATCTCAGTAATATCATTTGTCTTCTATACCACACTTACCGCACTTAACACTGAACAGAAAGACAATAGCCTCTGGAGGCGAGATTTGACACTAATCTTTTCCTGGAATTTTGGAAGGAGTTTGCAGTTTATGAGCACTGGAAAGACTAACATTTAACTTCGTTTTTGTAAGATATCCAAGAATTTTAAAGTGATGCTTCAGCTCGAAATGTCCCTTCCCCTGTAAATCCGCCACTGACCACGGAGTAATAATAGCATTGGCAATCAATGCCACGACACTCACAGGAGAGAAAATTACAGCCTTTCTTATAATTTAGCATCACTACTGTTTTTCTACAACTCTGTATGTACTTGGTGTTGTACAGCGCCACAATTAACTCTGGTGGCGAAAATTCGAACTAATTTTATTTTCTACATCAATCGCTTCTGCATGTTCCAAAATATATTCCTGCCAAGTTTGGTTGCATTCTGTCAAGTGGTTACGTCTCCAAATTTCTCTGAACAGCGATACTAATTTTATGATAACCTGGTATATACTTTCAATGGTGTCACGTCAGAAGAGCCCGGGCAAAGAGCGAGGACAGGAAACCCGAGTTAAAACGACCTCGCGTCAAAAAGGCCCGAGTCAAAAGAACTCCACGACACAAGGGCCCGAGTAAAGAGGCCCCAGTTAAAAGGGCTTCACGTCAAAAAGCCTGGGATATAGCCTAAAATGCCTGACAAGTATAAAAATGCTTAGATGAAGAATATTCTGTGGACAGTGCTTGATTTATTTGTGTTGAAAGACCATACACATATATATGTGGAAAAACTATAGGGTTAGTCAAAAATGTTACGACAGACTAGCAATAACGATACGCGTGAACGGAAGAAAAGTAAATTTTACAGGTGTGTATTGATGCAAAAATTGCTTTGAATGGGGTATGGCATATACCTTGGATTTCGGGATTGGATATCACAGAATACTTTTTGAATGGAAAGAGATAGGTTTGACATCCATTTAGGCTAGAATCTTTTCACAAATGAGAATATGAACTTATTGGATCAAAAGATCCAGTATATTTCAATCAAAAGTTTTCATGTAAACCTTATCTGGAGAACTACATGCAGTATAGCCAAACTTAAACTATCACTTAACTCAGTATGATGTTCTTATTCCGTAAAAAAAAATATGAAAACTGGATTTAGGGCCCGTTAAAAAAAATGTGGTCCCTGATCCAAATATTAATTATTGGGCAACCATTTTTGATCATTCCTAAAATGCCTTTTTAATCTATTTTCATTCGTTTTCGAGGTAGTGTTACGTTTGACATTTGTATATAGTAGATAAAAGTATCTGGACAGACAATTAAAAACGAGACACGTGGATGGAGGAAAGGGAAAGGTTACAAGTGTGTGTTGATGCGAAAACTGCACTGATTAAGGGTGTGGGCATCATGGCATCTATCTTGGATTCCGGCATATTGGATATCACATATTATTTTTAAATGGGAAGGACTGTATTCGGCACATCAATTTAGGCTTGAATCTGTCCACAAACGAGATTTTTTTTTACCTATCATCATTCTTTAACAAGATAGATGTGCTGTGTTTAACATTTGTATGTAGTAGGCAAAAGTATCAGGACAGTAATAATGTGGCATAGGAAAAGCAAATGTTGTAAGTAGTGTTGGTGCAAAAACTGCACTGATTCCGCCACATTGGATATCACACAACATTGTTTAAACGGAAAGGATATATGTGACACACCAATATTGACTAGGATGTATCCCGGAACGAGAACCTGAACTCACTTTTCATCTATCACTAATTCTTTACGGATAGAGTGTGCTACGTTTGACATTAAACATTCAAATGCATCTAAAAGGTTTACTATATTCCTATGGGTAGCTGTACACTGCATATTTCAGAAAATATCTATCTATCTATCTATCTATCTATCTATCTATCTATCTATCTATCTATCTATCTATCTATCTATCTATCTATCTATCTATCTATCTATCTATCTATCTATCTATCTATCTATCTATCTACCTATCTATCTATCTATCTATCTATCTATGACATTTATTTATATTTATCTGCATTTTGTCGATTGTCTGACAATAGGCCATTTGGTCGTAAAAATTGAAAAGTGCATGCTGTAGCATATCACAAGGAAGACTTCTTCTTTCTTTCACAAGACGATCCATAAGTCATTCAGGGTGTGTGGTTTGGTGTTTTGCACGTTGCCCATAATGTACCCCTATAGAGGGTAACCTAGGAGTGATAAACACCCTAACATAAAGAAATACTGCAGGCCATTCGATCGTACTTGTCTTCCAATCCGTCGTTGTGGAGAGGTTTTACTTTTTATGTAAGTATTGACAAAAGTTCAGTCCGTACTGTGGCGGCGCTTCGTCCTGTTGGAGCCACAGGTGATCAAAGTTATATGTGGAGACTAGATGGGAGGAAGAATTTTTTCTCTTCAAGTTAATAGTTAGTACATAATAGCAAACACACCATGATTTATAGGTTCCTTTAAGCATTTCGGCATGGTTGTTACAATTTTCCTGGTTTCGTGTGGAGAAATATTGTTCCACGCTGTGCGTGATGCTTTTTAAAAACCTTTCGCCATAACTCGTACACTGACCTTACGATGCAATTCGTTGTAAAGATTCTCAATGAGGTTAAAGTCGGTATTTGAGGTTGGGTTTCGCGCATTTTTGAACGGTTTTAAATCAATCATTTCCTTACAATATAATCTTTGTTTGGAATAAATATCTTGATAAAATTGAAAGTCCTCGTCATTCCAAATTTTTTGTATTTTGCTTAAGATTCGTCCTAAGAACTTTGATAGAGGAAGTTCGGGTATTATGGAATAGTCGGATAATATGGAATACTTCATTATATCGCCTGTCATGTGTTGCTTCTAAGAAGCTACCACCTCACGTTCCCATGACGCTGTACAGTCAGTCTCCTTGTGATTGTGACTTTCGTTGTGTTGGTAGACATAAAAATCTGATTTCTTATTCGTGAAAACTTTTATAGGTAAGTGTTTTACAACCTGTATATTCTTATTGAAATGTAATAGAACAAAAATTCTTTGTTTACTATGACGTTGGATATACAGAGTGGTAGTTTGATAAGCGCCATTATCCTATACGCCTTCGAATGCGTTTAACAGCTCTTTCGTTTCCAACGTGGCGTGGAGGGCAATATGGAATATCCGCAAGAAAAGCATGGCATTCCGTATTCCGTATGCTATTGCGATTACAAAAATATCTATCGGTATTGGGCAATTCAACATACATTTATGATGACAACAATGCTAAGTATTTTTTATTACAACAAATTTTCTGATGATACAAGGGGTTAGCTTGGGTTCAGTGTTCATCATGTTTAATGTGAGCACACAATGACTGTGCCGATCCTGAAGGAGAGTATTATATTTATGACATTTGCAAGTAATCACACAGTTATGGCGTCATATATATACGTCATAACCTCTTCAACACACAATAGCTCTCCAACATCTGATGAACATAAATAACCCAAACTATTACACTTCCTCCTCCGTGGTTTATAGTAGCCTGAAGTTCTTGACATTTAGATCTGTATTTACTTACCAAAAATATATTATTGTACCATCATATCCATGAAGATTTAATTTATATTCGTCAGAAGATAACACATATTCCCACCAATTTTTGGGCTTATCTACGAAAGCTCTAGAAAATTTAAGTATCTTATTTCCTTAATTTTGATAATATACGGCTTCTTTCTAGCAATTTTACCATTATATTCTTATCATATTAAGCCCACACACCTCAATACACTGACAAGATAAAACATTGTTAATACCTGCTACTCGAAACTTTGCACATTAAGAACATTCTATTGCTTTATATTAGTAAAGTGATAATCACCGCCTCCTCGATTCCCTTACCTGCCTGTTCATTCTCTTCAAAAACCATTGCCTCCCGCGTGAACGCTTGTATTCTAATTTCGACGCTAGAGTGCAGCACGTACTGCCCATTTTTTTGTGAGTAAATCTTTATGGTTTACATAGGAATGACCACGCTTTTCCAATAGTTTAGAAAAGAAAATGGTCTTATATTGTTAGGTATCATTCTGCAAAGCAAGAAAAGGCAAGTTGGAATACAATGGAGTGTTATTTCATGAAATACCATCCGATAATGAGCTACGTAAGAACATGAATATGGGTATACATGAGGGATACTAGATTTTCCGTTTTTTCCTCAAGCCTTTGGCAGTTGCATATACGAAACTCTAAGTCAATAAACTAACTGTATACTCCACATTTGATGAGTTCAACAATGGGGTATATTGACGAGAAATTATAAAATGAAAAAGATCTCCAGTATTAGACTTCCAAACTATACTATGCATAAGTGTTGGCAGTCTTATAGAACGGCTATGTCCTTCGGTTGACAGGTATCAGAGCAGAAACGGCAAGAGCTATCGTCATGCAGTTTTCGGGAATCGATTCAGTGTCCCAGGAATATTTTCCATCTCCTTGGACTACCTTCTACTTAAGCCGGAAGTTGTTGAAATCGACCACTTCCAGTTTCAACAGTAAAGGTTATAACTCAAAACGGTGATAGATAGCCACAAACTGTTTTCGGAAATTAATTTATGGTCTCAGGAAAATAACCCATCTGCACACCTATATTTTAGTAAAACTGGAAGTTGAAGAAATTCAGTACTACGTCCAGTTCCAATGTTGATTTTCATATAGCAAAAATGGTAAGAGATTTTGCGAAAGGTTTCTCAGAAATCGATTCAGTTCCAAGAATGTACTCCATGTCTTCAATTAGTATTCAATTTCATAGCTTGGAAGTCTACTGTAGTTTCACTGTCTGAAACGATACCCACTTGTATATTTTGGATATTGTTGCTCTCGAGACAAGATTTAAGCTATTTCATCTCAAGAAACTGTTGCTATATTGTGAGACAACTTTGTCATCTCGTCTCTCATAGTTGCGGTTTCGTATCGTGGGCAACACTAATTTTAATACTAAAACAATGTACAATTTGGCTTAGAGTAAGAAAAATCTGTATAACATGTTGTGGTGTGGTTTGCGATAGCCCAAAGTCTGGAAAGTGTATTAGAAAAGGTACAATTCTTTGCGTTTCACATTTGTATTAGTAATGACTAGTATTGGGGTTTAAACTTCCTTATTATATATATGGTGGTCCAAAAGTAGGTATACAGTAACTTACTGACCAGCCCATTGCTTTTTATATCATTTCTTATTGCTATCCATAAGGTAGACTTAGTTTCTTTACTATTTATTGTTAATGTCTTTGTTCTTATATCTTAAGCTCGGAACATCCGAAACAAATGAACCCATAAGCTAGAATGATATACCTGATCGATGCAGGGATGTAGGCGTATACCTACTTTTGTGCTACCCTGTATAATTACAATTATAGTTAATGGTGCCGATTTCTCAGTAAATTTGGGAGGGGGCATTCAGATGCAGAAGACATATGAGGATTTTAAGACAAATTGCATTCAAATTATACCAAATATCACATATTCATAAGTACAATGCGGGGGGCCGGGGCCCCCGCCTCCAGAATCGTCACCCTTGCTTATAGTATCACAGTTCCTTCACACGAGAACATAAAATTATATATATTCTGTTTAGGCCAATATATGATTGTGTGTATTCTTTCATTTTTGTGCCTAAGCCGTAATATCAACAAATGTGTTTCTATTTGAACATTTTTTTTGTACTTCTTCAATGACTACCGCATATTATATCCTTTACGCAAACCATTTAGATTTCTTTACATTATTTCTATTAACATGTACAGTATACGTACAAATGTCAAACTGCAACGCTACAGGATTGACTGTCAAACGGTAGGATGCCATATGGTAGGACCTGCCATCTAGTGGCGAATTCGTGATAAAATGTATATGCATTTTTTGGCTGATTGAGCAGGCAGTTAGAGGGAGCGGACGTATGTAGAAGGCAGTGGTGACAATTAACAACAAACATGCTTACTATTTAAAAATGCTAAAATATATTACACTTACTATTAATGTATGTAAACTACAAAATTTTACAAACGCAAGCACACGAATAGAAACATTAAGAACACGTCGAAGGTTCTGTTTATTACTTGCCTGTCCCGATATTTTTTTACTAGAATAATGTCAAACGTAGCATAACACTATCTCGTAAACGAATGGCACTCTGTCAAAAATCAATTTAGATTATCGTTTATAGGAAGATTGTAGCCCCAATGTATGTGACACACATACCTTTTTCTGTTTAAAAATATTGTGTAGTATCAAATATGCGGAATTCGAGATGGCTTCCATGGTGACCCCACTCCAAATCAATGCAGTTTTTGCAATATTACCAATTGCAATATTTATTTTTCCTTCATCCACGCATGTCGTTATTATTGTTCTATCCCAATACTTTTGAGTAACTCAGTATACAGATCCACATGTGTCTTCTCACAGGAAAATTAAACTAATCTTTTCCACAGAATATTTTTCGTACTAATGTGTATTTTTATACTTTGATCCAGGTGTAGAAATGGAATTTTAGAACTAAGGGAAAAGTCATTAATAGATAAAGTTTGATTGGGCTATGTCATGAGAATACAAACTGAGAAAGACGGGGTTGCAAGCAAACTTTCATGGAAAACCGACTTAAGCGATAGCGATTGTTACAGAAAAATCAACAACCAAACAAAATCAATATCGCCATTCAAATTTCCTATTTCATACAACGACTGATATTTCTTCTTTTGGACAAATACTTCAACTTACTAAGGGAACACTATCCCTTTGTGCATACCTGATTTCCACTCCTGCTTTGATCTCAGATTTTTTGGCCGTGGAGACGTTTTTACCAGGCACTTTTGACGCCGGGCCTTTTTGACTCGGGCCCTTTTGACCGAGGCCGTTTTGACTCGGACCTTTCTGTCCTCGCCCTTCTGACATGGAACCATTTTAAATAACATATTTTTTACTTCAATAACTGTAAAATCCGTTTTAAAAAGCGAAAAACAATCCGTCATAGAGTCTCTATTTTATATTGCATTGCAGCCAGCAGATTTCTACAGCGCGGTAATTGAAGTGAATGTTAAGTCTCCTTTTCCCTATCTCAGAAGTTAAAGGCTTTGGTCCTTGTAGTCCTTCTACAACGCGGCACAGTTTCCAGTGAACGAGAAGGTTTTCCGCACTAAATAAGATTTCTGAATTTTATTTCACTACCAGTTAACAAATGTAATTTATTTTTATGCATTAATATTGTTAAATTACGGAGCTATACTGAAGCTAACCAATATAATGACAATTTTAAAAAAAAGTGATGCAGAATTACAAAATAAGAAAGAAAATACACAGCAGAGCAGAAAACTAATGAAAGCAAACACTCATTTACAAATTAATTCTTAGCTTAGAATCCCCTCTCTGTGGATAGTTTTTAGTATATACATATTTCTTTTATAAAATAAATGTATTTTATACCCGTGATAACTTTCCACATAAAAGTGTATGATGGGAAACACCACATTGAATTTGGGACTTGTTAGTAATGTTCAGGAGCGCAGCTACGAGGGGGCTGCACCGAGTCCGGACCTCCCCAAAATTTCGAAATTCGACTAACATTTGTAGACTTTGTTAACGAACTATACTTATTTAATAGAGAAATGATTGATGTAGGCTAAATATTTTATTTCACCCCTCTTCACGTACTTTTTTTAAAAATAAAAACAATCATTCTATCATTTTTTCTAAAAGTGGCCTATCATCTTTTTCGGTGCAGAATAAGAGGTTCGATATTACATAGACGTATTGGACCCCTTCAAATACTTTGAATCCCTCACAGCAAAAATTTCTGGGTGTAGAACTTGCATTGCTGTTTGTTTTGACGTTCTTGAACTTTTGGTTTGTTACATGCTGATCCTACATATGGTGGGTTTCAAAGTTTGCTTTCCAGAATATATGACATTGATAAGCATTGTTTCACCTCATGTGGAAGTATATTGTGTTCAGCGTGCATAGCTTACATCCAAGACGGAAGATTTGGAATATAGTTTTTTTTCTTTTAAGCATGTGTGTGTGTGTGTGTGTGTGTGTGTGTGTGTGTGTGTGTGTGTGTGTGTGTTCGTGTATATGTGACATTCGCGATTCATATACCTGTTTTGTATCAGTTCTTTTGAAGCAGCTGTTTTAGTTTTAAATTATTAGATTTATTTGCATTGTGTGTGCTCTAAGTCTGTAAATAGCCTACAAATTCTGAATGAATTCTATGGCATGACTTCTGTAAATAATTTACAAAAAAGGCAATTTGTCCAGCTCTCTACTGAGGAAAAACTTGCAATTAAGGCTTAGACAAAATAAGCAAAGGACAATTCAAGAAAATGTTCGAAAAAAAAATCCGGTTTAAATTCACATGACATCTTATGGCAGTAATGTTGTTGGCACTAGATATATTTCCACAATTTATTTTAAATTTTCCGAGATAAACTGTGAATAAAGCGTGTTCAATTAACATTTTTTGTAACACTAATCTTTGCCACGAACTGTCTTCAGTCTACGCTGCAGAGGAATTTGGATCACTGAAAGGGACCGGGTTTGCTAGAGTGAATTGCTCGCTATAATCTAGAAAAAATATTTAGTGAAACTACAAAGCTTCTGAAATTAATATAACTGCACCAATGACGTCAGCAAAAGAAAACAGGCGTTTTTCCACATCTAAAAGAATTGACACTTTCAAGGAATTGAATGTTCCAAGAAAGGTTACCGCCATTGGTTATGCTTTCCATCGAGAAAGACCTGATAATAATACCAGAGTTCGACCAGCATGTATTAGGTAGATTTGCTCCAATCAAAGGGAAGAGAATGAACTTACTAATTAACTAAGGTGACTAATCGGATAAAATGTTCTACATTATTTCTTATTTTTTAAAAAAACAAAATATTATTTAGTTTCACATGTCACATAGCATTTGCATCTAAAGTAATGCTGATTAGTCAATGAGTTCACTTTATATCTTCTGTCTCCGATCGTTCGCACTGCAACATCCAAAATCGCAATTCACTGGCCGTCACTGATAAACACATCACTGTTTTCTGTTGTTTCAAAAAATATGAGACCCACAATTCGACTTACTGACACAGCATACCAGACGCTTATTTTCTGATTGTTAAGAGATTCCTTATGAATCTTATGGGGATTGGTTGTTGACTAGTATATGCTGTTTTGGGTGTTTACATGTCCTGTCAGATGGAACCAGGTTTCATCACTCATAAAATACAGCATTGGGTCCAACATTCCATTATGAACTATTTCAAGTAACTATGTGCAGTAATTCACACGTTTTTGCTTATCTCCCTCCTTCAGTTCTTGGACACATGTCACTTTGTACGGCTTCATACGTAGATCTTTTAAGACACATTAACAAGACCTAGGCTAAATGTTCACTTGTTGCGACAATTTCCGTGTCGACTTCTTTCGACTCTGTATCATTAGTGCTTGAATATCTGCGATCACAGCAGGTGTACGAACAGACGGAGCTCGATTCTTCTTCTTCTTCTTCTTTTTTTTTTTTTTGGTTCCCACTTCTTCACCAAATCCTGTATACTGTTCTTTGCCGAAACGCCAGGAAACTTCGTTACAAAAATGTTCTGCGTTTTTTCCTTAAATGAACCGGTAGACATGTACGCCTCCACTATTGCGATTCTTTCTTGTAGAGAATACATCTCGCTGAGATTTACTTCATATGTGTTTTAAAAGTCTTGACGGCTTTCGTACTGAAAACTGACAACACACTACACAAATGTTGTCGCAACAATAGACGATAATCCTCAGTCTGCCTGTCTGTGGTGGACCGGTTTTTCATGCGCCACCCGGTATAAAAAGAATTATCATCTGTCCTCTGCAAGTGTGTTTGCTTTATCTTTCACTAACACAATAGATTACTATTTAAAGAAAAAAATACACATAACGAGATTGTATTTGTAGTGACTAGGCCTTTCTGAGTACAAGTGCTCTTTCCCTCTCCTTCGTTGTTCATGATGTGATAGCATATTTAAAATCGTGGCTTTTAAAATTTGTATTTTCTCTAGGAAAGGGAGGGCTGCAAATGCTGTCATTGCACGGTGCTGGCCCTGGATAAATCGACCATCAAACAGGGTGGCATGAGACATATTTGAAATGTTTGACAATGTTAAAGTACTTTAAATTTGGTTTTGAAAAGTTTTTTTTTTTTTTTTTTTTGCAAGTAGTCATTTGAGATTTGCTGTATGATATAATCAAAATACATCATTGGGACATTGGGATATTGATCATTGCAAGTAGTCATTTGAGATTTGCTGTATGATATAATCAAAATACATCATTGGGACATTGATTATATATTTTCATCATTGGGACATCATTGGGACATTGGGACACCATTGGGACAAAGTACATCATTGGGACATTGGGACATTGATCATTGCAAGTAGTCATTTGAGATTTGCTATATGATATAATTAATACATCATTGGGACATTGATTAATAATCAAAATAAATTGTTTCATGTTTCCCCGTAAGTTCGGGTGACTTGAATTATCAATAGAATTCTTTTAATTGACCTACGTAGTGTCGTTGTTGGGATGAGATGAGACAGATAATACATTCTTAATTATTATTCCATCACTACAAAAGATTTTTAGAGTTCAGTAAAATCTATCTATAAAATATTTAATATTTCACTAAAAATATCTATTTATACGTATAAATAAAAATAAAAGTGACTATGATTGTGATTTAATAATTCTTGAACCACCGGACCAACCTCAATCAAAGTTTCAACGTAGATGAGGTTCGGACGTGGGATTGATTATGTCTTTTCATTTTGACCGTTCAACTTAGGGGAAGAGGAAGGGGGAGATATATAAAAATGATAGAAAATGACTAATATTAGTGTCGAATCCATAGCTTCCGGGGTTGCTGAGACGAACAGTGACACTTTCGATGGTGTTTAAATCCAAATGAAGCTTCTATTGCTCTTTATGTCCAAAATGAAACGTATTCTCCCCGTACGAAGAATGGGTATTCTGCTAGTACTGTATGATTTATATTACTGTATATATATATATATATATATATATATATATATATATATTTGCCAAAAGCAAATTCACAAACAAACAAAAAACAAAACTAAAAACGTTGTTTTTGGTACGAAAATGAAATGAAATCTTTGAGTTTTACCGGTCTTTGAGTCTCACAGTTATGCCGGTTAAGCTAAAGGAGACGGTGATGATGAGAAATGAGTGAAATAAAGAAAGTGGGAGGAAACGGGAGAACCCCGAGGAAATCTACGCACACGGTGTTTGTCCACCACAAAGTTCACTTGGCGCGAGATGGGATCGAACCAGGGATCCCATGCACCAAAGGTGAACGCTCTACCACTAAGCCATCGCAGCCCCCGTGTTTCCAGCATGGTCGAGCAAATTAATTAGATTTTTAGTTATTTTCAATGGTAAAAATTGTTTCGGTTCGCGAACAAAATTATACGGAGTATATTAACTTTGCAACTCGAGGTATTATTGTATGGCATTAAGTCTATTGGCCATGGTTTCAATGGTAGAGTCTGATAAAAAATACAACGATGTGGCAACACCATGTGGATCATCGTAAAACAAATCTCTAATAGAAAGAAGTTATAATTGCTCAGTGCGGAGTAGAAATAACGTGGGTACCTGTCACATAATCAATCAGTGTTCACATGCCACGTTTCAATATTCCCCTTTTGCTTTCCTTATTTTGTTTGTTTATTTATTTATGCTGTATTGAATAATTCTTTTTGGAGCGAAGAGATCCTAGCAGATACCTGCTAACTTTCACATCAAAAGAATACAGGGTTGCCAGTACACTAAAATAAATTGTACCTAAAAATATATTCAAATATCTACGGCCCCTTCAGAAAACAACACTAAGTGACTTATTCCATAAAAATCATCATAAAAATCTAGATTTTTTTAAATAAAGAAATTTAATTATTCTTACTTTACACCTCTGTTGACTCAAGAAAAGAAATCTTTAAGTTTTACGTCCCACACTTATGTTGACTAGGCTAAAAGAGATGGTGATGACGAGAAGTGAATGAAAAAAAGTGCGAGAAAACGAGAGAATTGCGAGAAAACCCACGCACACAGTGTTTGCCCCATAAAGTATACTTGGCGCGAACTGGGATCGAACCAAGGACCCCATGCACCAGAAATGAACGCTGTGTCACAGATCTACTGCGGTCTCTCTGTTGACTCAAGTTAGAATACAAAATTCAGTGACTTATTTCATAGTCAGAGCAGAAATATGAGTATTAATGTGCCCTGCATGAGGTCGAATAGATTATACAATTGTAGACATAATTTACACGCATTTATAAACATTTCTTTACCAATCTTTCTGTACAGATGCAAAGCATAATTTCATTTTTCGTATAAGATGAAACACTAAACTAATCAGTAGTTGATTGCCAAATAATGTGAGAGTAGCATGTTTGACATATTCTTATAGTCTTATCATAATAACTGCATATCACAATGTTTTTGGAATTATGTAGGGATGTGCATATGTGTAGAATGACTCAACAGTCTATTGCTTTAGAATAGCATATATAATTATGACAAATGGTCAAGCTGTTGTCTCGAGTATTATACTCGGACATTTTGCAAATCTCCTAAATCGATGTAAATTAAATGAAAACACAAAAAGCTGGAACTAAAATTTAACATTGGGAGCTCTTTTGGCTGCAAAGGTTTTTACAATGTTCCCAAAAGATAGCTTTAGCAAGTTAACTTATACTTTATGGATATGATCCTAAGGTTGGTGAGTCGTTGTTGTCCTGTTAAGTTTCTGAAGTATGTCTTTTTTAATGATATTTAGTTTGCTAAAACTCCTTCCGTTGCCTAACTGTAAAAATAAATATTTGCCAAGTTTAGCGCCCTCTCAATCCGGCGCCCGTGGCATAAGCCCCAATCCCTCCTCGTTTAGTTACGTCACTGTCGACAACTATTTTCTACTAAACCAACTACCTACAATTAGACTACAAAGAACTCCAACTTATAACTGTGGACCTACCCCTGTCATACGAATGTCTGAGCACCAGTAATTTTACTTGGACCTCGAGCATTAGAACAGTTTCAAACAAAAACAAGTTTCTTTCTTTTTCTAGTTTTGTTAACTTCAGGACTATTTTTTAAATTCAATTATTTTATGGACATGGTTCAGTAATTTTCAGTAGAGTATTGTATGGAGGTGCTATTGACTGTACTCATTTAAGTTATACTCAGGTTTACTTAGAAGAATGTTATTATATTCTAGTTTAGTTACGATAAGTTATTTTTACTATCATTATTTAGAAGCTGCCTTTAATCTTAATTTTTCTTGCATACAGCTTCATTGTAGTATTAATTCATACCACATTGTTTCCTTTTTTGGTGAAAGATCATAAGCCTTCAAATATCTAGATCATAAAATGGTAGAGATAATTTAATTCCATCTTGAAACATTTCTTAAAAAAAGAAAAAAACTTTTTTTTTATATCTCCGGTGACTCTCCTTAGAATCAGAGTTTAGTGACTCACTTCATAGAACGACCATAACTCATTAAATTTATAAGTATCAATGAGCGCTCAAAAGTACATCAGGTGGAATAAATCATAGAATCCTACACATAGTTTAGATGTATTTAGAAATATTCCTTTAACAACTTCTTTCTCTGTATCCGCTGACTCTCTTAGAATGCAGAATGACTTATATCATGGATACAGGAAAAGTTTATCGGATATATGAGTATGAATGTGAACCCATAACCACATCAGATCGAATAGATAATATAATGCTAGAGATAATTTACACGTATTAGAAACATTTCTTTATGAATTTCTCTCCAGATAGATATCTGATGACCCCTCAGAATCTAGAATATACATGATTTATTTAATAGACAGAGCATAACTCTCTATCACACCTATGAATATAAATGTGCTATAGTAAACACATAAAATCAAATACATAATAGACTTCTAGACACAATTTAGAACAGTTTTTAGTAATTTCTTTCTATATCTCCGGTGATTCCCCTCAGAATCCAAAACTCTATCATTTATTTCATGAGTTGCAACCTGCACCCATAAGCGCATGAGATCGAGTAGATTATAGAAAGCTATAGATAATTTAAACTTACTCAGAAAAATTTCTTTATCAAACTTTATCTATTTCTCCAGTGACTCCTCAGAATGCTCGTGACTCAGCTCAACCATGCGCTTAAGTGCGCATCAGATCGAATAGATTATAGAATTCTGTACATAATTTAGACTATTTAGAATCATTCCTTTATCAATCTCTCTATATATGTTCGGTGCCCATCTTGAGACTGTAGTTTGACAGAGCAGAAGTCCCAAAACTCAAAATTTATTTCATAGACGAGTCACTAATATATCATATATTTTATTATCAATGTGCATTCAAAAGGGCATCAATTCAAAAGATCATAGAATCGTAAACATATTTTATTTTATTTTATTTATTTAATATACAACACAACAGGCTTAGTGCCCAATTATAGTGTCGTGTACATACAGTAAATGTTACATACATAAAATTCTTAATTATTTCTATAGAAAATTTCTTATTTATAAATACGATCGGAACCTGTTTTCTGATAAACTAAATACATCCACTTTATCAAACTTATTTACAATGTCATTGTATAACGTACACAGCCTCCACAGGGGATTTAAATAATATATTGCTTCTGGCTTTCGTACAATAAAATGCACCTGTATTCTCTACTCTGGTTTTGCAAGTGGGAATCCGCAGTGATATTTTCGAGACCAACTGCATACAATCAATCTTATTATTTAATAACTTGTATAAGAATAACAAGTCTAACATCCATCTTCTTTTTTCTAAAGTTTGAAAATTAAAATGGTTTACTAGATCATTGTAGGAAAAATATTTGGGATAAAAACTAGTTTTTTTTTTTTTTTTTTTTTGTATGTAAGCATTTTCAAGAATTCCATTTGAATGCTTTCTATTTCTTGAGAGTATTTTTTATTATTGGGAGTCCATATAGTAGAACAATATTCTAATTTTGATCTAACATATGTAAACTAAAGTGTTGCTAGCGTTGTTTCACTGAAAAAGTCTTGCCCTATTCTGTACATTAAACCTAAATTTCTATATGCGCTGTTTGTTACCATATTTATGTGTTGATTGAAATTTAATTTAGGATCAAAAATAACACCTAAATCTTTAACAGTACTTGGCCTAGACAGTTTGGTTTCTTTCAGTGTATAGTCAAAGGTGATGGGATTTCTTTTTCTCGTGAAAGAAAGGATTTACACTTAGATACATTTATTACTAATTTGTTGTCATCGCACCATGTTTGAACTCGCTGTAGGTCTTGTTGTAGTTGTATGCAGTCTTCAGTTGAATTAATTCTAGAATATAATTTGAGATCATCAGCGAATAGGAGAATCTCAGAGTTTTAAATAAAAAGCAGAATATCATTAATAACTAGGGGAAATAACAGAGAACCCAGATGAGATCATTGAGGAACCCCAAACAGAGTAGCAAACTTTTCAGTGATATGACCCTTGTATAGAACAGATTGTTTCCGATTGCATAAATATGACACAAGACATTCAATTACCGACTTTGTAAAGTTTAGGCTTGCTAATTTCGCCACTAAAACATCATGATCCACCACATCGAATGCCTTACTGAAGTCGGTATAAATAACGTCTACCTGACCGCCTTTGTCTAACTCCGTTGCTATAAAATTTGTTACAACTGCTAGGTTTGTTGCAGTAGATCTATTGCATAAAAAAACGTGTTGATGTATGGATATAGCTGGTTTAACATGATTCAGAATTCGTGCATATAAAATACTCTCAATAATTTTGGCAAAAGGAGATAATATAGCTATAGGTCTGAAGTTTTGTATTTCGTTTTTATTTCCAGACTTTGGTACTGGACACACTAAACTTCCTTTCCATTTGTCCGGAAAAGTGCCTGCTCTTATGGATATATTGAATATAGTATGGAGTGGATACTTGAATATATCAATACAGCCTTTGACAACATAGGAAGGAATGCCATCGGGTCCACATGACGCTTTTGGTTTAAGTGACTTTATAGCCAATTCAATTTCTTGAAGTTGTATTTCTCCAAGTTGAAAGTTGTCCAACAGGCCACTGCATTCCGTCTTGCTAGAAATTAAACTATCTACGTCGTATTTTGCTGAAACATTGCTATAAACAGATTGAAAGTAATGTGCAAAGGCCTGAGCAATCTCACTGTCATGATTTATTTCTTTTCCATTGTAAGTCAAGGAAACTGATGACATATGTTTAGTTTTGCTTTTAACAAAACTCCAAAGTTAGCACGGTCAGTACGAATAGAAAGTTCAGATTCTAAAATGAATGTCTTATACGCAAGTGATATGTCGGTCTTTATCTGTTTACGTAACTCATGAAATTTTCACGATGATATAGGCTTGCAGTTATTCCACTTTTCCATTTTTTATGATGATATGATTCGGATTTTATTTTTTTAATTATACTATAAGTGAACCAGCTCGGATAATTTGCATTAACATATTTCTTACGGGGAATACACATGCTAAATACATCATTAATCATGTTGTAAGAGTTGTATAGAACACTATTGATATCATTTGTTTGCGAAAGACAGCCCTAGTTTATTTTGTTTAGTTCAACGTATAATTTTGTGAAATCTGCTTTCCTAAAATTGAAACCAAATACTTTAGGTTCTATGTTTTCTTTCTTTGGGAAGTTTAATGGGAGAGAGACTCTTATTGCTGGATGGTGTCTGTCTTCCTTAGCAGTAAGAGGACAGTCTCTTTCAACAAGAACCTTATCAATATTTGATAATACTAAATCTGGAGTTCGACCATTGCTGTTATGAATAGTATTAAATGACGCTAAATTATACAAAGACATAAAGTTATATAACTTTTTACAACTTGTTGTTGAGATATGAAATCAAAATCACAACCAGTTATTTCAGGAATATTGAAATCCCCTATGCAGAGAATGTTGCTACCTATTGGGCAATTAGTCTCAATAAATTGATAAAATTGTTCATATATTACTACATTTGATTCGGGAGGAATGTACACTGCACAAATGTATAATTTAAAACCGTGAATTACAAGCTTAACTAGAACACATTCAAAATATAAGTCATACGAATTAACAAAATATATGTTATGGTTATAGTGTGTTGCTATTATTACACCCCCTCCCTTGCGTTGATTAAACAATTCAAGATTTCTATCCTGGCGGAAGACTTTGTATCTATTATCAAAGAATTCTGTATCCAAATGATTTTCAGTTAAAAAACTTTCAGTGATTATTGTAACATCATAGTTATTTGAAAGTACATTTGTATAAAAGTCTTGAGCTTTGGAACGCAAACCAAAAGTATTTTCATAAAACACCGAAAACACGTATTTGCTTCTGAGACTCAACTTTCTGAGAAGATGTGTCACGCACTTTATTTTCACATAAACCAGGGCTCGAATTACACTCACTATTTCTTGGAATTTCACCTGGTAGATGTTTTTAGAAACATTTCTTTATCAGTTTCTTTCTATATATTCAGTGACCCCTTCAGAATGCAGATTTCTGTGAATTACGTGTATTTCATGACATAGGAAATATCTACCACACACATTGAGGGCGCCGGTTCGATTGATTGACAGAAATAGTATGTTTCTTCAATCAATAGAATCGGACAAACTCAAATCTTGAACAATAAAACAAGTTTGTTGTCGGTCCCGACAAAAATACAGCAGGTTCACGCGATCTTAGTGAGCATAAGAACATGGTAAATATGTACACAACAGCCTAGAAGCGCCAGCATTGGCAAAGGTCACTAAAATGTTAACTATACAAGATAATTAATCAGGTAAGACCACTGTTTATTACGAGGTAAGTTGATAGAGACAAAGAAACGAAACAAAAATCTGTCTGGCAAAACTATTGTCTTCTGCCTGAATAATTAGAAAGGTATCCAAGAAAGTTCGGTCGCTTTTACACCCACCACCTTCGAACATCGATATGTCAACGAACGTACCTGGAAGATCAAAAATAGTCCCCATCAACGACCTTTTGCCAACGTTCTGGAAGGCCATGGATTCCATCGCGGTAGAACGTGGTGGGCCGTGAAGCGAAGAAAGTATCAAGTACATTTTACATCTCTACTAGGGATTTGAACTGGCATTTTAAGATGATTGTCCAAGGAATGGAATATTTGATAACCAGCCGGCGGAATGTTCGAGGACTATGATGGATGCACTAGTGTTTCCCATCCAAGGCGTAGAATGGGGTCCCGGGTGATCATAGCCACGTGGGGCTTAGCGTTGTCCTGTAACAGGATCACCCCTTTGCGATTCAGAAGTACTGGCCCCGTTTTTCTTGAACACGGCTCAACTGCTGACAATAGACAGTTACATTGGTGTTCTGACCAACTGGTAGCAGCTTCCGATGCATGATTCCGCAAGCACTCCACCAAAGACACAGGAGAACCTTCTTCTGGTGCACTGCTGGTTTTGGCTGATTTCGAACCAGTTCATCGGATGCTAACCAATAATGACGGCGCTGTGGAACTTCATATAGGACCCACTTCTCATCCCATGTCAACAGCGTGTCCAGAAATGGCTCCCTCCTCAGACGAGGCAGCAAACAAACACAGGTGTCTGCTCGCGTTACCTTCTGTCCCGGAATCAGTCAAATCATGTGGGGCCCATCGACCCAACGTGTAGTGCTTCCCAAGTTGATGGAGGTGCTGCCGAATGGTTTCTCCACTCACACTGTATTGTAGTCCCAGTTCTTCACATGTTTGGCAACTGTTCTCCTCAATTCTACCGGAAGATCTTCATTTTGTACATTTGTTGGTCTTCCGACACATGATGCGTCTTCGTGTGTTTCGTCACCGTCCTTAAATTTCTTAAATCACCGGTGCACTGTCTGCCTAATCACCACACCCTCACCAAAGGCCTGGCAAATCCTCCGCTCCGCTGCAGTGGAGTTTGACCCGAGTTTGAACTCGTACAACATACACGCTCTTAGAATATAACACTCTGTGGAGGTCCTATGTTCACTCTGTCCTTACACAAGTTCACGGTATAACTGAACTGCCACAACCAGGTAGTATGTTGGATATACCCACATCAACAACTGACCTTCGCCTTGTCTCCATTCGCATTCAACTCACGGTGTGAGGGCCATGGGCGCCCGAAGATGGTGGCAGGGTGTGACCCGGTTCCCCTCTTGTTCACTAAAACAACCTAAATATCTTAAAATTTTCTTAATGCAAATAAAAAATACCAAACGTAATATAGCAGCCAGAGAGATGAGCCCCTCTATTGAAAATTTTCTTCGGGCCACAATGGTGAGGGCCAATGGAACACAGACTTCTACAAAAACCAAGGATGTTATAAAATAGAAGATCTGTCCATATGTATCTTCATCATATGAACTCATTGAAGCCGAAAAACAATCGAGCATCGTCTGAGCCGGCACGTCTGATTGGCTATTCTCGTTTCCGCCATGATTGTTGGCTCGAAATGTTGCGATCTTAGTGGCGCAGAATGGGCAGAGTAGGTGTGGCGAAGCTATGAAGTATGGCTTCACGATTTTGTTTTATGGGCAGATCCTCTATTTTATAACATCCTTGACAAAAACCGACATAACTTTGTTGGTTACCTTTATAGTATTATTGACGGAATGCAAAAACGTGTAGGGTGAAAACGCTAAAAAATTAAAAATAATTAAAAAATCTTATTTGCCTAGTTTTTCGTCCAGCATCACAAAAGTACGTCCACTTATCTTTTGTTTGATTGTAGACTCTAGCAGACTAGAAGTTCTGAGCCGAACTCTAATTTCCCGCCAATGATCATGTGGTCATCCCTGCACGAAAGCTGCTCGACAGAAATCACTGGTCTCCTCAAACTGTCCTTGAATCTGGAATGAATTCGCGACAAACGAGAGAAATGAATGGCTCTCCGTATCTTTTATTTGTCTCTCAGTAGGTTCCCTTTCTGGCTGATGCTGACTAGCTAGGTTCATTGACTTAACATTGGTTATCTTCTCACCGCCATGTTGGTGCAGATGAAGCTATAGTAATGGATGTGATGCTATCTGTATCTCTCTGTAATCGGAGACGCTCACAATATGAGTATCAATGTAGTAAGTCCATAAAGGAACCAAGTTGAATAGCTCATAGAATGCCACAGAAAATTTACACATATTCTATACCATTTTCTATCTATATGTCCGATAACTTCGATTATTGGAGGTTCGGAGACACGAAAGTTCGAGTTACCGAGGTTTATAAATATGATTACGAAACCCTTAAAATTCGACTTATCGTGGTTGTAATTTTTAAACATTCGATTTATAGAGGTTATTTTAACATTGAGTGTTATGGCAAGTTCAAGGAAAAGTGTAAAAATTTGAGCTATCAAGGAATTTGAGTTATTGAAGGTCCAACTGTACTTGAATCAAAATGCGCTCGAAAACCTATCAGGTCGAATAGTTCATACAGCTTTTACATATATTAGATATATTTTGCAAACATTTCTTAATGAATCTCATTTTCCATCTCCAGTTACTCCCTCCGAGCTTTAAAATAAATTACATACTCCACGGAAAATATATAAATCTATCATAGAATGTGTGCTCACTAACGCAACGTACTAGATAGATTGTAGAATCTTAGACACAATTTATACATGTTTGCTAAAATTTTCACTGAATCTCTATATCTTCTTTGATCTTCTTCTTCTTCAATAATAATAATAATAATAATAATAATAATAATAATAATAATAATAATAATAATAAACTAATTGAGTTAACCTACACAAAAATATCGATCTATCGCATATATAAGAAACAATGTGTGAAGTTTTCTTGGAGGTCCCTACTCGTTCGACCTCTCCCTTTGTGTCACATCCTGATAGACTGTATTCAATAACATATTAATCGAATTGTAGTATAATATATTGTTTTGGGAAGTGACTAATGTGCATCTGCTCACAACTACTACCTATCAGGTAATCTAAAAAGTATCGAGCATTTTTGCACGAGATAGCATTAGATTCCCAAATCTCAGGGTGTATGAGCAGGCCCGTATCCACGGGGGTCTAGGGGGCAGGGCCCTCCCTAAGTTTTTGCTGACCTCCTAAAGTTTTCACGGTAGACTTGCAAATGAACTATAATATGGTTGGATCGGGCCCCCTAACTTCTACCTGCCTCCCCTACATTTTTGGGCTGGTTACCGGCCTTGTATGAGTGGCAGCTGATTAGATCTAACACCATTTGACAATTAACAATTGAAACTAGTAGATATGTAAAAAAAAAAAAGTGTTGAAACTCTTAGACCCAGATGTAAGGTGCTGCACCGTATAGAGTGCGTTTTGTGCAAACTTACGGTACGTTTTATAATTTCATCTCGATAAAGACGTAAACGCTGCGCAGGTCCGTGTGAGGAAATTTCTGTTGTTTATGGCCAAGATACTTTACAGTCAAAAGATGATTCAAACGACTTCGTTATGGAAATTTCGATGTTCCTTGCAGTGGGCGAACGATCACAGCAAATTCGATTGTTTTCTGTCAAAAGTCGAGCAATACTGCATGTAAGCAATCATGGCATCGCTAATGATTTAAAAAATCTATTAAATGGTATTAAAGAAAGGGAGACTTGACGTTTCGGTGCCACATAATCTGAATCGGAAACACGTACGAATCTCTATTGAAATATAACGAACTACAGCCATTTCTGAAGCGGTTAATCAGGAGTGATGAAAAGTGGTCATGCTCAAAGTTAGCAGAAACTCCGCTGTTTGTGGCAAAGCCCAGACTGACACTCAAGAAGGTTATGCTGTGCGTTTGGTGGGATTCGAAGGGCATCATGAATCAGGAACTGCTGCCGCCGGGAAGAACGATAGAATTCGATCTGCACTGTGTGGACAATCAGCGCAAGTGCAGCTAGTAGTTCAAAAGAACGGCTGGAATGGTCAACATAAAGGATTTTGTGTAGCACACTGATATCGTAAGCCCGCGCACATCATCAAGGAACCGTCATAAACTGAGAAAACTTGGCTGAGAACTTTTGTTTTAATGCATCCATCTTATAGGCCTGACCTGGCACGTCCAGACGAACTAACATTTCTTCCGGTCTTTGCAGAACTCCCTACATTTATGCAACATATCGGGAGACTCTAAGGTTGGCAAAACTGTTACAGCCTACTGCGATAGTATGTCGCAAAAGAGAGGGAAGAATTCATGGCCACTGAAAAATCAAAAAAGACATCATTCTAATCACATTAAGTAACTCTTAACACCGAAGTGTTTTGGAACATTTTTTTTTAGATGGTTCAAAGTTTACATTGATTTCCGAACAATTCAATAAAGAATAATGCAGAAACATTTCAAACATTTCAAAGTACTTCATGTATTTCAAATCTTCACATCTTATAATACTACACAATAAAATGGAATAGGATGTAATATAGATAAGGACATAGATTTCGAAATTTTTCATATAAAGATCAGATACAATTTTATATACACAAAATAAATTCTAGAACAGCGTTTCCCAACCGGTGTGCCGCGAATGGGCCGCTGGTGTGAAGCGAGGAAATCGAAACAAATTATTAATTCTATAGGAATCAAATTACAAGACATAGGGAAAAATCTACAATTTTAAGTTTCATACTGTGTTACTTATCCGTACATTTTTAATGTTGAAAAACGTATTTATCATTGTCATGACCATTATTGCTTCTTTATTGTTGCAGACTATTTCCTAACTTGAAATTTTAACATATCATTCAATAAATTCAACAAAGCATACAAATTACCTACATTTGTGTTTTAAAAGTATAGGAGATTTGTTTATTTGTTCGTTATTTAGTGATCTTCCCTTTTAGTTAAAGGTTAGATACAGTTTTCGAAAGAGAAAGTGGATTTTTAAAAACCCGAGTCCTATATTTCATTGCAATTGTTTTTTTTTTTTTAATTTTAAAATTAGAATTAAAAATAAGCATAATGATTTACCACGGGGAAAAATCAGTGATCGAGTTTTCTCCTCTGTAAGAAGGAGATCAGTAATCACATAAAAATACCACGGTATTTTATATTTACAAATAATAGTAGTAATAATTATATATATATATATATATATATATATATATAATATGGGTGTGCCGCGAGAATTCAAGTTACACCTGTAGTGTGCCGCAAATTGAAAAAGGTTGGGAAACGCTGTTCTAGAACATAATATGCATTTCTGGAAACATAAAATTACAAATAAAACTTAATATTATTCATCTGCATATTCTAAAAAGCACCTTTTTTTTAACAATATTTTTGAATCAAATATATTTCAGTCAAAAATTTTCTTGTACGCCTTATATCTTGAGAACTACATGTAGTGTAGCCAAACCTAAACTATCACTTAACTCAGTATGATGTGCTTTTTCCGTAGAAAACACGAAAACTAGATTTAGGGGCCGTTCAAAAATTTTGTGGCCCCTGATCCAAAAACTAATTATTGGTCAAGATCTCAATCTTTTGTCCATTTTTTGGATCATTCCTAAACTTCTTCTTTATTACTATCACAAACTATAATAACACATTCTATCATCTGGAAATGTTAAAAAATAATCGTTGACCTCAGAAAGTAAACACTAAATAAATGCAATTGCACAAATACAAAAAGTACATACATGAAACATACAATAATATAGATCGAATGGACGATACAAAATTAGTTAAGACGTTTTTGATATCCACAAACCTTTCTGGCGTAACTTACATATTGAAATGTACCAAACAGTATATGAATCGCCACCTCATTAACTGTGTTTGTCAGAATGCGTACACACAACCTTATGTTTATTCTGTAGCACAAATTAAACACGTTTTGACATCTGTATGATGCATGAGTGTAGTTCTGTCTGTTTCTGCTCACTAATCTTACTTCGTTTCATCGTTCCTGTTCACATTCAGCTGAAAATAACGTTGCGGGCAGAGTTGAGTTGATTTTAGTTTAGCGTCCCTTTCAGCAGCGAGGCTATATGAGACGTGGACCTACTGATTAACGTGGAATCCGAACCACATGAGCTCCCGCCGGGAATCGAACCCGGGTCTCCCACGGCAAAGGAACGTTGTGGACAGAATCAACACAAACGACGAAGTAAAATAGGAACTAATGGCGAGAGTTGAACACGTTACTTCTACTCGACGCGGAGCAGTGATAAACTTTTCCTGTTAGACACTTGTTTTCATGTGTCGTGCGGTGTTTTGGATTGACTTAGAGCAGAAACGGTAAAAGGTATTTTCTTTCTTTCTTTCTTTCTTTCTTTTTAAATGACAGAATTAGCTTCTCTCTCCGACCTAATCTCTATATTAAAACTGAAAGTAGTAGGCTTTACACTTCTAAAACAAAAGAAAAAAATTTAGTTTAACGTCGCACGATTATGGTCTTGAGGCTAAAGAAAACATGATTAGTGAAAATAAATGACTGTGAAATTTGTTTTTGTATTCTTCCTCCGGGAATCGATCCCAGGACCATGTGCACAAAAGGCACGCACACACACATTACTGGATCATTATTGTTTGCAAATAGCCCCAAAATTTCTCAGTATGAAACGATATTCATTTGATAAGCAGATGTAGTTGTTATAAACGGGTAAAATACGTTTCTACCATGATAGTATTGAAAACTTAAGTAAATATTCTTCGTAATTTTTTATTTTGTAGCTTTTACTTCAATGAGGGTTAAAATAGTGAATCTAAGCTAGAATTAAGAATACCTACGTAATATTAAAATAATAACCTCACACTTTGTAATATTCCTGAATTATTTTATTTCGAAAGCAACTTCACTTTTCATCTCATTTCAGATATAGTTTTCCCTTCATAAGAGGAACTTTTCTGCAACTGGCAATACTGTTTCTAATCAATGGCTGACGTATGATAGAGAAGTAGGAACCTCAAAGGGTTTCGAAACGGAATGAAATATAGGAAAATAAATTGCACTTCAAATATTTTATTAGCGTAATAACGTTGTTACGTGAGTTTGTTTGGAAGATCTGTAAATAAAAGGAACTATCAATATACACGCAATAATACTTAAAAAAGAAAAGAAAGAAATTAACCTCAGAATATTAATGTATATTATCTACCAATGTGGTAAATAACATATTAAATTCAAATTATTTTTTACACTCCGCATCAAAAAAATTGCGACACCTAACGCCGTGCAACTAGGCCACCCAATATACACCTTCTTATCCCATAATCGTATCTGGTAAAGAGATCCCCTCTATCGTCCTTTCGTCTCTCCCATACTAAAATCAGCAAACAACATGAGCGCAATTCTAATTTTAAAATATACATGTATTAGTATCGATAAAATGAAAGAATAAAACCAGACGAAACAAGATTCATAAGTTGATGTAGGGAGAAACTTAAACACGCACACGGTGGAAAGTTGAAACCAATAGATGTCTGTTAGACAGAGGTATAGAAGTAAGATAGACAGAGAGAGAGAGAGAGAGGGAGAGAGAGAGAGAGAGAGAGAGAGAGAGAGAGAGAAGGGGATAGAAGAAGAAAACGATAAAAAATTGAATTTAAACGTAAGAAGAAAAGAACCTAACATTAGACCTATAAAGCTCCGTTTCCAGAAATCCAACAGTAATATAAAAATGACTTTTTTTTTAAAATATTTTTCAGGACTATTCAAATATATAGAAGATACTTGAAAAATTCATTAAGTCACTTTCAGAATGAATACCAAACTTGGTGGTTAAATTAAATACTCAATTTCCAGTGAAACTGCAGAGTTCCGAAACACATCTAGATAATGTCAAAAGTTTAACACATATGGTCTTACCTTTCATTCCAGACTACTAATGCGAACTGAACAAAAAAAAAAAAAGTTGAATGAGTGCGAACTTTCAAAATCAATATTGACAGGTGAAACTTTCAAAAAGCTTTTAACCTTTCATGATTTATGCACCAACGGCGACACTAAGATCGATGATGATGATGATGATGATGAATGATAATGGTGGAATGAAGAATGTGCGAGGAAACCTGAGAACCCCGAGAAAATCCACGCACAGGGTGTTTGTAAACCACAAAATCAACTTTCTGGAGCAGGATTTGAATCGGGAATCTCAAGCATCTCACTGAGCTACCGCGACCCCAGAGAGATGATTATATCTTGTTTTCTCATTTTAGCAGGGTTTGGTAATTTCTTAGAAAAGTTGTTGTATTTGAAGCAGTAGTTGATTCAGAAGATCGTTTGGGGAGAAAAGATGAACGTAGTCCTGACATATAGAACATAAATACAGCAATGTAATAAATTTACGTAAAATCGTGTATAACGTACTTGACGCGTATATAGAACACTACAAATAATATACATAATTTGTTGTATTATGTTTATAACTTTTATGTAAATATGACACTTTATAATAATTAATTGTAATATGATGCTAAATTGTATGGCATAATGCAATGTTCTAAGCAGGGGAAGAGCCCTTACACATTTCTATCATTTCTGTTTATACCAAGAATAAATCTGCATAAGTGAAAAGAAAAAAGTACGATAATTGTAATTTTAACAAGTAGGGGAACACCATTCCCTCACTTCTACCACCTGGTATGTGAACGTTATGTTAATTGCCGTATATGAAATGAAATGAAATATTTCAATTTAAAGTCCCACGATTATGCCTATTAGTCTAAGGAAGACGATAATTAAGGCAAATGAATGATGATGGAAGAATTGGTGCAATGAGAATATGGGAGGAAATGGGAGAATCCCAGAAAACTCACGGACACGATGTTGTCCACCATGAACTTATTTCTCCGGGGATCGAACCAGGGACCCTAAGCACGAAAGGAAAGCGCTATATCTCTGACCCACCGCACCCCCAACTGCCGTGTATAATGTGCTTGAATGATAGCCCTACAATGATGTTACTCTCTGGACTATTGTAGGGATCACCATATAACTAGTATCCATTAGAAGGGGCATATGTGTGACTTGGTTATTGCAAACTAGCAGATTAAAAGAAAAAGGTAGACTTTGAGAAATGGATCAATCGGCTCCTACGTCCTCACCATAGATTCACTACTGGTTTGAAGAAGTCTGGGTAAATTCATTATTAGGCGCTTGGTGCGAATATTTTAACGTTGGAATACACATCGGGATGCTGGAGTACCCCCAGTAATTGTATACTAATCGGCACTTCCAGGCCTATTGGTTGGTACTTCCGTGTATTCTCCTTTTAAAGAGTGACATTCCCGGTAGTACTTGTCGAGCCACTTCTTTCGTTTCTGAATAGAAGTTAAATTAGTTTCGGGATTCTGCAGCACCCCATATGTGTGTTTACGTTTGAGAAATCCAGTATTGTCGAAAATCGTTTTAGGTAGTTTACGTGAGTAAGTGCAAATTCAAGCAAGTTTACAGACTTTGTACTAAACCACTAAACCTGAAATTATACATTTCTAAAACGAAACAAATGTAAGTGTTGACTGTTTCGATCAACTACTTCCCATATAAAATGCCAGCAGGAAAACGTGTCGATCATCTCTGCGTTTTCTTTGTGGAATGTTCTATCAGACTGGTGTTAACGCAATGGTTCTATTCTCCAATATTGTAGGTCAACAGAAGAAAATCGTATGTAAAGAGTTTGTCAAAGAACTAGGGATGCAGTTAGCTCGAATCTGCATGCCTAAATGAAGGAACACCTAAAGTTGAATCTTCCCACGAATTTGTCTACAGGCATCAAAAATAGTATTGAAGAGCAACCATCATATACATGTGATTCAAAACCTGGTCTTCCGAAACAAGCACAAGGTCGAATGTGGCCCTGAAACAAGGACAGAGGCAAAATATTTTTGTACCAGGAGCAAGATAGCTGTTTGTGCTGAGCACAAAAATGAAGTAATCATATTCAAAATACTAACAAATTGGTATTGTATATTCTTGTAAGTGACAGAGTGATACAGATTTGTTAAAGTTCGTAGCATTTTTTGTGTACGTATCCCAAGATTAAGTTAAAATTAAGTCATTATTACTATATAATTTATAATTTCGTACTTACAGTTGGTATGAGACAGACAGCAGTGAAGTAGTAATAAAATTAAACATTTTACACAATAATTTTGTTACTGAATCTATAAAAAGGTTAATTCAGATCACTCCAAAGTTGCCTCTGATATGCCATGTAAATTACCTTCTTCCTTGGTAATGCCGAATATAAAGTAAAAAAATAGCCTGTCAGTTATTGGTAGCGCATTCATCAGCCTCCCTATCACGTCACTATTTTCATAAATTATTACGAGAAATGTAGTTGGAACATAACATCTAGTAGTCAATGCTTTAGTAATAGTACAGTTTCCTATCAGTCACGAAAATCTTACAATAACAATGTTTCATGTGTAAATCTATATGTCAATTTATTCAAAACACACGTGATACACGTAAGTATACATCTAAGTTACATGTAACACTACTATATTTATATAGACAGGTTGAAATATGTAGATATCAGTCTAACATTTGTCCTATAATTATCTGCATTTTATATTACTGTTTGCTACGCTAAGCATGTTTTTATTTCCACATTTCAAATGGTATGTTAATGATATTCTTACAACTATTACACTTCATAAATACTAGTTCTTGGATATCAGAAATGACATATAATAAATGTCATTTCGTCTCTTTTTTCTCATTTCTAAATCAATAGTTGAGGTTAAAGAATTTTGTTTGTCTCTTGTTATTACGTGGCACGTATAGAATTTATTGGTTAGTTAGTTGTTATCTTAACCAAATGTTGTTAAGACGAGCTATTCAGCCAGTAAATACATATACTACAAAAACTCATATACCAGTGGTAAAAATACCAGATTTATCATTAAGGAGCGTGAAAAGACACAGACGCAAACCAATGTGAATAATTCTACGTACAGACTGTTCTAATGATTCACATCCGTAATTTCTCAATACAATATGTTGATGTATACATATACATCGACGATTCACATTGATTTTACAATAAACATACACAGAATATCCGCGATATACAAAAGCAACATTTTGTCCGATAATTTACATTACATCCCGACATTCTCCCTGATCTCACACTTGGAATGCATTTTTACGCTCAATATCCCCAACGTTCCAGAGGTTTCCGAAATCTTCTAGACCGTCTAACAGTGTCTTCCCTTGCTACAATGAATGGTCTACATTATATCTTAGCTACTGGTTTATTCAGGGGTAAAAGTAGATCTGAAAAGGCTGGAGGACGCTTGACGTCATGCCGTCCCCAGTGCTTATCTTTGCTGATTGTAATTGTTTACAAAATGGGGTGGGGGCGTCATAAATATTTTTTGCACTGCAAAAAAATACAGAAACTACTTTTAGACACAGTAGGACACTGTACACATTACCGACCCTCTTTAAACACCTCAAGATGACACATATTCATTGCTTGTAGATACTGTGTTGTCCAAGTATTTCCCAGCTATATGTGCGAAATGTATGTCATCACTTTGTTTATGAACTGTTTGCCGAGAAGAAGTGTTTTAAATATGTCATACTAGATAATGTTTTTAGAGACTGAACACTTTTGGACACGGGAAGCACACTTTATAAACACACACTTGACATATTTCTCCCTCAACATCTGTACTGAAAGTGTTTAAATACTGTTTTTTTTTTTGAAATTGTGGAAGTGTAGTAACGCCACGTCCGCCCACGTTCCCCCCTCACTTTTACCCCTGGGTTTATTACATACGTCGTTTTCTTTTGACTCTCACTACAATTCGTGTTTAATCTGCTTATAATGCTTATTTGTGGATTAGTGTTGACCTTCTTAAATGTAACATTTGAAAGATGTTGACATGTGTTGTAAACAAATTTCGAGGAAATATTGTTTGATGTACATGAAATAGGTTTATTTCACCATTTGCCGATACTTCAAAAATATTATTGAAAAATTTGGGTAAGAAATGACTATGTTTTTTAAACTAAATCTCTTCCCTGATTGTTTTCCACATTTTGATTTAGTGTTTAACTGTTTTGCGATGGTACGTTGTACCAAATTCAAGATTTATACACAAATGACACAGGATTTGGTGAAATACTTAAGATTTTGTTGGGTGTACGTATAATTAACTTCTCTCATCCACTTTTTGATGAATTGCCTATGAACTTTGATTTCCATTTTGTAAGAAGCGATTTTTAAGTAACCTTTTAGCAATTTGTACTCTTCTCTCTACGATTCAAGTACTGACAGGAGAGTATAGAGGAGCAAATAAGTCCTAATTCCTCTGTTTTGATAGTAATGGCTAAAGTCGTAACTATGAAAGGGGGATCCATTATCAGAAACGGAAACGTAAGAAAAACCAAACAATTGAAATATCTGTTCTAAATATTGTATATAGTTTTTTTTTTTACTTGTAAATAGAAGCAACTCTCCATATGAGGAACATTTGGAATATGCATTCACTATAATAAGAAATATACAACCAAATAACTGGGAATGATTTGTATGTACCCTGTCGAAAGAATTGGAAGGGATTCAAAATCTGTTTTTGGAGAATTATTGGTAATTGCCTGGCACATATCACAATTGTACAACAACTGTTTGGTAGCTGTGGTAACATCCGGTACTTTTGAATTGGTAGCCTAATCACAGCATGTAAACCTAAATGTTGTGCATATAGTCTTTGTAAATACTTCTGTCTAGGTCGTCGAAGCACCAATAAGCATCCTTTCCAAAAAAAAAAAAAAAAAAAAAAAAAAAAACAGTTGTTCATTTCTAGTTGAAATCATTGACGGAAAATTTCCTCATCTTCCTGATTTAAATGATTGGGTAATTTACTGGGAAAATATAGAAAAGAAATCTCTCATCTTTATGCTCTTACTATACACAATATCAAAATCATATTTCGATACACTCTCTACATCTGCATCGAAGCACGCTTTAGTACCAAAGATACATCCGTTACTATTTTAAATCTTCTTCCTAACAGAAACTTGTGAACTCTGAAAATTACTGCTAATGGCTCCTGTTGAAACTGTGGGTAATTCTTTTCAGCGGCACTTCTCTCTTCCCAGCGAGTAATTCTTCCAAGAAGTACATGCAACCATCTAACATTTATCATTTAGGCTATTAAACAAGATTGCTCCCATACTATATGGCAAGGCATCAGTCATCAACACTATCATTGCTTTGTCGAAAAACAAATGTAAAACCTCTACTTTCCTAATAATATATTTAAGAGGATCAAATTCAGTTTGATGAATGTCAGTTCAATCCCATTTTGTTTTTTTAAGAAATGTATATAACGAAGAAATTGTTCATGATAATTAGGGAAGTGTCGATGAAAAAAAGTCACCATACGCATGAAAGAGACGAAGCTGAGCAACATTTGTTGGTTCTGGAGCAGTTAAGCTAGAATCTAATATATTTTGTGATGGTGTATTTCACTGTTGGGAAACTTCATAGCACAAATATTTAATCTTATGAGTAAAGAGAATGTTCTTTCCCTGTATACATGAATGTTCACATGCTGAAAATTTTAAACTACCGTCACTGTTCAGTTACAGCACTCTTTAAGGGATGTGCCCCAAATTAGAACGCAACTAAATAGCAACACACTCCTTACAAATTAATAAAAATGTCATCCACAAAACGCTGAAATATTTCGGACGAATTATTTAGTCCGAAAGATAATCTACATTTTTTATAAAGACTCCATTTTGTGTTCATTACTAAGTATTTTTACGCATCACTTTTGAAGTGTTACGCCTGGTATCATGGCGTAAGAGGCATCGTATATGACTTCAGGTAACCCCTACTACTGATCCAGGGAATTCTGACGGCACAACGGTACCTCACAGACATCCTACGTCCTCTTGTGTTATCTCAAATGAGACACCATCCTAGTATCATCTTTCAACAGTACAACGTTTGTTCATACACAGTACGTGTCTCTATGAACTACTATGTGCACGATGTTGAGGTACTCCGTGGCCAGCAACATCCCTTGATTTATTCCCGATATACCATACGTGGAGCCAGCGTGGACGTCAAATTTGTCCCAGTACCAATACTCAAGGTATTGGGGGCCAGATACGACAGTCGTGGGCCAACTTGTCTCAGCAGAATATACAAAAGCTGTATAACACACTTCCCAACTGAATTTGTGATTCATCCAAGCCAGAGAGAGGACTGAAATAAAATCGCTTAATCACGTGGTAACTCCTCTAATGCACTCTGGTGGACGCTCTAACGAACACAGATCATTGCAACTCCAACCATTTACATACTTCCTGATAGTATGGACTTGTATAAAAATAAGCGGACATCGGGCCATTCCTTTGAAATACTTAGATTGTTGTCAGTCAGTGTAATAATAACAATATAATAATTCTCACCAATTTATATACGTTTCCAGAAAGACTATTCGGTGGGGATATTCGGTCAAATAGGTGTAATAGCCTTTTCAGGCCAGTCATCATCAATAAGTTTTTTCTTGATATTCCTCATTCACAACAGGCTAACATACAGGTTCCAAGCCCTTTCTATCTTTCCTCTTTCCCCGGAGAGTGTGCTCGCCGTGGAACGTCATCCTTCATATGTCACCGGCTTAAAGACATAGATGCTCGTTTCAGAGATGGCGTGGATCAATGAAAACTTGACACATAACCCATTGACACACCACTCACCGTGATCCACTCTGATACACGTCCCACAGGGACATACTCTCATCCACGATCCAACATGACCACCACCCACCAAGACTCACTCTGGCCCACTACCCACCATGACCCATTCTTACCCAGCACCTATCGTAATCAACTCTGACTCATGATCCACACCCTCCTCTCTACTGACTAAAGAGTTTACACTTGTAACAAAACAAAGCTGTGAAATTATCACTAATCGGAGTTTGAATTTCTACTGTCAATTGCTCAAGCACCGGTCTGTTACAATACCAGTGGATCTGTCCTTTACGATATACAATGGTAAAGTGATTATCATGGACCATATTACAATGAATTTCAATTGAATTACCATTATAATTATTTTCTTGTTGAATTACGGACATTTTTCAGTGAAAATAGGATGAAGTTTGAAAGTCTCAAGTGAAAGTAAAGTAACCTGACGTAAAGAAAAAAGTGTAAATTTCGACGGTGTTTCGAAAGCCAAATAGTAAGTCATGCTGTTATTGCCATTACAAATATCAATACCCAAAAGTGCCTGAAGTTCTTTCTTCACTTACTAGGGATGATACCATACCGGGACCAAATACCTGGGGGAAACCAATATATCGTCCGAAAGCTCTTGCCATGAGAAGTACGAAACCGTTTCCAAATCACGGGCAAACCCGCAAACTGGCCCTATATGGGGCCAGTTTGTTAGTGTTTGTGACCCTATGTATTATATATTCGATGTAAATAAAAATGAATATTACGATGCATCACACATAAGCCCCTGAGCCCATCATGTTCGTGTTTGGCTCACTGCTAGAACGTGACTCGGGTAAGGGTTTGATAATATCACTTTGCACTCAAACGTACCCATTTCGTCAGTGTTGCCAACGAATTGTAAATACAACGTGGCAGATGATTTCTGTACCACTCGATGTATATCCATGAAAACGTGGCATAAACATCATTCGTCACTAGAGAAAATATACTTCGGACATATTCCTCTTCCAAGGATCTCAGTTTATCAGTGTTGGCAACCAAGTATAAATATAAGAAATTGTAAAACAGGTTCCGTACGATGAGACTTTTAAACACCAAGCTTTGCAGAAACATCACAGGAACTATAGCAAAAAGTTGTTGAGTGTGGCCGTCTCTCAACCATTCTAGGTTGTCAGTGTTGCGAACAAGTGTAAACATCACAATGTTGAAAATGGCGTGAGTGTCATTACAGAATATATGACAAATGTGACAGAAGCAGCATTGGACAATGGAAAATATAGTGTATGTCTCCGTCTCCCAAGCACCCCAGTGTGGCAGTATTGTCAACCAATGCGAACATTCAAGATTTTCGCATGAAGTCTACCGCATTGGCAAACATATAATAACTGACAACATGTATGCTTGTGGGTTCACTAACGTACTACAAACCTAGTATGGGCCACAGTCTAATTATATCCGCCACACTGAGGTGCTTTGGAGATGGCGATACTCTCCATTGTTCAATGCTGCTTCTATCACTTTTGTCATATATTCGTTCAATGACATTCACGTCATTTTCAACATTGTGATGTTTACACTTGTTGTCAACACTGACAACCTAGAATGGTTGGGAGACGGCCATACTCAACATCTTTTTACTATAGTTCCTGTGATGTTTCTGCAAAGCTTGGTGTATAAACGTCTCATCGTACGGAACCTGTTTTACAATTTCTTATTTTTATACTTGGTTGGCAACACTGACAATCTGGGGTCATTGGAAGAGGAATATGTCCGAAGTATATTTTCTCTAGTGACGAATGATGTTTATGCCACGTTTTCACGGATATACATCGAGTGGTACAGAAACCATCTGCCACATTGTATTTACAATTCGTTGGCAACACTGACGAAATGGGTACGTTTGGGTGCAAAGTGATATTATCAAACCCTTACCCGAGTCACGTTCTAGCAGTGAGCCAAACACGAACATGATGGGCTCAGGGGCTTATGTGTGATGCATCGAAACATTCATTTTTATTTCTGTCGAATATACCATACATAGGGTCACAAACACAAACAAACTGGCCCCATATAGGGTCAGTTTGCGGGTTTGCCCGTGATTTGGAAACGGTTTCGTACTTCTCATGGCAAGAGCTTTCAGACGATATATAGGTTTTCCCCAGGTACTTGGTCCCGGAATGGAATCATCCCTAGTTAGATATCTCAGGTAAATAAATAGAAACAAATGAGAAAGGAAGACAAACGGATGATGTGAAAGTAAAAGACAAATTCACCAGTGTTCAGATGATGCTGTCCACAATGACTGAGCAGACAGTCGTCGTAATGGGTCGGTGGGTCGTAGTGGGTCAGTGAGTTAGAGAGGGTCGCGGTGGATGGTGAGTCGAATGGGTCATATCCTGTTGACCAAGACCAACTTACAAATCTTGACCCACTTGACCCACGACCCACACTTCATCTCTGCTGGTAATTCCCAGAAATATTTGTAAATAAATAAAAATTCAGCAACTTTATACCATTGTCATGTAGTATTATTTTACCAGCTTTGTCCTTGATGGAATCACTATTCTTACTCAATAGTTTTTAAGGGCCGCGGTAACTCAGTGGTAGAGCTTTCACCTCTCGTGCGTGAGGTCCCTAGTTCGATCCCAGCTGACGCCAAGTGAACTTTGTGGTGGACAAACACCGTGTGCGTAGGTTTTCTCTGGGTTCTCCTGTTTCCTCTCACTTTATTCATTCCATTCATTTCTCATCATCACTGTCTCCTTTAGCCTAGCCGGCATAATCGTGGGGCGTAAAACTGAAAAATTTTCTATAGTTATTTTGCGTTTATGAAATGTCACCTTTGTTCTGGTATTGCAGACCCAATGCCCAGTGCATAAAATAAAGTATAACTAGGGAACTAAAGTGTCGCCTAGGGAACAGCCATGTCATCTACTGTCGTCTAGTGAACAGCCATAGTACGGGCAAATCAACGTCATCTTTAAGCAAAATTTCTTTGAGATGAAGGATTTCTCAATGACGATAATGCTAGAAGTGTTTTAAAAGATGACCTATCTCATTCTGGCTTGGAAGCTCTTCCTCAAAAACGTACTGTCAACTCCGTTGTACTCACTAAGAGGTGCTGGTTCTCAATAAGGAGAGAAGTGGTATTGAATTACAAAGAATTTATTTCCGAAAGACTTCATGATTAGCAACAAGGCATCCTGAATGCACTTATCGAGGCAAGAAGCGTGAATGAAGCCAAGCAGCACGCGTCCAAGTTGAAAATTTATTTGGAAAAAGTTCAGCTTCTTCTTTGACAGACGATGTCGTAAGTTTGTTTGCTGTTTAAAAAACTTCCTGTTCCTTTGAATTTGAGTAACTCCACGGCAAAATTATATCACTATTTAAGGGTGTCTAGACCGCACTCTATTTTCAAAATTGTGCAGTCTATTTGTTTGACCTCATATAGCGCGGGGCCCGAGAGAGCAGTATCATTTCATACAACATTAAAACAAGTAAGCAGTTGAGTTATTCAAGAGAAGCTCTAAATTCAAGAATGTATATTGCTCTTAATGGTGTTGGAGCAGCATTTTATGATCGTAGGCATGCTGTGCCAAAATTTTTACTGACTAAAGACAGAATACAAAAACTTCCAGATCCGGAGTTACATAAGGACCAAGAATATATCAATTGTTTTTCAAAAGATAGCCGCACCTAGTGCGAAAGTTACCATTGTCTCTTGTGTGCTTTAACTAAGTCACATTTTAGTTCTTTTGCTTTTAATGATTTGTAAAAAACGTTATCGTGAAGCGTTATCGCTGATGTTCTATATATATATATATATATATATATTTGCTGTCTGTTACGTAACTGTTACATTGATATGTTACTTTAAGGTATTTTATTATGTGACCTTTAATTGTCGTCAAGTATATTAGTAGTTAATGACTTCACTGCAATTATCTGACTAGATTCAGTGCCCCCAAATCCATAATGACGATTTCACTAATAGAATCTATAGTTGTAAAATGAAAATAAGGTATTCAGATAAGATTACCCAGCCTCTATGATGCTAGTAAAATGACATCGAAGCGCTGATTTTAATGTTCTTTCTCTATAGCCTCCGCTCTGTTCATTATTATCACACCGAAGTGCAAAGTGGTGACGTATAATATGTTTTGTCAGTCAAATGCGCGATCACTAACTCACTTTTAGTGCGAAAAGTATTAATAACATGGTGTAGAATAACAAAAAGTATCAAGTTGAATACAGAAAAATATGGTCAATATCCGATTTTAGTCAACATAATCTCATTTTGGAATTAGTAAGTGAAGCTGCTCTGATATCTGCATAGAAGTTCTCAAATTTACACTATTTGTTCACTATTTACTATGAATAAAGGAAATGAGATATATTCATAAGTATATATAAGTTCAGTACCCATGTTAAATTCAGAAAATAATAATGTATATTTTACTTAACCCCTTACCGCATGCCGTGCCATATATGACACATACCCCTTTTTCCCTTTAGCTTTTTTGTGATTTATCAAAGGCATCAAATGACTGTTTTGTCTGCTGTGTGAGATATTAACGTGTATGAATAAGATATTTTGGTGTCATCTGGCATGTTCTTTGTGAATTGTAAGTGTGTCATATATGGCATTTACTTATTTCTCGTCGGAATTAAGTGAAAAATCTAAAATTCAAGTTTTAATTCATATTTCAAGTTCCCATATGAGGATTTTCAATACTGATTTTTTTTTTTCGCTAAAAGAAACAAATCATGCAGAAAGGGGTTAAGTTCCTGGATCTATTTCTTTATTTGTTTACTTTAATTCTGCTTCATACTTGTCGCATCTGTGTTATGTGCAAAAGGCTTTGTATAGGTTCTTCGGAAAATGCAAAACTATGTGTATCTGATATGTCAAAGAATGAATTCAAAATTTTTATGCCATCAAAGTATGAAAGAACAATAAATAGACTATGCAGAAAAAATTCAGTGATGTATTATGTGCTATTTCAAAATTTTCATTTGGTAAATAAAACCTTTAATCATTGCTTCTTTTTCAGCATTTGGTTTGGTCCATCGTGATTACTTTTGCTAGTACTTAATATCGTCGATTATCTTTAGACTGAGATTTTGTTAGAGTTAGTTAAGACTTAGTTAAGGGGATCTAGGTTAGATAGCGTATAGTTGATGATGCTTAAATCCGCTATGTTTTCCATGTCTTCTGATGCATTTAGACCAGGGCTGTCCGATTACAATAATCTCGACAGCAATAACCATGTTAACCGAAAATACGGAGGGAGGCAAGTCGTTAAACTCTTCAACAAAAGCAATAAATAAAAGTCAAATGTAATATTATATTAAAATACAAATCATTGGGACATTTGTGAGCCATACAGAATTGCTTCTACAACCTGCGGACCGCCTATTGAATAACCTTAATTTAGATCGCTGTTTTGTTTTTCACTGATTTGGAGATCCATCCTCGGATCTTCTAATATTTTCTTCACTCTCGGTCAAATAAGTGTTAACGCATTCTAATACTAATATTTCATTGACTAATTGATTAAGTGACTGTAGTTTCTGTTTCTACTATGCTAGTGTTTCATTATTTCATTTTAAATATTCTAAAGTTATTCTCGTTGTATTTCATACAAAAACTAGTCAACTTCATAGATAAAAATATGGAACTTAGGATATGGAACTTAGGAAAAATATGGATAAGAAGTACTAAGGTTGTAGTGCGACAGTAACCATTAAATGATTAAGCCATTAACCATTAAAGATTGAACAATGAATTAAGGACAGTGTCACTTACACTTTATAAAGTATATTACAGAAAGTATGGCACTAAGTGTAACATTCACTGTTCACATATTCCTTCTAGACGATGCAACTTGAATGTGTGACACAAAATGTTAGCGTGTAACGAGGCCTTACGAAGACCTTTAATTTGATACATCAAATCATGATCCAAGCTGTTCTTAAGTTTTAATATCGCCTAGTGAAAATGTCTTAAAATATGCACTGCCAATGCCCATCAAATACACATTATATTACAATTTTTTCTGAAACAAATGTTAATTTTAAAGTACATGTTTGAGCATATTTTGCCAATTTTCCTCGTTTAGATCATTTTCCCCAAGTTTCGGTAATACTTCGTTCTTTTTGGTGCATTTCGGTAATTTTATTATTATTAGTTTTTGTTATTCGTCTAATTTTTGCAACGTGCTGGAGCCTTTGCAAGTGTGCCCTCGACAACATTGCACTGATATTTTGCGCAGGCTGTGTATTTTTAGTGCTGTGCTAGATTAATAGTACACTGATATTTCTGACTAGGTGTGTGTTCTTTCAGTATCGTGTTAGATCAATAGTGTACCAATATAAAACCAAATTTCCGCGAAGAATTAAGAAGAAAGGAAGAACTCAAAGAATGTTTAGTATCTATGGTCAATGATGGGAGCAATGCATTCTGTAAATACTTAAAATGTGAATTAAGGGGGAAAGTGTTCGATTTGAAAACGTCAAGATAGACTTTAGGTATGTTCAGTGAAATTATGAAATGCTCGTCTTGTTTTCTTTGTTTAATTCTTTGAGCCATAAATTTAGCCATAATTTTAGACGGTTTTAGTTATAATTATTAGTAATTTAGGTACTTTCAGACATCTTTTGCAACACTGGCTGAGAGGGGCTGTTATTCCCTTGCTGCAAGAAGCTTGCAAGTAACCTGGCGTGGGTAAAAGAAAGTGGTGCCAGGCAAACCTAAAATTATTAATAGCATAGTTGAAGGTTCTGTAGGCTTACTACTCGTGGATACAAAACTTGCTCTTTTACGTAATCCTCTTCCCTCCTTTTCTTATCGTGTTTCTCTCTGCTTTTCTTCTCAGATTGTAAAGCCATGCTGCTACGTCATACATGAACTACTTTGAAATGCAAGCCATATCTGCATACTATAAGCTATATTTACACCACACAAGCCATATGTGCATCATATAAGCCGTATCTGCACCGTACAAACCATATTAGCATCATTTAAGCCATATCTGCACCATACAAGCCATACCTATATTTTATAAGCCATATCTGTACCATACAAACCGTATCTGCATTACACAAACTGTTTCTGGAAAGGGGTTCAAGTACTTTTGCATGAATTTGACTGACTCTTTTTCCAGTGATCTCTTTCAATATAATTTAGGACTGGACAAATATTTACTTAAAAGAAATTCATATTTTCGAACTGTATATAACTAGTCGTGGGTTCCAAACACCAGCCTCTGTACAATATGGTTTAAGATCGTGCTTATTTAAATGATCTAATTGTTTATTTTTACCTATTTTTTTCGTTCAGTTTGTCCACCAACTAACATCCATTTACACAAATATTAATGCTGAAATCTACGAGTAAATATGGATATGGTCGTTGTCTTATGAATAAATAGCAAAGCATGTTCATGTTCGGTATTAACAATACCCATTTTGCAATATTAAATTCAAACAATACAATATTCCCTGCCAAGAAATGATCGAATAACGGAAGAGGTGGCAGTCGGCGGAAGGGATGTCAGAAAGAAGCAGTGGATAAGGATATGTTTATTTTACTGCAGCTTATGGACTATTTGCACCGTTCCGTGAATGATACCTAGGCGTGCACTATTCATGTCTGTACATATATCATGTTTGTAGGCTATTGCTGGATTCTTGCGGACAAGTTTGCCATGCATTTGACGGAATGCAACAGGAAATGCTTTCACCTCGAACGACGACCCACATCCTACCAAAGACAGCAACACTTTCTGAGGGTAGATAGAGGGCTTACGATCAATTTACGATTGTCGTAGTGGATTCATTTTCTTTTCTTCTTCTTCTTCTTCTTCTTCTTTTTCTTTTCTTTCTTTTTTCTTTCTTTCTTTCTTTTTTTTTTTTGAAAAATCAGAAGTGACAATCCAATGAGTCTAACGTTTTCACCTTAATGATTGCGCGAATACACAGAACGATAATTTTATGGTGTATGCGTGACTCGTGTGCAATTGCACGAACATATTTTTAGGTCCGCTTCGAATATGTTACAGAGAAGCTCGTCGAACATGTTGGTCGGTAGCCGCCGGTTCATTTCTTATTGTTTGTTACCAGCAGGAAATTTCTCATACCACTGGGTTAATGTTTCTTGACTGCTGAATGTGCAATGTGCAGAATATCCCAGCTTGAACACTTGTGCAAAAATCATTCGGTATTTTGTATTCACATGGTGCACTTTCACCTTGTTCAATAACGCACTACCGCTTGACTGACTGGGCACTGCAGCCTGTTTTCTGAATATATACAAAGTTTGTAACATTGTATGCGTGACCTTGGGCCCTTTATTGTTTGCGTTTCAAAGGAGCTTCCCACCAGACTAAAATCTGGACATTTCAATCGCATCGACCCAATACATAAGTTCAAAGATTCATTTGTGTTGCCTTTCATACATAGTTTTATTAAATTCGAGTCTTATTAAGGAAGTAAAGGATACAATGACATTTTTATGTTAGGGAAGAAACGTGTACCGGGTTTAATCACCTTAAGAGGCCTCATCCCTGCGAAATTAAAACACTGCTAATTTTACAGTAATTATGTGATATCTTCAAATAGGTAAAAGATAATCGAAATGTGAAACAAGAGCGTCCCAGACGGGATACAGTTATCACGACTCACTTATCTGCTTTCGATTTCGAGCCATTTTGAAAATCGGCATTTATTTTCGCATTTCTAAACGGCTGAAAACGGAAAGCCACTAGGTGACTTGTGATAACGGTACCTCACGCAAAATAATATTGTCTAGGGCGCTCTTGTTCCACATTTAAATTATCTTTTATCTATTTGAAGATATCACATAATTACTGTAAAATTAGCGGTATTTTAATTTCGCCGGGATGAGGCCTCTTAAGCATCACTGTTGAAACTACGAAGGGTATTCAGAAACATGAATAGCTGAATCCACTTATCTACACCACAGAGCGACAACTACTTCTAGCACTTAGGCTACATCCAAAATATTTTTTAAATAAAAAGTTATATTATCTTCTAAACAGTTTTTATATTAAAAATATATCAAACCTGTAACAATGGCGAAACTTTCTTGATCGTACGTCTCCGATACAGTGACCCTTCTTCAGGAACAAACAGTTTTGGGATAGTAAAATCAACAATATCTGCATCAGGTACCATTTTAGAGTTGTTAGTACGTTTCCTGAATAACACAATTGCATACTCCGACAATGCAGAGGCGACAAATCCAATACATGTCAGAAGCCATATTTCTACTGGTTTTACAGCGACTGATCCTGGAGCGTCGGTCCTTAGTACAGAAAGACAAAGAAGTAAATAATGGAGATAAACATGAATGGCTATAGTAATGGGAGGCCATAGATGCATAATGTTGACATTGTATGTTCTACAGTGGGCACGTCAAACTCAGTAGGCCTATTTTAATTGAGCCGAATAGTCAGGCCGCAAGAAAAAAGAAGTCGTTTTCATATTTCATTCTAATATTTTTGTGTTTAAAAAGTAACTACATATATAAAATCTTACTTAGTAGTGTAATTCTTAATAAATATAGGGAAAACAAGGAAGTTCGAATCAGTGTTGCCAGATTGGGCTACAAGTAGCTAACTGGTCGATTTTTAAATTGCTCTTGCTACAAAAACATTCAACTGTAATACTGTATTTTCAATTGTACAAGCTCTGCTTTAAACAGACTTAAATTTGATTTAAACTATTCGCTGAGCAAAACAATACGTTAGACACAGACACTGTCTACAAACACTATCTTAGACACATCAGATAGAGTCTGATCAGTGGTGTATTTACGATTTTGTTTCGAGGGGGGTGCTTTGCTAACTTCCCGGGGGGACTTGCCTGGAAATGTGAAAATTCTGCAAGATATTTTATTTACTATACCGTAGTAATATTTCGGCTGGGCTTAAGCACGAAAGCCCCCCTTAAATACGCCACTGACTCTGATGAAGCCAAAGTGAATAGTTGGCGAAACTGTTATACGTTAATATTTTTTTTCAATACACGTATTGTTTTGATCAGCGAGAGTAGTAGAAAATGGATCGATCTGGCTCATACTAGCTCATACTAGGACAACTCACAAGCCCCTGGGAAAATGACCACCGTACACCGTGAGCCCACGGTCTTTTACGACCTCCATTTTAGGGGTGAATTTATTCCCTTTTATGAGCACATTTTAGGGGGTATATTCGTTCTCTTTTACGACCTCCATTTTAGGGGGTGTACTCGTTCCCTTTTATGAGCATATTTTTCAATCCTTATTTTAACATAGAAGAAATTACACTGAGACTATGTACATACAGCAGAACAGATAATACATAAGACTCGTTCCCTTTTGTGAACACTTTTTAGGGGGTGAACTCGTTCCCTTTCCCAACCCTTATTTTAACATAGCAGAAATTACACTGAGACAATGAACACACAGCAGAACAGATAATACATAAGACTCGTTCCCTTTTATGAGTACATTTTAAGAGGTGTATTCGTTTTCAACCCCTTAGCATAAGACTATGTAAGATAGCAGTTACGAACACATAGCAGAGCAGATAATAAACACAACATCCTCCATTTTAGAGGTGAATTTATTCCCTTTTATGAGCATATTTTCAAGGGTGAACTCGTTCCCTTTTACGAAACATGGCAAGGGTGTATTCGTTTTTCAACCCCTATTTGAACATAGCGCATCAGACAGAGACTACGAAACATAGTGAAGATTAGATAACACATAAGAGTACATAACATAACAAGGGTGTATTCGTTCCACCCCTATTTTAACATAGCAGAGATTACACTGAGACTATGAACATACAACAGAACAGATAATACATAAGACTCGTTCCCTTTTATGACCACATTTTAAGGGGGTGAACTCGTTTTTACGAGCACACAGCAGAGATTATTTTCTTTTACGGGGGTAGCAACACCCCAACCCTCCTCCTTTCTCATCCAGGGCTTGGGACCGGCAATGGCGGAGTTTAAAAAAATAACACCATCATACTCTCATAAATGAATAAAGCATAATATCATTAGCATCAATAGTAGTGAGTGAGAATTTGTTTAAAAAATCGTGCAACGAATACCCAGATGCACGACTGCTAGATATAGGAAACAGTAATGTCCACAAAATTGAGATAAATCACCTTGAATACGTCTATTATTCCATGTATAATACAGACAGTTTCGTTTTAAAAACCTTATATGATGTTGTATATAGGGAGGTATACCATAGCTATCGAAATACTCTCCCACACACATATTAGATATATAAACAGCAACCCAATGTTCACCAGGCTTATCACTAGAATCAGTATTTATAATTATGGCGGCTGGAAATGTATGAATAAACAAAGGTAACTCATCAGCAGCATATACACCAATAAAATGATCTTTAGGCAAATTTTGTTGTAGCGCCTCATAAAGTTTAAGTGTATTTAACATTTTCTTTAATTAATATATATTTTTCTCTGGAAATCAATTTCTAATTCTGAAGAGAATTCAGCATAAATAATTGTTGTTACAGGAGATGGTAGTGCTTCTTTAAAATGAACCTCTAAACGTACACTTCCTTGCCGTTGTGGACTAGTATGAAATGCAGCACTTGCGCTTGAATCAGGAGTTAAATCAAACACAAGTAGAGTATAACCATTAGGATATTCAGCGAGTGAATTTACCTTGATTAGAATAATAAATACCTGAACCTGTAAATAACGTAGAATATGCTTGTACATATAGCTTATTATCAAAATCTGGTTGTAAAGGTTTGAAGGGCATTAGAGTTCCATCAACATACAGTGTAAAAAATGACATACTAAAATGTTGAAAATTGAATGGATTTGTTTGATAAGTACCATTGAAAGCAGTATTAGTAACAAAACCAATAATAATACGTTTAGGCACTATGCCTGAAAACAGATCTGGAAGTGTACTATCCATAATTCCTTGTGGCAGAGTTTCTGTCTTCACCTGCACTTTTGTTATAGGATATTTTATTCTAAATTTAGGATTTTGTAATACTTTATTTTGTGCTATTTTAACTGCTGGTGATACATCAACCTTTTTCACATCAATAATAATATGTTGCATCTGTAATTACAACTTTTTCATCAGCATCTGCGTCACCCATTAGACAAAATGTAGGTTTAGCTGGAATTAGTTTAATACGCAATTGTACACCATTCAGTAAAAATTTCTCCTGATTGAAAATATCAGCATGAATATAACCCAATAATTCAAATGACTGACTTAAAGCAGTGAGAAGAAAACGTTGTTTAAATCCTACATTAGCATCGGTCACACTGTCCATATGCCCTGCAGTATCTTTAAACCACATTGATGTTTGAAGATGCGTTGTTTTAGCTTCAGCATTATAATTTAGTAGTTTTTCAATATACGATCGATATGGATATGTATGTGAAGAGTAGGAAATAATTTGATTATTTAAATATAATTGCACTTCACTGAACATTGCATTGAGAAAATCATTTACAGGGCCGATTTTCTTATCGGCAGAAGTTAAATTAGAACCATCTGATTTAGTAATTTTACCTTTAACATATAACATTGTGTGCGGTAAGTCAATATAGTCATCCCCATGACCGGGGACTACAAATTCTATTGGTGCATTATGAGCTATTGAAGCCACAGGTTTATATGGAACTATTTTATTACCTATAATACTGGTTTCAGTGGGTAAACCAGCAAATAAATCTAATTCTGATTTCATACACTCACACTGCATTTTTCTTACTATTAATATTCACACATGGTAAAATTTACAATATCATATTACGTCTACGAAAATGTAATTTTACACATACACTGCCATATTGGAAAGGAAGTGGATTACCTGTACTATCTATTAAATCAATAATAATTTGATCAAATTGTTTACGTTGCACGGTGACATAATGAGGATTATCAAAAATATGTACATTATTAATACCATGCTCTGTAATATTTGTATTTATAATACGTAACAACGGAGCTACGGTGTCACCCACCATTTGTGGTTCTACAATATCACTGTAAATATACATAAGTGTAGGTAGCGCTTTTTGTAAATCAGGTGGATAACGAGCATGATGAACAACTGCAATATCTTCTTGTTGAATATGATCAAAACCTAGTATTCGGGCTACTTCAGGAGATAGGCGTACTTGTATATGCTTCTCTTGATCTTTTATTACTCTATTAAACTCAATTCGTTTCACTGATGTTTTGACTTTTAATTGTAAATTTAATATATCACTTTTATGATTAATTTGAGATAGAATATCATCAACATGATAATAGTGGCCTGGTAAAATTTGAGTTATGTTCCAGACTTTTGCATTCATGAGACGATAATAAATATTATTTGTATATTTGGAAACATTCTGAAATGAACTTGTATAATGCACTTCAACAATAGCTGTTTCCCACACTCCCTTCTCCAGTACAATAGGTTGATATAATGATTTAGTAGTATAACAAGCAAGAGTATTTTGAGGAAAATATTTCAAAGAACTATTGCTAGGAAGTGTGAGATAAAAACTATCACTTTGCTCCATAATCAATCAAAAATATTTTTGGATCTTTTTATCCGTTTCACACCACCAGCACCACTAAAATGAACTTTCTTTCTTTTTCTTCTTCCAGATCCTTCCAACACCTGATTTAATTTATTTTGAGCTTTATTTTTTAAATTTGTTTTAGCTTCTTGCCATCGATCATGCAAAGACTCTTCAATAGGTCTATTATTATCTAGTACATCTCCTGCTACATTAATACCTGTACGTATCAATTCTTTACCAACAGTTTTTGCACCTTGTTTTAATAAAAGAAATACAGTACGAAATAAACCTCCTAGAAAACTACCAATGCCATAACCTTCTTGATATGCTGTACCTCTATACACGTTATAATTACCTCCTGCTTGATATATGTAATAATTGAGGTAGGGCTCATTCATCTTTCTTTCTTTCTTTCTTTCTATATACTTAAAAATATCAATAGATTACAATAGAATATTATTATTATTGCTTATAAGTACACCATTTGCGTTTACGGGGTGGAGGACCATCTTCTTCGTCCTCTTCGTCTTCTGTTAGTTTTCTAATATAATCTATTCGTTGAGGATTACCAATGTACTCTAAGGGTATATTGGCTTTTGCTAATAATGTAGCAAAAGGTTTCCAGCCAGCAACTGAAATATTTTTCTTACGACATCTAACAAAATCGGATATCAAATCCACTATATTTGCACCTGGAATTAATTTATTATTAATATTCACATTTCCATTATCGTCCCATTGAATATTTGGATTTTGTTTCAATTTACGTAATAAAGGTCTTGCTTTACGTTTACAAATTTCAGAGAGAGTAGATATTATTTCATCATCATCCTCCTCCTCCTCATCCTCTTCTTCTTCTTCCTCCGTAGTAGTGGTAGTTGCTGTTGTTGTAACTGCTGCCGGTTTTTGAATTATATTTAAATATTTTTGTAAGACTTCTCTATATTTTGTCCATTTTTCTTCTGCATTTAAATTTTTATTATTTAAAATTTCTTTCATTTCATCATCAAGATTAGATATCGTTTGATAATGATGTAATTTTTCTGGTGAGATTAAAATAAGTTTTTGTGCGTTTTGCATAATTATTTAATTAAACTAGATAGTATACCTCCAATAATAGGTGCAAGCAATGCAGTAAGAAAACCACCTTTTTGTATAATTATTCGTGTTTTCTTTTGTTTTAATGTCGGACCCTTTTTCACCAAATATCTCAGTTCCTTTTTATATTTTTTTAGCTTATTTATCTCTGTTTTATTTAATGGAACATTTCCCTGTAATACGTTATAGGAACATTCACAAATAGAGCGAATTAAATCAGGATCTGCATTTTGTAAAATTGCCTTACGTGCTTTCGGTTTTGACTTTGCTAAAAGTTTTAACAAATGTGCATTTTCCTTACTAATCATTTTTTACGGCTATTAAAGCACAAATAGTTGTTAGAATATAAACCATATTACAATTATTATTTTTTACAGGTACATAAACATAATGAAAAGAATCTGTTGGAAAGATATTTGTTCGAACTCGCTGCTCATCAGGAGTATTTTGTTTTAAATCAAAGAGTAAATAACCATATGCAATTCGAGTTGCATCTTGATATGCTTCTTGAATAAATTTTGTATTACCTGGATACAATTGTCGTGCGAGATAATTAATTTGAGCTTGGTCTCTAGGATTTTTAAAACAAACAATATAATGACAATTTAACGAAATATCCCGCATTCCTTTTTGTTGATGAAAAATATTCTGTGTTATAAATATTACACTTATATTTCTATGATGGCTAGCCTTAGTAAAAATATCTACAATCCGATGGTCACACTCACGCATTAAATCATCAATAATGACAAGATGTGGACCCTCATGTGCTTGAAATTCATTATTTTGAGGTAAACCTTCTTTAAACGTACAGTTTGAAAGAGTATCATACAACGGTTGCCATTCACCATAACACCATACAATATTTTTAAATAACTTACTATAATGGTCAAGAAATGTTTTAACAAAATATGATTTTCCACAACCTGTAGAACCTGCTACCATACATGTAAAAGGAATTTTCCATTCCATCTCTATTACAGATATATTGCTAGAATTTAAAATACTTGAGACGACATGCTTCACCTATAAATCCTTGACTTCTCTTTTTTTACAATATAGTATGTTTTAAATCGATCCAAGAATTTTCACTTTTTGGCAGACCTAACCATTTCACATAGGCTTTATTATTTTTCTTTCGCAACACTTTTTCAATTAAATATGTTTTGGGGAATTTCATTAATTGTAATTCGTGTCCGTAAAATCTTCCTTCAATAGGTTTATTATTTGAGTCTACTAAGTGATATGTCGGAGGATTAGTGAAGAAAACTTTAGCAATTCGAAAAATTTCTGTACTCCAATTGCGTGTAAAACCCCTATCAACACCAGGACGCTTAAGTTTACTAATTCTTACATATTCACCTATCTTAAATTTACTTTTTCTTTTTATCACAGAAAACTTTTTGCAATAAATGTTTGTCAATAGATGTTTTTCATTTTCTTTTTTAATAGCGTCGATAGGTTTCATTTTAATAGTGGAATGAATAGTATTATTATATTTATGTAGTAATTCCGGCAGAATGCCAATCCATTTATAATTTCCCTGCAGTGTAAATTGTCTCCACATTAAATTACGTAATGATCTATTAAATCTTTCAATAATACTTGCTTTCACATCACTGTACGTGGAATAATGTTTAATGTTATTTTGGTTCATCACCTTCTGAAACTCTTAATTATAAAATTCTCGACCCCTGTCAGTTTGTAAAAATTTAGGGCTTTTGTTTGCTTTTCTCAGTACTGTTATAAATGCTTGTGTAATTTCTTTCCCAGTTTTATTTTTCACAGGAATAGCCCAAGCATATTTAGAGAATGTATCTATGACAGTTAATAAATATTTGAAATTTCGATTAATTTTTGCTAGACCTTTCAATTTTCCACTATTCATTTCAACTAAATCAGCTTGCCATAAATCACGAATCCCTTTCGTTATAACGGGTATTCGAGGATAGTTTCGTGTTGCACTTTTGTGTAATTCTGCAACTATTTGTTCTCGAACTGATTGTGACATATTTTTTAATACTAATATATCCAAAAAAATTATATCATATTTACAATATACAAATCGTACATGTTAAATCTTTATTATGATACCCCCAAGGAACAGTGTGTATATTGCAATTTAAAATTTTTCTTTTGTCATCATACGGATCTAACGCTAATTTTGTCACCTGATTTGTTGTTAAATTATGGTATTTACTTTTAATTTCAAATTGTGTTTTATGAATCGTTTCGTTTTGAAATAGACATGATTTATAATCTTCAAACGTAATTTGTTCTTTAACTATATTTTTCTTAATCCCTTTACATTTTTTAATTCTTTATTTTCACCAGTTTTTATTGCATAATTTTTTGCTCGTAACCCAACATATTCAATCATAGGAAGTCCACCTAATTCGTCTTTAGTAGTAGAAAATGGATCGATCTGGCTCAACATTAGCCATACTAGGCCAACTCACAAGCCCCTGGGAAAATGACCACCGTGCACCGTGAGCCCACGGCCTTTTACGACCTAAAATTTAGGGGTGAATTTAATCCCTTTTATGAGCACTTTTAAGGGGGTGTATTCGTTCTCTTTTATGACAACTTTTAAGGGGTGAACTCGTTCCCTTTTACGAGCCCCCCTGGGAAAATGACCACCGTACAACGTGAACCCATGGTCTTTTATGACCTCCATTTTAGGGGTGAACTCGTTCTCTTTTACGACCTCCATTTTAAGGGGTGACCTCGTTCTTTTTTACGACCTCCATTTTAGAGGGTGAACTCGTTCCCTTTTATGAGCACTGTTTAAGGGTGAACTCGTTTTCCAACCCTTATTTGAACATAGCAGAGAATAGGTGTGTATTCGTTTTTCAACCTCTATTTGAACTTAGCAGAGAATACATAAAACTACTCCAACCCTTATTTTAACATCTTACATAGCAAAGACTACTAAGACAATAATGAGGGTGTACTCGTTTGTATTCGTTCCACCCCTATTTTAACATAGCACTGATTTCGTTTCCCAACCCTTAATTGAACATAGCGCATCAGACAGAGACTACGAAACAGTGAACTCGTTTCCAACCCCTATTTGAACATAACGAACATAGCAGAGAATAGGGGTGGTGAACACACGGCAGAGCGGAGAATACATAAGATTCATTCCCTTTTCCAACCCCTATTTTAATTACGAAACATAGCAAGGGTGTGTTCGTTTTAAACCCCTTAGTATAAGACTATGTAACATAGCAGAACTAGTAGAAGAGTATGGCTCATTTTTCAACCCTTATTTGAACATAACAGATAATACAATCGAACTCTATAGCAAAGATTCTTTTAAGGAGTGAACTTGTTTTAACCTATATTTGAACATAGCAGAGATGATTATTTAAAGATTGTACAGGAATGCGAAACTTCCGTGTTTTGTTATCAGTTACATAATAACTTCCGCCATATGTAGATAATTCTCATTACGTCATTCATCCGGATTTTAAAAAACATTGACCTAGTTTTCTCTTTAACAGACAATAACTTGTCATTCAACGATAGGAATCCCTGAACGTAATGTAATCAATCACAAAGGTATAAAAAGAAGAGGGGAATTCCCGAGGATGACTCATACTATTGCGCAATATGACGTAATGCTGTCAGACAGGTATAAAAGACTGACCGACATGTTTTTTTGTAATCACTTCATGTTTACCGTGTGAAGCGTAAAGTTCAGATATTTTTTGTGTGTGTGCGTTTATATTATTAGTGTGGTTTATTAATAGTGTGGTTTTGTTTTCTTTTGTAAGTAAGACATTTTATAATAATAATATTAACATTATATTATAAAAACACAGTTCAGAATTATTATAGTAACTTTGAAGAGTTAGTTTTTAAAAAAAATGGCAACAAAAAAGGTTAAATCAAATATTATCAATTCTGATACTCTATTTAATAATAATTTAAAAAAATTTATTTTAAAATGTGATACTGATTTAAATGAGGATAGTGGATGTTTTTAAAGAATAAAAGAAAAGACTGTTTAGATATATTAAAACAGGAACAAGATAATTCAGCATTTAAAGTAAATTTTTCTCTGGCTACAACTTTTGTAAAACCAGTAGATTTAGAAACATGTCGATTCTTTGTAAATAGTGGTAACGAAATTATTTTGCCGAGTACAGATGTGAATTCTATAATAGAAAAACTATTTAATAAAATTTTAGTTGAACAAGAAAATAGAGCAATTAAGAAATCAGGGTGGTCTTTATGTTCTGAACCAAACCATCACTTAGAAATTAAAATCAGTAAATATGATCCTCTTTCCGCTTCTTCTTTTATAAAATTACCTCAATGGATTTTATCCACAAAATGTGTTTTAAATATTCAAAATAACGATAATAGAAGTTTTATGTATAGTATTCTAGCTGCGTTGCATCCCACAAAAGATAATCCATATCGTGTGAATAATTACATACAATATATTAATACTTTATTACCATTATTTGAAAAAAACAATATAAAGTTTCCCGTTGAAATAGAACACATAAGCAAATTTGAACATATGTATAATTCCGTATTTCCTAAGGAACAAATTTCCATTAATATATATGGCATTAACTATGATCATGAAAGTATTTTCCCGTTACGTATAAGCGAAAACACAGCTGTAGGTAAACATATTGATTTATTATATTTAAACTCTCATTATTGTTTAATTACAAATTTAAATGGTTTAGTCAGACATCACTTAGGTAGTCATCAAACATTTATTTGTAGACGATGTTTAATATCTTTTTATAACAAATCAAAATTAGATGAACATGACAAATTATGTAAAGAACACACTCCAACCAAAATTAACATGCCGAAACAAGGAGAAGTTTTAAAATTTCGAAAATTGAAATTGTTATTACAGAATGATGTAATAATAATTCCAGATATGGAAAGTTTATTAAAACCTATAAATAAACAAAGTGGATCTCATACAATACAAATTCAGCAACATATACCATGCAGTTTTGGTTATATTGTATGTTGGAGTAACAACTATATGAAATCAGATTTAGTTATTTATCGGGGAGAAAATGTATCGATGAAGTTTATGTCTGCTATGGAGAATGAATTAAGAAAAATCATAAACATATTAGATCAACAAAAACCATTAATACCATTAAATAGTTCTCAGTTACAGGAGTTTAACTTATCCACTGAATGCTCAGTTTGTGATAGTAAATATACGAGTAACAATAGAAAAGTTAAACATCATAACCATTTAACTGGTCAATTTATTGCCACGGTGTGCAACAAGTGTAATTTACAAATTAAACGTCAAAGTAATTTTATCCCTGTCTTCTTCCATAATTTGTCTGGGTATGATGCACATTTATTTGTGAAAGAATTAGGTTGCACCCCTGGAAATATTTTTGTAATTGCTGAAAGCACTGAGAAATACATAACATTCTCTAAGCACTTTAATTTTAATGGTAGACCTATCGAGTTACGTTTTGTAGACTTATTTAAATTCCTACCGTATAGTCTCGAAAATTTGGTGTCAAAATTAAAACCTGAGCAATTTGTCTATACAAAGCAATATTTTTCTGATGAAAAGTTTCCTTTAATTCTCCGTAAGGGAATTTATTTTTATGAATACATAACAAATTTAGATACATTTAAAGAAACTGAATTTCCTGGAAGAGAGGCGTTTAGTAGCAAATTGAATGGAACACAAATTTCCGAGACTGATTATCAATATGCAAAACTGATTTGGCGTGTGTTTAAATGTGAAAATTTAGGGGACTACCACGATCTATATTTAAAATGTGATGTACTTCTCACAGCAGATGTGTTGGAGAATTTTAGAAAGACATGTTTAAATGCTTTTTGTATTGATCCGATTAATTGTTTTACTGCACCTGGGTTGGCATGGCAAGCCATGTTATATAGAACAAAAATTGAACTTGAACTTTTATCAGATATCAATATGTATATGTTTGTAGAAAAATCGATTCGCGGAGGTATTACTCAAGCTGTGTTAAAGTATGCCAAAGCTAATAATCCTTACGTACATGATTTTGATGCGGAAAAAGAAAAATCTTATTTACTGTATATTGACATGAACAATCTGTACGGACTATCAATGATTGACTATTTACCATATGGTGGTTTTCGGTGGGAGGATAAAATTGACAATTGGCAAGACAAACATAAAATTATCAATTGGCCCACGGATAGTGAATGGGGATTTTTTCTAGAAGTGGACTTAGAGTATTCAACTTATTTACACGAATACCATTCTGATTTTCCGTGTGCTCCAACTAATGAAGTTCCACCGAATGGTAAATATTCAAAATTACTATTGACACTTAAATCGAAATCGAATTATATCTTGCATTATAGAGTATTACAATTTTATCTAAAACAAGGTTTAATATTGGTAAAAGTACATAAAATATTATGGTTTCGTCAATCTAAATGGCTTGCATCTTATATTCAAGAAAATACTCAACGCCGTGCAAATGCTACAATTGAATTTGAAAAAGATTTCTATAAGTTATTAAATAATTCTGTATACGGAAAGACAATGGAGAATGTACGAAAACGAATTGATATAAAATTAATTAACAATGAAAAAAAGTGTAAAAAATTAGTAGCGCAAAATCAGTTTCAAAATTGGGTAAAATTGGCTGATAATTTGGCATTGTTTCATATGGTAAAAAAATTGGTAACCCTTAATAAACCAATTTACGTAGGAGCGACAGTTTTAGAATTATCAAAATTAGCTATATATAACTTCCATTATAATATAATGAAACCGCGATATGGAGATAAAATTAGAATTGGATATATGGATACTGACTCTTTCATTTACCAAATTAAAACTAACAATATTTATAACGATATAAAAGAGGTGATTGAGTATTTTGACACCTCAAATTATCCTGAAAATAATTCTTTATATAGCACACAAAATAAACACGTTTTGGGTAAAATGAAAGACGAATTAGGTGGAGTTCCTATGATTGAATATGTTGGGTTACGAGCAAAAAATTATGCTATAAAAACTGGTGAAAATAAAGAACTGAAAAAATGTAAAGGGATTAAGAAAAATATAGTTAAAGAACAAATTACGTTTGACGATTATAAATCATGTATATTTAAAAACGAAACGATCTATAAAACACAATTTGAAATTAAAAGTAAATACCATAATTTAACAACAAATTAGGTAAGAAAATTAGCGTTAGATCGGTATGATGACAAAAGAAAAATTTTAAATTGTAATATACACACTGTTTCTTGGGGGTATTATAATAATAAAGATGTAAAATGTACGATTTGTATATTGTAAATACGATATAATTTTCTTGGATATATTAGTATTAAAAAAATATGTCACAATCAGTTCGAGAACAAATAGTTGCAGAATTACATAAAAGTGCAAGACGAAACTATCCTCGAATACCCGTTATAACGAAAGGGATTCATGATTTATGGCAAGCTGATTTAGTTGAAATGAATAGTGGAAAATTGAAAGGTCTAGCAAAAATTAATCGAAATTTCAAATATTTATTAATTGTGATAGATACATTCTCGAAATATGCTTGGGCTATTCCTGTGAAAAATAAAACTGGGAAAGAAATTACACAAGCATTTATAATAGTACTGAGAAAAGCAAACAAAAGCCCTAAATTTTTACTAACTGACAGGGGTCGAGAATTTTATAACTCAGAGTTTCAGAAGGCGATGAACCAAAATAACATTAAACATTATTCCACGTACAGTGATGTGAAAGCAAGTATTATTGAAAGATTTAATAGATCATTACGTAATTTAATGTGGAGAAAATTTACACTGCAGGGAAATTATAAATGGGTTGGCATTCTGCCGGAATTACTACATAAATATAATAATACTATTCATTCCACTATTAAAATGAAACCTATCGACGCTATTAAAAAAGAAAATGAAAAACATCTATTGACAAACATCTATTGCAAAAAGTTTTCTGTGATAAAAAGAAAAAGTAAATTTAAGATAGGTGAATATGTAAGAATTAGTAAACTTAAGCGTCCTGGTTTTGACAGAGGTTTTACACGCAATTGGAGTACAGAAATTTTTCGAATTGCTAAAGTTTTCTTCACTAATCCTCCGACATATCACTTAGTAGACTCAAATAATAAACCTATTGAAGGAAGATTTACGGACACGAATTACAATTAACGAAATTTCCAAAAACATATTTAATTGAAAAAGTTTTGCGAAAGAAAAATAATAAGGCCTATGTGAAATGGTTAGGTCTGCCAAAAAGTGAAAATTCTTGGATTGATTTAAAACATACTATATTGTAAAAAAAGAGAAGTCAAGAATTTCTAGGTGAAGCATGTAGTCAGAAGTATTTTAAATTCTAGCAATGGAATGGAAAATTCCTTTTACATGTATGGTAGCAGGTCCTACAGGTTGTGGAAAATCATATTTTGTTAAAACATTTCTTGACCATTATAGTAAGTTATTTAAAAATATTGTATGGTGTTATGGTGAATGGCAACCGTTGTATGATACTCTTTCAAACTGTACGTTTAAAGAAGGTTTACCTCAAAATAATGAATTTCAAGCACATGAGGGTCCACATCTTGTCATTATAGATGATTTAATGCGTGAGTGTGACCATCGGATTGTAGATATTTTTACTAAGGGTAGCCATCATAGAAATATAAGTGTAATATTTATCACACAGAATATTTTCCATCAACAAAAAGGAATGCGGGATATTTCGTTAAATTGTCATTATATTGTTTGTTTTAAAAATCCTAGAGACCAAGCTCAAATTAATTATCTCGCACGACAATTGTATCCAGGTAATACAAAATTTATTCAAGAAGCATATCAAGATGCAACTCGAATTGCACATGGTTATTTACTCTTTGATTTAAAACAAAATACTCCTGATGAGCAGCGAGTTCGAACAAATATCTTTCCAACAGATTCTTTTAATTATGTTTATGTACCTGTAAAAAATAATAATTGTAATATGGTTTATATTCTAACAACTATTTGTGCTTTAATAGCCGTAAAAAAATGATTAGTAAGGAAAATGCACATATGTTAAAACTTTTAGCAAAGTCAAAACTGAAAGCACGTAAGGCAATTTTACAAAATGCAGATCCTGATTTAATTCGTTCTATTTGTGAATGTTCCTATAACGTACTACAGGGAAATGTTCCATTAAATAAAACAGAGATAAATAAGCTAAAAAAATATAAAAAGGAACTGAGATATTTGGTGAAAAAAGGTCCGTCATTAAAACAAAAGAAAAAACGAATAACTATACAAAAAGGTGGTTTTCTTACTGCTTTGCTTGCACCTATTATTGGAGGTATACTATCTAGTTTAATTAAATAATTATGCAAAACGCACAAAAACTTATTTTAATCGCACCAGAAAAATTACATCATTATCAAACGATATCTAATCTTGATGATGAAATGAAAGAAATTTTAAATAATAAAAGTTTAAATGCAGAAGAAAAATGGACAAAATATAGAGAAGTCTTACAAAAATATTTAAATATAATTCAAAAACCGGCAGCAGTTACAACAGCAACAACTACTACGGAGGAAGAAAAACAAGAGGACGAGGAGGAGGAGGAGGAGGAGGAGGATGAAATAATATCTACTCTCCCTGAAATTTGTAAACGTAAAGCGAGACCTTTATTACGTAAATTGAAACAAAATCCAAATATTCAATGGGACGATAATGGAAATGTGAATATTAATCATAAATTAATTCCAGGTGCAAATATAGTGGATTTGATATCCGATTTCGTTAGATGTCGTAAGAAAAATATTTCAGTTGCCGGCTGGAAACCTTTTGCTACATTATTAGCAAAAGCCAATATACCCTTAGAGTACATTGGTAATCCTCAACGAATAGATTATATTAGAAAACTAACAGAAGACGAAGAAGACGAAGAGGATGGTCCTCCACCCCGTAAACGCAAATGGTGTACTTATAAGCAATAATAATAATATTCTATTGTAATCTATTGATATTTTTAAGTATATAGAAAGAAAGAAAGAAAGAAAGATGAATGAGCCCTACCTCAATTATTACATATATCAAGCAGGAGGTAATTATAACGTGTATAGAGGTACAGCATATCAAGAAGGTTATGGCATTGGTAGTTTTCTAGGAGGTTTATTTCGTACTGTATTTCCTTTATTAAAACAAGGTGCAAAAACTGTTGGTAAAGAATTGATACGTACAGGTATTAATGTAGCAGGAGATGTACTAGATAATAATAGACCTATTGAAGAGTCTTTGCATGATCGATGGCAAGAAGCTAAAACAAATTTAAAAAATAAAGCTCAAAATAAATTAAATCAGGTGTTGGAAGGATCTGGAAGAAGAAAAAGAAAGAAAGTTCATTTTAGTGGTGCTGGTGGTGTGAAACGGATAAAAAGATCCAAAAATATTTTTGATTGATTAATTATGGAGCAAAGTGATAGTTTTTATCTCACACTTCCTAGCAATAGTTCTTTGAAATATTTTCCTCAAAATACTCTTGCTTGTTATACTACTAAATTATATCAACCTATTGTACTGGAGAAGGGAGTGTGGGAAACAGCTGTTGTTGAAGTGCATTATACAAGTTCATTTCAGAATGTTTCCAAATATACAAATAATATTTATTATCGTCTCATTACTACAAAAAACTGGAATATAACTCAAATCTTACCAGGCCACTATTATCACGTTGATGATATTCTATCTCAAATTAATCATAAAAGTGATATATTAAATTTACAATTAAAAGTCAAAACATCAGTGAAACGAATTGAGGTTAATAGAGTAATAAAAGATCAAGAGAAGCATATAGAAGTACGCCTATCTCCTGAACTAGCCCGAATACTAGGTTTTGATCATATTCAACAAGAAGATATTGCACTTGTTCATCATGCTCGTTATCCACCTGATTTACAAAAAGCGCTACCTACACTTATGTATATTTACAGTGATATTGTAGAACCACAAATGGTGGGTGACACCGTAGCTCCGTTGTTATGTATTATAAATACAAATATTACAGAGCATGGTATTAATAATGTACATATTTTTGATAATCCTCATTATGTCACTGTGCAACGTAAACAATTTGATCAAATTATTATTGATTTAATAGATAGTACAGGTAATCCACTTCCTTTCCAATATGGCAGTGTATGTGTAAAATTACATTTTCGTAGACGTAATATGGTATTGTAAATTTTACCATGTGTGAATATTAATAGTAAGAAAAATGCAGTGTGAGTGTATGAAATCAGAATTAGATTTATTTGCTGGTTTACCCACTGAAACCAGTATTATAGGTAATAAAATAGTTCCATATAAACCTGTGGCTTCAATAGCTGATAATGCACCAATAGAATTTGTAGTCCCCGGTCATGGGGATGACTATATTGACTTACCGCACACAATGTTATATGTTAAAGGTAAAATTACTAAATCAGATGGTTCTAATTTAACTTCTGCCGATAAGAAAATCGGCCCTGTAAATGATTTTCTCAATGCAATGTTCAGTGAAGTGCAATTATATTTAAATAATCAAATTATTTCCTACTCTTCACATACATATCCATATCGATCGTATATTGAAAAACTACTAAATTATAATACTGAAGCTAAAACAACGCATCTTCAAACATCAATGTGGTTTAAAGATACTGCAGGGCATATGGACAGTGTGACCGATGCTAATGTAGGATTTAAACAACGTTTTCTTCTCACTGCTTTAAGTCAGTCATTTGAATTATTGGGCTATATTCATGCTGATATTTTCAATCAGGAGAAATTTTTACTGAATGGTGTACAACTGCGCATTAAACTAATTCCAGCTAAACCTACATTTTGTCTAATGGGTGACGCAGATGCTGATGGAAAAGTTGTAATTACAGATGCAACATTGCTTGTGAAAAAGGTTGATGTATCACCAGCAGTTAAAATAGCACAAAATAAAGTATTACAATATCCTAAATTTAGAATAAAATATCCTATAACAAAAGTGCAGGTGAAGACAGAAACTCTGCCACGAGGAATTATGGATAGTACACTTCCAGATCTGTTTTCAGGCATAGTGCCTAAACGTATTATTATTGGTTTTGTTACTAATACTGCTTTCAATGGTACTTATCAAACAAACCCATTCAATTTTCAACATTTTAGTATGTCATTTTTTACATTGTATGTTGATGGAAATCCAATGCCCTTCAAACCTTTACAACCAGATTTTGATAATAAGCTATATGTACAAGCATATTCTACGTTATTTACAGGTTCAGGTATTTATTATTCTAATCAAGGTAAATTCACTCGCTGAATATCCTAATGGTTATACTCTACTTGTGTTTGATTTAACTCCTGATTCAAGCGCAAGTGCTGCATTTCATACTAGTCCACAACGGCAAGGAAGTGTACGTTTAGAGGTTCATTTTAAAGAAGCACTACCATCTCCTGTAACAACAATTATTTATGGTGAATTCTCTTCAGAATTAGAAATTGATTTCGAGAGAAAAATATATATTAATTAAAGATGTTAAATACAATTGAGCTTTATGAAGCATTACAACAAAATTTGCCTAAAGATCATTTTATTGGTGTATATGCTGCTGATGAGTTACCTTTGTTTATTCATACATTTCCAGCCGCAATAATTATGAACACTGATTCTAGTGATAAGCCTGGTGAACATTGGGTTGCTGTTTATATATCTAATATGTGTGTGGGAGAGTATTTCGATAGCTATGGTATACCTCCCTATATACAACATCATATAAGGTTTTTAAAACGAAACTGTCTGTATTATACATGGAATAATAGACGTATTCAAGGTGATTTATCTCAATTTTGTGGACATTACTGTTTCCTATATTTAGCATGTCGTGCATCTGGTTATTCGATGCAGGATTTTTTAAACAAATTCTCACTCACTACTATTGATGCTAATGATATTATGCTTTATTCATTTATGAGAGTATGATGATGTTATTTTTTTAAACTCCGCCATTGCCGGTCCCAAGCCCTGGATGAGAAAGGAGGAGGGTTGGGGGTGTTGCTACCCCCGTAAAAGAAAATAATGTTACATTAAAATAGGGGTTGAAAACGAGTACACTTCTATTCTCTGCCATGTTCAAATAAGAGTGGAATCCAAAACGAATACACCCCTATTCTCTGCTATGTTAAAATAATGGTTGGAAAACGAGTTCACCCTTTAAAATGGACTATGTTTAATCTTCGCTATATTTCTGCTATGTTAAAATAGGGGTTGGAAAATATGCTCATAAAAGGGAACGAGTTCACCCTTTAAAATGGAGGATGTTGTGTTTATTATCTGCTCTGTTAAAATACTGGTTGGAAAATATGCTCATAAAAGGGAACGAGTTCACCCTTGCTATGTTACGTATTCTTATGTATTATCTGTTCATAGTCTCAGTGTAATTTCTGCTATGTTAAAATAAGGGTTGAAAAAGTGCCTCTGTTCTGTGTTCATAATCTCAGTGTAATTTTTGCTATGTTAAAATAGGGGTTGAAAAAGGGAACGAATACACCCTCTAAAATGGAGGTCGTAAAAGAGAACGAGGTCACCCCTTAAAATGGAGGTCGTAAAAGAGAACGAGTTCACCCCTAAAATGGAGGTCATAAAAGACCATGGGTTCACGTTGTACGGTGGTCATTTTCCCAGGGGGGCTCGTAAAAGGGAACGAGTTCACCCCTTAAAAGTGGTCATAAAAGAGAACGAATACACCCCCTTAAAAGTGCTCATAAAAGGGATAAAATTCACCCCTAAATTTTAGGTCGTAAAAGGCCGTGGCCTCACGGTGCACGGTGGTCATTTTCCCAGGGGCTTGTGAGTTGGCCTAGTATGGGTAATGTTGAGCCAGATCGATCCATTTTCTACTACTGTCTTTCATTTTACCCAAAATGTGTTTATTTTTTGTGCTATATAAAGAATTATTTTCAGGATAATTTGAGGTGTCAAAATAGTCATTCATATCTTTTATATCGTTATAAATATTGTTAGTTTTAATATAGTAAATGAAAGAGTCAGTATCCATGTAAGCAATACTAATCTTATCTCCATATCGAGGTTTCATTACATTATAATGGAATTCATACATTGCTAATTTTGATAATTCTAAAACTGTCGCTCCTACATAGATCGGTTTATTTAAAGTTAGAGATTTTTTTAACATATGGAATAATGCAAGATTATCTCCTAATTTTACCCAATTTTGAAACTGATCTTGCGCTACTAATTTTTTACACTTTTTTCATTGTTAATTAATTTTTTATCAATTCGTTTTCGTACATTCTGCATTGTCTTTCCGTATACAGAATTATTTAATAACTTATAGAAATCTTTTTCAAATTCAATTGTAGGATTTGCACGGCGTTGAGTATTTTCTTGTATATAAGATGCAAGCCATTTAGATTGACGAAACCATAATATTTTATGTACTTTTACCAATATTAAACCTTGTTTTAGATAAAATTGTAATACTCTATAATGCAAGATATAATTCGATTTCGATTTAAGTGTCAATAGTAATTTTGAGTATTTACCATTCGGTGTAACTTCATTAGTGGGAGCACACGGAAAATCAGAATGGTATTCGTGTAAATAATTTGGATACTCTAAGTCCACTTCTAGAAAAAAAAAAACATTCACTATCCGTGGGCCAATTGATAATTTTAGTTTTGTCTTGCCAATTGTTAATTTTATCCTCCCACCGAAAACCACCATATGGTAAATAGTCAATCATTGATAGTCCGTACAGATTGTTCATGTCAATATACAGTAAATAAGATTTTTCTTTTTCCGCATCAAAATCATGTACGTAAGGACTATTAGCTTTGGCATATCTTAACACAGCTTGAGTAATACCTCCGCGAATCGATTTTTCTACAAACATATACATATTGATATCTGATAAAAGTTCAAGTTCAATTTTTGTTCTATATAACATGGCTTGCCATGCCAACCCAGGTGCAGTAAAACAATTAATCGGATCAATGCAAAAAGCATTTAAACATGTCTTTCTAAAATTCTCCAACACATCTGCTGTGAGAAGTACATCACATTTTAAATATAGATCGTGGTAGCCCCCTAAATTTTCACATTTAAACACACGCCAAATCAGTTTTGCATATTGATAATCAGTCCCGGAAATTTGTGTTCCATTCAATTTTCTATTAAATGCCTCTCTTTCAGGAAATTCAGTTTCATTAAATGTATCTAAATTTGTTATGTAATCGTAATAATAAATTCCCTTACTGAGAATTAAAGGAAACTTACCATCGGAAAAATATTGCTTTGTATAGACAAATTGCTCAGGTTTTAATTTCGACAACAAATTTTCAAGACTGTACGGCAGGAATTTAAATAAGTCTACAAAACATAACTTGATAGTTCTACCATTAAAATTACAGTGCTTAGAGAATGTTATGTATTTCTCAGTGCTTTCAGCAATTACCGAAATATTTCCAGGGGTGCAACCTAATTCTTTCACAAATAAATGTGCATCATACCCAGACAAATTATGGAAGAAGACAGGGATAAAATTACTTTAACGTTTAATTTGTAAATTGCAACTGTTGCACACCGTGGCAATATACTGACCAGTTAAATGGTTATGATGTTTAACTTTTCTATTGTTACTCGTATATTTACTATCACAAACTGAGCATTAGGTGGATAGATTAAACTCCTCTAACTGAGAACTATTTAATGGTATTAATGGTTTTTGTTGATCTAATATGTTTATGATTTTTCTTAATTCATTCTCCATAGCAGACACAAACTTCATCGATACATTTTCTCCCCGATAAATAACTAAATCTGATTTCATATAGTTGTTACTCCAACATACAATATAACCAAAACTGCATGGTATATGTTGCTGAATTTGTATTGTATGAGATCCACTTTGTTTATTTATAGGTTTTAATAAACTTTCAAAATCTGCAACTATTATCACATCATTCTGTAATAACAATTTCAAATTTCGAAATTTTAAAACTTCTCCTTGTTTCGGCATGTTAATTTTGGTTGGAGTGTGTTCTTTACATAGTTTGTCATGTTCATCTAATTTTGATTTGTTATAAAAAGATACTAAACATCGTCTACAAATAAATGTTTGATGAGTACCTAAGTGATGTCTGACTAAACCATTTAAATTTGTAATTAAACAATAATGAGAGTTTAAATATAATAAATCTATATGTTTAAATACACCTGTATTTTCGCTTATACGTAACGGAAAAATAGTTTCATTATCATAATTAATGCCATATATATTAATAGAAATTTATTCCTTAGTAAATACAGAATTATACATATGTTCAAATTTGCTTATGTGTGCTATTTCGACTGGAAATTTTATATTGGTTTTTTCAAATAATGGTAATAAAGTATTAATATATTGTATGTAATTATTCACACGATATGGATTATCTTTTGCGGGATGCAATGTAGCTAGAATACTATACATAAAACTTCTATTATCGGTATTTTGAATATTTAAAACACATTTTGTGGATAAAATCCATTGAGGCAATTTTACACAAGTTTTCTCGTTATGACTCTTCAATAACGCATTGAGATTTTTTGTTAAACATCAATTTTCTTCACAATACAGTAAATCTATACGTTTATCTACACATGTGTTTTCGCTTATACGTAACGGAAAAATAGTTTCATTATCATAATCAATGCCATATATGTTAATAGAAATTTGTTCCTTAGTAAATACAGAATTATACATATGTTCAAATTTGCTTATGTGTTCTATTTCGACGGGAAATTTTATATTCGTTTTTTCAAATAATGGTAATAAAGTATTAATATATTGTATGTAATTATTTACACGATTTGGTTGTTCTTTTACTGGATGCAACGCAGCTAGAATGCAGTACATAAAACATCTATTATCATTATTTTGAATATGTATAACACATTTTTTGGATAAAATCCATTGAGGTAATTTTATAAAAGAAGAAGCTGACATAGGATCATATTTACTGATTTTAATTTCTAAGTGATGGTTTGGTTCAGAACATAAAGACCACCCTGATTTCTTAATTGCTCTATTTTCTTGTTCAACTAAAATTTTATTAAATAGTTTTTCTATTATAGAATTCACATCTGTACTCCTTAAAATAATTTCGTTACCACTATTTACAAAGAATCTACATGTTTCTAAATCTACTGGTTTTACAAAAGTTGTAGCCAAAGAAAAATTTACTTTAAAAGATGAATTATCTTGTTCCTGTTTTAATATATCTAAACAGTCGTTTCTTTTATTACTTAAAAAACATCCACTATCCTCATTTAAAACAGTATCACATTTTAAAATAAATTTTTTAAAATTATTATTAAATAGAGTATCAGTTGGTGAATTAATAGAATTTGATTTAACCTTTTTTGTTGCCATTTTTTTAAACTAACTCAAAGTTACTATAATAATTCTGAACTGAGTTTTTATAATATAATATTATTATTATAAAATGTCTTACTTACAAAAGAAAACAAAACCACACTAATAATAAACCACACACACAAAAAATATCTGAACTTTATGCTTCGAACAGCAAACAGGAAGTGATTACAAAAAAACATGTCGGTCAGTCTTTTATACCTGTCTGATCGCATTACGTCATATTGCGCAATAGGTATGAGTCATGCTCGGGGAATCCCCTCTTTTTTATACCTTTGTGATTGATTACATTACGTTCAGGGATTCCTATCGTTGAATGACAAGTTATTGTCTGTTAAAGAGAAAATTAGCTCAATGTTTTTAAAATCCGGATGAATGACGTAATGAGAATTATCTACATATGGCGGAAGTTATTATGTAACTGATAACAAAACACGGAAGTTTTGCATTCCTCTACAATCTTTAAATAACCTCTGCTATGTTCGAATATAGGTTAGAACAAGTTCACTCCTTAAAAGAATCTTTGCTATAGGGTTCGAATGTATTATCTGTTATGTTCAAATAAGGGTTGAAAAATGAGAACGAGTACACCCCCCCCGTAGTCTTATGTCTGCTATGTGTTGTTGGAAAATAAGCCATGTTCTTTTATTAGCTGTGCTATGTATTATCTGTTCTGTTGTATGTTCGTAGTCTCAGTGTAATTTCTGCTATGTTAAAATAGGGGTTGGAAAAGGGAACGAGTTCACCCTTAAAAAGTGGTCATAAAAGAGAATGAATACACCCCTAAAATGGAGGATGTTGTGTTTATTATCTCCTCTGCTATGTGTTCGTAACTGCTATCTTACATAGTCTTATGCTAAGGGGTTGAAAACGAATACACCTCTGCTATGTGTTCGTAGGGGTTGAAAACGAGTACACCCCTTAAAATGTACTCATAAAAGGGAATGAATCTTACGTATTCTCTGGTCTGCTGTGTGTTCATTGTCTCAGTGTAATTTCTGCTATGTTAAAATAAGGGTTGGAAAAGGGAACGAGTTCACCCCTTAAAAAGTGGTCATAAAAGAGAATGAATACACCCTTGTGTGTTACGTATTCTTATGTATTATCTGTTCTGCTGTATGTTCATAGTCTCAGTGTAATTTCTGCTATGTTAAAATAAGGGTTGGAAAATATGCTCATAAAAGGGAACGAGTACACCCCCTAAAATGGAGGTCGTAAAAGAGAACGAATACACCCCCTAAAATGTGCTCATAAAAGGGAATAAATTCACCCCTAAAATGGAGGTCGTAAAAGACCGTGGGCTCACGGTGTACGGTGGTCATTTTCCCAGGGGCTTGTGAGTTGTCCTAGTATGAGCTAGTATGAGCCAGATCGATCCATTTTCTACTACTAGCGAGTAGTTTAAATCACAAAATAATTCAAATTGGGCCAGACACGCACATTTTTGGGCTACCTTTAATTATCTGCAGGCTATTAATTCTTAAGGATATGCTACTTGTTATTTTTATTTAGATGAAATTACGAATTATTAGTTTTATGTAGTACAATAACAGTTTTGTTTGTTGAGTATTCTAATCACAATAAACAACAGTTTTACTAAAACTAGCATGTTCGATACTAGTTCAAGTCTTGTTTTAGTACTTTTTTAATCTTCAGATCTGGCAATATTAGACTTTCGATAACTTTGCACTGTTGCAATATCATTGATCGTGTTCAGGGGCGGATCCAGGACGGACTTCCGGGAAGGGCCGATGGGTTGTCATACTGCTACTTTGAGCTACTTTTAAGAGCTTCAAATTCTGGGATGGGTTTTATTTATATATGTAAAATAAGAGAGTTTCCTCTGTTTTTTGGTGGATCCGCCACTGTTCGTGTTGCTGTTTTAGTTAATACCTGGACCTAATAGTTATTCGAAGCTGTGTAAATATGAACATTGCAAATTTAATTGTGTTTCTGTATTGTCCATATTAACAGAATGAATAACTGGACTTAACAACAAATCTTCGAAAATTGATGGCTGTCAGATAAAGAATTTAGCAATTAAATAAAAGAAGTGAGGAATAAATAGTGAGTAAACATTTTGAAAGTGTGGTAAAGTGTATTTCAGAGTCCACAAAACTCACACGCAAACATATCTCCTTGAAAATCAGAAAAATCACCCATTTCATATTATCACAGCCTGCCCAGTTCATTCACGCAGCAGTTCTACTGTAACTGATGCAATCACATACCACCACATACGTTTGCTCTAACATACCACCGCCTACAATCCGAAACTGCGGTCGCCGCCTGACCATTGCCAATGCAGCCATCTGACATTTTTATGTTTGGACTACAAATCGTTCAAATCTACTATTTTTGGAGCACAACCTTGTTACTTTTTAATTTTAATATCTGGCAACACTGGTTCGGATAGTAAAGTAATATCTATTATTTTCTTCCCGACGCCTGCCTGCAACCAGCTTTCCGAAGCCTCCCCCCCGAAGCCAGGAAACATAGGTGAAATTTTTGAGGGGGTAAGGGGTTCTTATGGCATGGGGGTCGATATAACTTACCACATTAATGATTCGGAAACATTTTACATGCATGCAAGATCAACAAACTAGAACACATAATAAAACTATCACTGACTTACGAAGCATCTGCTTTGACGGTCACAGATGGAAGTCCACTTTTCTGGCTTTTCGCTGTGCAAAATCGTTGATAAGGTCCTCATAGTTTATTGTTGAGGCAACTTCCTTTTCGATGGACAAAATAGCTAAGCCGCACAATCTGCTTTGCGACACTGTTGATCGTAGATAGTTTTTGATAAGTTTCAACTTCGAAAAGCTTCTTTCCGCGCTGGAAACTGTCACAGGAATTGTCAACATAATTCTGTATGCAATAACGATGTTGGAAAATGAATCTCGAATGGGCCAAATGTACTGACGACACTCTTGGGTGGCATTGATGTTATCAGGAAACATTTCTCGAAAAATCTTCAATTCTGCGCACAAGTCAATTCCGTCCAAATCGCGTGAATCTTTGCGTGTAACATGTTTTCCAAATCCATGCAGCACTTTAACAAATAATCGTCGTTCAATGACCACAAACCCTTCAAGTTGTAAAGAAATCCAAAGATTGAAGCATACTCTTCCAGTTGTTCGAATCTTTTTTCCATTGAGATAAGTGCTTGATCCACTATCCATAAGAAATATCCTGTTCTGAAGGACTCCTCCGGCGAAGATGTTTCTTCGTCGTTACCCTCATAATCGAATTGTTTTTTCTTGCATCTGACTCTTCGTTCCTTGAATTTCTGAGCTACGTTCATTTCGGACGCAATTTCCTTTGCTGCGATCATAGCATCGGAGTATCCGGTTTCCCGGTACTTTCTCAAGAAAGTAATAAGGCCTTTGATTTGCTGTATTGCCACATCGAGCTGCATGTCAGCTGATTGCAAAGTTTTGCTGACAGAATTCACAGGAAATAAAATGTCATACCACATGATTAAGCTCAGAATAAGCTCGAAGCTTTCGAGCTCATAATTTGCAAGACATTCGGCTTCACTTTTTACTAGCGGATCATTGGCGGTATCTGCGATAGTCAACAGTGCCTCCCTGACTTCTTTCGTCTGATAACGCAGCGCTTTCACACTTTCCAGGCGGCACTCCCACCGCGTTTCTGAAAGTAATTTTGTAGTCATGAAAGGCACGGTTTCTTCCAAAATTTTCCACCTTTCAGCCGAGGCAGCAAAGCATTTATATATTCTCTGTATGACACCAAAAAACGTCACTCCTTGGGAGTTGCATTTAGCCATGTCTCCTAAAACAAGGTTCAAGTTATGGCAGCCATACGGAGTGTAAAATGCTCGACTGTTCATGCGAAGAATGTGCGCTTGAACTCCTTGGTGTTTTCCCTTCATGTTCGCACCATTGTCGTACCCCTGGCCACAATCGGCGATGTCCAGACCGAGGTTCGCCAGTGCGGCAAGAAGAGCTTCAGACAACCCCTTTCCTGTTGAGTTGTCTACATCCAGAAATTCGATGAAGTGCTCCATCACCTTCACTTCCGGATCTGATACGTCCACAAAACGCAATATTAGGGACATCTGCTCTTTGTGGCCATCATCAGGCATGCAGTCAAGGATGACGGCAAAATATTCAGCAAGTTTCACTTTATCAATAATTTTCCCCTTTACTTCTGACGCCATAAGGTCGATAAGCTCATTTTGGATCCTATGTCCGAGGTAATGGTCGTGAGCCTCGTCGTTCTTAATTCGGCGGAGATGTTCTTGCATGGTTGGATCGAATTTGGCCAGCATCTCAACTAAGCCTAAAAACTGACATTGTACAGTACATTGTTCGGCGCATAAAGTTTCTCCGTTCTCCCACGAAATGCGCTGTTGTTTTCGGCAAGGTACTGTACAATCGCTAGAATTCTTGTTAACACTGCGCGCCAATGCAGCTTTTCTTTTCTAATTCGTTCTAGCATCATGTTAACTATTGTGCTACCATTGGACATTCTCCTAGCTGATTCCAACCACGCTGTCATGCACTTAACGTGATTTACAGAAACTTCGTGGTGCTGAAGTTTATCGCCAAGATGCTTCCAGTCGCAGCAGCCTTCGTTTGCTATCTGGCCTCTAGTAGCTGTCGTGCCAAACAACTTAAAAGGAAAGCAAAATATTCTGTCTCTGATCTTCGAATAACTTAGCCATCGCCTATCCACTGTTTCTCCGTTCGGCATCCTCCGTGTAAAGAAATTGTTCGAAAAATGTCTGTTACCTTCGTCCTTTGGGTATTCACAGTCACTTAGCCTTGGACCCTTCTCCACTAACATGTCACGCACTTCACTGTTAATATGTTTCCAATTACCTGGATCGTATATGTCCTCGAACAGTGTGCTCGTCGTTTGAAGAGTGTCAGAAGTATGCAGAGGAATGATCGCGCTTTCACAGGAGAGGTCACTTTCTGGGTCTGTTGCAACAACGTTGTCCCCAGAGAATTGCACCAAGTTTTCATTGTTGCTTGTGGGACAACAGGGCGTAGAAACAGTTTTGTTGCCGGCTAGTTTGTTTTCTTCGTCGGACGCAAAACTTGGTATCACAACCTGGTCTGTCGCATCACACCGGTCGCTCACAGTCACAGACAAATCATCATCCGTGTTCTCAAGTTTTTGGTGTTGATCCGCTGATTTTACCGCTACAACAAACTTGTCCAAAGATCCCTTTTGCTTCTGAATGAAATCTTTATATTTCCGTTTCTTGGCTTTCGAGCTCCACTTTCGTATTTACGGAATTTGTCTCTGTCTCTGCCACTCATGATGGTCGCTTATTCTTTGCCCAATAAACGAATAATCGGGCGGTCCGAATTCTGAAGCCAAACTGAGGTGCTACACAAGGCGTGCAATAGGAGCTATTTCTTGGAAGCGATGACTCAGAGGTGTCCGTAGCAACAGGACCACTCTTCTGACCCAAAAGCAACAAACAACATGACTTCTCACTCTATTTCGACAACAAAGAAAAGTTGAGATAAGGCCATTTAGAGTCACGTGCATGGTATTAGCGTCGCCTTGTTGGTGACCCATTGTTAATCCGAAACTCAAGGGCGTAATTATTACGGTACTTTAAAACCAAAAATATCATGCTAAACGCTTTCATAGTAACGGTGTAGATTTCGGGAATTTAAGGCTTCTAAAAGTAAAATATTGAGTAAGAAGTTCTGGTTTATGAAAACTGGTTTCCGAAGAAATCCACCACACCGTATTATTGGCCAAAGTATTCACTTAACTCTAAGCTACGGTACATTAGAATGTTGCAGAGGCCCCGCATATTTGAGCTGACTGTGACAAGAGAATACCTTATCGCGGGGCCTGGGGCGGATGCCCCAGTCGCCACCCCCAAAGGCCGCCTCTGCTGTTAACGTAGCTACGTAACGATGGGTATTTATTCTTTTTCCTGAGAAAAGTTGCTCACACTGATACTACTACCGAACATGGAAATAATGCAAATTTACGGGTTCCTAGGAACTGCACAGGCAAATATTTGTAACACTCAGGAGGAGCTATGTATTTATGAAATTTTTGCTTTAAAGTTGAGTCGCACTGAATTTCTGTTAATTCAGTCTGTAAATGGATTGACACTCTCTCAACGACAGTTAAAAATCAGACAGTGCGTAAAAAGAAAAAAATGAAATGAAATCTTTGAGTTTTACCTACCGGTTATGCCGGTGAGGCTAAAGGAGACGGTGACGATGAGTAATGAATGAAATGGTGGAATGAAGAAAGTGGGAGGAAACGGGAGAACCCCGAGGAAACCCACGCACACGGTGTTTGTCCAGCACAAAGTTCACTTGGCGGGGGCTGGGATCGAACCTGGGACCCCAAGCACCAGAGGTGAACGCTCTACCACGGACCCACCGCGGCCCAGTGCGTAAAAAGAATCATTACAAATTTTTAATAAGTAAATTATATATATATATTCATTCTTGAGGTGAACCGAGGGTCACAGAAATATTAGTCAAGAACCGCATGCCGTCCATGAGCTGGCATGCATATTCTACACCAAAAGTAGCCAAACTTATGAAGTTTCTAAGCTACCGTACGTACGGTTTTCAAATTCTACTGTGAGCTACCAACTTTTTAAAGAAAAATCTTACATTTGTTTATTGCCAATAAACTTACATTTCTAGTAAATATGAAGTCAATTTTAATTAAACTGTATATAACAAAAAAGAAAATGAAATTTAATGGTACATAAGAAAGAAATTGAAGTGTAGTTAGTAATAAATAACAAATGTAAAAACAGATTCTTTTAGATCAGACTTAATTAACTTTAATGAGAAGGAGGGAACATAAGAACTGAAGAGTTCTTTCAAATAATAGTGCTTTATTTCTTCGCAATATAAAAGTCACTAGATTTATTAATAACTCGCTAAATCGTCATTTAAATATTATCAAAAAAAAAAAAAAAAAGCTAATCGAAAATATTATTTTTTGTCGCTATTCTGGAAGTCGAAACCCTTAGAATTACCGACTTTTACCCAAATTGGCAACACTGATCAAGGTTAGCCAACCGAAGCTTTAGCTCGATCTACCGAAAATGTCTCTGCGAGCTACTAATAGCATGGGATGACTGTATTTACAGTGTCTATAAAGTCCTTGCAAATTCAATAAATGCTAATATCTTCGGACAGATTGACCCGATCTCATAAATTCACTGTAGCTTTATTGTTAGACATATTATCAGAAAACTTTGCAGACGAATTGAAAAGAAAACTTAAAAAAAGAAAAATGTATATGTTGCAGATTAACTTGTGATTTTTGCTACAAGAGCTCGGCAATGAGCATTTATTCAAAATGGGGACAGGCACAGAGAAAGCCTATGTGCTCAAGTTTCATCATATCAGTCTGTCCTAACGGTATAACGACACTTTCCAACGAAGTTCAACAAAGATTCACCAATTGTCAAATCCATTCGGCGATAGAATGCAGAGTTTATAGCATCAGGATGGCTGTAAAAAGAAATCAACTGGTCGGCTTACGGTGGCTAAACAGACTACTGAAAAACCAATGGATTGGTCGTGGTGAGGATGATGATAAGCAATTCCTGTCATGGTCTCCATGCTCTTCGGTCCTAATCTCATGTAATTTGTTTTGTGTAGGGTTATGTGAAAGACAGTGTTTACGCCTCTTCTACCAACAAACCTAATAGAACCGAGAGCTCGCATCAATAGCGCTTTCCAACGGATTTATGTACAGATGGTGATCAGAAAAATGGAAACACCTGAACGAAATTGCAACTTACCAGATTAATATTGTGTCGGGCCACCTTTCGCCTTCAGAACAGCCTTGATGCGACGTGGGATGGAGGCATAGAGGTCGTCAATGGTAGCAAGTGGAATTTTTACACCATTCCTCGTGTAGAGCATCGACCAGTTCTGTGAGAGAGGATGGACGTGGAAATCGTCGCCGGAGTCGTGTTTCCAAGACGGACCACAGATGTTCAATTATGTTGAGATCTGGGGATTGGGCGGGCCAGACGAGGTGTTGAACTTCATCCCGATGTTCCTCAAACCACGCTGCAACAACGCCACCTGAGTGAATGGGTGCATTATCATCCTGGAAGATGGCGTCATTGTCCGGGAACAACATCCGGACCATAGGATGCAAGTGGTCTCCTAAAATTGCGACATAATCGTTGGCAGTGATTCGTCCGCTAAGTGTGACCACAGGACCCAATAAAAACCATGATATGGCGGCCCACAGCATCACCGAGCCGCCGCCATGTTTCACAGTTGGGCGGAGACACTACAGATCATAAGCTTCTTTGGGCATTCTCCACACATAAACACGGCCCGTGGTTGGGAATAGGGTGAAGGATGACTCATCCGACCATATTACACGTTTCCAGTCCTGAACGGTCCAGGTTGCATGGTCGCGGCACCATTTGCTGCGTGCGAAAGCGTTATGGTCCCTGATGAGCGGTTTGGCCCGTGCAACACGACCCCATAAGTTCATGTCATGTAATTCGCAGCGGACTATGATTGTCGAAACAGGATGGCGGAGGTGCTGATTGAGTTCCTCCGTCACTTGCTCCGCACTGGCACGAAGGTTCTGCGTGACAACACGCTTTAATACCCGGCGTGACTTGTCACTCATGATTTTCTTCCGCCCACTGTTCCGCTTCCCCCATGTGGTTTTCCCGTGTGTTGTGTAGGCCGTCATCACTTTCGACACTGTCCCACGCGACACACCTAACACAGTAGCCACTGCCGTCACACTCACTCCACAAAACCGCGCACCAACAATTTTCCCTCTTTGAAAATCTGAGAGGTCACCCATTTGACACTACCTCCGTCTCCTGCAGCCACTGGACACTGCTGTTCCACTGCACCTGATGTAGTATGGAGACCGACCTAACGCACCACCACCAGCGGTCCGGCGCTGCGGGCGCCACGACACCACTGCCAACCCATATATCTGACGTGTTGCCAACTACAGGTGTTTCCATTTTTCTGATCACCATCTGTATATGCTACACCAAGTGTGGGAAGAATTTGATTATCGATTTAATATTTGAAGAATTGCTAGGGAGGGTACATGTAGAACACTTGTAGTATGTCACTAAAAACTTTTTGAATACGTCTGCAAAGTTTTGTATTGGGTCAACCATTTACAAATGACCCTATTCTGGTAAATCAAACACGCTAGAAATGAACCACAAACATCATTTGGTCCTCATTTTCTTTTATAAAATTTGACATTATATAATAGCTTGAATCTTACCTTACAGAGAAGAACATAGTGATGATCGAGAGAAGGTTTGTTACCAGTAGAACCATTCTTCCAGGCACAATGTCTGGAGGAACCAGAAAGCTGAACCATGAGATGATAACCAGAAGAGTACTTGGGAAATATGAAACTAATACATGGCTTATGATGTTACGATGGAACACCATCTTGAAGGCTAAAATTTTAGGTCCACCTTCTTGAAACATAGATAAAATAAAAAGTGATTTTTTAAGTATAACATTGTTCATTTAATTACTTGAAATTATTAGTAATACCTTATTCTACACTTTACATTCTTACATGTATCGTACTTCTTGTGCCAGTAAGTAATTTTCCATGGTGATATAGTTTTGAATCCCATTACAGAATACTGTTTTTCTTCTATCACTGGTACTAAGTCTAGTTTTAATCACTTATATGAAATTAGTGGTTTTCTCTATCTACACTAGGGATGGCCACAAAGTTCCGGTTCCGGCGGAACCGGTTCCGCGAGGAACCGGTTCTCGAAGATCCGGTTTTCAGAACCGGTTCTGGAACCGGTTCCGGACCTGGATCCGAAAACCCGGTTCCAGAACCGGATCTTAGGAACCGGTTCTAGACCTGGATCCGAAAACCCGGTTCCAGAACCGGATCTTAAGAACCGGTTCCAGATCTGGATCTGAAAACCCGGTTCCAGAACCGGATCTTAGGAACCGGTTCCAGATCTGGATCTGAAAACCCGGTTCCAGAACCGGATCTTAAGAACCGGTTCCAGATCTGGATCTGAAAGCCCCCAAAGACCCGTAAAGGAAGCACAAAGTTCACCTTCAAACATAATGCAAAGAGGACCATGCACTTGTGCCTTCCCCGCCCAGACCCGCTTGTGCCCCCAGAAAAAAATTTTGGTGTTTAGCCAAATGAGTTGGCCAGTTTGCCTGTTTAGCCAATGAGTTTGCCAGTTACCCACTTTATTTAGCCAAATGAGACAAGCTGCCGCCGCCTGGGCGCCTGCCTGTCGCTTCTACCATTTCATCTAGCATACTGTTCACAGCTTGCCAGCAGCTCGCGTTTAGCGTAGGGATGGTAACAAAGTTTCGGTTCCAGCGGAACCGGTTCCGCGAGGAACCGGTTCTGTTTTCAGAACCGGTTCCAGACCTGTATCCGAAGAACCGGTTCCAAACCTGGATCCGAAGAACCGGTTCTAGACCTGGATCCGAAGAACCGGTTCTAGATCTGGATCCGAAGAACCGGTTCCAGGCCTGGATCCGAAAAACCGGTTCCGGAACCGGATCTTCAAGAACCGGATCCGTTCAGACCCGAAAACCGGTTCCACCAGGAACCGGTTCTGGCCATCTCTAATCTACACTAACGTCTTTGTGTATGTCTGTCGTCAGCTTTTCGCATAGAAAGAGCACGGGTGTCAATCCCACTGTGAATATGTGTCCCCCTAATATTTGTAAAACAGTTTCCATCCCTCCCTCCAATATTTCAAAAATATTAGATCACGTATGACCCAAAACAGGCTGAGTAATGTAGCAGTTTGCTATGTTCACAAAATAATGTTAGGCAACGTGACTATGAAGAAAGTAACACAGAAGTTTATTTCCAATTGTGAAAGAAAACAGTCACTTTTTGACCCTATGAAGGTGAAGGTGGAGTAAACTATAAAGTAACAAACTGATTTTGTTTGGATAGCGAGCAGCAAAGCGAGTTTACTTTACCTATAATAATAATAATAATAATAATAATAATAATAATAATAATAATAATAATAATAATAATAATAATAATAATAATAATAATAATAATAATTTTTAACTATACATTGTTGAGCGTCATTTACATTATTTGTAGGCTTGTAGGCTTAAAAACTGCTTTAAAACTTTCTCGTTTTCGAGTATTCACTCTACACTGCCTTTTATCTTTATTTTGGTTTTGACACACACTTAGTAGCATTTAACTTCAACTAAAACTGTAACACAAGGTTGGACTTTACTGTAAATAAGCAAACAAACTGTAAAGTGTGTGTGTGTTTTTTATTACCAGATTTTCCAAAACATTAGACTGTCAAAGATAAAAATAAAATACACACACAAAGTTTAAACTTTGGTTTAGTTTTTAGGTCAAAAATGCATAAAATGCAATGTACGATGACTATTTAAAAAAAATTCTGGGGAGGACCCCCCGCTTTCCTGTGGGACTCTATACACCTTACTCCCACCGGTAGTGTGTCCCCCGAAAGTTTATGTACTGCTGACACGAATGAGAAAGAGTAATTTAGAGATACTAGAAGAGTGCACGGATAGAGCTTCACCTCATCTAATTTCGTACAAAGTACTTTTATCGATTTTTCTTAGTTGAAGGGGAATTCAGGGAGCGAAGAAACTGATACATCCTTAAAAAAAAGAAAGAAAGAAAGCATTACTTCGTCAAATTGTCACATCGTCAACTGTTCCAAAAATATAATAAATATTGGTAAATATTGCAAAAACGGCCTAAAAATATGTAATAGCTAGAAGGTATTGCAACACAATCATTAAGTTTAAGAAGGAAATACAACGTGTGGAAAAAAAATTTGGAAACACCCTGTGAAATACGTATCTGATATTAAACTTTTGCCATAGCGGAATGTTTAGGTAACGCTGGCGTTTTTGCCCAATTCAACCATCTGTACATGTAGTCTCCTTAACAAATGCCAAAGTTCATTTCGAGTTGAGACAGTGTTTTTGTGCATTTGCCAGTAATTCATGTCAGAGCTGACGGAATTTCAACGAAGCCAAATTATTATTGGAGATCGGATGGTGGGTGCCCTGGCAAGCAAGCTATGCACTTCCGACCACAGTCCCATATATATATATATATATATATATATATATATATATATATATATATATATATATAGAGAGAGAGAGAGAGAGAGAGAGAGAGCTTGCTTGGTCGCCGAGTGATGTAACACGAAGTTTGGAAACTTTTAGGAGAGTACTTTTTACTGTGTCGTCTAGTTCCAAAACCGGCTCTTGTCCATTTACAGCAAATCCCGGAAAATTGAAAACTGTAGAATCGAGATATTTTGTAGAACTAGAAGTATTGGAGAGTATTCATGTGATTCACATGAATACGCTCAAGTATCTCCAGTTCTACAAAACATATAAATCCTACAGTTTTCCTCATTTTTCCATATTTTCTGCAAATGGACAAGAGCCGGTTTGGAACTGGGTGACTCAACTTCAATATCTTATACAAATGAAATCAAAAGAAAGTTATCAGCATTAGAAAATAAACTTCATAATTATGGTTTTGGTTGCAAGCATAAAATAGATATGAAGTTTTCATGAAGTATTGCATTTTAAAGTTCTCTTCTGAAAAAAAAAAAAAAAAAGAGTTGCACCACTTGTGATTCAAGCGATCCATACGTACCATATTCTATCTACTACTGATAGTTGTCAAAATAATGGAAGTACCTGTAGATGAAGTGGTAACATTGTGGATTCGTGTGTAGTATTACAAGGAGCAGTAGCTTGAGTCCTGGTACTTGAGAATATTTCGCTTGAACTAACACCTGGGATGGATAATGTTGTTCTACAAGCTGTGAAGGTATTGGTGGGGCGGCTTTAAGTACTCGAAGCCGAAAATCATTTATTGAGGCGCTCAAAGCTGCCAACATTTAAATGTTATCAACACCAACTATCAAAGAACATGATTACATTAGAAATTGACTTTTGAGGAAATGTGAGATCATGTTTAGTGCGTCAGGTGAGGTAGAACAGAAGCGTGTGATGAACTGTGCACGCGATGGTAACGGATAATGGGAGACCTATCTGAGGAGAAACGAGGATGAATTGTGAGTACTACATTAGTTAGAGCAAGTTTGTCTAAAATGGCGAATATGATAGGTATGTTGCAAGAACAGTGTCCAAAATGATTTTGGCGTACTGTAACTACTTAAGGGCAAAATACATAGGGAAAAAGTAATAGTGGACGAGAGAAAAGTCTCAGTGAAAAGGATCGCTTAGAATTGAAGAATATCGTTAAGAAACACCATAGAACGAACGAGGAGAAAAGTTACTGCAGAGCTCAATCATTATCTGGGACAGCCTATAGTGACAATCAAAGATCGAAAGAAGTTGCCTAACCGTGTCACCAACACATTCAGTGCGAACGATGGTTGCAAACATGCTAATATGATTCGATTAATTCTCTTTCATCGTAAGGATGTACCAAGTAAATCTCTATTGTTTAAATATTGTATTCAATTAATGATGGAAATTTTCCAAGATGAAAAGGCTTTATTCAATTCACAATACTAAAGCTGTGGAAGTGTAATTTCATGAATGATGTTTATGAACCCTCTAACTTTAGCCAAATTTGCAAGATTATTGAGTAGCTGTGGTCACTTTAGGATCTCAGAGTCCGGAGGATCACATACTCCTCCAACCTTGCTCACGGAACTGAATGCTGCGCTTCCTGATACGCACGAGACAAGATTTGAGACTATCTCGTCTCGAAAATGTGCTGTAAAAATGTTATTATCTCGTCTCGTAAAATGTATCCCATTATTCTAGTGGAAGAGTTGTGTCTCGATTCGAATTTTTTAGGAATATTCTCTCTCGTCTCGTCTCGTGTGCATCCCTAACTGTGCTGTATGAGGAATGGTATCACACAGCTACTGAAAACTATTCACTTCTATGTAGTTCCATTCCACCACAAGCCAGAGCTCTTTTGTTGGCTCACAGTAGTTCTTTGCGCACCGTATTAGTCAGGTAAGATGATATTTTTTTTCAAGTGATCCGTGATTCCAATATTTTGATAAGCATGTATATGTTCTAGAGTTAATGTATGCTTATAATGAGCTTTATACATTACATGTCTCCCTGGAACCGGTAATTTACCACTTGCACAGAGTAGCAACATGTTTTTTTTTCTTTTTTTATCTGTTGTTGATATTTTGTTATCATATTTATCACGTTATCTTTCATGAATGTGTAATCTGGAAATCCTGAATTCCAGTTGTTAGAAGAAAAATGAGTTAATACTTACTTCTACCGTAGTTCTCACTTTTATTCACTTGGAATTCAACTTCATAATTAGGAAGGATCATTTCACCTTCTTTGTTGCTTTTATTTCGTAACAGTCTCAGGCTTATCGGAATATCAAACCATGCTAGATCTACTTGCTCGGCGATATATCGCGCTGAAAATAAGAAAGATAATAATTATTTAGCTACTAATTAACTCGAACAATGAGCAGTAAATTTAAATTTTACTCAAAAAGCATTATTTTCTGTACAATACAATTTAGATATAATATATTAGATGGACCATTTACGTATCTTCATAATCCTTTGTAGCTTTCAAATTATTTAACAGAAAACGCGTAAGTTTTGTACCATGCAATTATCACCAAAGAGACGTTGTTTGGCACTGTTTGTGATAAGGGGTAAAACAAAATTGAAGGGAAACGTCAGGATGTCGTTCCCCCACTTCCAAATATACCTATGGCGTTTCTCCACTTCTTAAAAATGCAATGGGGAAAGATACGCACGGGGACGGCTTGATGTTATGCGTCCCCCTACCTTTTCAGATCCTTTTTTTTAACCCCTGTCTGTGATACCACAAGGTTAACAGTATTACTAACCCAACTAGTAGTTGAAGTTTTTGAAATAACACTACGTTAGGTTACTACATATTTCAAATTTACATATAAAACGAGAACTTACAATAGCATACTAATCATGCAGTGTTGCAAACGAAGAATGTTACAGTATCATAAACATCAAAAAACAACCAAATTTGGACGGTTCTGCAACAGTAATAAAGCAAGTGAGATGGACAGGGCAATGCGTATCCAAAGTACGCTAATGTCCAAATTATTGTTGCATGTCTATAAATATATTGTTGTAGGAATATAATTTGAAAACAAATTCGCCCGATAACGTTAGTGTATAATTGGCAAAGACATGTATGTGGCAAATTTCATATCAAAAGAGCAGTAAATAAGAAAAATAAAACTGAAATAAATCTTTCTTGTCCATTTAGCAACATTTTGATTTTTACTCATTCTAATTTTCGTATTTATAATTCTTTTCCTATGAAATTTACCACAAATATACATTTTCCGATTATACACATAGTATCAGTATTAAAAGTACCCTGCAAAATCATTATCAAATAATTTTCTTTGAAAAAGACAGTTATAGATATGCGACAATCATTTTGGACATGAGTGTACATTAACGTTCAATATTACGGTCGTCATACGATGACGTATGTCGAATGGACAGAAACAAAGTTACAAGGAATTGAAAATATGACTCTTTTCAAACGACTCTATCTTGAATTGGGTTGCCAACCGTCCGGTATTTTATCGGACAGTTCGGCTTCTGACCTCCTTGTCGGGTGTCTTATATGGCGTCAAAACCGGACGTTAAATATCCGGTAATTTTTCCTCTTACTAGTCCTATTCTCTGTTCTATTCAGATGATTTTGGAGTGACAAAAGGAATCATTTGTCGATGAACATGGTTAAAGCAGAGCTTATAGTTCGCTTTGATATCAACCTGTCGTGCGCGAAATTTGCCGAAGAGTTGGAGGCAGGAAAATTTACTGAACTTATCAAAACTGCTGAAAGTCAACTAAAGTACATTTTGAAGAGCGTACCTAGCACTGCATCATTCTCAGCTACATCTTCCAATTAAATAATGCATACAGATCCAATAAAAGTATGTAGACATTATCAGCCCCAGCGAAGCTGGTAAGTCTTATTTTACAAATATATTTTTGTGCATGCCATATTTATATTGCAAATTATATTTGCTTTCCTATATTAAATACGATGTATTATTGATGGTAGACAACAAACATTACATGTGTCGACTAAATCAAAACTGGAATAGGTAAGTTTAATAAATATTTCAGAAATAACTAAAATTATTAAATTGGAACACCGAATCGCTCAATTTTAGTTTGGTTTCGTTTGGTTTAGTTTAACGTCCCACAGTTATGCCTGCTAGGTTAAAGGAGACGTGTACCAAGGGCCGGATTTAGGAGGGTGCACGAACACCTCCCCTTCGTTGTAAATATCCACTATCTAAAATGAGAAACTAGCTGTGAAAATAGCAACACTTTGAAATAAGACGTCGTGATTGGGGAAGGGTGTCGCTAGTTTGTGAATTGAAATCTCTTGTAATTTTGATTATTTAGTCGAAATATAAAACTAAACTAAATGAGCTTTAATATTCTAGCTTCAGATGTTTGTTTTAGGGTTTACTAATTCATATTGGACTTCCGAAGAGAAACATCAAAACAATTTAGTTACTGTGTCAATAGCGATAACTCCCAGTCACAACCCCTCTTCAGTTTTATTAGGAATAGGAAAAGAAAGAGAAAAAAGAAGAAGGTAGGAGAGAAGAAGGAGAAAAGGGAGGGAAAGAGGAAATTAGAGGAGAAGGAATTACTGGATGAATGTGGGAATATGGTGAGGGAACTCGAATAGTTTTTAAAAGGTAATTCATATCTAAATGCTATTACCTGAGAATCAATGCTGAAGTGATCCGGAAGAGACACATGTTCCCTCATACGTTCCTAATCTGGATTCAGGCAACTGCACAAGTGGGAGTTGCCGTAACCCAGCCCAGGAGAAAGTTTAATTTGGTTTGTTTATCTGTCATTTTGAAATGTAAAAAAGAAAATAAAACCCGTATCCAGTATCTGCATTCCCAAAGTGGAGATCAACCACACATTTGAATCGGCCAGGAAAGAAAAAAAATTAAAGTTACGTGTATATCTTTATGTAGGCATGTATTAAGTAACAACTATCAGGCAATTGCATTAACTGAATCTTGGCTTACTGACAGTCACAATGACTCTGAACTATTTGATTCGCGGTATGTCGTGTTAAGAGCTGACAGAAATAGTATTACTTCTGGTAAAAAATTGGGTGGTGGTGTTGTATTAGCAGTAAATAAAAAATATCGAGTACAGAAAATTCCTCCCCCAAGCATTCCTAGTGTGGACTGTATTACAGTAAAAGTTTTTGTAGATACGGTTACTTGTATATATATATGTCTTGTGTATATTGCTCCTGGGTCAAATCAATCAACATATAGAGAATATTTTGAATACATATTTAGCGTACTACAACCAGGGAGTAACATTCTTCTGACAGGCGCTTATAATCTCTCACAGGTCACGGGAACTGATTTTAATTTCTTAGCATCTACTGGAACCTGTCAAGAATTATTTCATTTAATGAATTTGTATAATTTACGAACTCTCAATAATATTAAAAACTCATACGGCAAAACACTTGACTTAATACTCTCAAACCTTACTAGCGTAGAGATCATACACGAACACCCTCCCCTTGTATCCGAGGATGCCTACCATCCAGCCCTACTAATCGAATATAAATATATTAACTTTAGAAATGCTAAATGTACAACGAAAAGCGAAGTAAGAGATTATAATTTTTTTAAAGCTGACTTTGCTAAACTGTACCGCGAAATATCACAAACAAATTGGGAACCTATCACAGGTAGTTTGACTGTGGACGGCTCTGTGGATTGTTTCTATAATATACTCTATTCTATTTTTGACCGGTGCATTCCGAAAAAAAGAGCTAAATTCAATTATCCAATTTGGTTTTCAAGTGACATAATTAGATTAATTAAGAGCAAATTATATCACCATAAGAAATGGAAGCAGGGTTCTTGGGACGCACTGTATCACTACAACAAATTTAAAGAATTGAGAGCTCTTTCGAAAAAAGAAATTTCCAAGGCATACAATGCATACTTAAACAACTGTGAGGCCAATATTATAAGCAATCCTAAGACTTTCTGGACGTATGTTAAGAATAAAAAGAGTAATTCGGGAAGTAATTTGTTTCACTATAACGATCAAACTTTGAGTGACGATGCTGCTATTGCAAATGCATTTATGGCAAATTTTCAAGTAACACACAATAAATCAACTTATAATCTTATTCCTATGGAGCAATACAATAATTCGGAAATTCTGGACAAATTAAATATTAACTTTATAGACATCGAAGATGTTGAGAATGCTATTAAAAAACTTAAGCCACGGTCATCTTGTGGGCCGGATAAAATACCACCGTACATCATTAAAGGCTGCTCAGAAATACTGAAACATCCCCTACAGGCTATTTTTAACAAGTCAATAGCTTCTTCTACGTTTCCTATGAAATGGAAGATTGGTGACGTCTGTCCCATTCCCAAGACAGGTTGTCTTACTGACCAAGTAAAAAATTATCGACCGGTAACACTGCTATCTGCACCATCTAAGGTATTTGAAATTATTATATATGAAAAAATTTACTCACATGTACGGTCAGTAATATCTCCCTTTCAACATGGTTTAATGCCAAAGAGGTCAACTGTAACTAATCTCTCAGAACTTACACATTTTATAGCTAATCAAGTTGATAAAAAGGAACAAGTAGACGTAATTTATACAGATTTCTCCAAGGCGTTCGACGTAATTAATCACGATATACTTCTAAGCAAACTTGTGACATTCAATTTTTCACGAAACCTTCAACAATTTATAGCGTCCTATCTTTGCCAACGCAAACATCGCGTTCGATACAAAAATATTCTAACTGAGGAATATGTCGTAGACTCTGGTGTGCCTCAGGGATCGAACTTAGGACCTCTATTATTTATATTATTTGTTAATGATTTACCACCTGTAATAACATCCTCCCACAAACTATTGTTTGCTGACGATTTAAAAATCTATCGTAGTATCTCCACGGAGTTAGAAGCTATTTCTTTGCAAAGCGATATAAATTCTATTTTCCAATGGTGTGAATCAAACAAATTGCTGTTAAATATTAAAAAATGTAAAGTAGTATCATACACCAGGAAAATGAACTATGTCCGCAATGTGTATACTATTAATCAAACACCAATTGAAAGAGTGGATTATATAACTGATCTTGGAGTCACTCTGCAGTCAAACCTATCATTTGATATTCATGTCAACAGAGTAGTTGGTGAGGCCTTTAGGAACCTTGGCTTTGTGATGAGATTAGGAAGTGATTTTTCTAACACCGATGTCCTCAAAACATTATACATTGCCTATGTAAGGTCTAAGGTGGAATATGCAGCGATAATATGGGGTTCTGATAGTAAGAAATATACAAGTAAAATCGAAAACATTCAAAATAAATTTGTGCGCTTTTTAACATATAAAGAAACAGGGATATATCCGAAATTTGAGAAGTATGAAGATCTTCAAAGCAAATATTCATTACAATCACTTGAAAGCAGGAGGACTCACTTCATTTTATCTTTCTTACATAAAATAATACATAGTACAGTAGATTCAGAATATTTACTATCAGAAATCAAACTTCACGTCCCACATAGAGCAACCAGACCCCATAATAGCATATTCCATCTCTCAGCGCAAAGGACTAATGCATTGGATGTATCGCCTGTCAGAAAAATGTTTATTGTATAATAAGGTGTCAGAAAAGCACCCAGAGATAGACATTTTTAGCTATAGACAGAATTTTACTCTAAATAAATAAGGTGTAGATCATGTTATATGTATTTTAAAGTATTTTGCAATCGTATTATTTTGTTATCATGTATGTATTTTAAATTATATTATCATGATGGAAAACTGTAATTAGGCATCCGCCTGTTGTTTTCTGAAATAAATAAATAAATAAATAAATAAATAAATATCTGACGTGATAATTAATACACTACGGAATTATATATATATATATATATATATATATATATATATATATATATATATATATATATATATATATATATATATATATACAATCAATACCTCGTACTGGGCACATATACACATGGGCATCTTGCTATTTAATCACATTCTTTATTATACACATTTATATATTAACTAGCAGCGTTCACCCCGCTTCGCTGCGGTCACCCCGGAACGCAATAAACTTTGTTACTTAGATAATTTTTACTTTTTCGCTTTCAAGTGATATGATAAAAACCATAGAAGATTGCAGTAAATGTTAACATTATATCGCCTGTCATTTATGTTAACCCGCCCCGCTTCGCTGCGGTCACCCCGGAAGTTTTCGCTTTCAAGTGATATGATAAAAACCATAGTATATTGCAGTAAATGTTAACATTATATCGCCTGTCATTTATGTTAACCCGGCGAGTTACACGGTCATGCGGGTTGCATATAAATACGTTTATTTTTACCTATGATGAACTAACAAAGGATTTGTACGTTATGGACACTTGAATGGTCAATTATCTCAAGACACTGGTAATTAAAAATTAAAGTGATATGATAAAAACCATCTAGGGTCCAAATCCTAATAACACCCCAAAAATAAAAGAAATTGGTTCAGCCGTATTAGCGTGATGAGGTAACAAAGGATTTGTGCCTTCTATATATATAAAAGAGATATTTATATCTATATATCTTTATATATTTATATCTATATATATAAAAGAGAACGCACAAATCCTTTGTTACCTCATCACGCTAATACGGCTGAACCAATTTCTTTTATTTTTGGGGGGTTATTAGGATTTGGACCCTAGATGGTTTTTATCATATCACTTTAATTTTTAATTACCAGTGTCTTGAGATAATTGACCATTCAAGTGTCCATAACGTACAAATCCTTTGTTAGTTCATCATAGGTAAAAATAAACGTATTTATATGCAACCCGCATGACCGTGTAACTCGGCGGGTTAACATAAATGACAGGCGATATAATGTTAACATTTACTGCAATCTACTATGGTTTTTATCATATCACTTGAAAGCGAAAACTTCCGGGGTGACCGCAGCGAAGCGGGGCGGGTTAACATAAATGACAGGCGATATAATGTTAACATTTACTGCAATCTTCTATGGTTTTTATCATATCACTTGAAAGCGAAAAAGTAAAAATTATCTAAGTAACAAAGTTTATTGCGTTCCGGGGTGACCGCAGCGAAGCGGGGTGAACGCTGCTAGTAGATAATATTATCATTACTCATGCATTTATTTATTTATTTATTTACTTTTCTCTACTAGGTCGATTTATTTTTAGACACCCTATACTTTCTTGTTAAGCCCAAGACTGTTCAAAACAGTCTACCAACTACATTAAAATCAGCAATTACCATAACCCATTAATTAACACGTGTGATCCTATATACACTGAATATGAATTTCTTTCGTAACAAACTACGGTATAATTCACTTCACGGCTTCGAAATTTATTTTGTATACAATGAAAGCTCAATGTTCTAAATAGCATGCAACTATCTATATATCAGAAAATGTCAACAATGCAATTGCTCGCAGCAAGCACCGAATAAAGAGGATTCGTAAACGCAGCCTGGCAACAAAAGCAATATCATATGGGCAAAACTCCAGGTTAAGTGGAAACGCGATTATTATTATTATTATTATTATTATTATTATTATTATTATTATTATTATTATTATTATTATTATTATTATTATTATTATTATTATTAATATTTTGGTTACTACGTTATATAAATGATCGTGCTTTCCCAGAAAGGTAGCTTGCGATGTTAGTTATCTAGAAATCAATTCTTACAGGCCTAAACTAATATTTACTTATTATTCATAACGAAAAAGGGGTCATTTTCGTATTGACCAGATCACTAAGTATTTGAGTAACAGGACATTAGCAACGGACAATACTAAATTTAGACGCAGTGGCGCTAGTAATATGAAAAATGAAATGAAATATTTGAGTTTCACGTCCCACGGTCATGCAGGTTAGGCTAAAGAAGACGGTGATGATGAGAAATGAGAAAAATTGTGGAATGAAGAAGGTGAGAGGAAACGCGAGAACCCCGAGAAAACCCACGAGCACGGTGTTTGTCCACCACAAAGTCCACACGGCTCGAGCTGGGATCGAACCAGGGACTCCAAGCACCGGAGGTGAAAGCTCTACCACTGAGTCACCGCGCCCCCCGCTAGTAATATGAAAACAACCCGTGAACAACTGAATAATATTTGCACTGTTAATCATGTTTTGCACTATTATTGTTCATTATAAGTCATGTATTAGGTAATTATGGTACGGAACTACTATGGAATTCTTCACTAAGGAGTAACGTACTTCATATGACGAACCAAATATATAAATAAACGAACAACAATACACTGTACACCGATGAATATTTCATACATTCATTCGTACCTTACTTCTAAAATCTACACTACTCACTTAAACATATGCACATTACATTCCACATACCCAAGAAAGTAAATACTGATATATATAACTATACATGCTAATACATATATTATCACACCACTCAACTATATATATAAACCAAATAAGATTATCTAAATTCACCAATCGGCCTTATGAACTGGCTGTGCGCATCTTCATTGGTGGCTGTGCGGGAACATTTTCTTGTGTGGTGAAGCCTGTAATCCTTATAATCTTTATGAAGAGTTTCTTGCGCTTCCTCTGAAATTAACCCGATAGGCAGATCTGCAGCTTGTATTATTTCGGCCCCATGTATCAATATTTTGTGCACTATGGAAGGCATATAGTACCACGGGTATAATTGTATAGCTAATTTAGCTGTTTCCGCTGTGTACAATCAAAATTTATCTCAATCAATTGCAGAGTTGCTGTTAATTAAATCCAGTATTATACCAAGCCGGCGAATCAAGTTTTCGTTTATGTGTGTAATTTCTGCTGTTAGAGAAAAATGTCGGAAGAATATCCTGGAGGTATTTCCGGTGTTCGTCGAACCATAACCCTGTTTTACGACATCAACTTTAATCCCGAGCTCATTCATGAATCATTGTTAGATACGTTTCTTTTCAGCTTCTTTGATTGGGAGTGTATCTTTCGTAGTTCTCCACGACTTGAATTGTTGATTGTAGCTTAGATGTAGTACATATTCCATGAACTTGATTCGAGCATGAAGAGGCGAAATCCCAAGCTTCAGTCCTTTTTCATTAGATTGCTTCAGTTCAAGTTTCGAATTGAATTGAATTGATTTTGAGTTTAACGTCCCGTCCAGCAGCGAGGCTATATGAGACGTGGACCTACTGATTAACGTGGAATCCGAACCACATGAGCTCCGCCGGGAATCGAATCCGGGCCTCCCACGCCAAAGGCGCATACGCTAACCGCTTAGCCACGAAGGAACTCAGTTCAAGTTTCGATAAGTCGTTCATCTCCGATGGGCGAGCCCCACAAATGAGGCAGTTACTTGCTGCAGATGTCTCACCAATATGTTGAGCAACTTTTCCGTCCAACATTGTCAAATGTAAAACATGTTTTACAGTGATATAGTTGGGCCCTAGGTTTAATCGTGTTTCTTGCAAGCTCTTGATTTCCCTTTCAACCCTCAATTACTCAGTTTTTATTGTTTCAGGTGTCTCTTTCATGAATTGATACCTGAGTGATCGAGAGTGTTGCGTCGAGGAAGATGGAGCGGGACTTCTGCGGAGGTCTCGGTAATTTTGTTATCATTAGGGTGACAATCTTTCTTTGCGCGCTGGATTTTTTTTTTATAGCTGAGGAAAATATTGAACCCTTTTTCTTTTGTGGCAGCTCTGATTACCTCGTATTGATATTTGGAAAGCTTAACCTGTGTAAAGATTGATAATGCAAAATCAGGACTTCGATGTGTTGATTCCGCATTCAGGAAACTTTCCGATGTGTTTCCTGAATGCGACGAAGCAGCCGCGTCTATTACGCTTTCGGAATCTGATGCTGTTCGATCGTGAACTTTACGTCTTTTACTTCTCTCAGAACAATCTTCAAATCACCTTTTAGGCCTTCCAACAGGATTGGAAGACTTCGCCGAATGAGCATCATCACTGGGGAAACTAATCACAAATTCAATATTCATCCATTCGCGATACTTCTTGCGAAAATATGTTTTACTGTGATTCACTACTTTTTTTGTTTTTGTACATAATGCAGCAAAAATCTTTTCTTTATTTCATCACAAATTCGAGAAAGCTTATCTTCATGCATGTGCTGATACCTTTCGCGAATAAAACACTCCACTGATCCACCTGTAAGTAGCACTTCACAAAGTTTGGCATATTTTACTACTTCTTCCATTATGCGGAAAGAGCGCACACTCTCACTGAAACAATCCTGTAACTACTAAAAGAAACTTCATGACAGCCTATTGACTTTATAGTACTCGCTGCACACGGCCCTATTTACACTTCCTACAATGTTGCTCCACGGGAACTGGGTTTTCTTAACGCAGTCAGCCAGCTTACAACGGTGCTATGGCTACATTTTGCGGCATATTGTGATGCAATTTACAGAGAAAGTAGTTTACTACAGTAGTTTCATGAAAACGTTTAAATTAGAGCGGAGTTCAGCGGAGCTTTTTTTATAAGCCTAGACATGTGTGCAATTCCTTGAAAAATTGACTATTTTGCTCAAATTACCCCTCCTATGTAACTTTTTTTTGACGAACCAATTGTTTGTCGCATGCTTGCCTGTATTCACATCAGTCACGTTGGGGCAGCTGTTTTTTTTTTTTTTCCATAAAGCAAAATTGTATTTTACTTTTCAATAAACCTACGTAAACTCAAAAAATTCAACATCGTTGCGTTTTAAATACAATTTACTAATTGCAAAAGAATGCTAATTGCAAAATCATTATCACAACCGGATTCATCGGTTCATTTACTATAGAAAACGTATAGATTTTCGCCCAAATTGCCACTTTCATGACATTCCATTTTGTCCGCCTTGGCCCCACTGTGCGTCGTCCCCCCACCTCGAAAAAATATGTACGGCGTCCCCCTAGTTTCTAAAAAATTACAATGGGCAAAGATAGGCAGGGGGAACGGTGTGATGTCATGCCGCTACCTACCGTTCCCCTACCTTTTCAGATGCACTTTTATCCCTGGTTTTTACCATACCTCCAGAACGGTTTGAGATATCAAATTCTATTAGTTTTCTGTCTATTAATTTAAAAGGTACAAGAGATATCGAGATAAATATTGTCCACTCTGTATATAAAAATATATATACACGTACAATATATATCCTGAGAAGATTTCTTAAAGAGTTCGAACAAACCATACGCCAGTGGTTGTCACATTTTCATTTTGGTTAGGCTAGGAATTGCCAATAGACACCAGTAATAATGATTAGCTAACGTCGTCTGCAATTTCCGAGAAATCTGGATTTTGCAGTTGCTCCTACCGGTGAAAATTTTGTTCACAGGGTTGCCGGAAAATCCGGAAATCTTATATAAAATTGCGTGACGTGTTTCGAAAACAAATGGTATTTCGATAGCGTATATTTCTGTGTATGGGTCATGGTGGTTAAACGCTTATCTCAGGTGCGTGACGTTCCTGGTTCGATCCTCAGCCGAATAATTTATAGTGGGCATCATCGTGTCAGTGGGTTCTCTTGCGGTATGTTTCGTTTCCTCCCATATTCTCAATCCACCATTTCTTCCATCATCATTCACTTGCCTTAATTACCGGTCTACGGCGGTTGGTTGGCGGGAGATGTTATTACGCATATACCACACAACGTTCCTAGGACGTCAAAGTTTGTTCCTAATTATCCCATATAGTTCCCGGGATTATCGGAACAATGAGTAGACATCCCATGGCCGACTGCATGGGACATCCTAAAGGATCTCCACGGGACGTCCCAGATGGAATAGGAGAACCCAGGGAAATCCCACGCCGGATATACCTATTACCACAATATCCCACGATTTACCAGTGGACAGCCTTTTGAGGTCTCGTTGAATATCCCGTTTTCCGGGATATTAGCGGACATCTGGTATCCCACGGAGGTCTATGGGTTTCCCGGAAGCAAATTCGGATGATCCTGGGATGTCGCGTTGTCCATTGCGGATGTCTTGGATGTCTTGTGGACGCCCGTGTCCTATGTGGGTAACATGTATCAGTCCTGAACAATATCCTCCCTGAGTTATATCTCCCGCCAACCAAATGAAACTTGGAAACACTCTTTCGTGTCTTATTCAGGTTATGACACTTTGAAATCGGATGTAAACATTCTTGAAACAAATCAAATCTTTGAATTTTACGTCCCACAGTTAACCCAGCTAGGCTAAAGGAGACGCTGATGAAGAGAAATGAATGAAATGGTGGACTGAAGAAAGTAGGAGGAAAGGGAAGAACCCCGAGGAAACCCACGCCCACGGTGTTTGTCCACCACAAAGTTCACTTGGCGGGAGCAGGGTTTGAATCAGGGAGCCCATGCATCAGAGGTGAACGCTCTACCACTGAGCCACCACGGCCCCTACATTCTTGAAACACTTTGTAATTTTACCGAATGACGGAAGAATTGAGAAAACGACAGATCCTGAAGAAAACCGTCTGAAAGCATATTGCTCAGCTCACCAGTCTTACATATCCTAAGATATCATACTGAACTACCATGCCCCCCGTTTGACTTGGAATTTACTTTCTAGAGATATGTTAATAATAGCGCTGCCTGTAAATCCGGAACGCTATACTAAATTACAAGATTCTTTGGAATGCTTAAAGCGAAGAGAAGCATTATATACTAATTCACTTTCTTCCATTAAATAGTTGTTCAAGTACGTAATCACATTTTTAGTCATTTTACTAGACTTTCACCTCTCTAGTTAATCAATCGTAAGCAGATGATTTACCTCTACCCCCTGGTGAGCATTTTTTAAAAAAATTCTCAGGATCTGTTATGTTTCGTGATTTCACACTGTGACAGAGTGGTAGCTTAGAAGCGAACCGGAAACATGTAACCATTGTTGCGTAAAAAGAAGGAGAAAGAAATATGCCACAAACATTTGAAAAAATAAGTTTTTCCCCACATCGTAAGCTTCTATTTAAAAAAAAAAAAAATTCCAACATTTTCCCATTGTTGTCTGTTCAGTTTTATTAATTAAAACAATATATTTGTCTTCTTGAATAGTCAGCGGAAAATTACCAAAAAATATCGGTCACGGATTAGTGATAACAATATTTCAGAAACAAGATGCAGATTGGAACAGGGTACTAAAGATAACAATAAGATTGAATACTACAACCTTTTGTCCCTGGCTCAATAAAACGTTCAATGCTTCGTTCAATGTCAAAATAGTTAAATCGTGAACTTAATTAAATCCATGTTTTATGTATTCAAATATTTTTTCAACTTTAAGATTTCTATACTCATAAGTAAAAGAGAATAATTTTATACCTAATCCTGCGAAAAAAGTAAACTATAATATTCCCTTTCTTTCTTCATCGCTGAAATCTGGGACATTAGGGATGCGTACGAGTCGAGTCGAGACAGAATTTTCCTGAGAAAATTCGAGTCGAGACACAGCTCTTCCAATAGAAAAATATACGTTTTTCGAGTCGAGACATCACTTTTACAGCACATTTTCGAGACGAGACAGCCTCAAATCTTGTCTCGTGCGCATCCCTATGGGACATTTTAGCGTCCCGAGACGTAGATCTCGATTCCGTGACGGTCCCGGATTTTCCGGGATGAATGACAACCCTAGTTAACAAATACAGTAGAAACTTACATGATAGAACCATCCACATGCACTTCTGCATATCCAGAGGATAAAGTCCAAATTCCATTCCACATAACAGCTTGATTGGTCCTCTGAGAGGGTAGAGAATACAAATAAAGATAGTTTAATTAGCTAGACGAAATGACATGAAGGTAGGAATTTAATTAGTTCGTTTTACACAGAAAATAACTAATTATACTCAATGTTTCATTTCCACGGCCAAGCATGCATCCCTACTAGCAGAGACAACTTGCAAACCGCATGCTGTACGCTTTAATTGCAAGTCGGCCAAGCTTGCATCTAGCTTGTTTGGAAAACGTGCAAGTATGCCGCAAACTGGATTCCAGTAACCTTGCATTCAGTGTTCCATTCCAGTTTGACGTAAGCATTTTACAAGTCAAGTCAAGTCAATAGCCAATGAACGGCCAGTGATACTATAACGTTCTGCAAAGGGTCTAAACCACCGCTTGCAAGTACAACAAAAGGCAGATTCTATGAAAGCATGTTGTGTTAACTAATAACAAGTACTGTTATTCATCAAAATACTGAAAATAACTTATTAAATAGAATTTAGATGATAAGTAAGTCACTTTTAGCCGGGTCGCAGCATTAGTCCTAAACTGTAAAAGTCCTAAACTGCTCAGTAAAAAATGGTTTTGTTGATTCATGCACAATGGTTGTGTTTTAAACGAATTATGTGAAATGTTGACGCAAGTCTGTTGTTACTTCAACTCCCTTGCATTTTGCACTATGATAATAGTTACATCTACCACCTGACCTGATGCGGAGTCTTTTTGGCAATACAGCATTGGATGATTTTTCAATATACAGCTGCCAAACACTATTTTTAGAAAAAAAAGTTATTAATCGGACTTTTATTAATGGAACACGACTCTTATGGGCATAATAACGAGTGATATAAATTACTTATAAGTGGTTACGAAGAACAAAACACAGTCGGCAACGAAGAGAAACATAGTGCATCTTAGGAAAGATATATGGCAACATTTCTACTTACGTAAATGTTGTCAAAAAATTCATACGTTCACAAACTATTTTCGTGAAGATTACAGGAAATTGAAATTTTAGTTACTTGGTAGAAAAGTCAAATGTGCCGTGTAAAGCTTTGCTTATACCTAAAAGAAAAAACTAGTACAAATTCTCCATATCAGTTGCTTAGATATTTATACTTGTCAAAGTCAAGTCTGGCAAATTTAGAGTGTTGTTACATATACCGTAAGACGGGGTTACTTTACACAAGATTTAAGTAATTTTAAAGAAAATCGCATGTAACTTACAAACGTAATGATTTAGAACACTGTATTTTAAACATATAATAGCTAAATATATAAGGAAAACATTAATGTAAGTTCATTAGTAAATATTCAGTACGACCATATTTATTGAAATATAAACTTTGGTGGAAAGTAACCCCACCTACGGGGTTACTTTGCACAACATACAAAAAAGTATGTTTAACATACGAACATAAGGTTTTTGTGCAATGTTTTCCCTTCAGTATTTATACATTTCACTTCCTACACAAAACTGCACAGTCTACAAATATTGATATTAGAATGATGGTACCGGTATCAGTACGTAATTTGAATTATCGGTATTTGTAAGGGAAATTATGTATTTTCTGATACCGACGCAGGAACCGCATTCTAATAGTTTTGCGTATGTCCCACAAAAATGCCAACTTAGGAACAGAAAAAAAATCCCGTGAACTGATTTGGTTTAGTTATTTTTTATGTGAAAGAGTATCATCTCAACCATAATCAGTGGAAGATTTACAGGGTTTGGGACTGTCAGGCTGAAGCCCACTCAAATTGCATGATTTCTTTTCAAAAATCTAATGTTAGTCATTTCTATGCGTATAAGCTGCAAGCCTCCCCAAAAAAAACGTACCTTTTGTGAGTGAAACCCCTCTGAAACTGCTTTTCTGGATCCGCCACTGTTCATAACTTATTTTCCAACAAGAAATTCATTGCGACATCTATCTGAATAGGAAATTTACCTAACTTTAGAATGCAGGAGTTTCAGTAGTAGTAATTTCCTATCTAAGTGGTATTCTGGACTAGTGCAAAGTAACCCCAAGTAGAGACTGAAACTACCTTCTCCCAGTTTTACTTTTTTATGACTTTAAAACGTTTCACATTTCAATTTCAACTATTGCATCAAGGTACCATTAAAAACAGTAGTATTCTACGAAACTGACTTAACTTTGACGGAAAATCTTGTACGTGATATCTTTCAAATTTTGGCGGCCTTTATAGTGACTGGTTTGCATACCTCTACGACAACGAACCCTCCCGGTAATTAGAACTGATGTTAAGCACCGACATTATAGCCAAAATACAGTTAGATGTTCTATCTTACGGTGGCAGTTGAAACTTCCTCTTTACTGTTCATGTTTTTACCGACAGAGAACAGTGATACTAACCTGAAACTTTACAAAATACCATCTTGAGAGGCAGAAATTCCCATTTTTGCTCCTAAATTTCCCACGTTATACTAATTAAAAAAATTAAAAACTTATAAAATACGTATGAAAAATGAAGATAGTATATGACACCAATTTTCTTCAATACATGAGTTATTTATTCCTAATCATTCAGCGATTTTCAGCATTTAGGAATATTTTTAAAACAAGAATTTTCCTTACTTGAAAGCAAGAATTGAAAATGTTGAGAAAAACAAGTCCATTTTGTTGTCAGAATTTAGTGTTGCCACCGCATCTTTGCACCATCGTAGCACTTTATTCTCCAGTGAAGAATCTTATGTGGGACGTTTGCGAAGTTGGTTGTTTCTCGTTTACATTTTTTACTATCTCCCATTAATCATTGTTTTCCTTTTTATAAATACCAGAGCACAATATACGTTCCTTTGAGCTTTTTTTTTTATTTGAAGGATACCAAATCACTTCTGTACTAGCATACACTAGGTAATAAAATTTGACAATTAGAACTCGTTTCAAGCTTATTGAAGACTCAGTTTAACTATCGACATTGAGAACGAAAAATACCACATATATTGCCAATTTCGAGGAAAACCCCAAACACCGTGCTCGTGGGTTTTCTCGGGGTTCTCCCGTTTCCTCCCACTTTCTTCATTCCACCATTTCACTCATCTCTCATCATCACCGTCTCCTTTAGCCTAACCGGCATAACCGTGGGACGTAAAACTTAAAGATTTCATTTCATTTCATTTCATTTCAATCCTAACCAGCACAAAAGATGCCGTCAAATATGGTCTAAAAGTTGGAGTGAATTCACCTGTTGGCTTTAAGTAATGTTGTTCAATAACAATAGACCCGTTGAAAAACCTGAAAGAAACTTTACGGGATGCCAAGGACATACCGGTATAATATCTGGAACCACTGAGACAAACCTATCTGATGCCAGAACCACGGTATATCAAGAACAATTTCCTATTTGTAGCGTCCATAACTAGTTTCAATTACAATTTAAACTCAAGCCAGCATTACTACCACCAATAACAGGTAAACATTAAGGAAATAAGGCCTGAAATTCGACATCCAAAGCTGTCAAGATAAGCTTCACATCATTTCTCTTCATACTGACCCTGGAGAAGAGAACAATGTCAGTTTTGAAAACGATGTACAATGTACACGCCACTTGCTTGATACCCCAAGATTGTATTACGATATCATGAAAAGTTCAACCCCGATCTGTTCTGTAACGTGAAATACTTATAAAAATGAAATTAGTATTTTCCTCTCCCAAAATTTATAATCAAGCTATATTCTTAAGAACAATTTACCTAGTTCTAGACCCATTCTTATAATTCCAAGATGGACTCATATAATTGTCAATCAGCTGGGCACGGGACTAGTAGCTACATCTAGAAAGAAATCGTGGGATATATATTTGAAAAACGTGAATCCTTGTTAGAGCGACTTAAAACTAGGGATGGGCAAAACCGGTTTTTGTAGAAACCTGTAGCCGGTTTCTAGAAAAACCGAAATCCGAAAACTGACATTTCGGTTTTCTCCAAAACCGGTTTCTTTCTTTCTTTTTTTTTTTTTTACCGAAACTGGTTTCGGTGAAAACTTTTGGAAAACACATAAAACTATTTCTGTGGAAACGGAATCGGTTTCCGGAGAACAACGAAACACTATTCTGATCAGAAATAGAACAAATTTTGGACAAAAATCGGAACCAGTTTTGAAAGAAATCGAAACCGGATCCGATGAAAAACCAAACTTTTTTTGGAGAAAACCGATAATCGGTTTCGGTGAAAAGCGAATTGGTTTTGAAGAAAACCGAAACCGATTTCGGTAAAAAAAATTTTTTTTGGAAATTTTGCAAAATCCAGTTTTGGTTTTCCTGAAAACCGAAAAACCGGTTTTTGTGCCCACCGCTACTTAAAACATCATCCCATTGGTATAAATTTTGAAAATTCCGCAGGAAGGGTTTTGAATGATATGTTCCTCTGGGTACGGTCTTAATATATACTAATATTTTTAAATCAGATCGTATACTACGTTTTCTTGTCACGTAGCAACATTCGTTTTCATAAATAATACAATATGCGTTGAGTTTTACATGAGACGAGACATGACAAGGTTTTCGTGTCAAGTTAGAGAGACGGGACAGAGTTCTTCCTATAGAAACGTATACTTTTCCCACGGCGAGACACAGTTTCATAATATCTTTTCAAGACCAGACACTTTCACATATTGTCTTGTAGACAACCGTAAATATGAAACCTGAATATAATTTTTACTTTGTAGGATGTGTCATCAACGTTTCTTTATTATTATTATTATTATTATTATTATTATTATTATTATTATTATTATTATTATTATTATTATTATTATTATTATTATTATATTATATTATATCTATATATATATAAAAGAGAACGTACAAAATTTTGTCCGCTCATCACGCTAATACGGCTGAACCAATTTCTTTCATTTTTGGGGGGTTATTAGGATTTGGACCCTAGATGGTTTTTATCATATCACTTTAATTTTTAATTACCAGTGTCTTGAGATAATTGACCATTCAAGTGTCCATAACGTACAAATCCTTTGTTATTAGTTCATCATAGGTAAAAATAAACGTATTTATATGCAACCCGCATGACCGTGTCACTCGGCGGGTTAACATAAATGACAGGCGATATACAGCGGAAAATAGCTTGAATCTTCTGTTTAAAATTTTTTAATTGATTTGCTTATTTTTACAGACACTTTTACAATATGCCAGCACCGGGATGACCGCAGCGAAGCGGGGCGGGTTAACATAAATGACAGGCGATATAATGTTAAGATTTACTGCAATCTTCTATGGTTTTTATCATATCACTTGAAAGCGAAAAAGTAAAAATTATCTAAGTAACAAAGTTTATTGCGTTCCGGGGTGACCGCAGCGAAGCGGGGTGAACGCTGCTAGTTATATTATATTATATTATATTACATTATTATTATTATTATTTGACTTCTACCAACTTACTAACTAACTTGATACTTACGATATTTTGAATTCGAGAGTGTACTTTCCAGTTATGTACATCATGTTACCTCCTAATTCAGTCAGTGATTTCGTGTTTACAGCAGGAAATATGTTTATCTCTGGTTTCCATAGCGAATCGACGTGCTGTGCGTGAAGTACAAATTGACCACCTGATTGTTTGAAAGCAGTTTCGTTCACGAGAATTCTATTATCAGCCCACTTGATTAACGCTAAAGTGTATAAAGTCACAATCTGTAATAAAAAATAATAATAATAAGCTTTATGTAAGTGCAATAAACAGGTTGTGAGTAAAATACATTTTGTGTGTTATCAAAGTATTGTATTATAGTAGCTTAAGAATTTTAAAAAAGTAAAAATAATATAAAATGTAGTGTAAATTAGTCAATTGAGTAAAATAATTCCTCTGTCATGCTGCTAAAATATTCAAGCTTCCAATCTAAATGAACAAAGTAAAAAGAGGAGCAGAGAGCTTAAATCTACGTCTTAAAAGAATGTTGCTGCAGTTATCGCTTAATGAGTTAGATGTCATAAAAGTTTTCTCTTTGGCACAATTGCTACAAATTTACGAGGGTGATTCAGAAAGTAATGCCCCCAAGCACACTACTTGGCCAATAGTATTGCAAACATTCTGAACTGTTTATCATTAATGCATTGATGTTTAAGCTATAGAATACCACTTGTTTCACCTTCCTGTCTCTTTTGGTTCCAGAGTAATGGAAGAATCCATGGCATCCAGTGGTGGCATCCTCTTAAAACAGCAGGCTGTCATTGTATTTCTGACTGCGGAAGATTGTACGCCTAGGAACATTCATCGCCAGCGACAAGTCGTCGATACACCCGGAAACGAAGCATCAGTCGATGGAGTACCCCGTCTGCTGGCAAAGTGTTGTTGACATTCTGCTTCATCCTGCCTATAATCCGGATCTTGCGCCCTGCGACTTTTGGCTCTTCTCCAAACTTAAGGATCACCTTAAAGGCCGACGCTACAGTCGTGACGAGAAAGTTTAAGCAGCAGTTCGGCAGCAACCACTACAATTCTTCGCCGACAGCATGAAAAACCTTGTTTCCTTTTGGCGCAAGTGTGTTGCCCGTAATACGGACTATGTTGGAAAAGGACGCAACTATTTGTAGCTGACATTGCAAGCTTTCCACTGATACTCGTATCGGTGCTATCTGTCACACACAATTAAAGGTATCACCTTGGAGGCATTACTTTCTGAATCGCCCTCGTATCTAAGTAAAGAGTTGAGTTTATTTTGAGTTTAACGTCCTTTTCAGCTATATGAGACGGGACCTACTGATTAACGTCGAATCCGAACCACATGTGCTCCCGCCGGGAATCGAACCCTGGTCTCCCACGCCAAAGGTGCGTAAGCTAACCGATTAGCCATGAATTATCTTGTATCTAAGTAAAGAATATGCCAAGAAGCATATATGAAAAATTTCGTATTCTCAATATGTATACAATTTGGCAGTTACAGTATTAGTATTAGATAACTGGTATTGATTAATATTTATTTAGTATTTTTTTGCTTATAAACTTCATTAAATACTTTTCTCCCATTCCCCAAGGTTCTCTAACGTAAGAAAAAACATTTATTCCAATACTCTTAACTAAAGATAGGATGTTTAGCCATCAAAATCTGGAAAATGGACACTTATTCAAAAATAGGTACAAAAGTCTAATTCAAGTAGTTGAAGATCACCATTGAATGATACAAAAATACTCAAATAAAGCGGTAAATAGTAACTATGTAATTGAGAAATACGCCTGATTGTTGCTTTGTAGTGAAATTATTTCCATGTACACCATGAACTAACTAACTAACTAACTAACTCTATGGCCTATGGAACCCGGAGGTTCAGTGCCGCGTTCACAAAAGCTCTCCACTGACTTCTATCCTTAGCTAATTGCATCCAGTTTCTACTTTGTATTCCTATCTCTGCGAGATCCATCTTAATATTATCCTCCCATCTGCGCCTAGGTCTTCCTAATGGTCGTTTTCCTATGGGTCTACCAGTCAGGACTTTGAAAGCGTTTCTACTTTCTTCCATTCTAGCTACATGACCTGCCCACCTAAGCCTCCTAGACTTGACGACCCTAACAATGTTGGGTAAACCGTATAAACTATGTAGTTCCTCGTTATGAAGCTTCCGCCATTCCCCATTCTCGTTCCTCTTAGGTCCGAATATTCTTCTCAGGATCCTGTTCTCAAATACTTTCAGTCTATGTTCTTCCCTCAGAGTAAGCGACCATGTTTCGCAACCATACAGAACAACAGGCATGATTATCGTTTTATATATTTTAAGCTTCAAATTCCTCGACAGAATTCGCGAAGACAAGAGATTTTGAACCGAATAGTAACACGAATTCCCTGCTTTTAGTCGACATTTAATTTCTTCGTGAATATGATTTTCGTCTGTTAATATTGATACTAAATATTTGAAAGTATCCACTTTATCAAAAGTATTATTTAATATTTTAATGCCTGCACACTTTGCCGTATTACGGTCCCGACACACTTCCATGTATTTAGTTTTCTCTGCATTTACTTCAACACCCATGTCCCTGCAAGCGTTTAATAAGATCTCTGTATTTATTTCTACTGTTCTCCTATCATTCCCTATTAAATTTACATCATCAGCATATGCCATAACCTGGTGAATGCCGTTCAACTCTAGGCCCTGGTTGCTATCTTTAATTTTCCTCATGGCTTATTCCAGCACAAAGTTAAATAATAATGGCGACAACGCATCTCCTTGTTTCAGGCCATTTTCGACGTGGAAGCTCGTGGACAAAAATTTTCCTACCCGGACTTTACTTTGGGATTCACTTAAACATATCTTAATTAATCTAATTAGCTTTCTCGGTATTCCAAGTTCTGTAAGAACGTTGTATAATATTTCTCTCCTAGCCGAGTCGTACGCCTTTCTAAAATCAATAAATAGTTGATGTACCGGGGTATTGTATTCCCACTTCTTTTCGAGTATTTGGCGAATGGTGAATATTTGGTCGATAGTTGATCGATTTCGTCTAAATCCGCACTGATAATCTCCGATAATTTCATCTGCGTATGGGGTCAATCTTGCTAACAGAATATTTGAAAGGATTTTATAGGATGTTGACAGAAGAGAAATGCCTCGATAATTATTACAGTCAGTTTTGTCGCCTTTCTTGTGAATTGGAACAATGATTGATTCTTCCACTCTTGTGGCAATTCTTCCTTGTTCCAGATAAGGAGAATGAGTTTGTGTATCTTCTACCACAATTTTTCGCCTCCAGCTAAAATTAACTCAGCCGGAATTTCATCTACACCCGGAGATCATCTACACCCATGTACACCATGTCCAAAATTATTGTCGCATGTCTATAAATATATTGTTGTAGGAATATAATTTGATAACGAATTCACCCGGTGTTTCTTATAATGTTAGTATGTGTATAATCGACAAAGACATGTATGTGGTAAATTCCATGTCAAAAGAGCAGTAAATAAGAACAATAAAACGAAAATAAAACTTTCTTGTCCATTTAGCAACATTTTGTTTTACTCATCCTAATTTTCGTATTTATTATTCTTTTTCTATGAAATTTACCACAAGTATACATTTCTCGATTATATGCATAGTATCAGTATTAAACGTATCTTGCAAAATCATTATCAAATTATATTCTTACAAGAAGACAATTATAGATAAGCGACAATAATTTTGGACATGAGTGTACATTTACTAAAATTATTTACGGCACTTTGTGACTTTATATAGCTGTCCAAAGTTTATAGCACTTTATCACTTCACACAACACACGCAATAAAGAAATGGCTGGTTACTTTCGAACAAATACGTAAATTATTAGATGTATTTTAATTCAATACATTTTGGAAGTCTTTCTTAACAAATCTTTATCTGTCATTGCTATGATAATTTTTTTAAAGTTCTCAGTTGATATATGAAGTTTTCTATCAGATAATACATTTTATTTTTTAAGGATGTAATCGGGCCATACTTAAAGCATACAAGGAGATTTGGTTCAAGTTCACTTAGTACAATTTCACACAGTGGCGGATCCAGGGGGGGGGGCGATTGCCCCCTCCCAGAAGATGAAACTTTCTTATTTTATATATAAATAAAAACCCATCTCAGAGTTCGGAGCTCTTAAAAGTAGCTCTAAGTAGCAGTATTACAACCCACCGCCCACCCAGAAGTCCATCCTGAATCCACCCTTGATTTCACGTTGAAATGCTTGTACAATTGGCTTTAATTTGTCCAAGTCTTTGGTAGTCCCAATGACTCGCTCACATCTCTGGCGAACACCATGAATCTTAGCATCTGACACAGCTTGAATTTTGTCCACTACAGAATGAAAAATGTCCTTGGGAATTTGTAAATGTTTCTTTGCTCTCTTCCAGAAATGTTATTTTGTCTGACACAACTGAATAATGCCTAGCGATAATAAGATCGTTTCGTAGAACAGCAATCTTGACCAGTCGTTGTGTTTTGCGATTTAACCAGGGCTGGATTAACCCATCTGGAGGTCTGGGGCTAGAAAAAATATGTGGCCCCTGTTGACTTCACCTAATACATTTTTGTGAAAGTACAGTAGGAAAGACAAGGGAATATATTTCATATTTTTGGTCATATTTTATTTTAATGATGATGATTGTATCTTCATGATTCTTTTTAGATAACCAGTTGAGATTTAGATCAGAGTGGAGGCCCTTGTCAAACTGGAGTCCCGGGGCTATAGCCCCCCCCTAAGCCCCTCCCTTAATCCGGCCCTGGATTTAACGATGTATGCTCTTTAGATAAAGGATTAAGTAGCACCTACATTCGCCAACTTCTGACAGTTGATCGCATAATGTATATACATACAGTAGCAGATATTCAAGTATCCCACCTCGTCAGTGTTGCCAATTTGGAGGCAAAGTCGCTAAATTTAGGGGATTCATCTTCCAAGATAGTGACAGTATATGAAGGCGCAAACAGAAAGGAACAGAGCGAACTGCACAAGGGGACTCCCCAAAGAAAAAAAGGGATTCATCAAATGAGGTGCAGTAGGAGACGTGAAAATGAATAATACGTACAAACGTAAAATGGCCTGGTTATGTTTAGCGTACGTACTGAATGATTGATTGGTACGTGCAACTGGGGATTCGCCACTGCAGCGTCAGGAAGCAATATATACGACAGAATACACCACGAACGAGATGTTTTATTGTACCGACGATGATGCAAGAAGGATCCCAAAATTGTTAGCTACAGCGCAATCATTTTCGTGGGATATGACTTTCTTTACAGTCTTTTGACCCGAGCTATCTCTATTTGCTCGGCAGATATTGCAGTAGAAAGAAGGAGGCCGGCGAAAAGTCGCAGGGCTGCTGCTCGAATGTTCGGCGACTTTTTTTTGGTGATTTTTAAATGACGATTTAGCGACTTATTTGGAAATCTAGCGACTTTGTGCTGTGAATAACATGTCCTTTTGTAATTACGCACTTTTAGTTGAAAGAAGTTTTGATATGTTTTTCTTCTTCTTTTTGTTTCTCTTAATCAGCAGATGCGACGAGTTGTGCAAGTAAACAATTTTACCATTCCCCCACAATCCCCGGTTTGCTTTCTGTTACCCGTTAATGGAAAAATCTTTGAGTTTTACGTCCCACGCTTATGCCGGTTAGGCTAAAGGAGACGGTGATTATGGGAAATGAATGAAATGGTGGAATGAAGAAAGTGGGAGGAAACGGGAGAACCTCGAGAAAACCCACGCACACGATGTTTGTCCACCACAAAGTTCACTTGGCGGGGGCTGGAATCGAACCCGGGACCCCAAGCACCAGAGGTGAACGCTCTACCACTGAGCCACCGCGGCCCCCTACCTGTTAATGTAATAGAATTCAAATGTTCAATGTCCTATACTTCGCAAATCTTTCGTTGAGAGGTACACGTAATACAACAGCATTACCGATATATAATTATCTTCTTCTTTTTCACCTCAACCATAGGTTGGTGAGCAACATAAAAATTTGAAAACTTTTCTCTCCTTTGGGAGAGCTGTTTTATACTTGGATAAGGGCTTTCCTTTGTAACTGCATTTATATATTATATCCTTGGTATTCCCCTTCCTAGTTTTCCTTCTGCCTTTCCCTCCATCAACAGTCGGAGTGCCGAATAAGATGACCAAGCATGCTGTTTCTTTTTCCTATTATCTTCATGATCTGTCGTCCTTCATTAGCTTCTTTTAGTACGTCTTCGTTCCTTTTCCTTTCGGTTCATGATATGTGCAGTATTCTGCGCCATATAATTATCACTGATCTCATCATTATTATGCCACTTAGGCTCGTAACATAAACATAGGACTTAAAGAAAAACAAATTCGGGAAACAGGAAACGAACCCCAAAATCAAGGGTTAGTATGTAATAGTAGTAGTAGTAGTAGTAGTAGTAGTAGTAGTAGTAGTAGTACGAGATACTGACTTGTTGGAAACATGGTAAGCCATATAAATTACAGTGCATATAGACAAGGAATTTCACGAATAATTTTTAGCGACTTTTGACCTCAAATTGGAGTCTTTTCATCTCTCGTTTAGTTACTTTTTGTTACAATGTTGTTTTGTTACAACACTGCACCTCGTTATTATTGGGTGTGCAGGTAAATAAGCTCAGGAGCGATTTCTTAACCCACAAACGCCCAAGACCAGTTTTATTCGTTAGCAACTGCCTTGAACAATACCGTGTTACATCGAAAACCTGAGAGGAAAACTGAACGAAATTCGTACAACAAGAGAACGGGTAGTGTGCCTGAAGTGGAACAACGGTGGTTTGGCTAAATGAATGATAAAGCCCATGTAACGTAGTGAAAAATAAAGTGGGTCACTGGTGGCACAAGGGGCGTTTGTGGGTTAAACAAGGATTTCTCAACCTGGGGGTTGCGAGTGGGTTTAATGGGGGTCACGAAGATAAGCGGAAGAGATAAATATTTGAATCTAATACCGGAAAATATTTTAAATTATTATTTTGAATTTGTTCTGATAGATATATTTTTATTTTTAAACATACTGTTCAGAAAAACAAAAGAAATAGGTCTAGTAAACTTTTTCAACAGGTGCAGAGTTGTTTAAAACTCAATTTAAATTAAAAAGATACGATATGAAACAAATGAAAACTGCATATTGAAATGCCAGAAAAATACAAATGCAACAAAACCTGCATATTGAAATACAATTAAAATTGAAAGCTAATAACGATACCTGATCATGGTGTGATTTCACTAGTGCAGCAACGTCCGGTTCAATCTTCGTGACGGACATTATCAAGTCATTTAAAATACTCAATAATATTTTCAGCAACTGTCCAAGGTTTTAAAACCAAAATTAAAAATCACTTTATTTTTTATCATAACTTATTACCAAAAATTAAGGAAATTCTGTAGTTTAAAAATTTTCAAACTTCCTCCATTTTGAAACAGTATGATGGATCGGATTCAATATTTGAAATATGAATGAACTGACCAAATTCGGTTTCAATCCATTCGCTTTTAAGGAAGTTACTGTATCCATTATACACAAGAAATGGATTCTACTATTATACAAATAGATGGATATCGTGAAATCTCGGCAACAGGTATATTAAAAATCCCACACAAGCTTATTACAAACCAGAAATCATATGATAAGAGGATAAGATAAAATGGAGTCATAATAGGAATTAGATTGAGAACCACTGCTTTAGACAACTGAGTTTGGGACGGAGCTTGTTTTAATGTTTGAAAGTAATTAATCCACGTCTGGAAATAAATCATTTTTGGTGTTTTGACAATTTGGAGATTTTACTTAGACGTTGTTTCTATTATTATTATTTTAAAGGATTGTATACATAGACCCTATATGTAAGCTACAAAGACAATTTGATAATCACAATACATTTAGCAATACTGTTAAACTGTTCATTTGTAGTATGCTTACCCCTGTTCTTTCTTCAATTTCCACTTTATGATACGGTTCCAGACGAAGGAACACCTTCACACCTTTTCCTGTTGCAAAGTATTAAATAAAGTTATTATCCATTCAAAGAAAACAACATATTCAATATATCTAGAGACCAATAGTACTAAATTACTAAATGATACGTAATGGATATTTCCACTGATTTAGTATTGTTATTATTATTATCGGCAAACGACCATTAGGAAGACCTAGGCGCAGATGGGAGGACAATATTAAGATCAGGGTTGATATGTTTAAAACAAAATGTTTAAAACAAGTGATTAAAACATGTTTAAAACGAGAGCTGTTGTTTTATTCAGTTTGTTTTAAACGTTTTAAACAAATTGTTTTAAACGTGCTTTTTTATGCTGGTTGGACACGTTTAAAACAACTAAAATATCAGATTGAAGAAGCTAATTTAATTTTCTAACAAACAACCAATCCTCCGCAGGATTTGTGCATGGAGTAAATTACAAGCAGAGCTATATTCTTATTATAATAACAATTACTGAATGAAATTCTGCACATCAGTGTGCGTATAACTAAATCATCAGAAATTCAAGTGAAGTATTTGAACATTTCTTAATTTCCAAGAATAACGGAGGTTAAACACACTATACACTATTCTAAGATCCAAATTCACAAATTCAAAACTTGGGTATTTTTTGATCACTATCATTTCCATAATAATGAATAGTTCTCACATCATAAGCTAGAAGAAATGTTCTGACAAATACAACTCATAGAAAAGAGCAGTGATTAGCCTACAAGGAGCAAATGACATATTTTAACTAAACAGTTTTCAAGATACATATCTATCTGCAACATGGGTAGCTAATAATGATTAGTGTCTACGGCATAACAACACAATTAACTCTAGACACCCGCCAGGGATTTTAACAAAATGGTAGACTCTCACGTTCGGGACTCTGGTGACCCCCCTAATTATGACAGAGACATGAGTTATACACAATTGGAAAGCTTATAGACCACAAATTCCAACGAGGTAACATTCGTGAAAGTACCGCCGTATTCATAGAAAAAGAACAGATATAAAAAATCATTAAAAATATGAAAATATTGACTTTGCGGGGCCCTGACAGCCCTTGCAGTCACCCTACGCTGACAAAATGATGCTAATATGTAGGCCACACACTTGTGGCAATTATATAAGAAATGGTAGCCATCGCTGCCATTGCGTAATGAATTCGTTTTATGCAGGAAATATTTAAAGAAATATATGCGCAGAAAACCATTCATTGAATTAGACATTCTCTCCCCTCCCCCACTATAGTACCACGTCCATATGCAAATCATTTTTGCTGCACACATCATGTATACGGACAAGAATTATGCTTCTAGACCACTTCAGTGAAATATGTCTTGTGTTATATGGGACCGTAACGAAAATAAATGTAAATTAACCAAATTTGACCCCCTCTTCCTCTATAAACAAGTACAAATACAGATTACTATCATGTAGGGGACTACTTCATTGCTTCACACACCATTTTTTATGGATGTACCACAAAGGGGGGAGGAATACCCGCCAAAACCTGCTGAAAAAAATTTGATGAAAAATTAAAAGAAACAACTTCATCCTCCCTCTCTCGGCCGTACATATGTATCCCCTATATACATAAAATGCAACTGACTGAAAGCTTCATCCCTCAAAAATACCTTGGTACCAAATCATCTTTCTAGCTTAATTAAGGACTGAGTTATTGATGTTTGTTATAAAAATAAATGTTATTTACGTCAAAAAATTTAAATTCCAAAAATTGGCTAACTTTGCCTCCTCCCTGCTACCCTATATAAGCAAGAAGTATAAAAACACGGTATTACCATGTAGCGGCCCACTTCATTGCTTCACGTAACACTTTTTATGAATCTATCTCCCAAGAGGGGGAATGGTCCCCAATAAAAGTGTTAAAAAAACAAAAAGCAAAAAAAAAAAAAAAAAAAAAAAAAAACGATATTTACCCGCCCTCCACAAACATGAAATGCACACCAGCAAAGCTGCATCTTTCAGGAATAAATTGGTACCAAACCATCTTCCAGCCTTAATTTGAGGTTTAAGATTGAGCCATTGAGGTTTAAAGCCCTGACACAGCAGTTGCGCAATGGGCGTTTAAAGATTAAGAATGCAGACGACCAGTAGAACGTAACACACAGAAACTAACTACATATTCTGTGAACGGAGATCGGGAAAATCCCGATTTCTTTCTTCAGAATTGAACATTTGGGCGGATCGAGATTAGGGAAGTTCCCGAAATTTGACCTAGCGGTTGAATATAGATGGCAAGCAATACCTAAGAGTGTAAAAATGTAATATATATGCCTATTTAGATTATTGTTTTAAACAAAATAAACATTTTAAACATGTTTTTTTTGTTTAAAACAAAGTACTTTGTTTTAAACGTTTAAAACATTTTAAACAAAAAAAACATGTTTTAAACATAAAAAAAGTTCTTTTTGTTTTTTTTTTAAAAAAAAAGTTTTTTTTTCAACCCTGTTTAAGATGGATCTTGCTGAGATCGGAATACAAAGTAGAAACTGGATGCAGTTGGCTAAGGATAGAGGTCAGTGGGGAGCTTTTGTGAACGCGGCATTGAACCTCCGGTTTCTATAGGCCATAGAGTTAGTTTATTATTATTATTATTATTATTATTATTATTATTATTATTATTATTATTATTATTATTATTATTATTATTATTATTATTATTGCGCTATAAAATACATCAGAACTAGTGATTACTTGAAACACTTTCTTTCGCTCATGCGTTGATACTAACTAGTCAAAATTTGCTATTAAATTTCGGTCTCTTACTACTTAATGATTAGGAGTTAATCATAATTATGGGCTACCTCAGAATGGCGGATCTAGCCCCGAGCTGGGGAGGGGGGCTAGGACCTCAGTTTCTTAAGTGCCAAAAATAATTGAAGCTATTATTTATATATTTTTTGAAAGTTTATATTAAACTCATGATATACCTATTATAGTCTGGAGTCTGACTGCCCCCCCCCCCCCAGTTTTTACCTTCTAGATTCGCTACTAATCTCTCATTGACTGTAATATGTGCTGTTATCTTGCTAGCATCATAATAAGAATCTTTATGAGAGTATACCTTCAGAATTAATTCTATCTTAATAGATTGTTATGCTTACCGTATTTGAATTAATTTTTAAGCTTACAAAAAAGTTTATTTTCCTCGATTTATTCGTAAACTGCGCATGAGGAATACAGTCACCCAAATAATTTTGTTTATTCTAATAAGATTTGTCGATTTGTATATGACTTCACTCCTCCCCACTATACGTTAATAATATTGTGACATTAAAAATATTATATAAACTATTCCTTAAAATAATCATTTTAGGATAATTTATAGAAGTACAATTATGAAAATTAAAGCTTACCGTCTATTGAAGGAGGTTCTGTTGCATCATATTCTTCAGGAATTTGTAAAACTTCGTGTTTCTCCTTCTTTTTTATTTCCGTGTGTTGACAACTGTTCGAAAAAGAAATAACGTGGTGTTTAAAAGTAATATTTTGTAACTACAATGCTTCCTATGCTTCCTTTATTTTTTAACTAATAACTTAAGTAGAGCTAGGAATTTGAAGTACAAGATCTTGATTGAAAAGGTGCAAATTAAACATAAACATCCATACAAACAGTACCAGAAACTAATTAAGGGGGTGAGCGCAACAGTGGTCTAATTCACATTTAGAGAAAAATCAAACTTAAACACATGTGGTTTTTTTTGTACAATATACCAAAAAGAAGCACAAATGATTGAATGTGTCATACATTGTACATACATACATTGTACAAAAAACTACATGTGTTTAAGTTTAACTTGATTTTTCTCCATTTTTAAAAATGTGGGTTCGTCCACTGTTGCGCACCCCCTCAATTGCATCATATATATATATATATATATATATATATATATATATATATATATATATATATATAAGGACTCAAAATTGATTGATAAATTAAAAAGTCTACCTAAAACAAATCCCATAATACAATGTTATTAAAGTCGTAAGTCCAAAATTAATAGTGATGATATGAAGTGGGAACGTGAAATAAAAGCAAGGATAGGAATGGCGAAAGAAGTCTTTAGGAGGAAAAAAAGTCTGTTTTGTGAGAATTTGAATAAAGACCTGAGGAAAAGACTCGTAAAATGCTTCGTCTGGAGTATTGTACTGTATGGGGCAGAAAGATAGAAATTACGCAAAAGTGATGGAAAACGACTGAAACCTTTCGAAATGTGGGTGTAGAGAAGAATGGAAAGAATTATTTGTTTCGAATGAGAGAATGTTAGACATGGTGAGGGAGAAAAGAACAGGTTTAGATATTATTAAGAAGACGAAGAGAAATTCGTTGGGACATTGGATAAGAGGGAACAGTATCATGAGGAACGTGCTAGAGGGTATGGTGGCAGGAAAGTGAGGGAGGGGGCGAAGAAGACAACAATTAATGGACGATATGAAAACAGAAAAATCGTACTTGAAAACGAAGAGGTTAGCGGAAGACCATGGAGCATGGAAGCTTCTCAGTTGTGGCAAATGACCTGCCAATAATGGCAGAAGAACTATAATGATGATGATGATCCAGAATGAAACCGATTATGTTAACATTTCAATTAAATTATTAAGTCCAGAAAACTGTTGAAATAGGAAACATTTAACATTTCAATTTTTTTCACTGAGGCTCCATCTTTATCACTAAATATTTGTCTGATAAAGGAAAGCATTCAAGAGTACAAATTAGTGATAGCCCTGATCTGTCAGTTTGGTGTTGCCCCCAGTGACGTAACTACGGGGAGGAGGGGGTAAACGAGGCTTGTGTCCAGGGCTCCAGATTGGGAGGGCGCAAAATTGGACAAATATTTAGGGGAGCGTTTTGGTTTGGTTGGTCAGGGGGGCGCTAAGGCGAGTTCTTACCCCGAGTGACAACTAGTGTATTTGCATCGCTGGTTGTCGCTTCCTTTTACTTCCTATTCAACAGCTTTCACCTAAAGAGACTGCACTGAATCGAAAATAGAGTGATGCCGTATACGGCTCGGTGTTCCTAGTTTAGTTATTACAGGAACAAATATTGGAAAATAGTCTAGAAGCATTAAGTGAAAAAAATATTCCGAAAGGTCTTTGCAGAAAGGTGAAACCAACACTGTTAAAAGTGTGTATTTAATGTTTTCTTTGAAAGAAAAGCTGATTTCAGTATTTATAGAGAAAAAATAATACATTATCTAAAATTAATAAACTTTCTGTACTGCGTGAAAAAGGACAAATATTTATGCAAAGTTTTAAAACAAATCTTTATTACCAGTATCCACTACTAATATAGTTAATCAAACGTCTTATACGTACTTTCGTTTGCCTCAATAAATTAGCATTTAACAAATATGTTACGTGAAATTTGTTCTTAAATATTAATTAGGGAAATTTTTGGCAGAAAGTTTGTCTTAAGTCCAAACCTTAACTTTGCTGGATTAAAATTTGCGAAACAAAGAGATATTCACTATAATATTTCAGAAGCTTACGAAATCATCATTCCAAGGTTGGTTAAAATCGAAAAGGTTTCATTGATTGCGTAAATCTTTGATTACAATTTTCTATGATTAAAGAAAAAACAGAGGTAGACCGACAATAACTTTGATTGGTAGGGAAATCTATAATGTTTTATAGTTGAAATACCGTAAATTTCTAAACCAAAGACGAGATTTTTTTTTTTTGCGGTAGCTCCTAACATAGCTATGATGTATGTGTTGTTTGAATAGTGCGGCGTTACCAAGTAGTGTCGAGTGTTTACTGGTGCAAAATAATAAAATAAGTAATCATGGAATTCTACTTAGATACTTACTGGCGAAATTAGTTTTCGATCCTTACCGCAATTCACAGCTAAGTTCCGCTTCTCGAACTGCAACGCTAGATCCACGAATTTTCTTATTGTGACTACTACACTAAACGTAAACATTTGGCAACAATGCATTATGGTGTTCTGCGCAAGTTTCTTTTCAAAATCTATTTCCTTAAATGTAAATTAATATTTAAATAAAATGTGAAACATAACACGAATAACGGTCAAACAATATATCTATTTCCTAATAAGATCGTTGTTTACACATACAATTAAACATGAGCAGTTCTAGTAAGATCTAACAGCACGTGCCATCTTGTGTGCTCATTGTAAAACAAATAAAACATTTCCTTTTATGTGTTACCTTTTACGATATCAGAAGCCACAACCAAATGAATCAGTGTCTTGTGTTGCAGCTGAAACATAACTCTATCTTATAGTGCAATATTTATAATATGTAATGTTTCATTGCCCAGTAGTTAAGGGAATGAGCTAAAATATGTACTGACTTCCGGGTGGTGATCTACCTTAATCTCGGATAACTTTATACTTTTCCTCGGTTCACGCTTTAGCCTTGACGGTTAGCACTCTGTGGAATCTTCGAGTGGGTCTGTCCAAAAGGGTGCAGGGTGCATGTTGTGGTTTGAAACGGGGTGCAAGTGTAAGAGACATTTCAAATATAGTTTCAAATTTTGATGTAACTATTCTAAAAATTCTATTGGGTTTTCGATATTCCGAAGTGCAATTTACTCTAGGGGGACGAACGCCCCACCTTGCCCCCCTCATGGGCGCCCTTGGGTCTGTCTCTAATTTAATGTTTAGTGTACGTTTATAGCGAATTCCTCAAATATACTCAATATGAACAGTAGATGTATTTGTTGGTATTCTTTATTTTAAAAAGCGGGGAGTCGTCTTGGATTCAGAAATATAATGTAAGTAACCAAATTTATAAGAAATAAAGAAATACTATCGGCGAAATTGCATTGTTTGACAATCAACCTACGTTTAATCAATATTCAGTTGTTACACATTCAGTGTCGGACTGGTCAAGTTGGGGGCCCTTGGCGCAGGTCCTTAAGGCCACCCCACATTATATGTATATATACAGTGGCGGATCCAGGGGGCGATCGCTCCCTCCCAGAAGAGGGAATTTTTTTATTTTATATATAAGGGTCTAAATAAAACCCATCCCAGAGTTTAGAGTTCTTAAAAGTAGCTCTAAGTAGCAGTATTACAACCCACCGCTCCCCCAGAAGTCCGTCCTGGATCCGCCCATATATACAGGGTGGTAGGTAACTCCACCGACAAACTTTGGGAGGCGATTCCTTATACGAAATGAAAGAAAAAAGTTCTAATAAACATGAGCCGAAAAATGCCTCCTTTCAGAGTTATGATCCATTGAAAATTCGAAAAATCATTTTTCAAAATTCCCTAACTTAGAAACTATAGGACCTATCCCAAGCGGTTTACGGAATTACACAGGAACTAGTATGTTCTCTATCTAAATATACATGTTTTACCATCTTCCGTTATCGGTGAAAGGAACTATGAAAAGGAAGTTGAAGTATAGGGATACTCCTTTTAGTATTAATGGTGCGTTCGTTTCGCTGGTACCGGTGAATTCTGAAACATGGATATTAAGATAGAGCGTATGCCAGTTCCTGTGTAATTCCTTAAACCGTTTGAAATAGGCCCTATAGTTTCTAAGCCAGAGCGTTTTGAAACGTGATATTTCGAATTTTCGGCGGTTCATAACTCTGAAAGGAGATTTTTTTCGACCCATGTTTATTAGAACTTTTTTTCTTTCATTTCGTATAAGGAACTGCCTCCAAAAGTTTTTGGGTGGAGTTTCCTACCACCCTGTAATATATACTTAACACTTTAGTTGCAAAACATGATACGAAGTTTTACTGCCTCACGAGGCTGTACTGATATGAGAAAACTACTTTCGGTAAGACTAACTTAGGCTTCCGCAACCTTTTTGGTAGGAAAAGTTAAGAAAGCATTTGCGATAGCGAAATTCAATCAAGTCTTACAGGTCCTGCGCCTCGTGATCCTTGCGGGGCTCTTAACAATTGTCAAGTAGCCAACGTAGTCAGTCCGGTAGTGTACACATTCCAGTGAGGAAAATGTATCTAGTTTTTCAAAATAATCAGATTGTCATTTATTTACTATTATTCCAATTTTAATTTTTACATTATCTTTTAACATATAACATGAATAAGGATTTTAACCATTGATTGTATCTTGAATGTCATTTTCTTATGACCGAATTTCTTGTAGAAGGGTTTGTTTTTCCTTCAGAAACGTGTAGAACTCCATACAAGAAATTACTTCGTAGTATACTACGTTACCTATAAGCTAAAACAGAATGCTTAAAAGGACATTTTTTCGTCCCCGTTTGCACACACCGGATGACTTTCTAGAAAAGAGGGACAACGCTGTTAAAAACTAGATGGCTGGTGACTTTTATGTATGAATAAAATATTTTGTACTGTATTATAAGTTTACTTCAGTGTATGTATTGACAATATTATACGTACTATATTGAATGCATTGAATAAATGTAATATTATTATCTATTATGAACACATTAAGTTTTACATCTTGGTTGAAGCTTGAGCACTCTTTATGCATTTCTAAAAGAAACCAATTAATTTAGTTAGTTTATTCGTAACCATACAAAAGGGTGTACTTATTGCTCTCTCTTTGCGTCTTTAACTCTTAAGTGCTACACATGTTTTTGTGTCACATTACTGTTGCGCGGAGTCAGTCAGACTCCGAGAATATATTGCGGAAAAACTACCGACACGTTAATTTGCGCATATACACTCAATATAACCAAGAAGGTAGAGGAAGCGCCAACTTGGAGAGGCGGTAGAACGGGAAGTTATGGCGAACGCGGAGTCTGTAGTACTTACGGGGTTAAGTTCCAAAGTTGGGCGTCCGTTTTCAGCAAAATTTTTAAAATTTACAAGAAAGATATGGATAATTCGATCGTTTGTGTGCTTGATAACGTATAAGAGTCTCGAAAAATCTGTTTATTTGTTATATATAAGCGGTTATAAACATGGGACTATACGGCGAGCGGAGGGAACTACTTGGCGCAAGGTGACCGAACAGTTGCATTGTGGGAAAGAAACGAGCATTTATGTTATCAACATGGCGAATGTACAAGGGCAATGAACTAACAGTTTTAACATTTGTGAAGCAATACGTTGATAACGAGCAAAATCTTTTAAAAGTTTGTGAAGAGTACGGATTAATGAACCTAATAACAAATTGCAGAAAGTGTGGAAAGGAAATAGCAGTGAAAGCGGACGCCCAACTTCGGAATAAATGCCGTACTTACGGGTTAAGACCTTTTTATACCTTTTAACGTCGTATGTTACGTTAATAAAATGGTTAAAGTATAGTTTTTTGTTATCTAGGGAAATTGCTACTTAGCTTCAACACTACATTTATAAGTAAGGTTATGTTAATGTTAGTATATACTAAGCATATTATTTTATCTAAAACTTTGCCGAAGGCATGCACTAATATAGTCTACGACATATACAGAAAACAACTCTTTCTTCTTGCCAACTGGAATATCTATGTTTCAAAAATTTCAATTCTTCCAACTACAAAAACTGATTCGATACACACAAAGCGACGAACTAAATTCTTCTACACAAATTTGCTTGATGTGTCCACGGGGAGCTAGGAAAGGCCTAAATTTTTACAACTCCTATAAAATTTTCAAGATAGGCTTATAAATGAACTGTAATATGACGATGAGCTATAATATAGCTGGATTGCCCCCCCCCCTCTAGCTTCTACTGGGCCTCCCTACATTTTTGGGCTGGCCACAGGCCTGATGGTGGTCTGTATGCTAGCTTGAGAGCCGCTGAGAATTCTTGTTATTTTGATCACCCGTATGCAAAAATAAATAATTTATGCATTATTATATTATGCATCCAATCCAATAATTGCCGTTCATTTATTATTCCACTAGTTTGTAAAATTTAATTTTAAGTATTCTTTTTTAACGGAATGTATCACTTGTTCTGCGAATCCATCAGTTTCCGGTGATGAGGTGATGTGCGCATGGACTTAATATTTCTCTGACGACAATAAGCTTGGAATCCATCCGCGGCAAATAGGAAACCATTGTCCATAACCATAGTCTTTAGAACCCCCCCCCCAAAAAAAAAAAAACGAACACCTCATTCTGCTTGTGAATTGTTTCCAAACATTAGGCTTAGTTCATTCACCAATTTCTAATCCAGTTAGTATAGGCATCAACTAAATGTAGGAAAGTAAATTCCCAAAGACAAAAAGGATCCAAATAAGCTTGATTCGTTGGTGTTGGTATACTCATTTTAAACTTGTATTTTAGCTTTCGCTTGATAATTATTATAGCTAAAAACGAACTGATGCATATGAGATAGAAACGCAGGTCACAAAACCTTATCTAAGGCAACACTTTTCATATTTCAAATCCCAAATAATATTCGTGCATATTGATAAGTGTTTATTTCGAGTTCTTGGACTACTACAGCACATTCATTTCGAAGAAATATTGAACCGTGAAGATCCAACTTGTATCGTTTCATAAAAAGTCTTTGTATTTCTTGGAATCTAATTATTTGGGCATTTCTTTAGCCAACCCGTATTGTTCAACTCCTCATCAACTGGTATCATGCACTGGCGCAAATCCCGGGGGGAAGAGGGGACATGTCCCCTCCAATCTTGGAATTGGGGAGACTGTCCCCCCAATAATCCGATTTCAAATGTGCTTTTGGAGAGAAATGTGATGATGTGTGTCCGATTGCCACAAAGGAAAGTGAGATGAAATTGATGTCCCCCCAGAATAAGCCTCAAATCTGCCCAACTCCCAATGTTGAAGACAGTTCTGCTCCCCGGATCCTCCACAGCATTGTTTTTCAACTTCATAAATGTTTTGAACATCGCTTAAAAAAGAATATGGTAACGGTCTCACCCCCCCCCAATGTTGACAGATTTGCGCTGGTGGTACCATGTATATGTTGTAGCTACTTGAATAATGTCTTCTTTGGACAAACGAAAGGTATTAAATTGACTTATATGGCCCCTTGATGGTTGTTCATCGTGAGTGATGTCCATAGTTAGAAAACAACACAAGAAATCTATCACATCAACATCTTTTGTGTGGACAATTTCAAAATTTCTTTGCTAACCAAAGATACCAACGTTGGAATTGCGAAGCTGCTGTAGAAAGTAGTAAATTGACGCCAAAAATACATCGGTCAGACTGAGAATGGTTAATATTTTGAACGGCCGATCCTAAAGGAAAGAATGATTTTTTTATATTGCAAGGACAACAACTAGTGCTTACCTTTTGAACTGTAAATAACTGCACCCGTAAGTGATCATGTAGCAGACGTACATTCAACTGTCTGTAAATTACCTTGTATTTGGTGAAGAAAAACTTGAACTACAGAGGTTGTTCAGCCTACGTTTAGCCGATTTCGTTCCTTCCCCCTCCCGGGCAGAGTGGACTCATCCGACCTGGCTCGTGGCATCCTCCAGTATTGTGCAGTGGCTTCCCGGGAACGGAGTTGTTTTTCAGCGCTTATGAAAATAAAGCACAAAACAGGACCATTGTTGGGTGTGTTAGGTTAAATTTGTTTCGAAGTGTGTGGGTTTCCGCCCTGTGACCAAAATGCCACCCAAACTAAGCCGGTTTTGGGAAGGCTATGTTGCGGCTCTTTATGACGCCCACTTTAGTGTGTTTCTATCCACCAATTGGATCACCAACTAAGTTGCTTAGGAAGCGAGAATGCACCAAGGGCATCTCAACCATGCAGAGGAAACTTCGCAAAATGGCAATGCAAGAAAATCCGCCAACACAAAGGTGTATAGCTAAACGTCTTGACGTATGCCGGGACTGTGAGCCGGACGTTACCTATCAACTCAAGCTGGAAAAAGTCATGAAAGCTCGCGGCCATCAGTAGAATAGAGGCACCCCAGCTGAAATTTGATCCCTCCCGTTCTTAGAATTCGGTATCATTTCCTGGAATTGGTAGGCAAGTTTCGACAAGCCTTTAGTTGCTATGTTCATATCCTTTTACGGCTAGTACAGAAGATCGTGGGAAAATGTTGTTATGAGAACAGTCTGTTGTTATGGTGATAGTCTTGGATGCCTTCATCGTCTTGGATGCTCATACTGTTGGACGGATCAGAGTCCTATCAGTTATCATGATCGAAGCTTCCCAATTGATTGATTGATTTTTGCTTTTCGTTATGTATTGAATAGCTAGATGCTCTTGGCCTTCATAGACTTGGATGCTCATACTGTTGGACGGTTCAGAGTCCTATCAGTTATCATGATCGAAGCTTCCCAATTGATTGATTGATTGATTTTTGTCTTTTCGTTATGAATTTGAACCCCCAAACCCCTCCACTCCCTTCTGCGAAGAACGTAAAGGAACGTTGTTACTATGCTCATACTCTTGGACGGCGAAGCTTCCCAATTGATTGATTGATTTTTGATTTTCGTTATGTATTGAATAGCTAAATGCTCTTGGACGGATGAGAGTTCTATTAGTTATCATGATCGAAGCTTCCCAATTGATTGATTGATTTTTGTCTTTTCGTTATGGATTTGAACCCCCCAAACCCCTCCACTTCACTCCCTCCTGCGAAGAACGCAAGCGAACGTTGTTACTATGCTCATACTCTTGGACGGCTACCGGATCTTGATGAGAGTCCTTTCAGTTATCACGTTCGAAGCTTCCCAATTGATTGAATATCAAGTTCGAAGCTTCCCAATTGATTGATTGATTTTCGTCTTTTCGTTATGTATTGAATAGCTATTTTGCATAGCGAAGAGCATACTTAATGTCTTAAAATATTCAGTGCTTTCTCATCGAGAATCGAACCTGTACACTAAATATGTTTTCATTTTGAAAGCTCTCTCATTGAAATTGAACGCAAGACCAGTACTTCACGATTTAGAGTTGAATTAATTCTTGCATAAAAAAAAAGAATTTCATGTATTGATTTTAGCGTAGCATATGATATGTACATTGTTCGAAGCTCTTCATTTCGAAGCACTATAATGTTTTCAAGTGTTCAATGCTCCCTTTTTCTCTCGTTCTCTCTCTCTATCATCGAGAATCGAACCCGGACCAAAATGGTATTAAAACATAAATAACAACCATAAAAATAAATTTAAAAAATACAGCATCACATTATTATTATTATTTTGGGAGTGAAAGTGAAGCAGACAACTAACCTTGATTGTAGCTTCGCTAACTTATGAAATAAAGACTCTACACAAAATTCTACTTTCGTAGGGAGCTGGGATCGAATTTGGTACTTCATGATTTTAAAGTTGAACTAGTCCTTGCATGAAAAAAAAATAATTTCACTTCGTTTTCACGACAGAAAGGATCGAATTAATTTCATGTCTTAAAATGTGTAATGTTTTCTCATCGAGGATCGAACCAGCAGGACACGGGAATCAAACGCAAGACCTGAGAATCAAACGCAAGACCTGTACTTCACGACCATTGAGTTGAATTAATCCTTCCATGAAAAAAAAGAATTTCACGTATATAGCACATCGTTTCACGACAGAAAGGAACGAAATAATTAATTTATTGTCTTGAAATATTTAATGCTCTTTCACTAAGAATCGAACTAGAACACTAAATATGCTTTTATTTTGAAATTTCTCTCATCGGAATCGAACGTGAGACCACTACTTCACGATTTAGAGTTGAATTAATCCTCGCACGGAGGAATCCAACTTGAGGTGAGCACTCTATCACTGAACGTCAGTGCCTCGCATATAGATTAGATTTTATTAAAAAAAAAAACTTTTCGTCTTATTTTTTTTTCTAGTCGTCTTGTATTGGGTAGCTAGATTCCCCCCTCAGCCCCCCAGACCCATCTTGTAATGCTAAGAATAGAAGTTCCCAGATTTTCTGCGAAGAGTTTGAGGAGTTTCTTACGAAACGTCTGGAAAATTTTCGTCTGGAACCTTCTCAGGAAATTGAGTTGATAAGACGATTGTTGCAGTTCATGGATGTTTTTAAAACGCATTGGTAGCGGAAGCTTCTCATAGCATATCATAATGTTTTAAAAACGTAGGATGAAAAAAATTGTATGCTCAAATCAGCAGGGTTGATTATATTGCATGTGAAAAGTATTATATGGATATTCACATGATGATGTCTGTTATGACAAGTAATTAAAATCACTTAAGTTGAAGCCGTGATGAGATTTGTGTTATAACATATTCCCATAGCACAAAAGATTACGCCCCACGAAATGTCTGTAGGTTATGAACTATTTGCTTTATCTAATTTGGTCTTGGGATTCTCACGAATTCACTTGTAAGTGTTCATGGGAATAGAATTTGTTTGCAGACTGTTCTTTGATCGAATAGACCTTAGTTGCTCAGGGGAATATCGCATTTCATGAATCGTGAATATCGTATTTTCAAACGTATACAGCATTTGAGATTACATGTATGTTTGTTGTCGTCTTCACATACGAACATACTCACGTGCGACTGAAGATAGTGTAATCTGAATGCGAAAACGCTGAGTTATGTGTAATGAAAAATAAGTCTGTTAATAGATAAGATTTACTAAAGATGATATTTTGATACACCTATCAAATAATGTGTGTGAATAAGAAAATGAAACTTTGTTTCAGATGTGAAACTGAATAAGGATATTAAATGTAGCAGGGGATAGGTGGGGAGATTTTATTCCCTTGGAAAAGCTCATATGTTTCTTGAAAACAGTTATCATAATAAACTTGCTTTATTTTTGACTTCCAATGCTCTCCCATCCGTAAATCGAACTCAGGACCACGTTCACCACATGTCCGTGTTAGCTATTAGATCAGCTGGGGGTGTTGAAAAGATGAGCAGACGACACAGCGGCAAAGCGCTTACATTTATTATGTGGTGGTCCCTAGTTCGACTACCGAATATATTAGCTCATGGTGCCTTAGCATAATGGGCATAATCGTAGGACATTAAATAAATTTGTGATGGACAACATCGTGTTCGTTGATTCTCATGTGGTATTTCCGCTTCATCTCATAATATCATTTCATTTACCTTAATCATCCTTTCATCTTAGCCTAAAAGAAATATTCGTGGGACGTTAAACTGAAAGATTTCATCTTTATCGTTGCACACAATTGTTTTCCCAATCAACATGTGTAACATTCTACATTTAGTCGTGTTTCTGTTCTTATGGTTAGGTTTAGAAATTTACATTTTAATAAAAAAAATAAAAGAAACGAAAAATCGTCTTGGACGTTCCTTAAGTAGAATTACTTTGAACAAGAAATCTTAATTCTGTGGCGAGGGTACGTCCCTCATGATATAGTTCATTCTCGAGACGAGATAGAATACATCGAGAAGCAAGATCGACGATACTTTTACAAAAATTTATGATGAGATCCAATGTCGGACAGAACTCCTTATAAAAGTCATAGAAAAAGGATTCATTCTGTTTTCACTGTTGTAAATTAAGGCTTTAATTGGAAGATATCCGTTAAATCGTGTAATATGGCAACTCGACTTGGAAGTACAAGACATCACATACAAATTTTGCCCTCATGTATTACTAGTCTAGATGCTCAGTATAATAATAAGGGCGTCAACGCATCTCTCTCTGTTTCAGACCAATCTCATAGTTCGTGAAGAAAAATTTATTACTTTTAGATTCATTTAAATATATGTTAATTAGTTTAAATAACTTTTTTTCGGTATTTCAAATTTTGTTTCCCACATATTCGAGTCGTAGACCTTTCTCAAGTTAATAAATAATTGATATGTATGGATATAGCATTAGCACTTTTTTAGTTGTAAAATTAGTGTAATAAATCTTTTGTACCCATGATAAGTAAATTCTCTCATTACACTATTCGTTAACTTACTTAGTTGAAAATTTCATTATTTATGCAATTCAGCTTATTTCGTTTACGATTTACTTCCTATGTGATCAAAGAAATGATCTTTGTTCGTGGGATTTCTTAAGACATCATGTTCTCACACAATGTTAAGGAAAATCGATGAGCTTGAAAATTTTCAATCCTGTGTGAATGTATTAAGTTTTGTGTCACACGCAGGAGAGTCCTTTATTATTATTATTTCCATCGAGAGATAAGAAAGGTATCCTGCGAATTCTTAAGACAATGAGGACAAGATGATTTAATGATCATGCATATAGAATACGTCTTCGAGAGTGAACATATTATTCATTAGTTAAAGATGGCATCAACGACAAAAAAAGAGTGTTTGCTGTTAAGTGTCCAATATGGACTTAGTTCAATGAAAACAAAATTAATTTGTATTGGTTTGGATAGTGATACATTTGAGCCAGTGATCCGTATTGGTAAAGGAATTATTTTTGGAGTCGAGTTAAATTTGTCGGAGTGGGAAAAACTTGTACATCTGATCCCATTTGTTTCGGATTATTTAAATTCGCAAGTTGAAAGTACATCTATAAATTCTCTTGGACGAAATAATGAACTGCTGATGCGAAACTTGATGGGTGAGAAAATAGTTATAATAGAGAAAAAGGTACACTTCATGCTCCTCGAAACAGTGTATACTTAAATTCAAGCGAATGGTTTCATTTTTTGGAAATATTACCGTGTATTGAGCATGCTGTAAAAAAAAGTAAACTTTGCATTGAGGTGGTATGTGAATATTTTCAATTGTGTACAGTGACTATTCGCAATCATGTAGAATCGCAATGTCTTGCATGTACTGGACTTGAGGCAATTCATACGTGTGTAAATGAACAAAATATTATTAGTGAAATGAACAATAGTTTTCCGAATGTATCTCCTGCTTTGAAGAAGGACGGCGATATAAACATTGATGATGAAAGATTAAAATTGGAAATGAAAGTATTATGTAAACAAAAAATTATAGAATCAATCAGGGATGAATTATTTGACAGAATTCAAACACAATCATGGTGGGGGGAAACTGATACCCAACCTGTGGATGATATCGATGAGATGAATATGTATTGATAAAAAAAGAAGAAGAAAAATATTTTTCAGTGTAGTGATTTTAGTGAAGGTGATATATATTTTTATGACGTAAATTGGGTGACAAGAGGATATCTAACTGTCTGAAAATAATATGTATTATCAAGTTTACTATACCAATAGTGAAATGAAACACGCAAAGAAAGAAAACATATGTTTCAGTCTAGTGATTTTATTAAAGTGGTATATTTTATACATTTCTGAAAAATGTATCATTCATTAGTGAGTAATATTTTACGTTGTATGCAAAAATAGTATTTGAATTCATTATTATGAAAAGAAAAAATATTTTTTTTTCAGTGTAGTGATTTTAGTGAAAGTGATATATTTTATACATTTCCGATTATGTATCATTCATTAGTTCACTAATATTTTACGTTGTATTAAAAATCGTATTTGAATTCATTCACCAATAAAAAACTAATTGAAGAGAGAAAGAGAGAGAGAGCTATTAGGTTTAGATTTAATCTTGTAGATTTGTTTGGAAGTTTTACATTTTAATAAAAGTAAAAGAAACGAAAAATCATCTCAGACGTTCCTTAGGTAGAATCACTTCGAGCAGAAAATCTTAATTTTGTGAAAAGTTATGTACCAAATTCATAATTTGAATATTATTATTATTATTATTATTATTATTATTATTATTATTATTAATTTGGGGGAATAGATTCGTTTGATATAAAGATTGTGTACACAAAAATCTACTTTGTTTAGGGAGCTGAGACCAAATTTGGTACTTCACGATTTAGGGTTGAACTAATCCTTGCATGAAAAAAAACAATTTTACGTATATAGTACTAGGATGACAACTAAGTTCCTGCCGTTTTGATAATAATATGTCTACATGTCTAAAGCAAAAGTATTTTTAAATTATCACTTACATAAGCGACATGCCAATCAATTCCTTCTCTTCTTTCTATCTGTCTCCAGGGAACAGGAGTTTGAACCTGGGACCCTCACGTACACGGTGTTTGTACACCACAAAGTTCACTTGGTGGGAACAGGATTTTGAACGCTGTAGGAATTTATAGCACATTGAATTCCGTCTTAAAAAGTGTTTAGTTTCAAGAGCAACATTATATTCAGAGAAACGATATCGAAAATAAAAATTTGTACACACAAGCCCGTTATCAGCGATGATTTTTGATTTATATTTCCCCTGTTAGCAGTGACTTTGGGGATTTGCTAGAGTTAGGAAGATATAGATATTTTTTTTTATCCGTAGTGTCATCACTTATCAAAACTTGTTGACCATTACGTGATGCAGCTTTTTTTCGCATTAAAGGTTCATCTGAAAATTTCAGATTTGTGCAATTTTTCGAAGTGTGAGTGGTCAGTTCCAGTTACAGATTCGATTAACCGAATATAAGTCTAGGTACATCTTTAATAGTGTAATTCAAATTGTGGACCTGATGTCAACATGTGCAGAGTTATGTAAAATGCATCATGTATTATATCACAGAATACTACATGCTAGATTTAACCACTTTCTCAGATTTGTTTAAAAAACGTAACACAAGACTATTGTAATTCGTCATCTGAATTACCTTTTCTTACTTGTCTTAAAAAGCAATACATCTTCGCGGATAATCATTTAGCGCCCATACAGACAGTTGAGAAAATTTCTTTTCCTATTACAGTACCGACTTGACAAGTTCTCAAATTATAACTATTCCAAAGATAACGTGAAAACAGATTAATTCATTTGTTCACGAATTAATGCGAAAAAGAAAATTTGTCAACTGAAGAATACTTTCTTTTTCGTGTGTACAGGAAGATTATATGGCTATACGTAATAATGATGCTACTGTATCTCCAACAAATATAGATCAAAACTTATTGGTCATTACGTGATGCAACCTTTTTTCGCTAGTAATTCAAATTGCGGACCTGATGTCGGCATGTCCAGAGTTATATAAAAATGCATCATGTATTATATCGCAGAATATTACATTGCTACTCCTTCTGTATATAGGATAGGTCAGTGTTTCTTTCTTTAGATATATGCTATCTTTTGCTGTTCAGCATTACGTCAGAACATCACGTTAACACTTTTCATTTTTGTTGATGAATGTCTTGGTTTAATATTTATCTTCACACGTATGTAGTTCATTCTTTTTTTTTAAAAGTAAACTTGCGATGTTTAAAGATGTTGATGATGAACATGTACAATAGATTTCAATCTTTTAATGAAGTCATTGATTCATTTTTAATGTTAGACATTCGTTTTGAAAAGTAATTAATTTTCTAAGAAACGATTACATGTTACTCTTGTGTACATCACATCTTTGCAAATACTATCTAATGTAACCACTAACGTTTTGAATCAGGTCCAGTTGGAACAAAATTTTCTAAAAGGGAGCATGGACATGCCAATTTTTGGTTGCTAATCATGGGCCCCATGTTCGTCAAATATTAGTAATTTTAAGCATTACCTCATTAGCCTCCTGTCTCCTTGGTATTATCACATTGGAAAGTTCGCTGACGGTATTCGTAGCTTTTTGTAAAAGATGATGAGTAATCACAATTTAATTTTTTAACGGTCATGATGGATCGATGGTTGAGTCCCAATGGTAGATTGGCAACAGTCAGCCCCAAATGTAAGGAGATGGGCAGTAGAAGTTAGGAAAGACCGAATTCAATCATATTTTAGTTCATTTGCAAGCCTACCGTGATAATTTTAGGGGCGCTCGTCATCCCTGTGGATAAGGGCATGGGTAGAGTGATTACTTCTGGTGCGAGTTCATGTTAATAGGGAATTGTGGTAAACAAAAAACTGTGAGCATTAGCTCTCCTGTTTACTTCTGCTTTGTTCATTCCTGTATTTTTTATTTTTATGTTTGTTATTTTTCTAAAGCAATTATGGCAGGTTAGAAGAACATGTATCTTTTCTTTCTAGTACGTGTATTGTTCTTCTACTCGTAAATTCAATGGATTTCAGGATGCATGATGACTCAGTGATATAACGTTTATTCACATTGTCATTCTATCAACTATTATTTTTTCGTCATTCATTTGTCTTAATCATATGTCCTTTTACCGAGAAAGGGTATATTTGTGGGGACGTATCTTTGTTTCTCCGGGGGTCTTTACATGATGTACAAACCTATTACATTTTAGGTTTGAGGAGTATGGTGGCTCAGTGGTAAAGGATTTACAATCAGTACTTCGTTTTTCAAATGCTGAAGCTTCTTGGTATGCATCCTGTACAAAGCAAGTGCTGGAACTTAATGACGATCAGTGCCTCAGATTTGTCAATCATCACACCTTCAGTTAATTACTCCAAAAAAAAAGAAAGATAACGAGTTCGGAATTTGCTAGTTTCATGTTTCTCCAAGGCTGATGATGATGATGATGGTAATGTTAGGTGTTCAGTATAATAATAATAAGGGCATACACACATCTCTTTTTGTTTCAGACAATTCTCATAGTTCGTGAAGAAAAAATTATTACTTTTAGATTTATTTGCCAACGAATGGAGAAACTTTTCGGTACGAAAAGACATAAGTCGCAAATCGACAAGTATATTTTTTCAAATTCGAAATGAAACAGAAACATCCAAGACGCGTAGTATTGTCACTAATGTACCTTCAAAAAAACATGTTATGTTAAAAGAAAATGGCAACGTTGATTTTCACTGAAGAGTGGAAATACGAAGAAATTCTGTTAGGCGGAACGTTAAACTAAAAATATTTCATCTCTCTCTCTCTCTCTCTCTCTCTCTCTCTCTTACGAAGGGCATGATGTCTCAATGATTGCGAAAACTATTACTTAACACAATATGATGTTCTTATTCCGTAGCAAATACGAAAACTCAATTTAGAGGTACGTTCAAATCAGTTTAACGTACCACGACTATGCCCATTATGCTGAGGGAGATGGGTGATTAAGACAAATGAATGAATGAATACTTAGTAGAATGAGAATGTATGAGTAGATCATGAAACTCACGGACACGATGTTCGGAGATGAAACTAGGGGGCTGCATGCACTTTGTCACAGTGCACGACAATTAGTAATAAAAAATTATAAGCTTATTTGATCGGAGATCGAACTAGGGACCGCATGCACTGGGTTGCGGAACAATGCTCTACTATACTAAGTATTCATCTGAAAGAATAAGTCATTGCTTTATCACTGAACCACACACACACTTTCACATATTTCTTACGTTCGAAACGTAAGAAAATATTTCAGTTTAACGTACCATGATTATGCTCATTATGTTGAGGAAGACGAATGATTAAGACAAATGAATGAATGAATGAATCGAACTAGGGACCGCATGCACTGGGGTTGCGGAACAATGCTCTACTATACTAAGTATTCATCTGAAAGAATACGTCGTTGCTTTATCACTGAGCCACACACACAAACTTTCACATATTTCTTACGTTCGAAACGTAAGAAAATATTTCAGTTTACCGTACCACGATTATGCTCATCATAGAGATAGACAGACAGAAAGATATACACTTAGATATATTTACATTTATATTTCACAAGTATAGGGACAAATGTTTATGGGATGTCAAACAATCATTGCATGAGTAACATAGTTTAATCTTTCATTCCAGTGGGTAAAACTTAAAGATTTCCCATTAACCTTGTTGACTTTATTGTGGGACGTAAAACTCAAAGATTTCATTTCATTGTTCAAAGATTTCATTTACAGACAGAAAGACAGACAGGTATGCAACATATTATCAAACGGGTCCCAGGTTCAATATTCTGTTCCCGCCAGATGAACTTTATAATGAACAAACACCGTGTACGTGGATTTCCTCTGGGTTCTCCCGGAGCGTTCATCTGTAATGCATGAAGCACCGTGTTCAAATTCTGCTCCAGACAAAGTGAACTTTGTAGTGGACAAACAACGTATGAATGGATTTCCTTGGGAGTTCTCCCGTTTCCTCCCACTTTCTTCACTTCATCATTTCTCATCATCACTTTCCCCCTCCACTAGTATAGTAGTCATAACTATAGGACTAAAACTCATAGATTTCATTTCTTTTTTTCTCTCGTTCCACAATTTTTTATTCTATCATCATTACTTAAAGGTGAAGTGAATCGATGTTCCAGGTGGGCTCACCCAAGCACATACTACACACTGTTAAGGGCATCACTGTGGATAGTCCCTATGTAAAGGGTTCTCTCATGCTCAAAGCTGGATGAATGCGTTTCCATGGTCACCTGAAGTCATCACAAAGAATATATTCTCAAATTTCCAGCACATGAGAGATGGGTGGAGGAAATATTGACACCTGTAATCCCTTAGCAGATATAAAATAATCTGCTTAACCATGAAAAAAAAAACAAAAAGAAATTAAAACTAGAATTGGATTTCATAAGAAATTTGACACAGCTGAACCACAAAAAATATTTAGATAATTAATTTTAATCTTCTTTTACAGAAATCAATCTCCTCCTCCCACGTGAGTTCATATTTTATAGTCGTCTTGCCTCTTTGACGACTTCCCCTGGTTATGGCCTTTAGAACTCAATTTTCTCTGCCATCCCCTTACCAGAGGATCTTCTATCATCAGATAAAAATTTAAATGAAGACTGGGAAAGAGTGTTCACAGCCTTTCCTGGCCCCGGCCAAGCGGCACATCTGAAAGAGAGATAAGCAAATGTACAATGGTACTCACCTCTGCCTCCAGGAACATGGACATCTAAAAGATCACCACTCCAAGATAGATTTACGAATATCTATTTTATTGAACACTAAATCACGGACACTAACAAACACTATACATCTTTTTATACACAAAAACTGATCTTTCGGTAAGTAAATAAACGGGGATCGATCGATCATAATGTGTGCACTTTTTGTTAAGCTTTTTTTTAAAGAATTTCTATTTTCACTGTCATTGTCACTACACTTTCACTGTATGTACTCCTCTTCTCTTCTATGAATAAGTCTTCGTCACTCCAGCTAGACACTACTGCTTTCGTTTTTTTTTTTAATCTTCCAAACGATGTGATTTTCTCTCTTCGAGATCTTTGATGTTACCACCTTCCATTTAATCGGTTAGCATGATGCTTTTTTTTTTCAAGGTATTTCTAGCGAAGTCCTTCTCGCCCTGAAATTTTGTCGTCTTGTCTATCAAGAATTAATAACGCCGAACGAACACAAGATGAAATACAACAACAGGCTAATAGTTACACTGTTCATTACACTTCACCTGATTCAAGTTTCATGTTAATTTATTGGTTGAATTTCACTATCGGTTATCAAACAAAATTCATTTTCTAAAAAGTAACGATAATCAATAGTAACTGATAGTTATTATTAATATAATTATTGTTTTTAATAGTGAAACACTTTGTTGAGAGTTTTCGGCGTGTCAATCATAGCGTTAACTATACACTATCTGGACCGCACTTTATAATCAGAACTAAACACATCTTCCCACGAGAATGATTATGTGCTTGAGGTGAACGGACCGGTGGTTAACTAAGAACTAACTGTTTACCCCTTGAGCTTCAGTATTTACTTCCGCTGGTTGTCTCTCAAAAGTCGTAGAGACTCTCTCTACCTTCATTGTTTTTGGGGTTGTTGACCTTTTCCCCTTTGTGAGGTGCCACCCGCGTTGAGCCGGCGACATTTTGATAAATTTGTAAATAATTTAAAATTTACATACTGTCACTTCATTTTCTGTATTTATACGTACACTTAGAGTTTATCCACACACTCCCAATATGTCTTTTATACCAAACAATTATTACAATTTTATTAAACCACAATTTTATATCTTGTTTACTAGTCGTGGAGACCCGTTAGGAACCTCCAAGCAGACGTTTTGTGTTTCTGGTGTTTAGTGCACTCTAGCGGCAGGTTCTAAAATTACCTTCTTGCAGGCGGGAAATGGTGGACCTGTCTGCTTCTGTTTTTCCTTTTACATTTTTTTTAATTGACTATGAAATGTTTACATACAACAAATAATAATCACACCTATAATAAAGTATATGAGTAATTTACTTATTTTTGTAGGTCCTTGGAGTTGTCATCTTTTTCGAGGTTAGATAAAGAAAGAAAAAACGTTTTGGTGGTGAGTTGTCTGCTAGCTCCCCCCTCCAGACATACCACTCGACACCCTCCAAGGGTGGCTGAGAAAAATCTTTGCGAGTGAATTAGAATCATGCGGGAAACAAAATACGATGCAGGGTCGCGTAAAACATTTTACATAACTGGTATCGGGATTTCCAAGAACATTTTAATATTGAATATTACTTATTAATAATATACCCTTTAAATCTGGTACTCCTGACATAAATGCTATGTTTTTTTTCTTTTTTTTTCGGTCAGGCTCGCTTACCAGACTAACGGTTTTCCTCAGAGGTGTGAAAATACAGGTCAGATTGGATTTTTCACACTTATTGTCACAAAAATTTAGCATTAAAGTGTGTACCCGCAAACAATAGAGTTGAGTTTGGAAGTAACAATAGTTGCTAGTCAATGCTTCTAACTGCATTTCATTTCTCCAATTTCTGTTCCTTATAGAATATACGTTATAAACCTGCTTCTTTTTGGACATGCCCCTTACTTTAGGTTAGCAACTATGTTAGCTCAAAGGTTATTGAACTCTTTGCTTCTCGAATTTTCCTGTTATGTGATGTGAAAGTTGAAATTTTGTGAAGATGAGTGCTTCTTTGACAGATTTTTTTTTAAAGTAATACGTTTAAACTCTAATATGAATACCATTTTTGTATATAAATACTTCCATTTATACCTATTTATATCTGATTAATCCTAATATAATTAAAGTTATTGCTTAATTTGGCATTTAAATTATATTAAATTATATATGTAAATTACTATATTTACATTTTGATATGCAAAACAGTTGGTAGGGCTGTCAGCTTACAACACACACACACACACACACATATATATATATATATATATATATATATATCATTTGAAGACATAATATGATTTAGCAGGGCTGTAGGTCAGTCTGTTACGAATCATCAAAACATTTGATAATATTATCTTATCTGTTGCTCTTGAAACTAAACCATTTTAAGATGGAGTTCAATGTGCTAGCAAACAGAGAAAAGAAAGAGACTAGCAAAATAGATATTCACAAATGTGTCTGTGTTTTTTTTTTTTTTTTGGTTTGACGAGTATGATGGCTCAGTGATAGAGGATTTACATCCAGTATTTTGGGGTCCCTGATTCGATCACGGTTCACACCGTATGGACTTCCTGATAAATTCAAAAATCTACAAACACAACGTTCTTCATCGTAAACGTACGTTGTACTGTGATCGAAAAAAAGACGTCCGTACGGTTTCTTTTCAGATCAACCATTCTAAATGAAGTTTCTTAACTCCTAAAAGAGAAGTATCGGAATAACATCAACATTAGTATACTAATTTAAAAATCCTACCGTATTGATCGTTCACAAAATACAAATTTTTATGTGAAAATAATAAAAGATTTCAATTTCACTATATTATTATTATTATTATTAAATGCACTAGAATTAGTACTACACTGTTCAGTATAAATGAAAAGTATTTTCTGCTTCTTTATGAACAGAAGTCCACTTCATTGACACCTATCAACTTTAAAGTTCGTTTTCCGTCAAACTTGACTGTGTTTGTACACTATCAAATAAATCAGTCATAATTGAATCTATGAGTTTTTTTGTTTATAGTCTGAAAACAAGCGGAATCAAATGTACAGGTTTTCTTTCCCATTCTGTTAAAATTTCACTTAAATCCAAATACAAGGTCTTTAGCAACACGATTCACTTATTCAAATGTTCAATTTTCAGTACAATACACATTAATTTGGCTTTCATTAAATTAAGACCTTATGCACCATTTAATATGACAAGGAGGAGAAATAACCATGTTTCGTCTTGTTTATATATGTCCTATACACTTACGATTATGATATCAGTTCAGTAAATTTAAGATCGTGCATGTTACGTCCAAATAAATTAATCTTCATTCCTTTATATATTAAACATATATTTCCATTTTTCCAAATACGATGCTAATGCATCTGGAAGTTATACATAATAGCACATACGTAAATTATTTGTATAAATACATATTGTTTTGATAACTTTAGAATATGTACATGTACTTTTTACAGTTATATACAAAGAAAAAGTATGTAATGGAACTTTATTCAAGTTTCACTTCATATTTTACCATATTGAAAATTAAGTTCCTTATTGCAACTTTTACTGGCATTTTTATGTATAATATATCATCATTCGGAGCACTACGAAATACTTGTATATCAGGGCACTTTTCCTGTATTTGTTTAATAAAAGCATATCCTTTCTGGTAAAGAAATGGACAATTAGGAACCATTTCGCATGTTCTATCCATGGAACATTGTTATCAGTCCAATCTTTTAATCCACCAGCACAATAGAAGCATATAGTTTGGTCTCTTGTCTTCGTGTAAAAAAATCCAGCATCACTTAATTGATCCGGGCATTACCACTCGCATTAATTAAAGTCATCTTCGTCGTTATAAACGATTAAAGTGTGCCGAACCACGCTGCCTTTTCGAGAAGCAAAAGTCATCTTCGTCGTTATAAACGATTAAAGTGTGCCGAACCACGCTGCCTTTTCGAGAAGCAAAAGTCATCTTCGTCGTTATAAGCGATTAAAGTGTGCCGAACCACGCTCCCTTTTCGAGAAGCAAAAGTCATTTTCGTCGTTATAAGCGATTAAAGTGTGCCGAACCACGCTCCCTTTTCGAGAAGCAATGAAATTGAAAGCAATGTGGTGAGCATAAATCATGAAATATGCCTCTTTTTTAAAATATTTTTCGTAACTAGGTTGACGAGATGTCCCATTTTAACAAGATTCTCTCTTCCTTCAGGAAATCTTTTGTTTGCTTTCAGTTTAACGTCCAACGATTAGAATATGCCCTTTAGGCTAAAGGAAACACATGATTAAAGCAAATGAATGATGATGGAATGAGAACGTGGGAGAAAACGGAAGTACCCCGAGAAAACTCACAGACACGATGTAGTCCACCATAAACTTACTTAGTCGAGGATCAAACCATAGACTCCACGCACCAGAGGTAAGCGCTCTACCACTGAGCCACCGTGCCCCCCCCCTCTTCAGAAAGGCGTCCGGTATTACGAGGACAATGCCAACAGGACTCAAAATGTCCTTTTTTTATATATAAAAAAAAAAGCTTCCCGTGTTTGGCTCGCAATTACTTAGTGTACCAGTAATTTTAGTATGGACTTCTGTATTTTTTCTTTTTTCTTTCTTTTTTTTTTTGGAAGGGGGAAAGGTGAACTTTTTTTACAAGAAATTTAATCATAAAAAAGAAGCATTGAAGACTGATTCCTATTTAAAATTTAAACGCAATGAAAAAAAAGAAAATTGAAATAAGGTTAAATAAATATAGAAGCCTCGTTGTTTGGAAAAGCTAGAGGAGTCTGAGAAGTGAGCAAGGGGGCGTAAGTTACTCAGAGAAAATGATATGAATTATTTCAGTTTAACGTCCCTCGCATATGGCCATTAGGCTAAGAGAAACGATGATGATGGAAAGCAAGTAAACGATTATGGAAAATTTGGTGTAATGAGAAAGTGGGAGGAAACGGGAGTACCCCGAGAAAATCCACGAACTCAATGATGTGCACCACGAACTTCTTAAGCTACGAATCGAACCAGGGACCCGACGCACCAGAGATGTGTTCTATCACTGAACTACCGTGCCCTCCACAAGTTATTCAGAGAAATAAACTATATTCATAATTACAAATATCACGAATGTTGCAACAAAGAGGTGTTAAATTAAATCACGTACAAGTACAAAGTAACTACTGAGTAAGGTCTGCGAGGTTACATCGCGAACAGATCTGATAAAAAAAATACTGCACTGCAATGATGTGCAGAAGTCTTGCTGGAAATGAATCGGTGAGAATACGGTTATCGGTAATAGATTGGTGAGAATACCGTTATCGGTTATAGACCGGTGAGAATACGGTTATTGTTTATAGATTGGTGAAAATATGAGTATCGGTTATAGCACAGGTGGTTATAGATTGGTGAGAACACCGTTATTGGTTATAAAATAGTGAGAATATGGTTAACGTGAAATGTACAGAGTTTAAGAAGAAGGTCATGAAGTATGAACAGTTTACGAAGGGGGCGCTAGGTAAACAATATTGGGAACTACTGAGCCCTTACTGACAGTCTTCGTAGTTTGAGGCAATTTTCCCTAATGTATGGAAATTAGGTAGGTAAATTTAGGAAAAAGGGAATTTTTTGATAAAACGTGAAAATCCAGGGAAATTCTCGCGCTCATTGATTGACCAAAATAAATGCTTAATTTTTCTTTCTTCTTCAACCAATACAATATAAATAAGTTTGTGTATGTGTTCAAAGTAGCATAACTTGGACCCATTGTTGGTTGCGTGTATTTTTTGTAGAAAAAAATTAAAGGAAAAAGTAAACAAAATAGAAGCAAAATGCAAATGATTAAAACAAATATGGTTGGCACTTCCTTTAATTAGCTAAATTAATCTTATTACAAAACTTCTATCAGAAATTGGACACTCAACAAACTAGGGGAAATTTGATAAGAAAAGGAAACATTTTGCGACAGTCGAGGGAAATTTTCTTAAGGACACCTACGAACACTGCTCAGTGGTATGTGTAATGACTATACTTATGTCATTGTCAAATTATGCCAATTTGTCGAGTTTTCTTTTTGTTATTTTACCTACGTTGATTGTCAAATTATACCAGTTTGTCGAGTGTTCCTTTTGACTTTTTTTTTTACCTAGTGTAATTGTCAAATTATACCAGTTTGTCGAGAGTTCTTTTTGTTATTTTACCTATGTTCATTGTTAAATTATGTCAGTTTGTCGAGTGTTCCTTTTGATTTTTTACTGTTTGATTGTCAAATTATACCAGTTTGTCGAGAGTTCTTTTGTTTTTGTTTATCTGGTTTGATTGTCGAATTACGCCAGTTTGTCGAGTATTCTTCTGTTTTTTTTTTTTTTTTTTTTACCTACGTTGACTGTCAAATTTTATCAGTTTGTCAAGTGTTCTTTTGTTTTTCTTACCTGCGTTGATTGTTAAATTATGCCAGTTTCTCGAGTATTCTTTCTGTTTAGTTTTGTTTTATCTTATCTATTATTATTATTATCATTATTATTATTATTATTATTATTATTATTATTATTATTATTATTATTATTATTATTATTATTATTTTCTAAATCTGTTCATGTCATAATAAATCTATTCTTCCTATTCTGATTTCGTAACTCAACTGTTGAAAATTCCAAGACATGTAGAAGTTATTTTCTAAAAACAGTTTTCTACTGTCGATTAAAGCAGAAGAAATAAATGTAACGTAAGTGTTCCCGAACAAAAGATGCCAAGCAATTTGAGAGACAGAAAAAGATCTCCGAATGTATCAAAACATCTCAATCTGGTAAACATTGTTCGATCGATATTTCTATTGTACATGTACGTACACGTTTTAATAATGAATATTTTCTATAAGCATTGACCTCTTATACAGTAAAATGTCTACGAAATATAAGGCAACTGCAATGGTGGATCAATGGTCTGTTTAATGAACTTTATTTTAGTTTTTCTTATTTTTTTTCTTTCCTTTCTTTTAACTAGAATATGATAAGAAATATTAATAATATATACATATGCTCACTTGTATGGAGGAAGAAATGCTCCTATGTATAGTAAAAGAGACGTGAGTGAGGGTTTAGTGTGAGCGCCAACAGTAAAGCTATTTATTCCCACACAATAGTGATCTCAATTTGTTGATAATTCGAGCAATCCCAAGTTTAATATAAAGAACAAATTTTAAAAGATTGTCTAAATGGTAAAGAAATAAACAATATAATAATAATAATAATAATAATAATAATAATAATAATAATAATAATAATAATAATAATAATAATAATAATAATAAGAAGAAGAAGAAGAAGAAGAAGAAGAATGAAAAGAAGAGCGGAGGCAGAAGGAACAGAAGAAAAAGAGGAAGAAGGAGGAGGAGGAAATAGTGAAGAAGAAGAAGAAGAAACTGGTATACTTAAATGAATAACATGTGAAATTGATAACGAATAAATTAGAGTTGAGTTGAGTTGATTTTAGTTTAGCGTCCCTTTCAGCAGCGAGGCTATATGAGACGTGGACCTACTGATTAACGTGGAATCCGAACCACATGAGCTCCCGCCGGGAACCGAACCCGGGTCTCACAAATAAATTAGAATGAAAATAAAGCACAGTCCTAACATAAATAAATGTTTTCTGGTATTTTGCAGCAGTCAGAAAAATGAAATTAAATCTTTGAGTTTAACGTCCCACGATTATGCCCTTTAAGCTAAGGGAGACGGATGATTCAAGGCAAGTGAATGATGATGAAAGAATTGGTGGAATGCGAATGGAGGAGGAAACAGAAGTACCCGAGAAAACTCACGGATACGATGTTGTCCGCCACAAACTTACTTCGCCAGGGATAGAACCAGAGACTTCACACACCAGAGGTAAACACTCGACCTCTGAGTCACCGTGTCCCCATCAAGAATGTAGTTAATGGACTGTAAACTTTATTATTACTAGGTTCTATCATTTGTGAGAATCAGGGGTGTAACCAGAGGGGTCCTCCCATTGTTTTTGTATTAATATAGAAAAAATGTATTTATCATAAGCTATCCTGCTAGTATTGTTGCTATAATTTCCCTCAGAACCAAAGACAGTAGTTCTGACTCCTTCAAATCAGTTTTTTCATGTACTACTTACGCCTATGGGCACGCTATTTACGCGGTCAGTACAAAATAAAGGCAGAAAGGGCCTGAGCTGATTCAGTGTGGACTTTGTATCGTGTTGCATTGACTAGTGTGGCGAACAACGAGAAAACCAAGAATCTTATAAAATAGAGGATCTGCCCTTACAACAAAATCTTGAAGTCATACGTCACAGTTATGCCACCCCTACTCTGCCCACTCCGCCCAATAAGATCGCAATGTTTTGAGCCAACAATCATGGCGGAAACGAAAGTAGCCAATCAGACGATAGCAGATACGAGAGTAGCCAATCAGACGTGTCGATGCTCGGTTGTTTTTTGGCTTCATCGATTTAATAGGATGAAGATACATATGGGCAGATCTTCTAGTTATAACATCCTTGGAGAAAACACAGCTTGAATGTAGGTAGCATGGACCAAGAATCGTAGGCTCTCCTCCACACGATTGCACCCGACCCTTTCCGAACGAAAAGGTTTGAAGCTAGCTCTTTGCCAAACTTTGCAGTGTCTGTAGAGGAGAGGTTATTCCGCACTTTCACTTATTTGTCCCTTTACCTTGCTCTTTTGTCTTACTTCTGCTGAAAAAATCCAAAATCAAGCGCGTGCCCATCCTTCAGTTTAGATGTGCATCTACTTAGTATTTTTTTGTGTTATACCCCCTTCCCCCTTGTGTTTTCGTGTGATTGTGGAAAATAAATAAAGTAAGCGTGTTGTTAGAAAGTATTACGCGCGTTTTCAATAGTGAATCCTCAGAACTTTTCCACTTTTAAACATTCCTTCATCACTTCGTTTGAAAGCTGTTGTTAAATGAAAGAAGATGGAGCAATTCTCGACTCTTTACGATAACCCTGTGAAAAATGGTGACGGGTCAAAATATAAATAAAAACTTAATTGAAAAAATCTATAGTCACCTTGAATCCAAGATGGCAGCTTAAAACCTATGTCGAAAGGATAGGCATACCAAATTGCTGAAGCTAGGAAAACCAAATTTGGCATGAAAGTTAATCAGTAGGTGACGAAAAGATACGAAATAATCAAAAACGCGATATCTTGAGTTCAAAATGTCGTACTATGTATCGAAACCATGTCCAGCTTAAATCACTGAAGTTGGAGAAGCGAAATGTGGTATTTACGTTTATGGTCAATAATAGATATCAACAAAATGCCAAAGGCGTATCATCTCTAATCCAATATAGCTGCCAGAATGAAAAATGAGTTTGTATGTAAGTATGTTATTTCTTGGAATATTGTGGCCAAACCAACAAATTTTGACGCAGCCTGATGTACTGAAATGATTTACACGTAGCTTGGTACTGCTCGCTAATCTTGTAAATTAACTTTTTTTTGTATATTTTGTATAGCTTGAAACATTGCGATCAAACCAACGAATGATATACAAATGTAACCATCTCGAATACGTTACAATAGAGTCCCCAACCTGACTGTCCTTTATGTATGAACTACGTATGATAAAATTAGTGCAGCAGGTCCTTTATGTATGAACTGCGTATGATAAAATTAGTAAATTCCCGAAGGTATTCAAATTTTGGTTACCAGTGTGTTCATCGCATATTTGTTATATTCACGTAAATGATATCGAGAGAACCGTGACGAACGTGCATTAGGAACAACGGAATGAAATAATAATTGAAGTGAATCGAACTTCAACTGTTCTTTAGTCTTTCTATTATTTCTATTACATAATAAAGAAAAATAAAGACTTAGATTTATACTGTTATGAATGGCAGGTTTTAAGTAGCTATCTTGGATTCAAGGTGGCCATAAACTTTTCAATTAAGAATTTGTTTACATTTTGACCCGCCGCCATTTTTCATACGATTATCGTAAAGAGTCGATACTTGCTCCATCTTCTTTCATTTAACGACAGCTTTCAAACGATGTACTACTTAAAACCTCCTGCCATTTGAAACTTTTGGGTTGGACCCACCTGGGACCCTGTGGAGGCCCTGGAACAAGACGTTTTAACACAAATCGTTGTTCTTTGAAAATAATGCCAAACGTCCTTCCCTGTTTTCACGTTTATTCCACCGTTTCCGATTTATAGGAGTGGCCATGGACTTTGCAATTAAGTTTTTGTTTACATTTTGACCTGCCGCCATTTTGCACAGGGTTGTCGTAGAGAGTCGAAACTTGTACAATTTTCTTTTATTTCACAACAGCTTTCAAACGAAGTGCTGCTTAACTCCCTTGCCATTTGAAACTTTTGAGATGGATCCCGTCTGGGACCCTGCGGAGGACCTTGGGCCAAACTTTTTTTTTTACCACAAAAAGTGTACCCTTGAAAATGATGGGATAAGTGTTCACCGAGTTTTTCATTTAGCCAACCGTTTCTGAACAAATGACCCGGTTCGAACTATTCTGCCAGCTTTGTAGCTTTTACATTACAAAATATCTTGTAACTTATTATATCCCGCTCGGTGCAACGTATAACTTTGGGATTCGTCTAGTTATAACATATCAAATGTAAACACAATTGTCTCGTTCGGATCACTTTGTGACCCTCCCTTGTGAGAGAAGAAACGTTATTAGGTTAAATGCATTGAGTTATAACCGGGAACTAATCTTCTTTAGCTCCAACACATGTATATTGGTTGCATGTTGCAAAACATTGGCATTAAAGAAGAAAATGAAATGAAGAATACTTTGTATTTGTGAATCTAATGTCTCCAATAAACCTTTCTAGGTCGCCAATAAACCATTAATATACGAAATGATCTCAAGCGTATTCAAGGAGAGCTCTAAACGCGCCAAAATCGACTGAAAAAGAACTTTACTAACTCTCCCTCTCTGTATTTCTATACATGTGTACTATGTTCAAATACGTAATGTTTGTCAATAGTCCGTTAAAGGTGATGGAGAATTATCCATTATTGACAATGTAGTAGTTTGTTCAGATGGCTTGTTATGTCATCGTGATGATCAATTTGACACATAAGTGTCTAATTATTTCTACTCAACTGATGGGAGGTAATAGAATCACACATTGGATTATATTAATGTCAAAATTGAAAGATGGTGTTAGGAACAATGCAAATTAGAAGAACGACAAGTAAAAATGCGTTATGTGTGACATGACAAAAAAAAAAAAAAAAAAAAAAAACTTATTCGTCATCATTAACAGAAGAGATTGACATTATACACGTAATTTTTTATCAGTCTGAAATAACTGTGAAAACAGTAGCCTACGTTTGCTTCTGCAATTATTTCTTCATAACACAGCAATTTGCATATTGATTTCAGAAACAATCACCATGTTTACGTTTATTACACATATAGCCTGCACAGTCTTTCATTCAATGAAGCTTTTAACGGGTGCTGGAGAAAGTAATAATGCATTTATTTGTTTACGAAAAACAACTTCTGTTTGTAAGACAGAAACACAATGCACGATAATGGAAGACTTCGTGGTGTGTGTGTGTGTGTGTGTGTGTTTGTGTATGTGTGTGTGAATAAATATTCCATTTGAATTTGTGTGATGTCTTTCCTTAGCTACCTGAAACACGAAGGGTTTCGAATTTTTCTTGTTGGTTCTTGAAGCTAGGGGTTACCAGCAGAGTTGGCATGGGTCAATGAAAACTTGACCACTCATCGTGACCCCCGACCCACCACCCACCGTGACCCACTCTGGCCTACCATGACCCACCACCCACCATGACCCACTCTCATCCACTGTCACCTACTCTGACTCACCCAAATCCATCGTCATCAACTCTGACACATGATCCACGGCCTCTTCTCTACTGACTAAAGAGTTTACACTTGTAATAAAACAAGACTGTGAAATTGTAACTAATCGGAATTTGAATTTCTACGGTCAATCGCTCAAGCACCACTCTATTACAATAACGGTGGATCTGACCTTTACGATATAAAATGGTAAAGTGTTTGTCATGGTCGATATTACGATGAAACTCAATTTAATTATCATAGAAAAATATTTCCTTGTTAAATTATAGATACTTTTCAGTGGAAAATAGGATGAAATTTGAAAGTCTCAAATCGAGATAAAGTATGCCAACGCAAAGAAAAAAGAGCAGTGTAAAATTCGACTGTTGTCTCGAAAGCCCAGTAGTAAACCCTATTGCTATTATTACAATTACAAATATCAATATCCAAAAGTGCCTGAAGTTCTTCTTTCACTTAGATATACTCATCTCAGGTAAGTAAATAGAAACAAATGAAAAAGGAATAAAAATACAGACCTTAAATGTGAAAAACATGGACAAATTCACCAGTGTTCAGAAGATGCTGTCTACAATGCACTGAGCAGAGTGAATGGTGGATCGCAGTGACTCACGTCCTGTTGACCTAAAACACACCGACACACTCCATCTCTGGTTATCAGGTAACAGACTTCAAGACAGAACGTTTTTAGATTTCACATAAAGATTTATGTCACTCAACAAACATCTTAATGATGCCATAGCAAGTAAATATAATTTATTTAGGACATTCTATTATATTTCAATCTTCTTCTTCTTCTTCTAATTTTTATTTTTTCGGATCGCTGTCCTCCACCCGTTTCTATCTTGTGTCATATCTGCTGACACCAGACTGCACTTGACACTACATTACACCCGTATCGTTCTTAACACAATCTCCGCACTTCTTCTTTGTCCGGCTTCGGTCTCGTTTTCCATTCATTTCTATAGCATCTACTCTGTGAGCTATGTATTTCAAAGGTCCTCTTCTTACATGGCCAAACCATCTCAGCCTACTTTCTTCCAGTTTTTCCCACCAATACTGGTCTCATATTTACTGTTCTCCGAATCACTTTATTCTTAATTTTGTCCTGCAGCGTCACTCTACATATCCACCGCATCATCTTCATCTACGCAACATGCAACTTCTGTTCCTCTCTTTTCTTCGTCGCCCAACATTCCGCTCCGTACAAGACAGTTCTCATTACTGTTTTGTATTTTTTTTTCCTCTAAGGCGTATTGGTACCTAGCAGCTATCACACAACATTCCTACCACTTCTCTGCATTTCGTCGAACCGTTCCTAATTCTGCTGTTTACATTTTCTTCTTATTTCTGTATTTTTCTGCAGAATTGATCCCAAGTACTTGAATTTCTTTGTCATTACCACCTCTTCTTCGTCCAGTTGTATTCTTGTATTCTCGATTACATTTTTCCTGAAAGGACAATATAAATATTCTACCTTGGTTTAACTAATCGTAAGCTCTTTACTTTCCAATGCTTCTCTCTAGGTTTCTAATTTCTCTTGCAGTACTCCCTTGGTCTCACTCAGCAACACAATTTAGTCCACAAATAGTATAATCGAAGGTGTTATCTCTTGGATATTCTTTGTAAGCTTGTACATCACAACTGCAAAAAGATATGGACTAAGACCTGCACCACCCTCGTGGTTCTTGATGAAGTCCTGCGAAGATTCTTGATAAAGTCCCACTTTTTACTGCGAACTCTTCTGTTATTCAGCACGCGCTCTTTACTCCTGTTCTACATCCATTATGCATATCTTGAATTATACAAATATATGTGTCCGGAACACATTTTTAGCGCCCACCAAATAAGATCCCGTGGCACTCTATCATATGCTTTCTCTAAGTCGATGAAAACTATTTCCATTAGCATCCTAAGTGCAAATATTGCATCCATTGTCGATCAGTAATATATAATAATACATTGAACTTAATTTATACACTATTGAGCTACTTAAAACTCATTTTTGAAGATATTGCACTACAATTACGTGGCTCCCCCATATTTTGAAATGACCTTCCCTCGTATATTTGAATGGTACCAAAAAATACAAAATTATGAACTAGTTAAAATTTGAGTTTCAAGATGTCGCACCCCATCTAAGTGAGCCTCCAAATTTTAAAATGTCCCTCCTTCGTTTATTTGAATTACACAAATTCCTTTTCGTGGTAGTGCAAAAAGGTTCAAAAAGTAACACAAAATTCTGAGGTAGTTAAAATTCGAGTATGAAGATGTCGCACCACAACTGAATCCCCTTTGATTTGGCTATCGTCAGTTTATTATTTGAATGGTAGATTTTTTCTTTTGCTGGTGAAAAAGGATACAAAAATAGTACAAAAATTCTGAGCTAGTTAAAACTCGAATTTGGAGATGTTGTACTACAACTAAAGGGGCCTTATAAAAGTACAGTCTTCGTATCTTCTTCCTGACACCCACACTAAACCCACGCAGGTATTTGTAGTATATTTAATTTTAGATAATCATTCCTTTTTCTAATAAAAGAGATATGATGATTATCTGCGTATGCTGTCAATGTTTTTAAACTACACGAAGGCCCACGACACAATATACTGTATAATAATCAAAAAACCTAACAACCCCATTACAGAGCAGTTTGTTCTATCCTGTGTTCTAGAGGACAGGCAGCGGAACCAGAAGGGACTTCTGAAAGAGGCAATTCGCCTCCTGGACGATTAATATACGTTTAAAGTATTGTGTTTCACATAAGATATGAATAAAGTAATCCAATACATTATGCCTGTAAAAAGATGGACTTTGGAAGGAATAGTCGTCCCCACCGTCCTGTCAGTGGATCAGCCCATGGGCGCCCGAAGGGGGAAGGGGGTCCGGGCCCCCCTAGCTCACGAAAATGTATACGTAAGATGGTCTCCCCTAAAAAATTTCCTTCAGGCGTCCCTGTATCAGCCAGTGAGTAATGTTAATTGAAAGAAGTTCGTTGTAGTACAGCACCACAGGAGTATGGTGCACACACCGGAGGAAATAATTTTCATTCCGGAAGCGTAGAAAGAAGTTTGAGTTACAAAACTACCACGCCATGATAAGCAGAGGCACATCTTTGGAAAGGCGTCTTCGGAAGAATTGCAGACCACACATACAAACATTCAACGATCTGTAGATAATGTTCGAGTGCAACGCTCCAAGACTTGTCCAGGAACATGATCAGAAGAGTGCTGGTGTATGTAGATATTTCACATACACGGTGAAATTATATGTATGTGAAATATGTATGTGTATGTAGATATTTCACACGGTGTATGTAGATATTTCACACGTTGTATGTAGATATTTCACACGGTGGATATTTCAATATCTTTTGTTGAACCTTGATGAATTGAATGACTTTTTTATCACCCGTTCTTATGTACTGTACATGAAAGTTCATTCCATAGTGATATTACAATTGAGAAGTTCTATGAAATTGGGGCCAATACCGGCATAGCCCATTTTTAGGGAGATTGCATTTTTAAATTCTTTGTCACTAATTCTATTCATCTACAAAATTTCATTCCGATATCTTAAGTCTTGATGTTGCTACAGTGAAGGAATAGAGGTCGTCGTGAGACGAAAGCGAGTATCTGCTACAATTATGTTTGTGGGAAAGTTGTTTGAACCACATTGGACATGTCACAAGGTACCGGCTTCGATTTTAATCCGAAGAAACAGAAAAGACAGTCAAAAAGCAATCCTAATGCAAAGGAAAAGAAAAGGATTTTAAATAAGAACTGTGCAATCATTAGTGGCAAAGATATTAGCGAAAAGAAATTTGCATCAGTGAACAGGTGCTGTAAAGGTAAATGTTGCAAAAATTTAAATGCAGGGGAACAAGAAAAGTCGTTTGCTTAAATTTACGGAAGTGGTTCAAAGGAACAACAAAATGTCCTGCTGTCAGACCTACTACAGCGTAGACGTACGGAGCCAAAGAATGATAGGTACGGAGTTTGTTCCCTTTTTCTGGACCCAGATGCTGTTGAGTGGTATGAGGGAAAACAATGAAATGAAATCTTTGAGTTTAACGTCCCACGATTATGCCGGTTAGGCTAAAGGAGACGGTGATGATGAGTAATGAATGAAATGGTAGAATGAAGAACGGGAGAACCCCGAGGAAACCCACGCACACGGTGTTTGTCTACCACAAAGTTTACTTGGCGGGAGCTGGGATCGAACCCAGGACCCCAAGCACCAGAGTTGAACGCTCTACCACTGAGCCACCGCGGCCCCTTGATATAAGGAAGTGTTCCGTCAAGCCCAAACCGTAAACCAAAAACCAAACAGCGGGGATACAGAAGATTATCTTCATGAGTATGTTTCACCAGCCTTACATAATGCATAAACTGTTTCTAGAGTCCAGGACTGTTACATGTCCAGTTTCTACATAATAAATGGACTACTTTAATGTATTATTGTTAGACATATATTGTTCTGTTTACTTAATACTGTGTTCCTTACTTTGTAATTACGTTTCTTAATTCATTTTTACAGTGTATCACACGACTGCTACATACATATATAGGCCTACGCGAGAATCCTGCAAAGTTGTTCTCTCTAAAAAGAGCACATGTAAGTTTTTTAAAAAAACAAAACATTCGTATTTATGTTATAGTGAAACAAACTGTATGTTTCTTTGTATTTTGTAGACGAAAAAGAATAAATCTATGTTTCTCTTGTATGGTACACATGTACAAACGTTATGTAAAAATAAAATCTACATTTGAAATGTTCTCAAGCGATTTTCTCAAAACATGGTTTCTCGTTATGGGCCCTTATTACATAGAACTCCTCAATTAAGAAACTACATATTTCAAAGTTTGTTTAAAATTTCGGTCTTTTCCATAGGTTTAGAATAGTGTTATCATTCAAAATGCACGTTTCAGCGGCTGCTTGGATGAACTAACATAAGATAATGAGCCAAGCGGAAGTAAACATGCTGTTTTTTTTTTTTTTCGTTTATGGATATAATGTATCATCGCTAAAGTATACTTGAAAGCAATTTTGGAAGTGAAGCTAGGGAATACTCTTTTTTTTTTTATTTATTCGCTACAAGAGAACACAATATTAACTTAATCAATACACTAATAGTAGGCTTTCGCATAACTAACCATTAGAGCGTGATACCTTTTGTAACATCAGTACTGAACGTCAGTGTCTGGGACAATTTGATCTCAATTTATTCGTCTGTCTGTATGTATGAACCACGCTACAGGACGCAATTTTCGGTCTTTTAACATTAAATTTTGAGAGTAGAGGCATGAGACGTCGGAATTTGCTGCATACATATTAACGGCGATCTAACGTAAAATTTCAAAATTAGTGGTTCGGATTCCACTTTAAACAAAAATCTCTGTCTCATATAGCCTTGCTACTGATCCAAGATTGTAATCAATCAAAGTAAACAAACTAATTTTATGCGTTTCGAACAAATTTTGGTGGCAGGATAAATTTGGTTCCAAATCAGCTTTTATAAAATATTTTTAGACATGGGACGTTCAGAGCACAAGGGATCCAAGTCCATTTCAGAAAGGTTCACTTTTGCTCAGCAAACGTAGTATTTTCGTAGCCAAGGGTACAAAATAAATAAAACAGAAACCATGTGAAAGGGTGTTTACTAGAGTTTCATAGAACAACCGCTAGACAAGGGCGTTGATGGAATGGGGGAGGAGGGATACTTTCCCCCTCCTTGCTCATAAATTTAAGATATTAACATTATATTGTGTACGCTGCAGCGTGGGAATGATTAAACAGTCAAGCTCTGAATACCATAGTCAATGATGCATAATTACGTTAAATAAATGCAAGGTGTGTCCAAAAGAATACAGCAACGGAAAACGTCATATTTTCACAACCACGAATCCGAGATGAAAGAAAGAAAAACTACATGACAAGATGCAATCTAGAATTTTATATGATTGCCGCTAGAGAGGGGCGTTCGTTTAAAAGTGAACCGGTCCTTAAACTGAATTTCAGATTTTGAGGGCTTCAAGAACCAACAAGAAAAATTCGAAACCCTTCGTGTTTCAGGTAGCTAAGGAAAGACATCACACAAATTCAAATGGAATATTTATTCACACACACATACACAAACACACACACACACACACACACACCACGAAGTCTTCCATTATCGTGCATTGTGTTTCTGTCTTACAAACAGAAGTTGTTTTTCGTAAACAAATAAATGCATTATTACTTTCTCCAGCACCCGTTAAAAGCTTCATTGAATGAAAGACTGTGCAGGCTATATGTGTAATAAACGTAAACATGGTGATTGTTTCTGAAATCAATATGCAAATTGCTGTGTTATGAAGAAATAATTGCAGAAGCAAACGTAGGCTACTGTTTTCACAGTTATTTCAGACTGATAAAAAATTACGTGTATAATGTCAATCTCTTCTGTTAATGATGACGAATAAGTTTTTTTTTTTTTTTTTTTTGTCATGTCACACATAACGCATTTTTACTTGTCGTTCTTCTAATTTGCATTGTTCCTAACACCATCTTTCAATTTTGACATTAATATAATCCAATGTGTGATTCTATTACCTCCCATCAGTTGAGTAGAAATAATTAGACACTTATGTGTCAAATTGATCATCACGATGACATAACAAGCCATCTGAACAAACTACTACATTGTCAATAATGGATAATTCTCCATCACCTTTAACGGACTATTGACAAACATTACGTATTTGAACATAGTACACATGTATAGAAATACAGAGAGGGAGAGTTAGTAAAGTTCTTTTTCAGTCGATTTTGGCGCGTTTAGAGCTCTCCTTGAATACGCTTGAGATCATTTCGTATATTAATGGTTTATTGGCGACCTAGAAAGGTTTATTGGAGACATTAGATTCACAAATACAAAGTATTCTTCATTTCATTTTCTTCTTTAATGCCAATGTTTTGCAACATGCAACCAATATACATGTGTTGGAGCTAAAGAAGATTAGTTCCCGGTTATAACTCAATGCATTTAACCTAATAACGTTTCTTCTCTCACAAGGGAGGGTCACAAAGTGATCCGAACGAGACAATTGTGTTTACATTTGATATGTTATAACTAGACGAATCCCAAAGTTATACGTTGCACCGAGCGGGATATAATAAGTTACAAGATATTTTGTAATGTAAAAGCTACAAAGCTGGCAGAATAGTTCGAACCGGGTCATTTGTTCAGAAACGGTTGGCTAAATGAAAAACTCGGTGAACACTTATCCCATCATTTTCAAGGGTACACTTTTTGTGGTAAAAAAAAAAAGTTTGGCCCAAGGTCCCCCGCAGGGTCCCAGACGGGATCCATCTCAAAAGTTTCAAATGGCAAAGGAGTTAAGCAGCACTTCGTTTGAAAGCTGTTGTGAAATAAAAGAAAATTGTACAAGTTTCGACTCTCTACGACAACCCTGTGCAAAATGGCGGCAGGTCAAAATGTAAACAAAAACTTAATTGCAAAGTCCATGGCCACTCCTATAAATCGGAAACGGTGGAATAAACGTGAAAACAGGGAAGGACGTTTGGCATTATTTTCAAAGAACAACGATTTGTGTTAAAACGTCTTGTTCCAGGGCCTCCACAGGGTCCCAGGTGGGTCCAACCCAAAAGTTTCAAATGGCAGGAGGTTTTAAGTAGTACATCGTTTGAAAGCTGTCGTTAAATGAAAGAAGATGGAGCAAGTATCGACTCTTTACGATAATCGTATGAAAAATGGCGGCGGGTCAAAATGTAAACAAATTCTTAATTGAAAAGTTTATGGCCACCTTGAATCCAAGATAGCTACTTAAAACCTGCCATTCATAACAGTATAAATCTAAGTCTTTATTTTTCTTTATTATGTAATAGAAATAATAGAAAGACTAAAGAACAGTTGAAGTTCGATTCACTTCAATTATTATTTCATTCCGTTGTTCCTAATGCACGTTCGTCACGGTTCTCTCGATATCATTTACGTGAATATAACAAATATGCGATGAACACACTGGTAACCAAAATTTGAATACCTTCGGGAATTTACTAATTTTATCATACGCAGTTCATACATAAAGGACCTGCTGCACTAATTTTATCATACGTAGTTCATACATAAAGGACAGTCAGGTTGGGGACTCTATTGTAACGTATTCGAGATGGTTACATTTGTATATCATTCGTTGGTTTGATCGCAATGTTTCAAGCTATACAAAATATACAAAAAAAAGTTAATTTACAAGATTAGCGAGCAGTACCAAGCTACGTGTAAATCATTTCAGTACATCAGGCTGCGTCAAAATTTGTTGGTTTGGCCACAATATTCCAAGAAATAACATACTTACATACAAACTCATTTTTCATTCTGGCAGCTATATTGGATTAGAGATGATACGCCTTTGGCATTTTGTTGATATCTATTATTGATCATAAACGTAAATACCACATTTCGCTTCTCCAACTTCAGTGATTTAAGCTGGACATGGTTTCGATACATAGTACGACATTTTGAACTCAAGATATCGCGTTTTTGATTATTTCGTATCTTTTCGTCACCTACTGATTAACTTTCATGCCAAATTTGGTTTTCCTAGCTTCAGCAATTTGGTATGCCTATCCTTTCGACATAGGTTTTAAGCTGCCATCTTGGATTCAAGGTGACTATAGATTTTTTCAATTAAGTTTTTATTTATATTTTGACCCGTCACCATTTTTCACAGGGTTATCGTAAAGAGTCGAGAATTGCTCCATCTTCTTTCATTTAACAACAGCTTTCAAACGAAGTGATGAAGGAATGTTTAAAAGTGGAAAAGTTCTGAGGATTCACTATTGAAAACGCGCGTAATACTTTCTAACAACACGCTTACTTTATTTATTTTCCACAATCACACGAAAACACAAGGGGGAAGGGGGTATAACACAAAAAAATACTAAGTAGATGCACATCTAAACTGAAGGATGGGCACGCGCTTGATTTTGGATTTTTTCAGCAGAAGTAAGACAAAAGAGCAAGGTAAAGGGACAAATAAGTGAAAGTGCGGAATAACCTCTCCTCTACAGACACTGCAAAGTTTGGCAAAGAGCTAGCTTCAAACCTTTTCGTTCGGAAAGGGTCGGGTGCAATCGTGTGGAGGAGAGCCTACGATTCTTGGTCCATGCTACCTACATTCAAGCTGTGTTTTCTCCAAGGATGTTATAACTAGAAGATCTGCCCATATGTATCTTCATCCTATTAAATCGATGAAGCCAAAAAACAACCGAGCATCGACACGTCTGATTGGCTACTCTCGTATCTGCTATCGTCTGATTGGCTACTTTCGTTTCCGCCATGATTGTTGGCTCAAAACATTGCGATCTTATTGGGCGGAGTGGGCAGAGTAGGGGTGGCATAACTGTGACGTATGACTTCAAGATTTTGTTGTAAGGGCAGATCCTCTATTTTATAAGATTCTTGGTTTTCTCGTTGTTCGCCACACTAGTCAATGCAACACGATACAAAGTCCACACTGAATCAGCTCAGGCCCTTTCTGCCTTTATTTTGTACTGACCGCGTAAATAGCGTGCCCATAGGCGTAAGTAGTACATGAAAAAACTGATTTGAAGGAGTCAGAACTACTGTCTTTGGTTCTGAGGGAAATTATAGCAACAATACTAGCAGGATAGCTTATGATAAATACATTTTTTCTATATTAATACAAAAACAATGGGAGGGCCGAGACATCGGACCCCTCTGGTTACACCCCTGATTCTCACAAATGATAGAACCTAGTAATAATAAAGTTTACAGTCCATTAACTACATTCTTGATGGGGGCACGGTGACTCAGAGGTCGAGTGTTTACCTCTGGTGTGTGAAGTCTCTGGTTCTATCCCTGGCGAAGGAAGTTTGTGGCGGACAACATCGTATCCGTGAGTTTTCTCGGGTACTTCTGTTTCCTCCTCCATTCGCATTCCACCAATTCTTTCATCATCATTCACTTGCCTTGAATCATCCGTCTCCCTTAGCTTAAAGGGCATAATCGTGGGACGTTAAACTCAAAGATTTAATTTCATTTTTCTGACTGCTGCAAAATACCAGAAAACATTTATTTATGTTAGGACTGTGCTTTATTTTCATTCTAATTTATTTGTGAGACCCGGGTTCGGTTCCCGGCGGGAGCTCATGTGGTTCGGATTCCACGTTAATCAGTAGGTCCACGTCTCATATAGCCTCGCTGCTGAAAGGGACGCTAAACTAAAATCAACTCAACTCAACTCTAATTTATTCGTTATCAATTTCACATGTTATTCATTTAAGTATACCAGTTTCTTCTTCTTCTTCTTCTTCTTCTTCTTCTTCACTATTTCCTCCTCCTCCTTCTTCCTCTTTTTCTTCTGTTCCTTCTGCCTCCGCTCTTCTTTTCATTCTTCTTCTTCTTCTTCTTCTTCTTCTTCTTCTTCTTCTTCTTATTATTATTATTATTATTATTATTATTATTATTATTATTATTATTATTATATTGTTTATTTCTTTACCATTTAGACAATCTTTTAAAATTTGTTCTTTATATTAAACTTGGGATTGCTCGAATTATCAACAAATTGAGATCACTATTGTGTGGGAATAAATAGCTTTACTGTTGGCGCCCACACTAAACCCTCACTCACGTCTCTTTTACTATACATAGGAGCATTTCTTCCTCCATACAAGTGAGCATATGTATATATTATTAATATTTCTTACCATATTCTAGTTAAAAGAAAGGAAAGAAAAAAAATAAGAAAAACTAAAATAAAGTTCATTAAACAGACCATTGATCCACCATTGCAGTTGCCTTATATTTCGTAGACATTTTACTGTATAAAAGGTCAATGCTTATAGAAAATATTCATTATTAAAACGTGTACGTACATGTACAATAGAAATATCGATCGAACAATGTTTACCAGATTGAGATGTTTTGATACATTCGGAGATCTTTTTCTGTCTCTCAAATTGCTTGGCATCTTTTGTTCGGGAACACTTACGTTACATTTCTTTCTTCTGCTTTAATCGACAGTAGAAAACTGTTTTTAGAAAATAACTTCTACATGTCTTGGAATTTTCAACAGTTGAGTTACGAAATCAGAATAGGAAGAATAGATTTATTATGACATGAACAGATTTAGAAAATAATAATAATAATAATAATAATAATAATAATAATAATAATAATAATAATAATGATAATAATAATAATAGATAAGATAAAACAAAACTAAACAGAAAGAATACTCGACAAACTGGCATAATTTAACAATCAACGTAGGTAAAAAAAACAAAAGAACACTTGACAAACTGATACAATTTGACAGTCAACGTAGGTAAAAAAAAAAAAAAAAAAAACAGAAGAATACTCGACAAACTGGCGTAATTCGACAATCAAACTAGATAAACAAAAACAAAAGAACTCTCGACAAACTGGTATAATTTGACAATCAAACAGTAAAAAATCAAAAGGAACACTCGACAAACTGACATAATTTAACAATGAACATAGGTAAAGTAACAAAAAGAACTCTCGACAAACTGGTATAATTTGACAATTAAACTAGGTAAAAAAAAGTCAAAAGGAACACTCGACAAACTGGTATAATTTGACAATCAACGTAGGTAAAATAACAAAAAGAAAACTCGACAAATTGGCATAATTTGACAATGACATAAGTATAGTCATTACACATACCACTGAGCAGTGTTCGTAGGTGTCCTTAAGAAAATTTCCCTCGACTGTCGCAAAATTTTTCCTTTTCTTATCAAATTTCCCCTAGTTTGTTGAGTGTCCAATTTCTGATAGAAGTTTTGTAATAAGATTAATTTAGCTAATTAAAGGAAGTGCCAACCACATTTGTTTTAATCATTTGCATTTTGCTTCTATTTTGTTTACTTTTTCCTTTAATTTTTTTCTACAAAAAATACACGCAACCAACAATGGGTCCAAGTTATGCTACTTTGAACACATACACAAACTTATTTATATTGTATTGGTTGAAGAAGAAAGAAAAATTAAGCATTTATTTTGGTCAATCAATGAGCGCGAGAATTTCCCTGGATTTTCACGTTTTATCAAAAAATTCCCTTTTTCCTAAATTTACCTACCTAATTTCCATACATTAGGGAAAATTGCCTCAAACTACGAAGACTGTCAGTAAGGGCTCAGTAGTTCCCAATATTGTTTACCTAGCGCCCCCTTCGTAAACTGTTCATACTTCATGACCTTCTTCTTAAACTCTGTACATTTCACGTTAACCATATTCTCACTATTTTATAACCAATAACGGTGTTCTCACCAATCTATAACCACCTGTGCTATAACCGATACTCATATTTTCACCAATCTATAAACAATAACCGTATTCTCACCGGTCTATAACCGATAACGGTATTCTCACCAATCTATTACCGATAACCGTATTCTCACCGATTCATTTCCAGCAAGACTTCTGCACATCATTGCAGTGCAGTATTTTTTTTATCAGATCTGTTCACGATGTAACCTCGCAGACCTTACTCAGTAGTTACTTTGTACTAGTACGTGATTTAATTTAACACCTCTTTGTTGCAACATTCGTGATATTTGTAATTATGAATATAGTTTATTTCTCTGAATAACTTGTGGAGGGCACGGTAGTTCAGTGATAGAACACATCTCTGGTGCGTCGGGTCCCTGGTTCGATTCGTAGCTTAAGAAGTTCGTGGTGGACATCATTGAGTTCGTGGGTTTTCTCGGGGGTACTCCCGTTTCCTCCCACTTTCTCATTACACCAAATTTTCCATCATCGTTTACTTGCTTTCCATCATCATCGTTTCTCTTAGCCTAATGGCCATATGCGAGGGACGTTAAACTGAAATAATTCATATCATTTTCTCTGAGTAACTTACGCCCCCTTGCTCACTTCTCATACTCCTCTAGCTTTTCCAAACAACGAGGCTTCTATATTTATTTAACCTTATTTCAATTTTCTTTTTTTTTCATTGCGTTTAAATTTTAAATAGGAATCAGTCTTCAATGCTTCTTTTTTATGATTAAATTTCTTGTAAAAAAAGTTCACCTTTCCCCCTTCCAAAAAAAAAAAGAAAGAAAAAAGAAAAAATACAGAAGTCCATACTAAAATTACTGGCACACTAAGTAATTGCGAGCCAAACACGGGAAGCTTTTTTTTTTATATATAAAAAAAGGACATTTTGAGTCCTGTTGGCATTGTCCTCGTAATACCGGACGACTTTCTGAAGAGGGGGGGGGGGGGCACGGTGGCTCAGTGGTAGAGCGCTTACCTCTGGTGCGTGGAGTCTATGGTTTGATCCTCGACTAAGTAAGTTTATGGTGGACTACATCGTGTCTGTGAGTTTTCTCGGGGGTACTTCCGTTTTCTCCCACGTTCTCATTCCACCAATTCTTCCATCATCATTCATTTGCTTTAATCATCTGTTTCCTTTAGCCTAAAGGGCGTAATCGTGGGACGTTAAACTGAAAGCAAACAAAAGATTTCCTGAAGGAAGAGAGAATCTTGTTAAAATGGGACATCTCGTCAACCTAGTTACGAAAAATATTTTAAAAAAGAGGCATATTTCATGATTTATGCTCACCACATTGCTTCTCGAAAAGGGAGCGTGGTTCGGCACACTTTAATCGCTTATAACGACGAAAATGACTTTTGCTTCTCGAAAAGGGAGCGTGGTTCGGCACACTTTAATCGCTTATAACGACGAAGATGACTTTTGCTTCTCGAAAAGGGAGCGTGGTTTGGCACAATTTAATCGTTTATAACGACGAAGATGACTTTTGCTTCTCGAAAAGGCAGCGTGGTTCGGCACACTTTAATCGCTTATAACGACGAAAATGACTTTTGCTTCTCGAAAAGGGAGCGTGGTTCGGCACACTTTAATCGCTTATAACGACGAAAATGACTTTTGCTTCTCGAAAAGGGAGCGTGGTTCGGCACACTTTAATCGCTTATAACGACGAAGATGACTTTTGCTTCTCGAAAAGGGAGCGTGGTTTGGCACAATTTAATCGTTTATAACGACGAAGATGACTTTTGCTTCTCGAAAAGGCAGCGTGGTTCGGCACACTTTAATCGTTTATAACGACGAAGATGACTTTTGCTTCTCGAAAAGGCAGCGTGGTTCGGCACACTTTAATCGTTTATAACGACGAAGATGACTTTTGCTTCTCGAAAAGGGAGCGTGGTTCGGCACACTTTAATCGCTTATAACGACGAAAATGACTTTTGCTTCTCGAAAAGGGAGCGTGGTTCGGCACACTTTAATCGCTTATAACGACGAAGATGACTTTTGCTTCTCGAAAAGGGAGCGTGGTTTGGCACAATTTAATCGTTTATAACGACGAAGATGACTTTTGCTTCTCGAAAAGGCAGCGTGGTTCGGCACACTTTAATCGTTTATAACGACGAAGATGATTTTTGCTTTTCGAAAAGAGAGCGTGGTTCGGCACACTTTAATCGTTTATAACGACGAAAATGACTTTTTCCTGATTATAAGCTCCCATTCCATCGCTTGTAAAATTTACTGAATTTACTGTTTTAATATTCTCTTAATTATCAATAAGGGCTCTAACGATTTTTTTTTAAATATGATAGATAATTTCATCATTAACTCTTTAAAAACGATATAATCAATTTTTTTCTGAAGAACCCAGAAAGGGTGTTTGGGATAGTTTTCGAAAAAAAAAAAGTATCAATTGTAATTTTGTTACTGTGGCGTTTCATAAGTAAATACTTTGCGAGTGGTAATAGCTCTCTAAAAATGTAACATTTGAAAGTTAATTTATGAAGTGGGAGAGAGAAAGTATTCTCTTCCTTTCATTTAAAATGAATGTTTACAAATTATTTGATATAACGTTAAATCTAATTGCCCGGTGAAAAATGGAAGTTGTTGGTCTTATGCAAGTAGAAATCAGGGGGCGGCTCTACCATAGCCTATGTACAACATATGCATTTGCAAGTTTCGAGGGGCGCTAAATTCAGTCATAATTATATTATTTAAAATAAATATTTCTGGTTTAAAACAGACTTCATGATGGTGACCTACTTGAATACTATATTCATAAATCATGTTTAGGTCGCATTAGTTTAAGGTCACTCGGACAGGATAAAGAAAACGGTCAGACAAATCCCAGCATCAACTGCTTGATTGTTATCAAATACAAGAACTCAATTCTCGAACAGCAGCCAGCACCTGTTCCATTTAGTTAGTTACCATAGTTTTGATATCAGTCTTATCTTTATCAAAAACAAATTCCTTACCATTGAAGGTGGAAACAAGTTTTTTTATTTTTTTAAATAGATGTTGAAGGAAAATCAAGAAATAAAGATAAAAGAGCTAGTTGTACTGGAATTGCAAACTGATATATTGATATTGAAGATCAATATTGAATTCTATAAAAAGGATTACCATCTTTCCTCTGCAGGTGTGTTTGCTTTATCTTTCAATATCATAATAGTTTATTATTTAAGGAAAACAAAACGGAGACAATGAGATTGAATTTGTAGTCTTTCTGAGTGCGAGTGCTCTTCCTTTTATTGTTCATGATGGGGTAGCATACTAAAAATCCTAGTTTTTAAGATTTGTTCTTTCTGGAGAAAGGGAGCGCAAATGTTGTCACTGCATGAGGTGGCAAATTAATTAGGGCAGGCCCTGATGAAAATACCTGAATAACACTATTTAGAGCAATGATTGTGATTTAATAATCCATATTATTGTTGACAAGTACAGTAATTAGGCCTATTCTTACGCATGTAATAAACATGTCAAACTCGTCTTACGATCAACAGAAATGGATTATAGTTGTTCAGCTATGCATTTGTCTCACCGTCCATAAATACAGTACATCACATAATAATCTTTGTTAATCATACGTTAATGGTCGTCTGAGGTTTGTTTTCAAAGCCAATGCGAAACTATTCATTTTATTGTTTACTTTTCCAGTCTGCGTCATTAATCATCTCTTCTTCTCGCCGATCTCTTTTGGAAGGAGCTGTCGTGTTAGGTTGAAGAAGAAAAGAATGAAAAATAATAACAATAATAGAAAAAAAAAACGAAAAATACTACTCCACCTGTCACTTGCTTAATCGATGAAAATTTCTCTTCGTTCCAGTAAGGAGTGATAAAGAAAACATCTGTAAAGCGCTTGAAGAAGAAACAGTGCTACAAACTCAGGAATTTTATTTCCAGCCACACATGGAGCAGAAATCTTGATGAATGATGGCAGAAGTAATTTTAGAAGATTCCTCCTTCGCCCCTGAAAAGTTGGGTGCTTTAATACACACGGGGTGAAAGTAGTACGAGATGCTACTCAAAATATGCGAGAATGTCATTGTAAAAATCAGAAAACTATACTTACGTCCTAATGTGCTCCGTTATCTTCAAAGTAGTCCCCTCCGGCATGTATGCAATGATTCCGGCATTGTTCGAACTTTGGGAAGCACTCCTGGAATTCTGCACGGTGAAGGGTGTTCTCAGGACCCTTTGCGATTCTTCTTAGATGTCTTCAATGGAGTCAATTCGTTGACATATACCGTGCAACACTCAAAGTCTGTTAGAAACATCGTGAATTGTCTGCCTTCTGTCTTCGCGTATCACATCACGCTCTTCCATGATTATTTCCAGTATTGTGCATGTTGACGGTCAACTAGAATGTTTGTTATCTTCCACAGATTCGCGACCTTCTTTGAAAGGCTTGAACTACTCAAATGTTCTTGCTTGACTCAGTGCATTCTCACCAAATGCCTCTTTCAGCATGCAGTGGGTTTCGGCTGCAGTTTTCTTCAACTTGACACAGAACTTGATGCAAATCCTTTGCTTCCTAACGTCAGCCATGTGACAAATCGCAGAAGCACTGTAACTCGTCCTGACACGCACAACTACAACTCACAACTGAATGCGCCAAAGATGACGTAACTTTGTGGTGCACTAGTTAATACATATACCTCAAGACATCTAGAGGTGGAATATCGTACTGCTGTTGGTTTGCCCGGTAAAAAGAAAATTCTCGAATATTTTGGGTAACACCTCGTACTTCTTAAATTCTTCTAACCTTTGTAGAGCACGATCGGAGATAGACCCGGAGGGAATTTCGTACACTGAGAGAGAAAAAGTGCTTATAATCTAAATAATCCAGAAAAACTAATTTGTTTCTTAGATAACGTTCTTCCTCATTTACCTAATTGGGCTCGCGCCAGCTGAAAGCTCGGGACTCGCTATTAAGGCATGCACTAGTCTTTCAAAGCCCGATTGAGCCCAGACCCATGATCTAGAGTTTGTAGACCTCTGACTGGGGGAGAATGACTGAATGATACAGAGGTCAAATGGAATTCGATGGATTCAGCGGAATTGTCAAGCGTTCCTTATTTGAGGAGATTCAATAATTATCCCATACCATTTTTTTTTTAGCATAGAAGAAAGATCCAGTGTTCTTCTATGTTCCGAAAAGCAATTTATCATTCATTTGTCAAAATTCTATTAATACTACGAAACAATTTTATTAATAATACTGCAGTGAAATCGAACTTTCATACATTAGCATTTTGAAAACAGAAAAATGCAATTTCTTTCAATATCTTCCACTAACCTTATCTTTTTCCTTCAGCTAATTTTTATATACAGTAGAGCGTCGATTATCCGAAGTAATTGGGGGACATGGGTGTTCGGAAAACTGGTTTGTTCGGATAATCGAACTGTACTGTACTGTACTGTACTGTACTTCTACAGCCAGTGCCAAACCAACAGAAGTGTGCTGATTGTTGAAACACAGCGATTGGCGGCTTGGCCGGTCAACAGCGCCTTATGAAGGCCCCATTAGAAGCAATGTTCCGCCAGCGGTGGCTCAATGCGGCGACTTCTGTGGGGAACTTGGTTTGGGAGTGAGGGGGATGATGGACGGTAGGGTGGGAGAGTAACAGGTGCGAGCGAGTATACAGTTCGGTTAAGCGGTCGTTCGGTTGACCGACGTTCGGATAATCGACGCTCTACTGTATATAAAAAGGAAAATTATCACTTTTGACATTACATTACCTTTTTTAAAAGCAATAATCAAGAATTAAGGCTTTACATGATCCGTGATGCATTTATTATGGTCAATAGTGCACTCATGTGCTCATAGGAACTATAGCTAAAGAAAACTATAAGAGGAATTTATAATAAATATAATATGGCATCATCCATTATTTTACTACAACCTCACGCTCATAAACCGCTCGTTACCATATTACATGTATGATATGCATAAAACTTCAATATACAGGGTGTTACATAAATGCGTCACTATATTTTGGGAACAAATTCCTTACACCAAAATAAGAGAAAAAGGTCATAAAAGTGTATAGATTCGGAATTATATGATGCCGAAAAAGTGAATTTTAAAAGTTCATATAGCTCTACTGTTTAATTTTAATGAATTTGGGTATTCATTATTGATTATGAAATTTAGATGCGTATAGTGGTTAGTATCTTATTACTCAAGTTAAACAGCTAAATAATAATTTGGTAGTATATTAAAGAAAAGAATTCAATGTATATGTTTATTACAAGGATATCTAAATCATTATTACAAATGTGCAGACGTAATATCATTAAGTATTAAATTGAGCTCAAAAGTCTGCAAATATTACAATATTAATTCATTAACAAATGATGAATTTAGCTTTAAGAGCTGTTATACTTGAGGCCATAGCAGGAGACTGCCTGAAGAAATTACTTCTTCTAAGAGACTTGAATTATTCAAAAGGTAAATAACTTACACACAACGGAGGTCTCTCTCTCAGCTCGATGTTGACCATCTTCGTCGAAGCTTCAAAGACGGAGTAGCGAAGACAAAGAATGATGAAGATTGAAAGATAAATAGTTCCAAAATTTTAAGCTTTTATACTGGTCTGAGAGAGTGACAAACAACTTATACGTAAGCAGTCCTTGTTACTTATTTTGTTGTGGGTTTTTTCTTTGAAAGTTGTTTGTCTAACGTTATGTTCTTCCGTATAGCACTGATGAAATGTTCTTACTTGTACACTCATATACAAAAGTTTCGTTTTTAATATTTCAATAAATTAATAAACATGACATAGCCTCTTCTGCTATGATTGTTCTCTTATTTGTATGCAGAGTCATCAAATTTTAAAAGAGAGCAAAAAATTTTTAATATTTCAATAAATTAATAAACATGACACTACTACTATGGGACCTATCATAGTCGAATCAAGACATCACTGCGGAACTCGTATGTGAGCTATCTAAATAACCATTTTTCAGAACCTCCGAGACTTGTACAATCATTTTTAGAGAGGCTATTTGGGAGTACTTGATCACTCTCCACCTACCTCTCTAAAATGGTAGCATTCTTAAGCATGAATATTTGGGTAGTTCACATACCAGTTCCTCAGTGATGTCTTGACCCGACTACGAGGACTAGCTCGGGAGAGTAATGCTCCCGGAAGTAGAAACGAGAAACACAGTTCTGATTGGTTGGCGTTATCCACGTCTTGCCACGTTGCATGAAAATAGCAGAAATCAAACGCTTGTTGCTATCGGCCTTTGTGGCCGAGTGGGCTAGCGCTATATGCTAGTAGTAAAAGTCTTTTTTTGGCGTGAGTTTAAACCCGGCCCGAGGAAAGTTTTTTTTTACATTTTTATAACACTTATTAAATTAAAACAATATGAAAATAATACTTTAAAAAGTGATTTATTTACTTTTGTGCAGATAAGTAGTTGTAGTACTTATGCCCTTGTACTCCATGATATAGGGCTCGTTTTGTTCCTCTTGTACTTCATGATATAAATTTTGTGACCAACTTAAAACAACTGGCTAGGAAAGCGCGTAAAACAGCTGGCTAGAGTAGCGCGCGGAAAACGTACTTCCGGGAGTATTGCTCTCCCGAGCGGACCGTCGACTACGATAGGTCCCATAGTAGTGGAGCTATATGAACTTTTAAAGTTCACTTATTTTCGACACCTGATAATCCCGAAACTATCCACTTTTGAGCACAAGTCCATATAAACTGTTTCTTATTTTCATGTGAGGAATCTGTTAACAAAATATTATGACACATCTATATAATACCCTGCATACTTGTTGAACAACATAACAAAATGGAAATATGTTTATCAATATTTTTCATCCTAAGGAAATTGACAAAATATAGTAGTAATTGATTACTATCACAAGGAATGGATAAATATAAACTGAACAGTCTGTTAGTTAGATTTGCTTGCATGTAGTTAGCAACACTTTCTTTGGGCTCTTCTAACACTTGTGATATTCTTGAGACTTTAGTACTGAATTGTATAGATAGGGCAAATAGCTATTAGATCTTTCTGTAACATTTATCAAACGTTGTTTTCTTTCTCTCTTTCTTATATGTATATATATATAAAATAGCGCGAAACAGGTGGTCGAAACAAACGCAATTTCCTTGCGCGTACGTACACCTCACGTCAAACTGCGTTCCTTCTACGGAAACGAAAAATAACAAAAACCGAAAGAGAAAGATAGGCTGAAAGAAGTTAAATGTCGATCACTCCGTTCTACAGGGGGGCAGCAGCTAGTCAAACAAAAGAGCGTCATGTTGGCGATTGTCGTTTGTTTTTCATTTATCGCGCGGCTCTTACTCCGCTAAGGTTCACATTTCCTTTTGTTTCTTTAAATAACAAAAAGAAGTGACATGCATTATGAGTGGACACTTCAATTTACAAATATGTCATTAGATGACCATGAATTCCATCCGTTCTATTCAAGTGGTTGCTGGCGCTGATAACAAAGATTTTTTATTAGAAATATTGAAATGGAAAAGCTGTTTTCAGAGTTCATAAACAAGATCAACGATATGTGACATGAATATGGATATTATTTGCTTGACTTTGGGTTTTGATGGCGAGTTAATTTCAATTTGCTTGTTTTGATATCTGCATGAATAGACTGCTGGATTCTGTTTTAGAAATGGTTCCAATTCAGCGATGACATCTCTTGACAAACTTTGACCTACTTCTGTTGTGATAAAGTTAATATAACACAAGTTGTTTTCACAACGTGCAACAATGGTGTACACTCTGACAATGGTTTACTTTTGGCTGTAAGTATAAGAAATAGTAACAATAAAAAGGAAATAATATAAACACTAAATTTATAATTGTACTGAAAGGAAGATTTGGGTGAAGAGTAAAATGAAGAAGTATTAGGTGCTATCCCTATACTTTCGTGCATATTATGGATGACACCATTACGGCGAAATTAAAATACCGCTAATTTTACAGTAATTATGTGATATCTTCAAATAGATAAAAGATAATCGAAAAGTGGAACAAGAGCTCGCTAGGCAATACTGTTTTACATGAGATACCGTTATCACGATTCACTTATCTGCTTTTGATTTACAGCCATTTAGAAAATCAGCATTTATTTTCACATTTCTTAATGGCTGCAAACGGAAAGCTACTAGGTGACTTGTGATAACGGTAACTCATTTAAAATAATATTGTCTAGCGCGTTCTTGTTCCACATTTCGATTATCTTTTATCTATTTCAAGATATCACATAATCACTGTAAAATTAGCGGTATTTTAATTTCACCGTGATTAGGTCCCTTAAACATTAAATCTTGCTCAATGCTTTTATTGTTACTTTCAATTCTTCATTTTACTCCATAAAAAATTACTTTCTAATACATTTTTTAAAAGCACTGTTTATAATTTTTCATTTTCTTTTATGGTTGTTATTTGTTTAGTTTTCATTGATCGATATTTTCACAAAACATCCCTTGGATATTATACTATACACATCAACCCCAGAGCATTTGTGGTTGCATAAAGGAATAAGAAATATGATACTTTCGTGCATATTATGGGTGACACTTAAGAGGCCCCATTACGACGAAATTAAAATACCGCTAATTTTACAGTAATTATGTGATATCTTCAAATAGATAAAAGATAATCGAAAAGTGGAACCAGAGCTCGCTAGACAATATTATTTTACATGAGATACCGTTATCACGACTCACTTATCTGCTTTCGATTTCCAGCCATTTAGAAAATGGGCATTTATTTTCGCGTTTCTACATGGCTGCAAACGGAGGTGACTCGTGATAACGGTACCTCATTTAAAATAATATTGTCTAGCGCGCCCTTGTTCCATGTTTCGATTATCTTTATCTATTTGAAGATATCACATAATTACTGTAAAATTAGCGGTATTTTAATTTCACCGTGATGGGGCCTCTTAAACATTAAATTTTGCTTAATGATTTTATTGTTACTTTCAATTCTACATTTTACTCCATAAAAACTACTTCCTAATACATTTTATAAAAGCACTGTTTATACTTTTTTCACTTTCTTTTGTGGTTGTTATTTGTTTAGTTTTCATTGCAAGATATTTTCACAATCAACAAATTCTTAAAGTCTAGATCACAAATATCCCTTGGATATTATACTGCACACATCAACCCCAGAACATTTGTGCTTGCATGAAGGAATAAGAAATATAATTAGTAGAGAATAAGTAATAACTAATTATACTTTAGAACGACAAGACAGCGAAAATTAGCTGAAAATATTGTGTTATCTTTGTTTGATTTGGTTGGATTCCGGGTTTAGCGTCTTTTTGAGCACCAAAGCTATATGAGATGTGGATCTACAGATTAACCTGGAATCGAAATTACATGAGCTCCCACCACCGGGAATCGAACCCGGTTCTCGCAGAAGACGCGTACACTAACCATAGAACCGCGAGGAAGCTCAGTATTGTCTTTGGGGTTACATATCTGTACAAGCTTTTAGAGCTACAGTTAATATGAAAGTGCATGAAATTTAAGTTCAAGCATTTGATTTGTTTTAAAATCGAAGACTACTGAAAGGAAATGTTATTTTGGTATGATTGCTGTAATATCAAACACCAAGGAAAACTAATTTTACATGGTCGTTAAATGAGCTAAAGGTTGCGAACACAGTGATCGGGCAATCCGCTACTCGAAAGCAAAAATACTTTTTCTAACACTATCCTGTTTCAAGCCTAATTACTTCCTACCTCGTATATTTTCCGTCCTCGCAATAATGTACGTCTGTTTTGTAACTTCATTTCTTTTTTACTGTTTGAGAAACGTGTGATTTTTCCTTCACAAAGGTGAATATTTTACAATTAATTTTTTAAAACTAAATTTTGGTAAGTTTATTTGTCAACCTCTCAAACCTATTCCCAGGCTATATTATTATTACATACATAGTAATGTAGTAAACCATGTTGTAAAAAAATGCAAGAATTAATTTAATACACAATGGTTCGATCCCATTCCATTTGAGAACGTAGTGAATAATGTCATGTTCCTGTATGTTTTCTTCCTATTCTCATTTTGCAAGTTGTTCCATTATCATTCTGTTGTATTAAAGGAAGATGGTTTCCTCGAGGCTGTAAGGAAATAAAATATACAGTATGTTTAGAAGTGTGATGACTAAACTCTGGGAGGGGATTCTTTATGTTAAATGCAAGAAAAAAGAAACTGTAATAAACAGGGGTTGAAAAACGCCTGCATTCAGAATTACAAACCATAAAAATGCGAAACATCACATTTTAAAATATGCTACCTAACGAAATACCTATCTTTCAAAATCGACGAAGCGAATGCTCAATCAATACTTCAAAGAGTATCCTCGTACCCCAACTTCTTTCATACAATACATTTTACCGATATCGGAGAATTGTAGAACATGAGCATTTAGATAGAGCGCATTCGTTGAGTCTCTTATGATAGAGTTCGTAGTTTTCAAGTTAGGACATTTCAGAATGTGATACTTTGGCAATTTCGACGGTTTATAATTCTGATAGGAGGAGTTTCTCAAACCTTGTTTAATACAAGCTCTTTCTCTTTCATTTGATTTAAGGAATCACATCTCGAAGCTTGGTTATCGAATTTCTGAACATACTGGGCGGTATTCAAAGAAAATTCGTTAATCAAGCTAGCATTCAGTCAGCTTGAAGTTACGGTAATTAATTGATTTGGAAATGATTAACTAATATAACCCCAATACCTCGAGTGAGAAAAATAAAGGTGGTAACTACGGATATCTAGACATGCGCTAGCGTACCCGGGACCGCTGGCACCAAAAACGAGAGCGTTAGCGACTAAGCTATGCCAGACCACTGAGTCGAGTCGAGACGAGATTCCAGACATGTTTCGACTCGTGCACATCGTACTTTTATTCTATAATCAACCTAATATCGATTTTCATCAAAATTTACGGCATTGCACTGACTGACTTGTATGCAACCGTGGAATACACGGGTGTATTGTTGAGATGCATAACACTATGCATTTAGGGATTTACGTATATTACCCGTCTGATTTTTCTCTGCATGCTGCGAAGTTGGGAACTAACTTCCTTGTTTACAAGTGATAGGAGCAACATGGCAGGGTTGCCAGAGGTACTAGTTTCTTGAGATTTCTTTTATGGTCAGGTTTTCGAGAAAATCAAAGGATATGAACAGAAATATTTTCATTCAGTATCGCTTAACACTGTGTTGATAGTGCCGGTAGGAGAATTTTCTCTGCATGCTGCGAAGTTGGAAACTAACTTCCTTGTTTACAAGTGATAGGAGCAACATGGCAGGGTTGCCAGAGGTACTAGTTTCTTGAGATTTCTTTTATGGTCAAGATTTCGAGAAAATCAAAAGGATATGAGCAGAAATATTTTCATTCAGTATCGCTTAACACTGTGTTGATGGTGCCGGTAGGAGAATAACATAGGGAAATGATATGCATGGTATATTCTATGAGGGAAACGGGGGTGTTTGACGGCGGAAGATCTAGCTGAGGCACAAGGCCTGTTACTTTGTAGGAAAACGTCCTGGCAACCCTGTAAAGGAATACAGAAAACCATTCTTGCCTTCCTTCCCACCATCCCCTTTGCCCAGTGCCAAAACATAAACACAACAGCAACGCCACTACAAAACAAATGCACAGACTCGTGTGACGGGTAATACTTGCATGTCTTTCGTATAATATTAGCAAATCAAGTGTCAATAAGGGCCATTTTTGAGCTGTGTTACATTTCCATTAAAGGGTAGGCTTGAAAGAGTCGCTTATTGTACTGACAAAACATGGTACAAGCAAGCAAATTTCAAGTTTCATGAATTAAAACTTAAAATACTTTCAGTTTACTGATGAAAACGAAATTGTATATACTGTTAAATACGGAGTTTTTAATTAAGCCATTATCAACTTCCTTCAGCATATCGCACATCTCACTGTGACCAACTACCAGAGTGAAAAGCGGAAAATGGCCACAAAGGGACACATCATGTTTTCCCGTTCTTTTATAGATTTTATTCATACTGTCGAAATTCGCTTGCCTACACAAAGATACATATCATGTTTCACCATTCTCGTATAGATTCGACAATTTAAATTCTTTAGAAATATCGAAACGTGTGAAAATTTAGCCTTCTGATCTGTGAGCAATAGAACCATACCTCGTTATAAAACTAGGCTCTATTTTATATATTGTGATCATATTTTAAGACAAGCGAAATGTCACTTTATGGTCGAATTTGAGCTATAGATATCAATGTTTATGTCTCGAGAAGTAGAATATAATATTCTATATACCAAGTAGGCTGTGGTTTCAAAATTTAAAATTCAGTTTTCTCAGAGCGAAGAAAAGTTTAACTTTCGCCTTTCTTCCATATTTGATCATCATTTTCTAGTATCATATCTTCCCTAATGGAGGATAAGAAATTTAGTTAGGTTATAACTCCTGCAAGCCATTTAGGAGTGAATTTTAGGGGGAAAAAAGCAAAAAGGGAAAACTTATCACGGGTCGACGAACGTAATTTTCAAATTTTGTTTTCAGAAATCAGATACTATTTAAAAAGAAACTTATTTAGGAGTGACTTTGTAGAGGGGGAATAGACTTATCTTCATCTAGTCGGGTCAATAGAACGTCAGACCTAAAATAAATTTCGACAAAAGGTCTGTGAACGGTTTTTGTTTCTATCAGGTGTACTGATCAATAGAAAGAGGTTTACCAAAATCTGACAACCGGAAGTGGTTTTTTCCAAGATGGCCGCCGATAACCTAAAAAAAAAAAATAAGCGAAATTTTTAAGACTTTCTTTATTTATAATCTTAGCAAAAAGTATTTGTCAATCAAATTTGCTATATTTATCTCTCAGATGTTTGATCGACAGAAGAAAAGTCTACCATAATCTGGAAACCGGGAGTGACTTTCAAGATGGCCACCGCTAATCTCGAAAATCAGCGAAGTTCCTACTTTGTTATTTTTAATCGCAGAGCAATTATTTTCCCCACAAACTCACTATTTTAATATTTCTACCAATAAATGGGATCAAAAATGGATACCAACCATGATCAATATAGGTAAATAACAGTTATTAAATCTTGTAGATACATAATACTAAATTGTATGTTTTATCGTCTTAACACAATTTGACTATATTGTATACATTACTGTATACCTGGTAGAGACAAAAGCCATTCACATACATGCTGCTGGAATTTGCTTTAAGTTAGAGTTTCTCTTTTGCTAAATTCACCTGACTACATAATCAGTATTCATTACTGCATATTACAATTTTCTATAAAATATCTATTTTACAAATTGCGCTTTATATCTGGTTATGAAAATATGCAGCAGTTCGGGAATAAAATAGTCAAAACCTCATTGTATACTATTCCTCATTAATGTCCTCTAGTTTATCAGACACCAAGTTGTCACAGTGCGTAACTTGGCATGATTCAGATACAAAACTGCTTAAGGTATATACGTTTTGCAACTACACCTGTTACAACAGCAGTTAGATTCACAATTACAATGTATAATTTTCAATAGCGCGTCTGGTGCAATATTCATATCACACGTTACTGGAACAAGTTCATCATAATCGAGTTTCCAACTCCAGTTCAAAGGATTAATTTCACTAGTCATATTCATCCGTCTCATGACCTGATAGTACACTCTTAGACAATGGAGTTTGTTGAAAGACTTAGTTGGAGGAAGATGTTCTGAATGAACAAATGACTTGACTGTGACGACTTTCTTAGTAAGTGTCTGGTAACGCAAGTCTGGCAAAGGACTTGTACCATTACCACCAAAAACAACAGCCATCGCCTGACTATATCAGCAGAGTTCTTACTTTGTAAAGTGAATGCAGTAGCACAGGAATGAAGAACTGGATCACCTTTTAAAAAGATTATGGAATACCGATTTTTTTAAAACACCATAAATACGAGAGGTGGAGTCACACCCTGTGATGCATGGAGAAATAACAACTGTACACATAGCTCACTGCCAAGAACAGACTTCCAGTTATTGATGTCATACACTTTTGGAATGTCTCTTGATTGATTATCCGATCGAAAATACGAAGTTTTGCTATTAGTTTCAGCATAATATAAGAGAAATATTAAAAGGTCATTATCCTCCACAATGAGCTTGGTAGAATGTTCTTGTGCACTGTTAACTGCGGCCTTTGCAATATCCACATCAGAATCCTCTTCTGCACGAAAAACAATACAGCTCTGTTTAACTTGATTAGTTGTTGTTTATTACGTCCCACGGAAAGAAATTCTTTCTGCTTACCTTTGAATTCAGTATCAGCGCTAAACTGAACTATTAGGTTATGGCTGTGTCGTCGCCTTCTCTTATGTGTATTATTCTTTACTGATGGACCTGTGTCATACCCATCAACACAACAGTTTCTGTACCATAGTGTTTAATTGTACAGTTTCATATACTCTTGCATTTGATGATAGTTATATCCCTTTTTGCACTTCAGCTTGTGTTTCAAGTAGCCTCCGTCAATAACGTATCTATCTGTACATAGATAAGTATCTATTGATGCTCGATTGTTGCAATGCTCATCAATGGCATAGGTTAATTGTGGTTTATCGGCCTTTCCCAGAATGTAGATGCCTTCAAAAAAGTGATGTTGGGTATGCACTAAGTTCACACCTCGTCACTTCCTCTAGATATTGTTGTCCTATCTGAGACTACGATAAACCGCTGGAAGAGAAAGCCAAGATCAATGCTTTTGCCCTGAGCAACTGTGGCTCCAGATGGACTACTCAGAGTTGTTGATGGACAAAATGTCCAACCATACTGTGCACAATGCTCCTGGGGTCGCGGTGGCTCAGTGGTAGAATGTTCACCTCTGGTGCTTGGGGTCTCGGGTTCGATCCCAGTCCCCGCCAAGTGAACTTTGTGATGGACAAGCACCGTGTGTGTGGGTTTCCTCGGGGTTCTCCCGTTTCCTCCCACTTTCTTCATTCCACCATTTTATTCATTACTCATCATCACCGTCTCCTTTAGCCTAACCGACATAACCGTGGGACGTAAAACTCAAAGATTCATTCATTCACAATGCTCCTCCATACTTACTCGTACTCACGCACATTGATTGATGTCTTCCTTTGCCACGATACTGTTGTGATAATATTTCTCAATGAGAAGTCACTACAAAAAGGCGAATATGACGACATCTTTTTGTACATGTTTGAAAAATCTGAAGTATCTCTTTGAATTCTTGAGGCACTCGACTCTTTGTGTTGCTCACTTGTGGTGTAAGGTGGCGTAAGAGAGTTCTGCATGGCAACATTTTAATCAGACATTATGGGAACTGACATAGTCCACAACGCTCACTGATCCTCTGTCATCTTGCTTCCATGAGTTAAAACGCTCAAGGTTTCAAGTGACCTCATAAGTTTTTCTTCAATGACGAGATCGCAGCTTAGACCAGCCCACAACTGATTTGTTCGACGGATGACAAACAACCCAATTTGAAATATCCTGTAGACTTCGAGGTTATTGATTCCCAATTCACTCATTTCCTGAAGGTACAAATATGCTGATTTCAGATAGTTGTAGTGTCCTGCTGCTGCAAATACCCTGCAATGCATTGTAAATCGCATACAGGTGATCGATCCTAGAGCCAGTGCGATCTGCGCTTATCAGCGCTCGTACAGTATCTACCATTTGCTGATATGCTCTCCAAAACTTGCCCGTTTTAGATTGATCACTAACTTTCATGACTTAAGTTTTCTTCTCTTGAAGTATCTCGTTTAGTCTTGTTACTGAATTAGATGTGCCAAAAGTTTCAAGAACTGTTTCATCCCTTAAGATACACGAATACACAGAGGATGCGTTCACAAAATTTCAAGACTGGTTTCAGAATAACGGTATCAATACACCGTTGCCAGCGTGTTTTCCATTGTTCATAGGCTCCCTGAAAGTCTTCGCGCGCAAGGCTGTGAAGGGACTTCATCGAAACCTCCTGGATTGCTGGAATCGTGTCGAAACGCTTCCATTTCTTGATTCGAGGCAACAAAAAAGTCGCTGGGAGTGAGGTCGGAGCTGTAGGATGGATGCGGAAGTGTTGCCACGTTGAACTGCGCAAAAATTTCGGGGGCGGCGAGTGGCGAGAGAGAGAGACAGACAGAGAGAGAGAGAGAGAGAGAGAGAGACGTGAAAAGAGAGAGACTCAAGTCCAGCTCAGCGGCAATTAATCTAACACTAAGACGACGATTAGTGTTTAAGAGTTCACGAAAATTCACCAGATTTTCATCAAGTCAGCTAATTGCAGGTCTCCCAGAGCGTTCACTCTCTTCAACGTCCTGCTAGCGTCCCTTTTTGAACCCCTTGTTCTACTTGAAAACCATTGCACGTGATATGGCGTCTGCTTTGTAGGCCTCTTGAATTATACCAAAAGTCTCTGTAGCTGTTTTGTTCAGTTTCGCACAGAACTTTACAGCGTAATGCTGCTCCAAATACCACTGCATTTTCCACTCACTCAGGTTTAGACGGGGGCCACTGACATACACACACTCACGCCACTAGCGATCTACTCACTCCCGCGTCTCGGAATCAACTAAAGCTCGTGCGGTCGGTTAGCTGACAACTCCCATTACCGTATCCTGTCGGTGGAATGGATCTGCGCGCCCGATCCTACTCAGGTAACACTCGGTCTTGAAAATTTGTGAACTCATCCTGTAATTATTCCCAAATTACCTATTAGCGAAGTAATTCAGGATTGTCGTCCAGTATAAATTGCACAGGTAGATGATGAAGACACTTTCGACTAAAAGATGGCCTCTGAAAGGTCTTGCAATTGTTTTACCGTTTAACATTTGCACTACAGCATTTTCACTACATGTCACAATTCCTCAAAAGTTTCTCAGACCATTCCCGTCTATTAGCTGACCTATAGCTACAAGCAAATTCATGAGAGTGTGAAACTGCCAAGCATAAGTTAGATACTTTTTAAGCGGGAGTCTTGTGGTGCAGTTTTGATTATTTCACTAGCTTTCCAGTAGAGGGTCTAATCAAAAGTTATTATAGGAGAGACATAATGTTTGCTGATAAATTTTAATGTTGACAGAATGCACGTTTTGTCACCGGAAGACATATCGATCATTGGCAAAAATAAAATGAAGACTAGCCATGATGAGAAATTCCTTCGTGAATTACATGCATCATTCCCTGCCAATTTGGTGTAGGCTTCTTGCTTGAAACGGAACGAAAGCTCCCACAAAATATCAATATCAGCTGAAATGTTACAGTCTTGATAACATTCAAGATCTTTAAACCTTATTTCCCGTAACGTACTTTAGGCAAAACTGTGCTCCATTGTATTAATATTATTGATGTCTCTGTTATATGGATTTTCGGCATTTTATTTATTTATTTATTTATAATAGGTTTCAGATACAGCACTAGGCCATTTTACACTGAAACATTTTAACAATTATGTAATATAACAATAGAATAACAATTTTAAATCAAGATAGTAGAGTACAATGGCAACATTACAAAGATAGTTTATTTATAGATGATCTGAAGGTATGCTCATTTGAAAAAATGTCTACAGTTTCTAGTAACTTATTATACGTGCTAACAATTCGGTTTAGAAGGGACCTTTGGACAATATTAACTCTTGCAGCTCGAATGTAAAAGAGATTACTAGATCGTGTTGTTCTAGCGGGTACGCGAAAATTGATCTGACTTAATAACTGTTCACATGATATATGGCCATTTACAATTTTATGCAGAAATATTAGGTCAGAAATTTTGTTTCTCACTAGGGGAGGTTTGATATTGAGAAATGTTAAAACATCATTTTTTGGAAATTGATAAGATATGTCATCTTTACTTCTAGTGTGAATGTAGCAATCATGCCCATTCCATGAAATGTTCCTTTACTGTTTATTATCATAGCATTGTGATCTGCATTGTCACAAACAACCAACCAGAAAGAGTCAAATTACTCATTACCTTAAAAAAGAGAGTTTAGACAGACGGTAATAAAACAGGAGATTCCTACGTGAGAATAAAGAGGTTAGCTGAAGACAGTGGCACGCTTCAGCTTCTCGGTTTGAGACAATCATCCTTTCAAAAATGGTATGAGATAGTAATACTTACGATGATGATAGTGCCACACAAGATTGTCAAGAATTAAAAAAAAAATCCTTTTAAAGGGCGGAAAGTCTACAATTGTGTCACTTCTATGTATTTTGGAAGGTCAATTCCAAAGAACTGGGGAAATGGGGTTGATTTAATAATAAGTACATACCAGTATTCATCTTGAAACATTATTGGATCTAATTGATAAAAAAAAATGTAATATTCATGATGCTTAGTTAAGACAACTTGTATTTTTTAAAAGCTGTCTTCTACTATTTCAATCTACAACACGCAGATACTGTTAACAAAAAAAGGGGGGGATACGGTATTCAGAAATATAATGATCACCTCTAGTCCCAGAGGTTCCTGGTTGGATCCATGGCCAGTGTTTCTTTCAGAAACAATGTTCCGGTGGGGCACACTTGGTATGCCGGGGGAGGGGGGTATTGCTGATACTATTCTCTTTATTATTATATTATAGACGTATTATTTTGGTCTTCTCCGGGAAGGCACTGTCAGAGCTCCGGGAGGGCAGTGCCTCCCCCAAAAACAGGTCTGGAAGAAACACTGTTCCTGGCCACACGAGTTTGTCGTGAACGACATCGTGTCCGTGGGTTTTCTCGGTGTTCTCCCGTTGTATCAACATTCTCATTCCACTTATTGCTTTATAAGCATTCACTTGCATCAATCATATGTCTACTTTAGTCAAAAGAGCATAATCGTAGATCGTAAAACGAGAAATGTAATTTCAACAGGACAGAAAGAAAAGGATTATTCATTATAACATCTGTAGGCATTTACTAATCTACTGGGACTGCGTTGCTTCAGTGGTAGAGCGAAAACTTATAGTGCGTAGAGTCTCTGATTCGAACCCACAACTCCCGCCAAGGGAGCTTTGTGGTGGACAACACCGTATATATGGGTTTCTTCGGAGTTTTCCGTTTCCTCTCACTTTCTTCATTTCACATATTATCACCAACCTCATTATCACCATTTCCTTTATGAAATCGACAAATAAAAGTGAGACTTTAAACAATCAAAACTACTCTATCTTACAGGGCTAGATTAAACCATCTGGAGGCTCGGGGCTAGAAAAAAATTTTCCCCCCGGCTGATTTCACCTAATATTTTCTGTGAAAGTACAATAGAAAAGTGAAGGGAATATGTTTCAAATTTTTGATAATATTTTATTTTATGATGATTGTATCTTCATGATTTTTTTTAGGTAGCCAGTTGAGATTTTGATCAGCGGGGAGGCTCTTGTCCACCTGGAGGCCCGGAGCTGTAGTCCCCTAAGCCCCCCTTTAATCCGGCCCTGCTACAACATATTAAACGCAAAATAACTTATTTTAAACCGTGTTTTACTGTAAGAAACTTACGGAACATAATAATAATAATATTTCATGTATGAAAGGCTACAGTAGTTGATTTATTTTAGGTATAAAATTGCTAGAGAAATTTTTGTTACGTCACTCTTTGCTAATAATAAAACTAAGAGAAAACAAATAAATAAACCTAACAAATCACCTCATCACATATATATATATATATGTGTGTGTGTGTGTGTGTGTGTGTAATACTAAGCAAAACGTTGATATGTTTTAAAATTGGAAACAAGGATTTCATTGTCGTTTGTTTATTTCTTTATGATAGAGTAGTATTGATCGATTAAAATGAGGTGAAAAATGTCCACCTATTTTACAACCCATGAATAGACCATTAGATGAGGTAGATGGAGAAACGGAAATAACAATAAAAGAAAGAAATGAAAAATATAAAGTAGATAGAAATGATAGGTTTGGGAAGAGACAACACAAATGCAAATAAGGAGGAAAAGGGATAATTTTACCTGAAGCAAGAAATGCAGTAATAGTCCAGCGGGAACGGAACGAATCGAATTTAATTCACACGGACTATTATGATACATGTCAATGTTCTTATTAACGTACTCATATGGCATAATTCATATGTCAATATTAGTTTGTTGGTATGAATTATTGCGTATCTACAAGGAAGTATACATAATAAACAACTGGATACATGTCTATTATTATTTTCTCAGTGATATAACGCTTACCTCTGGTGTATAATTTCTAAATGAGTTGATTTTAAGTTTATGTCTCTTTCAGCAGCGAGGCTATATGAGACGGGACCTACTGATTAACTTGGAAACCGAACCCGGGTAATTAAACCCGGGACACCCACACCAAAGGCCATACTCGTTCATCATCATTCACCTACTTTAATATTAATTATCCGTCTCCCTTAGCCTTAAGGGCATAATCGTGGGACGTTAAACTAAAATATTTCATTTTATTTTACTTGTATTATTTTGTATTTTGCTTCTCAGAAACAGTTCTTTATTTCTTTCTTTTACGATCTGTATAATGAGAACTTCCGCCATGTATGCATAATAGATGGGGTGCGACTTATTTTTGTTATATTATTAATTTGGGGTTTCATATAGTTTTCTGAATTTGAGATCATATTGGTTGTTGGATTGGAATTTATCACCCCTCCTAGTATCGAATCTATATGAGATGTTGGCTTATTGCTTAACGTGGGATCCGAAATATATGAATTCCCTCCAGAAATCACGTAGAAAAAAATAATTAGCCATAGGCAGAGAATAACCTAGGTAATACTATTGCAGATACTGAGCTGGTTCGGGGAACCAAATAATACTATTTCTTTCATGATACGAAATGAGAACATATTAAATGAAACTTTAACCATTAGGCTCTCTTTTATGTCAAAAATTCTTGGCTCCATTCCATGTTACGTAATTTCGTGTTTGTCAATATCTTGTATATTTGTTTACTCGGAGATATCCTGTATCTTTGTTTTAGAAATACGTTTAGCACCATCTACTTGCATTTCATTTTAATGTCTGTTCTATGCATTCCCAATATTTCTCCTGAAAGCATATTCGCTCCTTGTAGTCAGGTTCCATGCAAGCTCAAGGTCATCTGCGTCACAAATGTGTTCACTAAATACTTAGGCCGGTATGTGGACTAAATCTCGCGGCCGAAATATCGCCGCCCGAAACCGTGGACCAAAATCTCCTGAGGCCAAAACCTCGCTGCCCAAAATTTCGGCGGAACAAATCCTCGCTATAATAACACATTTAAGAGTTTCTGGGGCCAAAATAATAATAATACGAAGAAAAAGAAGACTTGAGTAATATGGGACCACTTAATTTAAACACTGAATTAGAAAAATTACTAATTCAACGTGAATGGATATATAATCGTAAAATAATCTCAAATTAGATGAATTCACATCACGAAAATCTAGCGACATTTCACAACTTGTTTGTGACTCGTTGAAGTCATAAACTAGCGACACTTCAAAGAGTTGGCAACAGTGATTGAAGATGATTTGAAGATCATATAGGAATAAGAACAGTAAAAGACTAAGGACCTACATCTCATACATTTCTCATTCATTATAAACATTCTAGTAAAGCGATTTAATTTTCATCAGAAACATAGGATCTCTTCTAGTGTTTTTATCCCCATGCCAGCACTTCCTATAAGTTATTTAGTTACTACAGTCGACACGGTAATTAGAATTATAGGCAATAGATTCTTCATTTACAAACGAAATATAATGCATTCAACTCATTACTTTGTTTTCTCAATATGATCATATGGAAACAAATATAAAAATGCAAGAAAAGGTTATAGTTATAATAAAACTGTTAGTGCACTGTAGTTGGTTCTGATACGCAACGTTGACTTATTAATATTCGGCCAATTTGAAAACTCTCCTGTCACCTGTGTGGTTGCACCAGAAACATGACACTAACGTTGTCATTAGTACAATGTCTCAGCTTCCAGATAACGGAGTGTCATTTTGTTGGTGAAATGGCAAAAAAAAAAAAAAAAAAAAGGTTATTTGAATGACACAACAGGACTCTTTTCCAGACACACATTTTTCGTACAACTAGAAAACAATATCGGGAAAATACTTAACAATCGAAGTGACCACAACAAACCAGGTGATATAGACTGAAATAGTGTGACGTGACATCCTTTTCGTTGCTATGGTAATTGCCATTTTATTTTCTATACAAACACGAGCGAAGGCTGAGAAATAGCGCAAAAATGGTTATGTGTTATGTACCTAATTGTAAACATTATAGCGATAGCGATTTTTTACAGTTCCCATGAATGAAGCAGAAAAAAGGAGGTGGATAAAACAATTAGGTAAGTAATATTTAGTTTCATAGAGAGAAAATTATAGGCCTATATTGACAAGTATTAAAATGAAATAAGTGCAAGTTTACATTCCCTCGGAAATGTTCTTTTTTATATCGTACTTTTTTTTTTCATTTTGATATTTACAATATCTGTCAAAGTGTATCCACCGTATTCACTATAAGTTTAAATTTTTCACTCAGTGGTATCGATATTACTTACAGTATTCCAAGCACGAAGAATTACTGTTTTAACAGTTGTTTAAAAATATGTGCAGAACCACTCATGACTAGTTGTTTCTTGTTGTACCTTTTCCCACCAACTTCCCTTCGTCCTCAAAGTATTTGAACATTCTAAATAATTTCACAGTCATTGTTCATATGCACATGAAACTACTAACACCTCATACTTCAACTCACATCTGTGTAGAAAACAAAATGGCGATCACCATGGTAACAGAGAGGAAATGTCGTCACTACTATTTCAGTCTATTGTAACGAGGCAAACACACGTGGTCTACATAGAGAAACATTCGTTAATATATATATATATATATATATATATATATATATATATATATATATTCGAGTTTATCAGCAAAAGTGTTACCCGAAGCGCTTCGTGGAATTCCAGGTTAGGAAAATCCACCATCTAAACATTTACATGGCCTAGAAATTAAATCTGGGTCAGGTTTACAAACAACTTGCTCCCGCATTACTAAACGTTCAGACAAACTTCCCAAACTGTATGAAAGATAAAGGAGCTGTCTAAATGGAATACATTGCCATATTGGAATACCCATTTATCTTACACGTAATGGTAACATTCGAACAATTACATGTAGCAACACATCGTGTAAGAGATGTGGTACAAAAGGTCACTGTCAGTAAAGATAGGGTTACCATATGACACACCTAAAAAAGGACGGGATATTTTTAGATTTCACATGAGATAACACACACACACACACACACACACACACACACACACACACATATATATATATATATATATATATATATATATATATATATATATATATATATATATATAATGTTCTAAAAATGGAGCCCATGGACTGTGCAGCACTATTCTACAAATCAAAATAAAGCGAAAACATTTAAAATTGTATACCTTTCACGCTCTCGTCTGGGTTCGCCAATTGCACTATGTGGCAGCGTCGAATATAAAGGACCATAAAGTAGATCTACTAATCTATCGGATAATTACATCAATTTTTTCCAGATGGCAGATAAAGTCAATAGAAGTTGACACTGGCACCTCTATTAGAGTAGCAATAGATGTAACAGTTTGATGAATTCGTAGGGCAATTCTAATTGTTCCAAGTTAATCCACGACGTTGCCACATACTGATTTTTTAAAATTCCCTATAGCAACTGAAGGAAACCAAAAAGGAATACAATCATATAACATTTTCACCTCATTTTGACCTGTAGAACAGTCCTTTATTGTCCGTGGGCTCCTTTTTTTTTTTTTTTTTTAGAACACTCGATATATATATATATATATATATATATATATATATATATATATATATATATATATATATATATATATATATACTGTATATCATTATAAAACCACACCATTTTGATCGACGACCTTCTGCCATTTTCCCAGCAACCATAATTTCGTCGCTATAGGACTTTTGAAATTTCTAAGTAGATATATCTTTTATAGAAGTAGTTGGTGAGTACTTCAGATTATACGCCCGTAGCCAAACTTCCTCTAAAAAAAATGCTTCGTTAGTACCTCAGAATTCTGAAACATATTTTTGGATAGTGCACATATTAGTTCCTAAGTGAAGTCGTGACCCGACTACGGCAGGTCTCATAGTTTTGGACCTATGGACCTTTAAAGTTCATTTTTTTCATGTTTTCGGCAGCCTATAACTCCGAAAGGGAGCATTTGTGCACCCAGGTTGTCTATACTTTTCGTCTTATCTTGGTGTCAGGAATCAGCTCCCAAACGATGTGTGTATTGTTTTGAAACACCTTGTATATATACCAAACATACAAATACACTTACCAAATGTTGAAAAAGTATTGCAATTTCGACGTGTTGACTTGATCACACAGAGAAAACAGACGGTTTACATAAGCTCAGAAAACAAATGAAGTAGATAACAGACAAGTTTAGTGACTACTTCCTTTGTTTCGTAAGCTTACGTGAAACGTCTGTCCTCTCCATATGATACTCAACATATTGAAAGCGCAATAATTTTTCAATATTCGATAAGTGTATGTGTATTTCTTTTTTTCTTATTTACGTCACATATTCATATATATATATATATATATATATATATATATATATATATATATATGTACTCAATTTTGGAACCTTCATTTGATATATTTTCATATGTTTGCAGTATTTTCTGGAGTATTTTTGTATAACGAATTACGTGTCATCTAGTTTGTTAGAATTTTATTCAACATAAGGAGAATAATTCTAACTTACAAAAATTATTGGAAAATTATTTCAATTTTTATGTAAATTATAAGCTTAATCACTTATAAACCGAAACTTATCACCCAGATGTATCACGTTTCTCAACTCCACAGCAATTTTCAACTCCGTGTTCACTAATCTCAACTCCGTAGGTGCTGAAAAGTTTATTATTTTTTTTATTTACTACACCAATAACGATTCAGCTCTGCTGAACACCTAATTAACATGTACTTAGTAGTAGTAAGTGCATCTGATATTTTTTTCGAAATAGGGGACCATCAACGGAACAAAAATTTTCCAAGTGAAAATTTCCCTTTTTCGTGGAATCACCCACACACACACACACACACACATATATATATATATATACATATATATATATATATATATATATATATATATATATATATATATATATATATATATATATATATATATATATATATATATATATATATATAAAGGTGATAGGTGGCTTCCACAAATCTCTTTTGAATCTAAACACTATTCAGTGAGTTCTGCAGAAACCGAAATAAACGTTAGTCTGGCGGTATCAGGTCCTGGATATATGATGGATACATTAAAACCTTTCAATTATGTTCTCTCAAATTATGACGTCACTCATGAAAGATGCATGTGGTCTTGCGTTGTTCACGTGTTAAACGACATTCTTTCTGTTAACCAGTTCCGGCCGTTTCTTTTCATTTTCTAGGTGAACTTGCACTCTTTGTGAACAGTACAGGTCCGAGTCCAGTGGCAAAAACTCGTGATGCAAGATGCTCTTCAAATCCAAACAAACGCACAGCATATCTTCCTTAGCATCACTGTGGAGCTTCTCTTCGCTTTGACCACGATCTTTTTCGCACATTGTTGCTCTATATTATCCACTTTTCATCATTCGTGAACAACTGCTTCAGAAATGGTTCGAGTTTCTTACGTTTCAGTAGATTCACAGATGGAAATTTGATTGAGAATATGCTTTTGAATCAGATCATGTGCCATCCAAACGTCGAGGTTCTTTTTGTAGCCAGCCTTCTCCAAATGATTTAGTACCCACATAGCAAACGGACGTCCACGGGATGTCCGAAACTGATCCGCAATGTACAATAGGACATCCCGGGATCATCCAAATTTGCTCCCGGGACATCCCGGACCTCCGCGAGAGTTCCAGATGTCTGCTAATATTCCGGAAAACGAGATATTCAGCTGGACCTCAAAGGGATGTCCACTATTAAATCGTTGTACCATCCGGGACGTCCCGTGGACATCATACATGGAAATCCTTTACGACTTCCCATCATTATGTCCATGGAATATTTACTTATTATCCCGATAATCCCGTGAACTATATGGGATAATTGGGATCAAAATGGGAGGTCCTAGGAATTTCGTGTGCTATGTGGGTACTATTTGGTGATGAATGTTAAGGTCATTGGAGACATCATGACTGCTTATGTGCCAACTTTTACCAGAATATGATCTACTTTTGCTATGATTGGTCGCCTATCGCGAGGAGCATTCTGGACATCGAAATTTTCAGAACGAAAGCGACTGAACCACTTATTTTTTGACTCCTGCTTTTGTTAACATACTCGTATCTTGTTCAAAATTCTTCATGGAACAATACGCAACATTTTAGCTTATATCGAATGCAAATTTGCGAAAAGTTCACTTATCTTCACGACATAATGCCTTACATCTGATTGCAAGAGTTTCAACATTTTTCCACATCTAAGTTCAATTGCCAGATGTCAAATGACATTAAGTAAGCCTCACTCACTGTCATCCATATGCTCTGAGATTTGGGACACTAACGCCATCTTGTGCGGCGCACTACTTTGTATAAAAATGGATTTATTAAAGGTATTTAGCATCTACTATCCAATGACGGTATATCTTGATCACTAAAAAAACAGAGGCGTTATGCCTTCATCACTGAAAAACCAGAGGCGGTATGGCATACCCCCGCATACTGCCTCACTTCGACCACTGATTACAGGAGTATATTCTTGGTTTCATAAACGATGTACATTTAAAAAAATTCGTTCTTTTCGTTTCAAAGAGAAAAGAACTTTAATTTTTACCTGTTTGATTTCCCTCACGAACTGACTGTATATCAGACATTTATCGAAGAAAAAGTAATACTTAAGAAATAGTAATGTAAATGACTAACCGTTAAAAAGTTAGTGAAACATATCAAAATCCTTACTTAGCGCGAAGAAGTAATATTTTTGAAAAGTATTTTCTTTTTTGCTTAAAATTATCTGTGTGTGTATTTGTTCTCGAAAATAGTGCAAATAATGAACAAATAACATTTTCTATTTCGTCTCTTTTGTGTTTTTATATATACGGGGTTATTCAAAAATAGTGATTCGAAATTAAAGCATATTTATTGAATATTTTGTAGGGCCTTAAAACCGCTAGAGACACTAGTTCTGTAAACAGTTAACAATGCAAATCGTGACCATGAAGGTAGAGGGTGCGTATTATGCGACGGATTTTTCCGCAAACAGGGTCTGTCGTAACAATACAACGATATTTTCGTACAAAATTCAAGAAACAAGTAACGCATAGGTACACCATTTTACGCTGATAGCAGAAGTTTGATTTTACTATAACTTTATGTTTCATGAGACATTCTGTCGACCAGAAACTTTTAGGAGAACATTGGATAAGATCTGTGCTGCCTTTTAAGGGAGTCCAAGTAAATCGACAGCTCAGAACCCAGAACCCCAGAACCCCAGAACCAGAGATGGAGTGGGTCAATATTTCTGAGTGGGTCCTTGGGTCTTGAGTCAACAGCATGTGACCCACTGCGTCCCACCACCCACCGTGACAAACTGTGACCCACCACCCACCATGACCCACTGCGACCCACTGATTCACTCTGACCTACCGACCTACTCCGCTCACTGCATTGTAGATAGTATCTTCTGAAGACTGGTGAATTTATCTGCGTTTTACTTTCAAGACATCCATTTCCCTTCCTTTTCTATTTGTTTCTGTCTACTTATCTGACGTGAGTATATCCACGTGAAAAAAGAACTTCAGGCACTTTTTGATATTGATATTTGTAATTGTAATAATAGCAATAGGACTGATACTACTACTTGACTTTCGAGGCCTGTAAGTTTTTAGAGCAGCTAACTACTGAAAAAAAATACATTTTTGAATCACTGTAATATATAAATTATTATATAAAAAATGAATGTAACTATGTGTGCCTGATCATCACGGCCAAATTGCAAAGTCAAATGAAATGACTTTTGGTATATACAGGCCTTAATACAATCTGGGATGTTATATCGCTTTCATTATAATACATATCCTAAGGAGGTAGTGGGGATCCGAATTTTTGCGAAAAAAAATTGAGTATCTCGCAAGCCGTGGTTAAACTTACGGAGCTGAAATTCAGTGTATTAACTCTATTGTAAATGAACAGAACGTCTCATAGCATTTTTTAAAAATCTTCTTTATGAGGGGGGCTTCACTTTCTATATATGCAAAACTAGTAGTGGGTTTGTAAAAATAACCGAAAACGATCGATATTAGTTGAGAAAAAAATTCAGAAACAAACAAATACAATGCTTCACGTCATATATCCATTGCTTGCTACTATAATAAATGTTGAAGCTTATGTTTATTATATGGAACGCTTAGAGCACAGGACAATCAAGCCATAAAGTTGTGAGAAAATTAGACATAAAATTTATACTGTAAGCTTAATTACACGGAAATTTTAAGTTTTGGCTGTACGTATAATTATATGGAAAATTTTACACTTTTTTCTTTTACGTTGGTCCACTTACCTCGATTTGGGACTTTCAAATTTCATCCATTTTTCCACTGAAAAGTATTGATAATTCAACAAGTAAATAATTATACTATGATAATTTAATTGAAATTCATCGTAATTTGGCCCATGACAAACAACAGTGTGGTAATTGAAGAGGAAGAATGGGGAAATTTCCAGGAACCTTGTTCCCTTTTGCTTTCTAAAGGGAAGGGAACTTAATAATGACATCAAACCTTCATGTGTAATTACAAAAACTAAATTTATAAGCAAATAAGAAATCATCAGTTTGTCAGGCTTTAATTGATAATTTATGTACAAGATTCCCTTTCGAAGGTGTGGTAGATAAAGTTTCACTCATGAACTAAGAAATCATAACCTTTTCCATATTGTACATGGGTAGTTTCCTGCGAATAGAAGTTTCTTTAAGAATGCGTTGAGAAATTAACACTTGCAAGAATACTCTCCTAGTACAAGTATATTTTAGGTACACACAAATACCCCCCCCCAACTCGAAGGGCTTCAATTTCCACACTGACAAACACTTTACCATTTTATATCATAAAGATCAGACCCACCGTTATTGTAACATAGTGGTGCTTGAGCGATTGACCGTAGAAATTCAAACTGCAATTAAAGTTCATTCAACGAACCTTCTGATCCAGATGTAAACATTGCAGAATGGTACTACTCCGCCAGTCATCAGATGATTGGCTATCGGTCAGCGCTTCTTGCCAACTGACATGGTCGATATGGAAAAGATGTTGGTGATAGAGAGGTGATACTTCTTGCTGAGTATTTTAAAACTGACCTAGAAAAACCTTTATCAGATTTAAGTCTAACAAGCAGATTGTCGATGAGGAGTTGCAGAAGTTTCTACGTCGGGTAGAAGTATTATCAATTTCCACGACAGAGTGCGAACGTGGATTTCCTCTTATGAATTTACAGATGACTGATACAGTGAAACCTCTGAATAACGGACACTAATGGGACATGATTTTTTGTCCGTTACTGAGAGGTGTCCGTTACAGAGAGGTTACAGAAATTTAATTTCTCATAACGGTAATTGTATGCAGTAATACATAGTAAATACCGTATGTATGAGCGTGAATACGTAAAATTCAATATGAAAATACCAAATTTAGGAGATTATTGAATTAATTGGAGGGATCAAGGAGAACTTCATTCTCTTATTATTAAAAAGCCATCGTACTTAACTAAATGTAACGAACCCTCAAATTATACGCACAATACGGCGTGGCACTCTCTTTTGCACTGCATCAACTAATAAAGAATAATATGCCAAATATGTTTGGATATTTTCCTACATGTGGGAGGAAAAGCGTTTTTCATTATTTCAAATTCTCAGAACCTTCTCAAAAGATGGATTAGGAACCAACTAATCGGCTAAACTCTTTCGCAAGTTATTGAAAGTGCATATGTTTAGTGACCCAGCCCCAATCACAAAGAATATCCTCTTAGAGAAAGTGAAAAAGGAAGCCGGGAAAACTCCAACCCAGACTTGTTCCAGTATCATAAATAAAAGAAAAATGTTGCTTGTCCAAAAAAACGTAATAGAGGAAACATTGGTAGTTGAAAATGTTATTGTAAAACAATGTTTTGTTATCTATGAAACTGTCAGGAAAGATGCAAGGCCCAGAGGCAAAAGGACTAAATTTCTTAGGGAAGGGGAGATAGTTTGCATAGAATTCTTGGCCATACGACTGATCCTGCATAAGTGTTATCGCGTATTGAAGGTTTTCTATGATTTCTACCAGAAAGCAGTTTATTGCGGACAGAAAAAAAAATAATAATTTCAAGTACAGTCTGAAGCTGTTCTGTTTGACGGTTACGAGGTCTAGTCTCATGAAAGATACACTTGTGGGGAAAAGACTTTTTTGTCTACTGTAATAATTCCTGTCCGTTATGAAGAGGTTATTGAAACGTTTGGGGGTGGAAAGGACTGTCCGCGTCCGTATCTGAGAGTGTCCATAAAAGGGAGGGTTTTGTTACGTAAGAGAACATATATTTTTTGCCGGGACAAAAAAATCTGTCCGTAATTGAGAAGTGTCCGTTACTGAGAGGTGTCCGTTAAGGGAGGTTTCACTGTATTAGAAATAGACTAAGTCCTCAAACATTGTCCAACTTGTTGTTCATCAATGTTAATGGCCTACCGATAAACAAGCTCAAAGTAGACGAGCAAGTTATTTCTTGGCTGAAGGATGGACATCATTCCACTGCGGATGATTTACCACGAAACAAGTTCTGATGGCCAACAGGAAAGAAACCCGATTTCAGAATTGTTTTAAGGTAGCAAATTACGAGTTACGGAAAATGTATACTTGTATTACTAATGGCTTATTTGTGTTATTCAACTTTGTACCTAATAAATCTCTTCTTTGCTTTTTATAAACTAGAGGTAAACTACTTTGAATAAATATTCATAATAATTATGCAATTATGCATATTTGTAACTTAAATTTAACGTGGTGTTTTAGTGATTACACAAATTACAATTATGAGCATACTTTGTGGAGATGCTCTCAAAGAGGGTACCCGAGCACCTTTATACGCTATGAAAAACTGATTTTTCAGATCTTTGTGAAAAAATACTGTGAACTAAGAAATCATAACCTTTTCCATATTGTACATGGGTAGTTTCCTGCGAATAGAAGTTTCTTTAAGAATGCGTTGAGAAATTAACACTTGCAAGAATACTCTCCTAGTACAAGTATATTTTAGGTACACACAAATACCCCCCCCCCAACTCGAAGGGCTTCAATTTCCACACTGACAAACACTTTACCATTTTATATCATAAAGATCAGATCCACCGTTATTGTAACATAGTGGTGCTTGAGCGATTGACCGTAGAAATTCAAACTGCAATTAAAGTTCATTCAACGAACCTTCTGATCCAGATGTAAACATTGCAGAATGGTATTACTCCGCCAGTCATCAGATGATTGGCTATCGGTCAGCACTTCTTTCGAGAAGCACGTGCTTGTATCCTGTCCGTGTTTTACATACTTCCCGCACGCGGCCATATTGTAAACTGTAATTCGCGCGTAAGATGGGTCAAAACCACCTTCTACGCATGCGTATTCTCTTTTGTTGCATTAATTCAATTTAGTTCTTAGATACAATGTTGTTTCTGTTATTTAACTGTAAGGAAATTGTATTTCTGATAATAAGCCTTATAAGCAACAAAAACATTGAAAAACAGTTTACTTGACAATGGACTACTTTCTTCTGCCGCATAGATGTTCCAAGGTTCTTTAACCAATAAAATGAAACAATCACCACATGTATTTGTTTACATGAGGTACTGAACGTTCCTTGAATAAACTTATTACTCTTTAGTCAGTAGAGAAGAGGCCGTGGATCATGTGTCAGAGTTGATGACGATGGATTTGGGTGAGTCAGAGTAGGTGACAGTGGATGAGAGTGGTTCATGGTGGGTGGTGGGTCAGAGTGGGTCACGGTGGGGGTGGGTGGGGTCAAGTTTTCATCAAAATCAAGGTGAAGAAAAGTGGAGTTGATAAATTAATATAACGTTTACTGAACTTCATTAGCATATTAAGACTTTTTTTTTTTTTTTTTTGGAATAATCTGATACGCGAAATCTTTAACATCACCAGACTTATATACTCATATAGCCAAAAATGTGTTTCTATTCACTCCATTTGACGGTACGCAATATGTAAAACAATAGCTGAGGTCCACAATGTCACGGGATCAACCTAGCTATAATATTCTTCGAGAGACAGTTAAGTTGGAAACTTCTGCAGCACTCCGAAAAATTGTAAACTCATGATATAGGTACCTATCATAGTCTAGGTATAAACGAGTCTCCCGTGTTTACCTTCCAGTTCTGCCACTGGTTGGACGTCTGCTGTGTTACCCAGGGTGGTCATGAGCAATACATGTAATATCCACAAAAACTTTTTTTTTTCATCAATTTTGCTGTTGTATGTTGTTTTAGTACAAAATAAATATACTTTACTTCTGCACCATTCTTTTTGAATTTCCCTGTGCAGTATAAAGATGTCTTAGTTAAAATAAATTGTTAGTTTGTTTTTATTCAACATATTGTTGATAAAACTTGGTTGACTTTTTATTGAACGAATTGAAATTGCCCCTTTCATAGTACAATGTGTGGCATTTTTTTTGTTATAGTAAGGTTGCTTTATCACAATGCTTTTAAATTTATAATTTATTACAAGAGTGAATCACAAAAAGCCCAACAGTTATGAGTAGTTCATAACCATAAGTATAATTTCTAGAATATTTTCGTAAATAAGGTGAATGTTAACAAATTTTTATCGCTATTCATTCTTGAAGTGAACAGTTTTATCCTTCTCTTAAACTAATTCGTTTATTTTTCCTAAATTAATCAAAACTTATTTTTTACTTTTGAAATTAATTCAGCACACATTTTCTGAGATTAATAAGTTAATGGTATTTGGAAACGAATATGAATTAAATTAATAAAAGTACAGCGTAATGTTCTCTTTTATTTTTAACAGCCTTGGAATTGGAATGACTGTCATGTCATCTGGTGATTACTGTTTTAATCAAAGTTCAAAAATAGATGTCCCACCAATGGAAGGAGGTAATGTAACGTTTTATGTTATAATCTATATTATTTTATAAAAAAGAATAAAAGTAACTCATAACGCGCAAACCATCCACTATAGCTAGAAATATGAAATGTGCACACAATTCTTCTTTTGTCACGAAAACAAGGGGAAAAGGGAAAGAACTTTCATTTGAAATACCGTATGTATTCTAAGGAAGGGAAAAGAGGATTTAAATTTTACGCCAAGTACAGAATATCTCACAAATTTCGGAAGCTAGGGAGATAAAAATAGGCATATACGAGGGTGATTCAGGAAGTAATGTCTCCAAGATGATACCTTTATTTCTGTTTGACAAACAGTACCGATACAGGTATCAGTGGAAAGCTAGCAGTGTCAGCTACCAATGGTGGCATCAATTTTCAACACAGTCCCCATTACGGGCAACACTTGCGGCAAAGCGAAACAAGGTTTTTCATGTCGTCAGCGAAGAATTGTGGTGACTGCGGGCGATATCATTGCCGAATTGCTGGTTCCACCTGTGCGTTACAACTGTAGCGTTAGCCTTTAAGTTTGGGGAAAAGCCAAAAGTCGTAGGGCGCAAGATCCGGACTATAGGCAGGATCAGTTAGAATGTCAATAACACTTTCCCAGCAGATTGGACAACTTTAAAAGTTTGGGGAGGAAAAGACGTGTGGCGCAACTCCATCAACTGACGCTTCATTTTCCGGTCGTAATTATGTGTCCGAGACTCATCGCATTGAATGTTTCTGGGCGCACAACCTTCTGCAGTCAGAAATTAATGAAAGCCCGTTATTTCAATCGGACGTCACCACTCGATGCCATGGATTGCTTCATTACTCTGGAAAGAGAAGAGATAGGAAGGTGAAACAAGTGGCATTCTATAGCTTAAACATCAGTGCATTAATGATAAAGAGTTCAGAATGTTTGCTGTACTATTGTCCAAGTAGTGGGCTTGGAGGCATTACTTTCTGAATCACTCTCGTAAATTACTCATTGAAAACAACTGAACATGTGTTTCAGCGTATTCGAAAATCCAGCTCTCAACGGAAAAACGGGGAGCAATTCTTATGATATTCAAATTTCCGTTCTTTATTCAGGAAATGCCCAATGTATCATAAAGTTCACTTACGTTGGTAAGTGAAATTCCGCATATAAACTTTTAGTTAAAGATAATGTAATACTTATTTCAATCAGTAGTTTCGAAAAATTCCGCTTCTAAATGGTAAAAGAGGACACTTTCAATAACATTGAAATTGCCGAACCTTTAGTCAGAAAATGCCCAATGAGAAAGAACGTTTGGGTTGGATAAGTAAAACTACATTTCCGTACATTTTCGTACGTAAACTCTTCATTCAAAGTAATGGAACACGTGTGGGTTCTCGAATATTCCACCATCTCTCTCACAGACAAGAGGTTATAACGGGGGGATGTTAAACTGAAAGGTTTCATTTTGTTTTTGAATATTCCACTTTGAACACAGTTTTCAGAAGAATTCGAATCTCTGGTTTTATATTTGTTAAACCACAAGCACTTTAATAATATATTTTTTTTTAAATTAAAACATTACTTCTTTATTGCCAAACAGAGAGTAACACACTCGAATTGGAATTGCAGTTTGAGAACATACAAATAATGAGTGCAATAAGAATCAAAGTGACCATTCATTCAGAGAAGCACTACAGAGTGACTTTGTTTAGTTTTGCAAATTTAAAATAAGAATTATACAAATTTTGTAGCGACAAGTTTTGGAAATGTTGTAAAGAAAATGAGTTCTCCCTTTCTCATCTCAGGACTAAAAGTTTTCAAAATTCTGCCTTGCTTATAGTCTAGCTCTAGAGTTTAAGAAGAATATTTGTGAAAAATTGAAAGTTCCAAAAGAACGATTTTGGAGTTCTACAGGACATATAAAAATTACTAAGTATTAAAAAGCTGTTATAAATTCTCTAATGTTGATTTTTATTTATTAGTAAAACACGTATATATCTTTAGAAAATAAAATATGTTAAATCATGATATAGGTACCTGTGCCATTAATAAGTTTCCTCAAACGATCAGAGATACAATTGATACTTTTCTTATGGAAGTCAATTGGGATGTTGACTATAACCTCTTCAATCCGCACCTCCAATTTCTCTACTGTGCGAAGTTTGGCGTTGTGTATCTACTTAGTGTACCGTCATAAGATGTTTTCAAACAATTGTGGCCAATCATCGCGTCAGCCCATCATTAATTTTTCGAATTCAATCCTTCGGTCATATTCCTCAATTTTCAACTTTTGTATAGAGTTTCCACGTGCGAAAATTCAGTTCTTTATGCAAAACCAGCAGTCAGCGACTGAACTAAGTGAAAGAGGCAATGTAAAATGTTCATAAATACTTCTATATCATGGAACTGATTTCAACAATGAAATGAGTACAGCTCACAGATGACGAGAAGAACCCTAGCAGAAGTAGTGTGACGTAGGTATGGGCTCGCCCACTTTTCGCACGGGGGTTTCAAATGACACAACGGAATAGCACACAGATAACTACCCGGAGTAGCAGACGACATCTAAGTATAGACCACACCTCAAAAACCGAAAATGGACTTGACCATGTCTTTGACCTTTCCCCGCTACTCCTGTTTTAGGGTTCTTCTCATCATCTGTGAGCTGTAATGTTATATTTTTTATAATAAAGCTTTTAAAATACACATTTTTCACATAACCAGTAGTGTTGAGCAAATCAGTCACTTAAGTATGCTTATTCTTTAGTTTGTTCATTGCTTAGAATTAGTGTCCTCTTTTAGCACCTAGGCTGTAACATGGACCTCAGCTTAAGGTTGAATCCGAATCACCGTAGTGCGTTTGAATCTCAAAGCTCTTTCGATTGTTTTCTTTTAAAGTAAAAAACAAATGATAGACTATAAACATTAACAAGAAATTGTATTCTAGGTAAAATAACAAATGAGTGCAATTTAAGACCTTTTTTCGAAATTAATACACTAAATGACAATATATTCGCGTTTATTTATTTATTTATTTATTTTCAGGAGAGTCTACAATGGTTCAACTAAATTTGGAATTGGACAGAAAGCTTGAAGTGAATGAAGCTCATGGAGTAAGTATCTTAACAGATAATCTAGACGCAGGAACCCGAAAGTACTAAAACATTAATTGTAAAAAGAAAAGTACTGTATTTTTTTCAATATATTTTGGTATTTGTTCAAAAGAACCAAATGGAATTGGAACAATAACAGAAAGTATGGTAACTTTTGGCAATACATTCTGCACATTTTCAAAAAGTTCCAAAGGGTATATCAGAAAAATAACGAAATGTATGCTAGTTTTTGCATTATATTTTGCTATTTTCCCTAAAAGTACCTAGATATGTTGCAAAAGTAACAAAATGTATCATAATATTTGGCGTTTCGAACTTTTTTCCCCCAAAGTGTGAAAAAATATTGCAAAAATAGCAAAACCACTATTTTTGCAACATATTTTAGTATCTTCCGAAAACACCAAATACAAACCAGTATGAAGATCATTTGCAATACTTATGTAATGTTAAATACATATAATTACCAGAAACAGCTGTATAAAAAGAAATGTTTATTATTTTTACACTAAAATTTCATGACACCATTAAAATAATCCCATTCAGAAACTATCACTTTAGTACATGACTGTACAACTGTTGAAAAAAATTTCGGACCTTGTTTTCAAAACCTGCGCAGTATATTTATAACGGCGCGCTGGGTATGCGTAACGTAGTCTCAAATCCGGGTTTTTATAATGGATTGTTATTATTTCTGGGAAAGACAAGAAAGTACTAAATCAGAAGAATAAGGTGGCTAGTTAAGTTTCGCAATGAATTTCTGGAAATCGCGACCACTTAACACTGTTCCAGCTTATTCTCACTCATTTTCCTGCAATATCGAAACGAGGACACATGTTAATTCCTCATCCTCTGCTCCTAATGAAAATTGTCAACAGTCAACTAATCTACACCCTAGTCAATCGTATGTTCTAGCATGTCAAAACATGGTCGAATGAGAGTGACTGTATAAGTGTGCGCATACACTGTGTCTAAGTGTGAATTTCCCAGCACATGCAAATGAATCGTAGTGTCTCAACTAGGTCCCGAAGACTAAAGAAAAGATGCAATTTCAGATAACGCCTGTACCTACTTTTAATCATTTTGCGGCCCTTTCAAGAGCAGATGAGATAGAGGTCCAGATGGAAACCACCACTTCCTATTCCAATCAATGGATATATGTCTATGACTGTCCATGCAATCAGGCTTAGAATTCATGGAGCGCATCACACGGAAGTGCAAAAAAGCCCTTTCTTTCGTTTTAATGAAAGAATATTTGAAGATCAAATGAGCACTCAAAGAAAACTATGATGTCGCCAATATATCTGTGCCGAAAATCACTTACAATGCTCCACAGATATCAAGAAAAAGGTTGAAACTATAAAAGCTGTCATTCGAAACCTGCCAATCGATACCAATATTCAAGATCTCTCTTTTAGAGCTGAAGGAGAAATATTATCTGGTATTCTCTGTGTCCCAGTTGAACACCCGGAACCACAACACAGGAAAAGGGAAGATTTCGTTCCCGTTATTATTGCCTACCCTGAAGAAGTCGCTTCGAGCAACGAACATTTTTAGAAGACCTTCTGATTCATATGAAAGTTCGTATCGAGCATTTCAAACAGAAATCCTACTTACAGTGCTACAATTGTCAAAGTTGTGGTCATTCCCAGGCTACATGTCAGGCACAGCTCCAGTGTGTCAAGTGCTCTCGAGCTCATTGGACTTACAAATGTTTTAAAGAAGACCGTCACACAACAACCTAGGGTGTGAACTGCAAAGATGATCATCGTGCAAAATTTTCTGGATGCCCACGCATTAAGCAACTTCTCCAATCCAGGTAACAGAAGTCATTATTTTCCGTACTAACAAGATCTCTTGACACGTCTTCCCAGGATATCCGCTTCCATTGTAAAGACAGAGAGGACCACCTACTCCACTCCTGTCAGAAACAGTGGCGACCCTGGCAATCCATCTGATGACGTCATCCACTCGCTAAATGAACTTTTACGTTCGCCTATTTGAACAACGCAAATTGACTTAGCGTGTAGTGCTCCAGGTTTACACTCCACACTACAGACATCAATTCATGTATTATATTTTAATTTAATTATTTTGTACACATTATGCAATTTTATTTTCGTATTTCATCCTATAAATTAGTGTGTATAATCGCACCCATATCGTAAATCTGAACCCATAAGCTTATTTCTTTATGTGAAGTATGACTGAGTCTGGTGAGAAAGTTTAATCCTGGCACCTGAAAAGGAAGAAAAGAAAGAAAATTTAAGAATTAAGAATACACAAGATTTCAAAACAAAAAGTTTACAGACAACTTTAATTTTCTTTGAGATTTAAGATATATCTCCAGCAAAACGATTTAATATTAACAATAAGAAGAATTTGTTTAAATATAACGGTAAAATTGTTATACTGTATAAATTAGATTAAATATATTTAATTGTATGGCAGGGGCAAATATGATAAGTTGTTGAAAACTTATTTCCTTCGAGAAATGTCTGCCCCGACATCGTTCTGCCACATAACTAAAATGAACTGCTTTTGCTAAAAAGTTTTAGATGTTCGTCAAAATTCTCAGTAGGAAATTGAATATTGAAGGCCGACTTGAAATAACTAACATAGTCTCACGTAAATACTATTCAGCAAAGTAAAAGGTAAATATATCAATCATAAGACCAAGTACTATTAAATGTCTACAAATAAAATGGTTACATGCTTGAGTATTCCAGAGTGTGTTCGTAAGGAAAAAATTCGTTTAAGCTAAGAGCAAATGAAACTTCATAACAATGTACTTACCCGACATACTTTCGGGGTGGAATCAAGGATGGTATATTCTGTGAAAAAAGTATGCAGTGTAGTAGAGTCTACGATATGTATGAAGTTATATGAATAACTAACTAACTCTATGGCCTATGGAACCCGGAGGTTCAGTGCCGCGTTCACAAAAGTTCTCCACTGACTTCTATCCTTAGCTAATTGGATCCAGTTTCTACTTTGTATTCCTATCTCTGCGAGATCCATCTTAATATTATCCTCCCATCTGCGCCTAGGTCTTCCTAATGGTCGTTTTCCTATGGGTCTACCAGTCAAGACTTTGAAAGCGTTTCTACTTTCTTCCATTCTAGCTACATGACCTGCCCACCTAAGCCTCCTAGACTTGACCACCCTAACAATGTTGGGTAAACCGTATAAACTATGTAGTTCCTCGTTATGAAGCTTCCGCCATTCCCCATTCTCGTTCCTCTTGGGTCCGAATATTCTTCTCAGGATCCTGTTCGGAAACCTTCACAAAAGTTATATGAATAGATAAAGTTATATTTGAAGGTTAAATAAATATATACAAATAATGAAGGCATAAAAGTAACATAACAAATAATTTAATTAATAATTTAAAATTGTGCATTCGAAATAATATCATAAATAATATAATAAAAGAAGAAATAAGAAAGGGAAGAGAAAGAGATAGGAAAAAGGAGAATACCTAAACTAAATACCCACCTGGTACACCCTGAAGAGGAATCCATTGGTTCTTGTAGTCGATGAAACACCTAGGAAGCGTGATAAGAGAACGCTAACTGAAAGAAATAAAGCAAGATTAAAAGACGAAATAGGAACACCTTAGCATAACGATTTCTTTACAAGATAGAAACACTAACTACTGGAACTAACACTTAATGCGAGACCTGAATTTGATAAAAAATGAGGCCCAGATACTTGGGTCTAGGCTACAACAGTGGCATCTTTTAGCACCAGGCACGTCTATTTCACAGCTCAGGGATCGAGAGAAGGAATTCGCACAGTTCTATCGGATGGAGGATTCAATGTGTTTGTGTACCGATGTGAATGGACTGTTTCATACACTTGGAATTGAACATAACCTAACGCAATGGCGTCTGTTTATTGATGCCTCTAAGTTGAAATTAAAGGCAGTGCTTCTGCATAACGGCAATGAGTGGCCGTCCATACCCATTGTGCAGGCAGTAGGCATGAAAGAGTCGTATCACACTATGGATGAAGTTCTGTCTGCCATAAAATACAACTCTTTTAAGTGGAAAGTGTGTGGTGATCTTAAAGTTGTAGCCACCCTACAGGGTTTGCAAGGATACACAAAGTATAGTTGTTTTTTGTGTTTGTGGAACAGCCGAGACACTGTAAACCACTATGTACAAAGGCTTTGAAAATTTGGCCTAAGCGTGAGCAATACACAGTTGGTGAGCAAAATATACAACATCTTCCACTGATTGATGCTAACCAAATCTTACTTCCCCCACTGCGCATTAAACTTGGTGTAATCAGTACATTTGTAAAGGCTCTGGACAAGGAGAACGTAACTTTCAAGTACTTGAGGGAAAAAAATCCCAATTTAAGTGAAGCAAAGGTTGCAGCAGGTATTTTTACCTGCCCTCAGATAAGGAAATTACTTCATGACCCAGGTTTTGAAAATAAAATGAACCATTTTGAAGTCGCTGCATGGAATGCATTTGCTGCGTTATGTGACGGTTTCCTAGGGAAATACAGAAGTCCTCACTATGTACAGTTGGTTGATGATTTGATAGCAACCTATCAAGTTTTAGGCTGTCGCATGTCATTGAAGCTACATTTCCTTGATTCTCACTTGGACTTTTTCCATCCAAACTTGTGTGATGTGAGTGATGAACATGGAGAGCGATTCCACCAAAACATTTCCCAAATGGAACGCCGGTACCAAGGCAGAAGGGATGCTTCAATGATGGGCGACTACTGTTGGTTTTTCTGCAGGGAGTCCGAGACTAAATCACACAAAAGAAAATCATCAGGGGTTTATTTCCAGCAGTAACAAGTAAGTGCCTCGTAAAACTAATTTCTCTAGTGTATCTTCGCAGTTTCGGTGCAGAAAAGAATTATTTACTACTTTACTATCCCAATACCTGATACGCTGTATATAGTGAGCCTATATGGGATATGGAAACTGGCCATATTCTGTAACTCAGAAATGTGACGTGATAGAAAATTTCTAAATACACCATTGAATTCAGCGACCCCAAATTAGTAAAGAACAGATACTTTCAATCCAGTTACAAAAAAAAAAAAAAAAAAAAAAAAACTTTCAATTTGTTGCCTAGTGTTATATACATTTAATATTTAAACTACATAGACAAAAGAACAAACTTTAGAACATATTTTTATAATAATTTTCAATATAAAATCTTGTATTCTAATATGCGTTCACCTCTGGTACATGGGGTCTCTGGTTCGATTCCAAATCTACGTTACAAAGTTCGCTCACGCCAAGTGAACTTTGTGGTGGACAAACACCGCATGCGTAGATTTCCTCGGGTTTTTCCCGTTTCCTCCCATTTTCTTTATTCCACCATTTCATTCATTTCTCATCATCATCGTCTCCTTTAGCCTAGCCGGCATAATCGTTGGACGTAAAACTCAAAGATTTCATTTCATTTACATTTTGTATTCTAATGTATTTTAGCATTCTTGGATATAAAAATGTAGTGGCACCTTTGAAAATAATATAAACATCGCAGAAATATGTTAAGAAAAGTAAACAATGCTCAATAGATGTTTATGCCTACTACAAAGTAATTACATTTATTTATTTACAAGTATTATTACTGTGTGATTTACAAGTCACTAATAGAGATATATAAACATATTACACACCAAAATCTGTATTTGTAGCCTCTTCAATTTAATGCACAATTTGAGTAAGTATGTAATCTATAGCGATCGAATTCTACCAGAGAAACAGTACTATCTGCACAAAATAAAGTTCGCATAATTCAAAACTTTATATCTCCTGAATGAATAAAGCTAGAGAGATGAATTATACACCAAAATGTGTGGTTTTCTATTCTCGACATATCATCACTCTTTATAGTTTACGTTATCTCTGTTCATTGTGGATTTATCGACAAAAAAGTGAAAACCGGCGGTCATTTTTCAATATGGCGGCCGAAGCTCAAGGTCAATCTTAGGGGACTTTTAGTATACTGATAAGAAGGTCAAGTACTACAACTGTACAAAATTCCTTGCTTGTATGATTCTTTTTATATAAACCCTTAATTTTGACCTAAAACTGCTGCACTATATCTCAGTTTTGGTTTTATCCTTTTATCTGTAGTCGTTTCTTATTTATAGACACTGGACGAAGTTACAGCTTCACCCTCTCAGTTCCCATAGTTTTGAGTTATTACGGTAATTGCTCACTTACTGTGTGCTGTACCAAGATTGCTACATGTACCGAAGCAACATACTTTCAATTATTGTACGCCCCATATTAAGCCAGTGCCCACCCGACAGTTGCATCGTAAAATAAACTTGAGCGAATACAAGTTTCAAGAGGATCGTTAAAAACAATCTCATACACTCCTCTTTCAGTTGTAATATTATATGAAGTCACACAATTTTTAGCGAGAATAATGTAAATCAGTCCCGTTATTTTTCACATTTCTCTTTCTTTATAGGAAATAATTTTATATACCCGGTTGCGCCTTTTGTGGAGGGATACGAGACTTCTGCAAGGCATAGACTTCACTATGGGAAGCCTCCGAGCTGTAAGTGATAATGAGATGAGCTGTATATGGGTTCCTGATATTGTATTCAGTCCAATGAAAATGTTAAAGATAACACCCGGAATTAAGAGCGTCAAGAAAATCTACGTTACAAAAGTTGGGGATGTATTCTTTGAAATGGGGTAAGATTTTTTTCGCTTTAAATTTAAGGTCATTGTAATTTAAGGTCAGTGTCAGTCAATTGTCAACCCAGATAGCAAAAATGACTTGCAACAAACTTGCAGCAGATTCGCAATTCAAGTCTGGCAAACTTGCAGCAGACTTGCGATGTAAGTCTGCAAGTTTGATGCAAGTTTAATGCAAACTTCCTAGTTGGCGCTATTCGAACTTGCAGGGGTTTACTTGCACAGCAAGCCTACTGCAAGTTTCCATTTGCACTGTAAGTGCATAGCAAGTCGGCAACAAGTAGGGCAGGTTTGACGCAAGTCTCTGCAAGCATATCACGTGCACTGCAAATGCACAACAACTTGGCAGCAAGTTTGTGTAGGTTGAAAGCAAGTCTCTGCAAGGATACAACTTGCAACTGCAAGTCTATTGCAAGTTTGGAGTAAGTCTTCTGCAAGTATATACTTGCATTGCAAGGCCACAGCAGGTCTTCATCAAGTGAGTGTAGTAAGTCTTCTGCAGGTATAGATGGCCAGAGGTTTTCAGGCCCGTATCCAGGAAGGGGTCTAGAGGCCCCCAAATTTTTACTGGCCCCTCCTAAAATTTTCACGGTAGGCTTAAAAGTGAACTATATGGTGATGAACTATAATGTGGTTGGATCGGACCCCCCAAACTTCGACCGCCCCCTCCCTAAATTTTTGGGCTGGCTACGGGTCTGGAGGTTTTCAAAAAAATATGTGCATTTATGAAGAAATATATGTAAATATGGGGATAAAAAGACGCAATTAATTCTTATTTTAGCTCCAAGTATACTATCTTTGCATGACATTTGATCAATCAACTCATGGGTTATTATGTCCTTTATTTATTTTTTTTTAAGATAACAACATACATTTCTAATTACTAAAAATTTCGTTTCAGGTGCTCTGTTACTTTGTTTTGCGAAATGGACTTCACGTTGTACCCTCTGGACGTTCAAACATGCAAATGGGATATTTACTCATGTGAGTTTCAGAAAATCTGTTTTCTTTTAATTTATGGTATACGGTGTATATACGAGGAAGATTTCGTAAGTTACAACACCTGTGGTACAGCCCCCCCCAAAAAAAAAAACTGTAGTCACGGAAATCCACTACATGTGTTCGAATGCCTTAAAAAAAATTATGTTTATCAATGCCAGCAAAAGATGGCGTCGGTGGATACTCAAGCCTTTGGCAGAGGTTGCAAGTTTCTATCACTGCCTGCTGCATGGCGTTGAAGAGTGAAAAAGTAACGTTGCCACTTCATTAGGTTATTTATTACCTCTTAATCTCATCACAAAAAAAATTCCCTAATCTAAGGAAATTTCATAGGTAAATTTAACAAAAACGAGAAAAGGATTTTCTTTCAATAATAGGTGAAAATACTAAGAAATTCTTGCCCTGACTAATTGACTAATATAAACCCTTAATTTTTGTTCTTCCGTTGCACTCATTTTTGGATGGTTGTATATATATTGTAAAAAAGCGAAGGAAAAATTAAAAATAGAAATAAAAAACAAACAAAACAAACGTGTGGTTCGCACTTCCTTTAATATATCTAAATTAATGTCATTCAACAAATTAGGGAAAATTTGATTAGAAAAGGGAAAATTTTTGTCAGTCGAGGGAAATTTTCTTAAAACTACGAACACTGCTAACAATTTAGCATTGGTGGGAAATGCATTGAAGGAGTCGCTTCCGGAATCACCTCTATCCTCTTCACTCAGCTGAAACCAAACTTACATAATGTAAAATGATTCTTTATGAAACTGTATTGACTTGTAAGATATTGCACTCGATTGGATTTGTACTAACTAATCAAAACTCAGAATGGTATCATTCTTAAAACCACTAATCCGAATCTCTATCAGTATCTAATGTATAATGTCGGTCCAGCAATGTTTGGCACCAATACAAAGCACCAATTACTACAATCTTGGAGTTATAAAACACCTCCTCCACCTAAACGCGTGCCGTTGCTTTCAGTAGTGATCCGTGGTGTCCATCCCGCTATCACACAAGAAGTTCTGGAGGAATTTAAGGTCTTTGGCATCCACCCTATGCGTGCTTTCGCATTAAAAATGCTACAAGGCCCATATACATATTCACGACAAAACCCTCATCTACGCAGGACCGTGCCGTGGAAAATCAGCGCCTGGGGCAAGAGTATACGACGGCACCCCCATACATATATTCCAAGCAGTTTCTTCTATCTTTTTTCCTTTTTTCTCCCGAATTTTTCGCCGCCTTACTTCGGCGCCCGGGGCCGTCGCCCCGCTCCCCCCACGGTACGGCCCTGCATCTACGACCTACTTCAAACTGGAGTTTTGATATATCGCTGTCACTACAGAGTTAAGCCATCTCAAACAACACAGTCTCTCTCTCTCTCTTTACATTGCGAGAATTGTCTAACTTGTAACTCTCACCTAACTAATAAGTATACTCTTCCAAGGGCGCCCATGTTGTGGTTTCTAAGGGAAGGCAAGTATAAGCGACATTTCAAATATAGTTTCAAATTTTGATGTAACTATTCTAAAAATTCTATCGGATTTTCGATATTCCGAAGTACAATTTCCTCTAGGGGAGCGAGCGTCTCACCTTGCACCCTGATGGGCGCCCTTGTATTCTTCTGCAATGGCAATCATCTAATTTACTTCTACCAATGTAAAAGTAAACCTAAATCTCTATCTGACAAAACTGAGACTGTTGCTCCACTGCGTCTCTACACGTCTTCCACTTCAACATGGTGTCAAGTGGAACTCAAACTTCCTTCTACCTCCTAAAAACCGTGGAAAACATATTACAATTTATTGCACTAGTACTCCAAAATGTGTTTTCATTTCAGCGTGATGTTATTTTTACGTATGCCACTAAAGCAGTATACTTTTTTTTTTTTTTTTTTTTTTTTAGATTCATATGGTAGTCACTTTTCCGGCCATATTCGCATTTCCATTTTCATTCAGAATCTACCAGTCATGGACAGAATGGACAGGAACAGCAATAGAACAGTCATCAATCTGCCATACACCAATATCAGATCGGTTAAAACAAATAGTTTTGCTCGAAAATGATACAGACATATTGACATTGTTACAAACATAACCAAGAAAGTTCTGTCACTTTATCACCCACCACCTTCGAACATCGTTACCTAAGACGATTGTAACGAACCGTTTCAACCGATCCGTTTACAGAATAATGTTTCAGAATAATTTTGTAATGTGCATTTTTATTTCAACTTTCAAATGTCGACTGATTTATGTTTATTTTATTATTTGTTATTTGCCGACATTATTTCAATCTGTACTTGTTTATTTTCATTTATTATTTGTTAATTAACTTATATTATGTGCAGTGAAATTCATATTCCATTTTTATTAATGTCTCTGGTAATAGGATATGATTATCTTTATCTGCACCTAGAATACTGCACAATGGACTTTCTAGCAGATATAAATTACCTTTGAAAGTTTTGTAACCAAGAATGATAAAAAATATATCTTGATACATTGTGTAGTCGTCGTTAAAAAAAAAAAAAAGGTAACGACAAATTATTCTCAAAGTAATCCTGTTTAATATTTTGGTTTAAGAATTTTCATGAAAATGATGAATCTGTAAAATATATTTATCTCGGAATCCTAAACTTGACATTAGCTGTACAAAACAGATCGGATGTATTTTTCTTTTGATATCAGTAAACCAAGTAAGTTCATAATATTTATTGCACAAAATGAGTCCTGAAGATAACGTGATCTTATGATATTTAGTTTATTGGTCATAATAGAGCATCTAGCCTGCAATTTTGTTTAGTAAAATGGAACTGGAATTTGACTTACAAACATAGATGCATGTGTATATTCTTCGATATGTACTATAAATGCTTTTAAGATATTGATGGTATATTGAGTTACTACTGCAACAATTAATGGAAGTAGTTATTTCACTGTGCATGTATGAAGTTTTGTCAAATGCCCAATGTGCGAGTAAATGCTAATAATTGCAGAGCTGACATAATATGGTTTGCAACTCTCGAAATAAAATATGTAATAGTGACATATCATTAATTGCAATAATTTCCAGGTCACGTTGAACATTTTAATACTGCTACAACTTATCTAATTGTACAGTATACATCCGATTATATTCACCTTCTTCCGAGAGCCACACCGTCGTGTTTCCGAACTTGCAATCTCGATAAAGTTTTAAAATTTAAAGACAGTTTGTTGTCCAAACAGTAGATCAGGACAAAATAACTAAGCTAGTTACATCTTTCAGCCTGCGTCTACATGGGGAACAGAAGGATGTTGCACATCACGATCGAACACCTAAGACGTACCTGGAAGATCAAAAATAGTCCCCACCAGCTTCGACGACCTTCTGCTAACGTTCTCGAAGGCCATGGATTACATCACGGTAGAAAGTGCTGGACCGTGAAGCGAAGAAGGTATCGAGTGCATTTTGCAACTCTACTACGGATTTGAACTGGTGTCCTCGAAGCTAATTGTCCAAGGAAAGGAGCAGATGTTAATCGGACGGTGCAATGTCCAGGAAGCATGGTGGATGCAATAGTATTTCCCATACAAGGCGTAGAATGGTGTCCCTTGTCATCTTAGTGACGTGGGGCTTAGCGCTGTTCTCTAACAGAATCCCTTTGCTGTTCAGAAGTGCTGGATCCAGAGTTTTGAGTTTCTCTTGAACACGGCTCAACTGCTGACAGTACACAGTTGCATTGATACTCTGACCAACTGGTAGCAGTTCCTGATGCACCATACCGCGGACAAACCACCAAACACACAGGAGGATCTTCTTCGAGTGCAGTGCTGGTTTCGGCTGTTTTGGAACCGGTTCATCGGATGCTAATCAATGATGATGGCGCCGTGTTGCTTCGTAAAGGACCCATTTCTCATCACATGTCAACACCCTGTTCAGAAATGGCTCCTTCCTCACATGAGACAGCAAAGAAACACAGGTGCCTGCTCGCGATGCCTTCTGGCCTGGAGTCAAATCATGTTGGACCCATCGACCCAACTTGTAGTGCTTCCCAAGCTGACGGAGGTGCTGTCGAATAGATTCTCCTTTCACACTGAATTGTAGTCCCAGTTCCTCACATATCTGGCCACTATTCGCCTCAATTGTTGCCTGAAGATCTTCATTTTGTATATGTGTTGGTCTTCTGGCACGTTGTGCGTTTTCGAGTGTTTCGTCATCATCCTTAAACATGTTAAACCACCACTGCACTGTCCGCGTACTCACGGCACCCTCATCAAAGGTCTGGCATATCTTCCGCCCCGCTGAAGCCTAGTTTGACACCAATTTGAACTCGTACAGCATACACGCCTTATGACGCTCTGTGGAAGTCCCATGTTCACTCTGTCCTTACCCAAGTTCACGGTGTAACTGAACTGCCACAACCAGGTAGTATGTTGGATATAGCCACACCAAAACTGACCTTCGCCTTATCTCCATTCGCATTCAACTCACGGTGTGAGGGCCAATGGAATACAGACCTCCACAAAAAGCGACAGAACTTTCTTGGTTACCTTTATAGAAATATGTCTAACTTTATTGTTATACCAAGGCAAAAACAATCATATTAGAAGCTGAAACTCTCCAAGTTATGTAGAAAAAAACAAGAATGTGTCACGGAGAAGTTTTAGGGTTTTAATTTTGTCTAAAGAGGCGAACAGGAAGTGTTTTGGCTGCTTTAATTAACCAAAACTAAATCATCCTATAACAGCGGCGGAGCAATACAATTTTCGTACGAACCACAACAAAACAAATATGTACAGATAAAGGAGGCCATGGGCTATACCAGAAATTGTCACGGAATTTTCGTCTTAGTAGGAATGGCGGAAACTTCATAACGAGAAACTACATAATTTTTACGGTTTACCAAACATTGTTAGGGTCATCAAGTCTAGGAAACTCAGATGGGCAGGTCACATAGCCAGGATGGAAGAAAGTAGGAACACTTTCAAAGTCTTAACTGGAAGACCAGCCGGAAAACGACCATTAGGAAGACCTAGGTGCAGATGAGAGAACAATATTAAGATGGATCTCGCAGAAATAGGAATACAAAGTAGAAACTGGATCCAGTTGGCTAATGATAGAAGTCAGTGTATCCTAGAATAAGGATTAGGTTGATGTTTAAGTAAATAATGCGTAACATGAGGATTGTAGCTGATATTAAACAAAGAATACGATTATGTTTAAACAAACAAAGCATAACATGAGGAATACGTTTGGTATTTAAATAAATAAAAGTAAAAGATAAGGAGTGCTTCTGATATTTAAATAAGGAAAACAAAGCATAACATACGGAATACGGTTAGTATTTGAATAAAGAAAGCATGAGCTGATATTCTAATAAGTAAAACATAAGGAATATGTTTAGCGTTTAAATAACAAAAGCGTAAGATAAGACATACACATGATATTTCAATAAGAACAGCATAGCATGAGGAATACGGCTGACATTAAAATAAACAAATAGTGGTAAATACACAAAGAGTAGCATAAGAAATATGGCGAATATTAACCCATTAGCTGGTGTAATCCCTATTTGTGGATCACATGCTCTAATCCGCTTAGTAACGCCATCCGCCTTTCTAGAAGAAAACTAAAACGGCAATTTCCTTCATAGAATACCTAAAGTGATTACGTGCGTGTTTTGTCTCGAGCTCATGTGCTCATTTTCTAGCTGTACCCACCCTCTTCTGATCACAAAAGAGAAACGTGAGTTTTGAAGGCAGATAAGACGTTGCAGTAATTTTTCTTGATTGTTGATGTGCGCTGATTACGACAATAGCAGATTTTTATGTCAGTGTAATTTGCGTGTTTACTGTGGACACAAACATATAAAGCTCACGTCTGGTACTGACTAGAATTTCAGTAAATAAATTTGTGCCTGCGTTTTACGGGAAATGGCTCGACAAAAGCTTCTTTCTTTGAAAGAACTTGAAGATATTGTGAATTCTCAAAAGGTTTGGAGTTCTGACAGTGATGATGAGGACATTGATTCTATAGACATCCAGAACAAGTCTATGAAGAGTCTGACAATGCAAATATCAATGATGATGTTATTGATTATGAAGAACCAGCAGATGTTCCTGGACATATAGAAATTCGCTGTGCAACCGGAAGAGAGAAAACCGATGTGGCGGATGTGGCTGTATTTTCGACAAGTACAACGAAAGAAGATGAAGCCCCACAACCTGCCAGAAAGAAAAAGTTGTCTGTGATTTCAAAGTGGGAAAAAAAAACGGCCTCGTAAGTGTACCCAACTTCGGAAGCAGTAGAAACAAGGAGGAACAATCTCATTACTAAAGCAAAAGAGTAAAACCCGGTAGAGTGTTTTGAGGAAATGGTTGAAGACACAATTGTCTCACATATTGTCCGGCAGACTATGACATGTGCGGCACAGAAGAACGTCCATAATTTTCAACTTTCAAATAAGTGCTTCAAGAAATTTATGAAATTTATTGGAATTCTTCTTTTCACTGTTTATCATTCTCTTCTTCAAGAACATCTGTATTGGTGTGAAGACGATGACATGGATTTTCAATGTGTGAGAAAATGCATGAGTGGCAAGAGGTATCTTGAAATCAAACAGTTTTTTCATCTCAGCTCGGAGTTGTCACAGATTCCAGCAGAACAACGCGATAAGCTTTTCAAGATTCGCCCATTTATCGATAAACTAAACTAAAATTTTCTAAAATTTGGCGCGTTCTCTGAAAATTTCATTGTTGATGAACAAATGGTTCGATATTACGGACATTACTATCTCAAACAGTTTATACGTGGTAAGCCCGTCAGGTTTGATTTCAAACAATGGGCAATCTACTGCTGGAAAATACAACGTAGAAAGCACAGAAATGGGCAAACTGAGGAAATGTGCAGTATGTAAGAAAATGCAAGGAAACAATACTGCAAATGCGACGTGAGACTACACATGGAATGCTTTGAACAGTGGCATCAAAAGTAGATGGTGTGTGGCATGATCCCCAATTGAGATTCGGTGTAAAATCGGAATTTTCTTTAAAAAGTATTGTTGCTGTACTTGCAAACAGCGTTTTACTTACTATTTTGATGTAAATAAATAGAAACCAAGTAAGACTGTTTCGAAAAAAAAATTGCCAGTTAATGGGTTAATATAAACAATAATTGCTATTTCTGTTTATATTAATCATTATTTGGTTACTTGAATAAAGTATGAAATACCGTGTGCGTGGGTTTTCTCGGGGTTCTCTCGTTTCCTCCCACTTTCTTCCTTCCACCATTTCACTCATTTCTCATCATCACCATCTCCTTTAGCCTAACCGGCATAACCCTGGGACGTAAAACTCAAAGATTTCATTTCATTTTTGAATAAAGTATTTAGGGTACCCAATTAGATTATAAACATAGTCTTATGACATTTTACGGTAACATAGGGAAGTGTGGAGAAATTGAATTTTCTTACTAATTTAAACACTCTCTTTCACCTTATGTCTTTGGTCAGTAAGTAATGCAAAGAAATGGACTGAATAAAAAGTAATGAAAAGAGAAAAAATACTTAATAAAATTTAAGTAGGTACTGTACGAAAATTATAACATATTGTTAACACGTTCGCTGCGTTATGAGTCACCGGTGGCTCGTGCGATATTTTACTTCTGTGCGGTGCCGTTTTATGCATTGTATTACCTCTGTGAGTTTGTGGTATTTTTGTTTGTACAGATTTTTAACATTACTAGCATCCACGTGCTACACGAGACCCGGTTACGTGTCCTGCTTTGGCGTAATGTAGCTTCAGATGTAATGTAGATGGCTGTAGTGTGAATTTGAAATACCGTGTCGTCGTCTGTGGAGAGAAGCTCAAATTAAGACGACTTGTGACTCGTAACGCACCGACGGACAAATCTTCAACGAGACACACGGTGACTCGTACAGCATGGTGATAAAAACTCAGTTTTATACTGCCGCAGCGAACGTGTTAAGAATCTTCATCCCGGCGAAATTAAAATACCGCTAATTTTACAGTAATTATGTGATATCTTCAAATAGATAAAAGATAATCGAAATGTGGAACAAGAGCGCCCTAGACAATATTATTTTACATGAGAAACCGTTATCACGACTCACTTATCTGCTTTCGATTTCGAGCCATTTTGTAAATCGGCATTTATTTTCGCGTTTCTAAATAGCTGAAAACGGAAAGCCGCTAGGTGACTTGTGATAACGGTACCTCACGCAAAATAATATTGTCTAGGGCGCTCTTGTTCCATATTTCAATTATCTTTTATCTATTTGAAGATATCACATAATTACTGTAAAATTAGCGGTATTTTAATTTCGCCGGGATGAAGACTCTTAAGGCGTAACGCGTGGCTATAATATTATTATGTTTATTTCAGTTCGTCAGACAGCAGCTGAGATGCACGTTCGCTGGAATCCTGTGGTTCCTCTTAAAATTGGTGGCAAAGAAGGAAACAATTTACAAATGTCTTTGGCTCAATTTGAAATCACGTTTAAAGTTTGGAACAGCACTCCAAGTCACATTTATCGTGAGTTTGAAATTCTTTTGAAATATATTATGAATTTTTTTGTAAAATTTCTGTAAACCTAAGAACATTGATTGGATAATTTTCATTTTAAAAATTATTTATTTTGAAACACTTACATGTACACAAAATGATCAGTTTCTGAAGCGTTAATCAATATTTTTACTGGTTGACAGAACCAAACAGTCAATGATAAGGCCAGATTGTTAGATGTGAAAGGGAGGTGTAGAGAATATACAGGGTTAGTATAAATGATTAATTCGTCTTGAACAGGCTATATTTTCAAAAGTAGACCTAGCACACGTACATACATGAAAGATAAGCCTATATGAAAAGAATCACAAACTCACTAAATTTATATACTCTGTAACCAGGGGCGGATCCAGGACGGGGGGCGATCGGGGAGATCGCCCCCCCCAGAAGAGGAAACTTTCTTACTTTATATATATAAATAAAATCCATCCCAGAGTTTGGAGCCCTTAAAAGTTGCATTATGACAACCCACCGCACCCCCCCCCAGAAGTCGGTCCTGAATCCGCCCCTGGCTCTAACAAATGCTCACCAATATGTATCTCTTTTTTTTTTTAACACGACACACGTCCAGACAATACCTGACGTCTTTTTTCTGGCTTTCCTTCCATTTTTAATAGGCACAAACCTGGTACTGTCACACTGCCACACTCAACCGAAAAGATAATGGACTCATGCTGCCATCTGGACTACACAATACAAACTTAATGAGTTGGTGATTCTTTTCATTGAAAATATAGCCTTTTCGAAACGAATGAATCATTTTTACTAACCCTGTATTATTGGAAGTTACTTGGCTAGGAGAAAGAAGACAAATTAATACAGTTGTAAAGCAAACTTTTATTATATTAAAGATGTTCAGTGTATGGCAAGGTCGCACTGTTATATTATTATTATTATTATTATTATTAATAATAATAATAATAATAATAATAATAATAATAATAATAATAATAATAATAATAATAATAATAATAATAATAATAATAATTTTCAGTCTAACGTCCCACGTTATGCCCATTAGGCTAAGGGAGACGGATGATTAAAGCAAGTGAATGATAATGGAAGAATTGGGGATGTGAGATTATGGAAGGAAATGGGAATACCTGAAAAAAAATCTACGGACACGATGTTGTTCGCCAGAAGCTTAATTTGGCGGGGATCGAACTTGAGACCCTACGCACCAGAGGTAAGCGCTCTACCACCGAGTCATCCTGCTTCCAATAATAATAATAATAATAATAATAATAATAATAATAATAATAATAATAATAATAATAATAATAATAATAATAATTTTCAGTCTAACGTCCCACGTTATGCCCATTAGGCTAAGGGAGACGGATGATTAAAGCAAGTGAATGATAATGGAAGAATTGGGGATGTGAGATTATGGAAGGAAATGGGAATACCTGAAAAAAAATCTACGGACACGATGTTGTTCGCCAGAAGCTTAATTTGGCGGGGATCGAACTTGAGACCCTACGCACCAGAGGTAAGCGCTCTACCACCGAGTCATCCTGCTTCCAATAATAATAATAATAATAATAATAATAATAATAATAATAATAATAATAATAATAATAATAATAATAATAATAATAATAATAAGCAGCTCAAAATATAAAAGAACAATGGAAGACCAAAATATGAAAATTATACCAGAAATAATATCGAATATCAGAGTGTTTCACAAGACGTTGAAAATTAACTTGAAACAATTAGAATTTAAGAAAAAGTTATAATAAAGATATAGAAAAGTTTAATATTGGACATATGAAGAATTGTAAGAAATTCCCTGAAAACCATAGTAGGAAAGTGATGTAGAAATATTTATTGCTTTTAGTCGAGTAACAAGACTTGTTACTAAAGTCTTTCATATAGATACTTATCAATTTAATGGAAACGCACCCGATGTCTGGGTTGGCAACGGTCAAGCGGCGACTGCAGCTCCGATCTGTTGTAGTAGTATGTTAGGGCAAACTTTGTACTAGGAGACGAGTAGTAGAACGGTAGGGTGAAGTGAACTGAGAAGACAGTGATAATGTAAACTGGCCGACTTCTGATTTCCAAAGAGGGCATATTGTTGGCGTTCGGTTATGTGGTAAGCGTGACGAAAGTGGCAAGAGGCAAGTATGTTGGATGTATGACAAAGGTGAAAAGGGAAAGAAAAAAAAAGAAAGAAAGAAAGAGAGAATACTAAGCTCGCTCTGTAACAAATGAGATGCATGCGACAAGTCGTGATTGGGAACCCTTCACCCCTGGTGGGGGATTATCCATGAAGCTATCAGCTTATGTCTAATTATATATATATATTTCATTTCTTGCTTTCGAACCTACAAGGTTCAACCAAAATGAAAAAAAAAAACTCTTATATCGGACTTCCGAAGAAAAATAAAATAAAATAAATACATGACCGTGTTTATTATATACGGAATTCCCAGTCGCGACCCCCTTTTCAGTTTTATTAAAATAGAAGAAGAAGTAAAGAAGAGAAGAGAAAGTTGGGATAGGAAGAGAGGAAAAATAGGGAAAGTAAGAAGATGAGAAAAGAGGGAAACTGTTACTGGATATTTTTGAGGAATATGGTAAAGGAAAGTGAATAATTATCGAATTGGGATCATTTCCAATAGCTATTGGGTGAATATTTGGTATTAAGGTGATCAAAGGTAGACACATGTTAACTCATACTTCCCAGACCTAGATCCATGTAACCCCAACTACCGAATTATCCCAATCTAGCTCTGAGATAGATGAGAAAGTTTAATTTAACAGTTTATTAAATATTTCCAAAATTCTTGACGATTATCCAGTACTTGAAGTATAAACGATGAAGTGGACGGCATGCTAGAATCGATCAGAGTAACATATATTTGTCGAAGATTTTGACTTTCACAGTTCTCCCATGATGATCATTCGTTCAGGCTACTTCGGTTCTTTTTTTTCCTTTATAGAGCCAACTTAAATTAGGCTAGTATTGACTTTCAACGACTTTAATTGCCAACTACCATTAATTATAGTAAGTCACACATATGTGTCAAAAGAATTGGTGCACTTAATACTAAACCTACATTTCACGAACACTCACATTTATACAATACAATGCCGTCAAATGGGGTGAATAGAAACATGGGGGTGAATAGAAACAAAACTCCCAGATTAGTTTTGGATTTATCTGGACGATAAATTAATCAACAAAACTGAAATTTCTTAACATAGTCTTATATGGCTAAAGTGTTCACAGCAGAAATAAAATGTCTTAGTGAGTTGGAAACACTGCGATAGACGGCAGCAGCGTTAATATGTTACTGAAATCTTACACGGTATTTTGGCGCTCCTCAAACTTTCTTGGTAAGTATGACATTTTCATATTTGTTGTATTTGAACATATGCCTATTTTGTAGTTTGTTGTTTCATTTACTGACGTTCATAGTAAAAGCTTTCGTTTTGTAAATTATTTGTAATCAAAATTTAAATTTACTGGGTTATTGCTATGATTTTTAATTAGTGGAGTGAATAGAAACACTTCTTGGAGAGTGGAAAATCCTTGAGAAGCGGAAAAAAGGACCTGATAGGAATGAATCAACCATCTCTAAGAACAAATTTCCAAGTCTTCTAAAAAAAAAAAAAAAAAAAAAAAAAAAAAAAAAAAAAAAAAAAAAAACAGGGCTGGATTTGAAAAGTGTGGAATTTTTCCCCTTTGTCGAGACCAAATACTGAGGATGCTGCCAAAAAGAGACAATGAACGAGAAGAAACAGAACAGCAAAAGACATCTCAGACTGTAAACCGTTCCCTTATGGATCTTCTGAAGAGCATGAGAAAAGATGGAAGAAGAGAGTACGAATAGATGTTTCTGGTAAGAGTTTTGGTTTGTTTTCTGAAAATGATACACTTTCATCAAATCACAACGAAACTCAACCTACCCTTGTATTGTCGGAAGAGGAGAAAGACAGCATTCCAGACGATCACGAACTAGATTATGGTTTTCTAAAGCTGGTGATTTTGCTGTGGTAAAGGTTTATGAGAAGCTAAAACTCGATGAGACTATTCACTACTCAAGTGCGAAAATGTGAACATGATGGATATGTGGAAGTGTTTTGTAAAAGAGCACATAAACAATGAAATTTTCAGAAACTTCTGAAGAATCGTTCTTACTACATGAGGATATTGTTACGAAACTGTTGGGTTTTATTAGGAGTTCGTCAGCACTCTTTAAGTATATGATAAGTTTCGGGCTCCTTCGTGGCTAAGCGGTTAGCGTACGCGCCTTTGGGGTGGGAGACCCGGGTTCGATTCCCGGCGGGAGCTCATGTGGTTCTGATTCCACGTTAATCAGTAGGTCCACGTCTCGCCATATAGCCTCGCTGCTGAACGGGGCGTTAACCTCAAAATCAACTCAACCCATGATAAGTTTCCTTGGTGATTTCAGTGGTTTAAATCTTATTCAAATATCATCAAAACTGTATGGTCGTTTGTACCTATATTGTGCATTGTATTGTTTTATAAGTTTGTAACTTATGTAATACTGGTCTTATTGAACGTATATCTTGCAGGTATCAAATAAATAGTTCGTTTCAACAAATACGCTGTTTCTTTTTACCTTTCCAATAGTATAAAAGAAACAACAATGAAAATTAAGTCATTGTTTCTATTCACCCCATGGGTAGGGGTGAACAGAAACATTAAGAAAAATCAAGGTGAAGAAAAGTGGAGTTGATAAATTAATATGACGTTTACTGAACTTCATTAGCATATTAAGACCTTTTTTTTTTGGAATAATCTGATACGCGAAATCTTTAACATCACCAGACTTATATACTCATATAGCCAAAAATGTCTTTCTATTCACCCCATTTGACGGTGTATACTAAAGGTTGCATTTAGTGGAATTAAACTAACCTAACTACATTTCTATAGACATATATTACATTTCAAGAAAACTTAATTCGACAGCACAGGAGAAATTTCGATACATGAAAAGAAAGTAATACTAGTAAAAACAATATGGTTTATAGACATGCATAAAATTTGTTACTTTTCAATATCTAATAACACATTTCTCTTTGTAAATACATTAAAAAAAATTGGATTACGTTTAAAAAAATCGACAAAACGAAAGACGAAAAGAGAAGGAAAAAATCAAAGTTAAACATTGAACATATCTCAGATTCAGTACGAAACGAGTACATACCGATGCGAAAGAAGAAAGGAAAAAAAAATATTGGTTAATCATTAAAAAAAACACTTTGGTAGCATTTTTATTGAGTCTCTGTCCCAAGAGGAGAAATTTCTACAAGTTTATGAGTCCTTTTCTCACTTCGATAGTAACTCCTTTATCAACTCTCTTTATGCACTGTGATTTGTGTCCATGAGAGTATTTAATCGTTTGTCTTAACTACAGACGAAAGAAAAAATAGTTTCTTCATATTATATATATTTTCCATTTCGTCACTTGACGCACTTGGTATAAACATTCAAAATTTATTAAGATTAAAAAAAAATATCGAATCCATTCCCAGACATTGGGAACATGTTTCCATAATACTATATGATATCTCAATGGAGTTAGGTCTTTGGACCTATCTAGGTCCTGTATTCACATTACTAAATTATTAACCAAAATCAGTTCAAATAAAGATCACTGAATTTTTATTTCTAGTATAGATCGTGGAGTCAAGAGATTTTAGTCATTGAACTGACGAACGACAAATAGTTAGGTTTCCGATCGTAGGGGAAGGATTTGGGGCGCACTGTTTCGTAATTCACAGATTTCACTATTGATCTCGCAAAATAACTTTGGATACGGATTAGGGTTATTTTTACGACCTGTTACTTGTTCTATTTACATGCAACATTTGACATAGCATTAAAAATTTAATAGTTACAAACATTACTAACAAATCAGTAAGGTGTCATTTACTACGAGTTACGCTGTAATACTTTACCATCAGAACTAATTAGTCAATATCGGGTGTCAAAAATCTATGGCAACCTAAAACAATCAGGGTAGATACCGAGCCCTTTACATACATATTCACTCATATATATATTCATATTACTCAATATAATAAATTTTATTCTAATATCAATCTTAGTATTTCGTCGACAATTAAATTTCTACATAACCTTTTCATATTCAATACGTATTCACATTTTATTGGCTCAAAAAAAAAAAAAACCCTGATTAACAAAAATTTTCTTTTCATAAGGTTGCAACATTGAACTGTATATTTAAACCCGATAATCGATAATAATTCAATTTACTAAGATCCGCGTATAGAGAAATTGTTGATGTTATTTGGTAAGTTGACACAAGAGGTGGAAATACAGCAAATAGAACAGGCACGTAAGTTTCCAAACTATGGAAGCACTCATATATATATGTATATACAGAGAAAGAAAGGAAAAAATATCAAGATTATTTAAAATGAGTGGGCCCAAACTACTAATACATACACACCATATAACCAATCAATAGAAAGGAAAAAAACAGAAATCAGTAATCAATGGATATAATTTGTACGATCGATGAACAACAATTAAGTTTCTGGGAATCTGAAATCGTAGTGTACCTTCTCGTCAGTCCCTCCCATGGTGGATTGAGTATCGTGAAAATGGTCCTGAGTTGTGCTGAAATACCGGGAAATACCTCCACGAATTGTATCCCTCGATGTCTCAGTTAGTACATACGATAGAAATAAATGATATGAAAAGTGTTTGCTTTCATGAGTTTCAAAACCCGGGGGGGGGAAGGTTAAAATTTAAAAAAAACCTTTAGAGAAGAAGTAGAAGAAGAATAGGTAAAAAGAGAGGAGACAGAACACTACAACTACGAAAGATAAGTGGTCGAATTTATGTATACAACATACTATAACAAAATATTCTCTTTTATGCCAAAAGGGGTTCGGCTTACTCAAATACGTAACCTAGGGGTCGCCCTGCTGCCAAGGATGCAAGTCTGTGTCCATCAGATCCCAATCCCACAAGAGTTTGCTTGTAAGATTGAAATCTGAGCCCCGTATCCGGCCAAGCCCAGCAGGATAAAAGGAGAGGGGAAAGGGACCAGGTAACTGCGTCCCCAATTTTGAAATCTCTAAATAAGTAAAAAAAAAATATTCGACCCCTCAGAAGAACTAAGAAGGTTCAAGGACAGTAATGAAACTAGAGTAATAGCTAAGATATCCCTAACTAGTGATTTGCCAAAATAAAAAAAAATTAAAATAAACTAAATTTTGGATCGGTGATTTCAGTGACCAAACATCACCGATGGCTACCCTGCGCAGACGTGCCAAGGTCTGGAACGTCGTTAATTTCCATCATCTAATTAAACTAAGAAAAGAAACGAAAATACTTAAGAGGGTCATGGGTCGACGTCCGGGTACGCAATGAACATAAATATTAATTTAGTAGCGGTTGATTTAATCGGATAGTCCGATATAAGTTGTTAGCTATATGAACACTGCACAATAAATAAGGTAAGCAACGAAAAAAAAAATCTCGGAGAGTCAATGAATGTTAAAGGTACAAATGACCAAACCTGTACTTTTCGATAATCACAGGATATAGCAGTTATTTTTTTAATTATCATTTCTGTCAACCTTTTAAAAAGTAATTCCCACATGATGCTACCCTATCTGATGAAAGGCTTAAAAAACCGGGGCTGTTAGTGCGAGGTACTTAAATACGAAGTAAAATATAATTCCAGACTACACTTTGCTATCCGATAACAAACCCAGTTGAATGAATGCATTGGTGTAGGGGCCGAAGCGCAAGAGATGTATCATCAAGCATATTCGTATTTTCGCTATATATACCGGGTGCGTCATTTATAATGTCAAACCTTGATGACGGAGAAACGAAAAGAGAGAGAGAAGTGAAACTTTGCACGAAGCAACTATACAAAGAGGCACATTGGTAGACGTATTACTTGACATCACCGGATGAACAGAGTTGCCAACCCAATATAAAGTTATGATTTTTTAAATGGAACGACCTAAATTGTATTTCATAATTGAATTCAGCACTAAGAAGGAAGACGAAAGATATGACAGCCGCAGGTCAGTGTTGCAAACTTCTTGAGAAATAACGTTAAATATGTGTCACATTTAAACGCCTTTTGCACTTGGGAAAACGAAATAGGAACATGAATGTGGAAAAGCCAAGTACAATATAATTTGATATTTGCAAGACAATAGTTATGACTTCAACTATGTAAATCGAGTTAGGAGAGATGTTTTTATGGCATTCCAGATCATGGCAGCCATCTTGAAATCCGCCATATTGGATCGACATCAACTTTTTCAAATGGAAAGAGGGCCATGTGAGGTATCAAACAACAATGTTTTTTTCCCCACCCAATACACTAATTAGTTTGTCCATATCTAGAACGGTTTACAAATTACAGTTCTTTGAACATTGAAAAATTCGTTGTTTGTAGCAGATGGCAGTGGCAATGAACATAGCTCCAGAGATAGCATTCTTACAGAACAAAATTACGGCAATGCAAGAAATGAAAGTCCTCAGGATTCATAAAGTGGTTCTGACCTCGCCACTTCGTGTGTGCGTTTGTAAATTCAAACTATAACTATAAGCAGTTGGGGCAGCACGATGAAGAGAATAGCAACATTGGTTGCCAATGGCATTCCCTTTCGTAGCAGGTATGGTATAAGGTATTAGGTGCTCATGGTACTCTGTATAATTCTGTTTTGACCATTTTATGAATGCTGAGGACTTTCATTTCTTGCATTGCCGTATTTTTGTCCAGTAAGAATGCTATCTCTAGAGCTATGTCCATTGTCACTGTAGTTATCTGTTATTTGCTGCAAACAACGAATTTTTCAACATTCAAAGAACTGTAAGTTTTAAACCGTTCTAGATATGGATAAACTAATTAGTGTATGAGATTGGATAAAAAATCATTGTTGTTTGATACCTCACATGGTTCTCTTTTTATTTGGAAAAGTTGACGTCGATCCAATATGGCGGATTTCAAGATGGCGGCCATTATCTGGAATGCCATAAAAACATCTCCCTAACTCGATTTACATAGTTGAAGTCATAACTATTGTTCCTCCATCTATTTCAAAAAATATCGGTCTTGCAACTATCAAATTATATTGTATTTTGGCTTTCCCAAATTCATGTTTCTATTTCGTTTTCCCATATTTCTAGTGCTCGTTAGCAGCTAAAATTTTTGTCAATATCTTATATTCAACCCTACTCTAGGACAGTAGTTGTTTCCTTTTGCTAACGCAACGGCGAAGTGGTGAGGTCTACTTGTGAGCTGAAGCGTATACAACCCCATTTTGCTTAATTGTATGTTTTTGTTTCACAGCATTAAGGTCATTAGGCGACTAACGAGACCAAGAGAAGGGAGGGGCAAGGAAGTGAAAAGACAGCGAACCTGGCCTGACAAAAGGTACCAGGTAAAACCTCAGTCACTCAGTCAGGATGGCCGATCGGAACAGAGTTCTTGGCCATGCTCCACCTTTAAAATGCTGCTTGTTAGGTATACACACTGCCCAGGGCTTCAAGTGGCTTCAGTGAATAGCCACCTCGCCAGAATGCTTATCCACAGCGATTTGCGAGAACTCAGTCAACAATGAAGGTAAATAATCCCTGATCCATATTCTTGATCTGGTTTGATAAAACATATTAATAGTCGTTTCATAGACGGAACCAAATTTTTATTAAAAATTCATGCACAATGTTTGTGAAGTGACAAGTGTTGCGCACAAACTAAATTCTGACAGCAATCTGATTTACCGGAATGCACTGACGGTGCGTTCCGGCTCACTTTAAGCCCTAACACTGCCTCTCCACTACTAGCTGGGTAATTGTCACTGACTTTTGATGCATGTGATCTGAATTGGTTAACACCTCACATTATTGCTTTTTTCGTTTTTAGACATTTCATGTTCCTTTACGACGGTAATAATAATTTATAAACTGTATTGTCAAATTCAGGATTTCTTTATTTTTCTGTTACATCAGAAATGCTTGTAATTTGAATAGATAGGACTTATTCTGAGCATGTTTTTTTGGGGGGAGGGGGAGAGATCACAGAGGCAGTGTAAAATTGTGATTGAACTATATCTAAAACAAAACAAAACAAAAAAAAAATGCTCATGTTCAGAGATGTTCATATACCTTCTCCCTTACTGATTCTGGGTGTTTCTTAGATTTAGGACAGTTATTAAAAATTTTGCCTTATTTATGCTGATATTACAAAATGTTCAACTGTAAACTGTCTTTAAGTCTGTAGAAAGTTCTAGAATAACAACGGGAATGGAACTCTGATTTTAACCATATCTGGTAATGTCTTGCAATAAATGTTTTGCTACATCCACCTTAATAAAGGTCAGTGAACTTTGGGCGTGCTGGAGAAAAGGATAAGCAGAGACATACAGAACTCGTCTCTTTGTCGGAAATCTTGTGATCCTAAATACAAAAGATATTTTATTGCTTTCCCTGTAAGTCACAAAAATAGCAACATCTGGTATTGTAAAGTGGAAAGGGAGAATTGTAAGGTTCAAACAACGAGTTATTTTTACTAATAGCCTCCCTGGCATCCAAACTAAAAATAATACATTTGATTTAGTCTGAAGTTTTTGTTTGCAGTGAGTAAGGGCACCAATCCTGGGGGGCTGTGGGGGCCGAGCCCCCAAAGTTCATATGGGCCCTATGTATTTTTCTGAATATGTATTTTGTATTGTTTTATGAATATACAAACCCACATCTGAATGGGCCCCCCTAAAGTTACAGAGAAACCGGTGCCCTTGGCAGTGAGCAGTACGTTTGAAGTTTTTTTTTCTGTGTATATATAGCCTTCACGTGTATCGGTGTATAGTGGTTTCATTTTTTATATTTTATCTGTGGTACTTGAATATTTCTCAAGTTTCACAGGAAGTTGTTGTGACTAATATGCAGTGCTCAAAAAAAAAAAAAAAAAAAAAAAAAACTTGGAATATTTTAGTAAGAAGCCGAAACTTAGCAATATTGGCAGTGCCAGCTGAGATAATGAAATAGTGACTAAACAATTTACTTCTTGCGTTTCAGAAGATAAGAATTCAAGTGCTAGTATGAAAACAGTGTCAAAATATGAAGTCTCAAAATATAAGAATTCAAATGCCGATACTACTGTGGAAACAGTCTCACAAGATGAAGTTTCAGAACATCGTGATCCAGTCAAAGGTTGTGAAAATGCAAAGACATTTCTGGCAGTAGGTCAAGGTTCCTTCCAACCGCAATTGAAAACATACCCTAATAAAATGGCCGCCGGTTCCGATCTGAGTGGTATAGGCAACTTGGTTAGATAATAGTATTTCTCGAGATAGTGCTTTTTGCTTAGACACCTTAACTAAGGAGGGTATCCGTAACTGGAAGAAGGTTAGTATATAAATTCGGTACTCATGAAGCAAGTAACGCTCATAAGACTTGTATTTCTAAGACTGCGAAAGTCCGAAACGCGCTATTGCACGGATCAGTTGCGCGTAAATTAGATTTGCAGACGAACCAAATATGTAATTAACGGCAATAGAATATATTTAGAAGCACTTCTAGATAGTATTTTGTATTGTGCTCGCCAATGTGTTCCCCTTAGAGGCCATAGGGAAAATAACGAAAGTGAAAATAAAGGTAATTTACGAGAACTCTTATCGCTAAGATTCAAAGACAATGACGTGATTTTTCGGTCAACATTTAGATACGTTAGTCCCGAGTACAAAAATCAATTTCTAGATTTAATGTGTGAGTATGTGCTGTGAAAAATAATTGATCGTGTGGAGACTGTAGGTATATATAGTGTCACCATGGATGAAACTCAAGATTTGAAGCGACATGAACAAATATCAATTGTTTTGCGATACTGTGATGAAACATTAAACGTTCACGAAAGTTTTATCGGGTTTTACAACACAGAAAAAACACGGAGAAAGTTTGTCCAAACTGTTAACAAATGTGTTAATATCACCGGGTATGAGCATAGATAACATCCGAGGACAATGTTACGATGGTGCATCCGCTATGCGTGGCAGTACTCTGGCGTTGCAAAGAGGACCAGGGACGTGAACGATTTAGCCATTTATATCCATTGTTACGCTCACATTTTGAACTTACGCATTGTTGATGTGTGCCGAGAAGTGTCTGCAATTCGAAACATGTTTGGTGTTCTGAGTAGTTTGCATTCCTTCATAGAAGCGTAGTCAAAAAAGCACGCTATTTTTCAAAATATTCAACGTCAAGGAGAAAACTTAAAGCATTTGGTAACATTAAAATCTTTGAGCGACACTAGATGGAACTGTGAATTGGAAGCTATTCGTGCAGTTTTAGATCATTTTGGATCTGTAGTTTAAACTTTAGAGGAAATAGCAGATCACTATCAAATTTACGGCCCAGATGCGAATTCCCTGTTAAGAAATATTCATGACTTTTTTTATTTTTGTTTCGTCTTAAACTGATGAGACGTGTTCTTGAATACACGAATCAACTGTCCATACACATACAGAATACACGTGCCAATTTTTCTACTGTGAAAAATTTGTCGCAAGCCAATATCTGCAGCCTTCAGTCCTTACGGAGTGAGAAAAGTTCCAAAGCGCTGTGGACAGAAACAGAAGAAATTGCAGAAACCATGGGATGCACTGCACCGAACGTTCCACGAAGAAGACGAATCCCACGAGCATTGGATGGTGGTGATACTTCTTCGAGTGTGAGACAGCAGCTGAATATTACAGACGCGAAGTGCATTATTCCGTTATTGACATCCTTGTGGGAGATATTAGCAATAAAAGTTCAAAGAAAATGATATGCAGGTTCTTCATTCCCTCCACGACGTGATGAATCAACACAAGCCATCAGCAGAAAGTATCACAATTGTCAGCAACACCTACAAAATCCCTAAAGTTCAGCTGACATCAGAGTTAACAGTTTTCTCCAATTTGTGTGCAGAGAGACAGACTGAAAATGATTTTTCATCGCTTCTAAATTTGTTTTAAAAATTGAATCTTTGCGAATGCTTCCCAAATTTGAATCAAGTTTATAAGATTTTTCTAACCGTGCCTGTCAGTTCCACAACCAGTGAACGTTCCTTTTCGTGCCTGAGACGGCTAAAAACATACGTTCGTAGCACTATGGGTTAAGAAAAATTTCATAGTTTAGCTGTGTTGTGCATAGAAAGGTCTTACGACATTAACGTTTCTCAGATTATCGTCAAATTTGATTCAGAATCAACACTTCAAGGAAGGCGGCTCCAGCCCCATTAACAGTTCAAGTCCAGTTTCCATATCATTACACGGAGAAAAATCCGTTCTCCGCACAGCGGTATATTGTACGAATATACGGTATCCTCTTGCTTACTATAGAAATCAGTACGGAGCATACGTTATCCGTATACTACCTAGGCACTGCCCTTAGATATTACATCATGCCGTTGCAGGATGTCTGACATCTAACAGTTTTCCGTATATCACATGCATATACTTATGTTACCTTCGTCAGCTATATGTTATATACGTCCATTTGTATGTGAGATCCTGAACGCCTACATTGTTTCATACAGAAAGTATATATAGATGGAACATTCATACAGAAAGTATTATAAAACATGCGTTTTCAGTTATACGTCTGCTGTACTTTAAGTCCAAAAACTACAGGAATTACGCATGTAACCTATCTTTTTAAGTACGCCACCTATAATTTTTTCTCAGTGTACATTTACCGGTAAGTGAAATATTAACTTATGAAATCAAAATTATAACTGCGATATTTACTGGCTACTGTTTGGATTTCATAATATTGTGATTTCCTTGTGTTATTGATAAGCAGTATTTCTTTCAGAGGGTGAGCCGGGGCTTTTCCCACCATACACACACAGTCAAGTGCAAAATACCCTTCAGGCAAATTTTCAGAGAAAATCAGGATATCAAGAAACATATGTTTAACTATAATTCCCCTTTTTACTTTTAAAATACCCTCTTTGGGGATTCTTTTCCGAAAGAAACGCTATTAATGAGATGGGGTAAACGAATATGTGGATACTGTGATGATAGGTTGTTCCAGGTAATTCCTTAACAACATTTAAGGCTCAGGTTAATATGAGGAATTGGGCAAAGATCAGGGAAAGATTGGCTAAGCGGGGCATGAAAGGGGCCGGAACGCACCAGTTCTGCGTTCCAGTAAGTCAGTGTGGATTCCGAATTCAGTTCCTGTGCTGTACTTGTCTCGCTCCAAATGTGTATCTTTTCAGTTTATTATTGTCATATTTTAAGCAGATTAATATCCTATTAAAGCACGATAAAGAACTAATCTAGAACTTTTCGTTCTGCTTCGTTGTGAACCGCGAAATTATTCTAGGGAAAGGCGTTCCGGCATTGACTAAAACAATGAGACAAAGGTTTAATTTCAGGTCTCATCCTCAAAAACTGACGTAAAGTTAGGCTGGATATCTGCCTGAGTAGTATTTATATCATTCACACACTCCAACTACACAATGATGATCCAAAATCAGAGAGGGTTTCTCGAGACTACGATGCTAAATATTTGGTTAAAACATTACATTTAGCATTTAACATTTAGCAAATGTATGGTTGGTTTTAAAAAGTGACAATTTAAGGCCGAAGACTACCTGCCCAAGTGGAAATTTGTGAATACATTTTTGTCGAAACAAAGACAAGTTTACACGTGCACAAGTGAGCAATGTATATTATATACTTCTAATTGCAGTTTGTGAATCTTACAGTCAAAAAATAAAACTTGCTGTCTTTTAATAATGAAAGAAAAGAAGAATCGCAGTTCACGCTCATGCCATGTAGCTTGCCACCGCAAATTCAAAATTTATAATCGATTTTTTTATACCAAAGGCAATAATTTGAAATATGTTGCTGCATCCAATCTAAAGTAGGAATTAAAATCTACGCCTGCTTTAATTCACAACTTTTTGTGATTAGTTGTTAATGTATAATGTTCTTTCTTAAACTTCCATAGGGAGAGATCATATACCGTACAACTCAAATGAGCATGGAGAGATGTATGCTTGGAATAACCCGGAGAGATAGAAAAAAAAAATACATGGATTAGGAAGATGACAGGAGTGACCATATCATCTTGAAAATAAAAGGACTCAAGTGTCAGGGAGCTGGTCATATTGCAAGAAGAACTGACGATAGGTAGACAAAAGCAATCTTTGATTGGATCCTAAGGGAACAAAAACGATCCAGAAAACGTTGTAATAGATTATGGTGTGACGAAATTAGGAAGCAGTGTGGAGTAACGTGGAAACGGACTGCCGAAAATAGATAATGTGAAAAAGAATTGGAGAGAACTTCATCCAGAAGTGGGTCGACAAATTATATATATATATATATATATATATATATATATATATATATATATATATATATGTGTGTGTGTGTGTGTGTATGTGTGTGTGTGTGTTTGTGCACGAATGTTTTGCCCAACCCCCAACCATATGGGCCAAGGTTACGCTTATGCATCCATGTGTCTAGTGGAGCTCGAGTAAAACACCATGACGGCCAAGCACACTGCTTGACTACGTACAACCCTTCATGACGACCATGTTTCCCAACATTAGTGGCATTTTTCGACAAGATAATGCACCATGTCACAAGACCAGGAGTGTGATAGAGTGGTTCGAGGAACACAGGGGCGAGTTCCAAGTGATGTGTTGGTCTCCAACTCGCCGGATCTGAACCCAATCGAACACATCTGGGATGTGATTGAACGTGACGTCAGAGCGCATCGCCCCCTCCCCGGAATTTACGGGAATTAGGTGACCTGTGTGTACACATGTGGTGGCAACTCTCTCCAACGACGTAGCAAGGATCATTGCGTCCATGCCAAGACGCGTCACCGTTGTTATCCGTGCCAAAGGTGGACATAGTGACAATTAGGTAGGTAGTCATAATGTTCTGGCTGATGTGTGCGTATATTTTAACTCGTATATTTTGTCTCGACTCGAATTCGAGTCGAGTCGAGACAGTAACTGTCGAGTCGAGACAGAAACATATTTTCGAGTCGAGACACGAGTCGAGACAACATTTTCTCGAGTCGAGTCGAGACAGGCTTAAATCTCGACTCGACTCGACTCGTGCGCATCCCTATACGTGAGATAGATATACATAGTCAGGTTAGCGAAGCCGCTGACAAGGGACCATAACAACGTAGCACAACGCCAGTGTTGCAGCGAACATACAACATGGACCGTGATGACTTGAAAAGTGTGATATGACCGGATGAGCCATCGATCATGTTATTTCAAAACAAGGTCGGTGTTTGTGTGGCGGCCGCCCATAGAAGCGCATAGTCCGCAATGTCTCCGCCCAACCGTGAAACTTGGTGGCGGCTCTGTGATGCTCTGTGGCCACAATATCCTGTTTTGAAGAAGGTCCAGCGTTCACGCTTTGCGGTTGCGTCGCTGCCAGTGATTGTGTCACCATTTTAGGATATCTATAAGTCCATATTTTTTCCAGGGAATTGACCCGTATTCCAGGATGATAATGCGCTCACTAACACAGGTGGAGTTGTCGCTGCGTGGTGTAAAGAAGATCGGGAAGAAATTAAACATTTCCACTGGCCTACTTGATCTCCAGACGTAAACACAACTGAATATCTGTTGTTTGTTTTGGAGACAGGAATCCGGCGCGAATTGTCCAGCCTCTCTCATGAAACTGAGTGATGGATTTCATGCGAAATGGTGCAATTTTCTTTTGCTACCATTCACGGACACGGCATCTAAATTTCTTTCCTGACAGCGGAGGGATCAGAGCTGTTTTGAGGGAGAATGCTGGTCCAACACCATATTAATCTATCAAATTGTTTTTTTTAAAGTTCTTCAGTTGAATTGATAAATATATTCATATTTCCTAACAACAACCTGAGAACCCTCGTACTTTGTGGTTAGTGTTCTTACCAGGGTGACCAAGTTCGATTTTTGCCAAAGCAACAAATAAAATACTTCCATTAACATATGCATATGAACGGTCTAAGCGAGAATAATAGATAACCTAGAAACATAATTTCCAAAAGAATGGTGAGACTCATGGGTGTCCGCAGCGGGGAGCAAGAGGGGACAATTGCCACAATTGCTTTTTGAAATTTGTTCGATTCTTCGAAATTCTGGTAAAAAGTTATTACATTTGCTTCCTCCTGATGTGTGTCAATAATAATTGATTGACATGAAGTGTCATATGCGACACGTTTCTGTATTCAAACTTTTGCTCATGTGTGGTATTCTGCCTCCTAGGAGAAAATTCTACGTATGTTACCGATGAGATCGTATATATCAATTTTGGAAATTGCCTCGTATTAACTGAACTAGGATATTAATAGTTTGATATCTGTTACTTACAGCTAATTGCCCCTTGCTTTGTCAGTTAATTTATATATATATATATATTAGGAATGGGCTAAAGTTATTTTGGCCGGAAACAAGATTGTAGGAAATCTGAAAAACATTTCAGTTTTCTCCAAAACCTTTTCGGTTTTTCACTGAAATCGGTTTTCAATAGGAAACGAAAACTGGTTTTGATCGAATAATCGAAACAGCTTTAAACCGAAACCGGTTTTGATTGAATATAAAATCAGTTTTAAACCCGAAGGCGGCTTTTGATAGGAAACCGAAACCTAATCGATTTTGATAGAGAATTGAGATGGCTTTAAAAGCAAAATCGGTTACTGATAGAAAACCGAAAACGGTTTTTTGTAGAATACTGAACAGTTTTTTTAAATAGAAAATGAAACCAATTTTAAAACAGATCCGTGTTTTTAAACAATGTTCTTTTGAAAGTTTTCAAAAAACGTGTTTTGGTTGTACTAAAAACCGAATAACTGGTTTTTGTTCCCATCAGTTATACAAAGTTGACATTACTTAAATTTGATTAATAAACTTTAAGAGTATAATTATAACAATTAAACAGTGTCACGTCATGTGTACATCACGTGAAGAAGTTTGCTTCGTATTGCGTGATATTTTCTAAATTATTCTTAAATAGGAAGGTATTAATAAACTTCTACCATTTCCGGTTTTAGTAGAAATATTAAAGTGGAGATGGAATGTACTGTTGGGACGCTTAATTGATAGCAGAAAAAAACGGCATCTCGGCATCTATTATTGTTTTTACACTGTAATGATCCGTGTTAACCCTTTCGGCATCAGGGTTTTTGGGCTATTTTTTAGACTTTCAGTCAAGCAGCTACTGCATCGTCACTATTTATCCTAGGATCATGGTTCATAGCTCATTCTCTTCAGAATGGAGCTGGATTTTAAATGGTATCACTTGCATGCTCATACCATATACCAGGAGACGGAAAAATGATGTTAAAAGGAAAATTTCGGAGAGAATTTTCTTTCTCAATTTGGGACCCTCTGGAACGGCCCTGTGTAAACGTAGAGATCTAAAAAAATCTGATTAATAGTACTTGGTATACTGAATGTGTGTGCCAAATTTCAAGTTTCTATCTTGAATACTAAGGGCGAGAGAAATTTTATTAAGAATTCCCACAATGCCCAAAATTACAGCAAAACACCATGATCTCAGGTAAAAAATCTCCTGAGACATCTCTATTTACTGTAGGACTATAATCCACCAGTCATTCCCTTCAGAATAGAATGGCCTTTCAGGCTGTACCATTCACATGCCTCCATCATGTATCTAAGGCGAGAAATTCCCGAAAAAAGGGAATTGTTTGGTCTAAAAATCCCTATTTTCAACTTTTAGCCCCTCTGGACCCCCCTGTTTTAACGCAGAAATCTGAAAAAATCTGTTAAATACTACTCGGTGGACTGAATGTTTTTGCACAATTTCAATCTTCTAGGTGCAAAAATAACCCCGCCAAAAATATATATATCGACAATGTCCCATATTCCCCTATACAGAAGTATATTTTGATAAAAAATCCCTGACACATCCCTAATTACCCTAGGACTATAATCCGCCAATCATTCTCTTCAGAATAGAACTGCCTTTCAGACGGTATGACTCACGTGTCTCCATCATGTATCTGAGGCGGGAAAATCCCAAACAAAGGGATTTTTTAGTCTAAATATCCCTTTTTCTGGACCCCCCTGTTTTAACGCAGAGGTCTGAAAAAATATGATAAATAGTACTAGGTAGGCTGAATGTTTATGCACAATTTCAATCTTCTAGGTGCAAAAGTAAGCCCGCCAAAAATATATATAAAGACAATGTACCAAATTCCCGTATACAGAAGGATATTTTGTAAAAATTCCCTGAGGCATCCCTAATTATCCTAGGGTCATGTTTTGCCCATCATTCTCTTCAGAATAAAACTGCCTTTCAGACGGTATGACTCACGTGTCTCCATCATGTATCTAAGGCGGGAAAATCCAGAAGAAAGGGATTTTTGAGTAGAAATATCCCGTTTTTCAACTATTTGCCCCTCTGGATCCGCCCTGTTTTAACGCAGAAATCTAAAAAAATCTGGTAAATACTACTCGATGGCCTGAATGTTTGTTCAAAATTTCAATCTTCTACGTGGAGAAATAAGCCCGCCAAAAAATAATGAACATAGGCTTAATAAATGAAAATATATATTTTAGAATTATGACGTCATCACCTCCTATGTCTCGACGCAGGAAGGTGTGAAACCATACGTAAGGTCTTCTACAATGTCTCTGGACTTGAAAATCAAAACAAAACAAAAAAAACCCGGACGAAAAAGCTCAAATAGGAGAGTTATAACGCAATGTACCATGAAACATCCGTATGGTACAAATTGTACCATGGGATCCCCAGAGGGTTAAAATAGAAAATGAATGATTTCTGCCACTTCCGATTTAAATAGAGGGCTAAGAGAAGTGATGATATCTATCCTAAAAACATTAAACGGATTCAGAAACAGAAAACTGTATCGTTCTGCTATCTGCTATCGTTTTTGTTTTATGTAAATCAAAAAATGAAATGAAATCTTTGAGTTTTACGTCCCACGATTATGCCGGTTAGGCTAAAGGAGACGGTGATGATGAGTAATGTATGAAATGGTGGAATGAAGAAAGTGGGAGGAAACGGGAGAACCCCAAGAAAACCCACGCACACGGTGTTTGTCCACCACAAAGTTCACTTGGCGGGGATAGAACCCGGGACTCCAAGCACCAGAGGTGAACGCTCTACCACTGAGCCACCGCGGCCCCTATGTAAATTAATATTGAAACTGGACTTGTAGTGGATTTATATCATTTCCATTTTTAATAGATAGTTAAAGATCGAGGTTAGTATTCCTCGTACATTTAGTAACGTGCAGGAAACTAGTTCTGGGAATCTATTATAGTTTTTGATCTATCCTGATCAACAATAAAACCGGAAATCACTTATACACAAAATCGATTCTTAACTTTTCACCGTTTACCTCCTGGGCAAAATTGATGGTAATCCATCAAGTGGTTCTTGAGGATATTTTTCGTCTTTTGAACGGGCGAACACACATAATGACAGACAGGGTAATATATGAAAGAGTTTTAGTTGCTAATCCAAACTCTTTAATGAAATTCAACGAAGAAAGAATAAGTATTGACGGGAGCCATCTATTGGTGAATAACCAAATGTCGTCGTCAGAGGACTCTGCACTCCCTAAGATTTGCTGCCATCTAACAGAGAAGTTTGAAAGCTTTTGAAATAACTAAAGGATTATTTCAGTAGTACAACATACATTATTCATAATGAAAAAAAAAAAAAAAAAAAAAAAACAAAGGCCATCGGACAAAACTTTGTCATTTTCATTTCATAAATTAAAATCATACACTGCCGCTACCACCGAATTATTCATATATGAAATGTGAACAAAATTCCCTGACTCGTTTTTGAGAAAATCATTCGAAAATAAACTCTTCACAAAAGTAGGCTTACCCTTTTCAATTACTTAAACATCCATGGAAAAAAATATTTTATTATGCGTATGGCTAAAATGTAGAGCTATAATTCATCACAAGTTGTTGATCTCAAATTTAATGATAATGCGAATACATATGTTCAACAGCTGCAAACAGTGAAAGATAAACTCTATGAAAACCTTCCTGTACTCGTGAATCGCAAAAAGACCATTCCTTTACATGAAAATGCGCTAAACCACAGTAAAGATGACGTAAGAAAATATTCTTGAGCTTGACTCATCAATCAACTCATCTTGACGAAAGAAAACGATAGGCTACTGACGGTTACCCATTTCCGCTACACGGTACCTTATGCAGTTTTCGAATTCGTCATTGAAATTACCGATAGGTTTCTTTCGTCAAGATAAGTTGATAGATACATAGGTTGCATGTGTTCAATCACTGAAAATACCCCTACGGAAACTTTATTATTCCCTAAACAAAAGTAAATCAAATATCCCTTAAGGAAGAAAGAAAGATCAAAAGTATGATGACCTTTGCTCCTAAAAGTACCTAATCATTTGATTATTAAGCTTACCGACATCTTCAAAATGAATATTGCAATATTTTGTTTGGTAGAGTCTAATAAAAAGTCTGGGAACCCTTCACCATTTTATTATAAAAATAGTATCTTATAAAATTTACAAAGTTCTTGTAAATAATACAAAGTTTATAATATATTGTTGCACGGCTCGAACCAAGGACCATATTCTTTATTGGAAGTGGGAACCTGTCATCCATTTATTACAAGCGGAACATCTATTGCTGGAAGATTCACCGCCTTCATCGGTTACTTACACTTTTCGCTCACTTGTTGCTACCATGATGTCATTCAAATCTAACATTTGCAGAATTATTATTTACTGTTTGTAGCAACCAGGAAATCCCTGTATTTCAGTGGCGTATTTACGATTTTGTTTCGGGGGGCTTAGCTAACTTTATTGGGAACTTTGCCTGAAAATGTGAAAATTCTGCAAGATATTTCATATACTTTACTATAGTAAGTCAGATTTCTGGGGGACTTAAGCCTGGAAGCCCCCCTAAATACGCCACTGCTGTATTTGTTAATTGTTTGTAATAAATCTTGGTAGTAACCTCCTTTTACCTTTTGCCTTACTAAACAGTCTCACACGCGTTGACTGAAATTCAGTGTTGTTTAGATCACATGATTTCTCAACAAGTTTGTTTTTACTGGGCTCTCATTGTCATGCACCAACATCGAATTAATGTTTGCTTCGATCATCAACCTGATAAACATTGACACAACAAGGAAATATTGTTATTAAGTAGTAAGTAGGCCCTACTTTGATTCTGGGAAGTCACTCTTTTTTCCTGTTTTTTTAGTTTGTGTTATCCTGACGACGTTAGCAGCCTAGTAGGAAGTATAGCTGCTTTATGTTGCATCATCAATGTGTGGACTGTGGTTGTGTCAATTTAGTAATTGAATGTGCATGTCATAGAGTGAGTGTCACCACGTTTGCTTCCTTCATGACGTCAGAGAGACAGTCGAAAGAAATAAACTTGAGAAAGCTTGGTCATGGTCTTTTGGTTATTCTGGTCATTTTACTCTTGGTTTATGGCCAGTGATTCGGCGTGGAACCCAGAGAAAGAAGACGCTTCATTATGATTCCAAAAGTCTCTACCATCACCCACTGAGAGAGAGGAGGACAATGAAGATACTACACACAGAGCCCGAAGTACAAGGTATGGCATACAAAATATATGTCAAACCTGTCCGTAACAGTGACGACGCCAGAGGGGGGGCAAGGGGGGCGATCGCCCCCCTACTAGCTACTTCTGCCCCCCTGACTGCCACCTAGACTGCCCCCCCAGACTCCTACAATATTTAAACATTCTACATGTAGTATTTTATATCAGTATCATAACCAATCTCATTGTCAAATTGTAGTCTACTTTCCATGCATTTACTATGTGGCAGATTAGTCCTCAAGCTTTCTTCTTTGAGCGTCTGGGTATGCACGCATATTTCTGTTTTCTAATTTAGCGCCTTTTAGGTAAATTTTAGTTATACTTCTTTCTTATGATTTTTAATTATTGTGCCTAGCGAACAATAGTAGATTTGGTCGACTTGTTTTCTTCTCATTGGATCAACTTCGATTGGAAACAAAGGTAAGGTAAAACCAGTTACGTAACTTGTTTGTATTATCCAGATTTGAAGTTTCCAGTTTCATACTTTGTTTTATTTAAAGGTTCTATATTTCTTTTTTCTGAAACATTCTCAGCTTTCAATATTCAGAGAATGTGCTTATAACAACTTAGTTTGCAACTACCAGGGCTTAATTTTTTGATGGGGATAAAAAGAGTTGTGTTTTCCCTTCCTGCAAATGATAATAATAAATTTATGGAATTAAATTGATTCCCAATAAAACTTATTGTCAGAGTGCTGATCTTTAGTTAGTAATTGGTTTATACGTGCTCCCTTACTTATTTTGTTTCAAAGTACTGACGTGACGTCTACCATATTGACTAGGAACTGCTGAAAAATTCGTAGCCCAACCCAGAAGGAGTGCACGTGGAATGGTGAAGTTTTACTTCTACACTTCCGCCGAGAGTCAATATACTACCTTGTACAGTGGTCCAGTTTCTGCAGAAAAGTTAAAAAATCTGAAGATTTCCTCGCACCACTGTTTGTAGCACTACCCCTATCGGGTTGGGTACAAAACCTCGCGGCCAGAACCTCGCGGACCAAAACCTCGCCTTCCAAAACCTCGCGCCCCAAAATATCGTCATACCCAAAATCTCGCCTGACCAAAATGTAAATGTTCCAACAGATGATAAGGATGACGGTATAAAAGACGCTGTTTCAGAAGAAGTATCACGGGTATTTGACCAAGTCCCGCGATACCATATGAAAATTCTATTTCTGTATTAGAGGATTTCAATGTGAAGGTAGGGCGACAGGATGTTTTTAAACTGGTTATAGGGAAAGAAAGTCTGCAAAAGGAAAGTAATGACAAATAACGGGGTTAGTTTTGTGAACTTTGGAACATCCAAAAACTTAAAATTTTAACAAAAATCTAATAATATTTATGAAAGTATGAAATAATATATGAGTTTTTACGACGTCCCTTGATTATGTCCTGTAGGTTAAAGGAGACGTAGATGACCAGGATGAAGGAAATGATCGAATAAAGGAAGTGGGAGGAAACGGGAATAACCCGAGAAAGCCCACGCACACGATGTTTTGTATCTTCTTCTTCTTCTTCTTCTTCTTCTTCTTCTTATTATTATTATTATTATTATTATTATTATTATTATTATTATTATTATTTGTACTGTGAAATTGCATATTAAGAAACTCATTCGGTAAATTTTAAAGAAAAGTTTCATTCGTGGCGATGGTTTGGCCACGCGATGTTTTGGGGGGCGAGGTTTTGGCCCAGCGAGATTTTGTCCCGCGAGGTTTTGGCAGGCGAGATTTTGGGCGGCGATGTTTCGGCCGCGAGATTTTGTCCGTATCCCCCTCTATCAGATCTAAAATGGCGTCCTTTCAAGTGTTATTTAAATTTGGGAAATAAGTACACGTAATAGTTAGACGGAGCTAAATCTGCGGAATAAGAATAATGATCTAGACATTGAAATCCTAGATTATGCAATGTCAGTTGTGTTCGCAGGGGCTTGATGGACAGTTGTATTCTCCTGAAGGAACAGAATTCCTTTCTTTTCATTTTCCGCGGCGGTGAATTTTTCTTTCAGTTTTGTAAGTAATGTAGAGATTCTGGATTAAATATCTGACCGTTGCGGAGGTAGTCTATGAGTACGACTCCATACTTATCCTAGAAGAATGTTGCAAACAGTTTCTCAATCTACTTCTGTGTCTTGAACTTCTTGGGGCGAGGAAGAAATGAGTGATACTACTCCATTGACTGTTGTTTAGTTTCAGGATCATAGTGGTATGGTTACTATTCGTGAGCGAAATTGATCAGCATTACAGTCAAATTGGAAGAAGACTTCTCTTAATTCCGCCACTGTTTCATTCTCCTGACAGATTTTTTGAGAACACATTATGCCGAGAACTTGCGCATACCCAAGCCATTTTGAATTATGCTACCGACGGGTTCCAAAGAAATGCCCAGAACTGAGAAAGCGGGGTGCAGCCAGATTTCAGACTATAATAAGTATGTCTATTTTTGTCACTCAAAAACTGAGGTGGCCTAGGCCCTCTGGCCCCGGGCTATATCCACCACTGACTGAAATGCTGCAATTTTCAAGAATAATGTCACAAATTGCATCCATGATTTCGGGAAGAGTCTGCTTTTAATCATCCTGGATGTAAAGCATAATTTGTTGAAAAATCGCCACGTTTATACTAAGCCACTTACTTCATCACCACTGTATATAACGGAGGAGAGCCTCGTGGTGTTTCACTGATTTCCTAATTAATATACTTCGGCGACTTTCCTTGGTGGAACAAAAATGTTATAACAGTTCGGATCTGGATGTTCGTGAAATTCGCTGTTTGGGCACACATAATCACTTCAGAGGCCTGAGAAACAATAAGAATTTTATTATTAATATAATAATTTGTATTTGTACGTACAGAGATATGTTTTTCTAAACTACGGTTTCATTTTTCTACCTAGTACCTACACTCCTTCTGGATTGGACTACGACATTTCCAGGAGCTCCTCGTAAATTCTCTCTCTCTCTCTCTCTCTCTCTCTCTCGATATATATATATATATATATATATATATATATATATATATATATATATATATATATATATATATATATATATATACATAGAGAGAGAGAGAGAGAGAGAGAGAGAGAGAGACGTAGCATATAGTACTAGAGGAATGTGTTCCTTGTAGCATACGCGAAAGTAATTCAATTTATGTTTAGGCTTCAAAAGTTGCATTGAAAAATATTTCATGTGCAGATGTTACTTATTTGTTAGTTACAAATTTTACTTGAAATAACTTTAATTTATAATCATATAGGTCTAATATAAAAACAGCAACGAAATACACAATGTAATGTAAAATAAGTCAAGCGAAATAAATATGTCATTTTTGATATGGCAAATAGCCGCCCCCCCGAAAATGTATCTGCCCCTCCTTTGCCCCCCTAAGAACTTAAAGCTGGCGTCGTCACTGGTCCGTAAGGGCACACACACATGTCGTAATGATACTAAACACACTACCAACAACGTGAATAATACTGTCACTAAACACACTTCAAGAAGACGCTAGAAATATTAATTTTAGTGAAAATAATGCTAGTTTAGTCACTAGACAACATTTAAAAGGTGCTAAATTTCTATTCTAACAATATAAATGAACCAATTGTTTTTGATAAAAATATTCTTAAAAATTTCTAGATCAAGCGACAAAGTGCTGCATTGGTAACACTGATAACAACAGACAAACGACAACTGCCTTACGTTTCCGCGCATGTGTATAAATTTGTGACGTACAATTATATCATCTCAAACATTGCCCCAGTGATCAAAACATAACATACTAATCCGTCAAAACTAATAAAAACAAGGCAGTAGATCATTTTGATTTGCTCACATTTTTTATGTTCATGGCGGACATATCCGTAATGTCAAAAAAATCGACATATTTCCTTAAGTCCACCATTAGAAGGCAATTCGTTTGTACATATTAAAGTATGTCCAAATTTGAAGACACGCATTTTTGTGTCGCTTTGAGTCGTTTCGGGCTCTGTATGTACATGTGCGGTGAGACTGTTCCTTTTAAGTATCATTCCTTGCTTCATCTCCACCTTCAGTAATACCCTGTTTGCTACCAAACAGTTACCATTTAGAACTATGAATTTTATTTCATATATCCTAGTTCGAGCATTTTATCTCTTTTAAAGTAATTCTCGTAATTTGCACATCCCCTGTGCATTTAGTGCATTGTATCCTTTTGTTCATTCATATTTTATGTACCGTTACATGGTATTTTCTATACCGTTACAGTGTAGACAAAACTGCAGCACACGAAAGTGGGTTCAGGTAAAATGTCCTTGCCCACTGCGGAGCCGGACAATGATTCAAAGTATAACTCCCTTACTCATCGCAGTTTCAGGATGTAGTGTAGTTAAGGATTACCTCTTTGCTCATTGCAGCCTCCGGAGTAGGTAGTTATAGGAATACTCCTTTGCCCAGGACGGCTTCAGAAGTTGGATTTAAGGAAATCTCCGCAACCCAAGGCGGTCTCGAGAAATAGTTTAGGAAGGTTAGCGATCAGCACTGGAACTGATGCCTCTTTTCACTTGAGGTCCTCTTTTAGGAAGTGATCTGAAGGAGAGGTCCGTGAGGAGAGGGTCGGCCATCTTCGGATTCCTTTCAAACCAACTTCGTGTTTTCCTAGTATCGTTCTTCCATCGTCTGCTAGTGGCTATGTTATGAATACAATAACACGTGTTTGTGTTTGAAGATTGTTTATAGTCATTGTTTATAGGATGATTTCATGGAAGCTTACAATATTCATAATATAAAACGCAACCATATCTTTGAAAATCATGCCTTATGGGTACATTAAAAGTGAAGATAATCAAAATTAAAGGGATATTGCTGATTTGCTAAATAATAAGATTTCATTTTATTTTTCAAATGAGAATAATTTAGATATCGTAGGACAGATACTTCAGAATAGAATTGCTTAAATATATTTACTAAGAACAGGTAATTATTCCCATTTCTCCCGAAACTAATTTTCATCTGTGACTATAAAATTTAGTGAGTTTATTGGACTAACAACACAACAAATGACTCTGATTTGTTTCATATTTCACATTAATACAATACCTTACATATGTACACCACAAAGACATTCTTTTGGAGAGGAAAGTTTGACCTGTAAAAGTTCTCAAGCTTTAGAACAGAAAGTACACAATCATGTGCATATTTGCATTTTATTGGTGTCGGAAAGTAATTTCCGCCAAATGATAAGTATAATGAGAATTTGAAAGAACCTAAGTTGTAGAGATTAATAATTCTCATTTTAGGCACCCATATAAATGCGTACTTTGAATTGATTTGTCTCTAAAATAGCTGCGTCTTTTGTCAAGATACTTGTAACAAAATGCCACTCGAACCGATCCGCATTATGATTTCTCCATACCTAAACCGCACTGGCTGAAGACATGGTGTAACCTTGTAAAGTAAGACTAATGTTTTTGGACAAATAAAAACTTTTTTTCTAAATAATTAAATAATAAAAATGGAAGTTGTATAAAAATTATGCGTATCTTAGATTTTTTTTAAAAATATTTTAAGCCAAAAGAACATCATCTTTTAAAATGCCCTGCCTTGAAAACTATAGGACCTATCGCAATCGGTTTAAGAACTTACACAGAAATTAGCATGCACTCTGTCTAACTATCCATGTTTTACTAGCCTCTGTTACCGACGAAACAAACTCATAAAAGTTAATTCACACATAGTGTGCGGCTACCCGTCCCTGCCATGGTCCACAAAATTTCTTGACCTTGAAAATTCATTGGGTTGTAGTTTATAATTCACACATAACGTGGCAAGCCTATGCCGTATCTCAATAGGCCATACTGAAGAGAAATCAGCCCGGTCGTGATCCATCAGCCGCGATCCTTCGGCTTTCTTCGGAGCACACGAAACAACACGAAGTTGACCAGAACCAAGGAAAATGGTGTAGCAAGCAGTAGCGGCTCGGTATGGCATGATGTGCGTGTGAGTGTTCACGGGTGTGGCACAGACATACCATAACAGGGAAAGGGCACACCACACTACGTGCGAATTAACCTTAAAGGGAGTTGAGGTACAGGGATACACTATTAGGAACGAATTAAGTACTCGTTGCACCGGTACCGGAGAATTCTAAAACACAGGTATTTGGATAGAGTTTACTACTTCCTGTGCAATTCATTGAATCGGTTCCGATAGGCCCCATAGTTTTCAAGCCACGTCGATTTAAAACACGATGTTTAGCATTTGAAATGGTTATAACTCTGAAAGGTAGCGCTTTCTCAACCCAAGTTCTTTAGAACTGTTTTCTTTCACTTCGTATAAGAAATCATTTTCCGAAGTTTGTAGATTGAGTTACGTTCCACCCTGTATAAAGGATTTTTGGTTGATAAACCAAATTCTTTAAAAAGTGTTAGTAGAGTGTTTGTATTTGCTGTTATTGGATTCAAGTTTAGGATTTCTCCTTACGAGTGAGGCTATGGTGAGACGTGAACCTAAAACTTAGCGCGAAATCCGAACCAGTGGTGCCAACCTGTGGGAAAAATCCCTTTTGTGGGATTTTCTCCCAGGAATTTCTCGAATAGGGATCAAAGGAATTTCTGTAGTTCATTGATGGCACTTTTCGTACATTTACTTCACCAACACCAACAAAATTCTATACGAGATTTAGACTAATGAGTCTTCAATATACGTAAAGTTAGTGCTGTTAGATTTTGTTACTGTAAAATGAAAAAAAGAAAGCAGTGTTGTGGCGTGGAAAATCAGCGCCCGGAGCAAGAGTATAAGAGCTCCATACATATATTTCAAGTAATTTTTCCTCTCTTTTCCTTTTATCTCCTAATTTTGCACTCCGTTACTTTGGCGTCCGGGTCCGTCGCCCCGCTGTCCTCCTTCGCGGCGCAGTAGTGAAAGAAATTACCAAATGAGAAACAACCATCTTCCAAAAAATTCCCCGCAAAATTACTGGTTGTCTTCTCTGGTTTCGTTATGTTAGGTCGAAGATTATGAACAAAAGCGTAATTGAAATATTAACAACCAAATACACTTGTTTACTTCAACATTTTCAATTGACTTTTTAAATTACATATTCATAAAGTATTTGACTAATGTAAAAGGTCTGAATACACTTACATTAAAGAAATTGAGTGACATATATATTAGTTTCAGTTTTCATATTTTATAAATTTTGTACACTGTGAAAAATTTTAAAGCAAAATGGGGATTTCTACCTCTCGAGATGGTATTTTATAACGTTGCAGGTTGGCATCACTGATCCGAACACTATGAGCTTGATTGTGTATCAGCCATAGTCTTCAAAACACAAAACTAGAATGCTGACCAGAACGGGAGTTGCATGTTGCTATTCATGAAGCCGTTGTCCAATTTCATTACAAATTTCAAAATTTACAAAAGCTTTCACTAATAGTACAATTAGTAAAACATAATTATGAGATTACAGTCAGATTTAATTGCAATTGAAGCCGTGATTTCCATAACCACACAAGTCCAGCTGAAGAGATATTAAGAAAATCAATAAAAACATATATTTCTGCGAAATGTGAAGTTGCAAATCAGATTTTTTTTTCATACTTACAATTTGCTGAATAACAAATGTCACAAAGTATTAAAATAACGAGTATTACAAGTAATCTGTCTATAATAAAATATTAAAAATACTGGACTTGTGTTATTAGGGAACTCATATCAGTCTGTTACATTTGTTTTAGCTAATATAATCCTGATTAGGAAAAGGAATATACTGATATTTAAGCAATAATTTCTGGAAATGAAATAACATACAATCACTGTGCATAAACCCAGTCTTTTTTTCCACTTTAATGTAATACAGCAAACAACACATTTAGTTTACTCATATATTTCCTTCACGTAATCAAAATCCTACACTTCACTTCCTGACTCCTCAACACTGGGAGTCTGATCTTTAACATACTGGTCCAGAAGTCTCTGAAAGTAAGGTTGCTCTGCAGGTAAAATTGAGGACAGGTATTTTTCAATATCCTTGGCTTTAGCAGCTATCAGGGAAATTTCAGCTTTATATGCTCTCTCCAAGTTTTTCCCATCAACTTTTGGTTTTCCTGTCATCATGAATGATTCTGTAACTAAGCCACTTGATGTCTTCTTTGCAGTTGTGGTTTTTAATCTGTATCAATAGTTTTATAAAATGTCACTTTCCACTTTTCTGGTTGTTTAGTAAGTGGAGACGGTTCTTTAATTTTTTTAAAAAAGGCTTAAAATCGTTAGTCATACTTTGTTCCACTTTAACCACATTAATAGTTATTGATGCATTTTATGATTTCTATCCAATCATCAGGCGTGTATACAACGTCCTGCTTACGTTTAATTACTTCAAGGTGAGCGCAGTCACGCTAAACTTGTGACAGCTGTTTGCTTTCCAGAACCACACAATTCCATGCACTTGTATGCTAATGAAACTCAACACGTCAGTAACATGCGAAAGATACGGGGACCTATGTTGTTTTGAATGTCAAACGATAGAGCTCAGTTAGATGATTACAACGATATATAAAGGGTATATTTCAAAACAACACCGACAACGTTTGGGAGGTGATTCCTGACAGCAAGATAACACAAAAAGTATAGACCAGCCTGGGTGTACAAATCATTTCTTTCGGAGTAATAGGGTGCTGAAAACATGAAAAAAAAAACTTTAAAGGTCCATAAATACAAATCTATGGGACCTACCGTAGTCGAGTCAATACCTCACTTAGGAACTAGTACGTGTTCTATTCACATATCCAAGTTTTGGAATCCTGCGGTACTTTCGCAGCTATTTTTATACAAGTACTTGGTGAGTACTTCAAATCATATGACTGTAGCCGAACTCCCTCTATAGAAATTGTTGCGTGAATACCGCAGGATTCTGAAACATATAGTTTTGGATAGCACACATATAAGTTCCTAAATGAAGTCTTGAGCCGACTACGGTAGGTCCCATAGTTTTGTAGCTATGGACCTTTCAAATTCATTTCTCATAATGTTCTCGGCAGCCTATAACTCCGAAAGGAAGCATTTGTGCACCCAGGTTGGTCTATACTTTTTGTCTTATCTTGATGTCAGGAACCGCCTCCCAAACGTTATCGGTGTTGTTTTGAAACACCCTGTATAACTCATATAGTGCCAAAAAGTGGACTTGTGCTGTTATGGAGCATGCGGCTTCAATTTCATTCCTATACCTATTACAGAATCAACTTTCACTATGGTGTTACATTCAACTTCATCTCAAACAATATACAAATTACACAGTAGACATTCTCAAACAAATACATCATATGGAACTAAATGAAGTAAATATGAGACAATACATAAATTAGTATAGGTACAGAGGATAGTGTTCAAACCTTTTTATAGATCTTAAACTTTAGAGAGCACGTCTATCTATTTCATTTACATTTCTTTCTTTACATTGTAGATCACATGTCGAAAGCTCACCTGGCCATCTACATGTACAGGAATATTTGGAATCATATTTTGGTCTCCTATTTTCCAAGCTCACTGTTCGTCGTGATCTCTTGGGGAAGTTTCCTTATTCCCCCGGAAGTGATTCCTGGAAGAATGGTTCTGCTCGTCACAACCCTACTTACGCTTGTGACCATGTTTAACTCAATCAGGTAAGAGATACATGACGACGTATGTTTATGAAGAGTATGTTTATACTACAACATACTACTACTGCATCGTTGATACTACTACTACTACTACCTTTATCAGGCGCATATACGAGTTATGTTGTTCGAAAAGAAACAGAGCTTTGACTATAACATCTTTGTTGTTCATTGTATGACATTTTAAGCATTGTCTTCCCTCCACTGGCAATACACCGTTCCCAACGTTTCTTCCATTTTTGGAAAGCATCCTGCAACGCATTTTCTGGAATGGTGTGCAGGTCTCTCGTCTCGTTGTCCTGAATCTCCTCTTTGGTTTGGAAACGATGTCCTTTCAAAGTAATTTTAAGTTTGTTTTTAATTAAGGGATAATATCAAATATAGAACCATTAACAGAATTTACTCTGTAATTCGTTTTCTCCATTCATTTTTCTTCCTTTATTTTCAGGATTACATCATCACTGAATTTCTTCACTGAAGATTATCTTTCATTTAGCAGCATCCAACTGGAGCTCAGCCTTGTAAATGAAACATTTTAAAAAGACTAAAGGGAACGGGCGGGAATCGAACTCGGACCAGGAAATTGGCAAGTCACAACGCTAACCATTCACCTAAAGCGTTACTTACTCTGGCACGCCTAAATTACGAGTATTTTCTGTTCGCTCAAAACAGTAGCTTGTTTATAATCAAATTGATTGCCAAAACACAGGAATATGGAATACGTCGCGTCCATATGGGAAACAAGAAAAAAATCTCCTGATGTATATGGTGGATGGGGATTAATGGTCATAGCGAAACGAGGCAAATAGCAGTTTGCTGTCTAATCTTGCCGGTAGGTGTTGTCAGTAGCCAGAGTGCGGTCCCTCTGTTAGTTAGCGCTCTATTTCAAAAGTTTGGTTTCTTTTTGAACACATACACACACACACACACACGCACACACACACACACACACACACACACACACATATATATATATATATATATATATATATATATATATATATATATATGTGTGTGTGTGTGTGTGTGTGTGTGTATGTGTGCAGTGGGTACGCTCATACACAGTTCCGTTTTTAGTGTTCCTTTTGTTTGAAATAACCTGCTTCCCTGTGGTTCCATGTGAATTTCATGACTATCTAACAATAATCTATGGAGCTAGATCATCTAACTCTTCAACGACTGACAGTGTTAATACTGTAATTAATGATAGTGACTATGTTTGTGACTTAATAACCATTAAACCAACCGACTGATGTCGATCAAATTTTTAACATAGATAAAGTTCGGGTCTGGAATTTTTTTTTTTTTTTTATCATTTCAGTTTGACGTTGCAGCTTAGGGGAGAGAAAGGTAGAAAATATATAAAAATGATCGATATTTGTGTTGAGCTTTCGGGGTCGTTAAGATGTACAGTGACACTTCCGATGCCGTTTAAATCCAAATTCAGTCCCACTACTTAGAAGAGAGGTGGGGTAGATAGATATATAAAGGAGTTGTGCATTTAAAGATTTTATTTCAACCCAGCGAAGCGCGTTATTAACGTTAGTATTATACCTAGGTATATACTTAAAATCAGAGATAGGTTTCTGGAAACATAGTTGAGTGGCTTGGAGAAACATAATGGTACGTATGTTATATTTTGTACTTTCAAATGAACAGGAAAAGAAAGTTCAACATTCTCTAGCAATTCAATTGTATATACCAAACAAGCTTCCCCTGCCATCTGGAGGTATGTTAGTGAAATTAGACATACTGTTTTGTGGTTCGGTTCCAAGTTATTCCATCTAATAGCTTAATTTCACTGGAAGTGCACCGGTTTGCACTTGTATTATAGTTTGCTTATGGCTTACCTTAGAACAGACAAAGAAATAAACACCAACACAAATATTCTATAATAAACCCACAAGGGTAAGTGCTAGGTACTTCGTCATTTGCACAAAGTAGATGGCATGAGACTCAGTCGAATAACTCACACATTGATCTTTGTTCATTCTTGTTTTCTTTTTTGCTACTCACCTGGTTTCGTTCGTAGGCCTAATTGTTCTTCGGAGGGGGGGGGGGGCAGAGACGGATCTAGAAGGTAAAAACTGGGGAGTCGTGCAGCCAGAACACAGATTACGATAGGTATACCAAGAGTTTACTATAAACTTTCAAAACATATATAAATAGCTCAAATTATTTTTGTCACTCAAAAAACAGGGGGCCTGGGCCCTCGCGCTGCGCAGTGTTAGATCAGCCATTGGAGGGGGCGCAGTGACTCAGTAATAGAGCGTTCATCCCTGGTGTATGGGTTCCGTTGTTCGAACCCAGATCGCATGTCACCATTGTGGTTGGCAAACACCGTGCGTGTGGCTTTTCTCAGGGTTCCTCCATTTCCTTCATTCTACCATTCCATTCATTTCTCATCATCACCGTCTCCTTTAGCCTAACCAGCACAATCGTGGGACATAAAACTGAAAGATTTTTGCGATTGTTCTTTAGCTCGAAGACTATCCACTTGAAGACCGTAAGTTTTTTTTTTTTTTTTTAAATATAATCTTTGTACAACTGTCAGTGCATGATCAAATAAAGTCTTAATAAGAAGAGCATCAACGATCTAAGAAATACACAATTAAAAAGAACGGTCAAATTCTTGAATGGTGTTGCAAGATGTACACAAAGGCATGAGGGAGGGCAGGAGGCACGGTCTCCCCCTGGCCTACAAAAATATGCACGTAATGTAGCAAACCACGTATATTAAATACCAGACGTAATATAGCAAACAAGGTGGTGCCCCCTCCTAGAAAATTTTCTTCGGACACCCATGCACACAGGCTATCTTCCAGATAATCTTGTTTCGGGGGGTGCGAAATCAAAATATGTGAAGAGTGTATTATTTTGGCATATATAGTGATTTATGGTACTTTATTTTAACAGTGAAAAAATATTAACTTGGAAGTACGTTTGGAAGATATACTGCAACGTTTAATAACATATACGTTTAATAACTCACCCAATTCTCAGGAGATAGAAGAGTTAAAATACTAATATATACCTATTCTTCCTACTTGTATAAAACGGGAAAACAATTCTTATTTTAAAATCGTGCAATTAACTGCTGATCCTATTTCTTTTAGGGGGTGGTTGAGGTAATAGACACTGTCATTTTGATGTTATTCTCATGAAATTCATAAGTAACTCGGCAACGAAACAGATAGGATCTAGTATTAGAATAAGCTTAATAACATTAATATAAATTCTTATGCTATTACAATAGTTTTATTGTCGTGAAAAATTTAGTTTTCGACATAATTTTAATGCTATATATGTAATGTAATGCTAAATGCTACGTGAATAAAAGGTGCGCATGACGTCATTATAAGCTAGAAGCTACATTTTTTTCGATCTTAGTAATGCCTCTTACACCGTCTGGATTCATGGTCTACTAGATAAGTTGACACAGTTGCACTTCCCAACTACCATCATGGGTTGGAACCAGGGCCGTGCTGTGGAGGGGGGCGGGGGAGCGGGGGTAAGGGGGGCTTAAAATTCGGGAGAAAAAAGGAAAAATTGCTTGGAATGTATGTATGGGGGCACCGTCGTATACTCTCGCCCCGGGCGTTGATTTTCCACAGCATTGCCCTGGTTGGAACTAAAAGATTGAAGAAGAGCAAGTTCGGCCTGCTATACGCAATGAGAAAGAGTTCATTCGTGACTAAGTGGTTAGAGTATGCGCCTTTGGCGTGGGATATCCGGGTACGATTCAGGGCGGGACCTCATGTGGCTCGGATTCCACATTAATCAGTGGGTCCCGTCTCATATAGCCTAGCTGCTGAAAGGGACGTTAAACTCAAAATCAACTCATCACTACGAGATAAGTCCTAGGCAGTGTCGGATTTACGTATAAGCTATAGCTTAGGGCTCCACTTGCTTGGGGGCCCAAAAAATTTAAAGAAAAAACTGATTGTAATGTCGTTTCCAAATAACAAAAAAAAGTAAATAAGATAAAACGCACATACAACAATCAACAATATAGTGTTTTGTATTGTTATGAAGTAGGCTTTTGTGAAGCAAGTAATAGGGCTCTATTTCGTAGCCCCACTTGCAATGATACCCCTGTTATCCAGCCCCATTGGAGGCCTCCATTTCCCAGTCCTGCTTGTAATGGGCCCTTGTTTCCATTTAGATGTCCATTAGGTCCATAAATTAGCATAGAGCATATATTCAAACCTAAAAAAGCGGCGACATTTTGTCGCTGAAAAAGAAAGCTTGGGCTCCTTTCAATAGCTTAGAGCCCCATCAAATCTAAATCTGGCACTGGTCCTTGGAAATATCTTAGGATTTATGTGAGAAAAAAAAAAGTTACGTCCTATCTCGTAGGAAATCCTACCCTTTTGTGCCATACACGTGAAGATTTTTCCTGCCTCATAAAAGTACGAAATTAATTAATTCCTATGCTAACTACACTGCACAGCACATCCTACTGATATTGATACCAGGTGCTATATTGTTAAATTGCACACCTCTAAAAAAAAAAAAAAAAAAAAAAAAGCATAAAAATCGGAAAATAAATTAGCAAAACACTTCATCACTCCCTGCACCATTCTTCACTTCGTCGAGTATTTTTGTTTTGTTATTATTTGTTTTCACGTTCTCTCGCATGATGTCGCTTAAATCGAAATCTTACGAATTTTCTTTCCGAAATAGAACGTGTTCTAAACAAGAGAAATATCATATGATCGTTCAGAACATAGGAAATGACATGCGATCTGATACCCAGTGGCGTATTTAGGGGGGTGGCTTCCGGGCTTAAGCCCCCCCCGAAATCTTACTTAGTATAGTAAAGTAAATGAAATATCTTGCATAATTTTAATATTTCCAGGCAAAGCCCCCCCCCCCCGAAAGTTAGCAAAGCCCCTCCCGAAACAAAATCGTAAATACGCCACTGCTGATACCATACACGTTGACTCTAGGACAAATCGTAAGACATTTCCTAGGATCTATCCTGTAGTGCAGTGGTTCTTAATCTAATTCCTATCACAACTTCCATTTTATCACATCCTCTTGCCAGTGATCCCCTTATAATTTCTGGTTTGTATTAAGCTTGTGTGGGATTTTTTAATATACCTATTGCGGAGATCTCACGATATCCATCTACATTCTATAATAGTAGAATCCATTTCTTGTATATAGTGGATACAGTAACTTCCCTAAAAGCGAATGGATTAAAATCAAATTTGGTCAGTTCATTTATATTTCAAATATCGAGTCAGATCCTTCATACTGTTTCAAAATGAACACCATTGGCCAATGTGATTTTTTTTCATGATAGGCCTAAGCATTGAAACAAAGACAAGAAATCACTTATCACTTAAAAATGATTTGATAATGTGCGTCACGAAGATTGAACCGGACATTGCCGGACTAGTGAAATCACACCATACTCAGGTATCTCATTAGCTTTCAATTTTAATTGTTTTTCAATATGCAGGTTTTGTTGCATTTCTATATTTCTGACATTTCAATATGCAGTTCTCAGTAGTTTCATATCCATCCTCTTTCATTTAAACTGATTTGTTAAACAACTCTGCATCTGTTGAAAATGTTTAGTAGAACTATTTTTTGTTGTTCTTAACAGTATATATAAAAATGTGCCTATCAGGACAAATTTCAAAATATTTAAAAATATTTTCCGGCATTATGAATCTAATTATATTTATGTCTTCCGCTTATTTTCGGGACACCCATGAAACTCACGACCCCCAGGTTGGGAAACCATGCAGTAGTGTATAGCAGGTAGGATGGGGGGTGATGCCAACTCAGTTGTCTCGTAGAAGAAACACTTCAACTGTGCCTCGTTCTGACTTCGATACTACAAGCTCCATACTCCAAATTTTACAACATGGTAGATAAAGTGGCCCAACACGTCCTTTCTTCCTTTCGGGGGGATAAATTGGCTTTATAGTATATATATATACACCTATATGCACATCAACTGTTTTCAAACAATGCGAAAAACACATATGGCTTCTAAGATCAAAACCTTAAGCTCTTTTGTGGATAAAAGTGTGACTAGTTTCCTCGAGTTTAGCATCCCTTTCACCACTGAAGCCATATGAAACGAGGATCTACACTTAACGTGCCCCTCTACTAGGATTACTACCAGGGGCTCCCGAAGAAAACTCTAGGGGAGGCCATCTCAATGGTTGCTATATTACGTCTGGCATTTGTTGTATTTAATATACGTGGTTTCCTATATTACATATACATTTTCGTGAGCGAGGGAGGCCGGTCTCCACCCTGCCACCACTTTCGGGCACCCATGGTTAATATCAATCCCCATTTTGGGACCAAATGCCTGACATCTAGACATGCCTTGGTCGGGTCTTTAAAATGCCTTTTATTGATTAAGTTGGTATCGTTATCAGTAATGGAATTTACTTTCTACACTGTTATACAGAGCTTTAAAATAAGAGATTAGTTTACAACAGTGGCAGGCAGGCAGGAAGTAGTAACGTTCCCAACAAATAAAGGTCTGATTGTCAGTGTTGCCAATAACCTCTGAACAAATAGGCTATATGGCCTTCAGAAATAAGCTTTTTTACATATAAAATGGCTAGATTTTGAACTGCTAACCTATAACCCACATTGTAGATTTTAAACCCCTTTTTTGTATGTAGGATTAAAAGTGAGTTGTAGTAAAATTTTAAATGTTGGATTTCATTCTAAGACTAACGAACAACATACATGACTTTAAATTACAATAAATCCATTAACAACTCAACAGATTTGTGAAAGTCAACAGCCATATCAATTGCATTGAAATAAATCATCATCGATGACGTCGTAGCTAGCTGAGGCGGTGGAACTGGATGCACTATCGTTGGATTGTGCTTGTGTGTGTGTGTGTGTGTGTTTGTAAAGACTGCCATTGTCCAAATTTTCAGTACTACTTCTTTCGGCAGATCATTGTCCTTATTTCTCCGTATACCCACATGAATTACCATGATCGCATTGTAAGCTTTCAAGATAATTAGATATCCTATTTATTTCCTTTAATAAACAAAAACAATCTCTGTGGCTTGAAGAACCGAACAGTTTACTAACTTTTTTATTAGAAAACTTTCATTCTTGCAATAAAATGCAAAAATTAAAATAATAATAATAAAAATAGCAAACAGGCCGTTACGGAACTAACTAACTCTATGGCTTATGGAACCCGGAGGTTCAATGTCGCGTTCACAAAAGCTCTTCACTGACTTCTATCCTTAGCCAACTGGATCCAGTTTCTACTTTGTATTCCTATCTGCGAGATTCATCGTAATATTGTCCTCCCATCTGCGCCTGGGTCTTCCTAATGGTCGTTTTCCGATTGGATTTCCAGTTAAAACTTTGAAAGCGTTCCTACTTTCATCCATCCTGGCTACATGACCTGCGCATCTGAGCCTCCTAGACTTGATTACCCTAACAATGTTTGATAAACGGTATAAATTATGCAGTTTTTCGTTATGAAGTTTATGCCATTTCAGATTCCCGTCCTTCTTGTTTCTGAATATTCGTCTCAGGATCTTGATCTCAAATACTTTCAGTCTACGTTCTTTCCTCAGAGTAAGCGACCATGTTTCGCAACCATACAGGACAACAGGCATGATTATCATTCTATATATTTTAAGCTTCAAATTCCTCGACAGAATTCGTAACGACAAGACATTTTGAACTGAATAATAACATGAATTCCCTGCTTTTAGTCGACATTTAATTTCTTTGTGAACATGATTTTCGTCTGCTAATACTGATCCTAGATATTTGAAAGTATCCATTTTATCAAAAGTATTATTTGACATTTTAACGCATCTATAATTTGCTGTATTACGGCCTTGACACACTTCCATGTATTTAGTTTTCTCTGCATTTACTTCTAAACCCATGTCCCTGGAAGCCTTTAATAAGATCTCTGCATTTCTTTCTATTGTTCTCCTATCATCCCCTATTAAATTTACATCATCAGCATATGCCTTAATCTGGTGAATAGCGTTCAACTCTAGACCATGGTTGCTATCTTTGATTTTCCTTATAGCATATTCCAGAACGAAGTTAAATAATAATGGCGACAACGCATCTCCTTGTTTCAGGACATTTTCGACGTGAAAGCTCGTGGACAGCGACATTAAAATTATTTCTGAGTTGATAAGTATCGTTAAGTAGTTGTAATTCTGTGGTTGGGGAGAGAAAGAAGAAGAATAAAAAGCAAGTGTTTGTTGCGTAATATGATAATATCTAATGACAAATAGGCTAATTTTTAAAAATTACTCTTTATTTTCAAAGAAAAAGTGGTCTTAGAATTAATTTAACGGCTAATAAAAAGCCAAGAAAAAAAACGGCAAAAGAATTTAATAAAATAAGCTATATTTAAGGCTTTAAGCATTTCGTAGATTTGTATAGCCAAATGCCTCTTCAAATAGGCTAGATTTAGCTTTTAAAAAAAAATAGGCGAAATTGGCATCACTGTTGATTGTGAGTTATTGATCAAAGAGCGGCTACGTTCCTAAAACAAGAATTGTATTAAAATATTGAAAAATATTAACTACTGCTATTTTTACTTTTCATGTATTTAGGTACGTAACATATAGGCTAACTAATATTTAAATTGGCCGTATTTTGATCATATGACCTATATGATTTACATTGCCACAATTTTCTTTTTGCCAATTACATTAACCCTTTGTGTACTAGCGACATCCATGTGGATGTTATGAAAACGTGTCTCTTATCAAGGGTCATATCAAACCTGGAGATGATGAAATTTGTTAGTGGATGCAAGACAAGACTTAGTTTTACTATTTGTCCTTAGGTGACAGCACCTTACTGAAAGAAAATTAAAAAAAATGTTTTGTTGAATAGTTGGCAGACCTAAGGGAGCATTCAGTTACAACATACATGTATTTGGTTTGACGATAAACAATTAGCAACTTTGTGATCTATTTCTAGATCTGAAAAGAAAAAAAAGTTTGCCTATGATTTCCGGTTAGTGTTGCCAACCTTAAGTAACATAAAATCCCTTCAGAACGTCATAATTTCCCTTTTTCAGTCCAAATGTTCCACAATGCAAATAATTGTTTTTATCAGTAATGTGAATGATCTCTTCACGCGCTCCCAACAGCTATGCCCTATATAACGGTCTAGACAGTCTTTTAACAATAAATGAAAAAGATATTACAGAACGCACATAGGAATATGACACTTGAAACGCAAGGGGTTAATATTATTGTCATTTCAGCAGAAAGATTGATATTAAATTATTACGGAAAAAGGCATCGCTCTCCCATATTAGCTGCCAGGGGCATCGCTAAAGGGGGGTAATGGGGGAGGCTTCCCTCCAAAGCGACCAATTTCTTAACAAGTTGACAAATTGAAATACCTAGTTGACAATTTGAAGAATGCCGTTTTGTTCAATTGACTTATTTGGTCTAACATTTTCTACTGCAAGTTGCTGCTGCAAATTATTATCAGTTCCTTTATAGACTTGGCATAAGTTTCGTGTAATTTCCCATCTTGCAATAAATTGATATATTCGTTTAAAACTTCTTTACTTGTAAGTGATCACACTTCACTTTTGTTCATTTGACATTCCTACACATTTTAAAGAATTTTTAATGAAAAATCGAGAAATTGTATCACTGACAAAAGCAGAATAGAAGTGGAGTACAAAATTAAAATAAAGATAGACTGAAGAAGCGTTTCGGTGACAGGTAGAGCATTAGTCGCAAAAGCATTTGATACAAGAGCGTATACAAGACAACAGCCAAATTGTGGAGATTAATAAGAGAATAATGAGAATTGGTATTAATAAGACAAGAACAAGACAGTAACTGATTAGTATAAACTTTTTACTATGTATAAATTCCCTGGGAAGATTTTCCTGCAGTCGAATGAATAATGACGACCAACGTCTTCTGCATTGCTCCTGTTAATTTCCTGATCCAGCTCACATACATGTTCTTGCTTAAATTTGGGCTTAAATGTCATCGGAACTGTTACCAATCAGCTTACCAACACCGAAAACTAAAGATTCGAGGCTAATATAGGTCATTTTTCATCCTTTCTCAACCCTGAAATCGATGAAGATTAGAACGTGGGCTTAAACTCGATCCAAAATGTCAGTATTCATCTCATCAACCAAGAAAATTATAAACTCAAAATCAATGTCGGCTGTTTTCGACTATCTTTTCAAGTCATCCCCTTCTACCTTCTGGTGGTGTTACAGGTGTCTTTCCCTCATAGTCCGGCAGCGAAAGTAATACTATTCATTTCAGCAACTCCAAGACTAAAGATTCTACACTAATATAGATTGTTTTTTCTATTTTATTGTTTTTACATGTCATCACTTCCTACCTCCTATGAATGCTAAGGGTGTTTTCCCCTCAATGTATTTGTTTACAGATTGTTTGGAAAATGCTCTAGGAGTTGAATAGCTATACTAGAACCTATATTAATTTATCATATCTTATCTAATTGTTACATTTGTCACTCCCTGGGAAGATTGTTCTTGCAGTCAAATCATCAATTATTATTAATTATTATTTCTTTACTTTACAGGCAAAGTGCTCCAGGGTCATCAGGAGTGAAACCAGTGGAAGTCTGGGTTATGACGTGTATAATATTTGTGGCGAGTGCTCTACTTGAATACGCCACTGTACTGTTTGGGCTTCGTTATGAGAAAGCCTGGAGGGGAAGGTCGGCCAGGTTGACAAATGGTGCTACTAGCAGAGACAACTATTGTGATGATCTGGTAGAGCCTGCCATTCCACGGAGGCTGTTTGCGGTTCGCAACTCTATTCACCTTGCTAAACAGTCTCAGATGTATGGCAATTTGGTAAGTGTGTTGTTCTATTTCCATAATATGAGAGAAAAGTCGTGGTTCAACACAAGATGTAAATGTTTTGCCTTAGTAGATCACAAGCACTACATAAATATTAATTAAGTACCCACATAGCACAAGTACGTCCACGGGATGTCCGAAACTGAGCCTACAACGGACGACGGGACATCCCGGGATTATTCGAATGTGCTCGTGGGACATCCACAGGATTTCCGCGGGAGATCTAGATGTCCGCTAATATCCCGGGATACGACATATTCAACGGGACCACGAAGGGATGTCTATTGGTTTTCCCTCGGACCTCCTGTCCTATCTGGGACGTCCCGTGGACATCCTACATGGGAATCCTTCAGGACGTCCCATGGAGGACGTCCATGGGATGTCTTCTCATTGTCCCGATAATCCCGGAAACCGAATGGGATGATTGGGATGAAAATGGGACATCCCAGAGACGTAGTGTGTAATGTGGGTAGTTAAGAAGGGTGAAGCCTGAAAATCAAGTAAATAAGGCACAAGGTACTAAAAGAAATAAACTGTGAAATTATGAAAAAAGTACGGCTTGAAATGGGCATTTGCAATTTAGCTTTAGTAAACTTCACATATACTACGGGCCTTATGCAAAGTCGATTTGACGTGTGATTAAGGCCGTACTAAGGGTTTGACTAACGCACTTTTAACAAAAATGCATTCAGAATCTCTTATTAGCATCTAGTAGTTGACTAAGTTAATCACATGTGCCTAATTAATTTAGAGCAGAGGCTACCCTATTTACCTACGATAAACTAACATTATGAGAAAACAATGGCAATTGATTATCTGTCTTTCTTTCCTTTCACCTCAAAGGGTGAGTTATGAAGCAACCGAATCCTCTACAATAGCAGAACTTTTTCTTAAAGCGAAGAGTAAGAGAAGAACATTTTCAGTTTTATGACGGATACATACAACTGATCGATAAATTATCTTCCTTTATAACTACAATATAATAATTCTATTGTCACTAATATTAATGGACTTTTACTTACTCCCTCTAAATACATCCCTCAAAAATGAATAAGTTAATTATGATTACATTTCGTAACAATTTATAAGTTGTTTTTATGTCAAATCACAAGGAAAACATTTCGAATTTCGTATTTCATATATTTTAATTTTTAAAGACTACGTATGAGAACGTCTAGATTTCCGTAGTTTCCACATTTATTTTTCTCACCCGATGTATTTGGGTTATATTAGTTAATCAAAACCAAACCAACTATTAGCTTAACTCCAAGCAGACTCTGAACACTAAAAGGTTCATCCTTCTTAGTACAGAGCTAATACAACACTAAATAATCGTGTGCCTAATGCTTAATTAAGGAATTCTCTCTATATACCGTAAGACACTTTGCACAAAACATGAAAAGAGTTTTACAATCCTCTGTCGATAAAACCATGAACTGTAAAGACGAAATTTCAACTGCCACCGTAAGGTAGAACATCTAACTGTATTTTGGCTGTAACGTTGGTGGTTAACATCAGTTCTAATTACCGGGAGGGTTCTTTGTTGTAGAGGTATGTAAACCAGTCACTGTAAAGGCCGCCAAAATTTGAAAGATATCACGTACAAGAATTTTCGTCAAAGGTAAGTCAGTTTCGTAGAATATTATTGTCTATAATGAGACTTTCATGCAATAGTTGAAATTGAAATGTGAAACGTTTTAAAGTCATAAAAAAAGTAAAACTGGGAGAAGGCGGTTTTAGCCTCTACTCGGGGTTACTTTGCACCGTTTCAAAATACCGCTTAGATAGGAAATTATTACTACTGGAACCTCCTGCATTCTAAATTTAGGTAAATTTCCTATTTAGGTAGATACTGGAATGAATTTCTTGTTGGAAAATAAGTTATAAACAGTGGGGGATCCAGAAAAGAAATTTGAGAGGGACTTCACTCACAAAGGGTTCGTTTTTTAGAAGTCATTAGACTTTTAGGGAGGCTTGCAGCTTATACGCATAAGAATGACTAACATTACATTTTTTTATATAAAAAAGAAATCATGCAATTTGGGTGGGCTTCAGCCTGAAAGTCCCAAACCCCGTAAATCTTTCACTGATTACGGTTGGGATGATACTCTTGGACATAAGAAATAACTAAAGCTAATCAGTTCGCGGGAATTTTTTTTCTTTTCCTGAGTTGGTATTTTTGTGGGTCATACGCAAAACTATTAGAATGCAGTTCCTGTGTCGGTATCAGAAAATAAATATTTTTCTTTACAAATTGGTAATTCATACTAAGTATCGATACCGGTACCCTCATTGTAATATCAATATTTGTAGACTCCATGTAGTTTTGTGTAGAAAGTGAAATATATACATACTGAAGGGAAAACATTGCACAAAAACTTTATGTTCGTATGTTGAACATACTTTTTTGCATGTTGTACAAAGTAACCCTACCTATGGGGTTGCTTTTCACCAAAGTTTATGTGTCAATAACTATGGTCATATTGAATGTTTACTAATGAACTTGTAATGATGTTTTCCTTATATATCTAGCTATTATATTTTTAAAATACAGTGTTCTAAATCGTTACGTCTGTAATTTACGTGCGATTTTCTTTAAAATTCCTTAAATCTTGTACAAAGTAACCCCGTCTTACGGTATCGCACTACATTTTTTTTTGTCTTTCTCACTTCCATTCAAACTTTCTACGTTCTGCAAAACTAAATATTTATATAAATTAAAGTTTATTTTTACACAATTAGCAAAATGAGTTCGAAATGTTATTTTAGAGTACAACACAATATCAAAAACTTATCAATTAAGTGGAAATTCAGTGCTGACTTTGAAATCGCAGAAGAGATCAGATGAAAAACACGCACAACCCATAAGTGAAATGAAGGGGAGGTGCGTGACATGAAGTACACAGGATTTACAAAGAAGGCCACCAGGTAAAGTAAACAAGGTTCCGAGCGTCTAATTTAGAGCAATCAAATACAAAATAAGACACGCTGGAATCAGAAATGGAATGGGTCAATAGGTCGTGGATCAAGTGGGTCAAAATTTGAGAGTGGGTCGTGTGTCAACAGAACGTGACCTACTGCGACCCACAACCAACCGTGACCCACTCAGATCCACTACAACCTACCAATCCATTCTGCTCAGTGCATTATAGACAGCATCATCTGAACTCTGGTGAATTTGCCTACGATTTACTTTCAAGACCTCTATTTTTTATCCTTTTTCATTTGTTTTTATTTACTTACCTGAGATGAGTATATCTAATTGTAAGTGAAAAGAAAACTTCAGACACTTTTGGATATTGATATTTGTAATTGTAATAGTAGCAACAGGACTTACTACTAGGTTTTCGGGACACAGCCGAATATTACACTTCTTTTTCCCTCTAGTTGGTCTACTCTACTTTGATTTGAGACTTTCAAATTTCATCCTATTTTCCACTGAAGAGTATTTGTAATTTACCAAAGAAATAATTATATATGATAATAGTAGTATACATACCTAACTACGAGCGCAATTTTGACCCTTTTTTCGAACCAGATTATTTAGACATAAAATGAATGAAGTAGCGTTATGCGCAAAGTATTCCCATAACTACAATGTTAAAGTGAGATTGAATATGCTTTTATGACATTTAAAATCATAAAAACTTACATCTAAAACTTACATCTAAAACTACAACTAAATTATTCTACGCATTTACAAATATAATCATATTCATAATTTTCACATCTACTACATCTTCCAAAGCTACAGAAGTCACTTGTACATTCTTTTTTAGTTTGCGTTGCAATTGATTTACATGTTGTGCGATAATATCGAAAACAGTCTAATTTTATTATGTTTTGTTTAGGCATTTATTATATAAATGAATTGTATATATATTTCATTTCTCTTCTATCTTATAATGACCCCATGGTAGAGTATCTATCCCATTCTTTAAAACACATCTTTTATCATCCACACAACTTAATGCTAACTTATTTACTTCTATACTGTACAAATCGTGCTTATTACTTCTAATTAAATTCATCTTTTTATAATATTCTCTTTGGCTAATCAAACAGTCCTTATATTCGTTAAATGTAAGTTCTTTATACACGACACTCTTCTTAACACCTTTAGCTTTCTTACAACACTTTTCTTTATCGAACTTACCTTTAAAGTCTTTATCTGTTAAATCTATTTGAGGTGCTTTTATACTGTACATCTTACTTCTTAAGCCCACAAACTCTTCTATGATTGTACCTTTAATCTCATCCTTCATCTTACCAAGTATTTTCTTATTGATTTGTGGTATCTTATATTTGTTATATTTAGGGTAGTCACTGGTATCGAAGTAATCAATGTAGTTTCTCATGTCCTCGTACACATCTTCTGTTTGAATATGGTATATATAGCTATCAGTATCTGTATAACATACTTCTATTTTGTCTTGATATTTTGGTTTCATCACATTATAATGGAAGTCGTACATCAAATATTTCGATAGATGTAAGATACTCATTCCAACATATATTGGTTTATTAAAAGTTAATTTTGTTTTATTCATTATGATTGCACATAGATTCTCAATATAAATAATTCTATCTTTAAAATTTGGTTTAGCAATTAGTTTTTCTACTCTTGTTGGGTCACATTCTATTTTTATAGGTTTACACCTCTTTCTAATATTTTCCATAGTCTTTCCAAAAACTGAATTGTTCATTAGCTTATAAAAGTCTTTTTCAAAGTCATTTGTTGCACTAGTTCTCATCTGCGTGTTTAAATCTATGTAGTTCTTCAACCAATCTGATTGCTCAAACTCTATTACACGATGAATTTTCTTAAGTTTTAGTCCAAGCGATAAACATTGTTTTAAGTTTCGATAGTGAATTACATATTTTTCCTTATCGTATAAAGTTGTTAACAGTTTTGATTGTTTTGAGGTGCTAATGGCTAGTCTTTGTGATAGTCATGCAATTCTTTAGGATATTCAAGATCAACTTCTAATATGTAACCAGTACTAGAATCATCAGGTATATTTGTGAAATCTGTTTCTTTTATCTCGTCCTTACTTAACCATCTAAATTCCTTATACGGTAAGTATTGATTCATTGCCCACCCATACAAGTTATTAGCATCCAAGTACATTAAGTAAGAATCTTCTTTATTTTTATCGTAATCTTCCATATACTTATTGTTTGCTTTTACATATCTTTTACTACATTGTGAAATTCCACCTCTTATACCTTTCTCTATCATCAATACCATATCGTAATCAGTTAATAACTCTAGTTTTATAGTTGTCATCTTTAACATTGCATCCCAAGCTAAACCTGGTGCTGTCATATACCAAGCTGGATCGAGAACATAAGCTTTAAGACATGTTTCTCTAAAGTTCTCAAACACATCTGCTAATAACAATAATACATCAGTTTTTAGATATAAGTCATGGTATTGTCCGAGATTTTTAATTTTAAATGTTTTCCACACTTTCTTTGCATGCTCATAATCCTCATCACTTATATGTGTTTTGTTAAGCTTGTTGAAAAATGCTTTCTTTGGAGGTGTTTTTTCTGTTTAAACTTATTCCAATCACTAGCATAATCGTACGGGTAAACACCTTTTCTTGTTACAAGGTTAAATTGTTCTTCATCAGGATAGAAGTGTTGTGTGTGCACCATTTGTTCTCTCGTTAGGTTTGATGATAATTTGTCTAAACTACATGCCATAAATCTAAATGAATCTACAAATTTTAATTTGATAGTACCAACTTTTTTACTGAATGATATGTAGCGTTGTTCGTTATTAGGTATTAATTCAATTTGTTCTTTATTACATCCTAGTTCTTTTATAAACAAGTGAGAGTCATATCCAGATAAGTTATGTATAATCACTGGTACAAACTTAGGTATTTTAACTTTTAAATTACAGTTGTTACATAATGCAGCTACAAACTCTCCTGTTATATGATCGTGATGTTTAACTTTGTGGTTTTCTGGTGTATATTTTACTTTACAGTAAGAACAGGATTGGGATTGGTTGAACTCTTTTATTTGTTTACGTGTTAATGGTAATTCATTATTTTGACTATATGTGTTTGAAATTTGTTTAGCTTCTTTCGTTAACATTCTCATGAACTTCTTAGCTGCATCTTTACCTCTATACACAACAGGATTAGTTTTACTTCCATCACTTTTTACAATATAGTAACAGAATCCAGATGGTTTGTGCTGTTGATATTTTTTGGTATATGACTCATCTTCTGGGTAACATTGTTTACATCCCATAATCTTATGCAATAGACATTCAAAATCAGCATAAATCACAAATGGCATTTTCATCGTATATTGGTAGTTTTTAAATTCAACATATGTATCGTTTGATGGCATTTCTATCTTAACAGCTTCGTGAGTAGAACAATCTTTTTCGTGTTTATCTAATGCACTTTGTGAGTAAAAATATAACAAGCATCTATCACATAAGTATTTTCGAGCTCTCCATTTCGTTATTTGGCTGCTTACTAATTTACTTAGATCTTTAATCCAACAATAGTGTGTTTTATTTTGTTTTTTATATATAATAAATTCACATGGCTGTCTTTTTTGTTTTTAGTATAATATAAAACGTACACTATATATTTTCCATTATCACTATATGTATAAACGTTAAATGATATATTGAGTCGTCTTTCAATTTTTGGGATGTCACTTAGTTTTACAGGAAAATGAATATCTTTTAATTTTTCTTCAAAGTCTATAACGATATGCTTGTACTTTGATGGTCGTTGTGGGTCTTTTTCAATAGGATGTAATGAGAAGCAATTGAATACAAGAAACACTTTTCATCTTTGTTCTTTACATTGATAACAGCTTGTTTCCTTTTGATTTCATTTGGCAGTTCTATGTATGATGATCCTCTATATGGTGCATATTTATTAAGAGCTAATTCTATGTAGTTTATATTTGTAAGAGTCCATCCAGAACCTCTAGCTTGGAACTCATCCATTCTTGCTCGTAATATTTCTTTAGCATCACTTATGAATTCTTTTAGATTGGTTGATTGGAATACCTCTTTGTTATTAATGTTGAAGTAAATGTCTTGAATCTCTTTACCTTTCTTATATTGACAGCTTATTAGTAGATTAGCCTTTAACGATCCATGTTTTTGTAAGCTGATGTTCAATCTGTTTATTAAAGCTTTTGATGTTGAATTGATATATTGTTCTAGAGGATCGTGTTCTTTATAAGTTGTTATAAATCTCCATGTTTCTAATCTTGATTTGAATGCTGTGCTTTTAAGTTTTACATCGATTGGTACTGATTCAACTTTGATTCTTGGTTCTTCAAATACTTCTTGTTTAAATGGGAATATATCTCTAATTTGTCTTCTGCTTTGTTCATCATCATATTGTTTAAGAAGGTTTATCAGTTCTGCTTTTCTTAATCGGGAATATCTTCTGATTCCCCTCTCTTTACATTGTCTTCTTAACTCTACTACAGTAAATCTATTATAATTACTCATCTTATTTATTATTAGAAAATCTTACTATAACTCAATTTTTATCTTCGCAGGATTATTTCAGTTCATTTTTGTACTATTTTTACTTCCCACAACACTTAACATTGTACACTCCTGCCATTGTCTACATATTACGCGTTGTATTAGAACACGACTTTAATGAGAATATCCCATCAAAGTCACATATACACATATTAAAATTAAATCATTTTTGTAAACTTACTCATCATCATCATCATCATCATCACTACCATATTTATATTCATCATCACTACTCAAATCAGATGTTTTTTGTTGCATTATTAATATTTCTTTTTCCTTTAACAATATTTGCTTCTCTAGTAGTGCTGCTAAGAGTTTAAGATCATGATGAATTAGTTTAAGTCTATTATGTAATAAATCAAATTCTTTCTCCATATTTATTATATAGAAAGCCAACAAAAATGAGATAAATTTAAAAAATCTAAGAATAAAAACGAACATGACTAGTGCTAAGGAAATATTATCTTACAAACCTATATTTGATTGTGTATGTAAATATTTAGATATTGGTGGTTATAATGATGAAGACAAAATAAATTTTAGCGTGTCCATAGGTATGTTAGATCATTTGTTCAAGAAAGCCACTAAAGAAAACAACTCATTTCTTATACAAAACATTCTCTATGCAAACGTTATGAATTTGTCTGATGAGATATTAGATTCACTGACCGATGAACAATGGTTATCTATAGGTTATGATGATTATGAGGGGGAATATAACTATGATCACATTACAGAAGATTTCATACGCAAATATCAGGAGAAAGTTAATTTGAGTGAAATATGTTTATGGAAAAAGTTATCGGAAGAGTTTATAAGAGAATTTGCAGATAGAGTTGATTGGGGGATTATTTCAGGAAGCCAAGACTTATCAGAAGACTTTATAAGAGAATTTGCAGATAGAGTTGATTGGGAAGAAGTATCGTATAATCAAAACCTATCTGAAGAATTTATTAATGAGTTTATAGATAAAGTTGATTTTGATGCTATATCTTATGGAAACAAACTCTCTGAAGCCTTTATATGAGAACATGCATATAAAGTTTCTTGGGGGTGCTTATCTGGAACTCAACAATTATCTGGAAACCTTATAAGAGATTACGTTGACAAAGTAGATTGGGAAGCAATTTCAATATTTCAAAATTTAACAGAAGGATTTATTACAGAGTTCAAAGACAGAGTTCATTGGCATAACATCTCAATTTATCAACACCTCTCTGTAGAGTTTGTATATTTATTTAGACATTACGTAGAATGGAGAGTTATAATAAGAAAATATCATAATCCCGATTTAGGTAGTATATTGAATTTAGCATTCGATGTTAGATGTTTTTTTAATGTTTAACTAATTAACTTTTATGACTATTATATCATAAAAGTTGTAGCCTTAATTATCAGATAATAACCTATCATACAAGCGATCTATACTGTTAATCAATTCTTCTTCTGATAGTGATGTCCAAAACTCATTGCCTTTACCTTTACGAATATCTAGTTCTTGCTGCATTAGGTTGAAAACTTAATAGTGTTAGGATCTCTAAACTTTTCATATATTATTACGTGATTCGGATATTTTTCTTCTGCTTCATTAAGAGGCTTGTATAGACTTCTCTTTTGGCATCTGATAGCATAATAAGGGAAAGGATCATTAGGTTTGTTCTTCTTATATATGATTAGGCAATTATCTTTTGAAACCTCATCTGTATATGGTGCTGCGATTGTTTTAAGACGGTTTATTTCCTTTTCTTGTTTCTCATTGTTTATACGTAATTCATTCATTTGTTGTTCTATTTCTTGTACCTTCGTTTGTAGTTGTTCTTTATCGTCAAGGTATTGTTCAGCATCTTGTGCGAAGTAGTTTTCAATAATATCATAACACTTATCATAAAACTCTTTAGACAACCAGTGAGCTATAGCAATAAATATTTTTTTATAAACGTATGTTCCTGAGACAATTGATGTTGTTTCTTTATCTCCTCCTTTTACTAGGTATGTAGAGCAACTCCTACGATTATAGGAGCTGGTTTTTTGTTATAGTATTCTATTAGTTCTTGAGATTCTTTATTTTTCAGCCAATTATCAAACCTTTTTCCACCATCTTGATACAGTTTAGTATCATTGAAATATCCTGTACTCTTATCTATAATCAATTTAAAATCACCAAAAATACCATACCAATAATTGTCTTTAATCTGTTCATAGCAAATATCGTTTAAACTAAGAGAATTATCCATAGTACTCATATTTATTATATAGAAAATCTTTATTTTTAACTTTATTTCGTTACCACCTGCTACTTTTCTAATAATTTCCACAGCCGGAATTCCGACCCTGGAAATATATTCTATGAGTTCTTATGAATTTTTATAATTAAAGGAAGCTAATTTTTCCTGCTCGTAACATATCTCATCCAAACCAGCCTTTTATGGAATAATAGCCATAAAAGACAAACATTTATATTTACACTAAAACATTACTTTTATCTATCCAGCTATTATGTGAATCATCAAAACCTAGCCATTTAACATATACTTTATCACCTTTCTTTCTTAACACCTTTTCCACCAAGTATTCATCTTTATGTTTCGTCTTTAATAGTTCTGGTTCGTAAAATCTACCTTGCACATCTTCCTCTTCTAAATCTTTAATTCTATATGTAGGCGAATTAGATGGAATAACTTCACTGATAACAAATACTTCTGTTGACCAATTAGGTGTATATCCTTTTTCAAATAACCCTTTCGATTTACTTATACGAACATGATCACCTAATTTGTATTTGGGTTTAACACGCTTATATTCTTTCTTATACACTTTCTCCAATATTATTCGCTCATTCTTGTTATTAACTTCTATAGGCTTTAAACCAATTGTTCTATGCACTTTATTATTATACTCACTAACCAATGTTGGTAATATCTCTATCCATTTATAATTTCCTTGTGTTGTGAACCTTTTCCACATGTTTTGTTTATGTGTTCTATTAAATCTCTCAACAACAGAAGCTTTCTTACCACTATAGGTTGAGTAATGATTAATCTTATTTTCATCCATTAACTTCTTAAACTCTTTATTGTAAAACTCTTTACCTTGATCAGTTTGTAAGTTACTAGGTTTTCTCGTTCTTAATATGGATTCGAATGCTTCTGTAACATTTTTACCACTCTCATCTTTAACAGGAACAGCAAACGCATATTTAGAGAACGCATCTATAAAGGTTAGCAGAAACTTATAACCTTTATTTAATTTAGAAACACCTTTTAATACTCCACTATCCATTTCAACAAGATCAGCTTGCCAAAGATCATCGATACCTTTTATAACTACACTTAATCTGTCAAAGTTTTTTCTAGATGGTTTATGAATTTCTTCTATAATGTCTTCTCTAATACCTTTACCTTCTTCTAGTCAATCGGGCTTTTTAACGAATTGAGTTTTAGTAACACCACATACAGAACAAATACCTTTCTTTAGATATCTCCCATTCTTTGTTTGTTCAATTCTAATGGTATCTTTCTCCGTATCTGTTAACTTCTTACACTTAACACAATACATCATCATTATTTATTGTATAGAAAATCAAATATCCATATTTATTATATAGCAAACGTCCTTAGGAAACCTCTTTTTCTATGTACATTATAACAAACAAAAATTGACCCTCTTCTATAGCTGAATTTTTATTTGGTTTAATTGTAATTATATCGTTCTTGTTAAAGTTAAAGGTACATTTTCGATCAAAGTATCACCTAAATATATGTCTAAAAAGTATTTATCCAAACTTAATTCCATGTGCATTATTTTTCCATTATAGAGAAATGTGTAACCATTAGAAAGATTGAATATTTTAAAGATTGGCTCCTTAACATTCTTAATTCTCAATCGGCATAATAAAGGTATAGTTTCTTTCTGCATAATCAATTTAGTAGTATCCATCCTAATCTTTTCAATATCTTCTTTCTTTATGTATGTGTCTTGTAACGTTTCTAATGCATCTTCAAATCGTTTTCTATCGTTCTCTAATTGGGCTTCTATTGACCTAAGTTGACTTACACTAACAACATCATTTAAATTCTCCAACAATTTTAATTTTTCTTCACTAATATCAACATTATCTTTTCTATCTTTAACATTACCAAATATATCCATACTCATTTATTATACAGAAAATGTCCATCCTAATTTTTCAAAACATTTCTTTAACATCTCTATTTGTTTAGGTGAGTGCTTAAAATCAATATCAACATAAACATCATGCTTTTTCAACAGATAGTACAGTACACATTTTAAGTTAATAAACAATACACTTTTCGGATACAGTTCTATAAAGATCTCATGTAACTTTTCAAACTCGTTTATAAGTGTTTCTTCCATATGTTGTAATTTTAGTGGTTTTTGATCGGTAAGGTGATAGTGTATTAAATAGACATCATCATAATATTTTGTGTATTTGTTTTTCTTTAGTACTTCTAGAACATCTTTTGTTGATATTAAATCTTTTGATATATCTCTAAATTCATCATTTAACACCTTGAACACATCTTTAGAAATAATTTTATCCTGTAAAGCTTGCAAACGAGATAACTGCAACGTAAATCTTTTTATAGTATCATACCATGGTTTTCTTACGCAAGCAGCTCTCATTCCTTCACAAGTACTGTAAACCCAACCACTCTCTACAGAACAATCATTACAAATGTATCTACTCATACCTTTTGTTAATGACTTACTACTACAATTACTGCATTCTAATGGTCTAGAGCTATAATTTGACAACAAGTCCTTTAAGGTAATTATTGAACGCAACTTTTCCAACTCTTCTTCCGTGTACAAAAATTTAGGTATTAACATTTTCCATAAATCAATAACATTATATACGTTGTTTCTATCTTTTAAGTCTATCTTGCTAACATCCTGAAAATACTGATAAAAATTATATTTATCTAGTGCATCTAGTTCATCTTCATGCTTCTCAAAATAATCTAAAAATCTATTGTGTATAGCTTCCATATTTATCTTAAAACAAAACTTTTATGGATATAAACCATAAAAGCACTTAATCATTTTTAATCATATACATAACATCACTAAAAGAATACCCTTGATTTAAAAGATTTAAAACCTTAACACAAAGATGACCACATATAACTGAATTAAAGTCTTGTATTCGCTCGTCATTGTAAAATAAGTTTTCGGTGCTAAGATATTGTACTAGTTGTTTAGGAGGAACACCACCATAAGAATCGAACACGTACTTTATGTTGTTATCTTTCCAATAGCATATCCAATGAGTACCAATGTTTTCTGATTTATCAAGGTTAACTATACCACACTCATGTACATAGGGTTTTTGTGGAAGTTCATCACTCATAAATACACCTCTAAATCGTTTTATCTTTAATTCTTTAACCAACCTCTCTATATCGAAGTTGGTCAATGGTTTTAGTTTTTTGACTTCTTTGGTTTACCTGCTCCCTGCTTTTCTTCCATAGCCATATTGTGTCTTTTTTGTTCTTCAAGTTCTTGTTTATTCTTCTTAGCATCCAATACAGTTTTAGTAATCGCTGCTGCAACGCCTGCTAATGAACCAACTGCTCCTAAAGCTGCTAAAATGGCTGGAATTGTAAAAATAAAACTCTGCTCTGCACCCATATGCTCTTTCTTAGTCTTTTTCATTTGTGCAGTAGTTAAAGTTAAATCCATTCCTTTACCTTCTTTAATTTTCTTAGATTTATCACTAAGTTGTTTCTTTGTTAATACATGATCAATATTTAAATCCTTTAGTTCGTTGTAAGGAACACTAAACATACAACCTTTAATAGAACACATCTTCCTATTTATTTAAGAGAAAATCTTACTTTGTAAAAGTACAGTTGTTGTAGCTCCACCAAAATCAATTAAGGAATCATTCTCATCTGTTATCCTTATCTCAAAATTATCAACCTTGTCTTTAGATATAGGGAAAAATAATGGATAAGTAGGCTCATAAATAATACTATGTTTAAACTCGGCATCTGTTTTAAATGAATCTATAATTCCTGTTTCTCTATGTGTGTATTCTGTATCTTTAACAAACATACCAGGGCGCTTTAACTTATAAGTGGTGGAACTGGGGAAGTACAATGTATCTGCCGCTTGGTGGTGCTAGTGCTGTTTGGTGTAAGAGAAACTGAGGAGATGCCAGAAAATGCATTGCTTAGCGCAAGAAAAAAACGTAAATATTTTTGCCCATATGCACACACTAGATAAAAAAAAATAGTAACCATAAGAATGTATTTACAGTTTTCAAATTAACAAACTAAAGCTCAGTATGTAGAAAAAGAAATTTTAAATTTAAATTTAAAAAGGCAAATGTTTTAAGAAATTCTACTTACCCTAGCTAGAGGAAAGTTTTGTCAATTTTCTCACCGATTTTGCAACTGATGCAGATCTTCTTTCCCTTGACATTTCTTTCGCGCGAAAAATGAAACGACACTTAATGTAATGAAATTCTAACTTTGGTAAATACATGAACAGGTGATCCTCTGAACAACATACATTTCGGAACACTGGTATTTCGTACAACATTTCCACACAATCAGAAAATACGTCACCCCAAAGTGCATCTTCTTTTTGTAGTTTCTGTTCCAACACCTTGTCGACGTGTCTTTTTACATCATAAAATGCTATAGAGGGGTATTTGAGGTAACTATAATCGTTGCCCCCAAAGTCTTTTAACCGAGTAAGAATATGAACGGCATTTGTATCGCTTGGAGATTCAGAGTCACTTTGCAAAGATGCCAAGCAATTTTTTCACGAAACAAGTTGTTTACTTGCACTGTGAAGCAAGTAGCCACACAAATAATAAATTACATTATTCCCCCTTACGGTTGTGCTCTGATCACTAGCGGATAAATTAATAGGGTCTAATTCCGGTTCAATGTCAGTTAGTGTAATTGATTTCTTTATGTGGTCTTGAATGCCTTCCTTTATTTCCTTGCTTTTGTTTATCTCCATTTGAGCCATAGAACTTATCTGATGCGTAAAGGATGTTAACTTTCCATCAACGGAATCTTCACAGTTTGCTTTTGAAGAAAGTGCTCCTTTCACGGGTACATATATGGACTGAAGCAGGTGAAGGTGGAAGAAATCAATTGATGTCGGATGATCATCACTACTCAAACCACGTATAAGACCAAAATATCTTTCAGCAGGATCTTGGTAAAATTTAGCTGTTAAAACATATTTGTAGCCTGAGGACCAAAGCAATTCACACAATTCAATAGTGCTTTTAACTGTTACTCGAAGAGATTCTAAAGTTTGTTTGGATGCAAAGGTGTTGTCTGAACGCTGAAGAATTTCGAAGAAACGTATCAATACATTGTGAAATTTGTCTCCTTTCCGAAGTTCTTCTATTGGGCGTTTGGAATTCAATGCGTCAAAAACCTGATTTATGTCTTGCGTGAATAACTCTGTATCTTCGCTGCTTTCGAAGCCGGGCACTCCAAGTTCTCGGTAAAATTTCATACCTGTTGCAACTGTTCTACTGAAAAGCTGTGTGGCTAATTTTACACTCATGTTCTGAAATGCCTTAGGGTTTATGTGAGAAGAAGTTAATTTTGGAACTACTCTCTTACTAGTGTGTGATTTGGTCTCGGAATCATATAGTTTTCTGTAGTAATCAAACCGCACAGAACGACCATTGTAAATTACACTTCCAAATTTTTGAAAATTATTCCTAATACATTTCATGATGTGACAAATGTCTCCCATTGCAAAAATTTGTCTATTGGCATCGCAGGGATTAGAAATGAAATTCCTTATATTGCCTAAATTTCCTGATATTCCTAAATTTTTCCAAGCCTTTTTGTTTGGTTGACTACCATCGCATGTGAAAGCCACTACCCTGACGTTATTATTTTCTAACTGGATAATCACTTGTAAGATGATTTTTGCAAGTGTATAACCATCAGTGGCATTCTTGCTTAAGTAAATTGCAATGGGTTGCACCCACGATTTCATAAGAGGAGCGAGAAAAAATACTAAAGCATGGTCGCCTAAAAAATTCTTATCTTCTTCTTTCGTGAATTCACCCATGTTCACAAAACCATCGACACTACACTTGCTGGAATTGTATCTAATATCCTCACGTAATTTTACTTCATCAAAAATCAGAACACAATTACGACCATTTTCATCACTATCTTCCATGCCCTTAGCTATAGCTCAATAGCTGAGAGAGCATGAGGATTTATGCCATAATTACACTTGAGACCGCGCAATAATTTACGTAGTAAAAAAACGGAAAGCAAAGGTAACAATTGATGATTCGCACAATGTTCATATCCTTTCCTTGATTTTATTAAAAAAAGCAAACTTTCCAAAATGAATTCTGATTCATAGCGCATTCCGCATTTCTTTGATTCATTCTTCTTTGTCATGGTACGAACGACTAGTTTTTGTTTGTCCGGTAGTCTTTCCGTTTTGTACTGTCTTATAATAGTTCGTAATTTTTCAATTTCTTTGATGTGATCACGTCGCTTCTTCTGGTTTCGAGTGAGCATGTGTTTTAATCGTTTCACTTCTCTACGAAGACGCATTACTTCATTTGCAAGGTTATTTGAATTACTTGTACTTGAGCTTTCTTCAGCACTATAAACTACTGGTGTCGCACTACCTGGTTTTGGGTTCGAAATTACTTCCGATTTCTTTTTCTTCCGGGGAGAAGGGGGCGCCGACGTTTAGATGGGATTTTTCGTTTACGCGGGTTGAAACTTAAATAGCTTGCAATCCCGGGAAAATTATGCGGCACAGCATTTGGGGTTAGTTTCCATTTGTCAAGTTTTATTTCCACTAGTTTCCCTTCTACTGTAAAAGAATCTACTTTCACTAACATGTCATCACTGAAATGTATATCACAAACACAATCATTCAGGGTTAACGCACGGTCACTTCTAGGAATTTTTCTGTTCCACTAGTCTAAACAATCTTTTGGAGGTCTAAAAAAATGCCTACCATCGCCTTTAGTATGTCCTGACTTACAACCTGGCACAAAACAACCTGGCATGATAAAAAAAGACTTATTTCAAATGATTTTAAAACTCTCACAAGAACCTCACCGGCACTAAAATTACACTTAGATATGTACTTTGTTTTCCCTCTGTTTTCACCAAACGAACGGCGCGCCGCATGGTGTTGGAATTTGGAACTATTTGAGTCTAACTACGGGGTCTTATGGAAGGTGCACCACTTGCAGTTTAAAGCGCCCTGAACATACCATCTGCTATATTACAGTGAACATTAATTGTATCGAACGGATAAAACTTTGGTAACTTACTTTCAATATGTGTTTTGTTCTTTCCTAAAAATTCATAAAAGCTAAATCCTAGAACAGTACCTAAATTTCCCATTGTGATATCAATATCACCTGTTTCTATTTTTACTCTATTTGTTATACGATCCTCTTTTAACGTTATGTTTATGGAGCGAGATTTTAAATAATCATTAAGACTGTTTAAGCTGTATTGTCCATTTGGTATAATAACAATTTCATTTCCATAGATAAACGACGCATTATGTGTAACGTTTGGAGTTAGATATGTACTGTAAAACCCAACTAGTCCTATACCTAAATAGTTGTTACTGTTGTCTAATTCGTAATGGAGTTTCTTCTTTAAAACAGAAGTATCACTCGTTAACTTAAATACCTTAGCCATTTATTATATAATAAATGAATGAGTTTGATTTACCTAGAGATATTCCAAGAGAGAAAGTAATCAAGTTAATAGAAGATGTCATTCAAAAGTTAGAATACAGTTTAAAGAAGAAAAAGAGAAAACTGCGAATTGTGAAATATGCATACTACACTTTGATTACGTTATCGGTTGTACTTTCTGCAACAACTGGGTTTATTAATATTTTTATACCTGTAACAATTAGTCGATATTAACAACGTCTCTTGCAACTGGAAGTGCTATAATAACAGGTTTGTCTTCTAAGTTAAACATAAGCAAAAGAAAAGACGAATATAAAACCATTGTCACTTGTATTAACTCATTTAAAGAACAGTTAGAGATGATAATAACATTAAATGGTGAAATGGATAACGAATATATAAAAGATACGTTACTTAAGATCAGAGAATAACTTAAAGATATAAGATCATAAAAGGGACGATTTTCTCTATAATAAATGAGTAAGAAAAATATTAATTGGGATGTAAAAGAGATGATAAAAGAAACAACAGCTAAAAAAAGAAATGGAGAACTTATACCTTATGATATTCGATGTCTTACAGTGGGTCCATCTGGGTGTGGTAAGACGTTTTTGCTATTTAATTTTTTATTACAGCCAGGTTGGTTAAACAATAATTACTTCTATATATATTGTAAAAGCATGAATCAGCCAAAGTATGAGCAGTTGAAAGATCGATTTGAAAAAGCAGAACTAAAGTTTAAGAAGCAAATAGCAACGTTCTTAAGCGGTAATGATACTATTGTACCTATTGATGAATGTGAAAAATACTCTGTCGTTGTGTTTGATGATTACATTTTAGAGAATCAAGATACTGTTAGAAATTACTTTACAAGAGGTAGGCATAGACATTTAGACTGTTTCTATCTTGCACAAACATATTCAAAAGTACCTAAACAGCTTATAAGAGATAACGTTAACTTCCTATGCATATTCAGACAAGATGATACTAATCTTAAACATGTGTATAATGAGTTTGTTGGAGGGGATATGTCTTATGATAAATGTAAAGAGATATGTTCAAAATGTTGGCAAGAAGATTATGGTTTTATAGTAATTGATATGACAAGGAAGGTAAACAATGGTAAGTATAGGAACAAGATAAAACACTTCTTAAACGTTTGACGATTTTTCACGTTTTACGTTTTAACGTTTGATGTTTTTTTACGTTTATTGACGTTTTTTGACGTTTTTTCACGGTTATTGATGTTCTTTGACGTTTATTGGCGTTTGTTCGTTTTCTATATAATAAATGGATGAGAAAAATATTAATAAGAATATCAAGTTAAAGGAGTTCTTGATAAAGGGCTTCAAATCTTGGAAGAAAGAAAGAGCAGGTATATATGATAAATTTAAGACACAAGAACAACCTGTAATTGATGCTATTCAAAACTTGGGAAGTGAGATCAAAGAAGTAGCAGAACAAAATAAAAATCTAATAACTGAACTTGTTCCAGTTGTACATAAGACGGCTTCAATAGATCCTAGTCTACTAGAAACACCTAAAAAGATAACTTATGATAGTTCTCCAAGTAGTAGTGATACACCTATAACGGGGGAAATAAAACAAATGAGAAAAAAATTAAAGACAAAGTGGAAGGAGTAGAGCCTTTAACAACAGCTCAATCATTTGGTAAGATTGCAACGAAATATTATAGTAAAAGAAATGATAGTGTATTTGGAATAAGAACTGTAGAAGATGGAAAAATAATAAATAAGATAGGAAATTCTGAAGCTAAAGTGAATGGTGATGATTTGATAATTAATGGTAAAACTTATAAAGGAACAGAAGGTCTATGGGAATTGTTAACGATGAATACTAATAAAACCATTGAAGATTATGATGATGACGATTTTGAACAGTACAAGGAAATAATAATAGAATCAGATGCTGCCTTCCAAAAATATAATCGAGATAAAAAGTAGCATCTAGTAGAGGTTCTAAGGACATTAATATTATTAAGCCTATTTGGGATAATTATATTAAACCATCTTTACCTCCTACTCCTAAAAAGAACACGATACCTAAAAGGACTGGTGAAGGAATTAAACAATATACAGATATACCTAAAGAATATATATGGATGGATGATGTGAGAAAGTTAATTGATCGGTTAATAGTTATAGATGGAGAAGAAAAGGCTGGTAATAATAACTTTTATAATGAGAAAGTAGGTATAGTGAGTATGATTAATAATAGCTTTCACAATTTAATCCTAATGATCCAAAAGGTATAGGTTATTTGATTAAGATCTTAAATACATTACCACCACAATTCTGGAATGATGAGAAGCTTGGAAAAGGATTAGTAAATGATTTGATTAATAAACTTCCAGTTGAATTACATATTCCAGGTTTTAGATTTTGCGGGCCTGGGACTAAGCTTCAAGAAAGGTTAGAGAAAGGTGATAAAGGTATTAACCCATTAGATGAGGCTTGTAAAGAACACGATATATACTACAGAGACAATAAAGATACAGAGTCAAGACATATTGCAGATAAGGAACTAGAAACTAATGCGTGGAAAAGAGCATTTAGTAGTGATGCGTCAATTGGTGAACGATTAGCTGCTTTTGGGGTTGGTACTGCTATGAATGCTAAGGTTAAGTTAGGATGGGGGTTATAAGTTTTTAAATGTTATTATGTATGATTCTTTTATGGGTATATCCCATAAAAGCGTTGTTTCAAGATTTTCTTTATAATAAATGGATAGTGTTGAGAGTTACGAGTTACAGAGTTTTAAAGCTAACACAAGAACATTTAATAATTTGAATGAAGCTAACAAAGATATTGAGTTTGATTTCGATGTGGGGGATGGCTTTATACATCCACACAAAGCAGATTGTCATATGACTTTTGAAGTTGTTGGTGCATCAGTTGGAGGAACATTTGGTGCAAATGATACTATAAAACTTGTAGATATCTTCTTACCATTCTTCTTTTCTCAAATTGAGAAAGCATGGAGTTGTTATAGATAAGATTGAACTACCTGGAATAACATCTACAGCTATCGGGACATTAAAGATTTCTAAACCAGAAGTTGAATATCTAAAACAAGCAGGATTTGAAACGGATGATAAACTTGGTCTAAGAAAGGACTTTAGTGTTTTGTACCCATTAAGAATAATTCCAGGCTTTTAAAGTGATTATAAAGAGGTTATGTGGAAAGGTGGATTGAGAATAACATTTACAAAAGCTAACAACAATAACGATGTCTTGTACAAATGAGCTGGATCAGGAGCAGGTGCAGCAGCTCCTCATGATGGAAAAATAACAATAAAAAGTATGGAGATAAGAATGCCTATTGTTGAATACGAATCTAATTATGGAAACAAGTTAAAGCTGAATATTCTTAAAGAACCTAAAATCATGTTTTCATTCCATACTTATCAATGTGTTCAGAAGACTTGTAGGTTCTTTCTTGGAGTTTGACGTTACTACTCAATTTAATTCTAGACAATTTGATATGACTGATTTCGTAGTTGTAATGTTCCAAACTGATAGAAGTGGTAAACAAACAGCAGATGCAAGTAAGTTTGATCATTGTAAGGTAAAGAATATCTATCTTAAGAATGGAAGGAATGAGGTATTTCCAAAAGAATCAAGAAACTTAGATATTGCTAACAAGGATTATTTTAAGATGTACGAAGATTATACTGCATTTAAGAGAATAACATGTGGCAATACTGAAATGTACTATGATCCTAAAGAGTTTATAGATAACAGACCAATGTATGTGATTAATTGTAGTACGAGGAATAATGTATCGGTAAATGAGAGAACAAACATAAAGATTGTAGTAGACTTTGCAGAAGCTGTGGCTGCTGATACTATATGTTATGCGATTTTAATTGGGCAAAAGAACTTTACATATGATCCCAAGAATGAGAAAGTAGTAGAAGAGTTTTAGATAGTTAAATGCATGTTTGTATTGTTTTATGGAAGTTTTTCCATAAAACGAAATTGATAAAAAATGATTAACTCCCGACAAGCTCTAGAGACTAACCTCAATAACCGACTGATTTTTAAAAAGTTTAATATAATAAATACGATGGCGAGTCATATTGAACTTTTAAATAAACTTGGAAGTCTTGAACAAAAACAGGTTATTGGATTAAGAGAATTAGAATTAAATACAGAATATAAGATTGTGAAAATGGAAAAGATTAAAACATTCATTAAGTATGGAAAGAGCATTTTAGTTGAGTGTAAGGAGTTTAAGGTCTTTCTTCCACCTAGATTTACAAAACACTTAACAGATAAAATGATTGATGAGATCGTTAAAGATGGAATAAAAATCAAATACACTGGTTTAAAAGATAATTATCCAACTGTTGAGTTCTGTATGTAAATTTCAAATGATGATCGGTTTTGGAAACCCAAAAAATAATAAAACTGATCAAAAATATGTTGTCAGAAGTAAAAAATGGAGTGGATAGAATGGATCCTCAAAAGAAATTTATACTTACTAATAATTTCAATGTAATTGTGAAAAATGTGCAAACCGAAGTTCAAGTAGTTTTTGATATTAATGGCTGTCTATTCAGCTTGAATTATGATCAGTGGACAGAGTTTAGGAAGTCATTGTTTCCTATAGAGAACGAGGTTAGCAGAAGATTCCATTATCAATATCCAAACTTGTAATTTTAAGTATGTTTTAAGTGTATAAATGTTTTTATAGTATCAAGACTATAAAAACTAAGACTTTTGGATATACAGAACATAATGTTATTTGAATTTTAATGATATATGTATAAATAAGTATATCCTTAGAGTTATGCAACCTACAAAACATTCGATAGGTATTAAATTTATTCGTCTATTGATTGTCGTTTGAATTTTGAAAATCGGTTAATATTTGATGTATAGCAAATTCGAAATTTCGGGAATTTTTGACGGGTTTATTTTTGAGTTTTCGGGAAAATATTATTCTTTAAAAAAGTCTTAGAATTTTATTGTGATTATGGTAGTATTTTTTATTTTTTCGATTTGAAGAAAATTAGTAGGGCTATTGAAAAACGGAAACATATCCTGAGGGTTATGCAACCATTTATGCATTTTATAAAATTGGATATGTTATTAGTATTCATTTGCCGTTTGAATTTTTGAAATCGGTTAATTAAGAGCCAAGCTATTGAATTTTAACGTTATTTGGGGGTAAGGCTGCCAGTGTTGCCAACTCACTTTTAACAATTATCATATTTATTACTAATGGGGTGAATTCATCCCGATATGTTTTAAAGTGATATCTTGAAAAATTAAAATCCTGGAACGTTCCGAAAAAATATTTTGTTGGAGACACTGACTTTTTTCTTTTATCTTGCAACTTAGGATTTAGTTCTGATATTCTGGTATCGCTGAGTGTTAATGGGAAGGAAAGAGAGAAAGAGACTGGAGAGATATTTCGTCACGGATTCAATGACGTCATGTATTACGTTTTCTCCCCGAAGGAGACTACGTCATTGTACAGCGCCATCTCTCCACTGCTAGCTAAAAGTTCTGTTGAAGGAAGATTCTAATGCATATATATGTATGTTGGTGTGAGAAGAAGGAAAGAGAATCGGATTGGAAGGTCCTGTGCTGGTACTGGAATCGTTCAAATGAATCAGTGACAGATCACCTATTCCAGTAAATGCTACATTTGTTATATTTCTACTCATTAAATTTTTAAAACTAATTATTAACGGATTTTCACGATTCAAGTGTCAAATGAAAGCTTGGAAACTGGAGATTAACATGCAGTAAATATATTTTGTGTAGGATTCCATGTAATATTTTAGATGTAAGTTTTTATGATTTTAAATGTCATAAAAGCCTATGCGATCTCACTTTGCGCTATCCCTCTGTGTTAGAGTGTAATGGTTAGTGGTGGGTTCATAATTTTTTGGTAGTTAGGGGTTGGAGGGGAAATGCGCCAAAAGTAAAAGCAAAAACTATTGGAAGAAAATGCTTTTATCATCTACAATATATTTTATCCCGAACACTGTATCATTAATATAAATCTCATTGTCAGTAACTGTAAAACCTTTATTAGCAACAACTTTGGTAAGACTTATCACTCGCTTAATCAAATGTCTATACTGAGGAAAAGGAAACCGTTCACTAACATGTTGTGGAAGAGGTTCTGGAGCTGTTTCGATTTCAAACTCCTTTATACATTTTAATCTTATACCCTCTTTAACAGTCTTCCACCAAAACAGAGATACACCATCTGGTTTCTTCTTAGGAATATTTGGGTATTTTTTTAATAAGTTCAGTTCCTTCTTCGTGAGAATATATGTTTCAAAAGCTCTAAACTCAAAATCATCATCTACTTCTTCAACTTCACTATTGTTATATTTCTCTCTTTTCTTTTTATTATAGCATGCTTTGCACTCATTGCGTCTTGTATTACCATTTCTAGAGAACTCTTGGTATTGTTTTAATTCGTTACAATTAATGCAATTCTTCATTTATTAAATATAAAATAGATACTTATTATTAAACTTTGCGCATAACGCTACTTCATTCATTTTATGTCTAAATAATCTGGTTCGAAAAAAGGGTCAAAATTGCGCTCGTAGTTAGGTATGTATACTACTGATAATTTAGTTGAAATTCATCACAATATGGCCCATGACAAACACTACCATTTTATATTGTAATGATCAGACCCACCTTAATTGAAAAATTGCGATATTTGAGCGGTTGACCGTAGAAGTTCAAACTCCAATTAGTGATAATTTCACAGCCATGTTTTATTACGAGTCTAAACTCTTTATTCAGTTGAGAGGAGGGCGTGGATCATGGATCAGAGTTCATGACGATGAGTTTTGGTGGATGATGGGTTAGAGTGTGTCACGGCGTGTGATGGGTCAAGTTTCCATTGACCCACACTCTCTCTAGCTGGGATTGTATTGGCAACACTACATTCAGTTTGGGAGATTTTTTAAAACAAATTTCTCACTATTTCTACAAAGATTTCCCCTTTTTTAAAATTAAATTTCTCCCCTAGATTGTAAGTGGTGATCTTTCTGTTTTTATGACAACACTTCACTTGAATCTTTGTTAATTGGAAGAAAGAATTGAATTTGAGCAAATTATGACCATGTGTGGGCTTTATAATGTGTTTCTTCCTTCAATACTGCTACTGTGTTTGGCCCTTTGTCAGTAGCGAGGCTATTACCAGGAACATTCCGAAAATAAGTTTCGCTAATTTTTTTCACAAGAAAACTATATCCCAAAATCCTTAATTACATTACCATTACAAAAGACAATCTTTCTGAAGTCAAGATGGTAGGAGTGAGAGCAGAGGAACAAACGGCAACGGCACATGTGCGGAGGACCGAAGAATAGAGATAAGCAGTACACCAGTGTGTCCGAGCTCAGTAGAGTGCAGACTAGTATGGGAGAAACCCTTGTGCTGGAAACACGGTCACAGATGGAAGTGCGTACCGTCATGGGCTGCGAACATGGACGTGGGACTAACGTTGCAGATATTCATCGACATCTACAGAGCAGCTATGGACACGGCGTTATATCTCGACAAATGATTGAAAGCCGGAGTGCAATATTCAATGAAGGAAGGCAGAGCATGGAAGATGAAGTCCTATCTGAGCGTTCTTCCACGGCTGCAACAAACATCGATAGAATACAGGTAATGGTATTAGCAAATAGACGCATAACTGTGTATGATCTCGCATCACCATTGACTGTTGGACGTAATTCACGACTTGTTAGAATGTCGGAAGAGGTTGGCAAAGTGGGGACCGTGAAAATTTATCCCTGATTACAAGACTGCACAGCAGGAAATAAGCTTTGAACTGCTAATACAGTATAAATGCGTGGGAAATGACTTTCTGTTTAGGATTATCACACCTGATGAGACCTGGGTACACAACTTTACTCCAGAGACCAAGACTGCTTCAATTATATGAAAACAATCTCCCTTACTCGTTACGAAAAAAATCAAAGTGTTGAAGTCCGGATGGAAATTTATGCTGACAGTGTTCTGGGACGGAAAAGGTGTCATATTGCTTGATTTTCTGACTGCAAGGGACCGCCAATGCGGTATGCCATTGCCACACACTAAAGAAAGTGAAGCTTTTGTTGCCATATATTCATTTGTGAGTGTAAGTTCGTTCCTTGGATACCAGAAGCGGATAACAGCTCCAATATCTTTTCGCCGATTTATATCGAGATCTTGAAAACTGTTGTGTCACCTGCTTCAAAGATAAGAGATGGGAAGTGTGTGTTCTTGAGTGTGGATTCTGCTCTTGTGATAAACAACTTGTCAAGCTTGACTGTTGCCCGCCTCCAATATTTGACCTCAGAAAGTTCTGTTACCTTCCTTACATATCAAGTGAGGGATAATGAAGCAAATTGTTACAACTTTGGATAAAGCTGGTACTTGGTTGCAATGCGAAGATTAAGGAGAGCAGTTTTGATGGTGTACAGATTCGTTTGTTCGGAGTTTCATTGCGGTAATTTTGTCACTGTTATCAACAACCTTTGGACAATGTCTGAAACTTGGCCGGTACAAACATATTGAAAACCCTGCTACAAAAAATGCATGTATTAAAATGGCATATGAGTGTAACGTTACATTTCCTCAACTCTCGCCTTAAACGAAGAATAAATGAAAAGCTTACCTCGAAAATTTTTAAAAGATGGAAATCAGATATCAGGTTCAATGGGATATATCTATGATGGCAGATTACTGTTGGACCTAGTGTGAGATAACCTGCGTGAAGACCGGCAGAACGCACGTTTGTAACTAAACGATGAAGCACATAATATGTATTCAGTGAGTATCAGATACCTTCAAAGCTATTTGTGTCCTTTATACCTGTTTTCGTTAGTTTGTTGTTCATAGTCAGGGTTTTAATATTGTTATTGATACTGAATATCTATTACAAATCAGTACTAGGGTTGCCAACTGGCCGGTTTTTCACCGGCGTGGTCGGAAATATTGCTATTATTTTGATTAAAGCCGGTGATCGGTACTAACTTCTTACCAGCCCCTTTACGACCATTTTTTAAAAATATGTATGTAGTTAAAGGAATTTCATCTAGTTCGAATTATAGATTTAAAAAGTAACTTTCATTCTGTAAATCCAAAACTGTCACGGGGCAGCGGTGGCTCAGTGATAGAGCGTTCATCTCTGGTGCTAGGGGTTCCGGGTTCGATCCCAGCTCCTGCCAAGTGAACTTTGTGGTGGACAAACACCGTGTGCGTGGGTTTCCTCGGGGCTCTCCCGTTTTCTCCCACTTTCTTCATTGCACCATTTCATTGATTTCTCATTATCACCGTCTCCTTTAGCCTAATCGGCATAAGCATGGGACGTAAAACGAAAAATTTCATTAAAAATTTTTCCAAAACTGTCACCTTTCACCATCTACAGGTATCAAGGAATAAAATATTTTGTTTATCTGTTCAGATAATTTTAAAGTGATAACAGGAAATGTACCCAGGAAAAATTTGAAATTTACTTGTAAGGAATTTTATACATTTATTAAGAGTAAAAAATGACTTCTTAAAGCAATTTCCTGTAGTTGAAGTTTTAAGAATAAATGTCATAAATTTCATTTTCCAAATCCAAAATTGTCACGTAAAGATTAATATACTTTTGTTCATCTGTTTTCGATATAATTTTAAAGAAGTGGCAGTTACTGGCAAATACAATAAAATGATCGATGCCGGTTTCAGTTTCTCATTTACACAGCAATGTATCTATTAAGCTTATTAGTGAATGTATTAAGGATATCCAGAACTTCGGAAGATACCAAAAGAGGATTTTCGTCGGTGTTTCCAGCAATTGCAGGAGCGATAGAGCAAATGTGTCTGCTCTGAAGGTATCTACTTTGAAGGCGATTAGTAAATGTGTACTTATATTGTAGCAATGAAGAGCTACATTAAAATGCAGGGAACATTTTGACCGTTCCTTGTAGGGGAAAGGAGGGTAAGTTGACGAGGTGTCTAAGATGACGAATTGTCAATTTCAGAGTCCTGAACTGATATGGCAACACAGCCTTCATGCGGTTGGGAAGGCACTAGTGCTACACGTGTTGGGAGATAGAAACTATTCCAATCGGTCATGTTCCAGTTGACCAGGAGTGCTTTGACTGTTTGCACGTCGGTTCGTTGTAAGATTCCGGTGTCAGAAAATAACGTCTGAAGCTGTTGTGATAAGTCCCCAGGACATGATTTTTGTTTTTTCGAAATAATGTAGTATATTAATTACATCAATAGTTCAATGTAACTCAGAAATAACCTGATGACAGATTTGTCTCTTTTGCAATAAAAAATGGTTGTTTCGCGTAAGATGACGAATCAAATAGGCGGACAAGATGGCGAATTCGTCATCTTGCCCGAACTGCGTGAGCCCAACAAGGGAGCAATTTTGAAGAATAGTTTATGACTATGTTGAGACTATGAAGATTTCTCAGCGATTCAACCAAGAAAGAAGAAGGCTGGCAAGGACTTCATCAAGACATTTATGGATAAATTTCATTACTCTCTGCGAAAAGCGGAACCTTCATCTGCAGGGAGGCTAGCTGCTTTCAACAAAACAAATGTTGAATCGTTCCTTAATGTCTATAAAGATGTTTTAAATGAGAAACACTTTGAATCTCATCAGATTTTTAACATGGATGAAACGAGCTGTTCAACTGTACCCACGAAAATCCCTAACCTATTAAGTTCAAAAGGAAATCGAAAAGTAATTAAAGTTTCTTCTTCTGAAAGAGGTGTGAATGTAAGTGTGGCTTGTTGTTTTAGTGCTGTTGGCAACTACGTCCCACCATTCTTTATTTTCCCCAAGGTACGTATGCAGGAACACTTTTTGAACAATGCTCCTCCTGGCTCTGCTGGTATCTGCAATGAGTCCCATCCCATATTACATTACAGGCAGTTAACGTGTGCAGAGAAAATCATTTTAGCCTCTTAGGATTTCCTCCGCCACCGGATGCAGCCTTTGGATGTTGCCTTCTATAGTCTATTGAAAACTGCATATAGCCGTGATTGTGATGACTACTTGATGGCTCATCCAGGTGAGAGAATCAGCATAAAGAATGTTGCTGCCATTCAACGTGGCATATAGGAGGGTGGCCACGATCAGTCACGCAGTAAAGGGTTTCCGTTCTACAGGGTTAGTGCCATTAAATTTTCAGATTTTCAGTGATTCTGATTCGAGCCATCATTGACAACCGAAAACCAACATGTTCCTGAAGTTACAGCGACCGCAGCAACTGAAATAAATGCCACGGAACATTCAACAACTATAAGGTCTAACTCAGCATCTGCATCATCTGTATCAGTACCTAAACATTCTATTCCAAAATTGTCTCGTTCCTTTTCGCAATCTAACCAAATACACTCTGAACCTGCATCAACACTTGCAGAACTTGATTCTTCCATTTTTGAACTCGGACCATCTCATGCAGACCCTGGACTCTCAAATGCAAAATCATACAATGGTCTACACCTTCTTCCTAAAGCAGTTAACAAAGGAAGGAAACAGCGAAAGAAGCTGCCTTCGTTGCTTATCACCAGCAGTCCTGTCAAAAGAACTCTGGAAAAAAGGAAAGCCGGGAAATAACCCAGTCAGAAGACAAAAGAATATATGCGTACCCAGGAAACAGGAACACAGAAACGAAAAGACAAATCTCCGTAGCATAAAAAGAAGACATGTATTAAGGATTTATATTCAGTCGACTCATTTAACTCTTCTATATCAGTGACTTACATGGACGAAGACGACGATTCCGATGTTTTGGGGGAAGAAGTGTGTGTAGTATGTAATGAATATGGTAAAAGTGAAACGTGGTTCGCTTGTAATGTGTGTCACAATTGAGCCCATGCTGCTTGTACTGAATTGTCTGTCATAGAAGCAAAATTCAAAGCATATATCTGTGACTTTTGCGCTTGAAATCACATTGCGCTTGTGTTCATATTCTTCTATTCATGTTATTATTTGTGTATTCTGGAAAATACTGCGTTTGAAATACAATAACCAGTCCAATTCTGTTCTCGCTTTTTGTCTCGTCATCTTACCTACCTATGGAAGTTATCTTACCCGCATAGGAGGGTAAGATGACGAAAGCGATATGGGGTCAATAAAAGTGAAATATTATCGTAACTTTTGATTTTAAAACCATCAAACAATTAACAGAGTAAAACGAAAGTCCAATAATTGCCGTGAACATAAAATCGAAACATTTCATCAACACAAGGCTGACAAAACATGCATAGAAGCTTACTATCGTCAACTTACCCTCCCTTCCCCTATCTCATTAACCACACTGCATACTGCCATCTTCCTAAGCATCGTAATGAAAACCTTGATGAAAGCATGCTTCAGGAGCAGTTTTATCTTGATATATTATTGCACAGCATATTAATATAATTTTGTTAAGCTGAACATGGTATATCATGAAGGGTAAGGGGAAAAAAGAAGGAATGTCACAAAACTGCATTCTCGAGAAAACGGCGTTTTAATATTGAAAACCGCGTATAAAATGAATAATGTTAGTCAAATTTTTGTCCGTTTTCACATGGACATTTCTACATCTACGCATGCATGGCATATACAGTCAAATAGTACCAAAAGTTACCAACAGATAGGACAAAGCACCCGTTAAAGCACATACATGGACATTCCTCGTTTTTTCTCCTTACCCTCTGATTGATCTATGTCATCTTTACGTTTCTTTCGTTAACCCCTTAATATACAGATTTATTTTTAAAAAGAAAGGCTTTACGATTTCAATGCATTTTTTATATTACCCAATTTAAAGAGTTACTTAAGGGGGGAAGACTATTAAAAATGATGCAAAAGCTAACCATTTTTCTTTTTTGCCCGTCTTTCGTAAATGAAAAAGAGATAATGAAATGTAACTTACCACAATAATAGATAATGTTTTCTACACCCGAAAATACGAATCAAAATAATTTTTAGTGCTGCCATCCATAGAAATTACAGTGTGGCCAGAATATGAATTACCCAAAAATCTAAGTTAAAGCAGCGACTAGAAAAATAAACTCAACGGCAATTGATGATCTATCATGTTGTCTTGGTTCCTAGTTAAATACATTTTAAATAATATTTGTATTTATTTTGTAACAAACAGTACAAAATTAATAATTTTTAATAAACAGTACAAAGTAAATACAAATATTATTTAAAAAGCATTTAACTAGGAACAAGGTAACCTGATAGATCATCAATTCCCGTTGAGTTTATTTTTCTACTCGCTGCCTTAACTTAGATTTTTGGGTAATTCATATTCTGGCCACTCTGTAATTTCTATAGATGGCAGCACTAAAAATTATTTTGATTCGTATTTTCGGGTGTAGAAAAACATTATCTATTATTGTGGTAACTCACATTTCATTGCCTGTTTTCATTTACGAAATACTGGCAAAAGAAAAATGGTTAGCTTTTGTATCATTTTTAGTAGTCTCCCCCTTCAGAAATGGTGATGATGGTGGTCAACAATGAGATACATTAATCTGAAAACCCTTAAAATAAAACGCCCAGTATTCTCGTGATCGTAAAGGGATCCCATATTACCTATAGGTATAGAACTTATGAGAATAAGCTAGAAAACGCATTCGAATAACACAAAATAAACACAAAACATAAGAGGAATACCATCAAGAAACACGGAAGAAAACGAAGGCGCCAGAATTTGCGTTATCACAACCATTGCTGCAGACGAAAACAAAGCGGCATGATTGGTGGAGGAGATTACAGTGGTATCTACCGGAAGGACACGTAAACGACAACTTCAACAGTGCTACCTGGCGGAAACATTCATAAAGATAGGAGAACGAGTTTAATCGTCGTTTTAAAACATATACGAGTAAACAGAAGTTAATACGAGTATACTCGGAATATTATATTTCCGATAATGTTAAACACCTGAGTATTCTCGGGCTTTTATGTTAAGAGGTTAAACTCTAATAACATTGTAATTTTTTTTTGTTTCCTTTTGTTTCAGGTTCTCCGAAATTCCCCGCAGCATTCTTCGAGAACCGAACGATGGCAACATCTAACGGAGAAAGGTCGAATGATGTTCCGCAAGATGAAACTATGGACTTCAAACCGAGAGGGGATCGAAGATATGATCTCTCTGTTGGTGTTTCCGGTGTGTTTTATTGTTTTTAACATAGTGTACTGGCATACGTACATAACGATGAGAGCGATGCGTGTTAACGAAATGGAAAACAGTACAATGGAAGAAGAAATACCTTTCTACGGAGGACAACCTATTGTTTTGCCGATTGACAATGATTAACAACATTCAACTTGATTGTGCAATCAGTTTTGTGCCTCTGATTTCTTTAGCAGACTTGTTGATTATGTTTAACTTGGTATGTACACAGTAGAGGTTTGCACGGGCCGGAAGTTTTAGCCCGGGCCTAGCCTGGCCCGAGTCCGAAATATGTTTTCGCCTTTAGGCCCAAGCTGAGCCGGTGTGATAATCAAATGAGCCCGAAATAGGCTCGAATTTCTGAAATTTAGTAATTAACGCAAAATTGTATTTTTATGTACAGCAAATAAAGATTTAATTTTGTAGCTTGATTTAAAAATTCTCCAGACAGAATGGTTCGATAAATATTGTTGTATAGTATATTTACAAAGTTAGACCCGAAAAGGCCCGAGAAATATGGTTGTATATTTAAAAATGTAAGGCCCAAGCCCAACCGGCGCCCGAAGATATATATATATATGCCTTGTAGGCCCGAGTCCGCCCGCGGGCTGGGCCGGGCCTTAGCCCTCCTCTAGTACACAACAGGAAATGAAGTGTTAAATCAACTCAATTTGTCTACCATTGTTAGAGTGATAGTTGAACATAAACAGAAATACGGTTATATATAATTGAGGGTGAGAATTTTTCCTGTAAACCTCCACAACAATACTATGTAGTTTAATGAATGTACGGATTTTCTGATGGGTAGAAATCGTACTATCTGTTGTTCTTATGTGTACTAGAACATAATGATGCGGTAGGAAGGCAATGGCCTTACGTTAGATAGTCTTGAAATAATGTAGACAAACTGAGGTGTAATAAAACTATCATTTCTTGCTGTGTACGAGGGTTATGTTTTAAGTATGATCTCTTCTGCAATGAAAAAAAAAGGAAAAATTGGTCAAAATAATATTTATCCAGTGAATTTACGTACAATTCTCTATGCCACTACGTAATTTCGTTATCCTAACTAGGAAGGCGTGGTGGCTCAGTGATGTGGGGGTCCCTGGTTCGATCTTCGGCCGTTTTGTGGACAATATAGTATCCGTGGGATTTCTCAGGGTACTCCCGTTTCCTCCCACAATCTCATTCCACCAATTCTTCCATTATCATTCACTTGACTTAATCATCCTTCTCCCTTAGCCTAAAGGCCTTAATCGTGGGACGTTAAACTGAAAGATTTACATAACGAACAACGAGGTTTTCAAAAACGTTCTCACAGAACTCTGCCACCTGTAATGATACTTAGTTCTTCACATTTTTTCTTCAGATTTTTGAGGTGCGATTTGAAACAGAAGTGCCTTTGAAATTTGTAGGAATTTCGTTAGACAATTTGGAAATGAAGAATCTCGTGTATTTTTGAACTTTGATTTCGAAACTTTGCACCAAATCCTTAGTCAAATACGGTGCAGATGGCCGACCAAAACGCTATTCGTCATGGAAGTTTTCTCGATCTTTCTTGAACAAACTGAGACGTTCCGCTTCATTGTGCTTAGGTGGAACCGCTTTCCATGAAGAGTCATTGGGGGCGCGGTTGCTCAATGGTAGAGCGTTCATCTCCAGTGCTTGAGGGTCCCTGGTTCGATCCCAGCTCGCGCAGTGTGGACTTTGTGGTGGACAAACACCGTCCTCGTGGAATTTCTCGAGGTTCTCCCGTTTCCTCCCACTTTCTTCATTTCACCATTATATTCATTTCTCATCACCGTCTCCTTTAGCCTTACCGGCACAAGCGTGGGACGTAAAACTCAAAGATTTCATTTCATTTCCATGAAGAGTCAGATCATAGTTTCAAATTTTTATAACAAAAGTGCAACGGAATTTTTTTCAAACTAGACCTAAAAGCCCGGACAAAAATGGAAAGGAGACAGAGGAAAGAAGAAAGGGGAGTGAAGAAAAAGAAACTTTACTGGAGGAGAAAAACAGAAGAAACAACGTTAATCCGAATGGAACAATCGAACTTTAATCATTTGATAATTTTTTCAGGAATCTTACATTCTGGAATAACAAACAAACAAACAAACAAAAAGTAAAATATGTATTACTTCTAATAAACAATATCAATAAAGTTTTAACTTAAATCAGCTTATCTTATTAATATCAATTCCTTTATAATCTTTCGACTGGTGATCTAATGTATTATTATTTTAAACATTACCCTAGAGTGAATTTATTGTTAAATATGCCTTCGATAATACTGCAAGATTAAAATAAATTTCGCAGTACCTGACAAATAAAACGAAGGAAAGAAAACAATAAATTTCAACTCTCTTTATAAATAAAGCAGGGATGGAAAAATAACCGGTTCTGACGCGCTTCTGAACCGGTTCAGGCACCAAGAACGCATGCTAAAGATAGGAACCTGTCCGGAGCGTTTTCACAAGAACCGGTTCATTTTCCATTCCTGAAATAAAGCTAATAATCTAACTCAGTATATCGCGTTTGATTTCTCTACAATAATTTTCTTCCATACTATTGACACCTCTGGTACTTGAGGCCCCGGGTTCAAACCCTGCTCCCGCCAAGTGAACTTTGTGGTGGACAAATACGGTGTGCATGTGTTTTCTCTGGGTTCTCCCGTTTCCTCCTACTTTATTCATTCCACCATTTCATTCATCTCTCATCATCACTGTCTCCTTTAGCCTAACCGGCATAAGCGTGGGACGTAAAACTCAAATATTTCATTTCATTTTTCTTCCATACTATTGAACCTGGCAAGTCTGTCGTATAGAACCAACGTAAGAACCGTGAACTCTCTTTGCTAGAAGAGTTGTCAGGGAAATATATATGATCATTATATGAAGAACCAATCCTGATTAAAAATCACTGAAACATGTTAACTTTAAACTCGACAAATCATCTGAGAGAACGTGCTATTACATGGGTATTTCTCGGGTGTAGTGAGCGAAGCAGTCACATATCGAAATGGCAGGACGTGGAAAAGGAGGCAAGGTTCTTAGCAAGGGAGGTGCCAAGCGCCACCGTAAAGTTCTTCTTGACAACATCCAAGGTATCACCAAACCTGCTATTCGGCGTCTTACTCGCCGTGGTGGTGTCAAGCATATCTCTGGTTTCATTTATGAGGACACCCGAGGAGAATTGAAAATATTCCTGGAGAACGTAATCAGAGATGCTGTTACGTACACAGAACACGCCAAAAGGAAAGCAGTGACAGGTATGGATGTTGTGTATGCCTTGAAGAGGCAAGGAAGAACCCTCTACGGTTTCGAAGGTAAAGTTAGGGTACCTCCTGTTTTGGATATGTTTTGAATATAGGCATAGTCTCCAATAACATAACGCATACTATGTTTACAGAATGGTAGCGGTAAGAAACACCAAATCACAAAAAGACCCTTGATAGCATAATAAGAAAAGATTATATTTATATAACAGTTCAATTTCTCCCCACCAACCAATTGCATGAGGTCACAATAAAATTATGAGTATAACACAGGAAGAAATTAATTACAGTAATAAACCACCAATAAACAATAAGGAATTCACTAATAAACGCATGCATTTCTCATAAAAAACACTTTTCGTCGTTACATTTCTAATGCATGAGGACTGACGCTTATACACGTAAAAGTGAACGTTATCAAAGTTGTGGGAACTTATTGCGGGAAAAGACGCTTGTAATTTAAGCGCTCATTTCTATTTTCGGCCACAAGCCTGCTGAAACCAATGCATCCCCTTTTAGATTATAATAATTCATGTAGTCCACCAGACTACCTCAATACAAACCAATAAGGAAAGTCGTTGGATTACTATGCGCATTAATAAAAATTTCGCAGTACCCGCATCTTATAAGATCAGTTATAAACTCCTCTCAGGGCTGACATTTGATTCTAAAATTTCCAGATAACCAGATACGATTAATAATAACTCACTGAATAGACGATAATAATTCTCCATATTCTACGTACCGATGTACTTCAATAAAGGACCACAGCATTCAAAATATACTCAAAAATGTAATTTCACGCAGCTCGTCCCATCTGTTGTTCAAATAAAACTGCCATCCGGTACATCCATTGGCTTAAGGATCTTCACTACATCGAAATTAAATTACCGCTTATTTTAGAGTTTTTCTGTAATATCTTCAAAATAAATAAAAATATTCGGAAAGCAGAAACGCAGTGAACTAGAGAATACCATTTTGCATGTGATACCATTACCACAACTCATCTATCTGCTTTCGATTTCCACTGTAGATAGATTTAGCATTTTTTTTGCGGGTTCGATAAATAGCGGCAAACCAAAAGCAGATAGGTGAATTGAGGTAAAGGTATCATATGCAAAATGGTATTGTCTAGTTCACTACGTTTCTGCTTTTCGAAATTTTTTTTATTTATTTTGAAGATATTACAGAAAAACTCTAAAATTAGCGGTAGTTTAATTTTGCTGTAGTGAAGACCCTTAATATCTCATCTTTACGAGTACATGGAAGAAACTGACTTAAAAGAAAGCAGAAACAAACTTAATTTTTCTGTTGTAAACCACTTCATCTATTATAAGCGAGAAATTATTTCACAACATCGCCTTAATTAGGCCTATATGAATAAAGAGTAGGAACGGTAAAGAGATCGAGATCGAGATCGAGACAACACTTATAATTTGAGACGATACCTAGACGAGACTAAGCCCAGTCTCGAATTATACTTTACTGACTACAGTGTAAGGAAAATACAACACAGTGTTCCCAACAAGTTTTCAAGTAGAGTGAATCAGTAAAGTGGTAATACACGCAGTTGGTCACCTAGTGAGCGGGAATTTACTTAATGGACAATATCACCCCGTGTATCAAGTAGTTTCCACCATATTGCAGGAATTCTCGTCATCGAACTGGTGATATTGACTAAAAAGTTCATTAGACCCAACAGGTTGCCTAGTGATCTGGACATCGCCGGGTGATGGGATTGAAAGCAAAATGGT